>NC_083229.1:85562888-86941221 GCF_032191835.1 Heteronotia binoei | reverse complement strand
CCCAAAAGCACACCCACCCTAATAATTTTTTATTTTTTTATAATTGAAAATACTACATAAAACAATCAATCTCAACAACATCGAAAAACAAAAAAGAACACCAAAGACTATAACACTGTTACAATACAAAATACAAAAACTACAAATAAACAAACAAATAACTACAAATAAAAACAGACAAATAAAATTGGAGGATGAGAACTTGGTCTATTTTAACACTTATTTCATCCATCAACATCATCATTTCCCTTTTTCCTCACTCCTCTCTTGTGTTGCAACAGATCCTACATATTCAACCAATCATACATAGGTTCCCATACCTCTTTACATTGGCTTAAATTCCCTTCAGACAATTTTGTTGAAAGAAAATCCATTTCAGCTATTTCAAACAATTTTTGTAGAAATTCTTCTTTTTGGGGAGTTTGTGGTACCTTTCAATACTTTGCATATACGATCCTTGCAGCCATAGTTGCGTGGACTAAGAATCTACTTTGCACTTTAGAAATGGGGGGTTGACATATACTCAAAAGATAAAGTTCAGGTAAATGTTTTATATTTATTTTGAGTATCTTTTGTAGCCAAGTATGAACTAAAATCCAGTAGTTTCTTGCTTTTTCGCATAGCCACATGTGGTAAAACGAGCCAACTGCTTTCTGGCATTTCCAGCATCTGTTAGAGGTATTCTGGTATATCTTTGAAAGCTTCTCAGGGGTAACGTACCATCTGTAAATAATCTTATACATATTTTCTTTAAGGGTAGATGATCTGATCATTTTTATGTTCATTTTCCATAGCTTCTCCCAATCTGCTAGTCCAGTCGCATAATCAATGTTCTGCATCCATTTGACCATACTCCCTTTGACAATTTCTTCTTGCATTCTCCTTCCCTGCAATAAACTGTATATTTTAGTAATCAATTTCTCATCAGTGCCAATCCATATCTGATCTAATTCATTCATTTTCTTTTCAAAACCAAGGGCATCTTTCACATATCTGGACTGAATTTGTGTCTTAGTCCACCAATCTGGCTGTGAGTGGTCATCAACCTTCAAATTCCATTGGATATCTAGTAAGGTATGGTAGGTATATATTTCATCCCAATTTAGGAGGTTAGTATGTACCAAAGCTTCTACCGGGAACAGCCACCTTGGCACTTCGCTGTAAAATTGTGGTTTTATTCATTGCCAAGCTCTATATAGCGTTTTTCTAATTTCATGTCTGACAAAAATGCTATTTTTTGAGGGGGGTTGACACTAAATGTAGAAGTGCCATCCCCGCAGAAGGTCGGCACCTTCTAAAGTCAATATCTTCTTGTTTTCTAATATAACCCAGTCTTTGACCCATACCAAAATACAGGCTCTATGATAGAGTTGCCAATCCGGGAGGCCAAAACACCCCCTCTGTTTAGCATCCTGTAGAACTTCCAACTTTATTCGAGGTCTCTTGTTCTGCCAAGTAAGTTTTGAGACTAGAGTATTCAACAGTCGAAAAAATGTTTCTGGAAGAGCTATGGGAATAATCTGAAACAAAAATAACAATCTTGCGAGGACATTTGATTTAATAGTCGCAATTCTTCCTAGGAGCGATAATTGTATATCTTTCCATCCTTCTAAATCTTTTTTGATCTCTCTTAAAGGTTTATCATAATTATCAGTTTTCAATTTCCTAATTCCAGCCGTAATATGGATTCTTAAATATTTCAACTTTTTCTCGTATCTGAAGCCTGATTTACTTTCCAGTTCTTTAATTTGTGTCTGGGTCATGTTCTTCACCAAAAACTTAGTTTTCTTGTAATTGATTTTCAGACTAGCTACTTTGCCATATTGAGTCAATTTCTCTTTAAATTCTTCAATTGAGGAGTTAGGGTCTTCCAAAATAAACACCACATCGTCTGCAAAGGCCTGTACCTTGTAATGCTCCCCTTTTATTTTTAATCCCTTAATCTTAGAATCCTCCTGTATGGATTGGATCAAGTAGTCCAATGACAAAACAAACAGCAATGGAGACAAGGGGCATCCCTGTCTAGTGCCTTGTTGAATATTTATAGGTTTTGTCAATTTTCCATTGATATTTACTCTTGCTGATTGCTTCTTATAGATGGCTTGAACCATACGTTTAAAATGCATCCCAGATTCAATATTTTCCAGACTTTTTAACATAAAACTCCAATTTACGTTATCGAAAGCTTTTTCTGCTTCTAGAAAAAAGCAGGCAACTTGTTTGTCTGGATGCTCATGATAATATTCCAAAGTGTTTAAAATATTTCTTAGATTCTGCCTCATTCGCCTTTTTGGTAAAAACCCAGTTTGGTCATCTTCTATGATATTCATCAAGGCTTTTTAAAGTTTCTGTGTCAAAACTGCTGCAAAAATTTTATAATTGTTGTTCAAAAGCGATATGGGTCTGTAATTCCTTATATCCATTGGGTCCAATCCTTCTTTGTGAATCAGAGAAATCATCGCCTCAGTCCATGACTCCAGGACTTTAGCTGTACTTTCTATGCCTTCTATCACTTTTTTATATGGAAGCAAGAGCTCTTCTAAAAAGGTTTTATAAAACTCTGCTGGCAACCCATCCAAACCTGTAGCCTTGTTATTTTTCTGTAATCTTATTGTATTGACAATTTCTTAGTGGTAAAATTTCTTTTAACTTAGGGGGGGGTTTCTTCATCTTGATTCTCTCTAAATATTCTTCTTGATGCTTGTCTAGAATTTCTTGTTCTGTATATAGTTCTTGGCAAAATTTTCTAACAATCTGCTCCATTTGCTCTCTTCTCCGAGTTTCAACGAGGTTTTCATTCTTTAAGCTTTTTATCATCCTTTTTTTCTCTTTCTTTTCTTAATCTAAAGGCCAACTATCTGCCAGTTTTATTTGCATTTTCAAAAAAGTTTTGCTTGGCCATCATGACTTTTTCTCTAATTCTTCATTTAATAATAAATTTATCTGATGTTGGAGGTTTTGGATTTTAATTCTCATTTCCTCATTACTATTGCACTTCAGTTTCTTTTCTTGAGTTCCTAAATTTTCTATTAGCTGCTTGTAGGCTCGTGTTTTTTCTCTGTTCTTCCTGGAAGAGTATCGTATTGAAATTCCTCTGAAGAAGGCTTTAAATGCATCCCAGATTATATGAACTGAAGTGTCTTTTTCCAGATTTTCTCGAAAGAACATTTTAATTTCATCTGTGGCTTCTCTCACAAAGGCCTCTTCCTTAAAAAAAATGAGAATTTAAAGTCCATCGAGGTCTAGTTCTGTAGCTTGACAAAATAACCTGTATGGGGCTATGATCTGCAAAAGATCGTTGCTTCTCTAAGGTTAAGAGTCAAAGTAGATGAGATCCAATACGTCAATCCTTGACCAGGAATCATGGGTGTCTGAATAAAAGGTAAAGTCTCGAGATTTAATATTTCGTATTCTCCAAGCATCTATTAGTCTTAATTCTTCAACCATCTTAAGGAAGGTTTTGGGAGGTTGGTTTCGACATTTCTTCCTCATCTTCTTCCCCGATTTCCGATCTAGCTCTGCATCAAATACCGCATTGAAGTCCCCGATAATACACATTTCTTGATAGTCCAAACTAACAATCTTGCCGTTTATTGTTTTATAAAATCTCTCTTGCTTTTCATTGGGAGCATAAATATTCCCTAATAACATTTTTTATCATTATGTATGATTTCAACCAAGAGCAGTCTACCGTCTTCTGCTGCATAATAATTGAGATTCAATCTTTTCCTTTATATAGATTGCCACTCCCCTCTTCTTAACTTGGCCAAATGCCATATATAATTTACGTAGTTTTTTGTTTTATAAGTGTTTTACATCCTTCTGTGTAATATGTGTTTCTTGTAAACATATTACATCAGCTTGTAATTTTTTCAGTTGCAGAAAAATCATTTTCCTTCTCTGAGGTGCGTTCAGTTCATGAACATTAATTGACACTATTTTTAATCCATTATTCCTTCTGATTATTACTATCTGGGGTTGGTTCTTTTTCTTTTTGAGTTTGAGATCTTGTTTTAATTTTTTCTCCTTTCTTCTTCTTACTTTGTTGTTTCCCATCCGGTTCCCGACCATCCTCTTCTTTGTATTCACATTCTTCTTCTGCTGAGTCCAAGGATTATCTGTCTTGCTCTAAATAACTATTCAAAAAATCTTGCGCTTTATGTGTTGAATTCAAGTTAAACCTCTTATTTCTGGATCAGGGCGGTTCTGGATCAGGGCGGTTCTGCAGTGCTGCTGTTACTAGATCTGTCAGCCGCTTTTGACACGGTTGACCACCAGCTACTGACTGACCGCCTCACCGATGTGGGGATACAGGGATCTGCCTTGCAGTGGCTGACTTCCTTTCTCCAAGATCGGGGACAAAGGGTGGTGATAGGGGAGGAAGCATCCCAGAGGCACCCCCTTAGTTGCGGGGTGCCGCAGGGAGCGGTCCTATCCCCGATGTTATTTAATATCTATATGCGCCCCCTTGCCCAGATAGTCAGGAGGTATGGACTGGGTTGCCATCAATATGCGGATGACACCCAGCTCTACCTAATGATGGGTGGCCAGTCTGACTGTACCCCGGAAAATCTAGACCTGGCATTACAAGCCGTGGCCTCCTGGCTCAGACTGAGTCGGCTGAAATTGAATCCGACGAAGACGGAGGTTCTCTACCTGGGTCGGGGCGGTCCGGGGAGAGAGATCCAGCTGCCGGCCCTTGACGGGGTGCCACTAATACCGGTCCCCAAGGTCAAGAGCTTAGGCGTGCTCCTCGAGTCCTCCCTTACAATGGAGGCTCAGGTGGCAGCCACTGTTAGATCTGCCTTTTTCCATCTTCGGCAAGCACGGCAGCTGGCCCCTTACCTGGACCGCAGCGACCTAGCGACGGTAATCCATGCTACGGTCACCTCAAGAATAGATCACTGTAATGCTTTCTACATGGGGCTACCCCTGACGCTAACCCGGAGACTACAACTAGTGCAGAACGCTGCGGCACGGCTGTTAATGGGGCTACCACGACGGGAGCACATTCGGCCAGTGCTGAGAGAGCTACACTGGTTGCCTGTTGTGTTCCGAGTTCGCTTCAAGGTGTTGGTATTAACCTTTAAAGCCCTTTATGGTCAGGGACCTGCCTATCTACGGGACCGCCTTTCCCCATATATCCCCCAGAGAGCACTGCGATCAGGGACAAAAAAATCTGCTGTCTGCCCATGGCCCAAAAGAAGCCAGGCTATCCGCAACAAGATCTAGGGCCTTCTCGGTGGCAGCACCAGAACTCTGGAACACCCTCCCAGAAGCTATAAGGGCCCTGCGGGATTTGTCGGCGTAACGCAGGGCCTGTAAGACCGAACTGTTTAGGCAGGCTTTTCTGGTTGACTGAAAATGGGCTGCCACCGGACATCCTACAGAAGCTGGCGGTCATAGTCAGAACCCAATACCGCCAGACTAGATTGAGATAGCGTACTAGTTTTTAACTTGATAAATGTTTTATGGTTTTATATGTTTTATGGAATTGATTGTTTTTATGATACTGTAAGCCGCCCTGAGTCCGCTTGCGGAGAGGGCGGGATATAAATGTAAAGTAATAAAATAAATAAATAAAATAAATTATTTTGAAAGGTAAAGAGGACCCCTTTCGGTATTTGCCATCTGAACTGGATATCATTTTCAATCAACCAAGTTGTTAATTTCTTATACATTTCTCCTCTGCCTCATACTCCAAGGTACTTCTTTTAGAATTTTAATTTTATTTTCCTTCCAAACTAAGTCCACTCCTCTTGTAGCTCTCACAATGGCTTCACAAGTCGAGACTTTTGTAAATCTTAAATGGATCTCCCTTGGTAGATTAAATTTCCTAGTGTATGATGAGACAACTCTTTTGGTCCAGTTAATCTCTTGTTTAATGTCCTTTAACACTGCCTCTACACTTGACGCTAAGAGTTCATTTGTTTTCTTAGGTATATCTTCTCCTTTTTCCTCAGGGACATTCTGGAATCTTAAAATATAAGCTGCTTTTCCCATTTCCAATTTAATTGTTCTATCATCAATCTCCCTACATTTATCTTTCCAATCTTGCATCGTAGCAGACACCGTTTTCATTTTTTTCATCCAATTCTTCCACTTTAAGTGATACCTTATGAGTTTGTTGGCTGTTAATTAACAATTGCTTTTGAAACTCATCAACTTTTTAATTGGTCTTTCTTCGTTCTTCTTTAAGTCCCACCTTAATCCCCTCTAATGTTTCTTGATTTTTCTTTAAAAAATTATCATATTTTGTAGCTTTTCAATGGCGTCTTGATTTATTGGTGTAGCTATCGACTTGGGTACTCCAGGCGAAGCTCCTTGCCCCACTTTTTTAATCTTAGGCTTTAATCCCCCCCAATTTCTGGCTCTTTCTTCTCTGCCTTAATCTTAACAATATATTTATACTATGTACTGTAAACCAGGGGTGGCCAACGGTAGCTCTCCAGATGTTTTTTGCCTACAATTCCCATCAGCCCCAGCCATTGGCCATGCTGGCTGGAGCTGATGGAAGTTGTAGGCATAAAACATCTGGAGAGCTACCATTGGCCACCCCTGCTGTAAACTATACGATACACTTGGAGCAATATGTTCTGAAATTCATAAATCTTAAAACTTATATTACTTCTTAGGTGCCTATTTTATCAATTCTTCAATTCAATCAATTCTTATTTCAGTCTAGTCAACCAAAATCACTTACTCAATTTCAATCACTCTTACCCCTTGCTTCAATCAATTTTTCAGTCACAATCAAAAATAAATTTATTACTTATCACATCTATCAAAAACTTACCCCCTCTACTCCACTTAAATCAATTCTAGTTAGTTATATTCCTTCTATACAATTCAATTCATTCAGTAGTACACTCTAATCAACCTTCCAATTAACAGCTCACAATTAATTTTTTCAATCACAATCAATCACCATCCACTTTCAATATCTAATATTTCTATTCAGTTGTTAATCAGTCAATATCTGTTATTACTATACTTTTATTAGCTAACTATACTATACTATATTAACTAAGTATACTATACTATTATTAACTAACACAGTTAATACTTATTTCATTTAACACAAAGTAGTTCCACTAAGTAAATTCTAAAACATTTAGGACCTTTAAAGAGGTTAGTTTTCAACATTCACGTTCACTTCCTCCTCCCAGCTAGCGAGTTCTGTTTCTAGAATGCCTCCGAAAAGCACTTATGTCCTTCCTTCTTCCTGTTTCTTCTCCCCACAATCCTCTATGACACTATGTCCATCCTTCTTCCTGCTTCTTCTTCCCACAATTCCCCGCAATACCAACCATTTAATTCAGCACTGATATCCTCAGTTAATGAGTTTATGCCTCATGTCATCTGCTTCTCTCCAAGAATTTCCCGATCTTTTCCGCTCTACAACCAACAACAATAAGCTAAGCACCCTTTCTTCAGAGAAGAGGCAGCCGCGTGTTCGCTAAGAACCGCCTCTTCCCCCTTTCATTCAGCCAAAATGGCAATTTCTCTTCCACGCACTCTCAGCTCTCTGCTCTAACCCCTCCACTTCTTTACTTCTTCTCACACCTCTTCCTCAACATTCATTCACCACCTCCACATTCCACCTCCTCCTCTGTACATATCAATCTCCACTTCTTCGTCTCTGTCCCGCTCCACTCCTTTCACGCTGCTGTCGCTACAGCACCACCGCCTCCAACACAACCACCATGTCTCTCCATCTTCTCTTCCTCTCTGCCTCACCGTCTCTCCTCCTCTCTGCCTCTAAGTCTTTCACCACCGCTCTGCTGCACCACCACCACCACGTCTCTCCGTCTCACCGTCTCTCTGTCACTAAGTCCTTCATCACCGCTCCGCTCCGCTGCACTGCCACTACCACATCTTTCCGGCTCAACACCAAACCTTCAGCCCTGTCTTCGCCGTAAGTTTATGATTGGTATATTGTCTAATTTATCCAATAGTGCTGCGACCATCCATTCCTTCTATTTGGGTTAAGTTAGTTGGATGCGATTTAGTTCTCATCCTTCAAGCTCCAGAGACCCAGTTGAGTCATCAATGCGTTTACTAACCTCGGCACGGGACAGATTAGAAGTTTGGGAAAGGGTGGCCTCCGCTCCCCCCCCCCCCGTTCCCATCAGCTCCGCTGCAGAGAATCTTACTGATTCTCCTTTAGGGGTCCCCCTTGCAAGGAGCCCCCCTCTAAGGCTAGTAATCAGTACACTAGCTGAGGAGGCTCAGATCTGTGCACTGTGTCACTGTGCCATTTTCCGGAAGGAGATTGTAAGCCACTGAGTCTATGATTCAGAGAGAAGGGTGGGGTATAAATCTGCAGTCTTCTTCTTCTCAAACCCACCCTCTCTAGGTTCCACCCCTCAAATCTCCAGGAATTTGCCAACCTGGAGTTGGCAACTACTAAGTCACACTGGCTGTCATAGGGGAGATGCCACTGAACATGAGCAAGCAGCCATCACTGTTAAGTTATGCCAGTCAGGTGGCATCAAGTCATCCAGAGGGTGCAGCAAGGTCTAAGGTAGCCAACCTCCAGGTGGAGCCTGAAGATCTCCTGGGATCACAACCAATGTTCCCTCTAAGCTGCAGAGTCTTGTGAGCAAAAATTCTACTTTGTGAGCTACTGGAATTAAAGTTGTGAGCTACTGCATAAATTATTGTGCTCTGGGGCCATTTTTCCTGAGCTAAGACAAAAATGTGTGAGCTGGAGGCTAAAAATATGTGAGCTAGCTCACGCTAACTCAGCTTAGAGGGAACACTGATCACAACTGAACTCCAGACAACAGAACTCTCTCTCCAACCTGGAGAAAATAATTGCTTTGGAGTGTGGACTGTATCCCATTCTATTCAGCTGAGACCTCTCCCTTTTCTGACAGCAGTTGGTTGCCTAGCCTCTGGTTAGGGGCAAGACTGAGAGGAGGAGGGAGAGAGGGAGTGACAGGAATCACGGCAGCCATGGCCAGGCCTTGCTGCTTAGTTGCATTATGGTAGTGGCTCCCTGGATATTTCTGTGGCCTTTGGATGCTGCATATGCTAGGAGGCCGTCTGTGTGGGCAGTCGATGGGGTGGCAAAGGTCTGTTGCAAGTGATGCTTTTCATGATGCCAGTTAACAGAGAAGACAGAGAGAAGAGTTGGAGATGTGTCTGTCTCTGAGGTAAGACTGTTTTGGTGGTTTGTTCAACATTCCTAGGTCTGCAGTAGGCAGGGGCAGGGGAGTCAGCCAATGGGAGGTTAGAGATGCTGCATGAGCTGTGGTGGGCCAATTATTTGTCAAGTGCATGGGATGTACCTGAAAGCCAATGGGAGATCTCCATTTGGCCACCACCATAGGAGAATTATTATTACAGACACTGTGTTGGTCCTCACATCTCTTTGGTCATAGATGTTGTTAAAAAGGAAGACACGGGGGTTGGGTAAGTGCTCTGGGCCCTCCCAGATTGACCTGAACCAGAGTGGTGGAAGCCAGCAGAGGCCCCCCATAGACCCTTGCTTGTGACATCTGGTAAGGTCTGTGGCTGTAGGACTGCCAGTCCATATCTGGCAACAGATAGGAGATCACAGGGGCTTGAAATTTACCTTTTTGGTGCATCTGTATGGTACCAGTGGCCCCCTTCTTTCCTACCTAGCTGAGCAGTGACAAGCTGAGTGGGATAGCTGGTTGCCCTATGTAGTTGATGGTTGGTTCCCACTTTGAAACGGCTGCTCTTAAAGGAACAGAAACTTGCAAGTGTCCCTGCAGTACAGGCCTCATGCTAGGGATGGAAGAAAATTAGGGTTGCCAAGTCAAGAAATAGTTTGGGACTTTGGGAGTAGAGCCAGGAGCAATGTTGTGACAAGCACAATTGAATTCCAAAGGGAATTCTGGTCATCACATTAAAAGGAACCATATGCCTTTTAAATGCCCTCCCTCCATTTGGAAATAATGGAGGATAGGGGCACCTTCTTTTGGGACTCATAGAATTGGATCCCCAGTCCAATCTTTTTGAAACTTGGTTTTTTTTAAGGACAGGCACCAGATGCTATGCTGAAAATTTGGTGCCTCTACCTCAAAATACAGTCCCCCCCAAACCCTAGATATCCATGGACTGATTCTCCATTATACCTTATGGGAACCAGTATTCATAGAGTATAAAGGAGTGCCCAGCAAACATTTCCATTTCTCCCCCCCCCACACTTTCTGCTAACCGTGAAGCAGGGGGAGGGCCTCTAGACTGGGGGATCCCCTGCCCTCAATCGGAGATTGGCAACCCTAAGTAAATGTGGCTCTTTCAATTGGGGGTAGTTGCAGATGTGACTGCAATGTGCGAGTAAATACCACTGATCTACTCAAAATGGAGGTTGGCTAACAATCCATAGTTTATCATGTGTCTTAACTTCTCTTTGATGTTTGATACATTTCTACATTTATAATGTTTATCTTTCTGTGTATTTACACACTTTTTATTAGTACAATGAATAATGTTTACAACTGTATGCTTGTAGTATTTGTTCATACTGTGGGTTCAGGTGGTGTTTTTAATTTGCAGTTTTCAATGCACCCCTATTTTTTATATACCTTCTAGCCCACCTAGCTCAGGGTTCTTAGAGCTTGGGAAATAAGCAGGGTCTGCCACAGCCAGTACTTGGATGGTAGACCACCAAGGAAGACTGGGTTCACTATGCAGAAGAAGGAAATGGCAAATCACCTCTGTTTGTCTCTTATTTGAAATGCCCTCTGGATGGGGTCACCACAAATCAGTTACAGCTTGACAGCACCTTTTTCTTGTTGTACATTCCTTGAAGGTGTTCCTTTCCCCCCCTATGTTGTATTTTATTTGCTCCTGTTGTGACTGGAGTTGCTTGCACCCATTATCTCCTTACAAAGCTCTGTTGCTGGGGCCCAAGACCAAGATAAGCTGCACAGCTGCACAGGTGGTCACATAGGTCACTAATACTGTAGGCCTGTGAAACAGTTGTTCCAGAATATTCCTGGAACAGCATAGCTTACTCCAGTGAGGGATGCATCTTATCCCTCCTCCTACTTCAAGAGGCATATGAGAATACTGTGTAAGATTATGCAAAGATATGAAGTGAGGTGCCTTCAGTACACCAACAGACAAAACAATTGGGTTTTAGCCCTTTATTCTGTTGGTTAATGTCTAGCTGCACCTAGAGGGTGGATAGAAGCAAGCTGATTTCAAAATAATTCAGACAATTAATACAATGCATTTTTGACAGAATCCAGTCTTCCTCAGTACTGCAGTACTCAAGGAAACCTAGGCTGTGACTAGGGATGGGCATGAAAAACAGAAATGGTGGTTCGCTTTGTTTCATTGTTCACTGGTTTGCCCAATTCAGTGGTTTGTTTAGTTTCATTTTAAACAATCTACTGAGCAAATTGTGGTTCATTGGTTCATTTGGTTTGGGAGGGCTAGAAAGTGCTGGCACACCACAAACATGCCTGGTGTAATGACATCACCAAGAAGTGATGCTATTGCGCCAGGCACATTTGACAGGGGTGATGTCCTTGGTGCGATGGCGTTACTTCCAGGTGACAGCATCATGCCATCGTGGTGTGCAAGGAGGATCCCCCACTGATTATGACACAGATGAACCACCCAAAAAACAAGCTGCTTCATTTTGCAAGTTGTGCATAGCCTGAGTACCCGAACCATACTTGAATTGGAACGAACCATGAACCGGCTATTTTAGGCACAAATTGTGATTTGTGCTTTGATTCATGCCCATCTCTAGTTGTGACTGTTACTAGGAATACTTTTCAATAAATTAATGTTTAATCAAAAATCTGATTAATTTGCATTAGTGTAAATAACTAACATGGAAGTGGCTGATCCCTGCACCTGACCTCCACAGATACATGGTTTGCCCAGAGTATCTATGCACAGGCTCTGTATATATGATTGGGAGTATGTGTACAGACTCCACGCACATGATATTCTTGAACACATACAAATCTGGAGTACATGAATGAATGCAAGACAGGTCTATTTACTACTATTAGATTTGGAACTAGCACATAATCTCAAGGCTCATTTACCATAATATGTTATGTTATGAAATGCTCTTTAAGTCTGTTCAGTGGCTTCAGTGGATATAAAGCATGATGATGTACTCTTGACACCAGGAGTTCATTATATTACTAAGCTAGTCTGCACCGACTTCCTGTAATACTCCATGTTAAAGTAAAACACTTTTCCCTATGAAGCGTCATATATCAGACATAAGACCCTTTGTACTTTCATACCTTTTCCTATGGTATGTCATCAGCCTCTTCTGTAACTCAGCCCATATATGAGGGTTTCAATGAAAGTATCATCAGTTTTCAATGTACTGTGTATGCAATCATTTTGCCATAGGTTTTCAATAAACATAGTTATTTTCTTGGCACAACATCATAAAATGGCTACTCTTATGGAATTTTTTTTTAGTACTGTACTTAAGTTAAATAATGATTTTCCAACTAAGTTGCAGTGACTCCTTCACACTGAGTGGAAACCCAATCACTGCACCCAATCTGAAAGCTGGAAAAAGCTTCAGCTACTGTAGTTAGCTCTGAAAAGGAGAGAAATCCAAACCAATCGTTCCTAGGGAGAATCCTGCTTCAGGAATTCAATAGCATCAGCATCCAAGTGGGGCAGGCAGATTGCTTCACTTTTCTATTTTAATCAGGTTAAAAGAAACCGATATCTAGAGATCACATGCTGTTCACTTCACACGAAAAACAAAGCCTTTGTATCTGAGAGAATAATATGCTATGTGTCACTTTAGTGTGTGAAATGCGTTTTGTGCCAATATACTCATTAGCACAAAAAACCTGGGCACCCAGGATAAATTTAGTCAATGTCCCTGAGCAATGTCTGCTCCAAATACTTTCTGAGACAATGTGATTTTTATTTTCTATATGAAAAATGTCTAATTTTGTTTAATATAATACCAAATACAAGGCATTTAAAATACTAAAAGGATGTGATGTTCCAAAATTGCATCTAAGTTATGAAGATATTTGGACCATTGTTGTATTTAAAACAAAATTTCCACTCCCCAGCAAACAAGTACATTCATTTACCCACTAAACTTAAAAATGAGAATACATGTGTGAGCTTGGAAAAAATACCTGAGCAAATGCCTTCTTTTCTTTGTGAATATCCCTGCTACCTCTTCTTTTCAAAGAACTCTGAAATGAATACAATTGAAAGCCAATTAATGACCAAATTGCATAAAAAAGCAAAGAGTTAAAGAGACATCACCCAAATAATACAATGGAGAGTATGAAAATCATTATGGTACTTTCAGAAAGTATTAAGACTTGAATCCTAAGTGTCCTTTCCAGTTGCAGGCACTTCTACTCATGAAATTCCCCTCACTGCAGCCACCAGTTCAATCGTCATGCTCCCACAGAAGCAAACCTCTGGATAGAACAATAGACTGTAGCACAAGGTGGGAGACAGGAATGTCAATGACAGAAATTATGTATGTTGGCTGTAGTCTCCCCAAAACATGCAAAGCAGCTTAAAAAGAAAACCAACTTACTAACAATTTCGTAAAATCAATACTATCTAAATCAGCATAATAAAATCAGAAAGCAGAAGGAAAAAAAGTAACAAAAGTGAGATTCAATAAAAACAACCAACATAAATTAAAAGAATAAACATTGTTAAAATTAGCAAAACAATTAACTGTTTGTCCTGGGCAAATAAAATAATTAAACTTCAAGCCATCAAAACCAAGTGAACCATAGCAGGGGGGGCATTCCACGGCTAAGGCACCTCTAAAGAAAAGATCCTAATACTGCTTGCTACCCAGAATTATTCAGATAACAGAGCACAAAGAGCACAAAGATCGGAACTGGTAGGCAGAAGTAGCTGCCCCACAAGAACAGGCTTGTGTGATTTCCCTTTGCTGGTGCAGGTTCTGATAGTGCAGCAACAATGGGGCTTCTACAGGGAAGGTTTCCCTGCTCCAATCCCCCAGCAGTGGACATCCCCTGGGCCATAGTGGCTTTTGCAACTTTTTAACAAAAACTAGCATTAAAATATTGTTATACTGATATAACATACTTACAACAATTATGTGTAACTGGTCCTTTGAATCCTAGATTTTGTTTTAAAAAGTCTCTACAGATGTGCCTTTTCCTTTATACCTCTGCATTTCCTTCCCTCTCTTCCCAGTCACAGTGTCAGCAGAGGGGAGGAAATCTCTGCTGCAAGGACGAAGAGAAGGAAAATTATTTCAGTAAAGGCTGGATGGCTGCTGTGCATTGTCGAGAAAATTTGGATTTTCCCACCCACATAACAACAGCTATCCAGGGTTTACTGCAATCTTTCCTCAAACTTTGGAGCAAAGCAGTTTTCAGAAGCATTGGAGAAAAGTCAGGCAAACCCCAGGAGGTGCACGAATGCACCATGATGCTGTGGAGAAGCAGGAAAAAAAATCCACTCCCCAACAGTACTGAACCTGGAGCAGATAAGCAATGTGGAAATGGATAGGGCCATAAAGGATTAGCAGTCCAGGGCTTTTTTTTAAAGCAGGAATGCACAGGAACGCAGTTCCGGCTGGTTTGGTGTCAGAGGGTGTGGCCTAATACACAAATGAGTTCCTGCTGGGCTTTTTTGACAAAAAAGCCCTGTGTGAAACAATGGCGATGTCAGGTGTGTGGCCTAATATGCAAATGAGTTCCTGCTGGGCTTTTTTTGGTAGAAAAAAGGTAGTCCATCAAATGTGGTCCCAGGCTGGTTATACCTTGCAGTTTTCCACATGGGAACAGGATTGAGTATTGCAGCAGTGACAGGACTTCTACAAAGCACAGATTTTTTAAAATATAAACCGGTGATTTAATGGCATTACAACTATATGATATTATACCAAATGATGTGTCAGGTTCTCTAAATTTCCAGCTTTCATTTTTAAAAACATAAATCTCTAGCCCAAATTTCATTTTCAAGATCTTTTTCCCTATATATCTCCATAAGGAAAGGGGATACCGGCTTACTTTCTTCAGAGAACCTGACACATAGTTTGATATAATGGTATATTATTACAATGCTATTAAATGACAACTTTTTTAAAAGAAGAAAAAAAATCTTCTGCAGTGGAGAAAGGAAATGGCTGTAGTTGGGGAAATGGCTGCTGTGTGGGTGGGGCCAGGAAAACTTGAACACCTACATGGCAGCCATCTAGACTTTGCTGCAATCTTTCGTAAAACTTAGGAGCAAGACAGCTTTGAGAAAGACTGGAAAAAAGCCAGAGGAACCCCAGAAGCTGCACGAATGCACCACAATGCTATAAGGAACCAGGAAGAAAAAATACTTCCCATCAGCAGCATCAAACATGGGGCAAAAAACCCATCTGGAAACCAAAGTAAGAACCAAGGGTGCTTGGCACTGGTCCATGGTTGTCCCCATTCACCACCTCTGCCAACAGAACGATACTCCCCTCCCCGCAAAAAATGTATCGAATAAATTCACTAGCTTTCAAGGTGCCACATTAGTCCTTTTTACTTTCATTTTTATTATTTGACTATATGCTGCAGAGAGTGGCCTTCTTCAGGCATTCACTCATGCTTTCAATCAATGTATATAGAAGGAAGTGAGATTGTGTCTACTGCTTCATCCCTACTGCCTGCATGTTCAGTTAAGTATCTCTGGCTAATTCCTCTACATGTAGACTGATATGCACATAGGCATCTCCACAGAACTGAGACTCTGTTTTTGCCTTATGCCAAATGTGAATTCAGATGTTTGCAACTTGAATAGAGGCAATTCTGTTTGTTTTCATAAGTGAGAAAGCAGCCAAATGGAAAGTTTTGCTTAGAAATCTTGCTGTCTTCTCTAACACTGGAATGTTAAGAGAGAATTCAATACTGACCTTTCCATGCAGACTTAATATATACAGTCAGGTCAGCATAAGGAACCATGAAGCACTCATCATCTTGAATTTTCATCTGGCTTCAAGGCAGGGCATGACTTGCCAGATCACTGAACCTTAATGCTGGGTTTGATATAACAGATCTATATCTCCCCTCATTCCTATCCAGTCCCCTGCATTACAAATCTATAAATGTTCTCCAATTAATAATCTCCATGAACAGGCAAAACAAAGACATATTTGAAAAATCCATAAGTATCAGAGGCTAGCATTGTATCTGAAAAGTAAATCAACTGTCTTTGAGTAAACAGGCTGCAAAAACTTGCTAAATATCCACTCTAACTTGAATTCATCTATAGTATATAGATCTATAATGTGTGTGTGTGTGTGTGTGTGTATATATATGTATATATATATATATATATATATATATATAGAAAGGCCGAGCGCAGAAGAATAGATGCTTTTGAGATGTGGTGCTGGAGAAGAATCTTGAGAGTCCCTTGGACTGCAAGAAGATCAAATCAGTCAGTCCTAAGGGAAATCAACCCAGACTGTTCCCTGGAAGGTCAGATGCTGAAGCTGAAGCTCAAATACTTTGGCCACCAAATGAGAAGGGAGCACTCACTGGAGAAGATCCTGATGCTGGGAAAGGCAGAAGGCAAAAGAAGAACGGGACGGCAAAAGATGAGATGGCTGGACAGCGTTATTGATGTAACAAACATGAATTTGAGCAGACTTTGGAGGATGGTGGAAGACAGGCGGGCCTGGCGTGACTTTGTCTATGGGGTCACAAAGAGTCTGACTCGACTGTGCGACTGAACAACAGCAACAAATGATCCCATGAGTGTTCATGCAGAAGGAAGGCTCATTAAGTACAATAGGACATTTTCCAGCAAGTGAATATATAATAGTGATTCAAGTGATTCAAAATTCTATTAGGATAGTTTGATGAACACAATTGCAAGGTAGATGCTTTCCCTAACACAATTCAATACAACAACACAACATGAACCAGTGCATATTTATTTATCCTTCTCAAAAACCCTTTAATCTTCCTGAATGATAATACCTGTGCATCCCATGTTTCAATGATGTGTCCATGTGACTTCAACATGACCCAGAAGCGATGTACACCTATCAGGAACATTGGGGCAACACTCTTTTTTGGGGGAAAACTCTATGGTAGAATTAGCTTCTCACATAGATTTCCCCCCAAAACCCAACATGTCTATGTCACTTCTGGACATTGCTGAAACATCTGGTTTTCCTCTCTTTTTTGGGAGGTCAATCCCCTCTACCGGACAGCTGGTTGGTGGCAGAGACGTTGGACCTGACATCAGGGGACTCCACAAGGGGCTCTGGCATCCCTACATAAATTGGAGTTTGATTCACTCTTCCCCAGGGATCCTTCAATGTGCATGAGGAAAGGAAGGAAGGAAAGAATAATGGAAACCAACAACCACATCCCTGCATTCATGTTCAGCACTATCAGAGAAATGTGATGAATGTGAGCTGTAATTGAACTCTCTTCCTCTCTCACACAAAGGATAAAAGGAGGAACCTTAGTTATTGTAGGATATAATCTTCAAAGCAGCGTTTATGGAAGCTTTGTGTTCCTTTAGTCTGTGGCCATTAATGCAGGTAACCACTCACAGTATGTTAATTTCTTCCAATTAGTACAGAAAATAATATATTTATATGGTATACATTACCTATCTATATTGCATGTCATGACCTGTGCTACATAATGAATAATTTTCATTTTTATAATTTCAATATATGACAAAAAGATATTAAATGAGTTACAATGTTTCTCTTTTTAACATCTAGTACTTTTCAAACCATGACCTCATACCAATAGGAAATAAGTCAGACTGAGTATGATCTCTTAGATGCAGCTATTAAAATAAGAATTCTCAGTACCGTTTTTTCCAGTTATAGCTTTGCAGGCATACTTACTGAGGTTGATCCAGTTCCATGGCTTTGGTTCAAGTTCACACACCAAAGGAGAAAATCAAGTGGCACAATCCATCATGCAACTTTAAGTGGTTTTCAAAGTATCATCTGATTTCAAGGCCAGCTATAAATTGCAATATCAAGTTAATGCAAATGCCATTGCTATTTCCCATGTCCTTACCTCCCCCGCCTGCCTTCATGTCCCACAGCAGAGCTACAATTACAGAACAATCATTAGAGCCTGTGACCTTCAGCAGACCCTTTGGAGCTCAATGCAACGCAGAAAAATCACACAGCAGCCTTAAATCCTGCTCCACCATGCTTATGACAGTGGTGAATGAGTGGGTTTGTGTGTGTGTGTGTGTCAGTTGCAGCTGACTTCTTGCGGTGACCCTAGCAAGGGACTTTCAAGGGAAGTGAGAAGTAGAAGTGGTTTGCCATTGCCTTCCACTGCATAGGATCCTTGGTCTTCCTTGCTGGTCTCTCATCCAAGTACTGACCATGGCTGACCCTGCAAAGTCCTTGTGGTTTCCATTCCAATTACTGATCTTGCTTAGCTTCTGAGATCAGGCTATACCATGCTGCCTTTCCTCCTCTTTCTCTTTTCTCTCTAGGATATATCAATATGTGTGGGTATGTATATATAATTCAAATCAACCACAGAGATATATATATATGCATTTTATTAATTGTAACCCACATACACACATCCATATACAGGGCTTTTTTTGTGCTGGTATGTGCCAATACAGCATACCGGCATCTCTTTAGCCATTGGGGCTTGGGCCATTGTGCTGGGGCCAGGCTGGGCTGATTGAGTAGCTGTGGTCTGGCCCATCCTGCAGTTGAAGTTGTACCCACTGATGATGTCAGTGCATAAAATGGTGTACATCAATTGCATGGGTGCATTCCCCCCCACAGCTATTTTCTTTTCTGGCCTGCCTGCCCTGCCTTCTCCACCAGCCTATTTGACAGGACTTCTCAGCTAGCCCAGCCTTCTCTGATGGCCCTGCTACACTTACCAGCCACCTCCAGCTGGAGCTTGGGGATTTCCTGGAATTACGACTGATTTCAGGAATACAGATATAAGTTCTTCTGGAGAAAACGGGTTTTTTTGGTATGGGCTCTATGGCATTATACTCCACTGAGGTAGTCCACAAATCCTGCCATCTCTAAGCTCCACACCAAAATTTCCAGGTATTTCCCAACCCAGAGTTCACTAACCTATCCTCAGCATTCTCCACCACCCCCTAGACTGATTTTCTGGATAGCCCAATTCTTCGGTTATCAGAAGCTAAGCAGGGGCGACCTTGGCTAGTATTTTGAAGGGCACCCTCCAAGGAATACCAGGGTCATGATGCAGGGGTAGGCAATGGCAAACCACCTCTGAAATGTTTCTTGCCTAAAAAACAAGTCTAACTTACCATGTAGCAGTGCATAATGCTAAAAGAGCTAGAACTTCTGGCTGCCAGGCAATTCTAGGATCTCCTGCCTACAGCTGACACACAAGGTCCTACAATAATAATAATTATTATTCTGATACTAACAATTCACAAATGTGCAGAGAGTTGCACATGGCAAGTATTCTCAAGAAGATGCTATTCATTATGAGGAAGTAACTAATTTTCCTCAACATTCTTCCTCCTCTTCTTGCCTTCTAACTCACTTTGAATATAAACAGGCTTACCTGTAACTGAAGATCTTTGAGCAGTCATTTGTGCAGTCACTCAACCCTGGAAACTTCTAGAGCTAATTTCCAGTCTTTTGGCAGGCTTTTTCCTCCACTCTGGGGAGCAGGAATTGACTGTGTATGCCTGGAGCTGAGGAGAAAGCTTCCATAGCTAAGTCTCACCAACTGAAAGTCAGCAACAGAGAGATGCCAGCAGTAGGGAAGGCCGGGCAGATGTATGTGACTGCACAGATGACCACTCAAAGATCATCAGTTTACAAGTAAACAACCTGCTTATCTTCTTCATGATCTCTGTGTAGTCCCACAAATGGGTGACTAACAAGCTGCAATTAGGTAGGATGGTGGGTGCTGGCAACTATTGGAAACCCATAACTACTGAAAAGCAGCTATGCAAATTAACATGTCATATTATGTAATCCTAGGCTCACCAGAAGATGCCAGAAAAAGCAGCTATGCAAATTAACATGTCATGTTATGTAATCCTAGGCTCACCAGAAGATGCCAGAAAGCAATGGTTTCAGTGGAAGTTGGAACAAAGGACTGCTTGGCCGAAAGAGGCATCTCGACACACTCTGATGTCCAGGGTGTAGTGGGATGCAAATGCTGAGGGAGTCAACCAAGTAGCAGCATAACGGATGTCACTGATAGGGACGCCAGCCAGAAATACTGCAGAGGTAGATACAGTCATCGTGGACTGAGCCCGAGGAAGTACTGGTAAAAGCTGACCAGACAACTGGTAGCGTAACTGAATCGTAGAGGAAATCTATTTAGATAGATGTTGAGATGAGATTTTAAGACCCTTCATAAGGCTGGAATAAGAGATGACCAAGTGCAAGCCCATACAGAAAGGTGACATCCTGTCCAAATAAAAGGCAAGAGCTTTCTAGATGTCTAGAGAGTGTAGAACTCACTGAGCAGCATCAGCAGGGTCCAGAAAGAAAACAGCCAATACAGTAGGCTATTATAAATGAAAGGATGAAACAACTTTCAGCAAGAAGGAAGGGTCAGGACCTAGGACCACCTTGTCCTTATGAAAAACAATAAATGGTACATCAACACAGAAAGCACTGACTTCTCTTGCCCTCTTGACAGACGTAATAACAACAAGGAATGCCATCTTCCATGACAGTAGAGAGGAGAAGTCACCATGGGCTCAAATGGTCTGCCTATGAATTTAGCCAGTATGAGAGAGACTCCAATTAGAAACCAAGCTTTAAACTCTTCAGGACAACATTTCCTGGTAATCCCTGGCCCAAAAGACATCAATTTAGACTTGACCAGAGCCTGGTAGAACAAGCTCCCAAGTGAGACCAGGGCCTTGTGAGACCTACTACAATTCCACAGGGCCTGTAAAATTGAGCTGTTCCGCCAGGCCTTTGGTAGAGGTGATGGGTGTCTGGTTATATTGGCCTACACTGCTCTAACCTGTCTATGCTGTAAATTGTACCAATGATGCAATAGGCAAAGTCCTGGCCTACCTACTGATACGGGCCTTAGTGCACATTTGAGGTACACCCCTGGGACTTGTTGACTCTCTTGGTTTTTATATCTCACCACCTTGGTTAATCAACTAACTTTTAGGGTTTAATTTTTTTAAAATTTTAAGTAGAACTGTTTTTAACTGTCTTATTGATCATTGTTTATTGTAACCCACCATGAGCCCACTTGCAGGGGAGGGTGGGATAGGCATCTCAACAAATAAATAAACAAACAATAACCTGAATTCTTCATCAATGAAGCCACAGCAAAACATATACTGGAATTATTTTCTTACGTGTACATGGTCCTATGTAAACCTATTGTAAGTTACCAGTCCCTGACAAGAATTTGTCTCAAACTTGTTGTTCAGAAACTGTCTATTGCAGGGGTGTTAAACATGTGGCCTGAGGGCCAAATCAGGCCCCCGAGCAACTGGCTCTTGTCTGCTTCCTTCTCCCTCTTTCTTGCTTCCTACTGCATCTCAACTTGCTTTGTAAGGCTTGCTCAATTGCACAGGAGCTACAGAGAAAAACCTCCATTTTCTCTATTGATTGAGGCTGCTCCCCCTCCTGGTCCTCTGGGGAGGAAGGGAAAGAGTCAGAGCTTCCTTTGCCCAGTTCCCTGGATCCCATGGAAGAAATACAAAGAAAGCAACTTTTAAGACCAAAAAGTGCTAATGTTTTAAGTTTTTTTAAAAAAACCTTTAGTCATGTTTGTGTCCTTTAAAAATTTTATATCTCTGCTACCTAATCTTAAATAGGTACACACATGGCCCAACACGATCCAGCCCAGCCTGACAAGGTCTCATTTATATTAGATCCGTCCCTCACAACAAATTAGTTTGACACCCCTACCCCTGGTCTACTGAGTTTCCTAATAGTGTTGTTATTGCTGATGAGTGATCAATTATCCAATGTATATTCATATATCCACAACTATATTGTTTTATGTGTTCATACATGTACCTACACCTATATATTCATGACTGTACTAACCCATGTATTCACTAACCCTCACATATATTCATTGTATTCTTTTAAAGTTTTAAGTAGAATAGCGTTGGTAACAAAAGCGGCCACAGTGGAGGGTGAGCAAATGTGGAAAGCAAGGGCCTAATCTTATTTCCCTGTTAACAGAGATAGGTATCAATGAAAGATGTAAACTAGAATGCAGCCTTGGAGAACAGTAATATTGTAATCTGGGAACTAATTCAAAGACTTTTGAGTGGGAGACATTTAAGCAGGAAGAGTGATGGGCTGTTAACCTATAATCTATATTTGAACTGTAAGTTTCATTTTAGGACAGTCTAGCAAGGTCAGTAGCTTTCCGTACACATGCTACAAATGTTTGAACATATGAACATATGAAGCTGCTTTATACTGAATCAGACCTTTGGTCCATCAAAGTCAGTATTGTCTTCTCAGACTGGCAGCGGCTCTCCAGAGTCTCAAGCTGAGGTTTTTCACACCTATTTGCCTGGACCCTTTTTTGGAGATGCCAGGGATTGAACCTGGGACCTTCTGCTTCCCAAGCAGATGCTCTACCACTAAGCCACTGTCCCTCCCCATATGTTTGCTATATGTTTCATCACTAAAGCTACTTCTGCAATTACTCAAGAAGTCTTGTGATAGATTCTGGGCAAAACCTTACACCTATGTAAGACACGGAGTAGAAAAGACCCTAATGGTGATATCCTAAGCAGAATTATGCTTTTCTGAACCCACTGATTTCAATGGATTTAGTAGAGTATAACTCTGTTTAAGATGGTAGTGTCAATCTCCTTTCTTGGTACGATTTCATTATAATTTATTACAACTGAATAGTTTTCAGTCAATCTTCAGCTAGTTCAAACAACCCAGCTTTCCTCACTTCCTTCTACTTCCCTCTAAAAGCTTTCCAATAGTATTAAGTACACATAATTGGGTAGAGATCTTACCACTTCTAATAATTCAATGCTTTTCCAGCACTGTCAATTCTATACTGCACCCAGATTTATTAATCCCTATACTAAAATGATCACTGCTACAAAATCAGCACAGATGGTTAAAAGCAGATAATGTATAACTGGATTTGGCACATGCTTTGAGGAATAACTCCAGTAAGTCCATATTGGAGAATGAGTGATTTATACTGAACTCTAAAAGAACTCTGAATATCAAGAAACAGGGGAGAGGCAAGAAGAAGTCTAGAATGACATCTAAGCCAGGCTTACACTGTTTATCTCATTATCCTGATAAATGTCAGCAAGAAATACAATAGTCTGGATGATGTAATACCCTTTACAATTAGAACATACAAATTGCCAGATATATGTGAGAACAGCAGCATTCATTTTCAAAAGCTGTATACTTCCACTGATAGCTTCATTTGGAAAATATGACTGCAGAGTGCTCTAAAGGCATACTGAAATTTTAAAAATCCTCCCAGTTTTAGTTCTGTAAAGCCATTTAATGCTTTAAAAGCCAATTTGATGAGAGTTGGGAATGACAACCATTTTTCAAGTTGACATCATTGGGATTACATCAATATTTAGAGTAACAGAATATTCCTGCATGCTGAAAAATACAGTTTCTTCCTTCTTGTTTTGTACCTCACATAGAAGAGTCTGGAACCTGGTCGATCCTTCTGTTAACACAGAAGCAGTAGACCAGATGTCTTCTCACACATACTATGAGAAGAGCCAGTGGAAGGTAGTCTTTTATTGGACCCAGGGCTTTGTTTGTAGAACAAGCCCAACAGGAGCTCATTCACATATTAGGACACACTCCCTGATATCACCATTGTTTCACAATGGGTTTTGTAGAAAAAGCCCAGCAGGGACTAATTTGCATATTAAGCCACACCCACTGACACCAAGCCAGCCAGAACTGCATTCCTGCTTTAAAAAAAGCCCTGATTGGACCACTGAAAGATTTCCAATGAACCACCATCTTGGTCTGATCTAGCAAAACACTTCATATGTTTTAAAGCAAGACTGCATTTTCCAGGAACATTTAACACAGTTAAGCCTTTTATATTCAGAGATGCTGCATATGTACTTTACTCAGGAAATCTAAAATATATGTTGGTGGATCACAAGGATTCTTAGGGAAAAAAAACAACAGAAAGTGGCCTGGTCAATTTTAACCAATTAACCCCTGCTCTCTCCAACTACATAGCATGAAACAGATTAATAAACAGATTAATGTATGGGAGTGAGCTCTCTGAGACTTTTACCTAGTTCAGGGGTGGGGAACCTTTTTTCTGCCAAGGGCCATATGGATATTTATAACATCATTTGTGGGCCATAAAAATTATCAACTTAAAAAACAGTGCTCTGCCAAGGGAGAACTATTCAGGCTGGCAAAACTAATACAAATAATTGTTTTTCTATTTGAAGTCATGTGGGGAGAGCCTAATCTGGCACACACACACACAGCCCGCTGCCCTAGGCAAATGCATAGGTCCAGGGGTTTTTTGTAGAAAAAGCCCAGCAGGAACTCAGTAGCATATTAGATCACATCCCCTAATATTAGCATATTAGGTCGCACCATCTGGGATAATCAAGTGCAAACTGAACTGTGGCAGTAACTTTTTCAGGCCATTGCGGAAATTCTGGCTGGCCTGCCAGGCCCCAGAGAGGCTGCCACATGGCTCGGTTTGGCCCAGCAATCCCTGAGGGCCACACCAAGTGACCTCAAGGGCCGCATACAGCCCTCGGGACAAAGGTTCCCCACCCCTGACCTAGTTGATTCATTTCTCTCTGTTAACATGCTTGTTGAAGACTAGCACAGTATTTCAGCCATAGGTTTGCAAGAGGTAAGAAATAGTAGTCAGTCTCTGGAGGAGAAAGATATGCTACCAGCATAAAGATTTAAAGCCAAATAATTCACTGCTAAATAGACCTTCAACAAAAGCCGGATCCTATCCCAACTCTGATAATAGGAGTAGGGGGGAAACGATGATATTCTGTTTCGGCCTGAAATTATATTTTTGAGGTTTTAGCCCAATCCTGCTATTCTTAAAATTAGAAGAAAAAAACCCTTGATTTCAGAATTATTAGTTGCAGCAAAAGCTGCCATTGCTGTGCAATGGAAAACTAATTCACTACCAACATTATCCCTGTGCCTTCATAAAATTTGTAATATTTACGAGATGGAAAAGTTACAGTATGAACTCATTCACATACACTCAGATTTCACTGAGAAATGGTATCCTGTTCTAGATTTTATGGCAACACATAATATAATTACAGATAAAATCACATCTCTAAATTTTCCAATCAATTTTAAGTCATTGGTTGTTTCTAATAGGCTATTATTGCTGAAACATTATGACTTATTGAAATAGCATATAGTCTCTTTTGTGTTTACTTTGTAATGTACCAGTCAATTCTTGCTCATAGAAAAATTGGATTAAGAATTCTTGTTGTACTTGCCCCACCATCTTGATACTTAGACATACATGTAATGTACAAGCTTATTATTATTGAATGTTAATCACTATTCTTCGTGTTGTTATTGTTTAATTTTCATGAATTCAATACAATGTTGATGGGGAAAAAAAGAATAGGAAAGAAAATCTTCTTAATGAGTTGGTCCTCTAATACAGGACTGGGATAGGGTTGCCAGGTCTTACCTTCCTGGTGGCAGGGGACTTCGGTCCCCTTTCCTAGAGTCTTCTGCATGCACACAAAGCACACACACCATGGTCACATCACCGGAAGTAATGTCATTGCGGAAGGCACATCATGTGGAGGAGCTCTATCATTTGGAAAAAACTCTATGGTCACCATAGAGCTTTCCGCAAATGATAGAGCACCCCTACGTGACATGCCCAGTGCAATGATATCATCTCCAGGTGACATCATTGCACTGGGCATGTCAGGTGCACCGGAGCTCCATGGCGGCAGATTGGGAACTCTACTGTGGGAAGCAGACAGAAAAGGACAGGGTAACTCTATAACTATTAGGTTTCCATTTTGCTCACCAGTTTCCACCATATGACCATTTCCCAATCCAACAGCAGCTATTCCTCTTTTTTCAAATGTAGCCTTGTAAATCCTGAGAAGCCTAAAATACTTTTTTCTGATTCTGGACAGCCATATTTGAACAAAATTGATTCTAGTCAATAATTTTCTGTGATAAGTGGCTGAAACATGCAGGACAGTTGCCAACAGGTCACTGTTTGCATTCTCTGGGGAACATCTAACCAAACTTCTGACAATGGAAGTGACTGCAACATAAACTGTCTTGATATTGCAAGAAGATTTTTGAGCAGAGATGGGCCATTTAAAAATGGATGTTTACATCAAAATACCCATTCCAGAAGACTCCTCTGCCACAAGATCATGTTGTGATAAAGAAGTATCAATTATTGGATTTATAATCTTAATTTAAATTATTTTTAATGTACTTTCAAGAAAAATTGTGGATTCAGCTGGAGAAATCAGAAGTTGGCAGGACAGAAGATATAGATGCTAAGCAGTCATGGTGCCAGCTAAGTGAAAGCATATAAAACAACTAGCAGACACATAGAAGCACCAAATCCACACAGAAAGAGGCCTGTAGAAAGCTGGGTAAAACATACTCTCAGTAGGGTTGCCAATCTCTAGTTGGAGGCAGGAGATCCCCTGCTTTGGAGGCCCTCCCTCTGCTTTAGGGTTATGAGAAAGTGGGGGGTGGGATGTCCACTGGTCACTCCATTATACCCTATGGAAACTGGTCTCCATAGGGTATAAAGGAGAGTTGATCCATGGGTATCTGAGGCTTTGGGAGGCTGTTTGGTGGGGTTAGGTAAAGGCACCAGATTTTCAGAATAGCATCTGGTGCCTCTTCTCAAAAAACAAAACCATCAACCCTTCTTTCAAAAAGATTGGACCAGGAAGTCCAATTCTATGAGCCCCAAAGAAGATGCCCCTATGCTCCATTATTTCCAATGAAGGGAAGGCATTTAAAATGGGTGTGATCCCTTTAAATGTGCTGGCCAGAACTCCTTTCAGACCTCAATTATGCTTGTCACAACCTTGCTCCTGGCTCCATCCCCAAAATCCCTAGATATTTCCTGAGTCAGACCAGGCAACCCTATCTCAGACCCATGTTGAACTCCCAAGAATTTGTGCATGCTCAACCATGATGCAAAAAGGGATACTTTTTCTTAGACTTCAGCATCTTAAAGTTCCAGTACCTAAAAATTCCAGAATTCATTGATGTATGATGAATGATAGACTGACACAAGTAATCCTGAGAAACAAGATGGTCAGATACAGCATAGCCATAATGGTCCCAAGAAACCAAAGTATATGGTACAAGCAGAGACAGCAGGGCGCTTATTTGGAACAATATGGGAGATGTTATGAGAACACATACTTTGTTTCCTTGCAAAAAAGATTAAGTACTAAAGTAAACAAAGACATTGGGGAAATTATATATATTCCTCTGACCTCACCTCCAAGGAGTGCAGTACAATTCCTCTGACCTCACTCCAAGGAGTGCAGTACAATTTCCCCATCAAGGAAAATAGAGAAAAGTTCTTAGACAAAGTGAACCTGGTTGGCTGGAGCAATGGATGATTTGAATTTCTTTTGTTGGTGTAAAGGGAGAACTGAGAGTACTAGGATTATGTGAGACAGAATAATGAAAAGTGCTTTAAGTACTGAAAATAACCTAGGAAGTTCAGTTTGCAATTGGAGTGTGCCAGTGGGTGTTTTAGGAGGGCTACAATGTTGTAATGTTAATTTACTTACCACATAACCATCTGATACTATTATTTTGCTACTAATTTTATCACAGGCTTTTATTTTAAAACATTTTATTATTTTGTTTATAATACATCCAGTTCATTTCTACAATGTCCTCTTTGTATTTCCTTAAATATATGAGCCTTGGAGTTTCTTTTACTTTTTAAGTTTTATTCATTTATCTTTTGTTTATTCCTTTAATATTGTATTTGAACAAACAACTCCATTCATTTCAGTTAAGTGCCTGAGCCTCATAACTCACTAAGGCAAATAAGAGCCCTTATCAACACTCTTCACATATCCAGCTTTGCAATGACAAATACCTAGAGACAGTTCTTCCTTCTCATTTCCCTAGCCTGTCACCCTCCTAATCTTTCTCTTCCGCCACATTGACCCTTTATTGAGGAATAGGTCAGAGTTTCCTAACAAGATGAGACACAGGGCTGCACATATCTTTTCCCTGACTTTTTTTTTTTTAAAAAAACACAAAACTATTTTTGAACACTAGCTCATATGGGTAGCCGTATTGGTCTGAAGCAACAGAACAAAGTTTGAGTCCAGTGGCACCTTTGAGACCAATGAAGTTTAATTCTGGGTATAAGGTTTCATGTACATGCACCTTTTTCACTGTGAGTTTGAATGAAGGGTTAAAAGGGCAAGGGTATGTCACTTCAAGATGCTTTTCTTTCTGCTGTGTACATTAAAAAAGGGAGGGGGGAGGCATGTAAGGGCAGACAAATTTTCTTTGGCCGTAAGACCCAACCCAAAACTTTAAAAGCCACACTCATTTCTTAGCCTTCATGATTTCACATTTTAATGACCACATTTTCTAATTTCTGCTAACACAAAACCTAATACTGAACCTATTATATAAATAAATAAGGGCAACGTTGGTTTTCATCACCACAACAAAAAAAAACAGGTTACTCACCTGTAATTGATGATCTTCGAGTGGTCATCTGTGCAGTCACACACATGGGTTTTCCCGTCAGGACGAACCCTACCTCGGAGATTTTAAAAGCTAGCCTAGGCGTTATTTTTGGCGCGCACTCCCTTTCGCTCTGGGGAGCAGGCACTCACTGCGCATGCCTGAAGCGAGAGGGAGGTGCTCCACCCACTCAGTTTCTTTCCCCGCCGCTGACATAGTAGTTGAGCGGTTGTATAGGACCAGTAGCCAGCAGCGGGGATGGCTGGGCGGGCGTGTGTGACTGCACAGATGACCACTCGAAGATCATCAATTACAGGTGAGTAACCTGTTTATCTTCTTCGTGGTCTCTGTGCAGTCCCACACATGGGTGACTGATAAGCTGACCTGCAAGGTGGTGGGTGCTGGCACTAGAGTTGAGGAAAAGAATAATGCAAAGGTTAGTGCAACACAGTCAGCACATAGCAGACTACAAGGTAAGCAATTACTCACCAAACCGAAACCGCATCCTTAGTCAAAGATAGAGCGGAGTACTGCCTGTCCGAAGGACGCATCTCGCCTAGCACGAACGTCCAAGGCGTAGTGCATGGCGAAGGTCGAAGGGGAAGACCAGGCGGCATCAGCGCAAATGTCTTCCATGGATACACCCCTGGCAAGGGCAGATGACGTTGACAAAGCTCTTGTGGAATGAGCTCGTACGGCGGATGGGACTGGTTGCTTTGCGAGTTTGTAGCACAGCTCTATAGCAGCAACCAACCATTTTGACAGTCTCTGTGTAGATATCTTTTTTCCCTTATTATGGCGGCCGTAGGCCACAAAAAGTCTGGAGTCCATACGGAACGATGCTGTTCTATCTATATAGTAAGCGAGTGCTCTTCTAACATCTAGACAGTGTAGAGCTTCTTGACCCTTGTCCGTAGGACGTTGGAAAAAGGCAGGTAAGGTTGTGACTCTGTGCAAATGAAATGTGGAGACCACCTTGGGTAAGAAGGCAGGATCTGGTCGTAGCACCACCCTATCGTGATGAAAGGTGGTGTAAGGTGTGTCTGCTCTGAACGCACAAATATCACTTGCTCTCTTAGCAGAGGTGAGTGCGACTAATAGTGCCGTTTTCCATGAGAGAAGGTGAAGCAGTATCGTAGCCATAGGTTCAAAGGGCGGTTTTATTAGCTGGCTTAGCACTAGTGATAAACTCCAGCTAGGGTACATTTGCCGCAATGGCGGGTGCAAACGTAAGATTCCTTTTAAAAAGGATTTCGCCGCAGGGTGTGAAAAGACAGTTCGACCCTGTACATGCGGGTGAAAAGCTGAGATTGCTGCAAGGTGCACCTTCAAAGATGAGTAAGTGAGGCCCTTTTCCGACAAAGACAAGGTATATGCCAAAATTTGAGGTATGGAAGCAGAGAGAGGTTTGAAATTATGTTTGGTAGCGTAGATGGAAAATCTTTTCCACTTCATGGAGTATGACTTTCTCGTTGATGGTTTCCGCGCATTCAAGAGAACATGTCTCACTTCTGCAGGAAAGTCTGAGAACATATCCTCCAAGCCGTTAAGCGAAGCCTGTTCGGGTCGTGATGGAGAACCCTGCCATTCTGCTGAGACAGGAGGTTCTGTGCCAGAGGGAAGTGATGGTAAGTATTTTTCGACAGAAAAAGGAGGGTTGTGAACCATGGCTGGCGTGGCCACCATGGTGTCACTAGAATGCAATCTGTATTGTCCAATTGAATTTTCTGTATACATCGTGTTATCAGTGGGAAAGGTGGGAAGAGGAAGTGTAGTGGACCCGTCCATGTCTGTATGAAGGCATCCCCTGCAGACTGTTGTGAGGGCGGACCTCTCATAAAAAAGAGAGCACACTGTGCATTGTCTGGTGCAGCAAACGCATCTATTAAAGGGGTTCCGAATTTCCGGAATACTGGCAGAAGATATGACCTGTGGAGTGACCACTCGTGGTCGTTGATGAGATATCTGCTCAGCCTGTCCGCTTGAGCATTCTGGACGCCAGGAAGATGTACCGCAGTGAGATGGATCCGGTGAGCAATACTCCAGTGCCAAAGGTGCATTGCTCTTTTGCAAAGACGGGCGGATGCAGTCCCTCCTTGCCTGTTTATGTAAAACACCGTCGCCACATTGTCTGAAGCGATTTGTACATGTTGGCCTTGAAGAGATGGGAGGAACGATTTTAAAGCTCTGTGAACAGCTAGAAGCTCTAAGCAATTGATGTGGAGCGACTGTTCGTACGGCGTCCATTGCCCCTGGACAGTGAGTGTGTCGAGATGGGCTCCCCAACCCCACCTCGAGGCGTCTGTTGTAACTACTGCTGATGGGCTTGGCCTTAAAAATGGCATTCCTGCAAGCAGGTGAGCTCGTACTGTCCACCATTCGAGCGAGGGGAGGATGTGGTTTGGAACAGTGAGGACGGTTCGTTGAGACTGGCGTTGGGGCCGAAATGCACGGACGAACCAGATTTGCAGGGTTCGCATGCGTAGTCTTGCGTGTGTTAAAACTGCAGTCGTCGCTGCCATAAGTCCTAACATGCGCTGAATGTTGAAGGCTGTTTGCTTGGGTTGTTGTATTATTTGTGTGGCCAGTGTCTGAATGGAGGATATCCTGTCTACAGGAAGGTATGCCTTGTGATCCGTGGTGCATAAGCGAGCCCCTATAAAATGGATGTCTTGAGTTGGGGTCAGGTTTGACTTTTGTTGATTGACCTGGAGGCCCAGTTCTGCTAAGAGCGCAAGTGTTATTGAAATGTCTTTCATCAACTGTGCCTTCGAAGCTCCCACGAGGAGCCAATCGTCTATGTATGGGTAAGTTGCAATTCCGCGTTGTCTGAGGTATGCCGCAATTACCGCCATACATTTCGTGAATGTCCGTGGTGCTGTGGAGAGTCCGAAGGGTAGGGCTCGAAACTGATAGTGGTTGTTGCCCACGGCGAAGCGCAGGAACTTTCTGTGGCATTGGTGTATTGTCAGGTGGAAGTATGCGTCCTGTAAATCTACCAGTGCCATCCAAGAGTTCCGAGGGATTAAGGGCAGAATCGATTGTAAGGTGATCATTCTGAATTTTCTGTGACGGATGAATTTGTTTAGGGCTCTTAGATCCAAAATCGGGCGCTGTCCACCATCCCTTTTGGGAACTAGAAAGTACCGGGAATAAAATCCCATCCGATGGTACTGGTCTGGGACAGGCTCTATAGCCGCCTTGGCTGTTAAGGTGTCGATTTCTTCCTGAAGGGAAGGGGATGGGGGGGGTTGAAACAAAGTGATGTTTCGTTGGTGGTGTTTGAAACTCTATCGAGTAGCCTCTCAAAATGATGTTTAAAACCCATTTGTCCGTGGTTATCAGTTGCCAGTTCTCGTGAAATGGAAGAAGTCTGGAAATGTGTTGGATTGGTAAAGGTAGAAAGTCAAAGAGACTGCTTTGATGAAGACGCAGCCTTTTTAGGTGGTTGTGGTCTCTGCTGTCTCTGGTTAAAGGATTGCTTCGGAGGAGGAGCCTTACGTTTCCAGTATTCAGATTGTCGAGGAGATCTGGAACGTTTGAACGACGTTGGCTTCCATGGCCTGGGCTTATAGCTCTGCTGTTGTTGTTGTTGCGCTACCCCGAGCCTTTTTGCTCGTTTGCGGCTGTCGTCAACGGTGGTAAGTATATCGTCTGTTGTGGCATTAAAGAGACCTTGGCCGTCGAAGGGGAGGTCCTCGATCTTGAACTTAATATCAGGTTGCAGCGAAGAGGACCGAAGCCAAGCGTGTCTTCTTAGGGCAATTGAGGCAGCCATCGCCTTGGAAGTGCACCCCACTGAGTGACGAATAGTATTGATCTGTTGCTTTGAAACCCTGTTGAGCTCCTGTAGCAGTTTGTAGGCTTGTTTTTGGGAAGGTTCAGGCAGGGCAGAGACTAGCGTATTTAGTTGGGAGGAGATATTGTGGGAATACGCGGCAAAGTATGCCAAATAATTGTTGATTTTGGCATTTGCCGTAGAAATTGAATACATTTTCCTTCCTAGGGTGTCTAATTTCCTGCCTTCCTTCTCAGGAGGCACAGGGTGGCGGGTCTGCTTAGATTTAGAGGAAGAATGAACTATCAGAGAGTTCGGAGCCGGGTGGCTAAATAAAAATTTTGAGTCAGTCGCTTGGATCCTGTAAAGGGATTCAATTCGTTTTGAAGTTGGGGGAATAGATGCTGGGTTGTCCCAAGCTTCTTTGATGGCTTCTAGGTGTACCGGTAACATCGGCAGAAAGGAACCAGCAGGTAAATCGGAGTGCACCAAGTCGTGTACCACGTCTGTTACCTTGGGTGCATCTGAGGTAAGGTTAACGTTAAGCGCAGAGGCCATGTTGCCAATCAAGTCCAGGTATGTCTTGGCCCCTTCGGAAGGTGACAAATCCGCGGGTTTGGCGATATCTGAGGCAGGGGATCCAGGAGGGGACATCGACTGTATCGACTCCGAGGATTCTGCTTCGGATTCAGCGTCTGAGTTGTCCGGTGCGGGCATCTGCGGGTCAGGTCTGACTGGGCTCTGTTGCTTCGGTCCCGGCTTCGGCCCCGGCTTGGGAGTCGAAGCGGAAGGAGTCGGCGATGTTGGATCCGATGAGTGTTTAACCCGTTGAACAGGGGTTGTCTCCTTCGATCGGTCGCTACGGTGTTCTGAGCGGTACCGAGAGTGATGGTATCCGCAACATTGATGATAGTCCATAGATGGAGATCTCGAATGATAGTAACGTCGTCTGGGGGACATAGATGGAGATCGGGATCTCGGGTCGTAACGGTAGCGATCCCTCCCCCTGCTTGGAGATCTCTCTGGAACTCTGGTACGATGGTATCGGCTGCTGATACTAGGAGACCTGGGTCGAAACCGACGAGGTTCGGAGTAACGGTGTTGTAGATACTGCTGAGTAGGATTCGACATATCAGAAAAGAATCTGGGGTCGAGATGTTTTGGATTCGACATATCAGAAAAGAATCTGGGGTCGAGATGTTTTTGGGTCCACTGCATCGGGTCCCTGACTTCTTCAGTCAGTGGCTCTTGGTTGGATTCGTGGAGAGAAGGAGATCTGGAAGGGATCGGTATAACTTCTTCCTGCTGCCGAGGTGGTGTCGGATTCGTAGGCACCAGAACGGATTCATGGGCAATGGATCCATGCGCTATAGGATCGCATTGCTTCGTGTGTTGATCCGTAGGGCTGGTCGAGTCGGAAGTTTTCTTCGACTCCTTAGGATTCTTCGGATCGGGGTGCTTCGTCGAGTCGGTAGTTTTCTTCGAGTCCCTCGGATCCTTCGAATCGGAATGCTTATGCTTAGGGTCATGGGACTTCTTAGTATGCTTCCCGCTCTTCATTTTAGTAGGCGCGGCTGTTGATTCTGACGATTTCATGCCGTCGCCTGTTTTAGCGGCGTCGCCGGACTTATGCTTGCTAGGAACAACGGCCATTGAAGCTGTCGGCGTTGCGCCGTCCCCTTGAGGAGACAGAAGGGGAGGCGACTTACTTGTAGAAGATGACTGCGACATCTCAGGGCGAAGCGCAGACGCAATAAGGTGGCTTTGTAGTCTAGCGGCCCTATTTTTTCGCGCCTGTTTGCCGAATTGAAGGCAATGCGCACAAGTGTCCACTTTGTGAGTATCTCCCAGGCAAAACAAACAAAGCGAGTGCCCGTCTGAAGTAGGAATTTTCGCTCTGCAGCGCGAACACCTTTTAAAGGTTATTTTACTGTCCCTTCCTTCCATACGCCCGGGGGAGGGGGGGGTAGGAGAAAGGAGGTCTGAGGTAAAAAGAAGGGTAGAACTATTTTTTTTTTTTGAGGAAAAAGTATAGTAAGAAGAGAAAATTTGAGACGGAATAGCGAGATGAAAAGAGAAAAACGAAGGCTAGATGTCTGAGGTAAACGAGGAGCGCAGCGAGGTAAGACTATCCCGGGCGGCGGTTGGAAAGAAACTGAGTGGGTGGAGCGCCTCCCTCTCGCTTCAGGCATGCGCAGTGAGTGCCTGCTCCCCAGAGCGAAAGGGAGTGCGCGCCAAAAATAACGCCTAGGCTAGCTTTTAAAATCTCCGAGGTAGGGTTCGTCCTGACGGGAAAACCCATGTGTGTGACTGCACAGAGACCACGAAGAAGATCCTAACTTATCCCTGGTATCTCATAAGAGAACATAAGAACATAAGAGAACATAAGAGAAGCCATGTTGGATCAGGCCAACGGCCCATCAAGTCCAACACTCTGTGTCACACAGTGGCAAAAAATTTTATATACACACATACACTGTGGCTAATAGCCACTGATGGACCTGTGCTCCATATTTTTGTCTAAACCCTTCTTGAAGGTGGCTATACTTGTGGCCGCCACCACCTCCTGTGGCAGTGAATTCCACATGTTAATCACCCTTTGGGTGAAGAAGTACTTCCTTTTATCCGTTTTAACCTGTCTGCTCAGCAATTTCATCATAATTCCATTATTGCTTTAAAAAGCTCCATTTCAATTAATACTGATGCAAGTACAGACAACAACCTGTTAAGTAATGAATTCATCCACTATCGCTGACTGTTTACAAACAATTATGAGAATGTTATGCACATTTAATTTTTTGTTATGTATCAAGACATTCTGATGCAAAACAGTAAAGGAGCTTGGATCCACTCATCTTTTTAGCTCAATCTTGGTCTACTCCCCTTCTTCTTACAGCCCCTCCTCCACACAGCATTTGTCTATGTAGGTCCCAAACACACCTTTTTTTGTTTTGTTTTGCTTTGTTCAAAGGAACCTTTTTCCATCAGTGGAAAAACTGGCTGGATCCAATCCTTTGTACTCCCACTGAAAATTGCTGAGGAATGCTACAACAAAATCATTGTTGAAAATAGATTCAGGTGGGTATAGGATTCTCAGCCTCCAGGTGGGGCCTGGAGATCTCTCATTTTTACAACTGATCTCCTGCTGGCAGAGATCATCTGCCCTGGAGAAAATGGCTACTTTGAAGGGTGGACTCTATGGCATTGTTCCGTTCTAAGACCCCCTCCCCAAACCCCACCCTCTCCTGGATCCATCCCAAAGTCTTCAGGTATTTTCCAACACAAACCTGGCAGCCTTAGGTGGGTAGCTGTGTTGGTCTGAAGTAGCAGAACAAAGTCTGAGTCCAGTGGCACCTTTAAGACCAACAAAGTTTTTTTCAAGGTATAAGCTTTCATTTGCAAGCACACTTCTTCAGATATCTTCAGAAATCTCATTACTGCAATTGCTTCATAATGTTCAGTGTAAATGCTATATTGGCTAGAATGATCATTTATGACATGAATGACTGCATTCTGCAAAGAATTCTTCTCTTATCAATATGATGCATGTTGTATAGAGATATATCCTGATCGTTTACAGGTGCACAGTAACTACAGTAATAGAATCTTAAATATTATTCAGCACCAAGTATGAAAAAGTTTAGAGTGTCTCCTCAAAATGCCCCAGTAGTCTGTGCAAGGAGCATCTAACTTCACATGCTATTTACACAAGGTGTGACCCAGAAATCACCAGACATGTGACATATTCTATGTTACTATTGTCAAAGTTAGGCTTGAGACATGACTAAGAGTGGACTACAGAAAAGCTAACATTTTATTTTTAAAAAGCTAGACTATAATAGAACACACATGATGCTGTCTTATACTGAATCAGATCATTGGTCCATCAAGGTCAGTACTATCTACTCAAACTAGCAACTGCTTTCCAGAATCTTAGGCAGAGGTCTTTCACATCACCTATTACATGGTCCTTTTCAATTAGAGAGGCTGGGAATTTAACCTGGGACCTTTGGCCTGCAAAGCAGAGCCACAGCCTGTCTCCAAATTGTTATGTGTTGCTGAATTTTTGTATTTTTTACATTTTACAATTTTTATAAGTGATGTGTCTTGACCAAGGCAAGAGTAAGTGATGCTTCCAATTATCCCCCTTCACACCAATACACTCCACCAGTACAGGTAAGTGGCTTCTATAGGTTCCAGGAAAGATCTGAAATCCCTGAAACCCTTGTATTGCATTAAAAAATCCTTCTAAACCTGCCAGACAGATGTTGGAAATGTAAAAAGCATGAAGGTTCTTTCTACCATATGTGGTGGACTTGTGAAAGAGCTAAAATGTTTTGGCAGATGATTCAGCAAGAGATTTCTAAGATCTTGGGATATGAGTTTAACAAGGTTGCAGAGACTTTTCTGTTGGGACTACAAATGGAAACATTTCCAAAAGAAGATAGAACTTTAATCTGGTACTTGCTCTCAGCCACTAGGACATTGTACGCGCAGTTGTGGAAGCAAGAAAAAATACCAGAAAAATGGGATTGGATTATAAAAGTTATGACAAATTAACAAGAATATTAAGAGACTATGATTTGGAAGTTTTTAAGATGGAGTGGAAGAACTTCAGAAGATATGTAGAAAAAGAGTGGAAAATAAAAGGACATTGGACAATTTTTGATAATGATTAAGTTTTAAAAGAAGAATATAACTTTTGGTTTTCTTAATAGTTAAGGGTACCTTTAATACTTGTTTTTTTTAAGTAAATAACACTGGCGGGGGTCAAATAACGGGGTGGGGGTGGGGGAAAAGTAAGATATGGGGTAGATAAATTTTTCTTTTTAAGTTGTAAGATATTGATATAGATTTGCTACCATATGTTACCAATAAAATTGTTTATACTAAAAAAAATCCTTCTAAACCTTTGAACGTATATGCTTTGAGAAATTTAAGCACTAGAATCCAACGCAATAAAAAAAAAACTTGAAGTTTGATTTTAAAAATGTGTAATTTTAGGTTTTCCCCTCTTGTCCCCAGACTTAAGAGATTCAGTAAACATAACTCTGCATATGAAAGGGGGAACTGAAACCTTGCCCAGCGTCCCCCTACTCCTAACTTTTAAATTCAGTTGAAGCGGAATCTATGCACATGAACATAGGCAACTGTATGTAATGTAAGTTCTGTCCCTCTAGCTTAGGGGTCTCCGATCTTTTTGAGTCTCTGGGCATCATTGGAATTATGACACAGTGTTGTGGGCACAGCAGGTGGTCAAACAGAAAATGGCTGGACAGCTTACCTTCAGTCACACAGTGAATATCCTTTTCTTTGGTCATTAAAATTTTTATTAGTGAAGATCCTTGTGCTGTGGTGGCAGCTACTGCCAAAGAACCATTTTTTAAAAAAATCTGCAGTCAATCAAACCTCCAATAGCCAATCAAAGCCTTGCTGGCTAAAGTCCTACTTGGCCCCATTCACTTTCTAAAAGCACTTGGCAGGCACCAGGAAAGGTGTTAGGGATGGCATGGTGCGCACAGGCACCATGTTGAGGAGCCCTGGTCTAACTGAATTAATGGGAACAAAAGGTGAGATCCTGATCCCTCCCTCTGCAAAGGTTTACTGTACAGTCCTAATGCCAAATTACCACACACAAGGAATAGCAGAAAAAGTGACAATTACTGTAATTATTGTGCATGCAAAGGGGAGGAGTTATTGTTGAATATATAAAGCAACATTCCATGTCAGCAAACAATATAGTGTTCAACAAGGCAACAATGTAGCTTTAAAAAAAATTACTGAAACAATACCCAAATGCATTTGTCATTAAATTTATTCTGATCTATGCTAGTCAATTATCTCTTCCAAAAGTCAATTGTTTTGAACTGTTGATCATTTTCTACAAGGGGTGTGGTAGAGAAACAGAGTGCACAGTCAACTTTTTTTTCCCTCTGGAACATATTTTGCCTGCCATGTGCACTACAATCAACTCAATTTTACTGCAGCATTTTTATATGTTCCAGGCCTAGCATTTTTGCAGCATCATTCATCTTGGTCATAATGTCAAAAGACGCAAGCAAAGTCTGCTAACTGGGCATGCACGAGGCATACCCTGATCCTGACAGCATTTCAGGCAACTTTCAAACATGAAGCTTTCTTTTCTTATGATTTCTATCTTGTTCCTTCTGTCAAAAACGCAGGGAGCAACTAAAATGATAAAATTCAGTGACATTTCCTGGTCTCTAGTAGGATATAAAGCCGCTAGAGCCTTCATATTACATCAATTCCAATTAGGGGCTGTGTGACAGGAAGAACTGCATGAAGCTCAGAAAAAAGATGTGAGTCAATTGTTAATGTGCACATTCAAGCCTGTCAAGAAGTTACCGATATGATGGTACAACTCCAGGTTTTCACTTCAGTTCCTTATATCTGTGCATGAAAAGATTTCTAAAAATGCTGAGAAGCCTTGAACTGACTGTGTGTTCAGCAAACCCCTTGTATATCATTAGTGAGACAATTCAGCTCTAGTTGCCTTACAGCTTGAACTACCAACCACGACAGAACTTGTGGCTACTGCAGTTGCCATTACAAGTGCAATTTGGTGACAGGTCTAGAATACCATAATGTTCCATTTCATTGTTATTTATATTTCCATCTTCCATGTGGTAACAACCAGTACCATGGCATACAGCCCTGGACCATTTGACTTTATTAATCCTGCAATACAATTAAAAATTACTCTGCCCTAAGACAGCTTAGTTGGGCAAGTCCAAGGCCTTTGGAGCTCACTCTCAGAGCTCAGTTCGGCTGACCCATGGGCTCCAAAGGTATTTAAAGGGAGCTCACTTCCGAACACCTTGAATCACGAACAGGTTCATGCAATGGAGGAGTTAATTGGAGGTTTCTGGCTTGTGAAAACTGAACCACGAACATCCGATGAACCTCCATTTTCCTGATTCATGCCCACCCCTATTTAAGACCCTTCATCCACATATTGTTCCATTTGTATATTATACCCAAATTTTAAAGCTCATTTTATCATAGAAATTTTTACTCACTCTTCTTCTATCTTGAATTTCAACAGAAGATTGTCCATTTTAGCAATAACATGATCATTATTTGTACATAATCCTGTTTCAACTTCAGACTTATTTTGTTCAAAGGCCCAGAGTTGTAATCAATTTTAAAGCTTTCTAACAATTGTGCATAAAAACACCATTGACACATATAGCCTTTGGCTATCAAGTCTTCTCTTAATTTCATTTTACAGCCCCTTGCGAAAAGTTAACCACTTTTGTTTAGTTATCATTTCATGCCTGTAAAATGCTTCCTGTGTTGAGAGCCACAAGGGTATTTTCTGACACAGTCTAAGTTTATATTTATTCCATACTCTCAGAATGGCATTTCTAATATAATGATTTTTAAAATCCACATTGACTCTTACTTTTTCATACCACAAATATACACATCACCCAAATCTCAGATCATGTCCTTCCAATTCCATAGCCTTTTGTTTCTCAACAACCACTATTTTATCCACATTAAACAATAAACAGCAAAACATAATTTCAAATCAAGTAAACATAAATCCTTCTCTATTCTTTGCCATCTTGTAAATATTTTGCATTTCACTCTTGGTCCCCCCCCCCCCGCCATATGAACTTTAAAATATCCTTTTGCCATTGCTTAAATGGTATGTCAGTTTTCAAAACAGGTATTATTTGTAACAAAAAAGGCATTCTAAGTAAACATTGATCTTAATCACAGATATCCTCCTCAACAAAGAAAGTTGCATTTTATCCTGACTTAACATATCTCTTTTTTTACTTCTTTCTTTTCAACCCTAAAACCTGTTTTTCTTTTAAATCAATTCTATTTGGTCTGCTGTTTTCATTTTAAAAAAAATTAAAACCCACTCGTGCACCAAATTCTGTCAACTTAGCCATCAACTCTTCAATCCCCTTTAGAGGTTTCTCCAAAATTAAGACCAGATCATCTGCAAAGGCTCTTAACTTGTATTTTAAAAAATCTTAACTCCCCCAATCCTCTCATTGTGTCTTATATCTCTATTCAGTATTTAAAGATCCAAAATAAACAAAAGGGGAGACAATGGGTAACTTTGTTGTGTTCTATTTGACTCTCACATGGTTAGTTAAATTTCCGCTAACAATTATTTTGGCTGTCCGTGAAGAATAAATGGATTTCACCCATTTTATGAAATTCCCACCAAAATTCATATATTTCAGAACCTTGGACAGAAAAGTCCAGTTAAAATTGTCAAGTGCTTTCTTAGCTTCTAGGCAAATCAATGCCGCTTGTTTTCCAAGTACTCCAAAATACCTAATACAGCCAACTGCCTTTACCTAATCTTTCAATTTTTTCTTAGGTAAAAAGTCACATTGATCTCCATGAATAACATCTTACAAACTGCATGAATTTCAGCCCACAATACCTGATCTCCTCATCTGATGAAGTGTGCTTCAAGAGCACATGAAAGCTTATATTCTCAATAAAACTTGGTTGGTCTTAAAGGTGCAGCTTGACTCCTGCTTTGTTCATCTTACAAAACAGGTGAATAAAGCCTGGTAAGGCTACCAAAAATGTCTTCACTACAATTGAGTAAATGGAAACCAGTCTTCTGGATCTGGTCTTGAAATTGCAGCTAGGTGCACTTTTCAGGAGGAATGTTCCAGCCCACAAGAATGGAGATGGTATAGATATCCAAGAGCTGGGATTCAGATCAGCCACCAACATGTAGATGTACTATGTACTTCAACTTATTCTTGAAGAAGCTCATGGTAAAGCCAGTGAAAGGGGGGGGGAGTGAGCACTTCTGTCTAACTTGTTTTTGTGAACTCTTGGCTGTCTTTGCTCAGTCATTTTCCCTGGAAAGCTGATGATATGCTATGTATCTGTGCATAAAGTGCCAGAAAGCTTTAGCTGAGTTAAGGTGATCCCATAGAGTAATCAAGGCAAGAGACAAACAGATGTGGTTTGCCATTGCTTGCCTCTGCATAGCAGCCCTGGATTTCCATGGTAATTTAATTATTTTAAAGAATTTTTAAAATTAAAACATCACTAGCAAAACATGAAAGCATACAGCATTTTACAGATTGAATTAACAGTAGCTGGATTATATTCTCTAGGACCATGGTGAGAACCACACTGAACTCACTCTGCCCACCAAGTGAAATCCTAAGCACCGGTACCTAAATGGAAAGGAATTCAAAACTGCATACATTTCCTTGTAATCTCTGTGGTCAGACGCCAGTGGGTTTAGTACTTGCACAGAGTCTTGCTTCAGAATGTTCTAGAGCTAGACTAGAAAGAGGAGTGCAAGGTAGAGGAGTCACAGCATCTTGCTCACTTCTCTGTCACAGCAGCAACACCAAAAGGGAACACTGTCCTCAGAGAATGCTCTGAAAGCTAGAATTTCAGCCTGTTTTATTGGATTTTCTTCAAGTCATTGCCTTCAGTATACTTTCTTCTGTCTTCCTGAAGCATTTGCTAGCTTTGAGATTTTTAAGGAAATTGTTCTGCTCTGCTCAAGCCCACCACATGCAGATATGATGTTCATAAGGTTCTGAAAGTAAAAGCGCTTTCCACATGCAGGCATGACAAAGTAATATGGCTGTAATTATACCACCAGTTTGGGGGAATAATAAGAGTCAAACGGGACTGATGGGAAGGAAGTTCTGAGTCTGCCTAGAGTGTGTCAACTGCATTCATGGACTTTGCAACCTCAGATGCCTATAGTATTAAAACTGTTGCAACCTCAAATAAAAACAATGAAGAAGGAAGTTGCCGCTTTCCCACTTTATGATTAAAGTAACAATAAAGACTGTTTCCAACCTATGCGTTTTTCAGTAAAGTTTCAAAAGCTTCATTAGGTGATGGATAAAATCTCAGTAATATATTTTGTATTTGTGTATTTACCACTTATTAAATTAAAACCAGGTAAAAAAAATTACTGCCCACACTTCTGGTCTAGGGATGCTGCTACTTTCTGCTGTCATCCTCCTTCCCACTGCCATTGTAGAATTAGGCCTATTTTGGGGCTGGTGATAAGGATGCAGCTGCTCCATGTAGGAGGGACCATTTCCCCTTACCATTAATGCTTTAGATGGAGAGAAGCCAATATGTTTTCTGATAAAAGTACCATACACCTTTCATGGTAGCCTGCATAAAGGACCCATGCACCTGAAGATCTCCAGAGATAGTCATGCTATATCAGAACACAAAGGCATTTGACATATTGATTCCAGAGAAAAATTAAGCAACTTGTTAATACCTTGTAAACACATTTATAGGTCCAGATCCAATGTTCTCTCTAATATTTTTCCCTACTGAGTGGAACAGCTCACATCCTAAGCAGAATATAACTGCTGTAATATTAAAATGGGCAATAGGTAGTGCAAGTATTCAGTACATTTAAAATGTTCTTAAATTTCCACCACCGCCCCAAAAAGGGAAATAAATGTTTTTTTCCTTTACTTTAAAATTTTCAGAAATTTTTACATCTTTATCAAAGAAGACGACTGCAGCTTTATACCCTGCTATTCTCTCTGAATCAGAGTCTCCAAGAGGCTTACAATCTCCTTTATCTTCTTCCCCCACAACAGACACCCTATGAGGCGGGTGGGGCTGAGAGAGCTCTCACAGACATCCAAAGTCTCCTGAGAAAGGATTTTTAGTTTGTCCCTCTGAAAGCACAAGCCCTATCTGATCGGCTGACAGTGGAATAGATTCTCCCCTCTCTACTCCTATCTAGTTTCTTCAGCCATCTATGGGGCCCTGATTGGCTGTTAGCTGATCTGCATACACACAAAAGGCATACAGGGGATTGGTGTTTGACACAAAAGGGCAGAACCTTAGCTCTCCCATCACACTACCACAGTCAGATACTGGTTTATGACAGAGATGGCAGCATTTGGAGGCTTAAAGAAAAAAGAATTTGGGATCATCAGCATCATCAAGACTTTGGATGATGCCAATCAATGGTCTCATATTAATATAAAAGAGCACATGCAAGATCACCAGGCTTGGAGGTCACAAGTTTCCATGTCCTTGACTCTGCTTCTCCAAAGAAAACTCTTTGCCAACAATCAGGAAAGTCCAAAACCAAAGGAGACCAGTTCCCCAAATTCTAAAACCCTACGCTAAACAATTCAACAGAATTGACCAGAACAAAAGTGGTCAACAGATTTAAGAGGTTCAAAAGGGATGCATCTGAAGCTGGAGATAATCCACCAATACAACTAATGCTGAGTCTCTGTCTCATAACCCAGCATGAAGCCTAGGGTGAAGGGACTATGGTGAGCATGGGGTTGCTTTGCCACCTCCTACTTTGGAGATAGATCAAGATGGGTAACTTATGTTAGTTTGTCTGTAGCAGTAGAGAAGAGTAAGAATCCAGTAACGCCTTAAAGATTACCAAAATGTGTGGTAGGATGTAAGTTTTCATGAGTCACTGCTCTGAAGTTATCTGAAGAACTGAACAGTGAGTCACCAAAGCTCATATCCTACCTATCCTGTCGATATTTCCACATCCCAACAGAACAATGCTTTTGCATTTGTGGCTCACCTATGATACAGAACCTCCCCCATTATATTCTATCCTGTCCACTCTATAATGCCCCCAGAATTAAATTTCTGTCTGGAGTACTAAGCTCCTTAAAAGCACGTTCAGAAACGGAAAAGATTATATTTCTGTTATCTGACAATGATGCTCATGTGTCCTATAGAGTCTCTTTGTTTGCCCCTGCAGCTAAGAAGATAAGAGCAAGACTAATATTAAATACTGTAACTTATTGAGGCTGGCCTTTCTGGAGAACTTTTAAGTTGTTAATTGGGAACTTTGTTGTTCATGTTTTGTTTTGTAACAGCCAATGGCTATACACAATAAATTTCTGACTGACTGACCAACAATGTTAATTAAAAGTCATTTAAAGTCTAGGCTATATTTTATGATGTTCATCAAACACAGATAGCATATCTATACAAGAAAAAGTGTGTGCAATGCATCTATATCACAGCATAATATCCATGTGAAAAACAGCACTGCCAAAATTCAGCACAAAGTTAAGTGTACAAAAATACATTGATTTAAATGGGTTTACAGGTATTTTTATGCTGGATTGTGCCCTGCATATGTGTAGTTCTAATACATTAGCAGAGGATATAGAGAACAAAGAATGTTGTATGACATCTTGAAAATAGTTCTAAAATATAAATAACTGATTTTGATAGAATGTTTATAGTTTTGAGCATTAGCTGAAAATTGTACTTTGCTAAATGTCTCTGCTATATATATCTATAAGATTTCACTACTTAGTCTTTCTCCCAGTTTCCAAGGAAAATAATGTGATATGAACTAAAAGTGTCCTTAGTTTTTTCAACTTATTGGCACTTGCAAATTGTGATTTTAGCACATGGCTTTTAATGTATGCAATTTTCTTTACTTTTGTTTATATTGCAAGCTACCTTGAGTTCTGTAAGGTAGAAAGGTAGTTGTCTGAAACTTACAACTCAATACTTAAAGCTATATACGCTATACTACTGACAACTGACATACTAAGCAGCTGCACATCTCATCCTACACACCTACTTCTGTTGTTTCCTTATATATTGGGATAGGGCAATAGCCTCCAACATATTTGACATATGTTCATTTGTACTCTTTAATCATAACCAGCCTACAAAACCCACTGAAATAAAAGAAGGAATCACTGTTGTTGCAATCAGAACAGTTCTTCGTGTGTCCAAGGGCCTATTTAGGTGTTACATTTGTTTTTCATAGGATATGTAAAGTCATGGAAAAATTATGCTTGAATTGTTTAGACAGGAGCAAATCCATAAACAGAAGGTCACCAAAATGTAGGACTTTGTTTATAGGATTATATCTGGGAATAATTAATCCTGATGTGATATTTTAAAGTGCTCACATGAAAAAGTTACCATGCAAGTATCAGAACACCTTTAGAGAACATGAAGAAATCAATGAATTTCACTTAGCCCAAATATATTGATTTAAGCTTTCTTTACCTAAGCAGTATGTCTTCTGTAGTAAACAATTGCTATTTTTTGGTGAGCATTTGTGTGTTTGTGCATGTACATGCCTGGAAGTCATGGCTGACTTCTGGCAATCCCTAGTGGGGCTTTGACATTTCAGAGAGGTGGCTTGTATGCCAGCCTCTGCATCCTAGCCCTGGTATTCCTTGGCTGTTTCCCATTCAAGTACTTGTCAGGTTCAGCCCTGCTTAGCTACCAAGATCTGATGAGATCAGGCTTGCCTGTGCTGTCCAGATCAGTGCAATCATCACTATTTTTGTTTGTCTCAGTGACCATTATAAGTAATATATGGGACATGTTGGGGTTTTTTGATAGGCAAACTGCCATTTAAAATGAACCTCAGGAATGATCTGGCGTGTGTGCTGTAGTGGTTAAAGTGTCAGACTAAGATCTGGGAGACCCAAGTTTGAATCCTTACTATGTCATGAGAGCTTGCAGGGTGATCAGTGCTTTTAGGGAAAAAGTTAGGAAAGCTAAAGCTCAGTATGAGCCAAAGATGCTAAAAACAACAAAAAAGGGTTCTTTTCTTATGTTCAGAGTAAGAAAAAGAGCAATGACCTGGTAGGCCCATTGCAAGGGCAGGAAAGTGAAATTGTAACAGGTAATGAAGAGAGAACAGAACTGCTCAATTCCTACATTTCCTCAGTCCTCTTCTGAGGGAAACAGTACTCAACACAGCAAAAACAGAACATATAAGGAGGGTATGAAGTTCCAACCTAGGATCAGCATAGGGGTAGTACATAAACTCCTAGTTTCTTTAAATAAAACTAAATCCTCAGGGCCAGATGAACTGAATCCAAAGGTTCTAAAGTGCTTGCGGATGTACTTTCTAAGCTGCCGGCTATTATTTTTGCAAATTCTTGGAGAACAGGAGAAGTGCCTGAAGATTGGAGGTGGACGAATGTTGTCCCCATCTTCAAGAAGGGGGAAAAGGAGAATCCAGGTAACTACTGACCCGCCAGCTTGATGTCTACACCTGGAAAAGTTTTGGAACAAATCATCAAACAGTCAGTCCTGGAACATTTAGAAAGGATGTTTGTGATTACTAAGAGCCAGCATGGGTTTCTCAAGAACAAGTCATGTCACACTAACCTGATCTCTATTTTTTTGAGAAAGTGACTACCTTGCTGGATCAGGGGAATGCTGTAGACATCGTTTATCTTGATTTCAGTAAGGCTTTTGATAAGGTTCCATATACTATCCTTGTTGACAAGCTGGTAAAATGTGGTTTGGATCCTGATACCGTTAGGTGGATCTGTAACTGGTTGACAGATAGCACCCAAAGAGTGCTTGTGAATGGTTCCTCATCCTCTTGGAAAGGAGTGACAAGTGGAGTGCCTCAAGGATCTCTCCTGGGACCTGTTTTGTTCAACATCTTTATAAATTATTTGGATGCAGGAATAGAGGGAATGCTTATTAAATTTGCCGATGATACTAAATTGGGAGGGGTTGCAAAAACAGCAGAAGACACAAACAGGATACAGGATGACCTTGACAGACTGGAAAACTGGGCTAAAACCAATATAATGAATTTTAACAGGGAGAAATGTAAAGTTCTGCATTTAGGTAGGAAAAATCCCATGCATGGTTATAGGATGGGGGAGACTTGTCATAGCAGTAGTATGTGAGAAAAGGATCTAGGGGTCTTACTGGACCATACGCTGAACATGAGCCAACAGTGTGATTTGGCGGCTAAAAAGGCAAATGCAATTTTGGGCTGTATCAACAGAAGTATAGTGTCCAGATCATGTGAAGTGATGGTATCGCTTTACTCTGCTCTGGTAAGACCTCACCTGGAGTACTGTGTTCAGTTTTGGGCACCACATTTTAAGGATATAGACAAGCTGGAATGGGTCCAGAGGAGGGCAATGAAGCTGGTGAGGGGTCTGGAGACCAAGTACTATGAAGAAAGGTTGAAGAAACTGGACATGTTTCACCTGGAGAGGAGATGGCTGAGAGATGATATGATCACCATTTTCAAGTACTTGAAGGGCTGTCATAGAGAGGATGGTGCAGAATTGTTTTCTGTGGCCCTAGAAGGTAGGACCAGAACCAAGGGTTGAAATTAAATCAAAAGAATTTCTGGTTCAACATTAGAAAGAACTTCCTGACCGCTAGAGCAGTTCCTCAGTGGAACAGGCTTCCTCGGGAGGTGGTGGGCTCTCCTTCCTTGGAGGTTTTTAAACAGAGGCTAGATGGCATCTGACAGCAACGAAGATCCTGTGAATTTAGGGGGAGGTATTTGTGAGTTTCCTGCATTGTGCAGGGGGTTGGATTAGATGACCCTGGAGGTCCCTTCCAACTCTATGATTCTATGACCTGGCACTAGTCACAAAGTCACAGCTTAATCTACCTTAAAGGGTTATTATAATGATAAAACAGAAGACAGGAGAACAACGTATACCACTTTGGGTCCCCAGTGGGGAAAAAGGCAGGGTATTAAGTAAATTTATGAATATTTCCCAGCTGTTCTGAAAATTATTTATGAATCTTTTTGGTACCTTGCTGTTCAAAGACATTCCTTAACTCTGTTCCCTTTTTTACCTCTGTCTTTCTCTTTTCTGTGCTCTATACAGCTCCTAGCACTAAATATTAGTTGCTGCAACAAAAGGATCCACTGTTGGATCTAGCATCAGTTTAATAACATCTAGGAACATAAAAATCATCATATTAGATAATCCATCCACACCTCACATTCCTCAGCTGAGGATGTCAGTACATTGCAGTATGTACCAATGAGATCATGTTTGTCTCAATGTCTTCATAGCCCAAATAATGAGGATTTAGCTCTCATCCAAAATATTTGCAATGTGGAAATTACAGCACAATTTATGTGGGAAGGAGAAGAGGAACTGAGATTATTTTAAGGCACCATTTGACTCTTTCAATTCTGGATAGTTTCCTTTGCACAGGAAGAGTAAATTTAGCTTCATATAGTGATAACTTCCTGAAATCTCCTATAGGCCTACCCCAAATACTGCTTCAACTCACCCCTCAGATGTTCTGTCTGTCATCAGCAAGAACACACCTAAGCATACTTCCTGTGAGTGGGCTGCAGAGAAATGTGGAAGATATACATGAGGGGGATTCTCTCAGAAGATGATGTGGGGGAGAGGATGACTTGTAGTACTTAAGATTGAACAATTTAAGGGCACCACAGTATTTCTGTGAGGACTGGACATATTTATGTTTCTAGGTCAATTGCAGAAAAACAAGAAACCCGGGTTTTTTCTTAACAGCTGTACACAGGGCTTTTTTTTAATAGCAGGAATTCCTTTGCATATTAGGCCACAGACGTAGCCAATCCTCCAAGAGCTTACAATAGGCCCTGTACTAACAGCCCTGTAAGCTCTTGGAGGATTGACTGCATTGGTTCTGTGGCCTAATATGCAAAGGAGTTCCTGTTACAAAATAAAACCTGGCTGTACACCCCAGTTTGGCAAGCACTGCCTCATCCACTGTCCTCTTCTGTGCTCTGTGGGGTTCACTGCCACTCTCTTATTCATCCCAGCAGCTCTAGAGCCAGCATCAGGTAGTGGTTAGACTGTCAGACTAAGATCTGGGAGACTCAGGTTTGAATCCCCACCATGTCACGGAAGCTTACTGAGTGACCTTGGGCCAGTCACACATTGTCAGCCCAATGAACCTCACAGGGTCCTTGCGAGGTTAAAATGGAGAAGGGGAGAATATTGTAAGCAACTTTGGGTCCCTCTTAGGGAGGAAAGTGAAGTACAAATGAAATAAATAAACTTGTGTGTCCTACATCAGAGTTGGGAAATTCATGGAAATTTTGGGACAAAGCCTAAGGGAGAGTTTGGTGAGGGGATAGAACTTAGCAGGGATGTGATGTCATAGATGCCTCTCATGCTACCATTCACTCCAGGGGAACCTGATCTCTGTCATCTGGACATCAGTTAAAATTCTGGGAGAACTCCAGGCCACACCTGGAAGTTGGAAACCTAAGTCCCATCCCTTCATCACACTGGCTTCATGATGACTTGTTAGATGCCAGAAACCAATGTAACCTGAAGACCCTACCCCTATGGCAATCATACTACACAAGCACTGGACAATATTCTCAGCCCTCTCAGAGTGAGTTGCATTCTGAAGGCAGTAAGGCTAAATCAGAAGTGTGTCTGTGGTGGGGCTAACCCCATCCTCCAAATCCCAATCAAACAAAGAAACAGTTGTGACATGATCCACACAATTACTGAACAACACTGGCATACAAAAAACCAAGTCATAAGAATGGTGTTTGCCAACTCACTTGATCTAGCAAGCTGCTTTTGTCTTTATAAGCTGCACTGACAGACCAGAGTCACAAGCAGAGCTGTTCTACCCAATGCATGCAAATGAGAGGAACAAGAGTATAAATTAGACTGCAATGGTGCAGTGGTCAAGCAAGAATAAGAGAGCTGGCAATCCACCAATGGAGCAGTGAAATGCACAATGGTCACTGCAGCTGTTGGTCATACTGCAGCAGATGGATGGACTCCAGTCACAGTGCAGTGCCTACCAAGTGTCTAACCCGGCTGGATGGCTGCCTGCAAAGAGTCTTATCAGACAGAGGAGTGATATGGGAAATGCTATATTTACATCAAGCTTTGTTAATCTTGAAGGCAAAACTTTGACCTTGAAAGTACGTCCTTGAAAGTATATGAACACTGAGGTTTACAAAGTCTTTCTAATATTGGTCCTGGGCTGGATTATTGCAATGCAGTTCCTGACTACCATTCTGACAATTATTCAGCAGAAATGGTTTTCCAGTCAAACACTGTGCATCTTAGCAACAGGTGTTAAAGCTTCACATTTACTTATACTAACTCCTGAAAAATCCAAAAGAGCTGTTTAGTCAAACATCGAAAACTTTAATATTTATTGAGTTTTATATAGAAATGACACTTAAATACATAATGTGGGCGACTAAAATATCAAAGTACTTAAGAATGTCACACATTTGTTTCCAAAGGGGTCAATCTGGAAAATTTATTTTTCTTCTCTGCTACGTTATTCATTCAGTAACAAAACAGTGGATAATAGCTGGTATATGCTTTCACGGCTCTGTGTTGAGACCTTATTTTTCATTCAAGAACCAGCAGAAGGAGGAAACAATATTCTGCTGCCTAGTGGCCTTCTGAGGGCAGGTGTAAAAAAAAGCAGAATGAGGGTGAAAAAAAAATCCAGAAATGGATAAATGTATTTTTAAAATAACTGGGGGTGTAACTGTTCCCACAGCCCTTTGACCTGAAAATTAAAATGCTTTCCACATGAAAAACTTTTCCAGATGCTTGAGTGCTCCATTAGTATAGAAATTGGAAAGAAAGGAAATCATTCCTCTTTTCCTAATAGCCGCTCACTGTGAAAATAGATCTCATTTAACACAAATACTGAGCTAAAAACATTTCAAAGCTATATCCAAAGCAGATGACAGAGTGGTTGGCTTTGTTTCATTCCTTTCGTCTTCAGTTTAAAATCTTTGTGCACCATTCAGGTTCTTGAATTATTCTTATGCTGAATCTTTTGTCTTCTCTGTCCTACATGCATCACAAAACAATACTGAAAAGATTGCATTCACCAGTCCCCAAACACTTAAAAAAAAGAGGACTCAGCTTTCAGAACAGAAAAGTATTTTGTGGGGGTTTAACTATAGGAATTCATTTTGGAAATCCTTGAGAGAAGGAGGAGTCATTTGATTCAAGCAATAGGTATACCAAGCACAGCTGACCTCTTGTTCTGTACTCACAGATCTGTTCTGAAGAAATTCTCATTTTAAAAAAAAAAATCTGTCTTTTCACAATGTCTCCATTTCATAGATGGTTGATGGATCCTTTTGAAGCTTAGTCTTTCCAATTTAGAATACAAAAAAATAAAAGGTATCACTTTAACCCCTGAAGCCAATCCAATGAACAGTTTCCACATATGGATGACTTCCACTACCAGTACATATATTATGGAATTTGCTTTCCATCTTTTAGTTCCTTCCAGCAGCAGTTCAAGAGTCAGCTCTTTCACTGAATTTTTGTAACATAAGGTTAGATGAGCTGGGCTTCTAGTTGGGGGGGGGGGCTGCAAATTCTTGGGCTATATCATTTTCTGTTTTTAATACTATTGCAAACCATTATGAAAGCATTTCTATATAAGAATATATAAGAGTAAATGAAATTAAAAGGCTGATACAGGTATTGGACTTAACCAAAAATGCAAACTCTGGTTTGGGACATACCTGGAGATTTGAGCGTGAAGCCTAGAGGGACAGGGATTGGGAAGGGAAGGGGCTTCCATGGGATACCATGTCATAGAGTCCAATCTCCAAACCAACCATTTTCTCTAGGGAAACTGATCTTTATTGGCTGGAAGTCAACTGCATTACCAGATATCCAGGCCCAACTTGGAGTCAATCTAGGCACAGAGACCTTAATGGAAAATCCATTTCACATTTTCTTTGCAGCCTTGCAAGTCCAGAATTGCTTCCTGCTTCAACCTACAAAGACAAGGAAGAAGGAGCTGGGAACTTCAGCAGCCTTGGAGCTTCAAAGGCTGAGGACAAGAGGGGGAGGGGGAGAAAAGAGCCCTGCATGCCTGATTAAAGCCTTGGACATGCCAGTTTTGGCCTGCAGGCTGGACACTTGATACCTATGTGCTGGGAAAAACCAACATTTGTTTATTTCATCATTATGTGAGCAGTTAAAGATTATCCAGTATTATTACAGTGGGCTGCATTCAAATTAATAAGCAATTAAGACATGTTTGTCTATTTCAACAAGCCTAATCTATGAAAGAACTACAAAATTATTATTGTATATAATGCTTCAATAATTAAGCAGGTAACTAAGTTGTTCAGGATGGTAAGAACCAAGGAGGTCTGTAAAATGGTCCAGAGGGATCTGTCTAGGCTGGGCAAGTGGGACATCAACATGGCAAATGAGGATCAGCGTGAGCAAGCTCAAAATAATGCACACTGGAGTCAAAGATTCTAACTGTAAGTAGTACTGGCAGTAACTGACCAGGAGAGAGATCTTGGAGTTATGGAGAGGAGGAGGAGGAGGACATTTGATTTATACCCCACCCTTCACTACCCAAAGGAGTCTCAGAATGGCTTACAATCTCCTTTCCCTTCCGCTCCCCACAACAGACACCCTGTGAGCAATATTCCCTCTAAGCTGTGGAGTCTTATGAGCAAAAATTTTACTTTGTGAACTACTAGCATTAAAGTTGTGAGCTACTGCATAAATTAGCGGAGTCATTATCTGGGGTCATTTTTCCTGAGCTAAGACAAAAATGTGAGCAAGAGGCTAGAAAACTGTGAGCTAGCTCACATTAACTCAGCTTAGAAGGAACACTGCCTGTGAGGTAGGTGAGGCTGAGAGAGTTCTCCAAGAACTGATCTTTGAGCAGAACAGCTCTGAGAGAGTTATGACTGACCCAAGGTCACTCCAGCAGTTGCATGTGGAAGAGTGGAGAATCAAACCCGGTTCTCCCAGATAAGAATCTTTGCTTTTAACCACTACACCAAACTGACTCTCACTGAAGATGTCAACTCCAGTGCAACTGCAATAAAAATGGAAAATGCTATGCTGGGGATTATTAGGAAGAGGGCTGAAAACAAATCAGCAAGCATAATGATGCTCCTATATAAATCTATGGTGGGGCCTCATTTAACTCTGAGGTTTAACTTTAAGGTTTTTTAACTCTAAGGTTCTGATCGCTGTAACTCAAAAAAGATACTGTAGTATTGGGAAAGGTAAAGAAAAGGAGAACTAAAATCAGGACTTTTTTGGCAGCAGGAATTCCTTTGCATACACCATCATGTAGGCAATCCTCCAAGAGCTTACGGTAGATCCGGTAAGAAGAACCTGTAAGCTCTTGGAGAATTGGCTACATCAGGGCTGTGTGGCCTAACATACAAAGGAGTTCCTGCTACAAAAAAGCCCTGACTAAAATGATTAAGGGGGATGAAACACCTTCTCTGTGAAGAAAGGTTAAAGAGGTTAGGATTTTTTAGTTGGAGAAATGATGAATGAGGGGTGACTTGATGAGGGGTGACCAGACTTTTTAAAAAGCTGTTTTATAGTCTGTACCTGAGAAGAGTTTTATTGGTTCATTTTAGACTTCTCTATTGTTTTTATGCCATGGTTTATTTGGACTGGGATTGTTTTTAATATAGTTATTGAATAATTTATGCTATTGACTTGTTTTTATTGTTGTTTTTATGGTGTTTTTAATGGATTTTTAGAATTTTCTTGGTTTATTTGTTTTATTGGTTTATTGATTTGGTTTATTTGTTCAGCTGAGAGCCATCTCAGCCAGGCCTGGAGAGGCAGCATACATATTTTCTAAATAAATTATTCATTCATTGTTTCCACAGAAGTAAACTCTTCCTATGCTTGCTTTCTTTCTGTTGCCCCCCACAAAGACACAAATGACTCATTTCATTAAAGTCCCTCCTCAAAAGCTACTTTTTCTGTAAAGACAGGCCTTGGATTAGGTGGGAGCTCACAGGAGAGCAGCTCCTGAACCTTTCTGAGATTTCCATCTCCTCCTTCTGAGAGTTCCACCTCCTTGTCCATTGAATAGTATGTGCAGCTGCATAACAATCCCTGGATGAGTTCCACCACTTATTTTTCTACAAAATGATCCCTGTGTAAAGACATTGGCACAGCTCCTCCGCATCAAAACAGTTAAGCCTAAGTAAGTAGCATGGAAATTAATACATTTTCTTCTCTGCTTCCACCTCCCTCCTAAGGGTTGGAACATGCTTTTGATACTCTTTAAAACACCATGAATACAATATAAAAAGTCAATGCTTGTTTTGATATTTTCAGACTTCTTCAAAAGTTGTAAAGTAACTTCTTTCTTTAGTAAACAAAGGCATTAATATAAAACATTCAGAACACTATATTCCCTTGCTTTTGTCATATTTTTTCCAATGCTACAGGAAGCCCTATAGCTGACCAGTAGTGAAAACTTTCTTTGTGTGCCTGCTACAAACAATGCACAATCTGGGAGCCTTCATAAGATTAGAAAAATCTCAATAAACTATCTGTTGTTACTTAGACACTCTGCCTCTTATTTGTTCCTCACCTCATGGGAAAGCAATTCAGATACACAGATCACATTACTGTAGTGTAGATACAAACTGAAAACATTTAGTATTTATGAGCCAAAGAGAAAGGTCACACAGCGCAGAATACTGTGCTCTGCATTTGCTTAGAATAAGAGCTCATGAAACCATCAAGTGGTGGTAGCATGTTTCAAATAGATTGCTTCCTACTTTATTCAACTGACTGGTAAACTGGCTTCTTCCGGCCATAGCACTGCTAAGACGTTGTGAGTCTGTCATCATAAAATGCTCCAAAAGGGAAACCTCATGTAAGCATAGAAGGGATTTTGTGATGTTGGCAGAGAGGAATGCAGAGAAGCATTTCTGTTGTGCTCTGTGCTTCCTCAAGAGTATTCACATCATCGCCAGATAGTTGGCATTACTGGGAAAAACTGAAGTGAATTCCACATGGGGAAGTCCTTCAGAGTGCATGTTCTGTTGATGGGAGTGAGTGCAGAAAAGGTAGAGTATTAAATGTAGTTTGCTTTTTGCACATTCACAGTCTTCCATGTATTATTATACATAACGAAAAAAGGAAAGGTCCCCTGTGCAAGCACCAGTCATTTCCGACTCTGGGGTGATGTTGCTTTCACAACGTTTTCACGGCAGACTTTTTACGGAGTGGTTTGCCATTGCCTTCCCCAGTCATCTACACTTTCCCCCCAGCAAGCTGGGTACTCATTTTACTGACCTTGGAAGGATGGAAGATTGAGTCAACCTCAAGCCGGCTACCTGAAAACCCAGCTTCCGCCAGGTATCGAACTCAGGTTGTGAGCAGAGCTTAGTACTGCAGCTTTAACACACTGTGCCACGGGGTTCTTATTATTATACATAAGGCCTGCTTAAAATACGTTTGGTCATAATCCCTAACCACAAAAAGAGATGCCTTACTTTTGCTTTCCTGCTGACCCTGATACTTTCATACAGCCCCCCTCCCCCCAAAAAGAGACAGATTTATCAGATGCTCAATATGGCCACTACACAGAAAATAAATCCCCCTTTCTTCCTGATTACACAATCTCATTCATTTCTTCCTAAACTGTCTTATAACATTCATGTCAAATCATTCTGCAGCTGCTACCCCATCCCTAATCCTCCCTTGCTTTGTTTCTTTGAACACGGCTACCCTTTCCAAAGCCACTTGAACCTCACCATTGGTCTCTGTCTTGTTCTCTTTGCTGGCATTAAGTTCCTGGGACAAAGAAAGATTATACCAAAACACACACTAGGCAGATGTAAAAATCTAGCAGCTTTACTGGGGAAAGAGAAACAGATTCCATGTATTTTCAATGCTTTTTGTGAAATGTGGAACAGGAGAAAATCAATTTAGTTAGCAGGTTTTCTAGAATGGACTGGTTTTAGCAATATTGTACCTGTATTTAAAATATGTATGTCCTTCCCTTATCTCACACTCAAAGCATAAAACAAAGCAACAACAAACTCCAAACATTTAACACAATTCATCAACAACATAAAAGCAATACACAAGATAATAACAAACACAGCCAGATCTGACAAACATTTACCCTCCACCAAGTGCCCTCTGAAATATAACCATTTTACACACCTTTCTGAATACAGTAAGTGAAAGTGCTTCTTGCATGAATTCTGGTAAATCTTTCAGTGACGACCTACCACAGAAAAAGATCATGAACTCACTATTGCCAGATGGGCTTTCCAAAAGAGGGCACTACAAGGAAAAGGCTGTCTGAAGATTACAGTTGATGCACAGGAGTATACTGGAAGATCTGGTTGGGTGGGTATTATCAAAATTATTTTTTTAACCATTAGGGCCAGATCTCAGATCCCAAAGCATGGATGAGATGCTAACTATACAGCTGAGATATCCATCTGGGCTTAATGACCTGGCTCTCCTGGAGGACCAAGAGAAAGGAAGGGATTTTTACCAATCCCACACTCCCACTACTGTTTTGGGGGCATCCCTTGTCCCATAGGAACAGTAATTCTGGGGGAATTCTGGACCGCAGTAGGATAGATAAAATGAGAAAGCCATATTCTTCCACAAAAGCCAATCCAGTCATTACAGGGCATGGAAAATTTTAGAACCCCTACAAAGGCATTTACATTCTCCCCTAAATCTCTACCAAAATCTTTAATCGCTAGAGCTCTCCCATTTTATAATGGGTCTTGGTGTTATATACTTCCCAAATCATTACAGTAGTAGTAATATATGAGTTAATTTCCTTTAGGATGATTACTGTCAAGTTATAGTGCATTTTTAAAACCAGGATTTCTTGGGTGGGGGTGGGGGTGACTATTTACCAAATATACATGTTGAGTATGGAAGAACAGACAGGCAGGCAGACAGCATTAACGTTATCAGAATACCAAAACAAACAAGGGGTTTTTGGAAGACGTCAAATTACTATCATCAAAATTATCATTATCAAAATTAGACTGCAACTATTACGGTCAGATTCAATATGCCTATTGTAGCAGGAAAATAACAGAGCCGCACACATTACTGGTATGAAGTGTGGTTTTTTACTTCTGGTACCAAAAGCAAGGTCCAGTTGAGCAGCATACTGAACCTCCCCCCCCCCCCCCCCCCGATCATCAGACCGTCTTTGTAAGCACAAAGCAAGCTTAGCAGGCAGGCTCACAAGTTTATCTGATTCAACATTCCCCACCCCCTTGCAACTCCTTCTAGTACTTTCCAATCCTCCTGTCTCTTCCTTTATCAGCTCCAGCAAGAAGCTTCTCAGTGAGGCCCCTTTGTCTTATCCTAATACACATCTGTGAACACACCCACTGAAGGCTGTCTGTGCTTCTAACGAACATTGCATCAGACACCCTCGTTTTGAAGGCAGAAGCTTTCATCATTATTATAGGGGTATTCATTCATTATTCAGGGGTCCCCCTTCACTATGAGAATAGTGGATCCTCTATACTTAAAAAATTAGCTGAAAAACAGTAGCTACATTCTAATTCCCAACTACTTTCCCCAGGGGAGTAACTGTCAACCATAGTGTCCATTTATAAAACACCCTCTATCTATTAGATAAACAAAAGACAAGGAAACAGGTCATTTCCATAGCTGAGACCAGATGACAACAGTCTTTTTATAATCCTGCCAAATAAATGCTGAAGAGCAGTCAACCCCAGCATGTGCATAAAGAAAAAAAATCACTCATAAACACAGATAATGAAAAAAAAAATCCAAAATTGTGCAAACAAATTGATGTATTCACCCAGTTTCTGAACAAAAATATATACTTATTTTTAAAATGGCAGAAAAAATCCTGAATGTTCATTAATTTTCAGTTCAATTTCAGTTTAATTTTCAGTTTCAATATATATTTAATTTAGATATATTTCAATGTAAAACACTTCAAACATTTTTTAAAAAATGCTCTCTCTGCATACAGATCTGCCAAGAGCCACCACAGGCGTCCAAAGAAAGATTCCACCTGGGCATTTCATATGACCCTGATCCAAAACCAAATATCATTACAAAACAAATGATTTTTGCTTGCTGTTAGCATGAATCTAGGGTAATAAAAGAATTGGCCTGTCTGTCCATCTGGTTTTTAATTTTTTTATTTATTTACTGTATTTATATCCCAGCTTTCTCCTCAAGTGTGGATAGGGTTGCCAGCTCTGGACAGGGAAATACCTGGAGATTTTGGTGGCAGAGCCTAGGGAAGGCTAGGTTTTGGGGACAGGAGGAACCTTAGCTGGATATAATGCCATAGACTCCCTCCTCCAAAGCAGCTGCTTCTCCAGAGAAATCATTTTGGTCATCTGTAATAGCAGGAGATCTCCATGTGCCACCTGAAGGTTGGCAACCCAAAATGGAGACCCAAAGCTACCTACATCATTCCCCTCCATTTTATCCTCACAGAATCCTGTGAAGTAGGCTAGGCAGAGAGCATGTGACTAGCCCAGTTCACCCAGTAAGCTTCTATGGCAGAATAGAGATTACATCCTGGGTTTCCCAGATCCTAGACATTGTAACCACTACATCACATCAGTTACAGAAAATTACAGAAGTTACATCCTGGGTTTTCCAGATCCTAGACATTCTAACCACTACATCACATTAGTTACAGAAAATTACAGAAGTTACATCCTGGGTTTTCCAGATCCTAGACATTCTAACCACTACATCACATCAGTTACAGAAGATTGTTTTTTTCCTCCTCTAAGGCAGAAATATTTCAAGAATACTGATTCACTAGCATATCTCATTATCTCCTGACTATTATCAGATTTTTGGTAATGGCCTAGTGAGGGTATTAATGTCCTGATAGCAGGATCAGAAATTTGTTTCCATCCCATCCCAACATTCAGGAATCCAGAAACAGCCAGAAGCAGTTTTCTAAAAGAAAAGTCATCTGCATATACTGGAGAACCTGTTGCATTTGCTACGCAGAACCAAAGACAGACAGTGTTCTGGGTCAAATACTGAGAAGGGGATTAAAAAAACTCATTTCCAAGACAAACTCAAGACAAGGTCTCAACTAAGGTCAAGGAAAACTGGCAATTGTGAAAACAGAAGTCCTCTACCCACTACATAGTTAATGAGTTTCACTGTTTGTTAAAGATTATTTCATCCTGACATGTGCCAGATTTCTTTACAATTTATCCCTGTAAACCACCTTTGGACAATAAGAATCTAGGTCCTCACTGCATAGATAGGAATAGGGCTCAAAGCAATAATCATTCCCTGGTTTTAGGAAGGAAAAGCCTTTTGGATAACTGTCCACCACAAACCTGTTTCAACTACTTAACTGTGACCTAATACATTTATCATCCTATATTATGACAGTTTCCAAAATTCAAAATTTGATAGTCATCATAGTGTAGTGATTAAGAGTGGCAGATTCTTATCTGGAAAACCAGGTTTTTTGATTACCCACTCCTCCACATGAAGTCACAGTTCTTTCAGAACTCTCTCAGTCCCATCTACCTTACAAGGTGCCTGTTGTGGGGAGGGAAAGAAAAGGTGATTGTAAGATTTTGAAATTTTTATTTTTCAAGAAAAAGAGGGGGAAAGGGAAGTGGAAATAGAAAAGTGATAATACATCTATCAAGAAAAATAGAATATATTCTGCATATCACTATATCATTCAAATAAAAGAAAGTTTCATCATATTGTTACACGCTTAACTCTCTTCACAGTAGTCATATAGCATTGTACTGTAAGTTCTCACTTAAATTATCAATTCAGCTCGTATTTCAGGAAAGGTGATTGTAAGCCTCTGAGACTCCTTAAGGTAGAGAAAAGCAGGGTATAAAAACCAGTTCCTCTTGATATTACAAGCCATAGCAATCTGGAAAGATTTTTTTTATTTTCTTTTTTCCTTTCCCCCCCTTTCTAATACAGAACTCTTTTGTGAAATAAAGAAACTGTTACAAAGCACTTCAAATACATCACTCCATACAATACATGGAGAGAAAAAGAAGTTTCCCTCCTTAAACATCCTTAGAAAGGCTGGAAAAAGCAGAGTTACACTTACATGTAACTATTGTTTATCAATGTCTTCTGTGCAGACACACATTGAGCCTGCACCTGTGTGAGCCAACTATGGACAGATTTCCTTCCAGCTAAAAAGCTTTCTGAGGGGCGCCCCTCCCCCTCCAGAGCTGATACAAACGATTTTTCCTGCCCAAACTATCACATGCCTTGGAGGTGGGACGCCCCCTTTCCCTCAGTTCCTGCCAGGCCAGCACAAGCAAACACACTACTAAGCACAATATGCAAGAGGTCACAGGGAGGCAGGAAGAAGGGAATGCATGTCAGCACAGAAGACTTTGATGAACAACAGTTACAGCTTTGTCCAATGTATAGCTACATATGACTGTTTTTTGTTATTTCTGTATCTGGTTTATCTGTTCATTTATTTATAATCTGATATATGCCAATAAAGGCTTTTGATTGATTGATTGATTGATCAGTTACAGATAAGTACAACGCTGTTTTCATCTTCCATCTTTGGTGCAGCTCCACATTAGCAAGCAACTCACTGAAGGTGGCAGGGCGAGGTTCGCATTGGAAAAGAAACTGGAGAACTGCTTTGCCCACATATGCATCCTTCCTTGCTTGCAGGTTCAACACATAATGCTAAACAAATTGTCTTCCACCGATCATGTTGCAGTTTTGCAAATGTCCACCAGTAGGACCTTCCTATGGAATGCAGCCAAGGAGCCTTGTGTCCTTGTGAAATGTGCCTTAATGTCTAATGGATATGGTTGTCCAGCTGCTTCATAGGAGGAACAGATGGCAGTTCTAGAGAGGATTGAGAAGAAGCAGCCCTCCCCTTCTCTGGGCCTCAGTAACAAAATAATTCATCTGGAATGGTTTTGTTCTCTCACTGTAGCATAACAGAGCCCTTCTGACATTCAGAGTATGAATGCCTTTCAGGAGTAGTGAACCCATGTTGCCTTGGGGTGAAGTGCTGCTTTGGGGTGGAAAGTGAAGAAAAAACACTAAGAGAATGTGGTTTGGCGATTCTTCTTGATCATAGACAGGAACTCATTTGTGGCATGAGAGAAAAAGCTAGATCCCTTGAAAGGGAAGTCCTCAACCCTGCAGCATGTCTCTAAGGGGAGAGCAGTTACACACAGCCAGGAATGTTGTCTCAGGGCAACAGCTGAGGCTGAGGGTCTTGCTGCCACATCAGCTGCACGTCTGCGTGCATTTATCTCCTGCTTGGAAAGCCTAACTGCTTCAGACTGGATAACCTTGACCAAGGAAGTTGGCTCTTCTGGAATAGCGTTTAGGTCAGGGGTGGACAACTGCGGCTTGGGAGCCACATGTGGCTCTTTCACACATATTGTGTGGCTCTCACACTGCCACCCTGTTGGTCAGCATGGAGAAAGCTGGGGTACTTGTTTTTCTTTCATGCCAGGTAACTCATTGTTTGTTTGGGACTGGGTTTCTTGTGACAGAACACTAAGTAATTAGTTGACAAAAATATTTTTGTGATCAATAATGCAGATGAAAACCACGAAGTTGTACAACTCCCTATTACTTGCTATGCCATGCATCAAATCAAGACATTTTTAAAGCATTATTCTTAGACACCAAAACTATATAAACAGGCCAAAAACAGAAGTGCACAACAAATTGTTTTTTCATTAATACATATTAAAGCTCCAGGAAAATTTAATCAAAATCACAAAAATATTAGGAACATTATAAAAGAGGATAAAGCTGTGCACCAGTTATCTCAGACTCATTGCCTGAAAGATTTAATAAGAAATTACCCCAGCTCTCTAAATCTAACCATCACTCAGATGATAAATACTTCTTTATGTTTAAATGTTCCAGGTCAATTCAGCTTTAAAGTGACTCAGGACTACAGTTTGTCAGGACTTTAAAGTGACTCAGGACTACATTTTCTGTGATGGCAAAGGACCAAAGATATGATAGGAGGAAAGTTGTGAAGGGTTATCTTCTTTCATCAAATCATATGGCCATCCTCTTCTTTTCAGGCATTTTCAATTTAATTACAACTACTACAGTTCTTACATTGTAAACAGGGCTCTTTTTGAGCCCTGTGGTGCAGAGTGGTAAAGCTGCAGTACTGCAGTCAGACCTGCTCATGACCTGAGTTCAATCCCAGTGGAAGCTGGTTCAAGTAGCTGGCTCCAGGTTCAAGTAGCTGGCACCAGCCTTCCATCCTTCCGAGGTTGGTAAATTGAGTACCCAGCTTGTTGGGGGGAAAGTGTAGATGACTGGGGAAGGCAATGGCAAACCACCCCATAAAAAGTCTGCCGTGAAAACGTTGTGAAAGCAACATCACCCCAGAGTTGGTGCTTGCACAGGGGCTACCTTTACCTTTTTTTTTTTTTTTACCATTTTTATTACAGCTCTTACATTGTAAACAAGGCTTTTTTTGGTAGAAAAAACCCAGTAGGAACTCATTTGCCTTGATGCCAAGCCAGCCTGAACTGTGTTCCTGTGTGTTCCTATTCAAAAAAAGCCAATTGTAAATAAAACAGACATATTCTATGCCTGATACACAATGTCAATATTATTATTCCTCAAATACAAAATGTTATTTGTATATAACATCAGTTTCTCTTATACGTGGCAGAAGCATCTCCAAATCTGTGAGGAACTAAGCAGAGATTGTGTCTAACAGGTCTCAGCTAACAACTCTTTTAAATCCACCACTCTGTATTCAATCCTACTATGGGAAAATTACATAAAACAAAAAGCTTATTTAAAAAAAAAACAGCACGAAACTATACTCTGATCTAACAAAGAAAACTCATGCACACATCACCAGCAGCACTAATTATCTGTTCAGCAGTCAGGGGAGGCAAGATGTGACATACAGTAACAGGTATGTACCCCCCTGCCAAGCAAGACAGTGCCTAAATCAGGAACAGTGAAATACTAGATTGCAAACATCCTAGGCAGAAGGGAAAAGGACTGTATCCAAAGAACTATGCATAAAAGGAAAACACCTGCAAACACAGTTCCATGAATGCTTATGCAAGAAAGTTCACAAAGTGCTATAACAGGTAGATTCTGTAACAATCATTGTTTCTGTTGTTTAGTCATTTTTGTGACCAGAAATACATTTTGAATTTTGCTTCATTTTCCCCCATCACAAAGCAAGCAAGCATGAGGAATAAGCTACTCCTAAAGAACATAAAAGAAGCCATGTTAGATCAGGCCAATGGCCCATCCAGTCCAACACTCTGTGTCACACAGTGGCAAAAAAAAATTATTATAAATATATTCACTGCCACCTCCTTTGGGTGAAAAAGTACTTCCTTTTATCCGTTTTAACCTGTCTGCTCAGCAATTTTATTGAATGCCCACGAGTTCTTGTATTGTGAGAAAGGAAGAAAAGTACTTCTTTCTTTACCTTCTCCATCCCATGCATTATCTTGTAAACCTCTATCATATCACCCCGCAGTCGACGTTTCTCCAAGCGAAAGAACCCCAAGCGTTTCAACCTTTCTTCATAGGGAAAGTGTTCCAGCCCTTTAATCATTCTAGTTGTCCTTTTCTGGACTTTCTCCAATGCTATAATATCCTTTTTGAGGTGCGGCGACCAGAACAGCACACAGTACTCCAAATGAGACCACACCATCGATTTATACAGGGGCATTATGATACTGGCTGATTTGTTTTCAATTCCCTTCCTAATAATTCCCAGCATGGCGTTGGCCTTTTTTATTGCAAACGCACACTGTCTTGACATTTTCAGTGAGTTATCTACCATGACCCCAAGATCTCTCTCTTGGTCAGTCTCTGCCAGTTCACACCCCATCAACCTGTACTTGTAGCTGGGATACTTGGCCCCAATGTACAGTACTTTGCACTTGGCCACATTGAACCGCATCTGCCACGTTGACGCCCACTCACCCAGCCTCAACAGATCCCTTTGGAGTTCCTCACAATCCTCTCTGGTTCTCACCACCCTGAACAATTTAGTGTCATCCGCAAACTTGGCCACTTCACTGCTCACTCCCAACAAGTTAAAGAGCATGGGACCCAGTACCGAGCCCTGCGGCACCCCACTGCTTACCGTCCTCCACTGTGAAGACTGCCCATTTATACTCACTCTCTGCTTCCTATTACTCAGCCAGTTTTTGATCCACAAGAGGACCTGTCCTTTTACTCCATGACTCTCAAGCTTTCTAAGAAGCCTTTGATGAGGAACTTTATCAAAAGCTTTCTGGAAGTCAAGGTAAACAACATCTATTGGGTCTCCTTTGTCCACATGTTTGTTCACCCCCTCAAAGAAATGTAACAGGTTAGTGAGGCAAGATCTTCCCTTACAGAACCCATGCTGAGTCTTCCTCAATAACCCGTGTTCATCAATGTGCCTACTCATTCTGTCCTTGATAATGGTTTCTACCAACTTTCCCAGTATTGAAATCAGACTGACTGGCCTATAATTCCCCGGATCTCTTCTGGAACCCTTTTTAAAGATGGGGGTGACATTTGCTACCTTCCAGTCCTCAGGAACAGAGGCAGATTACAATGAAAGATTACAGATTTTTGTTAGAAGATCCACAAGTTCAACTTTGAGTTCTTTCAGAACTCTCGGATGTATGCCATCCGGACCCGGTGACTTATTAGTTTTTAATTTGTCTATTAGTTGTAGGACCTCCTCTTTTGTCACCTCAATCTGACTCAGGTCTTTCAACACCCCTTCCAAAATTAGTGGTTCTGGGGCGGGCAAAAAGTTCTCATCTTCCACAATGAAGACAGAGGCAAAAAATGCATTCAGCTTCTCAGCCATTTCCCTATCCTCCTTCAGTAATCCTTTTACCCCATGGTCATCCAAGGGCCCCACTGCCTCCCTGGCTGGTTTCCTACAAGACATCTTCAACATACAGAAGTGCTCATCCAGATCCAACCCATGTTTACAAACTGAGCTTTTCAGTGCCAGTTATTCTAACTAGCAGAATGAGGCATATTAATGAGCACTATTTTAAATTCCTTCCAGAATTTCTTTTCTAAGCATTTCTCATTAGTTACTCAGTTATCTTACCTCTTTCGTTCTATCGAGCTCATTCTGCAGTGCTTGCTTAGATATTTCCACCTCAATAATTTGCTGACGAAGAAGTTCATTCTCATCTTCTGCTTTAACGCGCTTTTCTTCCATGTTCTCCAATTCATGGTGCAGCCTGACAGATACATCTTTGGCTACCTATTCAAAACAGTACACACACACAGTGTCAACAATGACAGTCCACTTCACAGCAGGGGAAATGCAGAGATGGTGAGAACTAGGATGACCACGGGACACAACAAATGACAAGAAGGAAAGGACCCTAGCTGTCAAGAAAACTCTGCTTCCTTAAAGGTGAGGAAACGGTGAGAGTTCCAAGAAGCTACTGAAACCTCCTCAAAGAAATAAGGAAAGACAGGCTGGAAAGACACAAGAGGAAGAAGCCTTCCAAGTATCTGTACCTTGCCCTTAGGAAGGAACCCTTACATGAGGCACGGGAAGTATAACCTAGCCCCAATTAACTGAGATCTGTAGTTTCCCTGTATATAGGACACAGCACTGACAGAAAGCTCACCCACCTTTTGGTGAAACCAGGATGCCCCTGCTAGGTTATCTCAAGGCAGAGATGGCTGGTACTAGTGGGAGCCCCCATGAGAGACCTGGGCCTGAAAAACAAGCTCCCTCGCCAATGGGAGCGTCTGTGGGTCCTAGCACAGCCACCCGAGGACATACCACACAGTGACTCTGTTTAGACAATGAGGACTGTGACTTCAATATATTTTAAATCATCTCCTTGCTTCCTTATAGAAAACACAGAGACTTAGTTTAAAGGAAGAGAAAGATTCTTATCAGAATCCTCCTGGGACTGTACCATGTCAGAATACTGATGATGAAATGCTCTACCACATGAAAAACTCGTGACTGGTAAAAAGCTAGCATATAAGGAAAAGCCTACACATCTTCCTCACATACTAACTTTCCACAGAATGTGATTCCCTCCACCTGCATTCCAGAGTGGTTTGGTCTCCTTTCTAAGCCCTGAACCGACTATGGGGTAAGAAAGACTAGTTCTTCAGAATAAACTCTGCTCCATCTTTATCTGAGAGCAGTGCTGCTTTTTATGACCAATAAAAGCTTCTGTTAGCCTTGGAATCTGTCTGTGCCAGACTTCTGTCACAGGCGCTTTTTTCTCCACAAATATTTATACATATTTGCAAAGTTCACAGGAGTATATTAGTTACACATAGCTATATTCAGAGAATCCTTCCCCTTGGCTGCAGCATATTTTCTTGTCTAACAACCACCAAGAAAACTCCAAGGTTTGCAGAAAAATCCAGAAAGATGAAACAAAAAGGCTGAGAGGATTTTTGTTTAAATCACCCAAACTTTAACTTTCAAGGGGACAAGGTATGAGATCTTTCAGTGCTACATCACAAGACGTCAGCTTCCATTTTGAAGATTGCACAGCAACCCCATAAACAAGAGACAACAGAAGAAATGGTGGGGAGACACTGCTGCCAGGCAGCAAGGAGGGGGAGGAGCTGCCAACATACAGTTCTGTAATTGTAGAAAATTTGGGGAAAGAAGGAGGTTGCAAGCAGGATGACAGAAGTGCTGCTGTTGAGTGAGCCAGGTAGGCACAGCAAGGTAAGGCAGTGACCGTAAAGGCTGCAGGTAAAGGATGCAGTGGTGGAAAGGGCAAAAATAGGCTGCCAACTCCGAGTGGGAAAATTTCTGGAGATTTGGGGGTGAATCATGAGGAGAGTGGTGGTTTTGTCCATTGCAGGGAGGGGATAGAACTCAGCTGGGATGTGATGCCATAGAGTCTACACTCCAGAAGTTACCATTTTCTCCAGGGGTTCAATCTCTGTAGAACAGAGATCAGTTGAAACTCCAGAACTCCAGCCCCCACCTGAAGGCTGGGAAATCTATATGTGAGGTGCCACTGCCAGGCTAGGCAGGCCAATGGGAGGGGAGGAGGCCAGACTACAGTAAGTCAGCAACTGTAGTGGCAGCTGGGAAGGAAATATGAGATAGTGGGGTGGGGGGCTCAGGAGAAGCAGGGACCAGCATAGGGTGAGGTGTCCCTCCCTACAAGTTTTTCATGGGTGCCCACTTATGGAATTCTATGATCATGCACAGGCTTCCACTGCAGCTTGGTGGCTGTTAACATAAATGCTTCACCCACCTTTAGATCTTGCTCTAAGCTTCTAATGAGCTCCCCATCCACTTGACCCGTTTGTGCAACTTTCAAGCTTTTCTGTTCTGCTTTCCTGAGACGATACTGCAAAATGCGACAGTTCTTGTTTGCACGATCCAGCTCTCGCCGAAGTTCCTGAAGCTGATAAACATCTTCTTCAAGGTAGCTGTCCCGCATCTCTTCCATTTCAGCCCGGAGTTCATCCAGCTCATCCTGCCAAAAAACCAAAACACTATTAAATACCCAGCTGTTGATCATGTAATATATGCACAAAGAATCCACCATGCATTGTTGCATGGTCTCTCTTTACTGTGAATGGAGTCTAGGAGAAATGGTCCACTGAAATGACCTTGCAACCAAGGTAAAATAGTTGATACTAATTATAAACTAGAAATTTCAGAAATCACTGGAATGGCAATATTTTATCCCTTACTATCAATATACACAGCCACATATATACAGTGATTGCTGTGTTCATTTCAATTACAATAACTATAAACCAATCAAAATAAGGAAAAGTATCTCTTAGAAGTTCAGACACTGTAATTTGTTGCTTTCAGCATAGAACTAAAATATTTGATATTTTATACTACATTCTATCTCTAAGGACACCCTACAACATTAATCTTTTAATGTAAATATTACTAATCCAAAACAGAAAGATCTGTGTCAAAACTGACAGGAGTTCATACAGAGTTGTAACTCCCTCTCTATTCTAGCACCATATTTACTTGTACATACCCCAAAACAAAATAAGCAGGGGAAACAAAATCAAGCTGCAACTCTCTTTTTTATCTTCCAGGCTTCCAGCTCAAAACTATGCTAATTATGCTTTCTAAGAATAAGAATTCGGGTCTCAAGCTGTATTTTAGTTTATTCTATAAGACAATAAATTCAATTACTTCTACAGCAGAAAGACACTATAATTCTCTATTCTATATTCTGTGTATAACTGAATCTCAGGAACTAAACTTTTTTATATAAGGCTTCAGACTTGGTGCACAGGTGATTAACCTGCTGGATGGTGGCCTGAGGGATTACAACAACTCTATTATTAACCTAGTATTATGTTTAAAAAGAAAACCAGCAATGGAGAACAGAAATAAGAGCTGTTCTCTCATAAAAATTTCCAGCAGACTGCCATGTCTTCAGTTTTGCAGTTAACAAGCTTTCTAGATAAAGCAAAACATATTTTTAAAGCAGAAGCATCCAGCAGTTTAGATTACAGGGCTCTTTTTTTAAAAGTACAGAACAATATAAACATATATCAGTGAAATGGATAGGGATGTTCCTAAATTGCATATATTTTCCAGTCTGTAGACTAAATCACATATAAGAGGGGAAACACAGAGGCATTCCCCTCAAATATAAACAAATAAGCAGTGCTTGTAGAGAAAGAGTTAGGAAAGCTAAAGCTCAGTATGAGCTTAAGCTACCAAAATATGCTAAAAACAACAAAAAAGCATTCTTTTCTAATGTTCAAAGTAAGTAAAGGAGCAAGGACATGGTAAGCCCATTGCAGGGATAGGAAAGTGAAATTGCAACAGGTGATGAAGAGAGGGCAGAACTGCTCAATTCCTACTTTTCCTCAGTCTTCTCTTCTGAGGGAACCCGTGTTCAACATGGCAAAAACAAAACATATAATGAGGGTAGGGAGTTGCAACCTAGGATCAGCATAAGGGTAGTACATAAACACCAAGTTTCTATAAATGAAACCAAGTCCTCAGGGCAAGATGAACTGCATCCAAGGGTACTAAAGAACTTGCAGATGTAATTTCTGAGTCTCTGGCCATTATTTTTGAGAATTCTTGGAAAACAGGTGAGGTGCCAGAAGACTGGAGGCGGGCAAATGTTGTCCCCATCTTCAAGAATGGGGAAAAGGAGGATATGAGTGACTTCTGATCTGACAGCTTAATGTCTATACCTGGAAAAGTTTTAGAACAAATCATCAGTCAGTCAGTCCTTGAACATTTATAAAGGACAGTTGTGATTACTAAGAGCTAGCATGGGTTTCTCATGAACAAGTCATGTCAGACTAACCTTATCTCTTTTTTAAAGAATGTTACTACCTTGCTGGATCAGGGGAATGCTGTAGACATTGGTTATCTTGATTTCAGTAAGACTTCTGATAAGGTTCTGCATATTATACTTATTGACAAGTTGGTAAAATGTGGTTTGGATCCTGTTACTGTTAGGTGGATCTGTAACTGGTTGTCAGATCACATCCAAAGAGTGCTTGTGAATGGTTTCTCATCCTCTTGGAGAGGAGTGACAAATGGAGTGCCTCAAGGATCTGTCCTGGGACCTATTTTGTTCAACATCTTTATAAATTATTTGGATGAAGGAACAGAGGCAGTGCTTATTAATTCTGCAGATGATACTAAATTGGGAGGGCTTGCAAATACCATAGAAGACAGAGTCAGGATACAGGATACAGGACGGAGACAGTGCTGGTTGCTCTGGTGGATGACCTTCAGCAGCATCTGGACCGAGGCGGCTCGGTGGTACTGATGTTGTTAGACCTATCAGCAGCGTTCGATACAGTTGACCATCAGTTGCTGACTTGTCGTCTCGTCGACGTGGGGATTCAGGGGCTGGCTTTACAATGGCTTTCCTCGATGGTTGGGGACAAAGGGTGGCAATTGGGGGTGAACTGTCCCGGAGGCACACGCTTGATTGCGGGGTGCCTCAGGGGGCAGTGCTTTCCCCGATGTTGTTCAACATCTACATGCACCCCCTTGCTCAGATTGCCAGTAGGTATGGGATGGGTTGTCACCAATATGCTGATGACACCCAGCTCTATCTACTCACGGACGGCCTGACAGCCTGACTGTGACCCAGAAAATTTGGACTTGGCGTTACAAGCCGTGGCTAGATGGCTCAGGCTGAGTGGATTGAAACTAAACCCAGCGAAGACAGAGGTCCTTTGCTGGGGTCGATGTGGTCCGGGAAGGGAAATTCCCCTACCAGCCTTTGACAGTGTGCCACTGACAATGGCACACAGGGTCAAGAGCTTGGGGGTACTATTGGAGCCTGCCCTGACAATGAAGCCGTAAATAGCAGCCACTGCTAAGTCCGCATTCTTTCATCTTAGGCGGGCAAGGCAGCTGGCCCCTTTCCTGGAACATGATGGTCACGTCAAGGTTGGACTACTGTAATGCCCTCTACATGGGGCTGCCCCTGTGCCGAACCTGGAAGTTGCAGCTAGTGCAGAATGCCGCCGCCCGGCTGTTATTAGGGCTCCCCAGGTGGGAGCACATTCAGCCAGGGCTCCGGGGACTGCATTGGCTGCCAATAATATACCGGGTTCGGTACAAGGTGCTGGTTTTTACCTTTAAAGCCCTATATGGCCTAGGACCTGCCTACCTTAAGGATCGTCTCTCCCCACATGTTCCTCAGAGAGTGCTTAGATCTGGTTCTCAAAATCTACTAACAATCCCCAGGCCGAAGGAGACCCATCTGAAGTCAACCAGGGACAGGGCCTTTTCGATTACAGCCCTTGCTGGTGGAACCAGCTACTGGAAGAGGGAAGGGCCCTGTGGGACCTTGGGCAGTTTCGCAGGGCCTGTAAGACAGTCCTCTTCCAGTTGGCATGTAACTGACCGGTACCTGAAAAACCCCAAAGGAAGGTTGTAGGATAGCACATTGATAGATCATTTTCTTGTTTTAACTGCAGTAAACTATTTAATGTATTTTAATATTCATTAATCTTATTGTTAGAATTTTATGTTGTGACCGCCCTGAGCCGCCTTGTTGGGGAGGGCGGGATATAAATTGAATAAAATGAAATGAAAATACAGGATGATCTTGACAGGCTGGGAAACTGGGCTGAAACCAATAAAATTAATTTTAACAGGGACAAATGTAAAATTCTGCATTTAGGTAAGAAAAATCCAATGCATACTTATAGGATGGAGACAGCCTTGAAGGGAGGCCACACCACCTCTTTTGTCCATCCGGGTCCAGCAGCCCCAGTCTCCCACCCATTTAAAGACCCCTCATGGGGGTGGGGACAGGGGGGTGGGCAAAAGGGTGGCCTGGAATGGCAAAACCCCCAGTGCCACTCTGTCTCCCTGGTCCATGGAAAAGCTGTCTTCCACAAAACCGGTCCCTGGTGCCAAAAAGGGTGGGAACTGCTGGACTAGAGGACCCTGGGGGTCCCTTCCAACTCTATGATTCTAGGATTCAATTATTCTAAATAAAGAATAAATATAGCCTTTGGATTTTTCAAGCTGATTTTAATTAATAATGTTGCTGCTATTGATTGCTATGCAGAGCAACCACATGTGTGTGTGTGTAAAAAAGAAAAAAAGAGAGAGAGACAGGCAGGCAGGTTGAGAATGCTAAAGCTGGAATCAGTATTCACAGCAAAATGCACTTTGGAACTCAACCCCAACCCCTGAAGAAATCAGGAAACAAAACTTCCCCCAAAATCAGTGACAGGGAATACAACTTGTACTGAAAATATCCACAACACCACATTCATGTAAAAGGCAGACAAAAATCAGTCATATTATTTGCATTTTAAGCTTGACATAACTGAAAAAGAATGGCATAACTGAAAATTATGGGTTAACTGGACTGCGAGACAACTTTATTCAGAAATGTGCCACATGTGCAGAAAACTTCATTTAATCCTAAATTTCACATCCAACTCTGTTGAACTCTGGGCAGGAAGGTTCCCTTGTAAGACAAATCCTATCCCTAAAAAGAGGCACATTTATCTGTTTGACCAGGAACAGACAGCCCTGAGGCATATACTTTGAAACAACTATTAGTAGGTACAAAAATGGAATAGTATCTTTCTATCTCACTTTTTTGCGAATGTCATAATTTACAGCCTTGGGACCTTCCTTCTGAGCGGCATTAACTCTCTAATACATTCTCTGGTCTTTATGGACAATACATCTACAGTTCCAAACTTCTTATTCTCTGCTTGTCTGTGCCCCAAAGAAACTGAAGCCAGGAACTCTAACCCTCTACATTCCTTTTATCTACAGTTCTGGCTCCGCATTCTGGAAATCTGGAAGAATAATTTGTATATGTCTTCCAGTCATAAGACTAGTGGCAGGAAGTCTATTACCATAGTTTTTGTATGACAGTCAAGAAAGCGATGCTTGATAACCCCAGTTACAAGCCAATGAAACACCAATTTAATGCTAAATCAGTAGCAATTGATTTGGACTCCTATAATAACTCTAATGAAGACTTGTACACAGGAAAACTTTTAAACTTTGGCAGTAAGTACATGTGGTTGCTCAGCATCACTGCAAACAAACAGAAAGTGAAAATAGGTCACTTGTATTTATGTTCTTACGGCAGTAGAGTTCTAACTTTGGGGGACCTATGTTTGGAAATGCTGTCATTAACAACACTCCACTCACAAACATGCTTAATTGAGTGTGATATCTATGACACCAAGACCACCAAAAGATCTCACCCCAAGACACAAATTACAAAGCTTAGCCCATACAAACTGAAAGAAGAGTGATGGGAGTGACCATATCATACTAACGTGCTATATATATATAGCAGGAATGCACAGGAATATAGTTCTGGCTGGCTTTGCCAGGGCTGCAGCTCAAAAACGGGTCTCTGACAGAGGGAAGGCACTAGGCAGACACAGGCTCCCAGACCATGTGCTGTCTTCTCCGCCACCTCCAAACTCAACAGGCTTGCAAAGGGAGCAAGGAGCTGTCCACAAGCAATCCCTCCCAGGAGAAGCTGGGCCTGCTGCTGCCTGCTCTGCCACATGTTTTTTGAGGTGCAAAACAAGGTCTTTCATTGGGCTGTGTGAGAACACACATCTATGAAATGAAGCCGGTGGCACTGTACTGTTTTGCGTCAATACGTGAAAAGTAAACTACCAAACGGGAGTGTGGCCTAATATGCAAATTAGTTCCTGCTGGGCTTTTTTGGTAGAAAAATCCCAGCAGGAACTAATTTGCATATTAGGTCACATCTGCAATCAAGTATCCCCCGTTCCATACCTGGCTCCTACCGGCAACGGGAATATTCAGTTTTTAATCCTGTGGAAGAGCGCTTTTGCCGGTGGAGAGAGAGGTACTTTTTGATTATTATCTTTCCCATGTCCAGCTCAGTTCTTGGAAGTCCCCTGAACTCAGGGTTGGGAGGGGGGCACGGTAGAAGGAAAGCCTTGTTCCTCAAGATGAACTTTGCTTATGGTACTTCAAAAAAACCTTGAATGCCAAAGTTGGGCATTTTAAAACACTGTTAAAACAGTCTATTTTGCTGCAGAAGACACTTTTCATTTCTGCTACTCATATTACAGGTTTAGTCTAAAATCTGATGAACCAGAGAAGAACTTAAACAAACAAAAAAACACATGCAAATCATTCTAATGATTCTGCTCCGTTTGGAAAATCCTGGTTATTTGGCTTTTTTCTTTTCCATTTTTTTTGTTGTTGTCAAGTTACAGGCCAACTTATGGCCATTCTCAAAAGATAGACATCATATTATGATGAGTTCCAGCTACAAAGAGTGATTAGATATGTATTTGTTTATTCTGTAATGCTGTTTATATACAATGAAATACTCTGTAAAACTATGTATTTTAATATAAACAAGGAAGCAGGTTTATTACAGTGTCCATGTGTTTCCAAACTGTACAGTTTTAAACAGCTGGAGCAGTCATTTGTCCAGTGATAATTAATATGCTCTATTGAAAGCTACAGATGGAAATCACTGCTTGTTACACCATACAAACAATGTCCTCTAGTTTCCCTGGACAATGCAATGTTTCAGCAGAGCCACAGCTGTGGCTAATGAGACACATGGACCCATAGCCATTGTTCGCCAAAATCATCTTTCATTCTAGCAGCTGACTATTCCAGCATTTGCAAGTTGTACACATTATTTTTGATACCAAAGGTTAGATGAAATCTCTTCTTCATTAAGAGTAAAATAAGCACTCCCCCATAAACAATAAGCTTTGCTAGCCTCTGATGTATCTTTAAGATAAACAAACTAAAATCATCCTAGCCATTTGGTCATTCTTGTCTTGCAGAAATCCTAAAATATATACAATAAATAAATAATTGAAGTGGTTTTAGACAGGGTTATTCAATAGGGAGTTCTTGCCTAGATTTGGTTTTCATTGTGAATAAATTTTGAGTTGAGGCATCTCAGATTAACATCAGCTATGCAATCTGCACAGACATAGCACTGGAGAAAACTGTACTAGATAAATATGTTTTTCCACTACTCTGTTTTACAAAAAATATCTTTAGACCAGCATCTGGTATCACACTGAGGTCTGGAGTTGCCAATGGTCCAGTGCCAATGTTTATGCTTCCTTTAGCAAGATACCCTTTCCAGATGACAGGGTAGAGTGAATGCACATCAGGAGGAATGGAATTACACTCAACAGACTGCCTCCAAACTTGTGCAAATTCATTTGATGATATGCATAAAACAAAAACCACATGTAGATAACTACATCTGGAACCCTACTTTTCTATGGTTTCTGATTGTGTTGTAAGAATCCTGTATGCATACCCTTGTACACGTGTAATTTCTATGTATTCCATAAAGTGAACATAGGTAGGTTAGAGGAAGATCAGGATCATACACACATGCACATCCATTCTGGTCTGCTGACCCAATCATTTATCCTTCCCTGGCAATTCCTCATGGCCCCCAGTTTGCCATTCCTATCATGAAGCACTAGAAAACCCAGTTACCATTCCACCAGCATGCCTCTTACCCAAGATATTTTGCTACACAGCTGAGGGCTTGTTTTGTGGCAAAATGGCCCAACCAGGCACAGAAGTGTAGTTAGGAACAAAGCCTGTACTGGATACAGCAGGTGGCTGCCATTTTTGGAAACCTGAATGTGGGTCATATTAAATACAACATTTGTTCTCCATGTGTTTGCCCAAATCATGTCTAAAAACATGTGAATTAGGTCTTGTTTTTTCCCAATAAAAGATATGTTGGGATGAAAATTATCCTACCTTCCCAACAACCCTTCCTTATCTCACCACTCTCCCTCATTTGAAGCACTTGTCTCCCAGAAGAAAACAATGTAAAGTAATTGAATGCTGTGGTGTAAGGTGGGGTTCAGTTCAGCTCCCTATATCTGCAAATCCCAGCCCTAGTTAACACAGAGAACAAATATGGTTGTCTCCGTCAGAATGACTCCCAGGGATACAGTGCCGTGCCACCTCTATAAATAACCACCTCAGCTCCTATAATTGCTATTAAGAAGAATCTCCTCCCCACCCCTCAAAATTTACCTACATTCAAACAATTCTGGTCCCATTCTAATAACCCCCTTCTGTTCTCCAAACTCTGGGGGAACCAGCACATAAACTGAAGCTTCTGTTAATCTTATACCTGAAATATCATATTCATGACAACTCAAATGGTACAGTATCTGTGGTTGCCCCATCAGCTTACTTTCTCTTATTTATAGATCTTCTGAATGTGGCCTCACTCCTGTGCCAGAAGATGATACTGTAAATACAAATCCCTCTAAGTTCTAGCACATAAAAAACCAATAGCAATCTGAACAGTGAGGAGATCTGATAGATAGATGGAAATATCAACATAATATTATTTGAAACTAGGTTAGTACAAGTAACATTTTTTGTTGTGGCTATTCTTGCTTTTTTGGGCCTACTTAAAATATTTAATTATCAATGCGTTTTGTTATAGTTTCCCCACTCTAACATATATATGTTAAAATGTTTCCCACACATGGAGAGGGAGAAAGCTCCTTTTAACACAGCAAGCCAAAACAGAATGGTTTTCTACTTATTCTTATTGTTTGTTCTTCACTGCCATATTTTCTTCATATCAAAGCCACAAAACTAAATACTTTAGGAGGCAGAATCTTAGCCAAGCCAGAAGTCCTGCTATAGATTAGTTTTAATTCAGAACAGTCCTTAATTGCTGGGCAGCAGCATTCACTTCACATCATTCAGCATCTTTGTCTGCAGTCCATATTCTGCCGATTGCACAAAAGCAACAATGGGGGTAATCTCTGCACAGGGAGGTATTATTGCTCAACATGTAGTTTGCTACTTTGCAACAGGTCAAGGAATACTATTCAAGGAATACTAGTTTAATCTGATGAAATTTGAGAAAGAGATAAATGGAGAGAAAACTTTAAATGAGTTCTGTATCAGTAGTGGGGCGCATGGTCCTTGAGGAGTATGTGTCATATCTTCTGCACAACTCTAAGAACATTTACTGGTAGTAAATCCTATTTAACTGAGATTGACTTCCAAGTGAACATCAATAAACGAGTGAGCTGTGTATGAAAGTCTGTATGTATACATACAAATACAACTGAAACAGTTTTGTTTCTTCACATTAAACCTAAACATTTATTTGTAGCATACGTTACCATGCATTTCCAACACAAGAGACAGCACAGTGCAGTGACTAAATGGAGTCCTGAATTAAAGAAGCCCCCAGACTGAGCCTCATCTGTGGCATGAACTCACTAGGTGCCAGTAGACAAGTCTCTCAGTTCCCCCTCTACATTTTATCTGCAATATAATAATCTCAACCAACTTTAAATGGTTTATATCAAATGCTTGGAAACATTTGGAAATATACAAATTCTAAGAATTGAATTAAAATTGTCAAATTTCTGCCCATTAGTGCTGATAGCTCAGAGTGTGTGAAATTTCTTGCGCCACATACTCAGAATGTGGTGACAGCTCATTTGTCACATGATATGAAAGCTGTTTAATGGAAGTTTAAAGATCTGTTGTCTGCCTTGCCTTGGCTGAGAGCAGAATCATCATGCTTTCTATATCAGGACAGCTTTCAGGTACATAACCCATGAGGCATAAAGTTAAACATATTGGCAACCATAATATAATTAGGCACACAACTGCAATATTCACGTAAACCAATCTAGCATTTAATCTTCTCCCATCCTGTTTCTTATCCCTGAAGTTCTTCCCACATGCCTTTCCAAGGGCCTTCCCATACAAACTGGTTTTGTGCAATAAATGCACTTTTGGTCCCCATTTATTATTCACAATCACTGTGTCTTCACTGAAAACTAGAGATTATTTCAGTGTATTTTCCCACTCTGCCAGTGGCTCAAGCTACAATACTCAACTACAATATTCAGTGTCTGCAAAAATGCTATACATCTCGCCCAAATGCATTTGTTGCTTGTATAGTAGTTACCAATTAGAAATTGTTTGTGATAATCAAAGTGTGATGCTGCACAAACTCCCACTTCACATACCCACTCTATTTTATGACTCTTTTAAAATTCCCTATTTTAAATTATTACTATTGTTTAGACACTCCTCTATAGAGCAGCTGTCTTAGGAATAATCACCCAGCTTTAAAAAATAGTGAAAAGCGTAAAAAGTAAGGCTATACATGTGTATGAACACATAAACACATCAAGTATTTAAAGCTTTTGTGTTCTTCTAAAAAAAAAAAAATAACTGATCTGCACGCACCTAGCCTACTAAAAGGGGTGTATCTATATACATGCAAACATGAACAGCTATTCCCTCCACCCACAAGATATATCACACTACTACTACTGAAAACAAATGTAAATAAACACTGTGCAAAGATTCAAGTGCAGTTGCAGCCTATACCTTTAACCGGGGCTTTTTTTGTAGCAGGAACTCCTTTGCATATTAGGCCACACACCCCTGATGTAGCCAATCCCCCTGGAACTTACAGTAGGCCCTGTACTAAGAGCCCTGTAAGCTTTTGGAGGATTGGCTACATCAGAGGGGTGTGGCCTAATATGCAAAGTAGTTCCTGCTACAAAAAAAGTCCTGATAACTGTTCCTACTTTCTGGTAGGGTTCTTGTGCTTTCAACTGCTGCAGAAGTTTATCAATGGATGTTTTGCTTATAACTTAATTTCTGCCTGCCGCTCAGCATATTCAGAAAGACCTTTAGGTATTCATGTGTAATCTTTCTCCTGTCATGTTTCTCATGGACAAACAATAGTTTATATGCAATATATACAGAGCATTAGTACCAGGTGTCGAAACTTGCCTCCTTATTGTTCACAATAACTCACAGTACCTTTCATTATGATGTGTATATCATTTGTTTTTGCTACAGAAATTTAATAAAACTTGAGCTTACAGAGATGAGCAGAGGCTTTTATTCAACAGGAGCCACAAATCATAAGAGACAATTTAAATATTCCCCTGGTATCAAGCTTTCTTCCATCTTAAGAGACTTTTTAGTATGCTGTTGTTGTAACAGTTAAGCCTGTACAACTCAGGCTTCTGCAGAGAAATAAGGCACAAAAATGTATAATCTTATATGCCATGTTCACAGTGCTTTGTGGGAGTTCTTTGAACTACTTGGAGGTCAAACACCAACATATTTGTATTATGTGGTCACATCTCTTTAACAAGTTTTAATGAATCTGAATATAAAAATGTTAAAAAACATTCAGAAGCTATTTAGTCCCAAGTTTTGGTCACTTGAACTTAAGTTCCACTGAAGTCCGAACTGGATCTACACGCTTTTTAAGGGGGGGGGGGGCAAAATTCAAAAATGACACCCCCTTATGGGCCATTCTATCTTATGGTCCCATAGAATACAATGGACTCCATACCCAATTTGGTGCACCTCCCTCTGCTCCCCTCCTAGATCCAGCCCTGACTGAAGTTGACAAGGGCTTACTTCTAAATCGGATTTGGAACAAGGTCCACATTCCATGCAGAAATAAGAAACTTTTAAGAAACAGCCAAATTAAACTTATTTGAAAATTGTGTCAATATTTATTTATATCTGCAACACAAAAAACTTCCATAAAACACCAATATATAAAATTGCCTCTCACTAACCCCAACAAAACATTCAAAATTAATTATAAATTGTACTTTCACTGACACAGCGGTTCAGACTTTTATGCCATGCATTACTAAGTTTCTTCCCATCAACTTTCTACTAAAATAAACTCTTCAAAACTGTATTATTAGGACCATATTTTCTCAAACATTTAAGCCCAATTTTGACAATGTTTTAGAGGGAACTAGAGTTCATACTATTATGCAAACGGCCCACCAAAAGAATGTTTGAGGAGGCAGAGGATGTGTTGACCATATCTAATCCATCTTTCCACAATATCCAAGTATCAGCTGCTGTTTTCATCATTTTATTCTCATACCTGCAGAACCAAGCCTGGCATCTTCCCTCTCAACCCTTTGCTCGCACAAGTATTTTAATGTCTCCCTTTTGCAGAATTAAAGTGCTTACTTTCCACAGTATGAACTTGCATAACACATAAGTTTTGGGGAGGGACGGTGGCTCAGTGGTAGAGCATCTGCTTGGTAAGCAGAAGGTCCCACGTTCAATCCCTGGCATCTCCAACTGAAGGGGTCCAGGCAAATAGGCATGAAAAACCTCAGCTTGTGACCCTGGAGAGCCAGTCTGAGTAGACAATACTGACTTTGATGGACTGAGGGTCTGATTCAGTATAAGGCAGCTTCATATGTTCATAAGGAGGACCTTCGAAGAGATTTGCCTCCTGAATGTAAGAAACAGGAGTATGTTGTATTTCTCTTACTCCCAGAAAAGTGTTCTTAGGGCTCCACTGCAAAAACAAACAAGCAAAAATTCCTATTGAGAAAAATGAAATAGTTTTCTACAACTGTGTGAAGATTATTCTTGTCTACTTGTTTCTTTACTACAGACTTTCTGAGGCCACCGGCTCCTACTCTCTTTGCTCTGAAGAGATGGCGAGATGGACAAGTGTTCCGGGAGGGTGTGCATTACTTGCAACTACTTGCCTCCTGTAACTACAAGTAACTACTCGTATCGACACTTGGCATCTACCATCCTTCGCCGGTCTTCAACTGGCAAGAAACTTTCCAGTCCTCGCTCCAAGAAGCGGCAACGAACGCACGGTAAAAATGCAAAGGCAGCCACCTGTGCAAGCACCAGTGGAGCACAAACAAATCTCTGATGACTCCAGTAGCGCCACAACACTCTACAGGCCGAGCCCCACGGCTGAACAGGTGGAGGGAGGGAGGAGGCAGAAAAGCTCCCCCAGCTCCTCTCTGCAGTCTCGCAGTCGCAAGGGAGGCGCCGGCCCTCCCGCCGGCCCGCCAGCCGCCCTCAGGCCCAGCCGCCTCCCTCTCCCGCTTTCCCGCCCTTTACCTTGAGGTAATCGTTTTCGGAGCGCAGCTCTTCTATCTCCCTCAGCAGCTCCTCCTCGTCCACCAGCTGCCTCTCGCCGGCGGGATCCAGGGGGGCTTTGCCGCCCAGCCTCCCAGGCGGGGCACTTTTGGCGGGCGCTTTCTCCAGGGCTCTCGCCGAGGGCGCCTCGCTGCCTTGCGGCTGCTCTGCCCGAGTTGCCAGGGGAGCGGGCGGGGCAGGGGGCGCTGCGGCCGAGGAGGGCGAAGCATGCTGGGGGCCGCCGCCTGGCGCTGGCGGGGGAGGCGGCTCCCGCTCGCGGTCGCTGGAGCCGGTGCCCGACTCGGCGTCGCTGCTGGCGGCCTGGGCCAGTCGCTGCTCATCGGAAAGCGGCTCGGAGGGGCAGTCGGACAGGTCGGAGCTGCTGTCGGTGTGGCTGATCCTGGCGGCGGGGCCAGCGGCGGCCGGAGAGGGGGGGCATCGCTTCCCCCGCCTGCCTTTGCCCGAAGCGGCGTGGGCTGGCTCGCCTCCGGGCTGCTGCCTCCCGCTGGCCTTGGCGCCTGCCTGCTCCTGGGCCCGGGCCGCCTTCTTGCTCGAGAGGGCGCTTTTGGCGCTGCCTGCTTTGCCCGCAGTCACACCAGACGCCGCCGCCTTGGCGCCCTGCGAGCAGCTGCGCCGCGAGAGGCGGCTCTGAGTGGCCAAGAGCCCCGGCGACTGCGGGCGGCCTCCCCCCGGCTGGGGCTTGCCCGGCAAGCTGGGCGATTTGGGAGGCACCGGCGGGGGCTTGGCGGAGGAGGCGCGGCCGTGGAGGTCTCGGAGGAAGGGTCTGGCGGGTGACGGCGCTCGGTGGAGCCGCTTCTTCTCGGCGAAGGAGTGGTGGGCACTCTGCGGCGACGGCGGCGGCTGCCTCAGGGACTCGCCCGCACTGGCGCCGTTTAAAGTCTCCATGGTCCCGGCTGCTGGAGAAGGAGCCGGGGAGGGGCGAACACTTGAAGCTCTGCGAGTCCTTCCCAGGCGCAGGAGTCACAACGGAGCTGAGCCTCCCGGCAGAGCCCAGCAGCGGCGGCTTCCTCCGGTTTTCTCCTTTGCTCTCTCATCACTCCTGTTTCTGCCTCGCCACAAATCTCACACTTTCTCCTCGGTGGCGGATTGAGTCAACAACACGATCTCTCCCCCCCCCCCGCCCGCGAAAGAGAGAAAATAAAAAGCCGCGGCAATCCTCCCCCCCCCTCCCGATCAGCACGATGCAGCTCCAGATAACGTTGCCGCCTGCAACATCGACTGCTTTCCCCTCGCTTGCCCCCGATGCAGGCAACTGTCTTCTGGATGCGTCCTCCGCTTCAGTAGCTCACAGGTCCTCATTCATTCATCTCGTGAGCCGTTCTATCCTCTCTAGCCCTCGTTCTCGGCCCCCCCACCCCCGGACCTTCCAGTCTTCCTAGGCGCCTTCCTGCTCGCTTTAGCTCCTGAAATAGAGAAAACTGCAAGCGCTGCTGTCTCCAATACTGACGCTGCCCCCTCTGTGCGCATGATCCTCCCCTCTTGTCACACAGCCAAACTGTTATCGGCGCAAGCCACTTTTTCCTAGAGCGCTCTGCTTGCGTTTTTATTGAGGCTCCTGTGTCAGTTGCAGCCGATAATAACCTGGAGGGGAGGGGAGGGGGTGTGTGTGGATGGTGGAAATTTAATTCTGCAGTCATTAGGGATGTTCTGGCTCTGGCGAAACTCTGCTATAATGCTTGTTGCCTAGCAAAAATAAACCATTTGCTGCAGCAACAATAAATCCATTCACTTTCTTCTGCCTGTGTGTGCCACAGGCTGATATAAAAACATAATATAAGAAAGTGAGCTCAACAGTTCACTGAAAAGATCATCACAGATGCCATTGAATGTGATCTTCACACAGGCATCCTTGCACTTAAACTTGATGTTGCTTGTAGGAAGCAGGTGCTTGGAGTTGCAAATCAAATTAAGTTTGGTCTTGTTAGGTTTGTATTTTTAATTTGGTGAAACATGAGATACTGTTTTCTTTTACACTGATGCCTTTTGAAAAACTGAATCTGTTAGCACACTTTAGTGTTTGCTTCTGTACACAAGAATTGCTCTCCCTATATATACACACACATATAGTCTCATGTATACATCAAGATGATCTTAGGGAATATAAGCAAGATCTTGCATGAAGTAAGTCTTGCAAATCAGTTGCCTATTTTGAATATATAAGGAGTATTCTCTCAGAACTACAAAAACCTGGTTTCTTTGACCTTTGTCTTGGTATAATTTAGAACTTTTGTGAATTTCAGTATATCACAAATTTACTGGAGAGTAAGTAGTTCAAGCAAAGTTTGAAAACAAAAGGTTAGAGGCTCAGTAGCCCCTGATGCATCCTAGATATATGATTCTCATTTATTATAAATTCATGGCATTGTTTTAAGAGATTGTGTCTGTCATCTTTTCTGAAATGTGGAGACTCTGGATAACCTCACCTACCATGAAAAGTCATAGGTGACCAACAGATAACAGGTCAATTGTCCACTTAAATCGCCCTAAACAGGCTTGGTTTAGGTGGATAGCCGTGCTAGTCTGAAGCAGCAGAACAAAGTTTGACTCCAGTGACACTTTTAAGATCAACAAAGTTGTATTCAATGAGTAAAACTTTGTGGGTCAATTGAATAAAACTTTGTTGGTCTTAAAGGTGCTGCTGGACTGAAACTTTGTTCCACTAGGCTTGTTCTTAGTTTTTTCATTGATTTAAGAATAATTACTTCCTGGATTGTTGGCTGTTTTTGGTGTTTGCAAATAATAACACATCCTTCTAGTACAGTAAAGCCCCACTCTTTTTCCTGTCAAGTCACAGCTGACCTATGGCGACCCTGTGGGGTTTTAAAGGTAAGAGACATTCAGAGGGGTTTGCCATGGTCTGCCTCTTTGTTGTGACTGTAGTATTCCTTGGTGGTCTCCCAGTCCCATCCAAATACTGATGAGGGCTGACCCTGCTTAGCTTCTGAGATCTGATAAGGTCAGGCTAGCCTGGGTTATCCAGGTCAGGATAAAGTCTATTGCAATAAATAATTAATATCTATAGATATGATGAATTTGCAATGCAGTGGGTTAGTAATATTTTGATGTTGTTGATGGTTGGCCCTCCCTTTTAACCTGGTGAGGTTGCCTGTCTCAGCAGACTTCTGGGTGCCATTAAAAGCCAAAAAGACTTTGGTGATATATTTTTCTTATATTTTTACCACCATAGGGTGTCATTTATGCTTTATGCCTCAGGCACCAAACAGACTCTGTAGTGTTGTAAATTCCTTTTAGATACATTCTCTGTTGTAGATTTATTTTTTGGCAAGGCACCAAGGCTATGTAGTATCTTTTCCCCTCTCCTGCCCTATACCAAGGGCTCAGGGCAAATTGCAGTATATATCACTTCATATTTTAGTCTCACAATCACAGAATAACTATTCTAGGCTAAGAAACAAAATTGAGCAATGGGTTTAACTGCAGGAATTCAATAGACAAAGGTCATGAAGGAGATGCCAGTGAATACACTACAATTAATTAAGTTTGCTCGGTCAGGCATGCTTCTGCTGATACATAAGTCTATGCATGGTATTTTGTAAAACCCACAAGTGCTAAAACTTTTAATATAAAATGCACAATGGAGTTATTTTTATGTCCTGAAATGGATCTTCAATTCCATTTGCAGGAATTATGTAAGTAAATCCGCAGAATAACACTTTGCATGTGTTTGCGTATGGAACTTGGGACGGGGAAGGAGTGCTTAGAGACAGACTCAGCTATCGCAGTATTGTTCAGAAGGATCTGCTTTTGTTCAGATGTGTTTTTGTTTTCTGCTGATCATTAAAAAAAACCCCAACAAACCTAATTTAAATGCTCAATGGGTACTTTAAAACACAAAGTGCTACTTTACTACTATTAATATAGTAGTGCTTGACCTGTGTGGTATTGCAGTTATTAACATCAATATGTCTTTCAGTATAGCTTGGAGTTCAAGAAAAGGATTTCACAAGGTAGGTTCTAAGCAAGCCTCTAGAGAGAGGACAGTCAAAAGGCAAGGTACCACTACTGAAAAAGCCCTGCTTATAGTTACCAACTGCTTCACCTTTGTAGGAGAATACAGAGAAAGCAGGGCTTATTTGGTGTGATTCTACCATATTCTGGACCCAACAGTGCATCATGGAAGTCTTGGAAAGATAGCTAGAGTGATAGCACAGGTTGCTTGAACAGCAAAAGCAGCAAAGGTGTCAATGGTCAGATTTAGGGAGATGCTGTGGCTCAGTGGTAGAGCATCTGCTTTACATGCAGAAAGTCCCAGGTTCAATCCCCGGAATCCCCAGTTAAAATGATCAGGTAATAATAGGTGATAAAACCACAATAGCCTATTCTAATTTTCCATCATTTAGTCTGACCATACATACTCTATGGTCGAACTAAATGATGGAAAATTAGAATAGGCTATTGATTCTTAGGGGAAGGGAGGAGGAATGGTATATCCCTATCTCATCAGATCTCAGATGCTAAGCAGGGCCAGTATTTACTGGAGATACCACTAAGGAAGACTGCAGAGTAAGGCAATGGTAAACCAGCTCTGCTTACTTGCCTTGAAAGCCCCTTGACTGGGTCGCCAAAAACCATCTGTGACTTGATGGCACTTTGAAGTTCCAGGTATTTGAAAATGGCCCATTACCACATGCTAACGTTTAGGGCTCTCCTCTGAGGTCTCAGCAACATATTCTGATGGAGTCCAGGCATGCATGGAGACTGCTTTAAGTGCCTTGCAAACACAATGACGAGCTGGCCAAAACAATAAGATTCCTCATCATGACCTGGGATGTTATAATTTCTCCCTCTGCAGATTTTTCTATTCCTGTCCCAAAAGGAAGACTTAATCCTTTCATTTTGCCTCCCAAGCTTTGTAGCTTTAGGTGTGACTATCAGTGAGGTGTGATGTTGTCTGTTACCTTTCTCTTGACTAGGACTATTTGCACTTAAATGTTATTGGATGGCTTCATGCCTGAGAAGTCATACCTATCTACTTCTCTTTTCCATTCCCCCTACCACCGAGTAAAAAAGGACTTTGTGGCCTCTGAGCCAGATGATCCAGATATGAGAGTTGTAGAACCAATAATGAGAATCCTTGATACACAATCTGGAGTAAGCAAATTTTGGGATGTAAGGCCACACCTTTCCAGATACAGAAGGCTCAATGGTCATCTGTACTTTGACATTTCTGTTATAAATCATTAGTTTTTGCAATTTCTTTGGGTGTAATGTACCATCTAAAAACATTTTTTTTTACCAATTCTCCTCTAACGTTTGGAACTCACTAAATTTAATTTCTTTAGTCCATAAGTTTTCCCACTGACATATCATATGTGGTGGACATGTAATAAAGCAAGACAATATTGAATAAAGATTCATGAAAAGATAGAAAAGATATTAAAATTTAAGTTTGCAATGAATCCAAAAAACATGTTATTAAATATTTTACTAAGTGATATTACAAGAATGCACAGTGAGCTCTTCAGATATATGGTAATGGCAGCAAGAGTGATATTTGCATCTAAATAGAAGAACAGAAAATATCCAGAATTGATGGACTGGAAAAACAAGTGTGTGACAATGGCAAAAATAACTTATTTGCATAATAGATCAAACTCAGAATTTCAAGGAAAATGGAATGTATTTTTTACTATATAGCTGAAAACTAATACTGAATTGTTAAAGTGGAGAATGATTAAGAGACAGAATCAGGAAATACATGCTTGTGATAATGAAATGTTATATATAAAGTAATGAAAGGATAGAATATAGATAAAAAAGATGTGAAAATCCAGAGCATGTACAAACAATTCTTATGCAATAAAGTGAGTTTTGTTTGATAATTGTAATAGATAGAATGATTGTCTATGTCTATGCTTATGTTTGTGTCAATGAAAGACAATCATTTAAATGTAATTGTAGTAATGTACATATTTTTGTTCACAATTTTTTTTTTTAAAGATTCAACAGTCATGAGGAGACACAACCCTTTATATTTCCTTCCTGCTTTTAATGGGGTTCAGCTGACACCAATTCAGTAAACAGCCATGGGTTGCACTGGATTCAACTTTTTTGTTGGAGAAGCAAGTTAATGTTTCTGAAAAAAAGAATTCTTTCAGCTTTGCTTACCTCAGAACATGGCCCTCCCTATCTTGACTGCACAGCCACATAAGGTTACCCTAAGACTAGACTACTTGAATGTTTTCTACATGGGTCTGCCTTTAAAAACAACACAGAAACTCCAGTACATAATGCTGCAGCTGCACTACTATCAGGCATGAAGTGGAACATGCATGTCACATCCATTCTGCAGATATTCTGTTGGCCACAAACCAGTTATGTCCAATTCAAGGGCTGATTATCACCTGCAAAGCCCTTAATGGTATTGAATCTGCAGGACAGCCTCTCTTGCTATGCCACAACAGCTTTGCTCATCAGCTTTGGAATGTGCTGCCCTTCAATCAGCATGTCCCTGCACATTGTGGTGGCTCCCACCTTGTGGAACAGCTTGAGGTAGTCAGGAAGGCCCGTGACATTCAGCAAAATGTGCAAAACAGAAGTCTTCAGGAGGGTATTTTTTATAAAAGGATTAGAACCATAGCATAATGGAACAGGTCAGAAGGCCACAACTGTGAAGAAAAGTTATATTTCAATGTTTATCTTGCATATCACCTTTTTACTATAATGTCCACTATCTTTATAAAACCCTTCTTAGGATATATCAGGCAGTTTTGTTGCCTTAGGCAATTTTTGTTTGTATTTTTTTCTAGATCTGTAAGGATAATCCTACCACATAATTTATTGGAGATCCTTGCGTCTGATTGAATTGCTTTTCATCTTTTTAATCTGCCTTAAGTCTTAATGAGAAAGACAGGCTATAAAGAAAGTCAATAATAATAAAGTTATATATTTAATATTAATATTTACATGTATGTATATTTTCAGTTGGGTGATGCACAGGACATATGGTAAGCATATGATTCTTCTGGTTTATAGTCACTGCAAATGTAGCTTTCAACAAGTCAGAGTGCCATAAAGCAAATTATTTTTTCCAATACTGCTGCACCGATCTAACATAATATTTGATGTAGCCTTGGAAAGTTAAAGGAACCCATGCTATCCAGGGCTGACTTATCGAGAGGGCACAGTGCCTCAGTCCCACGATACTTTTAAGGGCCCACAAAAATGTTTTATTTTTTTCCTCCCATCAGAAAAAATGAAAAGTTTAGGGACCATGAAAATCTACTGAAGTTTGCCTGAAATAGAAAAAGATAAATTAAATATTTAAAGTTATACCAAACTAATTTTTAATACTAATATTACAGTGGGAGGCAAAAGTGCTAAGGGCCCACAAGTCATAATGCAGCCCTGGTGGGATCAGTTTTGGATCAGCAGTGCAACAATAGCAGCAGCCACCATTATCAGATGCAGCATAGTACTGTTGTGACACAAAAATTGATGGAAGGAGTAACTGTGATGGGAATGATGAAGAACAGAACAATTTGCCTGTGTGGTTTTCTAATATCATTTTGGAAAATTCTATTGAACACATCTAATATTTCTTCACCACCTTCTGTATAGAAACAGGCAACATGGTAGGAAGAACTTCAGCCATGACAGGCATGAATTATAGCTGCAGTGGTATTTGTGGGCCGTTGCAGCTATGTTTATCTGTATTATGTACTAGAGTCATTGTTGCTTCATTGTGGTATGTTAAGAGGTGATGCATTTGTGTGTATGTGTGTATGTTTCATATGTTAAGAAGCTGAATGCTCATATCAATAGGTGTGTTAATATAAAAGACTTTCTTTTTTTAGAGCAATCAATTATGCTTATTTCTTGACGGAAGACAGAAGCCGTGAAGTTTCTAGCAGCTGAAGGTTCACAAGAAGGTGCCAAGATATGCACTGTGAATATGCTGTAGGGTGGTTAATGCATTATAAAGTGACATAATTTCAGCATCTAATATGTTTAACAATTCTGTAAGATGTTTTTAAAGTGCAGAGAAAAACAGGTCTTAAAAATCATTTTCTATTGGAAATTAAATACAACAGTGTAAAAATAATATTTTTAATGTCCCCATCATCTAAGAATGATCTTGTAATTGGCATGCCTTAGGTTGCTGACTAATGGTTCTTTTTAGTATCTATACAACAGAAAAATTCTTCAGCCTGTGCAATTGTTTTTAGCATTGCAACATTATGACTCCAGTGGATTACACTATTGAACCCATTCTTTGAATATTTCAAATTAATTTCTGAGATAAATATCCACCTGAAACTTCATGAGGAGGGGGCAGCAGTTTGTTGGTTGGGAGTTGAGGAGAGGAGAACCTTGTCTCTGCCTCTGTCTTTGTTCTGAAAATTGGCCTGCCTTGAAGTTGTCTAAACAATTTGATGTGTTTAGCTCCTAATTTATATACAACCCGTCTTGTCTCATAGTATACATGCAATAGTTTTATCCCATTTTTCTTTAGTTAAGCCTGAATTTTGAAGCAGCTGGGCTCCAGTTTTTGCGAAAATCATGACTTATTGCATCTTCTAAGTATTCAGTGATGGTCAAGGGTCCCCCCCCCTCCGCCCATGGCTTTGTACTCAAGGCATCTTTTTTTCTTCCAGACATGAAAGATATCACCCTTCCCTTTTGATTAATACATTCCCATTTGAACACCATCTCACAGGAACTTCTAAAGGGATATAAGGATGCTTAGCTCAGGTTACTGACAGTGGTAAAAAAAAGTATTTTTGAAAAGACAAAGGAGACAGAACAGCAGAGGAAAAAGGCTTGGGACAAATCCAAAAAGTCATAGGCTAGAACACATTTTAAAGACTATTCTGTGGCTGAGGTGGCAGCAAAGAAACTATTTCTCCACCACCACTGCATCCGCAGTGTAGATTTGCAGAACAATTCTGGGGGATCAGGGGCCTATTGAATTCTGGCCTCTAGGAGGAGACAGCCTGTTGTGATCCAGCATAGGTTTCTTTAGGAGAGGACACACCACTGCCCACTTCAAGGCAGGAGCAACCACAGCATTTCTGGACCCAGTCCACCCCTCCCTGGCTCATTAAAGCAGTAGAAGGGGCAAAGGTCATACAAGCAGGTAGTAGATCTCAGACTGTGAATAAAATCTATTGCATTCACTCCACTTTGTGAAACACTTTGTGGATAAAATCTATTGCATCTGCTCCTCTTTGGACTCTACATTACCATTGCCAGGATCAGATGGTCCAGGGTTGGCCAGTTAGAGGGTTTAGATAGGATTCTTGGAAGTTTGAGATCTACTACCTGCTCATATGAACTTTGTCCCTTCTGCTTAATCTGCTGGCTGGAGGTGGAGTGGGTCCAGGAGACAGAAATGCTGTGGTTGCTTCTGCCTTGAAGTGGGGCAATGGTGTGTCCTCTCCTAAGAGGACCTAAAAGAATTGAATAAGTACTGTCCACTCAAATGTACCATTCTTGAGCAAAGCAATTGAACAAGTGGTGGCTGGGCACTTTCAGGGATTACTGAATGAAGTGGATTGTTTGGATCCTTTCCAGTCTGGTTTCAGGACTAGTCATGGGACTGAAATGGCTTTGGTCACCCTACTGGGTAACATGTGCTGAGAGACGGATAGGGGAAGTATTACCCTGTTATTTTTCCTGGACCTCTGGTGGCTTTTGATATCAGTCCTGATATCCTTCTATACAGCTTTCGAGATTGGGATGGGAGGTACTGTTCTGTGGTAGTTTGGTCTTCCCTCAAAGTTTTACAGTGTGATATTGGGGGACTGCTGCTCCTCCCTTGCCTACAGGGTCCTGCAATGTTCCATCTTGTTCAACATCTATGTAAAGCCATTGGGAGAGGTCATCCAAATATGTAGTCTGAGTGACACCCCCCCACACACAGCATGCGAATGAAACTCAGCTCCGTCTCATGCTTTCTGCAGATCCAAGGGATGCTATGGAAACCATGAACAAGTATTTGAACAGAGTTTTAGGGTGGATAAGGGCTAACAAACAAAAAATTTGACAACACAGAAGTGATACTGATGAGGAAAAGGTGAGAACTTATTAATCAAATACTGAATCAGGCACTATTCATGGTTTGTCAACTGCAAGACAACATGAACTATTTTTTTTTTCAATCTGTAGAAGCTGCCATGTACCAAAATAAAATGCTTTTTATTTATTTAAAATAAACTTACTTTTTCAACCCATTGTGTACATTATTCTTCTTTAGTCATATAATTTAGTAAAGAAGTGTACAGTTCTAACCTGAAGATTTGCTTTTTAAGTATGATATTAATGTAAATTTTTATACTGTAATTTTATGTTGGAATGGCCACATACAATAAAACTATTATCTATCTATCTATCTATCTATCTATCTATCTATCTATCTATCTATCTATCTATCTATCTATCTATCTATCTATCTATCTTCATCTTCATCATATTCTTAATTTATCTGCAGAAATTCTCTAGCAACACACAAGCTATAAAATTAAAACAATCATACTTCAAGGTTATGATGGAAAACATTTTCCTAATTTAAAAATACAAATTGTGTGAAATGTTGTTCCCAATGGTGTGGATTTATTGTCTAAAAAGAAGGAAACATCAGTTTTGCTTCCCAATCATTTATTTTTAGCACAGTTTCTAATTGGTAGCAACACCTTCCTTTCTCATTTCCATATTCTCATTTCCTTTGTTTGTATATTCTTGTTGCTTTGGGGGGGGCAGTTGCTCCTATTCTACATGTGTTTTGCTCTCTCTGGGGCCTGATTCAATGTTAAATTGCTTTTTGTCCCCACATATCTGTTGTAAGAAGCGACTGGTGATGTTTCTGGCTCTGTCCCTCAAGACTACAAACACCGTAGAGCAAGACAGATAGATAAGTTACTATCGGTCTCCTCTGATTGGTAGAATGTAATCTCAGGGAACTTCCTTCTTTTTTGTTGTCCTCCTTTTCCTTTTTCCCTGCATGCATCAGGAGGAGCAGCATGGTTACTCCTGAAACAAATGAAGCAGATGGCCTACTATTAATCTGAAGCCATCCTAGTTAGTTAGAACAGTCACTCTTTTCACTATACTTAAATGTTATATTTCTTGAAATAAATAGACTATTATTGGTTCTTTAACATGAAGGAAAGGCTCTCTTGCAATTTGTAAGTGTGGTAAATATTAGTTTAGGTCATCTGTTGTGCTGAAGCTCAGAAGGAGCACTTTGCTAAGTGAAGATAAGGATAGCTGCCTGACCAGTCCAGCCATCCTAAATTAAATATAACAGTATCTCCCTTCAGATTTAAACTGCAGGTTTTTATGGCAGACATAAAGCAATGTAACATCAAATCAACCACTAGAGGGAGCAAAACACATGTGGAAGGGGGCCTAAACCCAAAATAACAGGAACACACAAGCAACAATAGAAATGGGAATGCAGAAAAGCCCTTTGTCACCAATATTTTAGTCTGGATTTTCTCAGATGCACATCCCATTTTGAGGGTCCCTGGAAATCTCAATATTCTAGAGACACTGGGGGAAAATGACTATGAAGCTTGACTTGACAGCAGTCATTATCAGCATATCTAGAAAAGAAGCCCCATTAGAAAAAAAACAGAAGTTTGTATATTGTGTTCTTCCTCCAGCATTCTTCAGCCAATATTCCATTACTGGATTATCTCTTCATACTAGAATAGCTTCACTACTGGAGTGAATGTGGGACTCATTCCTTGTTCATCTCCTCAAAAGAAGGGATTTCTTCAGTGATTCAGTATTTCTTTGTTCAAAATTTGATGTATCCAATTGTTTTGCAGCCAGTTATTTAACCCAAACTCCAAGTATAATTTCAAGAATTAAAATACAAGATTAAAATATTTTTTAAACTTCACCCCTCAGTCCACAAGCAGCCAGTGATTGCCCCTCATCTGAGAAAACATATCCCAGAACCATTTTTTTACTAGAAGAAGAAATGACATCAAAAGAAATAATTATGCTTATATGTTCATGTTCATTTTTTAAATTTTCTTTTTTGCCCCTAATGATTTGTTTTTTAAGCATGCACCTGAATCCTTATTTGTTCAATCAGGATTTATTTATATATACAAAAGTGAGGGCATTAATATATTTGAAGATTCTACTTTTAAAATGATTTATAAAGAACACAGACAACTTACTGAAACTTGTAAAAACTATGGAAAAACGTTGTGATATGTATCAGGAATAATAAATATAAATAATTATATATGGAAGTATGTGAAATTATTGTGTAATGGAAACCTTGAAATACTGGAAGTTTAAGTTACAAAAAGTTCTGGAATGCGCATTCCTTCAGGATTCAGTTTCTACCTCTCTTAATAATCACTCCCACAACTAAGGTTAACCAACCTCCTAAAAAGGGCATTGAGTGATAATTGGGGGAAGGGGATAAGACTATGCTGAATGTTTACTTACACATGCCCTGCAGTGTGTTAAACTGTAGACAGTTGGTGACATAGATGTAGAGTTTCAAATCACTTACCTCATTAAGTCTCAGCTGTCGGGCCTCAGATATACACGTGAAGGCATAATGAGATTATGGTCAAGTTTTCAGTCTGGGCCTGCATAATGACAAAATTAAGTGAGTGCCAGAAGGAATTTACCCCCCTCAGTGTGTGGTTAAGGCTAGGTGGAAAAGTATGGGGGGGAGCCCTTATTTGGAGTGATGAGGCAAATCTTGCGTTATTCTTTAGTCTGTAACTAAAGCAATAGCTAAAGAGAAATTATTCCTTTGCAGGAATTATCGAATGTAAGACAATCAACATGAAATGGTAAAACAAACAGCAATTTAAACATGTTTTTCCTTGCTGAAGTGTTCAATATTATTCTTATCTTCTGCTTTTAAATAATCGTTCTGTGAAACATTAATGAAAACTGCATACAAAACTCTTCTATGACGTCTTTTACTTCCTTAATCTCTAAACAACTTCCTATGATTTGAAGCCCTCTCCTGTTCCTTTTCCTGCATAGAACATAATAGGTGCAGTGTCCTATATTATCTGTTTCACCAGATAATCTGGGGCTCTGCCTTTGTGAGTCACACTGCATTAAGAAACTAAAGCAGCTGGCTGGCATTTTATGCTTCCTATTACACAAGTGCTGAATGAGAATTTTCTCACTAATGCTGAATCCCTGCCAACATGGAAATGCCATGCAAATATAGGACTACTTTACAAGAAGTGATTATATCAAGGATACAGAATGTGATTTGTAATTATTGCTTATTTTAGTCACAATTCTATTTTCAGTATTGCATTTGTGTAAAAGAGTTATTTTCAGTTTAATGGATTAATTGATCAAAACATTTAACATAATTGACGTTTTGGCAAAATTGATATTGCGACAGTGATAACATGCGGGTACTATCACTAAATAGAGGGTTATCTATACAGATAGAGTATGTGTCAGCTATTTTACATTCAAACTGTGAAATGCTATGTAGTTTAGGCGGATTTTTTTGTAGCAGGAACTCCTTTGCATATTAGGCCACACACCCCTGATGTAGCCAATCCCCCTGGAACTTACAGTAGGCCCTGTACTAAGAGTCCTGTAAGCTCTTGGAGGATTGGCTACATCAGGGGTGTGTGGCCTAATATGCAAAGGAATTCCTGCTACAAAAAAGCTCTGAGTAGGCCTTACACTTTCCCCCCATTATCAGGTTGTAACTGACTTATGGTGACTCCATAAGGTTTTGAGGTTTTCAAGTCAAGAGATGTTCAGAGTTGGTTTATCATTGCCTGCTGCTGTGCAGCAATTCACTAATGTTGACCTCATAGAGTTTTCAAGGCAAGAGACATTCAGAGGTGGTTTCCCATTGCCTGCCTCTGCATAGCAAGCCTGGAATTCTTTGGTGGTCTTCCATCCAAGTACTAACCAGGGCTGACACTGCTTGGCTTCCAAGATCTAGCAAGACTGGACTAACCTTGGCTATCCAAGTAAGGGCAACTCCAATTAGTGCAGGTTTAATTTGAGATATGGTTTACTAGAGTTCAGTTCCAGAATCTGTTTTTAGTGATTGGGCTCAGAGGTAGGGCATATAATGTAATTAAGAAGTCTCCGTCTAAGCAAGCATGGAGTGCTTTCTCTCCCTGGTGAGTAATTACAGCCAGCTCTCACACCTCTGGGAGGAATGGATTCCAGACCACACAATGCAACTTCCAGGCAAATAGGAAACCCAACACCAACCACTTTAAAAATTTAGCCCTGAATGTCATTGAAGTGAGGCAGAGCAAGTGATGTTGAGGGACATAGCCACTGGTTTGTAAAGAGCATTAGAGCTTATTTAAGTGAGCATCTTCTAGCCATCAAGGTCCACTGAAGAAATATCTAGTTAATAGCTTTACAAAAGAAAGACTGTAAAAAGGTCAGGTCAACAAAAGTCCATAACATGTAATTGCAGGACTTTTTGTGTAGAAAAAACCCATTCAGGAACCCATTTGTATATTAGGCCACACCCAATGACAACAAGCCAGCTGAAACTGCGTTCCTGCTTTAAAAAAAAAAAAAGCCCTGTGTATTTGTATATAGAAGAAAGCTTTATACATAAAAGTGTGTACAAATATGTAATTCTCAATTACCTTTATTTTATTTATTCATTTAATTTCTATCCCACCCTTCCTGCAAGGGGCTTAGGGTGGGTTACAGCATAAAAGACTAACAATAATAAAAACCAACTATAAGACAATAAAATCATGAACCCTTAAAAACCCTTAACAGCAGATGGCATTCTGAAAAATCAATTTACAGTGTTCTGGTACAGCATAACTGAAGAGGGCATAGCCATAAAAATTTCCAGATGGTAAAATTCATTGCTCTCAGATGGATATAGAGCAGGCATCGTAGTCCAGCTATGAAGCCAATTACAGCAAATTATAGCAGGAGGGGCCAAATGGTGTTCGATGACCACTGTGTGTAAAAATGTGTAATCTTTATTTGATGAAAAATGTCCAATACTGATGCAGTTTAGTATTACAGCACTGAAATTATCTATGTAAAAAAAAAAAGTTTGAATAGAATTTTTCTCTGTCTCACCTCACAAATACCTTTCCCCCTTAGACACAAATTCTGTTTCATCTCATATAGAATAGATGCAAGTTTACTCCCTCCCTGTTATAAGAAAGAATTTCCCACACCCGTTATCAACATAGACAAAATAGACAAAGTCACAGTGTTTCTATATGACCATGAAGCTGAGGCAGAGGGCATGTTGCACTTAAAGTTTTTTCCTAATAATATATACCTGAAATGTTACCTACTTCACCTTCCCAAAATAGCAGTCCATTTCAGAGATGGTTGACCATGCTGAAATATATCAAAGCAGCTCAAATGGTATGGGTTCATCATTAGGAAGAGAGTTCCAGTCTGGGCTATCGATCGTTATTTGGTAAAGTGCCTTCCACTGTGCTATTTTGGGATTCCTCTGAGATGTCTTCCCCTTGAAACTGGGTTTTTGCCAGTTCCATCCCCATTTTAAAGGGCCATGCTGCAGTAGTCAAGCTTCTTTTTTGCTGTCATCTCTCCAGATTAGAGGGGTTTTTTGGGGGGGAGGGGAGGGAGTGTTTTTACCAACAACAGATTACTCAAGAGCTCCAGTGTTTGCACTAGAGTTTATTATCTTCTAGTACAATCAAGGCACTGTTTCCAACCTCTAATGTTCTGAATACTACATATTTTAAAGATAATCTTTTTTTCTGTATACCTTTAAGATGGACTGGAACTGATTTCCCACTAGCCTCATGCCGCTCTCATGCTCCTTTTCTCTGCAGGGCTTCTATTGGATTTCACACTATCTGCCCCGGGGCTGCAACTCGCGCCACCTTTTTTGTGTAGCAAACAGAAACTGGTTTTTAAAGGGTCTTACTTGTTGTGTGAAAGAGGCATAGCGAGTTGCAGCCCTGGGCAGATAGTATGAAACCCAACCAAAGCCCTGCAGAGAAGAGGAGAGTGAGAGCAGCATAAGGTTAGTGGGAAATTGAATTTCCCTCTGTACATTGTACCATCTGAAAAGGCAGGGCAGGCAGAAAAGCGCCTTCCATAGTGATTCCTTCACTATAGAACTCACTGCTTTTGGAAATTCACCAGACTGAACATATTCTAAGTCATTGTACAGTAATTAAAGCATGGTAATTTTAATATGATTTGATACATTATAACTGGGTATTTCAGATGACTGACATTAGGGTTTGGGTGCTGTTTGAACTTGTTACTAGGGATGTACATTCGGTTCAGTCGAACCGAATCAACCGCCGAATCACCCACGATTTGGCTATATACAGAATCGCATACAGCCGAATCCAATTGGGGCCCATTATGTGGGAGCCGAGTTTGGCTATCCGTATACTTCCGTATAGATATTTGGAAGTATACGGAAATCCATGGAAAAGGCAGGAAAGGGGCTTCTGCAGCCTCAGGGGAGCTGCTTGCCTCCTTTCCCACCTTTGGTAGCCTTTTCCTGCCTCTCCCATAGCCTCCCTGGGATCAGGGAGGTGGGGGGAGGGGGAAGAGAAGCCCCAGCAGCCAATCCAAAGCATGCATTTGCAAAATGCATTGCAAATACATGCTTTGCAGGGCTGTTGTGTAGCTGATCCCCCAGCCATCAACAACATTGTTGTTCTTTTGATCTTTTGCTTACTTGGGTATCCATTGTCTGGCCAATCACGGAGCAGTGCTATTTTTTGAAACTGCTCTCTGTAGGGCCAGAGAACCTTTTTAAGGAGTCTGCCTGGCTGGACTCTTCCATTGCTGCTGTGTTGGTGTGTGTTGGTGTGAGAGAGAGATTGTGCTGTGCTGGCCCTTGCTCTCTCTCAGCCTTACCAGACTTGCCTGGAGTAGAGAAGACGTCTAAGGTAAGACAGTCTTGGGGTTCTTGTTTTTATTTTAGTTGGTAAAAGGACTTTTTAAAACTCAGAGTCCCTTTACTTATCCAGATTTGGGTGGTGGGTAGCTTATTTGGGATTAGGGTTAGGGAGTTCTGCTGGGGGAGGGAGTTTGGGGTGGGTTTTTTTTTGCCAATTTGCCTATATCTTACTTTAGTGAGAGGACTTTTAAAAGTGCAGTGTCCTTTTACTTTTCCTGATTTGGGTGGCTTGGATTTCTTGGGGTTAGGGTCAAGGTTTTTTTGGGGGTGGTGGTGGTGGTAAAGTTCCTGTATTGTTAAAAGTTAAGTTTTTTACTGTTTTAAAAGGATTCTGTGTTTGATTTGTTGCTGCTGTGTTGTGCTGCTGTTGTTCCTTTTCTCTTCTGGTTCTGGTTCTTGGGGGGGGTGCTATTTGGCATAATTTTCATTGTCTAAAAGGCCACTTTTTTAACAGTTGAGTTTGTGTTGGCCTTCTGTTTGGATCTATTCTCTATTGCTGCAGGTTTTGCATCCTCCTGTCCTGTTGTCCCCCTTTTCCTGGTTCTGGTTTTAGGGGGGTGGGGTGTTGTTGACTGATTTGGCCTGAGGTTTCATATTGGTGAAAAGGCCACTTTTTAAACAGTTGAGTTTCTTGCCTTCTCCTGTTGTCCCTTTTCCTGGTTCTGGTTTTTTTTTGGGGGGGGGGGGAAGCTGGCACCTGGGTGAGAGACCCAGAACCAGCAGGCTTGTTGTGCTTGGCCAGCTCTCCCCGTGTTGTTTGGGGCAGGCTGGAGAGCTGGCATCTGTAGATTGTGTGTTCTGTGGCAGGGAAGCTGGCACCTGGGTGAGAGACCCAGAACCAGCAGGCTTGTTGTGCTTGTCCAGCTCTCCCCATGTTGTTTGGGGCAGGGCTGGAGAGCTGGCATCTGTAGATTGTGTGTTCTGTGGCAGGGAAGCTGGCACCTGGTGAGAGACCCAGAACCAGCAGGCTTGTTGTGCTTGGCCAGCTCTCCCCGTGTTGTTTGGGGCAGGGCTGGAGAGCTGGCATCTGTAGATTGTGTGTACTGTGGCAGGGAAGCTGGCACCTGGGTGAGAGACCCAGAACCAGCATGCTTGTTGTGCTTGGCCAGCTCTCCCCGTGTTCTTTTGGGCAGGGCTGGAGAGCTGGCATCTGGGTTTGCTGCAGCCAGGTCTGAAGAGCAGACCTTGAGCAGATTGTGTTTTGTGTGGCAGGGTTCATAGAGTAGATAGATGTATATAGTGCATTTGGGTGCTATCGAGATTCTCTGGTGTGAAGTTAGGTTTGGCTTCGGGTGCCCCAGGAATTGGACCCCCTGGCCCAATCTTTTTGGGACTTGGGGGGTTTGTAGGGGAGAGTCCCCTGCAGGTCCCCTGCACATTTGGGGCTCTCCCTCAAACCCCCTCCCCTCCAGGCGGCTTCAAATATACCCTATTTGCCATTGATTTCAATGGCCCATAGGGTATAATGGGGCCGTATATTTGGAAATAGCCGCGCATCTACCGTATATGCGGCTATTCCGACTACGGAATTCCATACCCCCCCCCCCATATATTTCCGAATCCGTGTACTACCGATTTTTTTTTTTTTTTTTTTTGCACATCCCTACTTGTTACCCATCCTGAGCCCAGCAACATCATCTCTGAAATGTTAGCTGGAAATGGAGCAAGGATTTCCTTTATACAAGGTTGGTGTGCCTATTTAATTTACTATAGGCTTTGTTTCTTCTGCTGCCATGTAAGCAGAAGAATCTGTACCAGAAGAACAGCTGTTGGTATTATACACACCTTATGCTTGAGCCTCATCACTCTTGAATGTATCCTACGTGGAGTTTCTTATCTAAATTAGCTAAATGTCTAGCAAAGGAAGGTGATGCTGTTCTTTGCAGGTCCCCACAGAGAGGACTGATATCAGGGTAGTGGTGACACCATCCAGCTCTCTTTCAGAATAATGACAAAAGCTTTTTTTTTCAAGAGGTACTGCTTTCACTATTACTGAAGGAAACAGGCCAGATGAATATAGATACTGGTCTACTTCAGGTACTGGTGTTCATTCTAAACTTTGTTTCTCTCTGTGCTGTAGCTCACAACACCTCAGAGCAGCAGCCGCAGGATTTTGCATTGTTGAAATCTAATTAGAATGGAATATTAAGCAGGATTTTACACCATCTTGGATTTCAGACCCTCTCCCCCACATGCTATTGAGTGTATTTTCTTGTATAGTATCTTGTACACAGCTCACAATCTACATGCCTTGCCAACTTGACTCAATTTATATCTAATTCATATTTAAGAGATCTAGAAATACTTCACCCTAGTAGAAGAGGCTACAGAATATTTTATATGTAATGCATCACTGACCCCTAATGGGCATTCTGTGTTACTGTACATTATGTTCCCAGCCTTTTTCCATTTCATCAATTTTCACGAAACTGATTCTAATTCAAAGAATCTCCTCCAGCATTTTAAATTTTATTAATGAGACTAACTTTGATCACAATATGATCATTAAATAAACAGTCCAACATCCAAATGACATAGGTTCAATGGGACTGGGTTCCATGGATCTGTTCACTAGCAGCAATACAGGGTCCTTGTGCTAACAAAGTGGACTATAGGACTCAGCCTAGTGTAATTGCAGGAAAGTATGCCCATTCTGTTCTTTACATCACAGTAGAGTATTACATCATCATAGTAGGGCATCACAGTACATTAAAGTATGACTGCACTACTAGTGCTGCACCAAGCTAAATACGGTCCCACGACTTAGACATGTGAATCCTGCAAAGTTTGCATATACACAGCTGGCCACAATATATAGCTCGGTTGTATTCAGTTTAGTGAATCACATAAGAGTAAGATGACTTTATGTTTGAGCTAGTATTAAGCTGGGTAAAATTAAAAAATCCCACCAAGTATTTTGATGAATTATACAGCAACCTATATTCAAAGAACTGGGGAATAAATTCAGTGTCTAAGTACTGGTACTATTTTAAACACTTACTGGTAGTAACCACATTACTAAGCAATCACACATGCACAAACTTCCTTGGCAAGTCTTATATATTCTCTCTGTAGACAAATTCTAAATCCCCTTGGATTCTTTAGCCGTGACATAGAAATGTACAATGTAATAAAAATTAATGACCCCAATTTATTTTAGTTATGCTACCAAGTTAAAAAAAATCTTTGTATTGTGAATGAATTAAAATTAAGCAATCTAAGTTTGTTATCAGTAATTGTTACTTCTCTGAGTAGTGTTAATCCTCATTCAGCAATGGAATGACCTTCACTTTAAGGTCTGCAAGTGTGATTGTGGTGCCAGAACCAGTGTTTGGACCGGGTGCCACTGTATGTCACCTTGCTGGGGACAGCCTCCAGAGTGTGGTGATGTGTAATTTGAAGTGGTCCAAAGATTCTTTTGGGGTGCAGCCTGCCCCCCCCCCCCGGTGTCTGCCGTTGTGATTGTCCTGGTGGCACCCTGCTTTGGAGCAGCTGGCATGAGAACCATTCTTTGGACCAGGTAACAGCACATGCCCCCAAGGAGGGGAGAGTCCTCAGAATTCAGGCAAAGTCCCCCCCCCCAAAAAATCATGAGATTGTCCAGACTAATTTTTGAAACGGATTAAGCTCCCTTTTCTAATTGCCAAGCTCTAGTAGATACTCTGTTATGTTATGGGGTCACTGTGAAAAATTGAACAAAGTCATCCCCTTCCACCATCCCCCTTTTTCATTGCCACACAAGTGCCATTTGAATTTTTTTTAAAAAATATTTTCCTCATAGTTTAATTTGTTTTAATAAGCAATATGAGACTAGTGATATAACAATTTAAATCCACCATATTAAAGACAGTGCTCAGTAATGCCAAATCTACATGCACTCATGGGCAGGACGCTGGAGGAAGAGAAGGGAGAAGAGAGAAGGTGTTTGAGGGGTGGGGTGGGAGAGAAAAACCCTCCAGCATGACATCTCAGTTGATTTCTGAAAAAGAGCTCAGAGGCATTTCCCCACTTGCTGGATCCAAATTCTGTAATTTCAGTTTGTGGTGAGAACCATAATGTGGGTTGGAGAGCCAGTTTGGTGTAGTGGTTAAGTGTGCGGACTCTTATCTGGGAGAACCAGGTTTGATTCTGCACTCCTCCACTTGCAACTGCTGGCACGGCCTTGGGTCAGTCATAGCTCTGGCAGAGGTTGTCTTTGAAAGGGCAGCTGATGTGAGAGCCCTCTCAGCCCCACCCACCTCACAGGGTGTCTGTTGTGGGGGAGGAAGGTAAAGGAGATTGTGAGCCGCTCTGAGACTCTTTGGAGCAGAGGGCGGGATATAAATCCAATATCTTCTTCTTCTTCTAAAATAGTGAGCTCATGGCCAAAGCACTCGAGATGCTTGCTGGGTATTTTGGGATATTTGGCTTGCTGGGTTAAAGCTTTCTTTCCATTTCTCTGATGGTCACCAGCTGAGCAATGGAGGTGGCCACAGCACTTGCTATTGGGCTTGATCTGTGGCACATGATCTGATGCCAGTCTTGCCCTCCCCCTTCCCTTTCAGAGCTTGTGAAGAGACTTCTTGGTCAGCTACCAGGGAAGCATATTTTCTCCCTGTCATTTCTTTTTTCCTAGCAATCTGAAACTAGCAATGGTTTCATATTGCTGGACTCATGCCTCTTGCAATTTTTTTTATAAATATAAAACAATGAAGGAAAAAGTAATCAATGGAGCTTGCACACTGATTAATAGCAGATAGCAGAACAACCATGATGTGGGTTGGGACGTGACCTTTGAGGGGAAGCAACAGGGCTGTATCCAGTGCTGGGGTAGTAGTGGCAGGCAGCGCCACCTATCAATTTGGGGGCACCCCGACCCCAATCTCCCCTGGAACTGCTCGTGGTTGCTACATACTGCTAGTTGCCCTTCCCCAGCCTTTGAACATCTGGCTACCCAGGCCTTGGATTCCGTAAGAGCTCACAGGAGCACAGCTCCTGAACCTTTCTGAGAGTTCCCCCTCTTCCTCCCCACCTTGTCCATTTAATAGTAGGTGCAGCTGCATAACAATCCTTAGATGAGCTCCACCACCTATTTTTCTACAAAGTGACCCCTATGGGTACCTCACTCATCCTCCCCAGGGCACTGCCAGGACAACATTGCTACATGGCCTTCCATGGCCCAATCACACCCCCATGCCAGGAACAGCTGTGCTGAGCAGGATGGCCAGCTGTACCTCAGTCATTGGAGCAGTCTGCTTGACATGAGCGACTCAGATGGCTCTCTCCCACAGGCTAGTGAGGCTCTCCAGCCACTAGCAGCAGGGAAGGATCAACGGGATCACACCCCCACACTGATGCTGGGTGATGGCATACAGCCAGCTAGCCTAGTGCTTCCTGTCAACTTTGTGGGGGTGTGGTAATGATGTCAGGAAGGTGGCCAGAGGACAATGAGAGCGGCTTTAGGCACATGTCCAGACAGCACAGGTCAGTTGGTGACTCTGGGTGGACTGAGGCAGGGAGAGAGCCATTGAGGAAAGCCAAGAGAAAGAGAAGGTGGGGGTAAGGGTGTGTGGAAAGGTGTAAGGTGCTGGCAGGCCTCCTTCATATCATGGACCATCACTAATCAAATTAAAGGTATCTTTTATTAAATTAACTTTAATCTAATTAGTCCCCTGAGGATTTTAAATGCCCCCCAATGAAAAAAATCCTAGCCACGGGACCGGGCAGCAAAGGGCTGCGGGGGTGTGTGTGTGTGTGTGGAATCCAAGGGAATCTGTATGCTTTTGTATTACTTCTGGACTGGAAGTGAAACAAAGGGGAAATTGGCACTCTCAGAGAACCTGGGAAAACAGTGACCGGAAAGCGAACTGAGTGCTGAAGGGAGGAAGATCAATGCAAAATGAAGAAGAAAACCTGATGGAAATGCATGGTAAAAGCGACAGAAAACACCCATGCATAATAGGCCATAATCCTCACTGTAAGGAGAGTTACATGTACCTAATTGGTACAAACTTGCACTATTGCTTTCCATTGAACTCTATCTGCCCTCTTAGTTTAACTTTCTTGACCTTGAGAAGAGAGTCAAAATAGGGTCTGACAGACATCTTTAAAGCCAAGAAACTCCATTCAAGTTACAGTTTTTCATAACTGTCATATATCCCAGTTGCGCTTTTCATGTTTTCAAACAGTTCCTAAAATTATGTAGCAATTGGCAGTAGCAATACTTCTCCCTCACCTTACTATCTGTGGCTTCTTGTCCTGCAGAAAACAAAGAGATAATGTGGTCCTATTCACTGCCAGCATCAAAACATTGATGTGCATTGATGGAATGTGGGAACAATTTATCTGCTCATGTCCTAATGCAGCATGCATACAAATCGATGCACTCCTGATTTCTGACATCTCAGGAGATAAATAATCTCATCCCTGAGAGAACAGTCACTAGAAGATAGGGGGAAGTTTTACCTTAATGGTGAATAGCAGCACTGTATTTCTAGCTCAGCTATGTTTTCAGTCTGCTGTGCATGAGAACAGGATCGAGAAATGTAATCAAATGAAAATAATGGCAGGGTTTCTAACCCTGTACAGCGTAGAATTCTATGACACTTGAAAAGTAACAAATATATCGTGACTCTCATTTGGTCAGGAGTGATGCTAGCCTGATGCCCCCCCGCCAAGACACAGCACAACCGGGGTAGGCTTGTGGGGCTGGGGCTGCAGGCAGTCTGCAGGGATGGCTGCTGAGAACAGAAGCAACCTGGCAGGCATTTGGTGTGCAGGGCTTTAAGCAGTAGGTGGGACTGACCTGCTAAGAAAGAGGCAGGCCGGCAGACAGGTGGTGGTGGTGGGGCAGTTGACCTAATACCAGATGGGGAGTTTTCCTCCAATCCCCACTAGTTCCAGGTCACATGGGTGGGGTGGTAATGGCCAAGACTGTGTGTGGCATCTCAATGGTTATTTCAAGTGGTCCTGGAAGTAGGTCATGGAATTCGTAGCTGATCCTCCTCAGGACACTGAGGAGCAGAGTTCAGTAAAAAGGATTAGGCTCCTGATATTGCAACTCTTCCCCTTTCCTTACTAAGGCCTAGAGGCCCTCTAGCAGTAGGAGCAGTCAGGATTAGGGTTTCCAGATCTAGGTTGAAAAACTCCTAGAGATATGTCGGTGAAGCTTGGGGAGGACAGGGATCTCCGTGCGGTATAATGTCATAAAGCCTGCCCTACAAAGTTTCTGTTTTCTCCAGGGGAACTGATCTTTGTCGTCTGACCTGTAATTCCAGGGGATCCCTGGGCCCCATCTTGGGGCTGGCATCCCTAGCTAGCACTGCCAATTCCCAGGTGGGACTGGGAGAGAAAGAACCAAAACGACAAGAAAGGGACAGTTCACAACCGTTCTTGTCATTTTGGTTCTGTTTTGTATGAAGTATATATTGTGATGTGATAGAGAGAATTATTCTAAGCTTTTCAATCATTGTGTGTATATCTTAAAGAAACAGTCTATAGACGTTTAACATGGAAGCGCTGCTTTCTCTCTCAGTCATTTCTATCTGTGGGACTCAACCTTGTTGCACAAATTCTCAGTTGGGGACAGGGAATCCCTTGGTTTGGAGGCCATTCCCTCATTTCAGGGTTTGAATCAGAAAATTGGGGGGGGGGGTTTGAATGTCCACTGGACACTCCATTATGGAAACTGGTCCCCACAGGATATAATGAAGAATTGATCTGGGGCTTGGGGGGGCCCTGTTTTCTTAGGTAGAGGCACCAAATTTTCAGCTTAGCATCTGGTGCCTCTCCTAAAAAAACGCCCAAGTTTCAAAAAGACTGGACCTGGGAGTCCAATTCTAGGAGCCCCCAAAGAAGGTGCCCCCATTTCAATTATGAACGGAAGGCATTTGAAAGGAGCACAGTCCGTTTAAATGTGATGACCTGGACTTCCTTCAGAGTTCAATCATGCTGTCACAACCTTGCTTCTGACTCCACCCCCAAAGTCTCCTGGGTCCACCCCAAAGTCCCCAGATATTTCCTGAGTTGGACCTGGCAACCATATCCCTAGCTCAGGATACAGGAGCAAGTGAGGGCCAGGAGGACCCCACAAATACAGCAGGCTATCCATCTCAGATTTGCATCCTTAATAGTTTTGAAGAAAAGTACATTTCAGTTGGGACAGCTTCTGTTACCTGTGCATAAGCTGCACTTCCCCCAATTCCCTGTTCTGTACTACTATTAAAGGGATATAATTTTAGTCCTGCTGGTCAGCTTTAAAGTGCAAGTGCAACACTGAGTCTTCCTGCTAACGTTTTGCTTGGAGAGCAGCACAAGAGGTGTGTGTGTGTGTGTAACATGTATATGCACATACAGAAAGAGGAATAATCTAAATTGATGGATTGTCAGGTTTATTCTTGTTCTTTACCTGATTCTGCACATGAAGCTGCTATGCAAGGTGCAAAAATAGGCCAGGCCATTGTTTTTGTCCTCCCTATTGATTATTATCCTCTGAGTCCAGGCACTGATTTTTGGACAAAAAGTGGTTAAAGAGAAGAAGTAGTGTCAGTTTCTTCCATATGTTCATGGACTTTCTCAAGCAAAATCAACCAGCCCAGTAAATTGGAAGGAATAATAGAAAATCTGGATTGTATTTGAAATTATTTTGCTGGATAATTAATCACTAAGTCAACAGGTCACACAATCTGAGTGGCACCATTTTTGTAGAAAAATCAAATCAGTATTTGACAGTCACTGAGGAACTGTAGATGTCAGTTGACAAAACCACTTAAGCTTTGAAAGGACTGAACAAAAACACCTGAACTTTAAAAATGCCAAACCAATAAACAGGATTCCGAAATGACAGCAGAATGGGGCTCCTTTGTTTTTCTGTGGTGGAAGCTGTCTCTTTAAAAAGTAGAGTTCTCACAGATGGATATAAAACAAGCCTCCACAAGACAGCATAAATACACTTTAGTGGAATAATATTAAGAGGAACAGTCAGAAATTTGAGCTTATGCCCTTTTTAAAAAGTGTTATGTTTCATCAAGCAATGTAGTCAAAGAGCATATGGACCTCACTTTTCATATGCTTGCTTCCAGATCCATCTGTCTTGTCCTGATAATAAATTATTTCTAAGTCTGGTGGAAGCTTTTATGGAAATAGCTCATGTATTAACAAAACTGCTTGTTGCAGCATTCCTTGCTCTCTTATCTGATGGCTCACATCCAGGAAGAGGGGCAGGTGGATTTTGATATTGCAGCAACAGGACTTCATCTGTATGCTGTTAGAAAGGATTTCTATTCCAAATCGTTGCCAGCTAGCTACCAAGGCCAAGAAGGAGGGCAAGGGAACAGAAAACAAATGTCAAATTCAACAGCCTATGCAATTTTTCTCTACTCCTTCCTACAATCAGTCCTATAAAACAGTAGTGTAAAAAAGCTGAGCTGTCAAACACATGTTGTTTGGTAGGATTATTGCACGGAATGACAGATCAGATAGACTTTAGCCTGATCAGCCAGGGACTTCTGCTGAGCAAGTCTATGGTCAGGCTAACTTAACACAGATGAGTTATGCTTCAAGATGAGGACAGGTCCAATTCATGCATGTTCTGTAACTAAAAACACATTGATGGACCATAGGATTCTAATTTCTTAATGAACACATATGTTAGACTGAAGTAAGCCTACTCTGACATATAGTGCATGGGCTACAACTATATTTACTTATGTTTTGGGGGATTTACCTGCAGCCCAGTACAGCTACTTGCAACTGTTGTCTATTTCAGGAAATACTAAATTTGACTGCCAAAGAGAAAAGAATCTCCAGTGGAAAAATATTGATCTCCAGATGGGGTTGTATTATTTATGAGGACTACTCGACCTCCATCCACCAGATATTATCCAGTGTGGCATCTGCTGACTCTTTGCCTGGAGCAATACCTAAAATTCATTTCCACCTTTATAAACATAAGGACCTCCAGGTTGGTCTCTGCCTTACAAGGGAACTGTGTGTCTCGTTTCATGCCAGAGACATGTTTGATTAACTGCTGCCTTTCATATGCACAAAGGGGAAATGCCATGGTTTGCCCCTTTCTTTTGCCCCAGCAGCTTAATGCCTCTTGAAGCCTATTTTGCATAATCAAAACTAATTTTATTTAGTATGTAGACCATTCTGTTTTTCATTTTAAGACTTCAGTGGCAGTAACTATGACCAACCCTAGATAATTTTTTTTCTTTTTTGCAGGGAGGGAGGTAAAAAAAAGTTCTAAAGAACACTGATAAAAAGTTCTAAAGAACTCAAAAGCTGGCGCATTGTTCTGTGCAATTTTGGTCGGACTCTACTAAAAGATATTTATTTTTAGAATTTGTCTGTAAACAAGGTTGGCACTGCCACTAGGCAAACTGGGTGATTGCCTAGGGCACCAGCCTTCATGTGACTCAGTGACATTATCACTGGGGGGGGGGGCAGAAGTTAGCCTTGCCTAGGTGCCAGATAGTCTAGGGCCAGCCCTGTACAGTGTGGCTATTTGCATCCTTCATTTATTTAGGACAGTGTTAGCTTACTTTTCTCCATGAACATTAAAGCTATTCAGACAAGTCTAACAGGAAGCTTACAGCACTGCAAATCACATAATCATAAAATTGGCTGCTGATAATTTGCCAGGATAGTTCAGCCATTGACCAGGCAGGGTCTCCTTAAGCAATTCCACCTTGCATAATTTATGATCTTTCAACAAACTGGAAGTCTTCTTGATATGCTCAAGGCAGCCATTCCAAACATGGGACTAATAGCAGAAAATATCCAAGAATGGGTCACAGTTGTTTTTACCTGCATGCAGAGGGGGAATAGCCAGCAAATCCTAATTAGGGAAATGAAGTTCTTGCATAGGTGCACAAAAGGAGATACGATCTTCCATAAGTACGTGGATCTAGGCCATAAAGGGCTTTAAAGACCCAGCACCATTAACTGAATTTGGAAACAACAATGTAGCATTCTTAAAAGAGGCATAATGTGGCAGACTGCCAGTATTTTGCTCTACTTCAAGCTTGCAAATTGTCTTCTAAGGCAGAATCATGTGTAGTCCATTACAATTGTCTATTTTCAACGTTACCATAGCATGGATCAGTGTGATCAAAGTAGCTAAATGTAAGAAGGGGGCTAAATTTTGTGCAAGATGGAGCTGATAAAAGATGGTTTTTTTGTTTGTTTGTTTTGCCATTCCTCAACTTATTAACAAAGGGGAACAGTCCAACAAGTTCCCTAGTTTCTTAACTGAGTACAATAGGCTGTTTCATCCCATTAAAAGTAGGGAGCACAGTCTCCTCTAAGACGGTGTCCTTGTAGCACCACTTCTGTCTTATCTGGATTCTGATTCAGCTATGTTTATGTATACATAGTTTTGGGTGGGTAGATGGATGGATGTATCGATAGATTGATCGATAGATTATGGATGAATGGATGAGGGGGCCCATGAGACTTGTGGGGAGAATTCCATACCCCCCACCCCCCGCACCAAGCCTGGTATGGTTTCAGGCCCCACCACTTACATTGAGCCTGGCTTCCAGAATCCTCTGCCACCACAGCCAGACGTAAAGCAGCAGCCTGGATCCTCCACTACAGCCAGGCCCAGAGTGGCTGCCAGCATCCTCTGCCATTGCTGGATCCAAAGCAGTGGCCATTGGCTGCTGCTGGACCAAGAGGAGCTGTCAACTTCACCACCACCACAGCCAAGCTGGAGCATCTCCCTTTTCTACTGGAAAGTTCATTGTCTGCCTTTACATGGACAACAAAATTTTATTTTCGGAGGGTATTAAACCTCTCTCTCTCAATATATATTTACTTCAGATTTTTTTGCAAACCTGGGAAGTTCCCCAATTTTGCAAGGAAATCTATTTAGCATTAGTGTGGCCCTGATCTTTTTCCCTGCAGCCACTGTGGCCGGATCTGCCTGTCCCGCATTGGTCTTGTCAGCCACCAGCGAGCCTGCAGCAGACGTGGACTACTGCATCCTTCTTAAATCTTCGTTCGCGAAGTCAAGCCGAGAGAGAGAGAGAGGCCCTGATCTGCAGATGTAGGTATCCACAAATGGGGGCCACACATTGCTATTTGATATATAGATTGACTTTCATTATATAAACATTTTGTATGGCATTTTCTTGCCCTATGTAAAACACAATAAATTGCAGTGGTTGGTCACTAGGGGGAGCTTAGGTGCTATAAGATGTGAGAGTTGTGTAAAGGTAAAGGATACAGCTCAGCCTTACCAACATGAAACTAATGACTAGCAATATCACTGTGTGAAGCACTTGAAGTAGTCCCTGTGCAACATAGTTCATTTATTTATTTTAAATATATCTATACCACCTTCCCACCCCCACAGAGTCTCTGTGGCTGGAAACATTAAAATGTTTTAAACATTGAGAATAATTTTAAATACATACACATATATATATATATATATATATATATATATATATATATATATATATATATATATATATATATATTATTTTAAACAAAACATATAAACACAAACACATATAAAATACAAGGGAAGAGGGCCAATGAAGTTACAAGGGAACACCAAACAAAAACAAAAAGTGTTTGGAAGCGTCAATTGTTACAGAGTGCTGCAGTCAAGTTGTTGACGGGAGTAGATCATTAGGACCATATCACTCCAATCTTAGTCCATCTACATTGGCTCCCAGTTTGTTTCCAGGCACAATTCAAGTGTTGGTCTTGGCCTTAAAAGCCCTGTGTTTGGGACCACCTACCTGAAGGACCACCAACTCCCTTATGAACCTGTCCAAACACTATAGTCATCTTTGGAGACCCTGCTTCAGGTGCAGCCATTATCTAAGATTAAGCAGGTGGCAACTCAGGAGAGGGCCTTCTTGGTCATGATCATGACACCAAAATTCTGGAATTCTCAGGGAGATTGATCTCTTCTGTTGATATCTTCTGCCGGTGAATTTGTTTCATTTGGTATTTCCTTTCGGTATTTTGTTTTAATTTTGTTTAAATGATGTGAGTTGGATGAGGGTTGATTTTGATGGTTTTACAATGTGATTTTATCATGTATGTTTTAAATTGTTATCTTGTGGGAAGAAATTGTTATCTTGTAGGAAGTTGGGATATAAATTTGGTAAATAAATAAAGAAGTCTTTACTTGCTGGTGGAAGAAAAAGATAGACAAATCTCTCTGGGGAGGGAATTCCTAAGTTTCTGCATTATGACCCTGAAGGACTTTTCTTGAGGTGCCATCTGTCAGGTGGCAGGGAACCTGAAGCAGGACCTCTGAAGATAACAAGAATGCTTGACTAGGTTGATATGGGAGTAGGTGTACCAGTCTTAAGCTATATAGAGCCTTAAAGGTTAATACCAGCACCTTGAATTGGGCCCAGAAGCAAACTGGAAACTTGGAACAAACACCTCCCTAGGACTGAACAGGGATATTGGGTTTTTAAAATCTCATTACAGATGCTAAACCCACTCTCACTGAGTAAAGTTATACATCCACAATATTCCAATGTACAGTATTTTTCTTTGAGAATAATGTATCAGAATAATTTTTGGAATAGACATACTCAAAATAGGGATATTGGCTGTTGATCTCATTACATATACTTAACCCATTTTCACTATATTTTATTGTTTCCTTTTTTTCTAATGGCAAACTAGAATGATGTTACATGTTAAATAGTAAATTAGGTGGACAAGAATATCACTATTCAATGTATTTCTCTTTTAGCTGTATTGACATACTTAAACAGGGATATTTTCTGTTTATCTCATTACATATTCTAAACCCATCTTCCACTATATTTTAATGTATTTTTCTTTTGTTGGTAAACTATATGTATGTTACATGTTAAAAGATAAATTAGTTGGATGAGAAAAACTTCTGAGAAAGTAATGCCCTCTTTTTGACCCAGGCTTATATAATACAGTGATAGACAGATATGCTCACATTTTGACATATTACTGTTTTATTGCTTTTGCATGTTCATGCTACCCAGATAAAAGGTTTGCTCAATTTGTTAATTTTACTATTCTGTCATTGGATCTTAAATTTGTACCATTTTGTATTCTAAACCACTGCCCAACCGCTATATATCGCCCTGTTCACTGTACCCGATTCCTCATTTGATGAAGTGTGCTTGGAGCACACAAAGCTTATGTTCTGAATAAAACTTGGTTGGTCTTAAAAGTGAACTTGACTCCTACTTTGTTCTACAGCTTCAGACCAACACTTGGATCTAACTTTTAACATTGTTCATCTCTCATCCCCTTTATCATCACAGCAACAACCCTGTGCTGTGCGTTAGGCTGGGAGTGGGTGACTGACCCAAGGTCCCCCGGTAGAAATTCAGACCTGATTCTCCCAGATTCTAGTCTAACACTCTCCTCACTACTCCATGCTGTAGAGAATAGAAGACAGTTCAGCTGAGTCTTGAGCCATCGTCTACTATCTATATGGAAAAACAACAGAGTAGGCTCCTGTCATAAATATGAATACTACCAAAACTGTGTGGAATAGAAGAAAATGAATGGAAGAAGGAATATACTAATTATTATAATAGATGGACTGCTTTGTTAAGAAATCTGACACAGTTTTCAACTCTAATAATAAAGAACTGGCTTTCTTCTTTAGAAATGATATTGTAGAAAACAACTTCTGAAATACATTTGTAAAGAAAGTTGTGCCAATTAACTGGAAAGGGGGAGCCCCTCCCCCCCTCAGCTCATGAAAATGCCAAAAGACAATTTGATTGCAAAGGATGAGGTGAGAAACCATGTTTCGCTTGCTTGGTAAATGACAGTAATAAAAGAGGGAAAAGTGACCTTTATCAAGACCTGCATTGTCAATATTATTTTTAATGCACACTCTTCTTCTCTGCTGGTGTTATTGTATATCAGTCCTACTGACATCAATTTAATCCCTCCCCCCCTTCTTTACATCCCTCTTGAGCTCCTGGCGCCCTTAAATTCATTCCATATTCCCAAAATACATCGACCAAATTCTAGCACGTGAAAACATTTCAATATATTACCTTTTAACACACTTATCCTAAGCTCATGGAGATAGTTGCAAAGGAAAATAAATGATATTTTCTTTCCAATTCCAGAGTAAAATTTTCTTCCAGTTGCAAGAATAATTGTTGTACTGTCTATGGTTGCAATCAGACAGGCTTTTTGAGTCACCATAGTCATCCCCGACCTCTGGATTTAATGTATGTGATCACACACTCACATCTTGCCTCTGTGGTTCACTCATCCTTACCTCATTGAAGGATGGCCCAGGAATGGATTAAAGAGCTGCCAGGAACTTCCTGGTGGTAAAGTGTTTGTGACACTTCCATGGCACATTTCTGACCATGTGATCAGCCTGGCGTGCTATGGAAGCACAGGAGTGGTGTGACTGTTCCTCTTAGCACACGTGCAGCCTGTTCTGACCTCATGGGACCGTGTGTTGCTGGCGCCACCTGATTGCCACAATGTGCTTCAAGCAGGACTGGCATTTTAAAAGCTGAGAGACTGCCATGGCAATCAGCTTGACTGATCCCACTTTATGTCTGTGACACTGGTCAGGCAGCTATAGGAGGGGGTCTGCAAGCATTACAAGATTGCTGCATCTGTCCTTTCTTTGTAGCTCACAGCTGGTAGTTACAGGAATACTTGTGCTAAATACAGAGATTACTTCTTGGCTATCGTAGGTTGTAGTCAGCATGCTTACCTGTGCTTCCTAGTGTATATATTGACACTGGAGTAGGATATTATTATTATTTATATTTGATGAATCGCCCTATCCTGGCTAGTGCCAGGATCAGGGTGATGTACAACAGTAAAATCAGTTACATTATATATATAATCAGTTACATTAAAAATTACAAACCCTGATGGAGTCTTTAAAGTGCTCTTATTCAGTTATTGGATCACATCAGGGGTGGGAGTGGAGAGGAAAAAGTGCCAGGATGGCAATCGTCACTGTCCTTGGCAGAACATCTCTGCCTTACAGGCCCTGCGAAAATGTAAAAGATCCCGCAGGGCCCTGATGCATTCTGGCAGAGTGTCCCACCAAGTTGGGGACAGGACTGAAAAAGCCCTGGCCCTTGTTGAGGACAGCCGGACCAGGGATCACCAGCAGATTTCGACTACTGGAGCACAATGCCCTTCCAGGAACATAATGGAGGAGGCGGTCCCATAGAAACATCAGTCCCAGACCACTTAAGGCCTTTAAGGTCATAACCAAAACCTTGAATCTGACTCGGTACTCAACTGGCAACAAGTGTAGCTGGCGCAGCACAGGTAAAATATATGCCATCCATGGTGTTCTTGTCAGGACTGCCACATTCTGAACCCGTCGGAGCTTCCGGATCAGACTCAAGGGTAGGCCAGCATAGAGTGAGTTACCGTTGTCTAGTCTGGAGGTGAATGTTGCATGGATTACTGTAGCTAGGTCCGAACAAGATAGGAGGGGAGCCAACTGCTGGGCTTGACAAAGATGAAAAAATGCCACCTTGGCAATATGTGTGACCTGAGCCTCCATTGAAAGCGAGGTATCCAGTGTCAATCCTAAGCTCTTGACGGTAGGCACTGGTGTTAGTAGCGCCTCATCAAGAGTTGGCAGTCCACGCTCCAGCTCCAACCCCGCTCCCCCCAACCACAGAACCTCCGTCTTTGATGGGTTCAGCTTCAATCTGCTCTTTCTTTAGCCAGCTCACCATGGCCTTCAAACCCTCAGCCAGATTTTGTGGGACCGCTGCCAACCAATCGTCCAACAGCAAATATAGCTGGGCATCATCTGCATATTGATTTCATCCCAGCCCAAAGCTCCGTACAAGCTGGGCAAGGGGGTGCATATAGACATTGAATAACATTGGGGAGAGGAGTGCCCCTTGTGGAACCCCACATAAAAGGGGATATCTAGTGGACACATCTTCACCTTGCGCCACCCTCTGTCCCCGACTGCAGAAAGGAGGAAAGCCATTGCAAGGCCATCCCACGTATTCCCACATCGGTGAGGCAGTGAGTCAACAATGCATAGTCAACTGTGTCAAACGCTGTTGTAACTAACAATAACAACAGCGCCGACCCGCCTCAATCCAGCTGTTTACGGAGCGATCAGGACAGTTTCAGTCCCAGGGCCAGGGCAGAAACCAGACTGGAATGGGTCTAGTGCTGATGTGTCCTCCAGAAAGCCCTGAAGCTTCTCGGCTACCGCTCTCTCAATTACCTTGCCCAGAAATGGCAAATTTGAAACTGGGCAGTAATTGGCTGGATCTAAAGGATCCATTGATGGCTTTTTTAAGAGCAGTAAAACCACTACTTCCTTGAGGCCTTCTGGAAACGCCCCTGTCGCTAGGGACAGGTTGATGATTTCCTTCATAGGGCTCCCTATGCAATTTCAGTGAGTGTGAGCTGCAAAGGTAAGGCAAGTATGCTAGAGAGTATGCTCACAATCTGAAGATGTAGTCTTGTGCCCAAAAGTCATCTTTCCGAAAAGAATGAAAGTATCTTTGTATGAGTGTTTTCAGTGTATATTAGCCTGGAAATGAACTTGGATGTGCTTGGGTGCTTTCCCATGAAGCAAGAGCAGGGGGACTTGCTTAATATAAGAATCACATAGAATGTCAGATGTTTTGAGAGCCACAAGACATGAATGTCAGATGTTTGAGAGCTGTAAGGAAGGAAGGCAAATAGATGGGGAGAGGAATTAGGGAGAGGTAGAAAGAAAGTAAATTTAAATTTAAATGCATTCTCCAAGCAGTCAGCTGGCTTGGCTTGAAGAAGTTATTTAAAGAGAGAAATGCCTTTTCCAAGCTGGCCAACAGGAAAGTGCGGGCTTTGAGAGCCACACAATATGTGTGAAAAAGTCACATGTGGCTTCTGAGCCACAGTTTGGCCACCCCTGGGCTAGTGTTTGTGTGACAGTCGAAGAAAAAGTTGCAGGATGGGGTAGAATCTTGACATTGTTCATCATTAAGGTAGAAAAGCACTAGCTGGGCTGTAAAGCACATGTGCTAACTGTGTTCTGATCCTCTGCTAGCCAACAGATTAGCAGTTGTCCTTCCACAGTGGTATCTTATGGGTGCTGATTCCCAGCCATCTCTTCAGGATGGAGGGTCCAGATCACCTCAGCCTCAAGGGATGGCAAGGAGTGTTACTGAACTGATAGGTACCTTGACTTTGGCTAAGCAGCAAACAATATGTCACATTTTGAAGGTTCCATTGACAGCAGGTTTCCAGAGACGTGAAGGGATAAACTGCAAAGCATGAGGACTCAGTATTACAGCAGCCAAAAAATAATAATTAAAAATCCTTCAGATTTTATTCTTAGTACAATGGAGCACAACTGCCATCTCATCAACACTTGGTAGGACAAAGGCAGAGTCTATGATTCCGCCACTGCCCCTCTCTCCCCTCTGAAATAGCACTATTTGCAAGGTATATACTGAGACCCACCATACACATTTTTTACACTCAGGGAAACCCGGAAGGACATTCTTATCCTGTTTTTTGGTTGAACTATCATCTGTTCATGGCAAATGGCCTAAACACAGGACACGGAGTGCCAAGTGTTCACAGGCATCTCCCATGGAAAACCAGAGCAGAGGTAACCATTAATATAAAAATGTTCACTCTGGTCTGTTCCCAATGGTTTCAGCTAAGCAGAGCTGGTCTTTTTACTATTCTCTAGTGAAATTAACTAGTATGCAGAGCTTGCAATGAAATTACAATTCTGAACTCAAAATGGTTCTTGAATCATTCAGCCTGTATTGTGTTTTTTAATAACTTTTTTTTAGCAATCTGTGTAGACTGACTGTAATCCATGCTAATTCTTCCCATTTTTGTCTATCATTTTCTGAGAAACTAGAAATCATACTGGTGGCTAATGGCCCTTAAACATAACCTTGATGAAGCAGAAAATTTGCTATAAATATGGTAACATGCATTCACCTTAGTATGCTAAAGGAGAACTAATCCTATTCAATATATTGAATTTCTCTATGGACTAGTTAATTGGCATTTGCTAAAGATTGTTGCTTCTATTTTCTTCTTCAATTCAAATTTCAGTTTTCCACCAAGTTGCACAAGCTTCATTAATTCATGAACGCTGGCCTTGTATTCTGTAATTGTATACCTCTCATGCCGAAGCTCACCACTGGTACTACATTTCTTCAAGGATGCCAAGTCCTTGCTCAGTTGAAGGCTGCATTAGTAATACCTTTTAGCAACCTTTAATCTACAGCATGTAAAGCAAATTGCAGGCGCTCTCCTCTTTAATATAATACTCTGCCACATATTACCCTTCAGTGTTCAGCTGGGCATGATTTGGTAATTGCTGAATGATACCTTATCACTTACAAATATCATTTTCATTTCATTTCCCCCTCTACACAGGATAGTGATGACCATGAATGACTACTACAGAGTCTGGATAACAAACAGGAGCATGAACAGCTGCACATTTTATGTGCACGTGACAAACCATCAGGCTTCTGCAAAGATTGTTGTTAGCAATGGATGTAATGCATGAACACATTCTATGAAGTTCCATCCTGGTATCATTTTGGTCCTTAACATACATCAGCATCACAATGCAAATCTGGGGTAGCACTGACATTAATTTATTCAGTTACACTCATTTATTCCTTTAAAGCATTTATATTCACCTTTCAGTTAAACTGGTGACTGAGGTGGCTTTCAATATTCTATGTTCAAAAGGTTGAAAACAATCATTGTTAAAAGGCCCACAATTAAACAAGAGACAGCAGCAATGAAATATTGAAAAAAAAGGGGGGCAGAGGGCGACACGGAAGATGGTGGACGCTTGAAGAGGCAGCTCCCGGCTCACAGTCCCTTCTCGCTCCTCCTGCTCCCATTCCCAACTATTTCTTTCACCTGGCATGGGCAAATGAACTGCAAGGAACACCAAGGCAGCCAAGAAAACTCCTGCGAAAGCCACACCGAAGCAGCAGGTACTAAACTTTCTTCCAACGAGCCCCGGGCCCTTACCTCACTCTGAAATGGCTTCCAGCTCTTTCCCAGGCCCTGCTCAGGAAGAGGGCTCTTTATTAACAACCCAGACATTTCAAGCGGCGATTTCACGCTTGGAGGACTCAATAGGGGCCACAATGGGGGAGAAGATCAGCAAAGCTGTTACCCCTTTACAATTAGAACTAAAAAAAATTAATGAAACGCTTTCAGCAGTCACTCAAACTGCAGACTCAGCGCTGGAAATGGCTACGGTGGCCCATGAGGCTGTACAAGCCCTGCAAAGCTCAGACCTATGGCTCCATGAGAAGGTGCTTTACCTGGATAACAGATTAAGGGCTGCTAACCTGAAATTTAGAGGCCTGCCAGAACAGGTGGAAGAGAACCAGGAGGTAAAAACCTTCATTGCCTCATGGCTTGCTTCAGCCCTCCACCTCCAAGATGGAGTCGCCCCTCTTATTGATTCTGCCTACCGTCTGGGGGCATTACAGCCCAAGTCAAAAGACTTTTCAAGAGACATACTTGCCACGGTTCCAGACTCCAGGACCAGAACCCTGATTTTACAGAGAGCCCGATCTGAAGAGGGTCTACTCTACAAGGGCAAAAAGATCCTGGTTCTAGCTGACCTTTCACCGGAAACCTTGCAGCATAGGAAAGAAATGAAGCCGATTCTAAACTCACTATTTGAACACAAAATACGCTTCCGCTGGGCTTCTCCTATCCAGATACTGGTTGTTCATCAGGGCCTTCGGCTAACAGCTTCTGATTTCACCTCCGGCTGTGATCTTCTTAAACAACTAAACATTGACTCTCCTTCATCTCCTGACTCAAGTGGGGCTACCTCATCTCGTTCAACCAACCTACCGTTTTCTTTCAAGCCAAGAAGACGACGCTGACTTCTCCATGGACGTTCAGTTCACCTCCTGCTACTTCCATCTCCTGCTACTGATCAGTTGTATTTGCACTACCCATGCCATCTTGTTCTGGTTCAAGGGAGCGGGGTTTTTTTTTCTTTCCTCCTATTATGTCACATTGTTAAGGGAACAGCCGGGATGTTCCTCCTTTTTGCTCCCTCCATATTAGATTGTATATTTCTTATATACTGAGTAAAGTTGCATTGTTTCCTGGTTGGAAACAATGAACAGTTTAGTAAGATTTATGTTGTTAATATTGTTGATTTGTTTTTTCAAGGGGAAAAGGTACCTTTTACTGGTGTTTATCTATGGCCTTTTTCAGACGGTGCTTTTTGACCAGCACTGGTATGTTTTGGTATACTCTGGCCATGGACCTCGAACTCAGTGGATTCCTTTAGCGGTGTTTGGGTTTTCGGAAATTTTTACATTTATATTGAAATGTGGTTTGTGTTTGTTCAATTTGGTTCAGACAAATATGGTTGCTGTTGTGAACCTAGATTTTGGCAGTCAGGTCACTAATCCTGGTACTTCCACCCCAATGTTCTCTCTTTGTTTATTCTGTGTTGTGAGAACAAGGGAAACCTGGCCATTGTTACCTGTTTCTTCTACTTTTCCCCATCATTGTTATACAGAGCCCCAGTCCGGGTTTTACAGGCGTTATATGGATCTTAACAATGTTTTTTTTTACTTTAATGTATCTAAATTATGTCTGACTTAAAGTTAATTTCTCTCAACTGCAGAGGCCTTAACAACATTATTAAAGCCAAGCAGCTTTCTTCTGCCTTGACCAAACTACAACCTGATCTTCTTTTCCTACAAGAAACCCATATTAAATCGGCAAGCTCCACCATACTTCGATCTAAGTGGTTCCATACACAGTATGTAGCTCCTGGTTCTTCTAAATCACGTGGAGTCGCCATCCTACTTTCAAAAAATACCCGGTTTGTTTTGTCGGCTCAAGAAGTCGATCCCCAAGGACGCTATATCTTCATAAAAGGTACACTCAATGACTCTCCTTTCACTCTGGTTTCTCTATATGCTCCTAATTCCTCACAAATTACCTTTATAAAAGACACGCTCTCTAAACTTGCCCTTTTTCAAGAAGGGGCAGTCATTATAGGGGGGGACTTCAACCAAATCATAGACCCCAAGTGGGACAGATCATTTAAGCCATACTCTCCCCCGACTTCTTTCCCAGCACCTATGCAATCTGTCCTTCATAATTTTAACCTATGTGATGTTTGGAGACTGCATAACCCGGGGGTTAAGGACTACACCTACTTTTCGGCATTACACAATACCTTTACAAGGATTGATTATTTTCTTATTTCCCCCTCCTTATTGAACCAAGTTTCTCACACCGACATTGGCCTCAGGACACTTTCCGACCACGCTTGGTTGGAGTGCACACTGCATATTGGTTCTCAGGACAGGCCTTCATTCAATTGGACATTAAATAAATCACTCCTTCTGAACCAAGAATTTTGTACACAATTAGAGCAAGAGATCAATCTTTATTTCAAAAACAATTTGGATTGTGGGGTTTCCAAAGAAATTGTGTGGGATGCAATGAAAGCAGTTCTGCGAGGCAAGGGTATCTCCCTGCATTCGGCCTACAAAAAAAGAAAATTAGAACTGAAACAACTTATTTTAGACAATATTAAACACTTGGAACAAAAACACAAGCAACTTGCTCTAATAAAGTTTACCAAAAACTTGTTCTCGAAAGACAGAAACTAGACTTATTGGAAACATCCAATATTCGAAAAAATCTACTATTCATGAAACAAAAATACCGGTATAACCATCCCCGTTCGTTGAAGCTACTTTCATGGAAACTCAGGAAAGAGCTGGGTGAGAGACAGATTAAATGTCTTAGAGACAACTCTGGCAAATTACACTCATCAAATAAAAAAATCTTGGACATCTTCCATCAGTTTTTCCAACAGCTATATACCTCGTCCAACCCTCCTTCCCACCTAATAGACCACTTTTTTCAAAACCAGAAGATCCTTACCCAACTCTCCCACGAACACCAAGCCTTTTTAGATTCTCCGATTTCTTCTCTTGAAGTCGCTGACGCCATTAAGGCCTCCAAAATCAATAAAACCCCAGGTAGAGATGGGCTACCTTCAGAATTTTATAAAAAATTCAATCTTTCCCTGGTACCTCACCTTACCACTGTTTGCAATCTTGTTCTGGACTCCGGCTGTATGCCTCCCTCCTGGTCCCAGGCGAAAATAGTTATGATTCCCAAAAAAGACAAAGACCCATTAAATGTTAAATCTTACCGCCCCATTTCTTTATTAAATAATGATTATAAAATATTTACTTCCATTTTGACTGCTAGATTGAACACAATCATAGGGCTCTATATTCACACCAACCAATCAGGTTTTATTCCAAATCGCGATATCACGGACAATACTAGACAAACAATTAACTTAATTCAATATTGCACTTTTCAGCCTTACGACTCCTGCATTCTTGCCTTAGATATAGAGAAGGCCTTCGATAGTGTAGAACCTCTCTTCCTTAAAAAAGTCTTACATCACATGGGTTTCGGACCTAGGTTCAGAACGGTTATAGACTCTTTGTATTCCTGTCCATCCGCGTTTATACAAATCAATGGTCAACAGTCCCCTTCACTTGTCCTGGAAAGAGGGACTCGTCAAGGGTGCCCCCTATCACCACTGCTATTCGCCATTGTCATAGAGCCCTTTGCAAATTTGATACGGCTTTCTTCAGAGATTTCTGGCATCTCTGTCCAAAATTCTACTTTTAAAATAAGTTTATTTGCCGACGATATAGTCTTATATATTACAAATCCACTACAGTCTATTAAAGCCATCTCCTCTCTCCTGTCTGATTATAGCAAACTTTCAGGCCTTACAGTTAACCACTCGAAATCAATTCTCTACCCGATTAAAATTTCCGATACTTCTAAAAAAGACATAGTTGCAAACTACCCCTTTCATTGGGTCTCTGTTTCCTGGTCCTATTTGGGGCTGAAAATCCCCTTAAATATAGCTGGCCTATTAAAAACTAACTACACGGCTACGGCTTCTGAGATTACTAACATGCTAAAGCAATGGGATAAGTTGCAACTATCCTGGATGGAAAGAATCCATGTAATTAAATCCTTTATTTTTCCCAAGTTTTTATATCTTTTTCGGGCTCTTCCTATTGAGATCTCTCAGCCTGTCTTAAAATCCTGGCAACAAATACTGACCTCCTTTATCTGGAAATATAAAAAGCCTAGAATCAAAGTTTCAACTTTATGTCGATCAAGGCAAAAAGGTGGCCTAGCAGTTCCTGACATTGCAAAGTACTACAAAGCTACTATTTTATCCCAGATGACCAAAATATTGTACCAACATCCCCCGCCGCCATGGACGCCCATAGAGGAAGCTCACTTTACCCCACTGAAATACTACGAACTACTATGGCTCAAGAAAAATGAACGCCCACCGTGGCAATTCATAAACCCATTCCTCAGGGCGCTCTTGTCAGTATGGGATTCGGAGCGTCATTTTCTGGCTCCAGGACTCTCTACTATCTCATCTTTTATAGGACAAAAACATTTCCTCCCCGCCCAATTACCCTTTTCTTTCAAGGTCTGGAGAGACTCCTCAAAAGTTTTTTTCTTTAATCTTCTTTCATCCTCTAAACAACTTCTACCCAAAAATGACCTAGACCAAATTTTGACTAAGCCAGCACCTTGGTCTGAATACTTTCAAATCAGGCACTTTCTTCAGGACCCTAAAGTGATCTCTTCATTTTCTCGCCCTTCATCTGACTACGAACATCTGGTTCTCCATTTTCACGAAGAAAGAACACCTAAAAGTCTCATTTCACGGCTGTATCGAATCCTATTGTCTAAACTCGAAGCAACCTTACCCTCTTACACTACTCAATGGCATAAAGACTGTGGCATCATCCTTTCTCCCGACCAATGGGACTCTATATGGGCTAGTGATGCCCTACAATCTACTATTATAAATATATCTCAACAAAACTTTAAATTGATAGCACGTTGGTACCTCACTCCTAACCAGTTCTCCCATATGACCCAGTTAGGTTCTTCAGACTGCTGGAGAAACTGTGGGCTCAAAGCCTCTTACTTTCACTGCTGGTGGGACTGTCCCAAAATCAGACCATTCTGGACCTCAATTTGTGCCCATCTCTCCTCCCTAACTGGGGTCTTGATCCCAGATGACCCAACAAGGATACTTCTCAATCATTGGTCTGATACCCGTCTTTCATCTTCTAAAAAATCCTTGATAGTTAAACTCCTGACAGCTGCTAAAACCACGATTGCGCAGTCCTGGAAAAACTCATTGAATTTGACACTTGACAACTGGCTACGTAAAGTCTGGGAACACATTGTAATGGATAAAATTCAGGCAGCCATAGACCACAAAGACCCATACCAAGCCTATGCTAAATATCTGGCAACTTGGCTTCCCATTCTAGAAAAGCTCGACACCGACCCATTTTATGCTAACTCTTATTCTAAAAACAAAATGTATAAGGATTTCCTTTTGCTATAAAATTCTTTTAACAAGTTAATTTCAAGTTATTTAAAGTGTATTATATCCCCCCTTTTCCTTTCCCTGTTTTTATTTTATTTTTAAATACTGTATTATAATAATTATAATTACTAGTACTTTCAGTTTGTATTTTGTTTTTAATGTTGTTCTTGTTCTGTATTTTGTCTATTAAGCTTACGAGGTTATTTCTGTTAATCTTGACGGTAAACTCCTTGCGTTATGGATTGTAAGCTACTTTTATGCTTCAATAAAATGTTTAAATGGGAAAAAAAATAAAAAAAATAATAATAGTGAAAAAAAAACAAAAAAACAAAGAGCAGTGACGGTCAGTATTAAAAAACAACATAGAAAGCAGGAGCTACAGGAAGGCTGGATTCAGGCGGGCAGCTTGTGGCAGTGGCCTCTTGGCTTTAAAAATAGCTGGCACAGTTTGAGGCACCCTGCTGCAAGCAGATGGCACACACCTAGCTGCTAAGAGAGGCATGGGCTGCAAGCGCCCTGGAGGAGTGGTCACACCACTCATGCATTTGGAAGGTGTTTGTATGGTGCGCCCCAGCAGTTCAGATGGTCTGGAAATGCACCATGCAAGCACTTCAGCAATGTGCCACTGGGAAGTACCCAGTGGCTTTTTAAGGTGGAGTAGAGCTGCAGGAAGATGAGGTGGGTGTGCTTGGGGCCCAGATGTGCTCATGTAAATGTGCCTTTTAATTCAGGGGGTGGCTGTGCTGGGCCAAATTGCCCATCTGAATGCAGTTGAAGAAAGAATTCAGCAAAAGGCTGAAAGGAGGGCGCACTACATTTTCCTGGAGCCTAAAGCATAACAAGCTTAGGAGCTGGCCAATGACCAAGGCAAATTCCTCTCCTGTCCAACATGCAGCAAAAGGGGGGGGGGGAGCAGGGTGCTCTTCTAAATGACCATTTATTACAAGCAGAAGAACCATATAGGGTTGCCTATATGTGCCAGCGACACAGGGGGAGGTTCCCCCCCACCAGCCCAATGTGGGCCGGCGGGTAGGGAACCTTCAGGGCAGGGGATTCCCCACTCAGACCGGGGGGTTGGCAGCCCTAGAACTATACCACTCACAACTGGAAAACTAGCACTAGGTGATACAAGATGGGCTTGCACATTGCTTTTCAGGCTTAAACATCACACTTTAGAACAAGGAGATGGAAGTGATCAGTGCTCACCTCTAATAACTGGCTTGTAGCTTTTCAGGGGCCACCTCACACCTTGACAGCCATGGATCTATTATATTGCCATCTCCTATCAGAGACACAGACATTAAATTATTATATTATTATCATCATCACCATCATCTGCTTATTTATATTCTGCCCATTCCCCATAGGGGCTCAGGGCGATGTACAACAACAACATATTATTATTATTATCTTTAATTTATATCACTCCCTCTCTGCAAGTGGACCCAGGGCAGCTAACGTTTGGTTAGGAATTGGTATACATTAGTTCATTCATTGGATTAAGGTTTATGGTCAGCACATGGAATTATAGCAATATCTTCAAATAATGCACACTCCGTATCAACAAATGAAAGAAACAACTTAATGCAGAAAAAAGAGGGCTTGTTGTTGTTGCTTTAAACGAGGGTTACTCAAAATATTACATGGTTCTACTGGATTGAAATGTGATGGTTTTAAAATTCAAAATGGAAGAAAAAGTTTAAAAGGATGTGGTTAGCTTTTACATTTGAGGATCCTGTGAATTTAGGGGGTGGTATTTGTGAATTTCCTGAATTGTGCAGGGGGTTGGACTAGATGACACTGGAGGTCCCTTCGAACTCTATGATTTCTTCATTTGTATGATCTAACAATGTTTTCAGATACAAGGATGCTGGAGAGGTATGCTGCGTCTAAGCAAGTCTGGGCTACTGTTGACTATCTTATTGAGGCCTCAGTTCAGGGATTTTTGAAGCAGGAGCCCTGCCTTCTGTGCTATTTTGGCAGTTTGATTATGGTAAGAGTGCTCTGGTTTGCAGTAGTGCAAGAGGAGATCCAGTGGGACATGGGGCCAATATAGTTCTATCTGGTCCAATAAAACTGGTGATTTGGCCTTCTCTGAGCTGCTTTTACATATCCTAATATATGAAGCTGCCTTCTTCTGAGTTAGACTATTGGTCCATCCATCTCAGTATTTCCTGTACTGATGGGGAAAAGCTTTCAACAGTCTCTGGCAGATCACCTGGTATCTGAGATCATTTAACTGGAGATATCAAAGACTGAACTTCGGTCCTCTTCATGCAAAGTTTGTCCTTACAACAGAGTTATAACCCTGAATTTTTAAACATTATTATATGAAGTTGCCAAATACCAAGTCAAACTATCAGTCTATCTAACTCAGTGTTTCCCATTTGCAGCGTCATGACCCAGTACCGGGCCACGGAAGCCTCACTATCAGGTCAGAAGAAAAGCAAAAGCTAGCGCCGCCCCCAGCAAAGCTAGCTCCATCCCATCTCTGTGTTGTGCAGAGAGGAGCTGGGCTGCCTCTCCTTCCTTCTCCCCCACTCCCAGTGTTTGAGAGAAAAGCTAGCATTCACTGGCATTTTAGACCCATGAGGTGTTCTTCAAGGTATGAGCTTTCATATGCCTTGCAGTATGTTCTTTTGGGGAGATTTCCCCGAGAGGCCTGGGCGGCAAAGAAGGGTGTGTGTGTTTTTTTCAGCTGGGAGGGGTGGGGAGTGAGCATCCAGTAGCTATTTTTTTTTTACCAAACAATCCCTGGGCAGAATTTTTGCTGGCTGGGGTCATCTGATGGTGAGGAAGACTTATTTTTTTTTTTGCCCCCCTTTCTTTCTTTCTTTCTCTTTCTTTCTTTCTTTCTTTCTTTCTTTCTTTCTTTCTTTCTTTCTTTCTTTCTTTCTTTCTTTCTTTCTTTCTTTCTTTCTTTCTTTCTTTCTTTCTTTCTTTCTTTCTTTCTTTCTTTCCCTGCAAGTGATGCTCTGTCTGTTTTTTTGTTGCTGGGGGGTTGGGAAGCATCAGTGGGAGGGCTTCTAGTGCCCTGGCCCCACTGGTGGACATTCTGGTGCTTTTGGGGCATTGTATGAGGGAATTTTGGACTGGATAGTCCACTGGCCTGATCCAACATGGCTCCTCTTATGTTTATGTTCTTTCTTTCCATGTCTTTCTTTTCCTTTCCTTCCATTTAATTCTTTCCCTTTCTCTTTCTTTCTTTCCTTCCATTTTTACTGGATGAAACTTTTCTGTTCATCATACCGTTGTTACAGACATAGGAGCTCTGCCAATGAAAAGCTGGCACCCCCAGTTGTAGCCAGATGGTCTTCTATGAGATTTCTGTGTGAGTGAGTGAGAGTAAGAGGTGTGGGGCAGAAAGAGATTATTGGAGATTACTGTGGTATATCTCAACAGCATTGGAAGAGCTGGTACTATGAACTTGGCACCATTTTACTGGTCCTCTTTTTAACAGCTGTCTGACACCAAAATTAAACTCCTCCTGTAGATATTAAAAAAATATGAAAGTAGTTCACTGGCTAAGTATCTGGACAACAGGTTGCTTTTAAAGGCATGGGATACACAGCCAGTAAAAAGCTGCAAGCCCCTCATAAATATCCTTTTTGGGATAACTGCAGAAAAGTTTGTATGAACTTCATATAACTTGAAATTAATTCATTAATTGTAGTACAATTCTCTGCTACCTTTCACAGCAATTTCCCTGTTTCAACCAAAGAAAAGTATGAAAAATAGCTGTGAAAAGATTTTCTTGAAACCAAGCAAACTTGGTTGTAGCTTGAGGTAGGGTTCTAGTAGTAGCAGCTGAAGGAAGGGCCTACTAAATGTGTCAGCATATTTTGAAGTAGAGCAGCTGCCAGGGCCCAGTGTGGGTGGTATATAGTGTTGGCATTCCTGATAGCAATAGCAACAGCACTCCCAACTGCATACACTGGTCAGTGCTGTTGAGGAAGGGATGTGTAGGTGGTGCAGGCAATTGAACATGGGCTTGCAAGCTGGAGAAGAATATACAAACAGATAGGTGCATGCAGGTGTGGGGGTGGAAAGAGAGTACCTCCCACTTTCCACCCCCATTTTGGCTCAGCATGAGTTTCAGAGAGATTTTTCTGAAAATGAATTTACTTCCGAAGAAGAGGCAGGTTTGGGGGAGTGCCCTGGAAGTGACATCACAGGAAAAGGTGGAGTTTTGGTTCAGTGTGCCCTGGAAGTGACATCACTTGGTCCTTGACACCACAGGAAATGACATAATTCCTGTCTCCTGGCTCCACCCCCAACTTTTAGTGGGCTACGAAGGAGAAGTGTAAAAATAACCAGGCCACGGGAAAGAAAAGTTTGGGAAACCCTGATCTAGCTCATTATTGTCTACTTTGACTGGCAGCAGCCCAGGATCTAGGATTGCCAGCTCCTCTGTACAGCAGGGGGGGGGGCATAATCACAATCATGCCAATGTTGTTACATCACTTCCAGAGCAAACCGAGAACAAAAGTGACATCATTATGTTGAAATGACATTGTATTTTTCCTTTATTTTTTCCACTGCCACACTTTCAAGCAGCTAGAGGAGGGGTGTCATGGGCTGCCATGAGAAAGTCTCCTGCTATAGAGGAAGCTGGGCAGACCTAACAAGATCTCAAGCTGACCAAGACTTTTCCCAACACCATTTCAACATGAAGTTTCTTGTCTAGAATTGGATAGGAGGGCAGAAATTTTACTGTGTTAACTGCATCCATAAGATGGAATTACTAATGGGGAGTGCGGGGGGGGGGGGGGGATTTTCATTTTTGGCATCTTTTAAAGAGGTGTTGTTTTTTTTTAAAAAAAAATTACTTTAAGACATCATAGCTAAAATGTGCAACTGAATAATTTGAATAACACATTTTCTTCCAAGATTTTCAAAATACTTAGAAGATGGAATATGACTGCATAATTGACATCATTTTAACCTCTAAATGACAATAATATTAATATTTTAGTTATATACATTTTAAATAAAACATTATTTCCAATATTAAAGTCTTCTGATGCAAATTAATTAATTGATTAATGCAAAGAAAAATATTGGAGATTCCATGTAAGTTCAACCCTTCCCCCAGTTACTTTATATTCAAGTGACAAACTTATGGATCAGTACTATTATACCACAAGGTGGCTCTCTAACCACAAATATATTTAACAACTTCTAAAGCAGTTTGGAAACCAGCCAGCAAAGGTTCATGCTGGGAACGGGGCATACAAAAATGACATCATTAATGCTCTTTTAACTAGTTGCAAATTTAATATTTTTAACAAAGACTTAATTTAAAGTGTACTGGATGGTTTGGAAAGGAGAATTTGCTTCATATTTCAGTAAAAGCAGAATTCCACAGCAAAGTCTTAGCTGTTGTTTATTTTTATATATCTCACTTGCTAGTATTAATTTTTTGAACATGGTTTTTCAAAGCTCACACAGAAAAGCATTGTTTATTTATTTCATTTGATTTATTGCTCGCTTTTCCTGAAAGCGGCTTATTAGCAAATCACACTTCTGTGCTCTGAAGTTCAGTTGATGGAGTGAGGTTGAAGAAGAGAGATTTCCCCTTTCCAGTGCCGCCTGTTCCCTCTCCAACCCTGCAATGCAATTCTGGAGAGTCGGGGATCCCTTAGGAATAGCATGGCATATGGTCCTGAGATGTGTGCAGCAACAGGGAAATCAGCAGAAGTTGCTTTTTTTCACTGTTGCACAAGGTTTTGCTCTGTCCACAGATTTTGCTACATTCATGCAAAAAATGGCTCCACCCCACTGATTGGCTATCTGTATATTTAAGCCCCAATTCGTGAATGTTGGTTATGACCCTCACCCATTCAGTCCCTAAGTAAAATTCCTTCCTGCAGCTGTAGACAAGTAGGGGTCATGCCAAGGTAAGATTTGCTAACAATCAAAAACAGCAACTAACAATGGGTAGGAGGCCGAGTGGGTGAAAGGGGAGTGAGAACTGGGCCTGATTCAGATCACTTCTAAATTTGTCTAGGATGAACTACAGGAAGATGTCACTCAATCAGTCCACTATGGCTAGCCAAGCTATCCAGGACAAACAACCTAGAGCAGGCACTTCAGACATGTGTCCGTTGTTGTTAGCAGTAGTAGCAATCCTCCTTTCCTTTACTCATTCCTTACATGCCATGCTCAACAAGACAGTTGCCCTCATGGCATGCACAAGACTGATCTTCACCTAAGATCCTTCAGAGTCAATTCTACCCAGTGATCAAACTAGGTTTTTCAAAGAAGAAACTCTGGAGCATATCAGAAATCAGGGGCAGATTGGACATTAAGGCCACTAGGAAAAATCCCAGTGGGCCAATGGTCTATGAAACCTCTTACCACCAGGGATCCTCTAGCCCCAAATTAGCAGGCAACCCCCATTCCATGCAAAGTGGGCAAAAGCCCGCTCTGCCTCTCTTCCTCCATTTTTTTTGGGGGGGGGAGGGGGAATTTCCAGGCTTGTTTTTGTCTCTCATCTGCCTCTGCTGTGTGTAATATATGCCATCAAGTCACTCCGAACCTATGGCAACCCTAGGAATTAGTATCCTCCAAAATCTCCTGTCACTAACAGCCTCGCTCAGGTCTTGCAAACTGAGGGCTGTGGCTTCTTTTCTTGTGTCAATCCATGTAATCTCCCCACTCCTGCTAAGATGTATTAAAACACGGTGTTTTTTAAAATGACATTTCAGAACCTTTGTTCTAATATTGACAAGAAAAGCCCATGTGTTTTAGTGGTTAGAATGTCAGATCTGGGAGACCCAGATATTAAGAAATGTTGAGTGAGTGAGAGAGAGCAGTATAATTAAGTTTGGAAATTTCAGAAAAGAAGGATTTTCAGTTTTTTGACGCCTATTAAATATAAAATATCGTACATACTTTAATTTTTCAGCAACAAGTCTAGTTAGAAGATGTTTGATTTTGTAAAAACAAAAAATATTTTGGTAATGCTTCTTGTGCTATTTTAAATGCACCAAGAACACAAGAACATAAGAGAAGCCATGTTAGATCAGGCCAATGGCCCATCCAGTCCAACATTCTGTGTCACACAGCGGCCAAATATATATATATATACACACACACACACACACACTGTGGCTAATAGCCACTGATGGACCTCTGCTCCATATTTTTATCTAACCCCCTCTTGAAGGTGGCCATGCTTGTGGCCGCCACCACCTCCTGTGGCAGTGAATTCCACATGTTAATCACCCTTTGGGTGAAGAAGTACTTCCTTTTATCCGTTTTAACCTGTCTGCTCAGCAATTTCATCGAATGCCCACGAGTTCTTGTATTGTGAGAAAGGGAGAAAAGTACTTCTTTCTCTACTTTCTCCATCCCATGCATTATCTTGTAAACCTCTATCATGTCACCCCTCAGTCGACGTTTCTCCAAGCTAAAGAGCCCTAAGCGTTTCAACCTTTCTTCATAGGGAAGGTGTTCCAGCCCTTTAATCATTCTAGTTGCCCTTCTCTGGACTTTCTCCAATGCTATAATATCCTTTTTGAGGTACGGCGACCAGAACTGCACACAGTACTCCAAATGAGACCGCACCATCGATTTATACAGGGGCATTATGATGCTGGCTGATTTGTTTTCAATTCTCTTCCTAATAATTCCCAGCATGGTGTTGGCCTTTTTTATTGCTAACGCACACTGTCTTGACATTTTCAGTGAATTATCTACCATGACCCCAAGATCTCTCTCATGGTCAGTCTCTGCCAGTTCACACCCCATCAACTTGTATTTGTAGCTGGGATTCTTGGCCCCAATGTGCATTACTTTGCACTTGGCCACATTGAACCGCATCTGCCACATTGACGCCCACTCACCCACTCACCCACATTGACGCCCACTCACCAAATATCATTAAATTTTATTACAGTCTTGTCATTCATAGAAAGCACCACACAGAAGGATCTCCTTGAAGCTCATCTTTCTCATCCTAAGAGAACACCGGACAGGAATGTGAGATGTTTGCCATGGCCTCTCACACTGTGCATCCATAAGCATAGGCCACATGAAAGTGGAGGGGAGCAAGGACCTCAGCCCTCCTGTAGGAATAAAATCTTCCTTAGAAAGTGTCACAAGACCTAGGCACTGTACAGTATTTTAAAAGGGCAAACCCTATCTGCAGCATGAGGGTCTAAAGATAGACAAGACCATGGGGAACTAGGAATGGCCACAATGGGAAGAAGAAAGATATTTCAGAGGTTAAGGGCTCAAGATGAGAGATACATTTTCAAGAATAGTTCTGCAGGCAGACTCTGCAGCAACTGAAAGGTTATCCCGTAATGTTTTACATACTTGAACATGAATATTAACAAAGCTGATAGAAATAAAACCAGCAGAAATTTCCTTCAATTAATTTGGAAGTACGATGAAGCCAGCTTCAACCTACTTCAAAATTAATTGAAGGAAGAAGCTGTGCTTGGATCTTGACCTCCCTTTCCTCTTGCTCTAGATACTTGGAGTGGGAGGGTGATTTTTGCCAATTCTACCTCTCCCGCAGACTCCACTTCAGCCTGCTTGATGCTCCATCGGGGCACAATACAAGAGGAGGGGGAAGGAGAGACAGGTGCCATTTATACAGCTCAACTCAGCCCTGATTTCATTCCTATCCAATGTACCATTGCCATTGTTATGCAAAAAGAAGCAAACATATTTGTACTTGAACCCAAGCACTACCCAAGAAGATGGCTGATAGTTTGGAGACACACCACCAATCCTGTGTTTGATTCCCAGAAGTCCCACAGAGTTCACAAGGGACTCTTTCCAAAATAATATGAATACTTAAACAATAATCCCTTCTCTTCAGGAAACCATGATGATTGTTGGCCTGTAGCCTGTGTGCATGCAGATAATTAATTTTCAGGAAGAAGTTTTCCTTGCCTTTTTGACTGCTAGTTTACTATGTGTTTGTAAGAGACAGTGCAATGAGTGAACTGGGAAGGCCTTTAAATCCCTTCCTGGTTCACTTGTGAGTTCTGCTGCTGCAGCAGCACAACTCAGCTAGTCAACTGAGAAGGGATTCTAATCTATCCCTGGGACCTGCATGTAGGGAAGGAGGCCTCTCTGTCACACGACCTGGTTTGGAGGTTTCTTTCTCCTATTCGGTGTTTTAAGCCACCAGGCAGGAGAAGCTGACCCTGGAATCTGCGTGTGTGTGTGTGTGGGGGGGGGAGGCGGACGGAGAAGTCTCTCCCTGCCACACACAGACCTGGCTTGGAGGTCTGCAAAGAGAAGCCAGCTCAGGACTGCATAGGGTCATGAGAGCTAACAGTTCTATGCCATCTTGGCTGCTGGACTTCTCAAGCCAGGTCTGCATGCGACAAGGAGAGACTTCCCCCTACATGCAGATCCTTTCAGCTCTCAGCACCCCATGCAATCTTGGGCTGGCTCCTCTTTGCAGCTCAATTTAAACAAAGAGGAGCCAGCCTCAGCCCAGGCAGCATGGAGCTGTCAGCTGAGCTCTTGCAAAAGAGTTGATCCTAAAGGCTCAGCTGAGGCACTCCTGGGCAGTTCCTTTAAGCTGGATTTCACAAAAGAGCCAGCAAAGCAGCTGATCCTGTAGGAAAAAATCTCCCCATAGGGTCTGCTGGGGCTCTGCTGAGCCGTCTGCCAGTGGAAAAGAGGGAGGGAAATCCTCGATCTCCCCTCCTTCCATTCTTCTGGCCTTGGGGACCTGTGGCTAGCAGAAAGGAAAGAGGGAACCCGCCTTTCTTTCTGCTAGCCTTAGAGAGAGTTCTCACTGCAGGACTGGTTCCCTTGTGGACTCTGTCGGGCAATTCTGTTTCAACTGGGCATCCCAGCAGAGACTCAGCAGGGCCTGTGGGGAGAAGGGGGGGACAGCAAAACCTCCCATGAAATGGCTGCCAGCCATTTAAACCTGACAGCCCAATAGGACCACCCATCAACTATGTTTAAATGGCTGGCAGGCATTAAACTCATCCATTTTGCTCCCCCCTTTGCTTAAATGGCTGGCTGCCATTTCAGGGGTCAGTTTTGCTTCCCTCAGCTTGGAATCAGTAGGGAGAAAAAGTTTAATGGCTGCTGGCTTACATGCCTAGGAAATTGATGAATTGGCTTTTGCATGTGAAATACTGATAAGAGCATTGGCTGCTCATTATAAGGTGGTCTTGAGGAATAATCTCTGATTTGAAATGGTCTTCCAAGAGCTGGAAGTGTTTGTTGTCTCACTACACAGCTGCATGATTTCTATGAAGAATTAATTTTGGGCTGTAAAAATAACAAAAGAATTGCATATTGATCTCTTTATTTAATGGACTTTGTGAATGTTTCAAACAAATTGTGATCCTTCATGAATTGTGCTACATTAGAATTGGCCAATTAAATTGCACATATAATAAGATACCAGGTGTTGTTTAGGGGCCCAATAGGTCCACTGTTATGTTATGTTTAAATGGCTGGCATTCAAAATAATCCATTTTGCTCCCTGCTGCAATGACTGTCCTGTAAGCAGCCCTGAGCCTGCTTCGGCGGGGAGGGCGGGGTATAAATCAAATTATTATTATTATTATTATTATTATTATTATTATTATTATTATTATTATTATTATTATTATTATTATTATTATTATTATTATTATTATTATTATTATTACTGGCAGCCATTTCAGGAACTCGTTTTACTTCCCCCAGCTTGGAATCAGGGGAAGAATGAAAGCGACTGGTTTAATGGTTGCTGGCCATTTAAACCTAACAGCCCAGGGGGTCTGCCCATCAGTTGTTAGGTTTAAATAAATGGCAGCCATTTAATCCATGCATTTCCTGCTGTTTCCAAGCTTGTAAATGAACTGAGAAGGCATTTAAATTCCTTCCCAGTTGACTTGCTGAGATGTGCCGCTGTGGTGGTGCAACTCAGCAAGTGAACTGGGAAGGCATTTAATTCCCTTTTCAGCTCATTTGTAAGTTGCGCCACATCACAAACCATGAACCTCGAGCTGGTTCATCAAGTGGGGAGGTTCATCCTGATTCATGAAACCCCACAAACCATGAATCTCCTCGAACCTCAATTTTCCCAGTTCGTGCCCATCCCTACTAAAGATAGCTACATAATAGGCTCTTCTCATTGTCACTGTCATCAGAAGTTCCAGGAATCATTATAAAGTTATACGAGCATGTGATCTGTTATGGTGCCATATCGTGAACTTCCACACCTCATGGAAAACAAAACTTGTTAAGCTGCAAGAAAATGCCTTTTAAAGTATATTCATATATTGGGTGCTTATAACTTGAAAATTGTGAAGATAATTATCAGGACTTTTTTGTAGCAGAAACTCATTTGCATATTGGGGCACACACCCTGATGTAGCCAATCCTCCTGGAGCTTACAATAGAACCTATACTAAGAGCCCTGTAAGCTATTGGAGGATTGGCTACATCAGGGGGGTGCAGCCTAATATGCAAAGGAGTTCCTGCTACAAAAAAGCCCTGACAAGGAACCTACATAATCTTTTACTTTAATCTAAGCAATGCATTTATTACCCACAGCTTTAAGTAGCACAACCCCAAATTAAAAAAAATATTTCAGCTACAAAATACTGCATGCACTTAAATTCAAGTTGGATTAAAATAAGAGGAATTCTTTTTCACTGTGATTTTAACATGGAAAGCTGAAATCCATCTAAATGACAAGTGAATATATATGTTAATACCTATGAATAAATGGCATTCTTATTAAACATTTAGTAACATTCAACAAACTGTGATAAAATTGCCTTATCAAAAAGCAACTGACACACGCAAAGTGAATAAACACGCTATTTGTTGTTTCTAACTCCTGCATTTAAGTAACACCCTCTCCAAATAGATAGATCCAAGTGGGCAGCCGTGTTGGTCTGAAGCACTGGAACAAAGTAGGAGTCAAGTTTCACCTTTAAGACCAACAAAGTTTTATTCAGAATGTAAGCTTTCGTGTGTGCAAATGTTCCAGATGTTCTTTAAAATGTTCTTTTTTTAAAAAGTACCTTTTCTTTATCATTAAAGGCAGAATACAGTAAAAGGAAATACTTATTTACATGCAAAGTAATTAAAATTTGGAATTTGCTGCAACAATGTGGTGATGACCACAGGAACAAGCAGCTTTAAATGGGAATTAGATCCACGGAGGATAGGTCTATCAGTGGCTGCTAGCCATGGTAACTGAAGGGAACCTCCATGTTCAGAAACACTAAAGAAGTGCTAAGAGGCAACATCAGGGAAGGTCTCTGTATCTGTGTCCAGTTTATTTATTTATTTTGATGGGATTTCTATCCCACCCATCCCACCAAATTAGGCTCAGGGCAGGTTACAAAGATAAACATAGCAATAAAAACATAAAATTCTCCATAAAAACAATATGCAGATGGTAACCAGCAGGATGACGATATATCCAAATTTGCCCATATTGCATACATTTACAGATTTGAGTATAATAATATAACTCATGGGGGCAGATAAGAATGGTTCTGAGCCAATTCCAGTAGGTGTACATGAAATTTCAGCGGAAGGGCCAGTCATGCACATATCCATGGCTTTAGTTAAAAGCCTGATGGAAGAGCTCCATCTTACAGGCCCTGCGAAACTGTACTAGGTCTCACAAGGCCCTGATCTCCATGGGGAGCTCATCTCACCAGGCTGTGATCAGAACCAAAAAGGCCCTGGTCCTAGTTGAAGCCAATCCTTTGGGCTGGGGACTACCAGCCAGCATTGATCAGATGATTGTAATGGCTTCCGTGGGACATATGGGAAGAGGTGGTCCTATAGGTATGCTGGTCCCAGGCTGTTCAGGGCCTTAAAAGTTAGTTCCAGAACCTTAAACATGATTTCGAATTCTATTGGCAGCCAGTGCAGTCCACAGAGAACCAGCTGAATGTGAGCCCATAAAGGTGTCATAGACAGCACCAGCTGTAACTTTTGAGTCAGGTGCAAGGATAGGCCTGTGAGGAGCAAATTACAATAGCCTAATCTCAAAGCGACCATTGCATGGATCACCGTAGCCAAGTTGTAGGGAAAGAGATAGGGAACTAGCTGCCAAACCTGCTGAAGATGGAAAAAGGTAGTTTTGGGAAGCCATTGTGACCTGGGAATCCGTAGAAAGAGAGGCATCCAGGACCACACCTAAGCTTCGAATCCTGGGTAAAGGTTGTAAATGTACCCCGTCCAGAGTAGGGAGCAGGATTTCCCCACTCAAATCCCATGACTTAGGTACAGGACCTCCGTCTTTGATGGATTCAACTTCAGCTGGCTCTGCCTCAACCAACCAGCCACAGCTCCCAAAGCCCAATCCAAGATGTCTGGCACTGAGTCTGGTCAGCTGTTCATTAACAGATACAGCTGAGTGTCATCTGCATATTGATGGCACCCAAGCCCAAACTCCCAGACCAGCAGGACTAGAGGGTGCATATAGATGTTAAAGAGCACTGAGGAGAGGATCGCTCCTTGAGACACTCCACAACTCAATGGAAATCATGGGGAGATAGTCTCCCTTAGCGCAACTCTTTGTCCCCAACCTTGGAGAAGAGAGGAAAACCACTGTAAGGCAATCCCCTGAATCTCCATGTCGGCAAGGTGGTGGGTCAGAAGATCATGATTAACCATGTCAAACATGATTAACCATGCTGTAAGATCCAAAAGTAACAGCAGCACTGATCTGCCTTGCTCCATCTGTCTCCAGAGGTCATCTGTAAGGATCGGAATCTAGACTGGAAGGGATCTAGGATAGAGGCATCCTCCTGGAAAGCCTTCAGTTGTTTGGCCACCGTTCTCTCAGTTACGTTGCCCAGGAAGGGAAGGTTTGACAACTGGGCTGTAGTTAGCTAGGACTGTTGGCTCCAATGATGGCTTCTTTAAGAGTGGATGTACCACAGCCTTCTTCAGCCCCCCTGAGAAAATCCCCAAGGACAGGAACTAATTGATAATTTCACAGAGGGGGATTCAAATTTTGTCTCCACAGGCTTTTACCCAGCCAAGATGGACATGGGCTGAAGAGGCAAGTGGTAAGCCTCACAACTGCAAGAGTCCTGTCTGCCTCCTCCTGTGAGGGGCAGCTGAATGTGTCCAATAAAATTTATTAATTTATGGTTTAATTGTATTTTAATTGTATTTTTAAATGTTTTAAACTGAAGTGTTTGAATTATTATGCTGTAAGCCGCCCTGAGACACTTAGGTGAGAAGGGCGGGATATAAATCCTAATATAAATAAATAAATAAATAAACAATATAGGACTGAGAGACGGACAAGGAGCTTCCAGTTGTGCTGTTGTTTCAACTGTAGCAGGTAGTTCTTGATGGAGCACCAAGACTTTGTTGGCAAAGTAGTTCGCAAAGGCCTCACAACTTATGTCCAATTCACTATTTTGTTTGCCCTGGGCAATGTTGTTAAGGACTGGATTGTTCTGAATAATTGTGCTGGGTGGGAGCTCGCTGATCCAATGATGACTGCATAATAGTTCTTCTTTGTGGACTTCATTGCTATCTTATAAGTCTTCATAGATGATCTATAAGATGCTCATGTTGTTTTGTCATGATCATGCCACCACCTTCACTCTAGCCATTGCAGTTCCCACCTCATCTCCCATAGCTCTGGAGTATACCACAGAGCTAATTAGGAGCAGAGATGGAGAGGGCGCTGGGGGGGGGGCAATAGCACCGATGGCTTCAGAGAGGCAGCCATTCCAGTCCTCCACAAGCTAATCTAGCAAGCCACCAGGGGGCACTGGGTCCCACAGAGCATTCCAGAATCCATCTGGATCCATAAACCTTCACAGGCAAGCATAAACGGGGTGGGGGGGAGGAGGGGGCTTGGGATGCCCATCTGAGCCTTAAGGGCAAAGTGGTCAATCCATGGCACTACATCAGTATGTATCTGATTTACCTCTACTTCCATTCCAAAAATAAGATCCAGCATGTGGCCTGCTTTGTGTGTGGGGGTTACTACAAACTGGGAGAGCCCCAGTGCTGCCATGGATAGCATTAGGTTGTTGGTCCTCCAAAGGAACTGGTTGGCCACTGTGTGATATTGGACTAGATGGACCATTGGTCTGATCAAGCAGGGCTCTTCTCATGCTTTTATGATGGCAGGAAACAAAATGAGGCACATATCTTGTCAATATTTCAATTAATTTTCAAAATGCTGCTAATTTTGTTTTCCCCAGCACAAGACCCAAAGGCAACAACATGGACAAATGCACCAATCTTCACGTTGGAAAACCTGCACATTAACTAGCAGCTAATGCTGAGTACAATGCTGAATGTCTAGAAAAGATGTTCTGGAAAACCTGGTTCTTAAAAGACCTGAAGTCTCTTGTCATCAATAGATTGCAGGGGTGATGTGGGGCATCAATTTCACTCCAAGATTCAGTAAGGGAATTTACATACTTTTTAACAGTTTGGCTGAAATCAGGAATTCTGTGCTGACTTAAGTTTGGTCTATTGTCAAGCATACTGTGCAAAACTTTCCTTTTTGTTAGAGATAAATTGTGGCATCGGCAGGTATCAGATCAGCCACTCTTAATTTTTTCCCTCTCTTTGAGAATGGCAGCTTAGACAATGACTCTGAAATACATTATTTTGCACAGATAATATTTCATATTTTGTCAAAGCTTCTATTAGCACGTGCCTTCTGTTTAAATAAAAGCATATTTTAAGTCATCACAGTTCTTTGGAATTGTTAAGGATTTCAGCAAGGACAAATGCATTCCCCAAATATGAATAAAAGTGCTAAACCTCTTATGGCAGGATCTGTCATTCATCCACAATGGATTTTTATCCCTTTCTTTAAAGAAGCTTCAGTTTTTGCTGCTCAGATAAATGTAAAGCAGCAGCACCCCATTCTAACTCATCTGAGAGAGCCTTTGTTTTGTTTTTCAGAAACGAAATCACATGGCGCACAGTTAAATGATTTAACGGGTGGCAGACTAAAAGCAGCTGATTCAATGTTCACCCCGTCCTTTTCCAAGCTCCTAAGGAGGGGGAATCAACACGATGCAATTTCTTTCAGGCTAAGAACAGTTACAATTAAAATTCTAGGCTGATTCCTTAGCCCATAAACCGCTGTGTTAAAAGCTATAACTGAAGAGGCCACAGTTGCATCAGAGGGAACAGGAAGCTCATTAAGGGAGGACAAAGCATCTGGGTGGATATAAAAAGAATGGCCGGAACTCTGGACAGCTGGTCTATAAATGGCAGCAGATCACCACCACCCCTCCAATGCACAGGTATGCTGCACCTAGGAACTTTCTGCATCGTCATCATATTCTTGCTAAGTGTTATGCCAATCATTGTTCCACTGGGGCAGCATGATGTGTAGAGCAAACAAAAATGTGTCTGGTGGCTCTTTAAACACGAAGCATTTGCAAACAAAAAAGTTGGATCTAGGTCATTTTGAATTATATTATAATTGAAGCTAGTTGCTTTCAGAAGTCAGTCTAGTAGTAGTTATCTTTCATTTCAATAAGAAACACATTTGTGGCTGCGATTCACCCCATTACTGGGATGAAGGTCACCATAAGGTTGTCATCTCCCACAAAATGGATCTTTTCAACCAAGTACCAGGCACATAGAAGAAGACCTCCCCCATAGACAGGCAGTTAAATTTTTCACTGGCAGGGCAGACACAAAGAATCATAGAACAATAGAGTTGGAAGAGACCTCCAAGGTAATCTAGTCCAACCCCTTGCAAAATGCAGAGAATTCACTCACCCCCCCCCCCCCACACACACACATACATCCTCAGTGACTCTGTTCCATGCCCAGAAGATGGCAAAAACCTCCAGGATCCCTTGCCAATCTGGTCTGGGGAAAAATTTCTGAGTGACCCCAAAGTGTCAATCAGCTTTTCCCTGGATGTGTAAGAAGGGGCCACAAGAACATAATAAGCACTGATGCAACCCTTCCTGTCCTCCTTCTCATGATCTGCCTAATTAACAGAATCAGCATTGCTGTCACATGGCCATCTAGCCTCTGTTTAAAAACCTCCAAAGAAGGAGAGCCCACCACCTTCCAAGGAAACCTGTTCCACTGAGGAACCAGTGTCAGGAAGTTCCTAATGTTTAGCCAGAAACTCTTTTGATTTAATTTCAACCTGTTGGTTCTGATCTGACCTTCTGGGGCAACAGAAAACAATTCTGCACTATCCTCTATATGACAGCCCTTCAAGTACTTGAAGATGGTGATCAAATCGCTTCTCAGTCATCTCCTCTACAGGCTAAACATCCCCGGCTCCTTCAATCTTTCCTCATAGGACTTGGTCTCCAGATCCCTCATGATCTTCATTGCCTTCTTCTGGACATGTTCCACCTTGTCTAAAACCTTCTTAAATAGTGGTACCCCAAACTGAACACAATACTCTAGGTGAGGTCTAGCTAGAGCAGAATAAAGTGATACCATCACTTCACATGATCTGGACACTATACTTCTGTTGATACAGTCCAAAACTGAGCAGTTGTGCCTTCTCTTCATCACATTACAATTTAACTTTTCTGTCCTTGCAAGGGGCCTACCATCTCCTTGTTCCCTTTTTTACATAAAAAAAGAACTTTTTTTTGGTTGTTGTTTTCAGCATTCACTAGCCTAAGCTCATACTGAGGTTTAGTTTTTCTAACTCTTCTCTATAAGCTCTGGTTGTTTATATTTATCCTTGGTTATAAGACTCTCCTTCCATTTCCTAAATGAGTTTTTTTATTTCTCAAGTCTTTAGAGAGCTGTTTATGGAGCCACCTTGGCTTCTTTAGGCTCCTCCCATTTTTGCTTCTCATAGGAATCTTTGTGATTGGGCTTTCAATATTTCACTTTTAAGGAATTCTCACCCCTCTTTAACTCCCTTCTCCTGAAGTATTTCTGACCATGGGATTTTACCCAGCATAACTCTTAAGTTTGTCAAAATCTACTTTCCTGAAGTCCAACCTATACATCTGAATATGTACATCGTTTTCCTTCCCCAAGACTGTAAATTCCAAAATCACATGGACACTACTACCCAGAGTGCTCATTACTTCCACCTCATCAACCAGTTCTTCCCTCTTGGTGAGAGTCAAGTCCAAGATAGCAGATCCCCTTGTTTCCCTCTCAGCTTTTGTGAAAATGAAGTTGTCAGCAAGACAAGTCAAGAATTTATTTGAGCTTTCAGTTTTAGCAGAGTTGGACTTCCAACAGATGTCCAGGTAATTGATATCTCCCATGACCACTGTGTCCCTTCTCTTTGTAGGAGGAGTATCTCATCTAAGTCCTCTGCCTGACTTGGTGGTCTATAGCAGACCCCCACCATAATATCACTGTTATTTCTTACTCCTTTAATTTTTAACCAGAGACTCCCAATCAGGGCTTTTTTCTGAACAGGAATGCACAGAACACAGTTCCAGCTGGCTTGGCATCAGAGGGTGTGGCCTAATATGCAAATGAGTTCCTGCTGGGCTTTTTCTACAAAAAAGCCCTGCTTTCAACTGAAGTGCTATGCTCAGATTCACAAATTTCCTCACAAATATATATCTTCTTCACATATAATGCTATACATTCACCCTTCCTTATTTATCATACCCTTTAAAATAAGTTGTACCCCTCAATCCTAATATTCTAATTGTGAGTGGCATCCCACCAAGTTTCAGTATTGCCTATTAGGTCATAGTTCCCTTCCTATATTAGGACTTCAAGGAGGGAAGAACAGAATTATTTCACACTGCACACTAGTGAGGGGACTTAAACCTTCCTTTCCAACCTGCCCCTTATCTTCTCTGCATGTTGGTGCTTTCAGGATTTTCTCCCAGCCTAGCATCAACAAGGTCACCCATGGGGGAAAATGCTGAAAGAAATGGAGCATAGTATAATAAGGCAGATTTAGTTCCCCCGTCCATACATTCCAGTTTTATTTTAAAAAGTCAATCCCATCCACTGCTTTCTTTACATTTAAAGGAGATAGGAATTCTCTCATCTGACAGTTAATAAGAGCTGAGAGAGGGCCAAGATCAACTGGAGAAAAGGTGTGGCAACTTTGGGCTTTTCTTGAGGTTTAATCTTATACTAGTACAAGATTGCCAACTATTTATAAATATATTCCAAGAATCAAGTTTATTTAAAGCAGATATATATATGCTGTGAATTTATCCATCAATACTGTGAACCAACTCCTGTGTAAACCATCTGTCTATAGTTGGTACTTTCTTTTCTTCCAGTACGGTGCAATTGATGTTCTAGTGGTGATAATCAGATTTTCCACTGGATATCTGTGCCCTACTTTTACCTCTTCTTGCACAGATTCCAATAAAACCAGTTTTAGATCATGTTTGATCCCATATTTCATCATTGCAATTAGCATTGGAATGACTCATTGCCAAAATACCTTAAGAACAGGATGTTTCCACAAAACATGAAAAAAATCCAATAACTTTATTACCATTTCCAACCTATATTTAAAATTGTGGATATTCTCATAGCTAGTCTGTGTATAGCACCATCTATACTGAGTTTTTCGTGCATGTTCTCTTTGTTTGTAACTTTATATATCTTATACCAACTTTACCAGAAATACTGGTTAATAAATCCTTTTCCTCTTTAACTTTTCTGTTTCAGCCAATATAAAATAAATTCTAGATATAATTCCTTTCTGCTTATGTAGCTGAGTAAGTATGTTCCCATATTTATTATGGTAATGATATATATTCCTTCCATTTTATGGTTTCCTTGCCACAGCTATTTAGCATGCTGGCAGATTCTTGGACTTTTTTGTGCCTTTCTAGATCAATATCACATATCCTATCTGAGCTTTTATTATCATTGTTAAGTTTGGTTATAAACTGATTGTATGGAAAGGCCCCGAATTACAGGTTTCCAAAATCACATGGACACTACTACCCAGAGTGTTCATTACTTCCACCTCATCAACCAGTTCTTCCCTGTTGGTGAGAGTTAAGTCCAAGATAGCAGATCCCCTTGTTTCCCTCTCAGCTTTTGTGAAAATGAAGTTGTCAGCAAGACAAGTCAGGAATTTATTTGAGCTTTCAGTTTTAGCAGAGTTGGACTTCCAACAGATGTCCAGGTAATTGATATCTTCCATGACCACTGTGTCCCTTCTCTTTGTAGGAGGAGTATCTCATCTAAGTCCTCTGCCTGACTTGGTGGTCTATAGCAGACCCCCACCATAATATCACTGTTATTTCTTACTCCTTTAATTTTTAACCAGAGACTCTCAATCAGGGCTTTTTTCTGAACAGGAATGCACAGAACACATAGTAGAGCTTCCACAAATGGATGTTTTTAGGACTCTGGAGTACTGTTTCAGCACAAGGCAGCAAGGAACCCTACATACCCTTCTGAAACAAAGTATTAATGTTATGAATATATATCTGTGAGGTATATAGAAAAGAATCACATGTAAAATATAAATAATGCTAGGTTTAATATCCATTTAAGTATATTCTCTTTGCCTATAAAGACAAGTTTAAAGTTGTCCATCTGTCCAAATCCAAAGATATATCAGCAATTAGCTTGTTAAAGTCATTTGTGTAATATCTCTAGGAATCAGTATTCCAAGATAAGTAATAATATCTGGACACCACTGAAAATGTCTCTACTTTATATGTACTTTCATTTCTTTCCAGCTTAAAAAAAATTATAAAGTTGTTGGATTTTGAGTCTCCCCCCCTGTTTTTTTCATTTTTCTTTTTTTTGAAATAAATAAATAATGCAGGTCAGTTAACAAAAGGCAACTGTGCTGAACCATTCAAACACAGCAAAGGAGCATGGAGAGGGATGGGAGGATATTGAAATCTACCTGGATGACACAGACAGAAGGTCCCTGACATCCCAGCTAAACACTATATCTGCTGCTTCGGCATGGTTTGCAAGTTCAAAACCATTAAAGTCCCATTCCCATTTGCCATCACTTAATCCTCCTAGTAGCATTTTGCAAGGTTCTTTTAAGGGCATCCTCAAAGACCATTCTGACAAGATGGAACCATATATCTTCTGCTTGCCTTTTATAACCTGCAACAAATAGTATCTTTTCTTTATAGGAGCCCTGGTTAGCAAAAAAGCTACAAGGAAAGCACCGGGGTCAGTGTGATGTAACTGTTTGTGTTCAATACTGGAAACATTTGAGTTTCAATTTCTAATCATGTGTGAAGCTCACCGGGCCAGTCACACTCTCGCAACATAACTTACTTCGCAGTGTTGTTGTTGTAGGAGGACAACATGGGGAGTGGCAGAGAATCAGGTAAGCTGCTTTGAGCTTCTTTGAGGATAGGCTGGATAAAACTTGTTAGGTATGGGAAGCAGCAGTTCTGCACAGGCAAATTCTAAACACACCTTTACTTCTGGGGAAATAATCTAATGCTTTAAAGTGGATGTGATACAGAGAAAAAATCCTTTCATCAGACCACAAATTTTAGCCAAGACTCAAGGGCATATTGTGATTTCCTAGAGAGACTGCAACAAGGTTGTCTGCAGGACAGAAAGATGGTGCAAGACAGTGTGCCCTCTGGCCTCTGATTTTGGTGCTCTGGCAATATATAGCTGTAATTAGGAATGCCAGTGTCCAGGTGGCACCTGGGGATCCTCTGGAACTATAGCTTATCTCCAGACTACTGAAATCAGCTCCCCTGGAGAAAATGGATGCTTTGGAGGGTGGGCTCTATGGCAGTGCACCTTACTGTCCACCCCAGGCTCCAGCCCCAAATCTCCAGGAGTTTCCCAACCTGGATCTGGCAGTCCTACATCTATTCAATTAAAGCACAAACAGAAGTTACCATATAAGAGGTTCTTGTTTTTATTCTGAACCCTTCACACACACATAGCCAGTGTGTACTAAATTAATGCAGCTTTTAGCAAATCCAGAAAGTTATCTCAAGAAGGATTCTGATGAGGCAGGATGTAAATGTCCTGCACAAAGAAAGTCTGCTGAAGTGAGCAATAGCTGGCTGTTCTGTGCACACACCTACTATTGATACTATTGATTTCAGTGGAGTTTCCAAGAAAGTGCAACTAGGACTGCAGCCTTAGTGTCTAATCCTAACTTTCTCAAAAGTAAACCCCATACATGTCAATGGGTCTAAATTCCAACCAAGTGTGCATAATATTATGGAATTAAATGTCTTCAAGATCTCCCAACTAATACAGACTCTAAGAGATTCTCTGTGAAAAAAAATTAAGAAACTTCTTATAAAACTCAGGATTAATATATGAGTCTATTATAAACTTGGCAAGATAACACTGAGCTCCAAGAAATGTGGTCATAGATTCCTTGCCAATTATAGCCTATCCTGCTCCCTCCCACCAAATTGGCAGAAACTGAATAAAATTGTTATTGGTATACCCAATCAAAGCATATGAAGATCAAGTAATATTTATTCATTTACTTCACTTATACCCCATTCTACTACCCAGGGGAGAGCCAAAAAAGATTATATCATTCTCCTCTTAATAGGAATAATTTTGACTATTAAATTTGTTTAGACTATTCAATTTACAACCAACTCCAACAATTTACCTGCAATTTAAACACCCTGGCCCCACCAAGCACAGCCCCCTCATTGCCCCCGAGTCCCCCTTTGCTCCTACCTCTGCTGCTACATCCTTCAAGCACAGTCCCTCATTGCTCCCATCAAGCCTCACACCACCACCTCTTCCATGCAGTCCTCCATTGCTTCCACCAAGCCTCATGCCGCCACCACCTTGAAGCACAGTCCACCATCACCCCCGGGTCCCCCCATCACTCCCATCAAGCCTTGTGCTCAAAGCGATGACATCACCTTCTCTTCTCTTGTTTTTTTGAAGTGCCCAGCTGGCCCATAGCCAGGATTTTTTATTTGATGGGGCCCACAGTCAGGTGGCAGCGGCAGCATGAGGCTTGGTGGAAGCGATGGAACTGTGCTTGGAGGAGGTGGTAGCAGAGGTGGTAGCAACCGGGAACTCGGGTGATGCTTGGGGGGCTCAGGAACTTTAAATTGTGGGTAAATTGATGGGGCTGATACCCCAGGGCCCCACTGTAGCTACAGGTCTGGTGCCCATCCTGCAGACAGCCCTCCAGTCATAATACTGCCTCTCCATAAGCCAAGCCCAGACAGCTGGTGTGACCAGGAAGGGAGAGTGGAAATCAAAATTTCTGCTTGAGTGGGAGGGGATGCAACATGAAGTTCAATGTCTCAGCCATTTGGTGTTTCCCATCTCTACCAATTCAATGTCTGCAGGGGGGGGGGGTAAGGTTTTTTTTTTAAAATCAAAACACATGTTGTGGGTGTTTTGTCTGCTGCTACTTTGCAGAGTGCAGCTGGATTTTTTTTTTACCATATCTGAACTCAAGAATATGAGGTGATGATAGTCAAACAGAGGAGTAATGGCTAAAAAAACCAGTGTGTTATGGATAGTGCCAGCAGAAGTAATAAAAATAACAGTTGAATCTGATGAAGAGAGAGGGTTGTCATATAATCAACTGCTAAAGATCCAAGGTGATAAAGTTGAATTAAAATCTGCCGAAGAGCTAAACAACAAATATGACTGGTTTCAAATGCAACAAATAAAAAGTTTAATGGAGAATGATATTAAATCTGATGGAATTAGATGGGAGCAAATGGAATTGGAAAAGGTTCTGTTTGGAGATAATGAAAAATTAATATCGAAAATATATAAATTACTGTTGAAATGGTCTACATAAGAAGAAGTAGTAAAATCTCAAACGATTAAATGGGCAATTAATGTAAATAAGGAAATACAGATGGATACATGGGAATATCTTTGGAAGAACTCTATAAGAATATCAACATGTCAGAGCATTAAAGAGAACTGTTTCAAGATGATGTGTAAGTGGTATATAACTCCGAAAAAACTGGCAAAGATGAGTAAAAAGATGTCGGATAGATGTTGGAAATGTAAGAAACATGACGGTTCTTTTTATCATATGTGGTGGACTTGTGGAAAAGCGAAAAAGTTTTGGCAGATGATACAACAAGAAAGATCTAAAATTTTGGGATATGACTTTAAGAAAGTTGCAGAGACTTTTCTGTTGGGATTACAAATGGAAACATTTCCAAAAGAAGATAGAACTCTAATTTGGTACTTGCTCCCAGCTGCTAGGACACTGTATGCGCAGTTGTGAAAGCAAGAAAAAATACCAGAGAAATGGGACTGGATCGTGAAAGTTTTTTCGTGGAGTGAGATGGACAAACTAACAAGAACTTTAAGAGACTATGATTTGGAAGTGTTTAAAAGGGAGTGGAAGAAATTTAGAGGATATATAGAGAAAGAGTGGAATGTAAAAAGACATTGGACAATTTTTTAATATTGAGTATGAGAAAAGGGAGAAATTGAACTTTGATTGGTTAAGGGTACTTTTATAAGTGAACTCAAGTATATAACTTCGGCGGGAGTCTAGTAACGGACGGAGCGGGGATTAGAAAATATCATATGGGTTAGGGATAGTAATGATATAAACAGACATTGTTACCATATGTTATTAATAAAATTGTTTAAACCAACAAATCAGTTTTTGTTTAAAGTCTCTGGCTTTCCTAAAAATTAGGACCCCCACAAAAATGTGTCCCACTAAACAGAAATCCTGGCTGTGGGCACCAACAAATGAAAAATCCTGGCTACAGGCCTGCTGTCAGGAAGAGATTTCTAACAAGGAAATTGTGCAAGGAAGAAAAGAGAGCAAGGAAGAGAGCAAGGAAGAAGGAAAAGATCTTCATCAGCATTTTGCCTGTATAGCTGGAGGAGGAAGTGTCCAGACCCCTCCTTTGGCCATATCTCCTTCACTTCAGACCCATTTGAGCTTGCAGGCGCTTTTGAGTATAGGGTAAGGTGGTGTCACAGTGCATGAGACTATGTGTCATTTGCAATTACATGTCAAGAAGTTACATCACAGCAACACTACTTTTCTCTTCATTTTGCTCTTGTTGCTCCACTGTGCAATAGCAAGAAACCAAAGGCAAGAGCTATTGTGAGAGACCTGGCCACAGTACTGCAGGGCCTCTTTCTCTCCTCTTCCCCCTTTCTTGTTTTTCATTTCCCTTTCTTTACCTTGTTTCTTTTCAGCCTGCTCATTCCTGCTTTGATCTTACTTCCTCCTTTCCTTTTCCTTCTTCCTTGCTCTCTTTTGTATGACTCTCCCCCCCCCCATCTACTGCTGGACCTTGAATTTCTTTGTGCTGGCTGCCTCCCTGGTTGCCTACCTGTGATGGATTGTTGGGGAACCATCTGACATAGAAGACTGACATGTTTTAACATGTAATATTGGATTTTAAAACTGTAATATATTTTATTGTACATTGTACATTTTATTGTACATTGTACAATAAAACTGATTTTAAAACTGTAATTGATTTTATTGTACATCTAACTATTGCAAGCTGCCATGAGCCTTGCTTGGCAGGGAAAGGAGCAGGATATAAACTGAATAAATAAATAAAAAAAACCCAGCTCTAACATCTTCTTGTTATAACTGCCAGCAGGGACAGAGTAGGACCCCTTGATTTCCTTACATTAGTTTTTGTAGATATTCAAGCCTCTTCTTGCCTAGTTGGTTTTTTTTTAAAAAAATGAACAAAACAATTTTCTCCTAAGAAACCTTCCCTGCTGCATAACCTGTAATTCTGTAGGTTACAACCATTTGCAGATTTGGAAACTACCATTTATATGTTTGTAGTGGTGGAAGCAATTTATATTTGGTAGGCCTTGGACCTTTTGATACTCATTTCTAAGGTGTTTATAGATCATTGTGGAAGACGAGCCTGCTGCACATGACAAGCAGAGCCTTGGCAGAGAAGGAGGCTAATTTTCTCTGACTGCAAAGATTAATGATATTCTCTTTGGAATACAAAGAAAATCTCTTGGCAGATGAACTTTGCTATGACACTGAGGGGGAGAAAAGAGCTCCAGCCCTATTCATTTTCTCTCTCTAGATGTGCTTTCCTCAGCAGCTATTTGCAGGAGATTGAGTGAGCCAAAGAATGGTGCCAATTCCTGTTGAGAACAACCAATCAGTTCTTGTGGCGCTCAGAGATTTCGAGTGAAGTCCAGCCAGGTTGGAGGAAAAGTTAAAGAAGTTAACTTTGTCTCCAAGATGGCTTGTCTTCACGTCAAAGTAAGCAATGGAAGCCCAGACTGAAGGCTATTGGGATCCCAATTCTTCAGTTCATCTCATCTCCCCTCCATATTTGGACTTTGGGTGCTGCATTCAAACAGGCTGGGTGATAACTCCAGCTTCCCTAAAACTGTATAACTTCTTTCCTAATAATGAGCAGCTGTCTTAAATTGTTGATTTCCATGAATATTTTATGATGAGCAGCAGCTACCAATTTTCAGCCACATCAGCCTGTACCACCTGAGGATTGATTCAGCTTTTGGCCTGCTATCACAAACCTATACAAAGGGTGACTTTAATTAGGTCCTTTAGTGTTTCTGTTTTTGTAAGTACATCTGCCTCCCTTTTCGTTTTCTCAAGGCATGTCAGGCAACTCCAATATTTATACAATATTTATATATATACTTTGCCTGAGGCTTTATTGGTGTCAGTCAAATCTCAGAAAATATGCAGGGTTGCCCCTGTCTAGACCTTCAAGGAATACCAGTGTCATGATGTGGAGGTAAGCAATAGCAAACCACCTCTGAATGCAGGCACATAGCCATGGGGAGGCACGGGCCCCCCACCCAACCTCCCTTGGCCCCTTTTTTCTCCGTGGCACTTTAGCGGCCACCCTATTCCGTGGGTGCCTCTCCCTCCCTCCCAACTCACCAACACAGCGAAACAATGAAGAGCGGGCTTCAGGGGCTCTTTCAAGGCACCCCCTGCCCCCACTGATCATGTGACTGGTGAGAAAAGCCGCTCTGAGGCCAGCGGTTCCTACGCTGGCTTTCCGGTGTGCTCAGTAAGTTCAGTGCTGGCTGCCCCAGTGCTGAACGTCCTGAGCGCGCTGGAAAGCCAGTGTAGGAACCGCCGGCCTTGGAGTGGCTTTCCCCGCCAGTCATGTGATGGGCAGGGGGGTGCCTTGAAAGAGCCCCTGAAGCCCGCTCTTCATCGTTTCGCCGCATTGGTGAGTTGGGAGGGAGGGAGGGGGAGGTGCTGCACCGGGGAGGGCACCAGAGGGGGAGGACTGCCAGAGGGGGGCCCTCCATCCAAAAATTTTTCCCATGGGCCCCCCCATCTGGAATTTTCTGGCTACAGGCCAGTCTGAACCTCTCTTTCCTTGAAAACCCCACAGAGTCACCATAAATCAGAGGTGACTTGACGGCAGAAAGCAACAACATTATAGCTTGCCCCAAGTTAGCGGTGGTTTTTGGTCATCTTTTATCCTTCGATATTAACATTACTTTAAAATATATTTGCAATGTGTTCCTTTATTTAAGAACAGTGAAGCAGGGCAGACTTATGTGGAAAAGGAACAATGTCTTCTTAAACTGCGAGGAATGGCTTTCCTGAGACATAATTGCCTTGCTTGCGGTGTGGAAGGACAGCAAGGCAAAGGGTAAGGGCAATTAGTATAGTAAACATATAGCAACTAAATGCTAAGTTACATATGGAGGAATGTTCACATCTTGTTAACTTTTAATAGGAAGGTTCATCCCTCTTTAAAGCTGTATGATGTGGACAAACATGCGGGGAGTTGGGGGGCTACACTATTTTCTAGAAGTTTACAGCCTGTGGTTCAGCTGGTGGCTAAATAAAATGACACTTCTTGTTAACGGAGCTTCTTGAACTGTTCCCAAAGTCAGATAAAGGAAACACAGAAGGCAGCCCTTGCAAAGAAAGACTGGCAGATGGGAGAGCTGCTGATTCTTGCCACAATGCCATTTCCTCTCCCCCAGACAGGCTCATGTATTTATTTGTTTAGGCTTTTGTACCACCCTCTCCACAAGCAGGCTCAGGGTCTAAAACAAAGTTCTATAAAATACATACAAAATCATAAATAATCTAAGGTACAATCCTAAAAATACTCAAAACCCACATGGCACCATAATACAATGTTAGTCCCTCAGTTTACTTTGCCTTGACAATGCTTTTTTTTTTTAACAGTGTGGGGAGAGGAGAAGAAGCAGTTAGTGTACCAGCATATATTCATGACTAATTAACCCACTAGGGCAATGATGTTAAAACCAGTTTATGTTAAAAAGACGTAGCTATTAAAAACCATTGCTGTCCTCAACCATATGCTTGGCGGAACATCTCTGCCTTGCAGGCCCTGTCGAACTGTGACAAGTCCTGCAGGCAGGGCCGGCCCTGCCACTAGGCAAACTAGGCAGTTGCCTAGGGCGCTGGAAGGTAGGGGGTGACAAATTGGGCTCCTCTCTCCCTCCCTCAGCAAACGCCTAGTTTGCTTCCTGCCTCCCTTCCCTCCCTGGTCAATTTCAGTGTCGGGGAACCAGTGCTCGAGTGCTGGACTCCCCAGTGGGCCATCTAAAGCTGCCCCCCCGCCAAACACCTGATAAAGACTCAAAGACTCACTCAAAGTCAGTGCTGTGGGGCCACTCAGCTGGCTGACCACAATGGGAAGGAAAGTGTGTGCTGCCGCTCCCTCCTCCCACTTCTTTCCCATCTAGGAAGTGGGAGGCAGTGGTGGCGCATGCACTTTCCTTCCTGCTGTGGCCGGCCAGCTGGCCGGCCCCACAGCACTGACTTTGAGTGAGTGCTTGAGTCTTTATCAGGTGTTTGGCGGGGGGTGGGGGTGGCTTTAGATGGCCCGCCAAGGAGTGTGGCACTCGAACGCCAGTTCCCCAACACTGAAATTGACCAGGAAGGGAGGAGGAGGTGCAGTCATGGGGGGGGGAAGCTGGGGGGAGGCGGGGTACGGTGGCCCCTCAGAGGGAGGCACTGTGAAGGAGGCCCCGGGAGTCTGCCTAGGGCACCATTCGCCCTTGGGCCGCCCCTGCCTGCAGGACTCTGATGTTAGTAGGCAGAAAGTTCCACCAAGCTGCAGCCAGAGCTGAAAAGGCCTTGGCTCTGGTTGAGGACAGCTGGACATTCTCTGGGCCAGGGACTTTCAATAGATGTTAATCACTTGAGTGTAGTGCTTTCCCAGGGACATATCAGGAGAGACAGTCCCATAGGTATGCTGGTCCCTGACCAAAACCTTGAACCTGATCCAGGACTCAGCTTGAAGCCAGTGCAGCTGGAAGAGCATAGGTTGTATGTGTGCTGTTACCAGTGTCTCAGTGAGGACTTGGACCACTGCATTCTGGACAAGCTGTAACTTCAAGGGCACCCCAGCAGAGAGTGAATTGCAGTAATCAAGTCTAGAGGTGACTGTTGTGTGCATTACCAAAGCTAGGAATGCAGTTCCTGAACTGAGTTAGGAATGGAAATGTTTAAATAAATAGGGGGATTTGAAGGGGTTAAGTCCTCTTACAAGAGGATGCTACAAGAGAAGCATAAGTTTAGGAACCCTATATTTCTCATAACACTGCAACCCTAGTTCTATTGGGAGAGTCTGAAATACACTGGAGAGGCTCTGGAGAGGACAAGCTCTTGGAAATCAAGAAGCTGCTTTAGGTCTTGCATTAAATATATTTATTGTATTAGCTCTGTGGGGAAAATTTCACTCCCTTTGCCCATGCTTTAATAGAATAGTAATGGCATGTAAAATGATCAGATGAAGAAGCTTAGATGGACAGCTGGCTGTTCCTCCGCCCCTTGGCATGCATACTTAAAAATTTCACAGATGAGGAAGCATACAACTGCTGTTTCAGTTGTCAGATTTGAACTTGGAGCTTCATAGGCCTCTAAATCTCTCTAATGAAGTGAACATGTGGAGGACAAATGTTACCAGTTCCATTTTATTTACACAAAAATGAGGTACCTTTGAGCTCCAATAACAGCAAAATCAGAGAAACCTACTGTCCCTTCTCAAACTTTAGAAGCACAGCCAATAATATGCATGGAAGAAAGTGACAGAAAATGTACAGATTTGAACAATTTTATTTTGGAGAAAAATCTGCAAACAAGATGAGTGTAGCTCTAATGCTTTAGATGCTGACTGGGTGGGTGGAAGGAAGAGGTGGCATTTTAGAGACAGAGAAGCAAGCCGGGCCCATGCTAAGTATGCCAAGTGGGGATATTTGTTTTGCTAAAGAGTATGGGTACAAGCAGTACATTTCCTATATCAATAGCACTTTCATTCAGGGAAAAAAGAGAATGTGAATCATGTGTAAGATGTTGCTTATGACAATTACAAACACACTTCATGGCAGATGCACTTTTACCAGTCCCACTCCCATTTAGTTACAAAATATCCATTGACCTGCTTAGGTTTTCCAAACACATGTGGAGTCCCCCCAAAAAACATGCTATATGCTTTACTAAATCCTGTTGCCACAGGTAGTATAAATGTGTAAGAGAATCCTGCTAAGTAATCACCATCACAAAACTGATATTAAAAAACCTCTACTATATTGCAAATATAAAGAAGATTGGTGGTGAAACAACCTCTAAATTCTTATATACAATAATAATGTGCTCATGGGCACCCAGAAATGAGTATGCTCACAGGCATTCAGATATACATACAGTTCGAGTACAACAGTCAATATACTGTTTCCCTTTAAATAAAAGTTTTGACTAAAAGCTCTAAAAGTGCTCACAAACTCCCCCTCCCCAAAATGTTAGCGGGATAACTGAAATATATTTCCAGCCACAATACGTCTATTTCAGATATTTGCAGTAGACGTTTCAATACTTCAACATATCTTCCTCAGTTTGAGCTGCTTCAATGGAACCCGATTTTAACATCATTAATTTCAGACACTGAGTTCATAGCATAAAGGTGAATCCCAGGTTATCTTTATTTGATTACAGGTAACATAAAAGCAAGTCAAGGCTTTTCTGCATGCTCAATTTATTCCTGATTTTCTTGGAAGTTGATCCATAAGCACTGGAATTGGCTTGAACATAGTTCTTTTGCACATCTGCACATCCCTCCACATTTTCAGTTGTGGAGTTTGTTCATTTCCTTTGTCTAAGATATTCAGGATTTTCAAGGGAGGGTGCTATTGTCATCAGTGGCATCGACTCACAGCATCCTCCCTTTTTATTTTTTGTGCATACTTATACTGAAATATTGATATCATAGTTGTATTTTTAGAAGAAATGGCACTAAGATATTGATATAATGATATACTGTTGTAATGATAGGTCAAGCAGGTTCCAGCTTTAGTTTAAAAAGTAAGTCCCTAACACTTTTCCTTCCCTAGCTCTTTTTCTTATATCTCCATGATGGAGAGCCTGGAGACCTACCCTATTTTTAAAAATTAAGGCTGGGAATTAAAAGAACCTGCTTTACCTATTCTTACACCATTATGTTGATATATCAATGTTTTAGTGACATTAGAATTAGTCATTTGGGAGTCTTCCAGCAAAAGATCAACAGGCGATCCTCGTAAGACTTGAATGTACTAAGTGGCAGCTGCAAAGGTCTTTAGAGCCGGGGAAATCAGTTCCTTCAATCAACCTGGATCCTGCAGGCAACCCCCTGTCCCCTTGTCCCCCATCGGCTGACTTAATTGATCTGATTATGGAACCCTCTCTTAATGGCTCAAGGGCACCCCAACATAATGGCTGTATTTTCACTGATGATGCCAGGGTGCTAGAAAGGATATCCATTATCGATTGACTACCAGCTAGGGAAGCCACAAGGAATATCCACATTGTCTCCTGGAACTTAGCTGGGTGGAAGAGTAAAGTGAATGACTCACATTTTTTGGACTTTTTGAAATCCTTTGATTGTGTCTTCCTTCAGGAAACATGGGCGGAAGACAGTTTTAGACTGATGGATTTTAAAGTTTTTAATCTCCCTGCTTATAGAACTCATTCTAAAGGTCGCAGTAAAGCAGGCCTGGCTGCTTTGGTGAAATCTAATTTACCATTTAAGGTGCTCCTTATACTGAAAAGCCCAGACTTTATTGTTGTCCTCTCCAGCAATGATTCTAATCATGATTAATGTTTATTTAGCCCCTTCTAATGGAGAGCTGGAGTTTGATGCTGTCTGAGAGAAATTTTCTGATTATGTGATGTCTTTGTCTTGGAAATTCCATACTGCTTAGCTTATGATTTTTGGTGATTTTAATGCTCGGATAGGCAGTAATAATGCTATAATATTTAATGGTCTCTCCAAATTTTCGGCCACAACTGTCAGATCTTGTAACTTTCCTATGTGCTGAGCAACTATTGTTAGCCTAACTGACTCCATATTAGAGATGTCTACTAACCCTGTAACTTTGCATTTCAAATAAATACTAACCATTGAAGGGTGACAGCCCTGGGAAACATCTGCAGGTGGCCTTTGAAGCCAAGGATGCCAGAGAGAAGCAGCGGGGTTCCTTCCCCCGCGTTTAGAGATAAGGGGCTTGGGAACAGACGCCTGTCTCTCTGGGTGTGAGAAATGGTTTTATTGTGGCTGTTACCCTTGCATAAGAATGTACCGATAACTGAGAAAAGTTATCAGAGTCAACTTGCTCTCTTCCTGGACACTAAGTTCTCAATAAACGTCTTGACTTTTTGAAACAGAGTAATGAGTCGTTCTTGAAGTTCCCAGTTCTGACAACAACTGATTTTACTTTTTTTTCCACACGGGGTTAATAATAATAATAATAATAAATTTTATTTCTATCCCGCCCTCCCCGCCTAGGCGGCTCAGGGCGGCTAACAACATCTCAAACAATTAACATAGATAGATAAAGATAGGTTACAGTGTGATCGATTTTTGTTTTGGTTCACCCAACCTTCTGTCATCTATCAATAACTTTTAAATTATTCGCGCACTGAAAGTGACCACCTGCCCCTAATTCTATCTTTAAGATTGGATCTGGAAGTTAATATGGTATCATCTTCCCAATCTGTGAAGGCCTCTGAGAATGTTCTAAAAAAAATCAAGTGGTCCCCGGCCCTAGAAAGGGAGTTTTCTTCCCTCTTTGGTTCTGAAGCACTGTGCAGATTAAGGGATTCAATCATAAATTCCAATTCAGATGATACAATCCTTTCAGGATTCTCATTATTAATTGATTACTGTAGTGCTAAAGCTAAACCTGTGATCTTGTCTAGGTCTAGTTTCTCTAGCTGGTTCAATACAGATTGTTTAGCTTGGAAACAAGAACTGAGAGCACAATTTAAAGAGGCCTGTCACTCCAAAGACCCAACAAAAATTAAAGCCTACATTGCTTGTAAGACAGCCTATCTGCAGCTTATTACAGCCAAAAAGAAAGGTTTCTTTCAGAATAAATGGGACCAACTTTACCACTCGATAAAATCTAATAATAATAAGGCTTTCTGGGGAATCATTTTGGGTAATCTAAAAATCAATTCTTTTACTGACCCAAATATTTCTATGCAAACATGGGTTGATTACTTCTCTAACATTTTTGCTGCTCCATGTGTATCTCCCTCCTATCTTAGCAAACCCCACAGTAACTGATATGCCGGTCTGGCATCCAGTAACTCTAGAGGAAATCAGTGATTTATTGAAGGATTTAAAAGCAGGTAAAGCACCAGGCCCTGATGGCCTTCCCACTGAGGTATTCACAAAATTGGCTGATTGGTGGCTCTTGCCCCTTGCAAAATTGTTCTCTTTCATTGATCTGCATGGCTCCATCCCAGACTCTTGGCTTGATTCTATAATTATCCCAATATACAAAAAGGGGGGGGGGGGGGTTGGAATTACAAGAAAATTTCCGCCCCATTAGTTTATTATCTATAGTGGGCAAATTGTATGCCAAACATTTAGAATTCTGATTAACTGACTGGATGTGCCTAGGCAACATCATAGGTCCTGAACAGATTGGCTTCTCCAAAGGCAAATCTGCTATGGACCACTGCTTCACACTGGCCTTCTCTGCTGAAAAATATATGCATACCGGGACCTGCACTATTTTTAAAAATTAAGGCTGGGAATTAAAAGAACCTGCTTTACCTATTCTTACACCATTATGTTGATATATCACTATTTTAGTGACATTAGAATTTTTTAAAAAATGAAATCTCTTGTCCTCGAGGTGGGAAGGAGAAGGAGTGGAATGGGGTGGAGGTCAGTGGGAATAAGTAGGACAAAGAAACTGACAGAAACTTTATGCATGAGGAAAAGGGCTCTTCTTGAATCAGCTTCCAGTAAGAGACTGAGGTAAAAAAAATGGGGAAAAATGGAGGGGAAGAACAAAAAAGTGAAAACTAAAGGCATAAACAATTATGTGAAAATCAGGGATAAAACAAAGCAATACGGGGCCAGAACTGACAAAAACAAACACTATGCTGAAAAGCCCTCAATGAAGAATTTAGCTTTTTCTGTTCTACCAAGAAGATAGCCTTGGTTTCTCCCAGAAGTGGAATATACTGTTGTGCCTATTTGTTATCAAGTAAAGCATCTTTATATCAACACATTTGCAGAGTATAATTTAATATTCACTAAGTCACACCACAGCACTGCATGATTTCTAATGTGAGTGCCCTTCATGTTAATACATTAAGTGCCAAAGCACATTGCATAGTAATTACAAAATCACTAGAACAGGTACAAACAGCACTCCCCAAATAGCTACATTTGGTTCCACAAGTGTATTTATATATGGGTAAGCGATCAGCCTGGGTACAGGGTTATAAACATGCTTTCTGCCTGTTAAGCAGAGGTTTTATAGTTGTAATGTGACTTCCAGTTTTATTGCATAGCAATTCTAGCTTCCCTGCTCATTCAATATCAAACCTGTCTTTGTTATAGAACTGCTGATTGACATTTAAATCTCACCTAGAAGACAACAGAATAAGTACAAAGTGGTTTCTAATAGTTTGAGGGAGATATCACATCCCTCTTTTTCAGCCTTCTTTATGGTATGCAAAATAAAACATCTGGAGTTGCCTTTTTAACTAGGCCACAAGCAGACAAAATCACTAGAACAGGTACAAACAGCACTCCCCAAATAGCTACATTTGGTTCAACAAGTGTATTTATATATGGGTAAGCGATCAGCCTGAGTACAGGGTTATAAACATGCTTTCTGCCTGTTAAGCAGAGGTTTTATAGTTGTAATGTAACTTCCAGTTTTATTGCATAGCAATTCTAGCTTCCCTGCTCATTCAATACCAAACTTGTCTTTGTTATAGAACTGCTGATTGACATTTAAATCGCACCTAGAAGACAACAGAATAAGTACAAAGTGGTTTCTAATAGTTTGAGGGAGATATCACATCCCTCTTTTTCAGCCTTCTTCATGGTATGCAAAATAAAACATCTGGAGTTGCCTTTCTAACTAGGCCACAAGCAGATAAACCTCTGTAAGAATGTCAACATTAACTGAAGCAGGAGATCCTTCAGCTCCTCTGTTGCTTAACTGATAAAATTATTAAGTCTGTAAAAATGGCCTTATGCTAAATGGCCAGAGTGCCAACACCTAACACCCAAGATTCCAAAGCAATTTTTTTTTCCTGTTTGGGTACACAGAAAAAAACATGAGGCCTCTCTACAAGAACTAAATTGGATTAACCATAGGGAAGCTACTTGCTTGAACTTCCCCGCCAAGAGTCCTTGCTGAAGTATAAGTCAGGCTGGAGTAATTCTAGGGAATGCAGCATGTAATATTCTTCAGTATTTCACATGCTCAGCAACTAGACTGGTAACAAGACCAACAGGAATTGCACTAAATATGTAGGCATAGTTGTGTTGAAAAGAGATAGGGTTGGTTTCCAGGCTGTCTCAACTAACTTGCTGAAGAATACTAAGATATAGGATACATAGCAGAGTCATTGAAGTCATTTGCAATGAGGATTGGAACTGACATAAAGATTACTTTGTCATGTAGCATGAAGTACCGGAATTATAAAGTTGATTCCAGGTGCTGAATGGCAATGGCAGTTGAATGACACTAGCAGGTTTGATTAGATTAGGTGTGATATGAACATATGAACCTGCCTTATACTGAATCAGACCCTTGGTCCATCAAAGTCAGTATTGTCTACTCAGACTGGCACTGGCTCTCTAGAGTCTCAAGCTGAGGTTTTTCACACCTATTACCTGGACACTTTTTAGTTGGAGATGCCGGGGATTGAACCTGGGACCTTACCAAGCAGATGCTCTTCCACTGAGCCACCGTCCCTCCCCCATATGCAGAGAGGTAGTAGTGTTATTATTTATAGACTGCTAGTGGTAAGGAATCTACTTAAGAAAAGTTTTGCAGGGACCAAAATTAGGGTTGCCAGCCTCCAAGTGATGGCTGGAGACCTCTTGGGATTACAACTGATCTCCAGGAGACAGAAATCAATTCATTTTGGGAAAAATGGCCACTTTGTAAGGTGGACTGTATGCATTCTACCCCATTGAAGTCCCTCTTCTCCCCAAACCCTGCCCTCCTCAGGCTCCACATCCAAAAAATCCAGGTCAAGCCCCATCACAACTTTCAGAGTTCACATGCAAAAGTAAGGCTGTTTAATATGCCAAATGATAAAATCCAAACCTGAGAAATTCCTTCCCTCAGCAACCAGCCCAGGAACCTTAATTCTGCAGTGTAATGCAAGAGAAAAGCAACCACAAACAGCAGCTGAAAGTCAATTGAGTGTTATTACAAAGGAGTCTTCAGCTGTTTGAAACATAACTTTGTAGGGCTTTAAGCTGCCATGAGACCCAAAGGAGGAGGGAACAGCCAACAAAGCAAAGGGGGTTTGTCCCCCCCCCCCCGTCTCCTTAGGACTGAGAGAGGCAGCCTTGCAACAGAGCAGCCATCCCAGAGAAGCAGTGTGCATGCACATGAACACTTATACCTGGGAGAAAATTTTGTTGGGCTCTTAAAGGTGCTCCAGGATTATTTGGGCTCTGCTCTGTCTTATTTCCCTCCCCTGTCTGTAAAGGAGGGGGAGGAGGCAGCTGACGGAGCAAAGGGAACTTGTTTTTTCCCCCTCTCTCCTTGGCGCCTGACAGAGGCAAACTGCAATGGGGCCAACACCCCAGAGAAGCAGAGTGCGTGCACACAAATGCTTATAACCAGAATAAACTTTGTTGGGCTCCTAAAGATGCTCCAGAACGACTTGAGCTTTGGTCTGTCTCTCTTTCCCTCCCAAGCACGCATTGTCTTGTTTTTCCTCCCCCCTTCCTTCCTCCTGAAAGGAGGGGGAGGAGATAGTCAACAGCAGCAGTTCTGCAGATGGAAGTAAGATGCTTGGGGGCCAGATACAAGCCCTGCACAGGCTGGTTCTGGCCCGTGGGTCGTATGTTTGACTCTCCTGAATATAGCTCCCCTGGTTTTGATATGCAGATTTGGAGAGGTAGGGTCAAATAAGCATTCTGTAAATTCATTCCTTGGTTGCTTGACCTAAGTATTCTGCTTCCAATTTTCTTAAATTGAACAGCTCAGGAATTGTATCAAAATATGAGAGTATATATAGTTACCATGCTGAATGTTGTGTTCTAACTTTACTCTGTCTTTTCTCTGCCCAGGGATGTATTAATTCATTGTTTCCTAAAGTGTTGGATCTTACTACCTCTTCTAGTTGTAATGATCAGATTTTTTTTAAAGTTCTAAGGAGTCAGGTGAGCATCTCACTTCAGCAGGAACACTGATTCCCCACTCCTTCACATGCACCTGCTGAGTGACCTTGGGTCAGTCACAGTTCTTGAAAGAGCTTTCTTGAAAGAGCTTTCTCAAGAGCAATTCTCAAAAGAGCACTCTGAGCCCCATCGACCTCACAGGGTTTCTGTTGTGGGAGAATTGCAAGCAGCTCTGAGGCGCCAAGTGAAGGGAAAGGTGGGGTGGGATATAAATCCATTCTGCTCCTCCTCCTGTGTCTTCAATGATGTTATGAAACTGTATTATAACCCTGTGCCTGAGGAAATTACTGAAACAGGAAGTGGAATACCGGCTGTTCTGTTGCACATTTTTTCATGGGATTTATGAAAATGGAACATTACTGCATTCATCGATTGATGTTTTCATAATTACTATGAACTGAATATACAAGGATTGGACTGAGTTTTTACAAACTGGATTGTTATTTTGTGAATTAATAGTTGTAAATAGTTGGTAGTCAGTCTGAAGATCTACTCTGGCAAATAATGCACAACTCCTTTGTTACCTCTGTGGAGAACAATCCAATGTAGAAAGGGAAGCAACGGATCACTCCTATAATGAAAACTCTTCTATAATGCAAAAGAGATCATATTAGGTTTGCAGTTTGGACTGGGCTCACTGGGACCTGGTAAAGAATGTCCAGTATCCAGCTTCAAGCTTAGGTCCTGCTCTGTCTTCTATGATTTTTTTTCCAGTGGAGGTTCTGCAAGAAGTGTTACAAATTTTCCTTTCCCAAACATTTAGCTGGGGCCCCTGCCTCACAAAACAGTATTTAAAATAATCTGAAAAGTATGTGTGTTTCAGTCAGAGCAGCCAGCCTAGAAAGGTCTGTTCTGTGCAGAAGGGCTGCCACCTGGGTGTGGGGGTGTGGGAAGACTATTCTGGAAAGTAGATTGTCAAAGCCACACATGAGACTCTCAACTAATATAGTTTTCAAAGGGTAGGTAAAACTATAAATAAGAGTGGTTTTTTGCTCCTTCTCAGCTGTAGTCTGCTGAGCTGTTGTGGGAAGCTGGATCTTATTTTGGTGCAGGATTTATGGTCTTGCATTCAGTAATCACCACTAGGGTAGCTACACTGCAATTAAGTTCCCCGTAAAGTCACGATAGTCTGCTCTGCTGTCTTTGAGATCCTCAGGGTGAGCATCATTCAGGGAAGCTTTTAGTGTAAAACTTAACTCCATATGCTCATAAAGAATTTTTCAGTTAAAATTATAAGACAGACAGACACATCCTGTAGTGTAAAGGCTTGTGAGGTATTATTTATAGAAATGAAGAAATGAACTCAGGATGCAAACTACTACCTAGAGAGGTGGCATAAAAGTGTTGTCAAAGTACAGGCAAAGGCATTTAATGTATGAGAATGCAGAACTTCACATTAAGGAAATTGTGACAAGAGTTACCAAACAGATGCCCATTTGTTAATATAGTGATTATAACTAATTAAAACAGGAAATACTCAGAAATACTGAGGGAAAGTTCTGAATCTTCTGTGAATTCTTTAGCACTTCAGTGATGCTATTTCTGTTCCATGAACTAGCGAGGGGAGTGACCCAGTGGATACTGCCCTAAAAAGGATAGTATCCAATCAGAAGTGTTTTTTTAATCTCAACAGATAGGGCAGCATTTCTCTGCACAGTGGGTTGGATTTAGTGGAAATTTCTGCTGATGGAAGGAAAGTACTTTAGTTGATTCCCTCTTCCCATGTCAGACCGCAGACTCACCAATTATACTGTTCCTGGGTTGCAGGGAAAAGCAGTAAGTGAAAACTTTGCACAGGATGCAACCCGCTCTTTCCAGTAATGATTTGCACCATTATTTGTAATTTGGGATGAACTTTCTGATTTTATGTACATGTAAGGCAAATCACCCTAATTTTGTTTGAGTTTGTTTAGTTGGAGTTGTACTGGGGAGAGCATAGCAACAGAGACCATCTCTCACCTTGGCACTTACCTGTCACAGCAATAGTTATTTCCCGGCCTGATAATGATGGCATTATTTTCTGCTAGCCAAATCAGAAATAAATTGTAAGACTGTTCCTAAGGTATCTTGTCCCCTAATTTGATAAACCCAATGATAACCCTTTTCCACTCTTAATACCGAGGAGGAGAACAGAGACTAGACACAAGAAGGGAAAGATTTATTTATTTTGGGGAGGGTCTGTGGCTCAGTGGTACAGCACCTGCTTGGTAAGCAGAAGGTCCCATGTTCAATCCCCGGCATCTCCAACTAAAAAGGGTCCAGGCAAATAGGTGTGAAAAATCTCAGTTGGAGACCCTGGAGAGCCACTGCCAGTCTGAGAAGACAATACTGACTTTGATGGACCCAGGGTCTGATTCAGTATAAGGCAGCTTCATATGTTCATTTACAGTGTGCGTGAGGAGAAGTAAACTGAGGATGTTCAGGACCTATTATACCACCGAAGGGTATCTAAAACAAAACTGAAATATGGAAAGAGGGAAGTCAGGAATGTCCAAGTTCTCCTCAGGTTTCTTAACCTTTTAGATGACCACCAAAGCCTTTATAAAATACAGACTCAGCCTGCCCCAAAAGCTTTCCAGTCACCCAAAAAAGAATACATATGATATCTATATACCAGTAATGTCTCACCAGGCCACCACACTAAACAGTCTACTTTCCCCTTAAATGGCTGGATTCATAGCAAGGTCTCTATCTGCTTTAGCAGCCACGAAACCATATTGAACTCAAATCTCTGTTAATGGGCTCTTTCCTCTCTCTGCCCCTCAAGTGTTCCAAGGTCCCTGATTGGTCACTTCTGGCTTGCTCTCCAGACCACCAGGGTCCAAAGGGGCAGATGCTGGAAAAGGGGACAGACTTGATTTTGTCCATCACAGCCTATCAGTATAATATCTTACATGGGAGCACACAGACTATATATTTATAAACATGGAAATAGATACTGCTGTTTTCCATGTGTCCTTCCTTCATGCCTACATTAACCACTTAAGTAATTGCTTGCAGTTTAGCATCTACCCCCCCCCCTTGAAATCTGAGGTTTTATAAATAACTACCAACATAATTTATTAAGAGGGAACAGTGTGTTAAGCAAACTGCCCTAAAAATAGGATTTTGGGGAATTTAGAGTGGAAGGTAATCTGCCTTTTAGCGAGATCAAAAACCTATGTATACAGAAGGTGTCTGCTTTGGAAGTTACCCAATAATGAGACAATATAATATAATATAAAAAGGTTTATTATGAAATAAAGACAAACGTACAAGAGTATAAAGTCACACAACGCACTTACAGTTCTAATAAAAATAAGATAAAAACAGACAGGGGTAAACACAAGGATTGACAAACAGGGTAATAATTACCTATCTTAGTCTTCGAGGAAGGCTCCAATGGCGATGAAAAAGGAGATGGGGGATGGATCCTCAACTGGTCAGGTATCGGTGGGCGTATCTAACAGTGGGGTATGTAGTACTGTCAGATGCACATGTGTGGGGAGTTGGGTCAGAGGTTATAAGGACTACCTTGAACCCTTAGGGGGTAGGAGGTGCAGGGGCAGATGACAAGTGGTCAGCTGGTATGTGGCCTCAGAAAAAGGGGAGACTCTGAAGTGACCATAAGGGCTGGACTTGTACTGTGGGCAGTCTATTTGGTGCACCTGATTGGATACCCATATCTGTCCAATGAGCGGACCTGGCTCGGGATATCTGATTGGGTTTCCAGGTAACAATGGGCAAGGGGGAAGCTCCAGGGTGACAATTAGGGCAAGGCATGGGTGGAGGTATTGGGGTGGAAGTGATTAACATGCTATCCAAACTTATCTAAAAGTGACAATAGAGGGCCATATTGTTACCTAAGGTGACACCTGATCTATACAAAGAACTCTGGCTCTAGGTGAAGCTGTTTTTCCTCTTCTTTACATCTTTACTGGCACCATCCTTGGTCTTGGGTTCTGTTGGACAAAAGCTTAGGCAGTCTGGCAGAATCCACGCCTAAGATAAGCTTGATTGCCTTATGCAGAAGTTGAAGCAGCTGTTGGATACGTGAGTCTCTTGCTTTGCTGTAATGGAGTCAGGAAAACAAGATGGATTCTGGTGGTGTTAGCCTTTAGTTCATGGAAAAAAGCTGGAAACTGTTTTCCTGTACAGTTCACGGCGGCGTGGCTTCTTTCACTGCAATGGCCGAGATTGTGCACGCAAGGAGCGGCTGGAAACTCATTTGTAGTTCTGGCTAACACCCATCCAGAGATGTAGAATGCTGCTGCAAAGCTAAAGGTTATAGTATCCACATAAGCATTAGAAACCATGGGCAAAGTCCACTTCTTAGAGCAGATGTGTGCGAGTCAAAACTTCAGGCACCCGGGCAACCATACTGCTGATCACGATGTCCATGTGTATGAAAAGTAGGGGGCTTTTCTTACAAGTATGTGAATTAAGATTACACATCTGGAATAGAATAGTGGGGAAAACATAAAAGGGAAGGATGAGGAAATTCTGGAACGTTCTGTTTGATTGTATTTTTAAAAATCAAGCAAGTAACAAAATACTTCCTAACACTGATGCAGATAGGGTATTTTTGAAGCACCCACTGTCCTAACTATAATAAATTGAGTATCAATAAATTCATTTTAGAAGCTCTTAATATTTTGGCTAAAGCAAAATTCAGCACTGAAAATTTTTTAATTCCATTTTTACTGTGTCATCCCACCTCGGGACTCAGCTGGAGGGGTCAGCCCCCCTGTGGCTGCCCCCTGGCCGGGGTCGCTCCCCCCATGACCAACTCCCCTGCTGAGCCTCACACCGACCTCACCTCAAGCCAGCGCGGCACCCCAACTCACCCCAACATGATCCAAGGAGCCTGGAGGGCTGGGCGGTGGCAGTGCCAGACTCCATGGCCACCTGACATGGCGTCCAACCACCAGAGAAGAGCCAGGGCCAGCCCGAGACGAGCTGTCGAGGCTTGCCCCAAACCATGGTGGCATGCGCCGCTGCACCTTGCAGCCCTGCCCACCCAAGGGCCAGCATGAAGGCCAGACGAGGGAACCGCCCCAGGATGCCAGGGTCTGGCATCGGAGCTTTTGAAGAGGGGCAGGACAGCCCGGGGAGAAAGGGGTGTGGCTCAAAGCGGAATAAAAGGAAGCCAGGCTGAGAGGTTGTGGAGGAAGAGAGGTGAATGAGATGGGGAGGCTGCCCAGCACAGAGAGAGGGAGATTATGGGAGCCTCCACTGTTGAGCCAGGGAAAGGAGTGTCAGAAGGGTGAAGCAACCTGACCTCTTCCCATTCTGAGACTTCCATGGCTGGCGATGAGGCCCGCTGGGAGGGCTGGCCGCCCAGAGACCCCCCGGGGGGCAGCAGGGGCGTGACAAGCGTGTTTCATTAGTAATAAGCAACCTATTTTGTTAGCCTGCAATGAAAGTAGCTCTGAGTTTTATAGTTCTGTATGGAAAGGTGATCTTATATAACAGAGGTAAAAAGGAAATCTAGGAATGACATCGCAGGATAAAATTGGGGAATTTACAAGTGAGGTTGGGCAATAGCTTGTAAAAAGACAAGGCCACCAAGCCAGAGATCTTAACAGAATGGAGAACCAATGTGGTGTAGTGTTTACAGAGTCAGAGGGACCAGAGGCCCATATCTGAATCCCAGCTCTGCCATGGTAATGTGCCGGGTGATGTTGGGGCAGTTGCTCTTAACCTACCTGATGTGAGGTTAAAACAGATAAGGGAAGAACAATATTGTAGGCTGTTTTAGGTCCTCAGCGGGAGGACAAGGGGGGAATAATTTCAATTTTCTTAAGGTGAGAAGATAGTCTATATGAATATGTAGCTGAGGTCAAAACCTAGCTGAACATGGAGTTTATGCTGAACAAGAGGTTTCTTTGCGGAACGAGGTTAGGGTTGCCAAGTCCAACTCAAGAAATATCTGGGGACTTTGAGGGTGGAACCAGGAGCAAGATTGTGACAAGCACAATTGAACTCCAAAGGGACTTCTGCCTATCACATTTAAAGGGACCATGCTCCTTTTAAATGTCTTCCCTCCATTTGGAATAATGAAGGATAGGGGCAGCTTCTTTTGGGGCTCATAAAATTGTTCCAATCTTTTTGAAACTTGGGGGATTTTTTGAGGAGATGCTATGCTGAAAATTTGGTGCCTGTATCTCAAAAACAGTCTCCCCCCCATGAGCCCCAGATACCCACAGATCAATCTTCTATTATATCCTAAGGGAATCGGTCTCCATAGGGAATAATGGAGTGCCCAGCAGACATTTCCCTCCTCCCCTGTTTTCTGATGACTCTGAAGCAGGGGGAGGGCCTCCATACCAGGGGATCCCCTGCCCCAACCTGGGGATTGGCAACCCTATGCGAGGTGAGCAAATTAGAAGGCAATTGCTAAAGAAAAAAAAATTGATCTGGACCAAAATTACAGAATTCCTAATAGCTATAGAAGCAGCATTGAAGCACAAGAAAGGTTTACTTCTAGAATCTATAGAAACCCAACTGGAATGCATAAACAAACTACAACATCTGCAACAAAAGGTTCAGGCTTCCATTGTGGAATTCATTCAGATTCAGTCTAAGCATAAAATTTCTTGGTATCACAGATGCCTAAACACTGGGCATTTAGCCAGAAAATGCAGAAGAGCCTATCAGAAAGCACAGCAAGGCACTGAGAATATCCTCTATTATGCCACAGACAAAAGGAGAGAAGCAGATCTCGTCAGTTAGATGAGAAAAGTGGCAGCTAGAAGAGTGTACAGTGTACTAGGAAAAAGTGGAGGCTTACACAGTAATTGAAAAGTTAAATGATTAACCTCTATGCATTGAGAGATGCAGGAACCTGGTGATGAATTAAAAGACATCAGCAGTTTGAAGAAAGTCTGAGTCTAGTAAGGATGGCACTGATGAAGATTTACACTGGGGGAAATGTGCTAGTGATAGGATCAGTGCATGTTCCTGTAAAATATGAAGGACGACAGAGGGATTTAGAAGTAATAAATGGATCCCCCCAAGTATTTGGGCCAAATTGCCTGAAAGAATCAAGAGAAGATTGGAGAAAAAAATATATAAATATTTCTTCCCAACAAAAGGCCAGCTATAGAAGGAGCTCTAAATGATCATACTTTTATTTATTTATTTAGTGAATTTATAGTCTGCCCTTTCCCATAGCAGGCTCAGGGTGGATTACAGCATAGTGAAACAATTAAAAACCAACAGTAAAATAATTAAACAATTAAAACAATTAGATAAAACAGCATGGATGGTGTAAGTACATTATACAAATTAGGACACAGATATCATAGGCGTCCTAAATGTAAGAAATGTCAAAAATATCGGCTCAATCTCCAACTATCAGGATGGTAAAAGTAAGAACGTCAGCTTGCCTCAGCTAAAAGCTTGGCAGGACTTCCGGGGTTAGAAAATGGCGAGCTGAGTTGCTTTACCTAATGGGGGCAGGCTGACACTTCTGTTCAGGATAGTAAAAGGCAAATTAATGCCTTCTGCCTACATTTCTCAGCTAGAGAATTGTCCAAGACATGCACAGAAACTTTGAGAAGACTTACCTTGGCTGAAAGGGAGTCCGGGGGGGGGGGACTCCTTTGAGGGATCTCCAGAGAGAAGTTGCATATTCATTGTCTGCAGAAGTTTCCAGAGTCATCAATTTGGCATAAGCTCGACAGGATCCAAACCTTCTTTTACAATTTTAAACATCTAATCTACAAAGGACTGGTGTTGATTTGGTTAAACTATGGAAAAAAGGTAGATTGCTATCTCTTCATTCCGGGACTAATTAAGGTTAAACAAAACAAAAGTAAAAGGTGGGAGTTGGAAATACTGAAAGCCTGAAAGGAGAAGATAAGGGGCTAAATTTGAACTTTGTAAACTTAAAAGACAGTGTTAAAAGAAGAAAGGAATTTATTGTTTAGTCTATCTGTGGTTGATGATGCAGCCCCATCGTTACAGATCTGCAGCGTTCACAGTCAACACAGGAAATACGTCAGATATCATGAGATTTCTCTACCAGTGAAAGGATATTTGAAGGCAAGAAAAGCAGGAAGTATTGGAGGAAGAAGAAGGAAGTCAACTAAGTAAACAGCCTACTCTAGGATTATAATACCAGAGAGAAACATCGGTGGCTGTTGTTGTTGGGAGGACTAAGTTTTAACATCGTTTTTAAAGTGACTGGGACATTAAAAATTGGTGGAGTTAACAGATTTGGCAATTAAAAATTACTACTGTTGGATAGTAGATAAGAAGACTTGAACTGGTAAAAGGGAAAAAAGAAATTTATTTTAAAGTGAAGCAAAAGTTGCGACCGCCATTTTGGGAGAAATAAAAGCTTTAAACATTAATATCTGAGTCTGGGAGGCTCAGAGGACAGCGAAATTGGGTGCATTGGAAAGGGCAAGCTTCACTTTATCAAACCTGTTGGTTCAAATTTAATTTGGTGAGATCAAAATTTTTGATCTTTTTCTACATGTCAGACCCAAAACAAACTCGTGCTAGGTCTGCTTCAACAGAGAAAATGCAAGCTCAATTAGATGCAATGGAAGCTAGGATAATGAAGGGGGTGAAAGAAATGATAACTGCCTCTAAAAAAAAGATAAGAAAGGATATTGAGGACTAAAAAAAAAGAATTAAAAAAAGAAATAGAGAATCTCAGAAATGACACTGTGGTAATAACAAAGAAAGTACAAGAAGTGGAAGAGAGAGTGAAAACACATGACTCCGCCTTGTTAAAATTACAAGAAAAAGTGACAATTCATGACTGAAAACTGATGGAAACTCAGATCCATCTGAGAGGTGTACCTGAAGATGAAGAATCAGACCTGAAAGAATATATAATAAAAATAATTGCAGAATTTTTGAAGGAAGATCCTGAAGGGAATATAAATATGTATGACTATATCTATCGAGTAAATTCACTCTATGCAAAAAAGAACAATCTGCCAAGAGATGTGGTCATAAGATTTATGACAAAAGAAATAGTGGGAAAGATCATGAATAAAAACTTTGAAAAGTCATTGATAGTGGGAGGCAGTAGAGTAAGAATTATGAAAGAACTGCCAAGACAAGTGCTAACTGATAGAAAGGCATATAAAAAATTGTCAGAAAAATTACGTGACAATGGAATGAGGTACAGATGGATAATACCTGAAGGTTTGAGCGTTGAACTTCAAGAGAAAAGGATTACAATCACAAATACACAGGAACTGCGTAGATTTTATGAAGAAAATAACGGATTTGCACCATAATGGATTACAAATTGATATCTTGGAATGTAAATGGACTAAATTCACCACAAAAAAGAAAGGCAACGTTTCATTGGATAAAAAACAAAATTGTAACATAGCATGTTTACAAGAAGAGCATATTAGACAAAAGGATTATAAATTTCTGTGGAATAAACAATTGGGACTAGAATTTTTTACATTGGCTGAACAGAAGAAGAGAGGAGTAGTCTTTTATATTAAACAAGAATTAGACCCGAAATTGGTATTTAAAGATAAAGATGGAAGGTATATAGCAGTAGAAATTACTTTGAATGCCAAAAAAAAGTTGTTGTTGGGACTTTATGCTCCAAATGGTGTTAAAGACATTTTCTTTCAAAATATTACACAACATCTTGATGAAGTGACCTATGAGCAAATTTTATTGATGGGGGACTTTAACGTAACAATTCAGAACATGATAGATAGATCTGGGAAGGAAAAAAATGATAAAGAAGGGAAATTGCCAAAGTCTTTCTTTGAATTGGTTAAACAGGGGATTTGGAAGATATATGGAGGAAGTTTAATCCTGAAGTATGGGACTATACCTTCTTTTCAGCTAGACATAGCTCTTTTTCTAGAATTGACATGTTGTGGGGTACTAAAGATTTGGGACTTATAACATAGAAAATAGAGATATTACCTAAAATAGGAGCTGATCATAATCCAATAATGTGGAATACAAAACTGTCGAAAAAGTCAAGAAGATGGAGATTAAATGAAGATTTACTACAAAATAAAGAAATAGTGACATCTCTAGAAAATGAAACCAAAGCTTACTTCCAAGTAAATGACAGAGAAGATATAGAATTTCAGACGGTATGGGATGCCTACAAAGCAGTAATGAGAGGATTACTAATAACATAAAGACAAGAGAGCAAAAGATAAACAGATGTTGGACATTCAAAATGAAATTAAGAAAAAAGAAAGTGAAGTAAGGAAAAGACCAGGGAAAAAGAAAATTATAAGGAATATTACAATATTGCAAGCACAAATGAGACATCTGTTAAATAAAGAATTGAAATGGAATTTGAAGAAATTAAAACAGAAATCTTTCGAGGGAGCAAATAAACCTGGAAAATATTTGGCCTGCCAATTGAGGAAAAAGAGAGAAAGTAAAATTATTAATAAAATTGTGGCTGATGGAAGAGAGATGGTATATCAAGAAGGAATAAAGAGAGCATTTTTTAAATATTATGCTAAACTATTTAAAGGTGTTAAAGTAAAGAAGGAAAAGATGGAAGCGTATTTGCAGAAGATTAAAATAGCACCCTTAACTGATTATATGGAAAAAGTTTTGAATGATCGAATTGAAAAAATAGAAATTGAAGTAGCGATTAATGCAATGAAAATTGGAAAGGCACCTGGACCAGATGGATTTAGGGCAAATTTTTTAAAAACGTTTAAAGAAGAATTAATACCGAAATTTCAAAAGTTAATGAATGTGATAAGAATAAATGGGAAAATACCCAATACATGGAAGGAAACAGTAATTTCTTTGATTCCAAAGGAAGATAGAGATGTCACTAATGTAAAGAACTATAGACCAATCTCATTACTAAACAATGATTATAAGATATACACAAGAATCTTAGCAGAACGGCTTAAACAATATATAATAAACTTTATAAAGGAAGACCAAGCGGGTTTTCTCCCTAAAAGGCATATAAGAGACAATATTAGAACTGTTGTAAATATTGTAGAATACTATGAAAGACATCCAGAGAAGGAAGTTGAATTATTCTTTGCGGACGCAGAGAAAGCTTTTGATAATTTGAATTGGGACTTTATGTTTGCAGTAATGGAGAAAATAAAGTTGGGGGAAAACTTTATAAGAATGATAAAAGCAATTTATACTGAACAACGTGCAAGGTTATGTATAAATGCAGATCTTACAGAAGAAATGACAATCAGCAAAGGTACAAGGCAAGGTTGTCCGCTTTCACCATTGTTGTTTATAATGACTCTTGAAATCTTATTGCTGCAAATACAAGATGATGAAGAAATTGAAGGAATGAGAATTAAAGGATTTTCCTATAAATACAGAGCATTTGCAGATGATATAATGTTTATAAATGAAAATCTTACGCAAGTAACACCTTTGTTGTTAGCCAAGATACAAGATTTTGGAGAACTGGCGGGACTTTACGTTAATAAAGAAAAGTAAAAAATTTTGTGTAAAAATATGCAAGTAAGTAAACAAAAGGAATTGCAGAGATTAACAGGATGTGAAGTTACCCCTAAAGTAAAATATTTGGGCGTGGAAATAACAATGAAGAATATTGATCTGTTTAAAAACAATTATGAAAAGTTACGGTGTAAAATGGATGAAGATATGATAAAATGGAACAATCTTAATTTGTCATTGCTTTGTAGAATAGCTGTAATTAAGATGAACATTTTGCTGAGAATAATGTATTTGTTTCAAACTATTCCGATTGTGAAAGACAGTAAACAATTTAATAAATGGCAAAGAAAGATTTCAGAATTTGTATGGGCCGGGAAAAAACCAAGGATTAAAATGAAAGTTTTAACAGTTGCTAAAGAAAGAGGAGGATTTCAACTACCAGATTTAAGATTATATCATGAAGCAGTTTGTCTAGTGTGGATAAAAGATTGGGTGACGCTGTTGAATAAAAAACTTTTAACGTTGGAAGGTCATGGAAATAAATTCGGCTGGCATGCTTATATGTACTATGGAAAGAAAAAGTCAGATGGTTTTTTTTCTCACCATTATATAAGAAATAATCCACTAAATATTTGGATGAAGTACAAGAAATATGGCGATGAGAGAAAACCACTATGGATAGTGCCAGCAGAAGTAATAAGAATAACAGCTGAGACAGGAGAGGATAAAGGGATGTCATATAATCAATTACTAAAAATACAAAGCGGTAAAATAGAATTGAAAACTGCTGAAGAGTTGAATAATAAATATGATTGGTTTCAAATGCGACAAATAAAAAGTTTGATGGAAAGTGATGTTAAAACTGAAGGAATAAGAAGAGAACAAACAGAAATGGAAAAAGTTCTGCTTGGAGATAATGAAAAATTAATTTTGAAAATCTATAAGTTACTTTTAAAATGGTCTACGGAAGATGAAGTAGTGAAATCTCAAATGATTAAGTTGGTAATTCATGTAAATAAAGAAATACAGAGGGACACATGGGAATATTTGTGGAAGAACTCTATGAAACTCTCAACATGTCAGAGTATTAAAGAAAATTGTTTTAAGATGATGTACAGATGGTATATGACTCCTAAAAAGTTGGCAAAGATGAACAATAAGATGCCAGATAGATGTTGGAAATGTAAAAAACATGAAGGTTCTTTCTACCATATGTGGTAGACTTGTGAAAGAGCGAAAAAGTATTGGCAGATGATTCAACAAGAGATTTCTAAGATCTTGGGATACGAATTTAACAAAGCTGCAGAGACTTTTCTGTTGGGATTACAAATGGAAAAATTTCTAAAAGAAGATAGAACTTTAATCTGGTACTTGCTCTCAGCTGCTAGGACATTGTATGCGCAGTTGTGGAAGCAAGAAAAAATACCAGAGAAATGGGATTGGATTGTAAAAGTTATGACATGGAGTGAAATGGACAAGTTAACAAGAACCTTAAGAGACTATGATTTAGAAGTATTAAGATGGAATGGAAAAAGTTCAGAAGATATGTAGAAAGAGTGGAAAATAAAAGGACATTGGACAATTTTTGATAATGACTAAGTATAAGAGGAAGGAGGATATTAATTTTGGTTCTTATTAATTAAGGGTACCTTTAATATTAAGATTTTAAGTATATAACACCAGTGGGGGTCAAGTAGCGGGGGAGGGGTGGGTAGAAAGTAATATATGGGATAGATAAAAAAGTTATTATTAATGATGTAAGAAATTGAAATTTATTACCATATGTTACTAATAAAATTGTTTGAAACGAGCTAAAAGCCTGGCAGAACAGCTCCGTTTTACAGTCCCTATGGAATGGTAGTAAATCTGGTAGGGCCCAAATCTCCGTGGGAAACTGATTCCACCAGGTTGGGGCCAGGGCTGAAAAGGCCCTGGCTGTAGTCAAGGCAAGCTGGACGTCCTTTGGGCCAGGGATAGTCAGAAGATGTTGATTGGCTGATCGTAGTACTCTCCAGGGCTCATATGGGGAGAGGCAGTCCCACAGATATGTCGGTCCCAGGCTGTGCAAGGCTTTAAATGTCAGTACTAAAACCTTGCAGTGGATCCTGTACTTGATTAGAAGCCACTGCAAGCTGTGCAGCATCGGCAGACTGCCTGCTTTTAAAGGCAGTTCAGTCAGCAATCGAGCTGCAGCATTGTGCACCAGCTGGAGTTTCCACATCAGCCTCAGGGGCAAACCTGCATAGAGTGAGTTGCAGTAGTCCAGCCTGGAAGTGACCGTTAAATGAATCACTGTAGCCAAGTCCTGGGGAGCCAGATAGGGCGCTAGCTGAAGATTGTAAAAGGCAGATTGAGCAACTGCTATGACCTGAGCCTCCATAGAAAGGGTGGCATCCAGTATCACATCCAAACTCCTCACCTTCTGAGGTGGCACAAGAGGTGTGCCATCCAGGGTGGGGTTTTAGCCCCCCACGACTCAGGTACAGGATCTCCATATTAGTTGGATTAAGCTTCAGCCAGCTCAGTTGTAACCTACCCACCACTGCTTTTAATGCCCTGATCAGATGGTCCGGGGAGGAGTCTGGATGGCCGTCCATCAACAGTTAAAGAGGGTGTCATCTGCAAACTGGTGACATCCCAGCACCAAACCTCTAGCAATCTGGGCAAGGGAGCGCATATAGATGTTAAACATAATTGGCGAGAGAATAGATCCCTGTGGTACATCACATTCTAGTGAATGATGCAGGGAGGTCTAATTGCCACCCTGATATTCCAAAGAGTATTAGGTAACATGAAGATTTATAATGCCCCTTTATAATCGATGGTGCAACCTCTTTTGGAATACTGTGTACAATTCTGGTCACAACACCTCAAAAAAAGATATTATAGCACTAGAAAAAGTCCAGAAGAGGGTAACTAGAATGATTAAAGTGTTGGAACACTTTCCCTATGAAGAAAGGTTAAAGTGCTTGGGGCTCTTTAGCTTGCAAAAATGATAACTGAGGTGTGACATGATAGAGGTTTACAAGATTATGCATAGGACAGAGAAGGTAGAGAAAGAAATACTCTGCTCTGGTAAGACCTCACCTGGAGTATTGTGTTCAATTTTGGGTACCACATTTTAAGAATCATAGACAAGCTGGAATGGGTCCAGAGGAGGGCGACGAAGATGGTGAGTGGTCTGGAGACCAAGTCCTATGAAGAAAGGTTGAAGGAACTGGGCATGTTTAGCCTGGAGAGGAGGTGGCTGAGAGGTGATATGATCACCATTTTCAAGTACTTGAAGGGCTGTCATATAGGGCAGTGGTCCCCAACCTTTTTGGCCCCAGGGCTGGCCTGTCGACTGCAGTCCCAGGGAAGGCAGGGTGGGGGCACCCAATTTGGCCTCCCCCCATTTCCTCCTCCTTCCTTCACCCCCCCATGCAGCCTCGCCGCCGCCCCCACAGCCTCACTGCCTCCTCCTCCCCATTTCCTCCTCCCTCTTTCCCCCCTGCACAGACTTGCCGCCCCTCCTCCCCCCATTTTCCTCTCGCCCAGGAGGGGCTAAGGAGTTTTCGGCTCAACATTAGGAAGAACCTCCTGACAGTTAAAACAGTTCCTCAGTGGAAAAGGTTTCCTCAGGATGTGGTGGGTTCTCCTACCTTGGAGGTTTTTAAACAGAGGCTAGATGGCCATCTGACAATGAACATCCTGTGAATTTAGGGGGAGGTATTTGTGAGTTTCCTGCATTGTGCAGGGGGTTGGACTGGATGACCCTGGATGTCCCTTCCAACTTTATGATTCTAAGTACTTTTCTCCTTTTCTCACAATACAAGAACTCGCGGGCACTCAATTAAATTGTTGAGCAGTCAGGTTAGAATGGATAAAAGGAAGTACTTTTTCATCCAAAGAGTGATTAACACATGGAATTCATGGCCACAGGATGTAGTGGCAGCTACAAGCATGGACATCTTCAAGAGGGAATTGGATAAACGTATGGAGCAGAGGTCCATTGGTGGCTATTAGCCACAAGGTATAGATGGAACTTTTTGTCTGGGCAAGTGATGCTCTGTATTCTTGGCGGTTGGGAGGGGGCAACAGTGGGAGGGCTTCTAGTGTCCTGGCCCCACAGATGGACCTCCTGATGGCACTTTTTTTTGCCACTGTGTGACAGTGTTGGACTGGATGGGCCATTGGCTTGATTCAACATGCCTTCTCTTATCTTATTTATATTCCAGAAGGGAGTCAACCTAAAGACTTTAAAGGCACCCATGTGTTCCATAGACCCTCTGAGAGAAGACTGAAACTTAATAATGCTGAGGAAAAAAAGAAAGGTGTTTTAAAAGACAGTTTTTATAATGGCCAGTGCTCATAGTACCATAGGAACTATCTTAATTATATAGACTATAAAGTCACAATAGATTAGCTTTCCAACTATCCCATTCCATATAGAGGACCTGCTGGCTATGCTTGGAGAAATTCAATTTTGGCGAACTAGACATATCCCAGCCTACAAATGAAAAGAACTGGATGAGGACTGCAAGAAATTTACCACAATTAACATCAACAATTACTTATACAAGTGCAAAAGATTATCCTTTGGAGTCTCTTGAAAACATGGGACCTTATACACTGCTATAGAAAAGCTGCTAAAGGAAGTTACTGGAGTGGCAGTAAGTATTAGTGATATTCTCATTAGTTGCAAAAGTGAGAACCTCTCATCATGTATGTACTTCAAAGACTGGAGGAAGCAGAACAGCAAACAAAATACGTTGTCATGAGGTCTGAAATGTAAGAGCCACAAGGAAGGGAATACAGCCTATCACTGACATGTCACAGCTACTGAAAAAGCCTTGCTTCACAGTCAGGCATAATTTGGTATGCTAAATTATTACCACTGGTTCCTCCCAGATCAATCCACCATTTTACATTTCCTACACCACCACCTCTTGAGAAAAAAAGGTATCTGTGGCACTGGAAAAAGAGATAAGAAGCATTCAAAGAACCAGAGAAATCATATCCTCTGCGCTCCAAGTCCATTAATACCTTAAGTAAAGAATTAATACTTTGTATATTTATATAATTAAATTCTTTTCTTACTTCCTCAGAACAGAAGCTCTCAAGGTGGTATAAATAAAAGTTCCCATTAAAACACACAACGGCTATAAAAGTATGTCAAATTAAAACAAATTATAGCAAATATTTGAAAAGTCCTTTGACACTTCATCATATGCAGCAGGAATGGTATAATTACTAATTGACCAAAGGTTGATCTCTTTGATCTATCTGAAGAACACTAAAGAAAACAGAACGAGGTGGAGAAAGAGGAAGACCAGATCCTAGCAGTCATGTATGATTCCTTCATTTCATTTATACCCAGCCTTTCTCCCCCATGGGGTCTCAAAGTAGCTTACATTGTTCTCCTCTCCCCCACTTTATATTCACAACAACCCTTAGACCTAGGTTACTCGGGGGGTTCCCATTGCAGACTGGGAATTTGAACCTCAGCATTAAGAATTTCATCAGTAACTTCAGAGGCAACCACTGACTCTTGCAATGAACCACAAACCTCTGGTTGGACTCATCAATGACGATTAAGCAATGCCTGTCATGGCAGGAGCACACCTACTACACAAGGTTCATTACAAGCCTGAAAACCAGTATGGCAATATCGTATTTAGCAGGTTATTGTGTTGCTTCAAGTAGCACAGTGTTACATGGTTTCTCTGAGAAAAATTCGGAAGATCTCTGCCCATTTTAGATTTGAGAAAGTAGCTTTGTTTTGTGGGGTACTAGGTGGTTGTTCCTTTACTGACTGCATAAAACTCTGGCAGAGCTGTATGGAGCACATGCCATAATTTCATGGCATGTGAATTAATTAATTTCATAATTTCATTGCATGTGAATTAATTAATTTCATAATTTCATGCATAATTTCTTTAAAATGTAGATATTTGAGGGCCACACCAAATTTTCTATTACATTTGTATTAATTTTGTATGTTTGGTATTCTTTGTCCTGGAGAAAGCATGGAATTCCCCCCCCCCTCATAGGAAACAATGGAGGATAGCTGGGGGCCTGTAGAATTGGGCATCTTGGTTCAATTCACTTTGAATTTGAGGTTCTTTAGTGGACAGGCAGCATCATCCCTGGAAAACTGCCTCTTGAGTCTACAGATCCCCATAGAGACTAATGGACCTGCCTAATTTCAGATTCCTGAAAAAACCTTGAATCCAAATACTGGACTAGTACTGCAGGCCAAAGTAATCCAGAATACAAATAATTATGCCCTCCATGAAATCCAGATGAAACAATACTGCTTTTTTCCTGGGGTACATCTCTAGTGATGCAATTTAATAAATAAAAAACCCTGATCTGAGTGGAAGAGCAGACATCAGAACACCACATGCTTCGATTGTCACATGACTGGGAACTGCACCAATCAGCAGTTTGGCAGGGAAGTACATGAAGGCATGTGTTTGGGGACAGTTCATATGGTATGGTGCTACAGCATATTTTCTGGCAAGGCTATTCACAAGCAGCCCCAGAGACTGTATTTGGGGATTGTAGACATGAAGATGCCTTATTTTGAATCACCCTTGGTCCATCGGGGTCAGCATTATCTTCTTAGATGAGCTGTGGCTTTCCAGGGTCTTCGGCAGTGGTCTTTCACATCACTTACTACCTGGTCCTTTTATCTGGAGATAAAGTCTCCAGACATTGTCTGGAGATGGCAGGGTTTGAACAGAGAATCTACAAACAAAAAACATGATCAAATGGCTGTGGTCCCTTGGGGACAGGAATTTCCAGCTCATATCATTTGAGAACCTTTCACAAGGTTTAGCTAAAGACATTTTTATGCCATGTATTGCTATAAATTAAATGAGATTTTATTATATTCGTAATTATTTATTGAGCTGAGAATCCAGACAGGGCAAACAAATGTTTACAATATCATACAGTAAGCTTTTCGAGGCCTTAATAAAAATGATTGTCACTCACTGTGCTTCACAAAAGATTTCTTTTTAATGAATAAATAATTTGATGAAATCAAAAAATATTTACAATATAAACAAATGGGAAAAGGCTTTGGATATATTAATCTGATCATCCTGTACTTTGTTTTTCATTTTCTTAATGGACTTCTATCAAGTCTCTCCCTTCTGAAACAATACAAGTTGGACAGAAATTACAACTCCATAAAACAAATGTGGTATGGATTGTGTAGCTATTAGTTCACTTTAAGCTACAGATGCTTTGTTTTATTAGGAGCAAATAGGATATAAATGTAACTAAAAATACATTATCAAAATGCTAGACGGCATTCTCCACAGAACAAAAATATACACTAGGTTCTGACAATAACAACAGAGGATCACCGGCAACAAAAAAGTACAACAGAAAGGTACAAATTTCTTCATTAGAACAGAATTGTGCTCTTTAATTCTGAATGACTAGGCTGGTCTATTGAGTTGATGGATATATATGGTAGCTGTTTCCAACCACTGGAGTGCATTTGTATTTCTGTGGGACTGTAGGTGTCTCAGGCAACAGCCATATTGTGGAAAAGGGGCAGTGCAAGCAGTTTTGGAAAGACTCTTCCAAGCTCTTAAAAAGAGCCAATACAAAGCAATATAAGCATAACACTGAGAAGTCCTCATCTCATACACACAGATATCATGAAGTGATTCACTTTTGATTGTGGTGGTGAAAGGTTTTTGCTTCTCCCCCAATGTTATTTGCACCATCATCCAGAATTCAAGTACTCCAAAGCTACTTCATAGCAGAATTTATATTGATCCTGAAAAACCGAAAGCATAAAAACAACAGAAAATCAGTCATCATAAGGACTTAACAAAGGGTATCAGTTTTCCATTCTATTAATTAAAATTATTTAATGAACCATTTCTCTCCTGTTCAATTTATTTGATTGTGTTCAAACACAGTCAATATGAATCAGCTTTGAAATCAAGTCTGCATTGGCCATAAGATTATTCATACAAGCAAAATCAATAAGTAGAACACCTGATAATTTAGATTACAGAAAATGGGGGTGGGGTGGTAAAGACAATCAAGTATAATCCTCTGAATGCCTGGGAGGAAGGCTTGGACAAAAATTTGACAAATAACTGTAATTAAATAAATCACACTACCCAGGTGCTTTATTTAGTTATCTATATAGCCTTTTAGCAGCTTGCCAAACAACAGCTTCATTCAGATGTCACATCAAGCTCACATTAAACTTGAATGTGCAAAAACCCTCCCTTGTTGCCATGTTTTGCATGTGCCCTACTCCTTTGCCCTCCCATGACAAACACAATGAAGTAATCCTGGTTTAAAAACAGCTCTGGTTATCACAATGTATGAATGCAGAGGCATGGGGTTGGACTGGAGGTAGTTTCATGACTACACCGTTTCCAAATCGAGAGTAAGTTCTGGTTAAGGATCCTGGCTTGAAAACAAGGGAGAGGCAGGGCTAGCTCTAATTAAATCTGCAATCATGTGTCATGGGAAGCCAGACTTAAGATTTAAGCCAGGATTCTTCCTCCACCTAAGAAAGAACAAGGACACCAAGCTGGGTTTGTATATGTTTAGGTTGGGCTGATATGTTGCCTTCATGTAAGCTATGATTGGTTCTGTAATTCCTTCTTCTTCATGGCTGCTTAACAGGATGGTTACCATACAACCCACACAGTATTACACAGAGAGAAAACAGTCACAGCGCTTGGAGTTACTTTATATTGTTTTTTATATAACAGCTGCTAGTGTTTCAGCAATTCTACATTTTAAGACGATCCATAAAACATTCTGTAAGGAAATAATTGCTCTTGGCCCTTTGTTTCTTAACTCTTTTAATCTTTCTGTGAGATGGAACAGCCATAATTAAATGCAGTACTCTGAATGTCAAATCGAAATTCACAGTCTTGATAAATATTAGGAGATTAAGCTATTTATAAAATATATAATTTGAAAATCTGGCATTTCATTTCACACAACTATTATTTTTGCCACACAAAGGCAGAATCCATGTGGATTGTGCTGCCCGAAGGGAAAATTAATAAGGATGTTCTGTTGAAAGTTTTAAACTTTTTACAAAAATTCTAGCGCAGACAAAATCTCTTCAGGAAGAAAGCAGTGTAACAATACTTCTACAAGTGAAGAGATTTCATTATCCCCCTTTGAAAACAACAAGCCTGCTTTTCTGAAAAGCTATCACCATATATCTTGAAAATGCCTTATGATAATAGAAATAAATTTTCTACTTAGTGATGCAGTTTAAATAGCTCGTACAAGAAGGTCCACCATGTTAGGCTTATTATTCCTCAGGGTCTTCACAGCATGGAATACATCAACAGCTCTCTGGTGTCGAAGCATTTCACAAACAATACTGATTGCGCAAAAGGTCCCACTGCGCCCACCTCCATTTCTGCAAGAAAAGCAACAAAACAGCTTGATTACTTTTTAGATTTATGTTATATGCTCTTGTATGTGCGTGGATCTTTCTACTCAAATAAGCCAGCTCAAATGTTGACACACCAGTGGCCATTTGTATACGTAGAGCCTCCTGGAGCCTGAAAAGAATACACATGTTTGGGTTCACATGCTGGAATGCATACTCAACATCTTCAGGTTTTCTTTAAACAAGCAGCGACTTAACTTCACAAAAGGCTTCTAGGACAAAGAATCTTTGCCTACAATAACAATTTAATCTTACTTTCTAGATAAGTCACACTCAGGAATTCATTTGCACATTAGGCCACACCCCCTAACATCACCATTGTTCCACACAGGGCTTTTTTTGTAGAAAAAGCCCAGCAGAAACTCATTTGTATATTAGCTTACATCCCCTGATGCCAAGCCAGCCAAAATGGGGTTCCTGTGCATTCCTGCTCAAAAAAGCCCTGGTCACGCTGTTGATAGAAACTCCTAAACAAAAACACATGTGTTCTTCCTGAAAACTAGCAAAAATGTTCAGCTTCATACCAATATATACCAACAATTAGTAACAGTAATTCAGGTGGATCTCTCCCCCACCCCCACTATTAGGGTACAAGAAATACAACAAATGTATATTATCTACCAGATCACACTGTAATCCTCCCGTTGTGCTAGGAACTAGAACTTGGAATGTTTCTTGTTGATTTAAATCTTTTTTCACTGTTTTATCAGGTTGGGTTCAAAGTCACTAATCTAGTTATATTATCAGACTGTAGAATGACTCATTCTAGAATCATCAAGAAGCCAAAGCAGAGCACACTCTCCCCTCCAGCCACTAATTTTTCTTCTGCTCTCCCTTGACTAACCTTCACCATGATCAAACCAGAAGGAATTTGTGCTGGAAGAGTCCTATGACCTGATTCTTGTTACATTAGGTATGTTTAAGGGACTGATTATGGATACTATACCAGTGTGAAGCAAAAAAGAATACAAAGAGACCTGCTGCAAAAAATGTGAGGAATAAGTGTTCAGATGCATGATTAAATATAGCATTTAGTAGAGCTTTATCTTTGGTTATTTTTAATCTTCAAGAGAATCTCTTTGCTTTTGGAAACTATTATTTCCACAGCTATTCTAATCAGCATCTTTAGGCTGCACTTCATGGAAAATAATAAAGCTTAATAATTACTCAAGTGCAGACTAGTTAGCTTGCAGCTTTTTAAATCCGGAGCTCACAAATGGCTGAATTTCAAAGGAATCTACAATATGGCACATCTGTCACATCTAGGCAGCATGAAAAGAACATTCCCTGCTGCCAAAACACGGGATGATATTGTGCCATTCTTTGAGCATTTTAATTAAAATAAAGTCATTTAAAAGGATTGCGTTAGAGCTTTTTCCTTTCTATGCCACCTAGAAGTGACATGCAAGTGTGTGTGTGGATATATGTGAGATGCAGCACAACCATTAATATTATAAGTAAAAGAGAGTGATAATATCAATTTGCATTTAAAAAGGACCTCCCAGATGTGGATCCCAAAGCATTAATGAGCTAAACCTCACAAGATAAAGTATTAAGACTTCTATTCAACAAATGAGAAAACTATCTGTCCATGATTGTATGGAAAGTAAAGCCATTTTAGAAAACTTTTGGGAAGAAGCAGTTAAAAAAATTGTCAAGCACGTTTCTTTAAACATAGCATTTTGGTTCAGCCTCCACCAGACCTTCAGTCTTCAAGGATAGTGTAAGAAAAAGCCCCCTACTTTTCATACACATGGACATCGTGATCACCAGTATGGTTGCCAGGGTGCCTGGAGTTTTGACTCACACACATCTGCTCTAAGAAGTGGACTTTGCCCACGGTTTCTATAGTATTCACATAAGCCTCAGCTTTGCAGCAGCATTCTACATCTCTGGATGGGTGTTAGCCAGAACTACAGACAAGCCTCCAGCCGCTCCTTACGTGCACAATCTTGGAAGAAACCATGCCTGTTTCCATGAACCAAAGGCTAACACCACCAGAATCCATCTTGTTTTCCTGACTCCATTACAGCAAAGCAAGAGACTCACATATCCAACAGCTGCTTCAACTTCTGCATAAGGCAATCAAGCTTATAAGGCATGGATCCTTCCAGACTGCCTAAGCTTTAGTCCAACGGAACCCAAGACAAAGGATGGTGCCAGCAGAGGAGTAAAGAAGAGGAAGAACAGCTTCACTCAGAGCCATAGTTATTGTATAAATCGGGTGTCATCTTAGGTATCAATTTGACCATCTATTGTCACTTATAGATAAGTTTGGACAGCTTCTTTAATCACCTCCACCCAATACCTCCACCCATGCCCTGCCCTAACTGTCACACTGGAGCCTCCCCCTTTGCCCATTGTTACCTGGAAGCCCAATCAGGTAACCAGGGCCAGATCTGCTCATTGGCCAGGTATGGCTATCCAATCAGGTGCCCCCAATAAACTGGCCATTGGCTACTGCACAAGTCCAGCCCTTATGGTCATTGCGGAGCCTCCCCTTTTTCTGAGGTCATGTACCAGCTGACCACCTGTAATCCACCCCTGAACCTCCTACCCCCTTAGGGGTCAAGGTAGACTTTATAACCTCTGACCCAACTCCCCAAAGGTGTGCATAATATAATAATAATAATAGATTTTATTTGTATCCCGCCCTCCCCGCCTAGGCGGCTCAGGGCGGCTAACAGCATTTTATACATTTACATTAATAGATAAAAACTGTAAATTTAACAATTAAAAATTAAACATATAAAAACCAGTTAGTAGATTAAAATACATAATTTAAGTTAATTTAAATTTATCTGGCAGTAGTAATGGTTAGTTCCGTGACGCTGATTCTGCCAGCTTAAATGGTTCAATAGTAATGTAGATGGCGGATCCTTTATTCACAGCAGTTGATGTTGATATACGCTTGTTTGAAAAGGACGGTCTTGCAGGCCCTGCGGAACTGGTCAAGGTTCCGCAGGGCCCGCACTTCCTCCGGAAGCTGATTCCACAGTGCAGGGGCCATAGCTGAAAAGGCCCGAGCTCTGGTGTTTTGGAGCTTGACCTCTCTCGGCCCAGGGATCGCCATTTTATTTTTTCCCACTGACCTCAGTGCCCTCTGGGGTTCATATGGGGAGAGACGGTCCCTTAGGTAGGCTGGTCCTCGGCCATGTAAGGCTTTAAAGGTAATGACCAACACTTTGTACTGGACTCGGTATGTAATTGGCAGCCAGTGCAGTCTGCGCAGCCCTGGCCGTATGTGCTCCCATTTCGGGAGCCCCAACAGTAGCCTGGCATCTAGCAGTACCCCATTCCTGCTGTTTAGATACATCCCCGATTCTTGGCCAGTTGAGGGTCCCCTTCCCCATAGTCCTCGTTTGTCGCCATTGGAGCCTTCCTTGAAGACTATGATCGGTAATTATCACCCTGTTTGTCCATCCTTATATTACCTCTATGCATTTCTCTCTATTTTTATTAGGTCTGTATGTATGTTATATTAGTCTATTATCTTGTATGTGTGTGTTCTATATTTTTCTGTAATAAAATCATAATTGTTTTACTTAATTAGTGTCCTTGGTAAATTTAGCAATAATTTCTGGAAGTGGAATCCTGTATACTAGATTCTAGGTCCCTTTTAAGCCAAAGGTGCCCACCTGTCAATTCCCCAACCTCTTTTGAGGGCATTTTGGCTTACAATAGAGGTGGCAGAAATGCCTGAGTGGCATATTAGTATAGTAAGCCACAGATGAAGGAGACTAGGTGAACCCAGCTCATCTGAGTCTGACCGATTTCGCACTCACCTTACGTCGTTCTCACGTTCGTCTTCTCAGCACGGCTAACTTCCGATTTCCCACTATCTCTGCTGGGACTGCAGCAAGCTTCGGTGTTTTTGCATCACAAACGGAAACTGGTTTTTAGTGAAAATGCCAATGCTGACGCAGATAGTGGAAAATTGGAAGTTAGCTGCGCTGAGAAGACAAATGTGAGAGCAGAGTAAGGTGGGTGCGAAATTGGTCAGACTGGCCCAGCTGTAGGATACTTTCACTGTGACCCTGTAGAAGACACAGGAGATATGCAATTAGATCTCTCATCTTTTACGATACATTTTTAACAGCAACTACACTGCAAAGGGGAAGAACCGACTAGGAACTGTTGAGCTCAGAGAAGCATCTAACCTTTCCCTGTGTGTGTGTATGTTAAGTGTTGTGTAGTTGCTTCTGACTTAAGGTAACATTATGAATTTATGTCCTTCAAAATGTCCTATTTTTAATAGCCTTGCTCAAGTCTTGAAAACCGAGGGCCATGGCTTCCTTTAATGAGTTAATCCATCTCATGTTGGGTCTTCCGTTTTTCGTAATGCCTTCAACTTTTCCTAGCATTATTATCTTTTCCACTGACTCTTATCTTCTCATAATGTGACCAAAGCATAATAGCTTCAGTTTAGTCATTTTAGAGTCTAAGAAGAGTTCAAGCTTGACTTGATCTTGAACTCACTTATTTGGCTTTCTGGCAGTCTGCAGTATATGTAAGTCTTTCCTTTAACACCATAGTTCAATACATGTCCCCTTCAGCAGTTACAAATATTCATATATCAGTATTCATCTATTTCCCCTGTCATGGCAAACAACAATGGTCAACTACATATTTCCAGGCAGCTCTAAAGCAGGGCCCTGCTTATGGTCCCTAAGCACCTGCTATTTGGTGATATACTACCATATGGCCTATCCATCATGAATGTGCCTAACAACCATCCAAGCTAGTGGCCATCACCCTCAGATTTCAGTCACTTACAAACAATGGACAACTGTACGGCCTTCTCCTCCATTGTAGTCTTCCTGCCACTTGTCCACTTGACGTATGAGTTTCAAAAAAGAACGTTTGGACACAGGTGTGTCTCTATACATGGGCCATCCTAGGAACTGAAATTGCTGCACCATTCGGTAACCATCCTGGGGCTGTGGGGATCCAACCAGCAGGAGGAGAATAAAAAACAGCATTATTTATACTACATCCAGAGAAGATACGCATTACACATTCTCATCAGAACGAATAGTATTATTAAGGCAGATTACTGTTTACAAGTTACTAAAATTATTTACATTTAAGGAGTTAGGACATGAATTTCAGAGTTATTAAGATGATGTCCTAAATAGGGGGAAATACTAATAAGCTGGAGTGGAACAACAGTACAGCTGCAAAAGGCAAGTATATGATGATTAATATTATAGTAATCACTGGCTAGCAACATGAAATCTACCATATTGTTTAAATTATCACTGATCTTTTTTATAGCTTTTCATTTTATAGCTTCTCATTTTCAGAGTTAACTTTCACTGCCTGACGACTTATCATTAACATACTAAATAAAGATTTCTTCATACATAGCAAATCTTTCTTCTTTTCTTTGTAAAGATATATTTTATTTTATCTAGGAAAACTGGAATTTTTTTTTGTGAGGAAGGACAAGGATGAAGGGGGAAAAAAACCTTCTGATTCCCAATAATTTTAAATATGTAAAAATACAATGGAACTTCAGATTTCAAAAATATCCAAAAGCTTCACAATTTTTGCAGTCCTAAGGACAGGAAATATTTAAAACCCCAAGTTCTTTCATGCACTCTTAATTCTGCACAAAAAGGAAAAGACACCAGATAAAACTGTCAGGTTTGGCAATCTTGTTTTCTTGAAGGAAGGGTCAGATACCCTCCCCCCAAGCCATGCAAGCCTGATCTGAATACACTGTGCATGCAGTTTATCTAACAGATATATTGGCTGTGTTCAGTGATCCATTGCTCTAACTCAGTGGCTCTCACCAGCTGTTCTACTGACAATGATTCCAGTTACAACACAGAATTACACAGCATACTACACAATACACCTCTCACATGAGTTGTCACTTTGATTAGCCGGTTATTTTCTTCAGCACAAAAGTAATTGTAATCACTTTTATGTAACACTAAATTGTTATGATTTATGAACACTATTTTTATTTTCTGATTTATGTGTAAAAATTTAAGTTAGCTGATTTTATCTTTTTAATATACAGATCTACAATTTTTTGTTTCTGTTTTCCTCTCATCAATGAAATCAAATAACTGATAAGTTCCTTACTCTTGATGCATTATAAATTCGGAATATCCGGCTAATAATGTCTTCTTCTAAATCAGCAGAAACAAACTCCACCTGAATAGGGCCATGGCGGTGAACCCCATTTTCAGGCCAGTATTGTGGACACAACTGTAGAATAAACAGAATAAATGTAAGAACATTAATAAAACAATTTTCAATAATTTCAGTCACACTTACTGGTGTTCTGACACACACATAAAGCATTATTCAAGAAGGGGGGCTCATACCGATTTCCCATTAGCCTTATGCCAATCTCATTCTTCTCTTCTTTGCGGGGCTTCCGTCTGATTTCGCACTATCTACCCCGGGGCTGCAATTCGCTCCACCTCTTTTGCGTAGCAAACAAGATCCTCTAAAAACCAGTTTCTGTTTGCCGCGCAAAAAAGGCGAAGCTAGTTTCAGCCCCAGGCAGATAGTGTGAAATCCGACAGAAGCTTCAGGGAGAAGAGGAGTGTGAGAGCAGCATAAGGCTAGTGAGAAATCGGTCTCAGTCTTTTTCAGTGCTGGGAAATGCTCCACATACATAATTAAAATGCTTACGCAAAGCACTTCCTGGCATCAAAGGGTATGAAGCATCCCATTTTTGATCAGAGCTTCATAGGGACATTGAAGCTCCATGAAACTTTGGATCAGTAAGTGCCCAAAATTGGATTGCAGGAACAATTCTCAGTCTCCCAAGGCACAGTTCTGCTTACAGTTGTACATTAAAGTTCCTTTGAAATCAGTGAGATTTAAGCAAAAGAGTTTTTGTATGTGTGTGCACACACTCACACATGCATGGGGGTATAAACACAATAACAATTTTTATCCATCTGCTCTAGCTAATTTTTATCCATCTCTGTACAGGACACTTGTCAATTCTAAAAACCTTAGGCATTTGAGATTACAGCTTTTGCACATCAGTTTAACAATAGGCTGAGGCAAGATACAAGATGGAATGTTGTGAGCCAGTAATTAAGTAGTGTGCATTTATCCACTACCAGAACTTGGGTCCTATTATCTAAACATCAGATCCATGCCCAAATATGGGGAAAGCCACATGCTCCCCTCCCTCCACCCTTCTTGGCCTATTTTTCAAGATGCATTTTTAGTATTATTTGAATTGCCTGTCAAAGACCCACTTCAACAATCAGCCTGCCCCCAAACACCCCCCTCCTCACTGGAATTCTTTCCTCTATTTGGAACTTTGGAAGTATTCTATTACTCTGGACCACTCCTTCTCTCCATGTCTGGATACTATGCTGACCCCCATCAGTGCCTCCTCCTCTTGCCTGCTACATGCCTGCAACCATATCTAGCCCCTTCCTGCTTTTCTAATCCTGGAAAGTTTAAAAAAAAGCATTTTAAAGCATTGCTGCTTGTCCTATAAATGAGGACAGAACCCCGCCTCCTACACTGGCCTCTTGTGTGCTCCTTGCTCAACCAAAGGCTACCCTTGTTTTGTGAGTTGTTTGAGTTTCTGTTGGTCATGACACACAATACTTTGCTTTTTTGGATTAATCGCAGCTTGGCTTCCATTAAATACCAATATCAGTAGCTATATAGCCTATAATTTCTTTCTTGCCTTGTTCTTCTCTTTTTGGCCTCTTACTGCCCCTTCTTTCAACAAAGTAAATTTTTAGATCTTGGGTGTTTGAAGCAACTTTTCTTTTAATGGATACTTAGCATAAGTTAATGTAGACTTCATACTTGGTATTATTTCACTGCTTGGAATTTGCTAATTTTCCTGGCCAAATAGTTGCATTTCTCCAAAATAAATTTTGACTTGCATCATAAGTGCCTTTTCTGCTTATGCTACTCTTGTACTTTTACTCATGGAAAGGTGGGAAGATGATCTTTACTAATCCCCCTTCTCGCTACAGTCTCCAACTCCCCCCCCCCCCATGATGATCCTGTAGATTCAGTGAACTGATTTCAGAGGAAACTGAAAACAACAATGAGAGGGGGGGAAGTAAAGTCACCCTTTTATGCAGCACCTTTTCAATTTGCAAAAGGGGGAAAGCGCATAAGCACAGTGAAGGAAGGCAGGTTTGTGCTTGTTCATGATGTCTGAATGCTACCAAGGCCTATGGTAAATGCAGGCACTGAATATAATGTTTGTTTGTGACAAAGCTTTCGCTTAAAATAAATTTGGAAATCTCAGGGATGGCTACAGGTTGTTTACAATATGGCCAGCAAATTTACAAAAAAACACAATACCACTGTGCTCTATTGCTGCCAGTGCAATGCATGTACACTTGCAGGTTGGGAGAAGTAATTCTCCAGTTTTTCCAACCCACAGTAAAGAAATAATACACCATATGAAGAAATGATAATTTAAGGTGAAAAATATAAATAAAAGTTACGGTTCTCAATGAAATCTGCTCTCCCCTGCCCCCTCCCCATTTTACTGTTTAAATTCTGACCTGTATTTCTAATTAAATCTTGTAATCGATGCTGGAGAAAGTACCAGAACAGATGTACTACCTGACACAGATCATCCCCCAGTAGCTTTACAAGGTAGCTAAGGCCAATGGAAACCTAAAACAGCTCAGTGCTCTTGTATATTCAAAACATGGCTGAGAAATTCAAATGCGCTTTTTAGTGGCAGTTAAAAGTCTGAGTCCCTAGAGCCTTTCTTCTTTCACTCTGAAAATAACCTACCACCATATAAACAAGGGTTTTTGCCTTTCATGTATTTCCCCAGAGACATGTGAGTGTGGCTAGGAATAAAAAATATGGAAGGTACTGTTTGCAGTTGGTATTTATTGACTTGTAAGAAGGGACATTTATTCTGATTTTTAACAACAACAAATACTTCTGTTAAGGAAAAAAACACCATTATTCTTCCGTGGTTTTCTTGTACTATTATAATGATTTATGATGAATACACCAAAAATACAAAAAAGAGTAAGCATCCAATATGCAGCCAGCTAGCAAAAGTATTTAATTAAACCAAGCACACTATGTGTCTGAATTATTATAGGAACAGGGGTCAATAATTATTAATTTCCATGGGGAATTATTGGCAATTTTCTTCCATTGCTCCATTTTGCTACCATGATGGGCACATCAAGAATGTGTGCTGTGTACTCTTCAGTCAGCTGGAAGATGCTTACATTCAGTTTCTTAGGCTTCCAGAGAGCTGACTATTAGGACATACCTGCACTTCCTGTTGCTACCACTTTAGGTGGCAGAAAGAGCAGCAGAGCGGTAATTTGTGTCTGGCAGAGGGCTAAGTCCACACTACTTGAGCTGTTGTGCTGATGGCAGCAGCCATCATGACAGGTCGCCATCTGGACCCTCCCCTGCCCCACATTTGTAGACTCTGTGCCACAATATGGTATATATTCCAGGAATATAGAGGTGCACAAATATGGACTCTTTTTCATCTACAAAAAAAGCCTGAAACAGAACAAGGTTCATCATCTTCTCAAGGAAGTCATAGCAAGTCTCAGGCATAGCATTTCAGCCCTGAAGAATGGTACTTGAGCTTTCATATGTGATATGGTAGCGAGGGGTGAAACTAGATCAGAAAGACCTGGGTTATTCTCAGCAGTGAAGTCCTCTGAGTGATCTTGTAGTCGTTATTAATTTCCAGCCTAATGCACCTCACAGCTTGGGCATGGAAATACCTATGTAGAACATTCTATGTTCTCTGGAGGAAGGGACAATGGCGGAATACAAATTTGATCACTGTGGCCAGCAGAAAGGTGGAAGGGAAGTCCCATCCTGGGGGATCTCTCCCCCGCTTCTACTGGCTGTTGATTTTGGGCTGTCTTCTGCATTCCATTTAAAGTTTAAAGAGATTGCACAAGAGAGCTGCTCCATGCTTCTTTCAGGGGTTTGCAGGGCCACAACCTGCATTCCCTATTCAGTTTGTAAACAAGGCTCCTGGTTTGGTTTGTGGTTCAGCCATGAACCACAAACTGAGCCAAACTGCATTTTCCCAGTTTGTGCCCATCCCTACTTGTGAATGTTTAATATAATGAATTAATGTTGCTTAATTGCTATTTTAACAAGGTATTTATAATTGATCCACGTGAGCATTTTATGACTGCTCTTTAGAACTCTGTTAAGCTATTAATGCACTGCAACTGAAATGTGAAAGTTGGTATTACTTTATTATTGTTATTACATGGGAGGAATAATATGTGCTTGACTAGTTACAACTATTTGGCAGTAAACTTTAATATAATTTTGTTAAGCTACTGGTGTCCAGCAATTGGAATGAGAAAGATTGGCCTTGAAGAAGAAAACTTCAAAATGGGAGAGGAGCTAATACCCCATCTCTTCGCTGATTACTATGAAGATTTTAACATTTCTCAGTAAATTACCGCCAAGTTGGATTTTTAAATCAACTTATTGTGTAATCATTTAAACGTATACTTTGCAACATATGTAAATACCTCTAATTGATTTCTCACTTGGTATTCAATGTTTGGTGTCAGCACTGTGAAATAAATCTTTGTAATGATGTCAATAGTTTTTTACCTGCTAATCTAGAGCCACGTATTTAGATCCATGAAGTTACCATTGCTATCAGAGCACAGAATGGAGTGATCAACTTGCAAAAAATGAGGAAATGATAATTTGCAATTCTCCATTTTCAATAATAATGGCCTATGTTATACCGCGATAAAAATTAGGCCGAGCCGATGGTGCAAGATCTTGTAGTCTTGTTGAAGCAACACTGAAAGACTAACATATTCCTCTGAAGCAGACTGTTGATTAAATGCATAGGGAATTTTTAGTTACACCATCACCTTTGGCTTTTAAAAAAATCTGATTAGTGTGGCCCTTTGTATTTCTCCTATGGCATACGGTGAGAAGAAATACATTTTTTCTTTGGAGCTTTGAACTTAACAAAACTTTTACTCTGAGTTTTAAAGTTTTTCTCTCTGGGCAGAGAACAGGCAGAAGGAGGGAAGTCAGTTCACTTGCTTTCCAACCTCACCTCAGCCACCTTTTTAGAAATGCTAATAGGTTTAGCTAGAAACAATGGGATGGTCCCAGCAGAGAACAGATATTTGGAGGCATTAAGACTAGAAAGTCCTCTGGAAGAAACTCCTGCAGATTTCAGGAAAAGTTTCTTTGAGAAAGTGGAGAACTCCTGGTAGCAAGGAGGAAAGGCTCTTTGGTGCTGATTCCACTGAAGCAGACAGAGCTCTTTAATGACATTTGGAAGAGGCAGCCATTGCCATGTGGTGGCCTGCACTAGAAGGAGGCTTGAAGATAAAGGAATCTGTATAAAAATCTGTAACTTTCTAAGCTAAGGAGCATGCCTTATATTTATCATCTGGTAGGACATGTATAGAGGGAAGGACAGAGAAATTACATTTTACCTTGTTCTTTTGAATTCCTCACTCAATTTGGTGCTGTGCTAAAAATGTTTCTGAACACTTTCTTTTTAATAAATGATCCTGGTGGTGGTTCTCTTTGCTACAGAGGCCCCCACTGTCTTGGGCATGCTATTTTAAAAGGAGCCCTAGAAGGAAGGAAGGGCATTCATTTGGCATGTGGCTATTCCCCCCGTTGCACACAAGGAGCAGGTTCTCCCCATAGTAACCAGACTCTGGGGTGTGGGAGACACAGAGGCAAGGCCTCATAACTTGGAAGGGAAGCCGGGTGTCCTGACCCTCCCAGTGATATCCAGCAATGCACCCCTAGAATACGATAACTATGTACCCCTGGAATATGATCAGCAATGCCCACCTGAACTGGGATGGTCTCTTTTCCACAGAAGAGAGGCAAACCCAATCAAATCTCTAGGATCCTAGGCAGGCTGGCGTAGGGTGGCCATAATGTCTGAAGGTCAGCCAGGGACACCTTGGGGGGGTGAAGCATGTGCCGCCGGAAACAGGAAGTGATGTCACTTCCGGTGACGTCGTGCTGTCGCCGGAAACAGGAAGTGACATCACTTCCTGTGACATCATCCCCCACGCCACCTGCCGGAAACAGGAAGTGACATCATTTCCTGTGACATCATTTCCCCCGCGCCACCTGCCGGAAGCAGGAAGTGACATCACTTCCTGTGACATCATTTCCCCCAAATGACATCATTTCCCCCAAATGCCACTGCCAGAAACAGGAAGTGACTTCACAGCACTTCCTGTGACGTCCCCAAAAATCCCCCAAATATCACTGCCGGAAACACCAAGATTATTTATAGAGAGGGAAAGGGGGAAGTAAAGTTAAATGAAACTCTTTTTTTACTTTTTTCAAAGTGAGAAGACTAGAGAGAACGGGTTCCATGCTGAGAAGTCAGTCAGATTCCAGTGAGATTCCAGTGAGACTGTGCTGCATAATGCAGCCTATTTATTTTGTCCTGTTTGCTCTGTTGGCTCTATCTGCGCCACCTTCATCACTTTCGGGGTGTGGATCCCCCAGTGGGGTGGTCTCCTGACTCCCTCCGCCGGCTGTTTCTGATAGCCCTGCGCCCCCTCTTTCATTTGATATGTGTCCCGTGCGGGTGCCACCCTCCCGCCGGGAGATGCCGCAAAATGAGCCCCCTTGAGGCTTATGGCGGCAGGGCTCGGGGGAAGCGTGCTAGACTGCTGTTCTTTTGAGGGGTTATAGAGTGTTTCGAGCCCGTCCCTGTGGCATCGGTCCCATCGTTGTGGGACCCAGGGGGCCGGCGCAGCAGCACGCCGAAGCAGCCTGTCTCTAATAACACAGGTCGAGATGCAGGACAGGAACCCGGAAGTGACCGACAGGCTGCTTCAGTGGTGTGCGCACGCGCAGGGACGCTGGCTCCCTCACTCGCCGCCTTCCCCGCCCGCGCGTGCGGCCTGCCGGCTCCCCACTGGCTATACCGGGACTTCTAATGGTCCCGGTATAGCCAGCCCGGGAGCCGGGAATTGGGGGCCAGAACCGGGAAAGTCCTGGGAGACGGTCTGGCCACCCTAGGCTGGCATGACACCAAGTCTGGTTTGGTCAGGCTTGGCAGACATTTTGGCTTTGCTAAAACCCTTTTCTGATCCTGGGAACTGTGAGACCCAGGCCCAGATAAGGAAATATAGTGGGCTAGGCTGGAACATTCCTTCACCCTTTTGATAACCTTTCAAGTCCTGTTCTCAGACCATAAATAACAGGACACAAACACTCTTGCAACTCCTAAAGAAATGGCCTGGATGGTATGGTCTGTTGTCTCTCAGGAAAGACAGCAGAGACACTAAGTTGAAAGGTTGAGGCCATCTGGTTATCTGGTGAATGTGTGGTATCTCTAATCTGGTCTCACATTTCTGTCAGAAACCATTAACTATAGAATCTATATTTTTCTTTAATTATTGTTGAAGCCATCAAAGTGGAACCATTTTCTAAACAAGTGATGAATGGATGTCCATCTTGACACATAGAGATTCAACACCTATTCTTGAGCTTCAAGGGAAATGAGACTCTGCAATAACATAGCCATAAAACCATTTTCCCAAGGTAATTAAAATTCTTCTTTTGGGGTCTGCATGTATTCGACACCCTCCTTTTTCATTGTATACTTGGAATGATGTGACATAATTTACTTCAGATGTGACATAATTTACCCTAGAAAACAGGCCACCTTAGCTGTCAAGAGTAGCTTGCCTCCCCCTACTGTCGCTTCTTGAAAGAGAGTCTCCTCTCCCTCTGACTGAGCCTACCCTGCAAGAACTAGGTATTGCATCACCTTCCACCCTCCCTACCTATCAGCTAACCTCTGTAATTCCTCTTGTCTGCTTGAAAATTCTTTGATTGGGATGTAACTATTTAAAATCATTTTTCAATAATAAAATCAGTTGACTTAACCAAGGATTTCAATGGTCTATCTCCATAAACATGGACAGAGTTTCTGCCTACCTCACCTCTTGTAGTCTACCATTTTGAGCTAAGAAAAATTAATAATCACCAATAAAAAGCTGGTTGAGGTAACACCAGTGGGCAATTCCTACAAAAGTCAGGTGGTGGTGGTGGCTGAACAGAGAGACAGAGAACAGCCCCTCCAGGTGTTGGGAAGACCCAGGAAGTCAGAATGGAATAGGGCCTGCAGGCCAGAGCAGGACTGTTTTGCCACACAAACCCTCCTAAAGCATTCTTGGCTTTAGAAGCTACTGTTTATTTAAAAATCATGGAGACCATTCTGGTTAAGTCTGAGCATCACATTCTGCACAGTAAGGGTGTGCTCAAATTTCAGAATGTGTAGATAAAATGCTGGTTACTGTGACTGGTAAATTTGTCATAACAGCACTGAACAAGGAAAACATTGGGAAAACTTCCATTTTCTGTGTATCTCTGAAATATCAATTGTTTCTTTGCCTTTAGTTACAATTATCAATTTGTTTTTAAAAAGGATAATCTGTTCTTAATGCTTTTCTTGTGCCATTGTTTCTACTCAATCTTGTGTTGGTCTGCTTATATTATGATTACAGTGTTTGTAACAATCTTCTTATATATCCTGCCTTCTTCCCATCTCTGTGTTTAATTGCAAATTACACAGTGGTTTATAAGGAATTCGACTCTTCTGAACCATGTATGTGTAACAGTACCTCCATGTACAAATTGCACTATAATGTATAGTTTTACAATTCAACTAGTTACAGTGACTTACTTGTGCAGGATCCACATCATTTAGCATAACTATTGATGTGCAGTGGTAGTCTAGAACCAGTCTCCAGAAATCTTTGACAGTATTTGGTAAAGGATGCTGCGTAACTATGAAAGCTGAAGGTTGTTTATAGCTCTGTAATACAAAAGGAAGGATGATTGCAAAAATGCCAGGATTGGAACTATAATTAGAGGAAAAGCAAGAACTCGCTGGAGAGGGCAAATCCCTTTCTTCCCCACCGGTCCCTTTTTTTGCCCTGTCTCTGCTTTTTCCTTCTTTGCTGGTTCCTGCTTTCTTCGCCCTTTCTTCCGCTTCCATCCCATCTGATCTAGCTCTCACTCCTTTCCACACTGCCCCCAATCTAGCCAGAGGTTCTCTGGCAACCCTAACCTGCAGCTGAGATCTCATGGTGTTGCCTAAGAAGTCCTGGCAGTCATTTTGGACTCTAGCCTAATTCTGGATGAATTCTTAAGGGCCATAGTTTGGCTTTAGGGCTTCCATGAATAACGGCATCAAATGGCTTCAGAATCGCATGGAAATGAAAGAGAAAGAAAATATTCATAGAATATACTCAGTTTTTACTAGCAAAATAGGCTGGAAGCAGCTGTTGTTGACTGGGGTTTCAATATTTATCAGAGCAGTTCTATCCAGTCCTATCTTATATCACTCTTAAGTTCCCCTATGCTGGTATAACTCAAAGGGACACTGGTGCAGATAAACTTTGTCACTGTTGTGCCAGCTGTATCACACCATGTAGAACTTTTACAGTGATAGAGAACCACCAGTAAAATGGATTCAGCAAGGGAAGAGGAAAACCTAATCCTCATTCTGGTTATAATGCTGTTGGAAACCATTCAAGCATGTAATGTGGCTACCTATACACACAGGGAAATCCTATGGTCCAGCTAAAATGGCATAACATAGTCACAGTCCTATGCTCAACTACGTGAAAGGTGCCAACTGCCAACCAATGACTTACTATGCAATGAGTATCAAAATGCAGTTACCCTACACACTGCACATCCTCTCCCTACACCTTTATTAGCATAAAGATAATACTTAGAAAATCTTATATAAATGCAAATTTCTTATATTTCTTTTTCCTCCCAAGTATTACTATTATAGAAAGTTATTTAAGAATGTGTTCATTCGTTTCCAAAGACTGCTTTCTTGGCATGTGTGTATGTATGCGTGACAACCTTAATTAGTGTTGCTCCGAAATGTCAGATATACTCTTTCGATCTCTAGAGAGCATAAAACATGTTTAAGTATCCTTCTACTGATACTCTATAAGTGCTATTAAAATCTCCATGGCTGTGGTTAAGGAAGAAGAAGAAGAAAAAGAAATATTCATTCAGAACAGAAATGTTCATTAAGTCAGAAATGAACGAAATGACTGAGGTAATGGCTTGTGTACTATCTAGGCTGACAGGCAATTATTTCTTTTTTTGTTAATTGCTATGAAATTTAGGAGTAAAGGAAACTAAAATATCGCTGCAAACCTTATTATGCATTTAGCTGCCTTTGTGGATAACCTTTTCCCTTCGTAAGCTTTCTAGTTAAAGGTTTAAGCACTAGTAAAGAGGCAGCTAGGCAAATTTCATTTGTCAATAAACTCCCCTCCCCATTGATTAGTGCTCTCAATAAAGCTTTCAGACCTGGGCTGTGATATAACATATGTGGGATCTTAAATGTATTTGAGCGCTTAAAGATTTTGTGTCATTTTTCGGTAAAGCAAATTAGAAAGATCGTGCTGACTGTGCTTTCTGGTACTTTCCAGTTTGTTGAGCAGGGCATTCTTTCTTAACTGTTAACACTCAGAGAGGAGCTTACATCCATCAATGCAGCATTAATGTAGTTACTGCTTTCCCCATCTATTGTGATAAGGAAAGGTAGGCATCTGTCTGGAGGAAGCACATCCATGCATCGGTTCTTCTCATGATTCCGCGGTAAAAGTGCTATACTGCAATCTTCCACACGCAAAGTTGGAGTCACCATGTTCAGAGTCTACAAAACAAGGTAAATGATATATGAGATAAAGAAGTTTTGTGCTCCTGAAAGTTATGGTAAGATCTGGGTTGCCAGGTAAAAAAATCCCCAAACCTCAAAGGGACATTTCATATCATTTGACTTTAGATATGTGATGCTGTCCATGACTTACCCTGAATTCTTCTTTGATTTGGCTTGAATTTGTTTGAGGATCCAATTTGTTCATTTCATAATACACTGACCTAACCTGAGAAGCTGGAACAGATGTGTCTCCACATAGACATGCTTCCAGTATTGCATCATGTATAAATACATACTGTTCCTGAAGGAGAAAACAAAGATCTGGTTTATATGAACACACTGCTAGTGCCTGTATAAATCTCAGTACATAACATTGCAATCCTAAAACCTTTTTCCTGGTTCTAAGCCCCATTAAATAGACCTGAGTAGCCTGCATAGGGTAGCACAATAACTGAATCCAATGTTTATCTGATTTTAAAAAAAATGAGATTAAATGCTACTCCTAACTTGCCTTGTGTTGGAAATCTACTGACAGTCATTAATTATCATCAGGGCTTTTTTTTTGTAGCAGGAACTCCTTTGCATATTAGGTTACACACCCCTGATATAGCCAATCCTCCTGGAGCTTACAGGGCTCTTAGTACAGGGCCTACTATAAGCTCCAGTAGGATTGGCTGCATCAGAGAGGTGCAGCCTAATATGCAAAGGAGTTCCTGCTACAAAAAAGCCCAGATTATCATACATCTAATTTTGAACCCAGCACCCATGTAGACAGAAAAACCCAGATAATGGGGCCAGTTTCATATAGTGTGTTCTCCCCCAGATTAGCAGAAAAAAGAAAAGTAAAAAAAAAATCTGGGTTTTTTTAAATCCCACTTCTCAAAGAAAGGAATGTTGTCTGTGTAGAGAATTTAAAGGGTCATCCCTGTGGGGGAAGGGAGCAGGAACTGCCACTGCCACTTGTGTTGGGCAGGCAGTCAGTCAGGTGGAGGGGGAGAAGGGGGGGCTGGCACTATCACTACATGAGCTGGGTGGGCAGAGGGGAGGGAAGATCCAGAGCCACCACATGGCCCAGGCAGACAGGAATTGAGTGTGTGGAGGGAAGCAGAAGGGTAGGAGAGGGAGTTGGAGCCCTTTCTACAGGCTGCCAGGCAGGTGGCCAGCTGAGCAAGCAAGTGGAAAGAGGAGTGGGTCCCCCTCCCATGAGTTTCAGAGCTTTCCTACATATTGTAGTAAAATATTATAAAGTGTTATATATTTACAATGGTCTCCTATCCAGGTTACCATAACCTGTCTCCTTACTAGCTTTCATTTTGTTTTGGGTTTCAGCAGGGGTGGAATTCTAGCAGGAAATCCTTTGCATATTAGGCCACACACCCCTGATGCAGCCAATCCTCCAAGAGCTTACAAAAAAGAACCTTTTAAACTCTTGGAGAATGGCTACATCAGGGGTGTGTGGCCTAATATGCAAAGGAGCTCCTGCTAGAATTCCACCCCTGGGTTTCAGTGTCATCATGATGCTGATCATATCCATTATGATGCTGATCTGTTTTTAGTTTTCAACTGTTCCAGGAAGTTTTTAGTTTTCAACTGTTCCAGGAAGTCCATTGATTCTATTTCTCACTGAAATGCCTGAGAGTAAAAACATTTCAGATGAAAAAAGGGAGGGGGTACCTCACATGACTCAGTACTCTTCCATCCATCCTCCATCTCTGTGTACAGAAAATAATCATACCAGGGAGAACCTGTCTCTAATATCTTGTTTTCCATGTGAAAGAAAGTTTTCATATGTAGAAGCATTCAGTTCTACAAACCCTAACCCACAGTCTGAAGTAGTACAACCCAGACTTCCGGGTTTTGGCATCTTGAGCTTGGTGGGATGTGCAGAGCTCGCTCTCAGCAACCCCCCAAACCGGGGCAGTAGGGGGGGATACCACAGCTGTGGTATCTTGAGGAAGATCCTGGAGGGGTCTTCTGGCAGCAAGGGGCTCTACAGGAGCCAGGAGAACGTGGTGGCTGCTCCTTGTTCCTCCTGTTTGCCCTGATGCTCTACCATCACGGTCGCCATAATGGCAGTAAGAGATGAACGCCTGACTGCTTTTCTTCTTTAACAAGCTTCTACTATATCATATTTCTACCTTAATCACCGAAATGCTATCGTGCAAGAAAGTTTTTCTTGTTACTACTATCAATTAATGGATCTTCTGTTATAACACCAATTTGGACTGTTTAAAAATAAGGGAAAGAGGAGGATATCCCCCCCTTTTTCCCCCAAGGAAGGCTTCAAAAAGACAAAGAACAAACTTAAGAACTCTTTATAACTTAATTGCACTGAACATGGACATTTGAATGGATTTGGCTTACAATTAATCAAGCTATAATGAGAACATTATTTTAATACGGTCTGAACAAGTCTGCTATATTTTTAAAGAGAAATGCTTTTGAGATCTGAATGGAATTGAATGATTACAACCGAATTGTAAGAGAAAAGCTTATGGTTGGAGAAGATTGAGAAAGATAGACTATCTGGGACTTTGAGTTGGTTTTTTAACTTTGATTATCAGACTGAGTTATACTGCAGAGAAAATGGCGATTCAACCTGAAGTGTTTGATAAAAAAGATATTATGATTGCCATATTCTCCTTAAAGCAGGAAATCAGTCTGCTAGCAGAGTTAATGCAGGACAAGATAGAAATCTTTATTTTAGAACACAGCGAAACTGAAAATCTACATGAGCGGAATGATGAAGGGATCCCATTGATGTCTACGGAGATGGGAGAGTTGGAGAAAGATCTGGTGGGAAAGGAGTCTAAAGAAATCAAAATGGAGGCAATGGAGACATTGTGTGCAGTTACAAAAATGAGGCAGAAATCAAGCTTGAGTAAAATTCGTGCAGGTGGGAGTGACGGTGTAGAGATCTCATTGCATTTAATAAAATGGATATATATGCTAAAGGGAGAAGAGGCAGACTACTTCAAGAAGATCATGTCTTGGAAAACTTTTTAAAAGAAGGGATTATAAACTGTTGCTCTTTCTTGTAATTGCTTAACATGGAATTAACAAAAAGGAACTGGAGTGCGGTCTTGAAACGGATTGGGAATGACAAGTGTGACTTTTTAGAGACGTATTCTTTTGAAATGGCAAATGAGACTTTTTAGAATATGAATGCTTTTTTCTTGTTTGTTATTTTTTACTTATGGGTTTCATATTTTTAAAACTAGTCAGTTTAATAGAGAGTGGGTTATAGAGATATATGATTTTCCCATGGGTAAGATAAATAAGTGAAAGAAAGGAAGTCATTTTTATTTAGGGATTCTAGTTTTTTCTTATAAAGTTACATGGAGCAAGTTAATAAAGAGAGGGTTACAGAGACTGTTTGGTTTTTTTATTTAAGTAAAAACAATAAGCGTGGGAAATGTGTGTGTTTATTTTTAGAGTAATATGATTCTCCCAAAAGTTTAATGAAGTTAAATATTTAAATATTTAATCTAGACAAATAATTACTTAATCTAGACAAATAATTACTTAATTTGGGTCAATTTACAATAAGGTAGGCAATACATGTATTTAAAAACTTTAAAGATCTGCTCTTGGTTATTTTTTTTATTTTGCTTTCTTTTTGGCAATAGATTTTGTTGATACTGAAACAGATAAAGTAATATTTGTTAGGTTCTATTTTGGTCCTTTGCTATTTTTATTCTTATTTTTTCTCTGTTGAAAATAATTAAGGTAGTGTAAGGATAAAGAGATTATATTCATCTCTCCTTATGATTATTGTTAGCATGGTTAAAGTTAGTACTTATCCCTAATATGATTAAAATAAGCTACTGGATTTTATTTTGTGATTGATTTCTTTGCTTTTCTTGTTTGTGAACATTAAATATGAATAGTATAGATTTACATTATAAGTAATAATTAGTAAAATATATATAATAAAATAATAAGTCTGTAGAAAGTCATGGTTGGATTGGGTTAAAATTTAAGACTTGCAGGTAGAAAGAATTTAAGATCAGGTTTGGAAGGAAGAAACGTAACAGCTTTATTTTTTGCTTTTTTCTCTTTGTCTTGTTCTCCCCCAACTCCCCTCCCCCTTTTTTGCTTCTGTAGCCCTGCACCATTTCTTTATATTGAAACTAAATAAAAATTTAAAACTGGATGAAGTAGTACAGCCCAAACACAGTGGAACAAGGCCTGTGCCTGGCTGCTATTAGGTGCAGAATGAGGGATAACAAACTGAAGCTTAATTCTAAGTCAGAGATATTGATGTTTGAAGGGTGCAGTGGTCAAGGGGGAGGGAGACAAATCACTTGCCCTAGATGGAATCACACTTTCCTTGCAGGAGCAAGTGTGCTGTCCGGGTATTCTGTCTCACTGCTCCAATCATAGCTCCTGATCAATCATCCCGTAGACAACTTTCTGCTCTTCCTCACATGAGGTTCCTGCCCATCATAATGTTCACATTTTCCATCATGTTGCTACCCTGTGCCTTGAATGGTAGAGCCCAGTGTTTCCCTCTTCCTTCAAGTCTCTCCTCAAGCAGCACAACCTTTCCTGAATTCCCGGAACATACCAATGTCCAATGGCCCCCTGACTCTCACTTACCCCATTCTCAATGCTAATATCTCAGTCCCTGGATGGCCTCTTTCTCCACCCTGCCCTATCTAATGTTCATTAGTAGCCTTCTTTGTGGGATCCATATCTACGTGCTAACATACAACTTGCGATAAACATCTAACTGAAAATAATTTAAATTCCAGTCTCTGGTAAAATGAGTCACATTTTTATAATGAAGAATGCTAGGCAATTCAGCAGGAAATTATGATCACAATACCTCAGTCTGCACCATATTAACTCTTCGAGACCGAAGCTCTCTAACACAGTTGTATATATCTACAACACCTTCTCTTTCTGCCATGTCTAGCATAATGTCAATGACAATGAAGCATCCAGTTCTGCCAGCACCAGCACTATAATACAAAGCATAATTAGCATCAGTTGAATTTTCAGAAAACATTTACGGTAAATCCAGGACTAATTTAAAAAGTAGTTCCTCACGAACCATGCAGTTAAGTTGAAAAATTCACTGCTGTGGTGATGGTCACTAGGTTTTAAAAAACAAATTCATGAACGATATGTCCATCTATGGATGTTAACCATAATGGCTGACTCTTTGCATGGTTGAATTTGAAGACACTCGTCTTTCTGCAATGGTGAACTTAATAACATTTCTACTTACAGATGGTTACTCAACAACTTGGTGCTATGGTTTAGAATTGAGCAGTACATTAATATCTAAGAAATTCTGCTGTATGACTAGACAAGATAAATCCAGTGTACATTTATTAGATCTCTATGAATTTCTGGTTTCATTTGAATCAAATGTTTCTAGATAGTGAATATGATTACAAAACATTAAAACTTCCTTGGGGAAAAGTTAGTTCCTATTCATTATATTGTAATGTGCTCTAAGGACCAGTTTGAATGTGACGCTACACATGCTTCCACTTGACAGCACTGCATGCGACAGCAATGTGCCACTGAGCATGATTCACATGCAAATACTATAGCCGCCCATATGGAATGCCATCATATAGGGCCAAACTGCACATGATAGTTTCCTCATGGCTGCCACCATCACATTTGTGGCCATATGCTATCTGCATGGTCCACATACCAATTCTGATTGGGACCATGGCGAAGGGGAAGGTGGGGATCCTGCCATCCCTGGTGCTATTTTCCCGAACAAAACAGTGCTGGGGGGCATTATTTGCCCTGTGCGCCCCCCCCCCCCACAACAGGGCAAAATCTTCATCTTGGGAAAATGACACTCCACATTTCTGACCACTGTTCTGCTGCAAATCCTCATGAAGAAATGTAGTTTGTTCTACAGAAGTAGCCTCCATGTGTCCCTAAATCTGTTCTTCAGGATTTTGTGACCTTTAGGCACATGAGAAGACAAACTTCTTAATAAGAACATTAAAGATTGTTACAACTTCGTGCAAACTGTAGTTTACCACTAGCTATACTTGAGAAAATGACATGCAAGTTATATCACCCATGCCTAGCCAGCTTTGTTGGGTCCAGTTGAATGGGACAAAGCTAAACTAGTAGTTTTCTCAGCTAGACAGCCTGAAGGACTTTCTTTCATGCTAGTTACCTGCAATGTACAACCAGTGGGCCTGCATTAGGTGGGCTTTTGGACTTGACCTGCCGTACGAATCCTAAAAGTCCTGTTGCATGGTAAGGCACACCATGATCTGGCCAGCCTGTGAAGTGAAATTGTCTGATTTCTCTGATCTCATGGGCACCTCTCTGGTCATCCAACAGGGAATAATAATAAAAAGAAAAACAGAACATGGGCAGAAAAAAAAACAGCTTCAGTCAAATGTTTAAAAGAAAACAGAGCCAAACACAAGTCTTCTAAAAATACTATCATAATTACAATATTTCTCTCTTCAGTATCATCAGTCAATGGGGGAAAAAAGACAAAAGTTGAGAAACTTGTCCTCATCACTAGGAGGCAGTACAGGACTAGCCACAAAAGATTCTGGAAAGTGGGTTAACTTGCATTTCTCCAAAGACACAACTTTAACAGTGACATGACTAAATACATTAGAGAAACATATTGAGAAAATATAGCTATGAACACTTGCCTTTTCTACTGCAAACGTTCGAATCACATATTCTGCCAGAAGCTCTGTTTCTATCAGAGTAACTTTAATGTCTTTATATATCTCTGTGTCATCTGGCCAGTATTTACAGCATTTGACCTTTTAGAAATACAAGGGAAAAATTAAGGTTCATATCTTTCGATCTGAAGCATTTCTTAAAACTTAGCAGCAATGTGTGATATGTAGTCTGACAACACATAAAACAGTCATGCTGCCTACACTAAGCCATGGCCCATTACTTTTTAAGGACAAATCTTGTATTTTTCAAAGAGAAGTCTCAAGAGTTAAACATGAGAATACTATTCAGTTCAAAATATGGAAACTGTATGAACCAAGGTAATATTTACGCCATGCATTGCTCAATTAAAATAGCCATTTATTTCATTCCCCACCCCCCACTCAAGGAGAATATGGGGGGGGGGGAGGGACAAAGAGTAGCATAAATGTCCACATACGCCAGCAGTTGGTTATTTGTCTCCCAAGTATCTCAGTCTTTCATGAAAAAACATACAGTAACATGATTTCTTTCTAATAAGAAAGAAAAGACACTTCTGAGACAGAAGTTAATTTCTCAGGAAAAGGACGAAGCCACATAATGCTGGTAACACATAATATATTCAGTGTGAAAAAAATTCTGAACACACAGTAGTAAGATCCAAGTGGAAGAGTTCTATTTCTGGTCCTGAAACTTATGCCCTCTGTGGCTGGATAACTCATTAGCCTCCCGGGGAGAGACTCAGAAATTTGGCCCAAGCATCCTATCTTAAGCCAAGAAACGTGCAGAAGAGGAACAAGGAGCGGCTCCCTCTCAATTTTTCGGCCTCAAAAAAATTATATACATGTTCATATAGGGATATATTTGTAAAATGCATAGCTTTTGCCATGATTGTACATTTTCAAGCTGAAGATTCCATATACGTTTTATACCCATTGGGAGTGAGTGTAGTGCCCTTGCTTGGAGAAGTGTTTGCAGGTGTTCCCTTTCAGTATGAGCATGGACACAGGCAGTGCAAAGAGGCACTGCAGGGAATGGGAGGTCCATGCGCATCTACCATAACTCCATGTAGTCCTGTCACAAGCAAGTTGATAATGTTTCAGAATATGAATAACTTGCACGGCACAGTGATGGAAGTGAGAGGTGACTGGACTTTTTAAAGGTCCTTTGAGCTGCTTGTCTATACACCTGTGACCAGAAGAAATACAGGGCTTTTCAGAGTCATACTGAACCGTGCAGGTCTGCATGACTGTGTTGTGCATACATGTATGTTCACTTGTCTTCCCAAAGATACCTGAGACAACATACAGCACTTTATGTCTGCACTGCCTTGCATTTAGGATCATTTCTAACTGGGCAGACAAATACATCTGAACACCAGATGCAAAATACTGAAAGCACTAATAAGCACAGCCTGCAGTTCATTTTTTTTTCTCTGTCTGGCACTTCACTGTCTGTGCTGTAACAATTCCTAAACACCCTGTGAAAGAATTTCTCAAAGCCCTGCAGTCAGGAAAACAGAAACCATAAGAAACAGATTGGAAGCTCATTGTTTATCCGTCTGTCTGTTCTGCTTGATAATCCAGGCCAATAGCATTGTTCAAATCCCTGATTTAAAGGTTCACACTGCTTGTATCCATTGTTGGGTAGCTGTTTGTAATAGCAATTTCCCCCCACAGAGAATGTGTTTCCTGTGCATTGTTCAAGAAAAACAGAACTTCCCATTATCCTCAAAGTGCAAACCATCCAGAGACCTGTTTGTGATCTTAATTTTCTCGTCTTGCCTGTTGTTCTCTTTCGTAGGTTGCATCTGATCCACACAAACATGTCCAGGGCACATTTAAAAAAGGAAACAGCTGCAGTGTGTAACCTAAATCAGGTTTCTAACTTTAGTACAGTTCCTTTAAGGATGGGCACTTGCCATGTTCCATAGCACTCTCTTTAGCTGGCTAAACAATTTAAAAAATAGATCGGACTGAGTTACTTGGCTCAGAAAAGAAACATACAACTGCCTCTGTCTAGACATTCAGGATTACTAATATGGTACTTTAAAAAAAGTCATTCTGCAAGTGCTCTCAGCAGAGTTGGGGTGTGTACAGAAGTCATCTTTTTTTTTTTTTGGCTATGTACTGTGGGATTCTGTCACTATATATCCTCAGGAAATACAGTGTCTGGCCAGTGAAAGATAAGGAGGAGAAAGGCAGGAACTAACAATCCTCCTTTCTACAATGGAACCTCAGCTCGTCTCCAGTTTGTTTATAACTTACTAGTAACTTTTGTGACATTTGGCCAATGTAGTTCTGAAAGCCAAAACATCTTGGTATTATTAATTAGCAAAGTACACACAGTTGTTCTGGGCAACAGTGCACACGGAATGAGGGCTTGTATATTTCAAAGAGCACAGGGAAGTGCAAAAGACCACTGTGCATTCTCTACATGGAAACACATACAACCTGCTGTATGTGGATTGAAGGATTAAGGAGAGCTTTTGTCCTTACTGCAGCAGTGGGACCTCCCCCCCCCCCGGTGCAGTGCTTCACTTTTCCACAGTGGAGTAAATCACAGTCATAAAGGAAAAAGAAAAGTCAAGGATATCAGAACAAAGCTTATATCCTGAATTAAACTTTGCTGGTCTAAAAGGTGCCACTGGACTCAAACTTTGTTCTGCTGCTTCAGACCAACGTGGTTACCCACCTGAACCTATCTTCAAGGATACCAGTCAGAGGTGGGGTAAAGTCTACTTTTCAATGATCCCAACAGTTCCTGTTTTCACACCCAAACCTCTATTGTTCCATCCTCAGTTCTGTTTCTTGGTCACACTAGACTATGATGGGTACTTGGGAAATGAGTATCTATATAGAGAAGTCCTGTACATTTTGACCACGACAGATCTCTGAGACATAGATTGGACTGAGAAAGCGATTTGTTCAAAGACCTCTATTGAACATTATGGGTGAGTTGGGAATTGAATCCAGGGATGCCATATCCAAAACCATCAACACACTACTGCATCACTGGCCTCAAATATTTGGTTTTTGTGTGCATGCAGAAAGATTAAGAACATTCTTTCTGTAAACAGTTGCACAGCTATGCTGTGCTCTGAACTTACTCTATTGCATTTTGTATCTGCAACTGTCTGTCTTTTATTATTTAAATTTTATGCCCAAGCTTGGCAGATCTAGATTGTGATAAGTAAATGTCAGTAAACATTGATTTCACTGTACCCTTTCAAAGTGATGGAAAGCAACTTAATATAAATTGATACTGACATGAACAGGTAAGACTTACCTCTAGGTAAGAAAAATTTAGGTTTGAAAGCCATGATGCGTTTCATATTAATATGTATAGAATGGGCTCTTGTTAGTGATGTATTTATTTACAGCTATTCTAAACAATATCTAAATTTATATATTTATATCTAAACCTAAATATCTATCAGCACCCACTGACCTTAATGGCTCAGGCTTGTCAGATCTCAGAGCTAAGCAGGATTAGCCCTGTTTAATACTTGGATGGAAGACCATCAAGGAAGTAATATATGGCAAATGTATAGTGTGCTCTGATACATTCTTCAAATTTTTCCACAAGTTAACATACATCAGTTAACTTTGGAAAACTGAATTTTAAACAACTTTGGAAACTGAATTTAAAAAAAAAAATGTTTTGCATGGAATAATGCTGCCCACAAGGATCTATCTAGGGAACAGAATTATATGATAGGTCATGAGACTGAAAATTTCTTATGGATGGGAGGAACCAACTTGCTTTGAAACCCAACTGTTCTGAAGCCATAAATCATTCAAGGTAGTTGCTGTGTTACTCTTACAAAACTAGAAGTCAGTATAGTGTAGTGGTTAGAGTGCTGGAGACCCAGGTTTCACATCCCCACTCTGCCATGGAAGCTGACTGGGAGACCCTGGGTCGGTCACAAACTTTCAGCCTAACTTATGTTGCAAGGCTGTTGTGAAGTTAAAATGGAGTAGAGGAGAATGTTATAAGCTGCTTTGGGTCTTCACTGGGAAGAAAAGGAGGGTATAAACAAAACCTTTCAGTACTTTTAGGAATTCAAGCCAGGTTTTTTTTAAAAAAAAGTAAACTGGGAAGTTTATGGGCTTGTCATGTATTCAGAAAATTCATAAATTTGAAATAATGTTGAAAATATTGCCCTACTGACCTTTCTCTCACCAAATCACCTTTCCCATACTACATTAGCACTACAATGTTGGCACTCCAACCTTGCAAAACAGGACAGAGTGCTATCTGTGATCTGCTTCATGTGTGCAGTCGTCATGCTACATGAATAGAGCAATGTACATATTTTCAATCTTCTGTATGATTCCATACTCACAAGCAGGGCCTTTTGGGTAGCAGGAACTCCTTTGCATATTAGGACACACACCCCTGATGTAGCCAATCCTCCAAGAGCTTACAGGGCTCTTATTCTAAGCCCTACTGTAAGTTCTTGGAGGACTGGCTACATCAGGGGTGTGTGTGTCCTAATATGCAAAGGAGTTCTTGCTACAAAAAAAAGCACTGCTCACACGTAATCTTAGCTTCTAATCATATGTGCTGAACCTGGAAAATACCTGCATTGTCCTATTCAAACAAAAAGATGACCTCATGTAACATTATTTCCCAATCCAAAACTGAATGATCCAAGAGGTTCTTTCTGCATAGGTTATAAAATTTCACTGTACAAAATGGTTCACAAACTGGCTTGGATAAATTATTAGAGACTGTGGTCTATACTGCTTTGTATAGCTTATTGTAAGTAAAATCCTATTATGTAATTTTGCACCGCTTAATGTATCATGTCAATGCTTATGCTATGCTTCAGTTATTTCTGGTGGTCCCAGACTGCTACAATTCTAATGCAATGTTTAGTGAATGCCTCATGTTGTTGATTGTACTGACTCCCTATGTGTAATCTGCTTTGAGAAAGGTGGAATAGAAATAACACAAATGCATAAAAATAGATACATTTAAGCATCGTTGGGTTGCCAAAATTGTAATGACTGAAAAGGACTATTTTCATGTGTTTTTAAGACACCTGCCTTGAAGCAGTTAGCACTCGTGAGTAAGTACAGCAATTTATGCTTTATAGCTGAAAGTGATACCAATATATGAACTGGCACCTACATTAAACTTCTGTCTGCAAAAGAGTATTTTGCCTTACTTACTGGTTATCTATAGCAAGTGATACTGATAGCCCGTATGAGGTCACTGGACACTTTTACACATTCTTATTTTAATTTAGGATTAAATTTAAACTTACTGAGGATGTTAAAGCAGGCATAGTGTTCATACAGACACTCAGTTTTAATCAACGGATTTATAGCTGTTCAAACTGTCATTATATATATATACACACACACACATATACATATATATATGTATGTATGTACCCGTATTTTTCGGACCATTAGACGCATCTAGTTTTTAGAGGAGGAAAACAGGAAAAAATTTTTTGAAGCTGTGCACCCAGATCTGGGCACCTTCCCTCTCTCAATCCTGCCTCCAATCCCAGCCCTTACTAGAAGCTGCAGCTGAAGCCTGCCAGACAGGCACAGAGGAAGCCCTCCCTCCGCAAACCCAGCGCTTTGCGAAGCGCTGCGTTTGCGGAGGGGGGGGCTTCCTCTTTGCCTGACTTCAGCTTCTGCTGATAGCAAGGGCTGGGATCTGAGGCTTGGCTGCCTCCGAATCTGGCTTCAGGTTCTGCTGATAGCAAGGGCTGGGATCCGAGGCTTGGCTGCCTCCGAACCCAGCCCTTGCTATCAGCAGAAGCTGAAGCCACGCAGACAGGGACAGAGGAAGCCCCCCCCCTCCGCAAATCCAGCGCTTCGCCAAACACTGGGTTTGCGGAGGGGGGGTGATTCCTCTCTGCCTGGCTTAGCCACGCAAACAGGGAAAGAGGAACCCCCCCTCCGCAAACCCAGCGCTTCGCCAAGCGCTGCCTTTGCGGAGGGGGGGATTCCTCTCTGCCTGGCTTCAGCTTGTGCTGATAGCACAAGCTGAAGCCACGCAGACAGGAAAAGAGGAAGCCCCCCCCCTCCGCAAACCCAGCGCTTCGCAAGCGCTGGCTGTGGAGGGGGCGGCGTGCTTTCTCCCTGCTTGCCTGCCTGGCTTCAGCGCTGATGCTTAAAGCAAGCGCTGGGATTGGAGGGCGGAGGGAGCGATCCTGGCGCTTGCTGTAAGCGTCAGAGCTGGAGCCAGGCAGGCAGGGGCGGGAAGCACCGGGACGGAGGCAGCGGATCACCCCCCCCCAGGAAGGTATGTATGGTACCTTCGCTCCATAAGACGCACACACTTTCCCCCCCACTTTTTTGGGAGGAAAAAGTGCGTCTTATGGTGCGAAAAATACGGTATGTATGTATGTTTCGGTTAAAATATGAAATATAAAAACATTTTGATTTATATTGTCTGCTATATTCTCAATATAGGGAATAAAATGTGACTATAATTAAAAACATGGGTTAAAGGTTACATGTGAGGAAGTGACTGGATTTACTGATACATTTTAAACTTTAAATAACAGCCAGAGGTCCCCAAGTGGGCCACTTTAAATAACAGCCAGAGGTCCCCAAGTGGGCCATGACACTGTGGGAGCTGTCTTGCTAGTAGACATCACCCCACAACTGCTATATGACCTTCAAATAAAGCACAATGTTGATGATCTCTGGAAATGTGTCACAAAGCACTGAGGTGTCAACTGAAGGATCAGAAAATAACAATGGTTTTCCCTCAAAGGATCTTCTACTCTTTGTGGACCAGCACTAGCAATTAATAACAGCATGCAATATTTTGCTTCTCTATTGTGTAATTTTTATTTATTTGCTTAATTAACATATTAATATCCTGCCTTTCCTTATGGCTTTAGACCTGCTAGACTCGGAACATGGTATGAGGCACTGAAGGCCATTGCCTCTAACTTTTTACCTTCACCATATGCATATGAATATTCTTTGTCTGTTAGCTGTTCCCATCCTGTCACACATCCTGTCACACTCCCCAATCCACTCTCTCCTTTCATTTTGATTGCACTTTCACACTTCCACCATCCATTCTGTTTGCATCTTACTTAGAGCCTTTTTGGTGTATTTCTTTAGATACTGATATTTCTTTTTATCAGGGTAATATGTTGAAAAATGAGTGGGTGTATAAGATACACTTGCTTCGGCCATATCCAATAAAATTCTGTTGACTGGGAATGATAAAGCCTTTGTTCAATATTCAAATGGTCCCATAAGAAGTTATTTGGAAGAAATGGAAGCATAAGAAATCATTTATTTACTGCTGGCACTTTCTGTGTTTGTGCAAAGGTCAAAATACAAGCAATTATCAAATGTTTGCACCTCCTCTTCCCATCGAGTATAGGCATGTTGACTTTCAGCAAGTGTTTGCGGCTTCTTTTACATTGGACTGAAAGTTGATGGGTATTAAAGCATTTTGAACAAGGCAAGGTAAAAGGATTGCCATTTGTGTTCCAGCAGAAGTTGTCTGCAATCACAGTACTGTACATAAGATTTTAAATCACCATTTTCAAGCTGTCATTATGCTTACTAGGAACAAAAATATATCCTAGTACAGGGGTGGCCAAACTTGCTTAATGAAAGAGACACACAGAATAAATGTCAGATGTTTGAGAGCTGCAAGACGTGTACAAATATTACAAACAATCTTAATATTTTCTTTGCACAGAAAAATAAAATACATATGTATGCACTTCACGACACAACAATGCTAGAAGGAGACTTTTAAAAAGAGAAGCTGGGAATAACAGTTTCCATATGACTAACCTAGGGAAAGGTTAGGGAGTTATTTTTTGACACCAATGGGAGAAGGTACACACCTGTACCATATAAATCACTGACCACTGTTTGCATCTCTCTTTGCCTTGACACCAAGGTTATAAATACAGCTCCTACCAGAGCTATGAAACTAAGGGGGAACCCTCCACCCCCCTGTTTAATTCTATCCCTCCTTCCAGTGGTTCCCTTGGCTCTTGTACTCTCTTTCTCCACTTTAGATCTCCGGGTGACCTCTGTGGTGGAGGAGAAGAGCTTGCAAGCCTGCCTATTTCCCCCTCCTTCTCCACATATGGTGGAAATAGTCACCTACCTATGGGTCAGCACTCAGATGATGACTGAGGTCCTGATGCTAAGCATGCTTACTTGAGAGTAAGTCTGCATAATGTTCCTCCTTGATTTCCAGGAGCCACATAATATGTGTGAAAGAGCTGCATGTGGCTCCTGGGCCAGTTTAGCCACCCCTGCCATAGTACAGGACAAGCAACAGTGAAAAGCAACAGAGTGGCCATAAACAATGGGCCACAATGAATATAGCACCATTCTGTATTAAATGTGCATATTTTGACTAGCTATTCAAACTATGCCATAGGAACTGGCCCCTGTGCAAAACCGTACAAGCTCAAAAGTTTATCTTTCCTCTCATTCTGATTGTACTTAAGATTGATGTGTAGCCATCCCACATTGCCTAAAAAAATTCTATGTAATGTTGCCATTGACACTGTTGTGCTACCAAAGCTCACAGACGTGGGTTGAGAGACAGCAGTTAAATGTCACCCTACATATGTCCACTATTAAGCATAGATGACAGTCCCTTATTGATTTATGATGGTAAATTTACAGAAAGCACATTTGTAATTACTGTAGTAGACTAGGATGGTGCCCAGGTTTGTCATGAATGCAAAAGACTGCAGTAACTAGTAAAGACCATTATTAGGACATGTTGGGATGTTGGGACGTTGATTTTAATCATTCATGTAGCTTGACTCACTGCTAAGAAGTAAATCTGTACCTTTACCATAGACCTGATCAGATCCCATGTGCCTATTACTGCCCTTTAAAAATGTTTTAAAATATTCTAGGGTAACTTTTGAGGGTTTGGCACTCAGATTGTTCCATTTTTCTTTTGTATCTTTGTCAATTATTATGGTTGAATGACAGTACCCCTACTTTAAAACATTGTCTATATACCAAGCAGTAGTGGATTAAATAGCCTGAAGCCATATTGTGCACATAAATGCATGAATTTTAGTTTGTCATAGTATCGGCACCAGAAAACGTCTTCCTCACTTTATGTACTTATTAGTCTAGTTATCTGTACCTTCAGTGACATGGCTAAACTGGTTTAGTATGGCTTAAGTTGTGAATGTCTATTGATCCTGCATATTCTAGAGTCATCTGCTCTACTGCAGAAAAGGGAATGGAAGAAAAATGAAAAACCAGTGAGATCTTTTCTTAGTGTTACAAAGCGCAAATGTTCTGCACATGTTTTGTACTGCTCTACTCAGTCAAGCAAATGCTATGGATACAGGGACATCTTTATTAAATGATTACAGACGAGTCAGTCTAGGTTCCTGGAGAATAACAACCAATTTCCTCCCTAGGGATTCCTCTCCTGTTATGTTTGATAGAATAAAGCCAACTTGTTATTTTTGGTGGCAAGTTTAGAAAGGAGAAATCTGATTTGATTGCTAAGACATATTGTGCTATTACTGACATGTCAGATTAAAGATAACTAGAACCTTCTATTTATAAAACAAATTCTTCTTGGCCATCTATCACAAATCACATTTGCCTTCATTTCTATCGAAAAACTACAGTTGTTTACATTCTTTTTAAAAAAGGCAACCGCTAGGACAAACTCATTTAAGAACAATATGAATTCTTCATATATCCTCATTTTAAAAATTTTGCTTACAACTGCTAAATTACTGCTTAAATCAGGGATGTCGAACTCATTTGTTACGAGAGCCAAATCTAGCATAAATGGGACCTTGTCGGGCTGGGCCATGTGTATACCTATTTAAGATTAGGTAGCAGAGGTATAAATTTTATAAAGGACCCAGACAAACACAATTAATTATTTTTTAAAAAATTAAAACATGCTTAAAACATTAGCACTTGTTGGTCTTAAAGGTACTTTCTTTGTATTTATCCCATGGGATCTGGGGAACTGGGCGAAGGAAGCTCTGACTCTTTCCTTCCTTCCTCAGGGGACCAGGAGGGGGAAGAGCCTCAGCCAATAGGAGGAAGAGAGGCTTGGCTCAGTTGCTCTGCTGTGCAATTGAGAGAGTCTGGCAAAGCAAGCTATTCCTCCCCCCTTCCTCCCCAAAGGAGGAGCCTCAGCCGATGGAGAAAATAGAGGCTTTGCTCCTGTGTGATTGAGCAAGCCTGGCAAAGCAAGCTGTGATGCTGAAGGAAGCAAGAGAGAGGGAGAAAGAAGCAGATGACAGTTGCTTGGGGGCCTGATAGAAGCTCTCCGAGGGTTGATTCAACCCTTGGGCTGCAAGTTTGACATCCCTGGTTAAATGCTCCACTGGTAGAACACTGTACTAGGCACCATATAAAAAAGTGATGCATGCATTGGAGAAAGTGTTGCATGGAACTATGCTGAGGGACTTTACAGATTCTACTATGGAACAAGCCCTACTTGTATTTGGTTCTGACTTCATTGTACAGTCTTGCCCCCATGCTTTGGAAAAGGTTTTTTTACTTTAAAAAATATTTGGAGACATCCAGCATATTTATTCAATTATATTTTCATGCTGCTTTCCTCTATTACAAGCTTTTAAACTGGACAGAATCAGATTCTATATTATATCCTAAACAAGCAGGATTTAGAAGAGGTGTGTCAGCCCATGACCATTGTCTTAGATAGTATCTAGCAAACAAATATGCTTCTCTCCCAGTGGTTGTCTTAAAGCAGCATTTATGGATCTTTGTGCAGCACTTGATTCATTTCCATGAGAACATCTCTGGGCAAATGGACTAAAACATCAATAGATGAAATATTTCTTTGTTTAATTTATAAACTATATCAGAATCCAACTGCACAGATCCATTATAGATCAGAAGGGCAGCTTGTCTGGTCATATATTTCTCTTGCAAGGTGCCAAACAAGGATGTCTTTTAGTCAGTCTCTATGTGAATTATATGATTCCTCATCTGTGAAAACTAAGGTTTCATGCTCCTGTATTGGCTAACCATGAGATTCCTGTTTTGCTTTATGCAGATGATTCCATGTAATTCCAATCATAAATTGGATTATCTAAATTACTGAACATGTTTAGCAAAGACCATTCCAAGGAAGAACTAAAAGTGAACTATGTCTAAAATTATGACTTAAAAAAATCTTATATCACACTGAAGCTATGGGCAATCAATGGGGGGGGGGGGGAAATAGAACAAGTAGTGTATTGGGTGTAATGCTTAGTGAGAACCTTATTTGGAAAACTCATATTCATTTAACTATAAAAACTGCTGGGATAAATATAAATGCTCTCTTACATTTTTTTTAATTCCAAAGGAGGGCAGTATGTTCCTGCAGTTATTTAGGCCTTTAATATTAAGGTTATCCCATAGGTTTTATTTGAAGCAGGTATGTGGATTAATGGGTCACTGAGTTCACTGACTCTTCACTTCTTTGATTTTTACACTGGATAGCAGCAGTCATAGGGATTGTGCTTTGACTGGGGTTTGTGAAGCGCTCATTGGAATTCAGGGCCTAGATAGGTGCCTTCAATTTAAGACTAAAAGCCCTCAATGCTGTGCCCAGTACCTGGGAGGGGCAGTCTTTGACATTTATTGAAGAAAGGTTCCTTTAGAGGTGTATGTGGAAACTATGTGAATAATCAACTAGACTGGTTTCTTAGTTTCTCTCTGGTTGTGGTTACGGTAGAGATATGGGCTATTCTGAAAATGCAAGGTTAACTAGGAAAAGGGTCATTGAGTTTGATCACTTCAGTACACAGGCCCCATGCAAGGCATGTATGCTCTACTTTTGCGGTAGGGATTCCCCACTCTTTGACCCACCTACCCATATCTATGCTTCCTTACAACTCCTGGACATAGGTGCACTTTTATGTTAGGCAAACTGAACGTCTTGCCAACTGCAGAGCTTGGGAGCACTTCACCAAAACTCCATATTCTGACTGCTACTGCTGTTGTGCATCTGGAGTAACAGAGACCACAGATCATCTCAACTTATTCTGTGACTGATGGATGCCACTCAGTGATCTTTGGATACTCTATTTTGAGTATCAGCTGCCAGTTGAATCCTAGGTGATCTCTTTTTCGCTGGTAGACACCAATCCCAAACTTGTGTTCTGTTGCCAAATTTCTAGCTCAGTGCCTAGGAGATGCCAGCATATTTTCCTTGACTCGATGTAGGAATCAAGTTTAGTGAATTGTGATGACATTATGATTTTAGGTCCCCAGTCTGGACCCTGAAGAAGCTATATGTGTGTGAAATGGCTGATCCAAGCTAGCGGCCCCGTTGCTATAAATCTGTATAGGACACCAAATTACTGATTGAATCCACAGGATTTTGTGTGAGCGGAAGTTTGCTCTATATTTTGTGTGAGCGGAGGTTTGCTGAGCCACCTGGTGGGAAGGGCGGGATGTAAATTACAAATAAATAAATAAATATATGAATTTTGAATTTCACTGATAGATTTTTGAACTGTCCTAGATTATGCACTATATAAGATTGCCTTGAAATTGTGAGTTTTCATATCCAATTCTTTTGGAGGTCTACTTTCAAATCATGAACTTTGTTAAATTTGTGAGCTGTATTAACTTTATGCCTGTTTGGGAGTAGTTATGAATACGTCCTTCTGGAAAAAAAGTTTGACACTCTTTTTGTATAAAAATATTTATTGGTATTTGCAGGGATCGTTTTGTAGAAAAATAGGTGGTGGAGCTCATCCAGGGATTGTTATGCAGCTGCACATACTATTCAATGGACAAGGAGGTGGAACTCTTAGAAGGAGGAGGTGGAACTCTCAGAAAGGTTCAGGAGCTGTGCTCCTGTGAGCTCCCTCTGAATCTGAGGCCTGGGTATTTGTATCTTTTTGGCCGTGAGCTTTTGTGCTTTTTGTAGTTTCATAGTCACAGCTTTCTCCCACGGTTTGTGGGTTTCCCTTGTTCTGTATCTATACACAATAACTGTCTGAAGGCCCCATTTGGCAAATAAGGATTCACATCACCCCATCACAAATTGCTAGTTTATTAGATTATATTTCTAGAATAGTTTATGTATAGACTCAAGGAAAATGTTTGGATCTAATGGGCCATCCATTAATGGTTTGTCCTTGATATTTCAAGGAAAAACTGTAAGGAGTTTTAACCTTCTACTAGATTTGGTTCCTGTTGAGTTTAGAGCAGACTGAGGCATGGCAAAGACAAAGCAGGAGAAAGGTAAAGGCAAGCCAGGAGCATGAATACTAGTGCTCTAGTTATTCAGACCTGAGAGCATGCTGGGCCCAGAAGCCTTTAGATAGTCTACAGATATAAAGACTGCCTTCATATCTGTAGTGGTTGGTTTCCATCTGCATTTCTCTCCTTTGGCTGAGAGACAGCACACAGGTTGAAACCCTAATGTCACTTTCATCAGTCTTGACACCTGCTCAAGGAGCTTTCCTGAATAATCCATGAGAATGGCCAATTCAGACCCAACAGTCTCTATTCACTGGAATACTTCCAGATATCTTTGTGTTTGGTCTGTGTGTTGGGGAGAGACACAAAATCTCTGTGGAAACTTCTCTTCATCACATTATATTTCAAAGAATTTTTCATGGCAACTTAATAATGGCTATCCTAAATTACAGTGAGGCATCGTTTGCATTTTTAGCATTCAGTCACATTCTAATGAGGTCTTCATAAAGCTGGCTAAATATGTTTAGAAATCATTAGAGTAAATTACCACAGCAAAAAACTCCTGGGGGAGTTCTGCAGATTTTTGTTATATACCTATGGCAGATGGATCAGTATAATAGCGCAAACATGAGAATAAAGGGAGGGAGGTGTTTGTTTTTTGTCTCTCCATACCAAGAGTGTATATCTGAGAGACTCAGTTACATGCTACTAGATAAAGAGCTAAATGTCCCTCAGGTAGGTTCATTAAAGAAGGAAAACAATAAAAACACATTTTGTTGCCATTTAAATACCAGGTGCATGGCAGTCTGTAAGTGCCAAAAAAACTGACAAGGGTCCCTTGCTGGAACTCTGGAGAGCTTAAAGGGATGCATGGTTTTGACAAGTCTGACTCAGATAATGACAGGTATTGGCAGATGTATCCAGGCCCTGCTAGAGGCAAATGCGGGGACTGAATCATCTGTAGCAGGTGCCTGTGTGAGGGAAAGCCTCCCAGTGGCTCCTCTGCCTGCAATTAAAACCATCCTGATGCATAGAGCTTCAGGGCAAAAGCTATAGCTGAGCACAAATTTAATGACTATCCAGTCCGGATAAACAAATACACATACACCCCCTTAATGATTAATGTATGAAGGACACAGACAAGTTATGTGGCAAACATGTTAAATAGATATTCTCTCCTGGAAAAAAAAACAGCGCTATTTCTCTCCCCTCTGCCGACCCTTGCTTTTGGATTTAAAATAGGTAGGAGGTCTCCCAATGAATCGGTAAGTCAAATAACAGAAGCAGCAGCAAGCAGCAACAATATCAACTAAAGCATATAAAACCTTCAAAGTCAAGATAAGTTATAATGTTTGCTCTACAGAAATCTGACCTATTGTCAAAACACAATAGCAGAAGGGGGGGGGGGGGGCTGAAGAAATCTCAAGGACAAACTGAGCCTAAAACACAGCATTTGTACCTAATCAGAAGGGGGGGGAAAAGAAGTGTAATCAACAGTTTAATGCCTGAAAAAAGCAAATATGCATTCTTGAAGACTACAATCCCAATGCGGTTCCAATTGTCAATTTGTTATGTCCCAATTTTTCTAAAATGGAGTGAATGACTTTTAAAATAGAGTAAATGACTTTTAAAAGCTGCAGTTCTATGCACACCTACTTGGGAGTAAGCCCCATTAAATATGGTGGAGTGTACTATATATAAAAATTCACAGAATCATGCTTTCAGAATATTTTTATCCATTATTATGTAGTTTCTTCCCTCTCTCACTGCCTTTAATTCTCCCAGACTGTGGGAGGATATACTATGGTGCTGGGAGAATAGAGCATGGCACTATTTCCATGTACCTATCTATATGATTTTATCTTTCCTTCTCTTCATGGAGCGCAAGGCACTCTATATGGTTTCCTTGCTTTACTTTGTCCTCAGAAAAACCCAGTAAGTATGTTAGACTTGGAGAGAAGGACTGTGCCAAGGTTATTAAGTAAGCTTCATGATTAAGTGGGGATCTGAACCTAGGTCTCCAAGGTCCTAGTCTGACATTATAACCACAGCACTAGACTGGTGCTCCTATTATATGCACTCTTTTGCATTCTAATCTAAGAAGAGACAAATTCCAGGCTATCTCTGCCTGTGAGGTCAGTGTTAGTAGCAGGAACTATAGCATGAGTAAGATTCTACAGGTTTGGAATGAAGTTGGCCATTGTTCACATGCTTATGCATATTATTACTGTAATAAAATTATTACTATTACTGATTGCATGGGTTTGTGTGATACACAGCAACAAGAAAATCAACTACAAGAACAAACTGAGTAAGAATTATTATTTATTGCTTCTAATATGGGAAGACTGGGATTGTGTTGTGCTTGTGGCAAAGCAGATCACCAAGATGCATAATTCACTTTTTGATTTTAGCAATGGCATGGTGAATCATGACTTAGGTGCATCTGGCAGAAATAGAAAACTGAAATTCATGATGAAGTTTCATTCTCAACGGTGTGGATCCAACATTCCTCCAGTCTAAGGACACTTCATTCAAGTAGGTTTTCCATTAGGAAAGAGCCCCTAAAGCTGGAGGAGGGTCCTTGGCTTAGAGAAAAGTGTCAAACTTTGCTCAGTGGAATGGTATGATATGGGTAGGACCCACCCTATCATTTCTGGGCTGGGGCAGGTAGTTGGGAAGAGATCTTCTTGTGGATACAGCCAGGGACCTTTTGTAGAGCAACAAGAGGAAAGGTTTCCCTTTAACTCCCTAACTGAACCCAAAGCATGGAGAACTTTGTGCTCTTGCACACCATATGCTGATTTATTGCCTACTAGAAAGGATGTTTTAACAGACAAGTCCCTTAACAATTTGGGTGACTATAGGCTTGACAGGAGGTTTTGTTAGTGCCACAAGAACCATATTCCTTCTTTATCTGTCTGTCTGTCAGTCCACATGTGTGCATATATAGGAATATATATTTCCCTCTGCTGTGTTCCAGGGGGAAAACCAGGGGGAGGGGAAAGCTGGTCCGGGACCCCTAAAAGTGTGGGGGCCCATAGGCCGGTGCCTACTTGGCCTAATTGTTAATCCAGCCCTGCAAACCACTGTAGCTAATGTTGCTACAGAAGCATTCTCTTGGCCCATGTGCTGAGACAGGACCTCAAACTTGCCTATTCACGTTCACTTCTGTGATGGGAGCAGCTGGAGCTGAAGAAGCTGAGTGCTACTGCAACTATAAGTCTTCTTGCCTTGGGAAGGATGATGGAACAGTTACGAGGGAAAAGCCAATTGTGTCCAGGCTATAGCATTTCTTTCCCTTGGGATAGGTGTCAATGGCAGTCCAGAAGTACAGATGTGCACTGCTTCCTTCTGCCTCTCAAAGGATAAAGGAGACTGTGCGTGTAGAGAAAATCTCCCAAGTGAGGAGAGGCATGTCTATTTAGCATATAGTAATTTCTCTGTCTTTGGGATGGTGAAAAAGCTAACCCCAATAAACCTGTCCCTAATTAAGGTCAGGATGGAAGGGGGTGGAGAAAGTTAATTGCTGCTCTAAGCGCTCTATTAAAGGTGGAGAGAAGATCATGCACATTGAGAGCCAATCTGGAAGCTAAAAGGCATTGCTGGTATGCCACTAAGAACCCTAACTATAATCCCAAAGATGTGATGCCATCTACAACTCTGCCCCACCTATGGAATCACTGGAGAATCTTACTCTGCCACAGATGCAAAGCTGACAATGAGCTGAGAACTGGACTATGTCTAGCTAAAAGGGATGTTGTAGATGCCCCCAGGTTTAGTCCATGTATTAAATTTCATGAAATATGGTTTAACATAGACACAATATACCAGTAAGATGCTTAAAAAATGGTCTCTTTTTTCTTCCAGTTTGCATGTCAGTGGCAAAGACAATTTACTTTTTCACTTGGGCTCAAACAGCCTCAGGTTGACCATTTTACTCATCCCAAATGGCTGCATATTTGAGCTCTGTAACAACACTTAATTATACTCACAAATCGTACTGCTTTGTTGTCCGAATGTAGTCCTGTTGCCTGATTTGTGAGGAGGCTCAGGCACTCAGATGTCTAAGCGGTAGGATTTAAACTCCCAATAAACCATGAACAACCCCCCTATTCTAAACACCAAATGAAAATTGAATTTACAATAAAAAAGCTACAAATGACACATTTACTCATATTACTTAGAAATTGATCATGTTATAGTTCACACATCTATCTTTCAAGGAAAAATTATAAAGAACTCTGTTGCTAAGAAATTAAAAACATGCATCATAACTGTTTTAGCTCCATCAAAGTATATCTGCAATTTTCTACTCTTTCACAAGTTAATAAATGTGCTGTTTCTGGAAGTGTTGACAACATAGTTGATGAAGTTTGAGATTTTCTCAGGAAACAAAACAGTTTACTCTCTATGTTACAATTTACTCCATGTTAAATATCATAATGTTCACAATGCTGCTGATATAGTAAAATACAGGCTGACCATTTAAAATAATAAATAAGCTTCTTTAAGTACTGCTTGAAAATAACAGTGCTAATGTATTAAAAGGAATATATGTATTCCTTCTGGAATTCAGTCCTTCTCATTATTTCCATATCCATGGAAACACTGGTTCATTTAGCTATACCTAGAGAATCTGGTCCACCCAGTAAGTAGTTAGGGAATGAAAATTAGTTGCTATGCAGAACTCATCTAGGTATATGCATGATAGTGTATTTGAAGCCACAGAAGAACAACAGGAATTCCTTTCTATTTGGAAAGGAGTTTGTGTATGTGTGAAATTAGCTGAAGTTTCCCAAATATCTAAGGACATCTATGGCGAACTATTGTGGAAGAATGTCCTACAACAGCATTAGAGTCAATGTTTCTTTTACACAAGTGGAAGGGCACTTTTTTTGTACACCAAGGTTGAGGTAACTTAATTTTCCGTGATTCATCCATCCCACTGCAGACCACAACACTGCATTCCATGCTATTTTTAAGGGACTTCTTAACAACCAGGAACCACATTTCTGGGAGCACAAGGTGTTGTAATGGAAAGTGGGAGGCAGGAAAGACCCATGCTGTGAGTTTTATACATCCAGCATACTCTCATACTGTCCAGAGTCCTTTGGACCTAACTCATTATGTCTCAGGAGTTTATTTTTCACATTTATACTGCCCACTGCATTTAAGATGAATGTGACTATTTCACAACCATGTAACTGAGGTAAGAAAAGTTCTCCCTTTACCTTGAGATACTATTCTTAGTACACCTTGGGATAGGGATGGGCATGAACTAGATCATGAGCCAAAATTCGGCATGAACTTGGGTCAGTTCAGAGCCTCCAAACCAATGTTTGGGGAAGGTGCCTTCCCTGGAGCTCCCTGCCACTTCAAAACGGCCAGCCATTTAACCCTTCTTGGTTAATCTCCTCCTTTTTCCTGGCTGAAGTTCATCATGGGCAGAAGAAATGGGAAACCAAACTGGCCAGTTCAGTTTGGGGCCTTTTGACTCAGTTCAGGGGTTGTCCCGAACCCTGAACTGAACCAGAATTTTTAGGTTTATTCCCATCCCTACCTTGGGATACTGTACTAAAGATATTTCTTATCTTTAACAGAGGATTAGTTCATGGAGGATAGATCTATCTGTGGTTACTAGGCATGGTGACTGTGGGGAACTTCCACATTCAGAGGCACTAAACCACTGAATTCCAGAGCTAGGAGGCAATGTTATGAAAAGGTCTCCAGTTCTATGCCCTATTGTTGGCCCTCCACAGGAACTGGTTTGCCACTGTGAGAAACAGGATTCTGTACTAGATGAACTACTGGTCTGAGCCAGCACAGCTCTCATGTTCTTTTTTTTTTTACCCATAAAATGTCAGGTTGAGGGCAAGACGCTCTGCTGATGCCACACAGACAAATGTTTTTGAATAGCCAATAAAATTTGGCTTCATGAAGATCTTTGCAGCAAAATTTGTCATCTTGTGAGGATTTTTTTTTAAGAACAAATACTGGTGCACAGTAGCAGCCAGGACCATCCAGAAGCACATCAATGAATGGTGAATGAAGGGTCAAAGCTCTATGAGATTCCCTTCCACCCCAGTTTCTAGCTACGAAAATTCCACAAAGGACTTTCAGTTACTCTCTAATAGAAACCATCACAGAAATATACTTCAGCTAGCCATTGCCTTGGCCCTTTGTATTTCACTTTCTTAGAACTAAAATAGCAAAAAGGCTCATTATTTTATATATCCAGTACACTCTTACACAGCTGACTCATCTGAAATAGTGAAAAAATAATAACAGAAGTATCTTACCCTTCCCACTTCCACAAGGTTTGTCACCATGACTATGCTTGCTGTATTTTCATGCCAGACCATTCTCCAGAAGTCATATATTGTCTCTTGCATTGGTCCTGAAACAACAAATCAGTCGAAAGGTTACTTCTGCATGCTTCACCACTGAAAGATTATACATAGATCATTTTAAGGGACCTTCTCTAAAGCCTGACACTGCTAAAGGGAATAACAGATGGTAGGGCACAGCACCTAAATGTACTAATTTAGATTGTCAAATGTTTGATGGAAATTTAGTTTATTTCTTGTCAACCAGCTGGTTTCTTGTCAACCAGCATTTAAGTGGGTTTTTTTTTAAAGGAAGGAAAGTTAGCTATTTAATATTTAGAAATTACTTTCCATAATTAGCATGCCTGAGATAGTGAAAAATGAATAGCATTATTGTTCCTGGTAACATTAGAAGAGTCGCTTCCATCACAGGGAGGTTTCCAACTTTGTTTAGTGGAGTAGTAGAATACAAGCCAGGGTAAGTGACATGAGGAGAGATTCAATTTATTATCTTAGCCTCTTCCAGTTTCTACTATTGCTCTTAGTTTGTACAATTGGTCTAATTAGTCTGATTTCTAAATTGTTCTTTCTGAAAAGAGACAGTTTTTGAGACAGTTTATTATTTTGACATCAGTAGGGGAAAAGCTTAAATACCAGACTTGACAGTTATCCTTGCTGTAGAACTTGATGAGTTAAATGAGTTTGGGGAAAACCCCCCAAACGCTTAGTAGAAAAGAGCAAGAGTCCAGTAGCACCTTAAAGACTAACCATATTTGTGGCAGGGTATGAGCTTTCGAGAGTCACTCTCATGAAAGCTCAAACCCTGCCACAAATATGGTTAGTCTTTAAGGTGCTACTGGACTCTTGCTCTTTTCTACTGCTACAGACAAACAAGGCTGCCCATCTTGCTCTAACTCTAAGTAATGGTTTAGAATGGTTGTGCCTGTTGTGTGGGTGATGTCTCAAAGCCAGTCTCACATTCTGAATTTACTTCCAAGTTCAAGTAAAATACATGGAAAATTTATGTATACTTACGTCCAACAAATAAATTTGTATCATGTCCATATTATGGAAACAGGAACAGACTGGCTGTTTAATTTACTGGTATAACTGTTGAAGGATACATGCCCTGGAGACAGCCAGGGTCATCCTTCCTAAGAGGGTCACCACCTGTTTTTCCTTGCAAGGAGGGCAGTTTAGATGAAGACACAGTAGCCAATGCCACAGCTGCCCCAGGGCCAATCTCCTCATAAAGGAGAAGTGATGGTGATCACTGCCTCTTCTCGCAAACATGGCAGTCTGGAAATCACAATGGCAATGGCTGCTGTGTCTGGGTTGTCTTCTTCTCAAGGAAGAAGGAGTGGGTATGAAGAGGCAACCATCAGTGCCTTGGAAATTGCTACTTCAGTAGTAGTGAGCTAAACCAGAAGTGATATCATATGGTACAGGTAGAAAATGGTGTGGGGCCTTTTCCAGAGTCAGTTTCACTTCCTAATTGTTTCTGCGCAGGGACCTGCTTCCAACTGGTCCATCTATCCTAACAGAGTGTTTTCAAATATATTAGACCCTGCATGCCTGATATGCCTTATATTATACTGATCCCTCAATTAATATCTGCAGAAGTCATTTTAAAGGGATTTTCTGTATATAAAGTTTGTCTTCTGGGAGGTGAACTGCAGAACTTACCATCAGAGCTTTTTTTTGTAGTAGAAACTCCTTTGCATATTAGGCCACACACCCATGATGTAGCCAATCCTCCTGGAGCTTACAGTAGGCCCTGTACAAAGAGCCCTGTAAGTTCTTGGAGGATTGGCTACATCAGGAGGTGTGGCCTAATATGCAAAGGAGTTCCTGGTACAAAAAGCCCTGCTAACTGCTAATGAGCACCATACTGGATCGTACTGTAATGAAGATTTCACCTTTGTTTTTTGTACTGGAAAAGCTAATGTCAGAATGCAATTTCCAGTGGTAACTTCCCATATACCTACTTGCATATGTTTTTACTTGTAAAAAGCCAGCTATCTTTCCAGCAGTGAACTGCTTTGTTGTGATCATAGGACTATTCTTTTTGAAAAAGGAAACTATATTTCCTCTGCTTCTAATGTTTTAAAAACCTGATCGTGACAGAACCTATTCACAGATATATTCAGACTTTTTTTTTAAATAACAAAATCCTGATTATAGTCTTTGCTAAAGTATGATAAATGAAATAAGGCATTATTGGTATTTATTAAACTAAATTTAAGTGGATTAAATTTCAGAATTAAATTTCTGAAAGTTTTCTGCAACATGTATATTCGTAAGATAAAAAAGGTAGTCCCCTGTGCAAGCACCAGCTGTTTCTGACTCTGGGGTGACATTGCATCACGACGTTTTCATGGCAGACTTAACATTGCCTTTCCCAGTCATATACACTTTTCCCCCAGCATGCTGGGTACTCATTTTACTGACCTCGGAAGGATGGAAGGCTGAGTCAATCTTGAGCCAGCTACCTGAACCCAGCTTCCGCCGGGATTGAATTCAGGTCGTGAGCAGAGCTTAGGACTGCAGTACTGCAGCTTTACCACTCTGCGCCACAGGGCTGCCTATTCGAAAGACAGCTCACTGCAATATGAAAATCTAAAACAGGAAACCCTGAAAGAAAAGTAATACTCTGTCTTTTCCCAATAGTATTTTTTCCAGCTTGCCATTTCACCTTCTCAGTATAAAGTCACTCAGAGGCACAGCAAATAAGCAGATATGAAAAACCTATAAATTACTAAACTCCTACCATCCACAGAGAGTAATTTACTGATCTTCTTCACAACAGTAAGCAATTAGTCACTTATTCATGAGAATGCTATTAGTCTATTCATTTGGGGACAAATGGATAAATTTATCAGCCTGCTCTAGCTAACAAATGAGATGCCTTCCTTGAAACATTACAATACCTTTTAAATTTTAAAATTAGGGTTGCCTACAGCTGATAAGAAGCTGTGACTGTAATCACTCTTGAAATAAGAATGTTTCTGTAAAATGATACATGCAAAGAACATGGTATATTGCTAACTGCATCTTAAAGCTGTTGTGCCCAAATCTCAGGAACAATACTTTAATAATATTTAAGCTAAAAAAAAAAGTCATATGAATACAGATCTACCACTATTTGTTAAAACTTAGTTGCTGCTGGTATTCAATCAAAAACATTTCTAGCTTTAGATTTTCCCTCACATGCCCTCTCCCAAAGCTAACAAAAATAGACAAAGACAACTACAATTAGGTAGCTATTCTTTGTAACAGTAGTGGGGAGCTCGGCATTTGGGGAAGCTGCCCAATCTGAAAGACCTGGAGTCCTGGATTAATACAGGTGAAACCTGGGTTCAAATATCTCTGAAGTCATACAGTTCACTGGGTGAACAATAAAAGCAATGCCTAAAGCCAAAATAGCAGAAATGGGTAACACTGCTCTGTATCAATGTCTCTGTAATGACACTAAAATTTTGGTTTATGGCACTACAATAGGCATATCCCTTCCTATTTATATTCGAATGTATTTACATATATTTTGTAGTAAATTGAGGCCACTCTCCAGCGCAGAAGTTAAATATGCCAAAGGCCAATTTTGATTGGACTTAAACTTGCATCACGTGTGCAGGATTGTGCCATAAATCTTCAGTGAATTGTATTTTCTGCGTAAATTTATTATTCTGGGGACATAAGTCATAGATCATGCCAGAAAAAGGTCTTATCCGTTAACATAAAAAAATGTAAAAGATGAAAAATAACTTAGTTAAAACTAAGAATCCCCACGGCTCTGGATATAGTTGGATCAAACTTTTTCTCAGTGATAATTCATCATTCCCCCCTCCCCCAATCACTTTCTTCAGTCATGCAGACTTTCCTCTAGGAATGAGTGATGACAGAAATGCTCTTTTTTAGAATGCCAGTGATGCTCTTTTCAGTGCTACCTGTTATTGCTACAGAAAGACAATGGTAATTAAAACAACCTAAGAGAAGAGAAATTGAATGGAAAGTTTGTTATAGAATTATTTTAACTATTCCCTATGCTACAGAAATTGACCAAAACTATTTTAGACACAGGAAATCCATGACCCTGAACTGCATGTCTTATAAAGTAATTCTCTTCTATCCTATTTTTCTTTTCTACCTGACATTTTTCAAATTATTTTTTGACATCTGAATAAATTATTGTTCAGTCACAGAGTTGAAAAGCATTAAAGGGCAACAAGGGGTACAGAATTTATTGTCATCAAGAGATGAACAATTTTATTCCAAAAATCCAGAATAGGAAAAAAGATACACTATAATCACCAAGGGAACCACACTCACAAAGGTTTACAGGAAGTACACTGCATTAGAACCTCAATTAATTTAAATGGGCCCAAAGTGCATGCAACCCCACTTCTAAAATAAATAGAATGTGCTCTGTAGCATATTTGGTGCATTACCCATTATTCCTTGCTACTTCTAGAATACAAAAAAGATGAAACAAGCTTAAAATAATTCAGATACAAAACTATCTAATTATTGTTTAATGGTCATGCCATATACCAGGGGTGGCCAACGGTAGTTCTCCAGATGTTTTTTGCCTACAACTCCCATCAGTCCCAGCCATTGGCTGCTAATTTATTTCCTTTTTCAGTGGGCAGTTTGGCATCTATAGCAGAATTAAGTACACCTCTGGACACCATGATTCTGTTTAACATTTTACAGTTCTCTTATTCTCTGGGGAAATAGCATTGTACCAGTGATTACTATTCCTTGTGTTAATTAGGCTCTCTCAGCTAGGGAACCTCTATCATTTAGGGTGTTTATCACCCCAGAGGGATAAGCTGGCTGGGGCTGATGGGAGTTGTAGGCAAAAAACATCTGGAGAGCTACCATTGGCCACCCCTGCCATATACTATACTAAGCATTGTCAACCTAATACATCTTAGTCAATGTATTGTGTTCCACTTAACCAACTAATTTCTGTTTTATTTATTAAAATAAATATTGCATCTCAACAGAACCAAATATTAATATTTTAAAAAGACAAAAGATTATCTGAACTAATTGACATAATAATCTCTTACTTTGATTTTGCACCATGAAAGTGAATGGAAAGCAAATGAAAAGATGTGGTGTAAGTGAAAGAAAAACGAAGAGACTGAGAGAAGAAAAGTAAAAGTAGATGTTGTGATGGTGGTGGTGATGGTAGTGAGTAGTGATACTGAGTTAGGAAAGAAACATCTGGAAACAGGATAGATCTCAAAAGGCAAAAAAAGATTGGTAAGGAGAAATTTGGAAACTTCACTTTTGCAAGGTGTTAATCTGGCCTCAGTAAACCATTTAATTTGTATCAGTTAAACTTTGGAGTGTCTGTCTTTCTGCTGATAACAGCCCTTTCCCACTGGGGTGATAAGCACCCTAACTGATAGAGGTTCCCTAGCTGAGAGAGCCTAATTAACACAAGGAATAGTAATCACTGGTACAATGCTATTTCCCGGAGAATAAGAGAACTGTAAAATGTTAAACAGAATCATGGTGTCCAGAGGTGTACTTAACTCTGCTATAGATGCCAAACTGCCCACTGAAAAAGAAAATAAATTAGCAGCCAAATTCCAGATGTGCCAATTTCACAAATAAAGCACTGCAGTGTGGGGACACAAAAATCATCAGTACAGTAATTGAAATAATAAAATCCAAGTAATTTAATTAAAAGTTTGGGAATGCTGCTTTCTTTAATGTAACCTTTTGGAACCCCAGACCTGTTAATTAACTAATCTCTAAGGACAGTTTCCACAGCATGTGGCTCAATTTATATGCAAAATTACTGGATTACTAATTTTCTGCTAACCCAGTGATCTGATTGGCTAATTACCCATAAGCACAGTGTATACCTTATTTTAACCATGCTGGATTTCTGCTGAGCACTTGGTATTTAAAAAACCCAACAACTGCAAGTTATCTCAAAGATTATTCAAGATTGAGATGTGTCATAGTCAGAAAAAATAAATTATGTTTAATTCGATTTATTAAATCGAATTTATTAAACCCCGCCCTCCCCGCCGAGGCAGGCTCAGGGCAGCTTATAAAGGAGTGTAAAGGAGTACAAAAGAGTGACTCCTTAGTTAATCTTAAGGTCTTTAAGGTCTTTGATAACTGTTTCGTATCAGCCTGCCAGTTCTAATATTTACTGATGCCTTCCTGAAGTCAGGGAACAAAAAAGCTTATGTCATATTTCAGGTGTGCAAAATAAATATTAAAACACATCCTGTTAAATTTAGCATGTTCCTACCAATTGTTTTAAAACTGCAACAAAACTATGTTTAATGACAATGCATTCTTCTTGTATTGCAGTGGAATTAGCTGTATATAGTCCCAACTCATCTGGGAATCTGGTCTCAAGTGGTATTGCATGAGCTTATAAAGTTCTTCCTGACTTATAACTGCAATGCCAAGCAAATGAACTGAACCATTTTAACTGTGTAGCTTGGATAAGTGTGTACAGAAAACAGTACTGAGAGCATTTGTGCTGGAATGAGATTTGGGAATTGTAGAAGTAATCTCTTAAAACCTTAATCCATAAACCATTGCACACAGAATGAAATTCAGGCATATAAACAAAATGATCCAATAAGCTTCTACCCTTGTGACCAAGCTAAGATTTGGATATCACCCATGTTATAATTTTAGCAGTGGTTTATATAGCTTGGGTAGAAAGTAGGGGTGTTGATTCGGCTGTATCTGAGCTGAAAAAGTACTCCCAAAATACCAGTATCTTCAGGTATATTTTAAGCCAAATATAGATCAGAGAATCTGACTTACTACCTGTATAGCTTGTTCTGAATAAAGCTAACTTTCCCTGGCTTTTTTCAGTTATGTTCAATTATACCAGGGGTGGCCAATGGTAGCTCTCCAGATGTTTTTTGCTACAACTCCCATTGGCCCCAACCAGCATGACCAATGGCTGGGGCTGATGGGATTTGTAGGCAAAAAAAAATCTGGAGAGCTACCGTCGGCCACCCCTGAGTTATACCAAATAGCTGGTGGTGGAGAGTTTTATGTGGTTACAGAACTTTCAGTTCTGTCCTCTAGAGCTCTGTCCCATCTTTTGCTTTGGCTTCCAGGGTAACAGGAGGGAGAGGGGAGAGGCACCTCTGCAGCCCAATGACAAAAGCCCCTTCAGGGAAGCTGTAGTGCCTTAGAGTCAATAATTGCAATGCTTTTGCAAATGGCATTGCATTGCAGGTTTGCAACTTGCAAGGTTATTGGCCTCAAGTGTGAAGTCCAACTAAGTAGCTACCTTGCTTTCCCCACCCATTTCCAAAGAAACAGAAGGTAATTTGGCAAATAGATTTCAGGTTAGGGGGAACACTGCTCTTTAGTCAATCACTGTTCTTTTTTGAAATACTTCTGTGCATGGGTGAAGAGTATAAAAGCAAGGGTCTCGCTGAGTTAAACTCCACTACTGAGAGAGGTTTGTAGACTGCCCTGGCTTTAGCTTCAGCTGCTTTGAGCCTGACTCCTGCTGCCTGGGAGACTCTGTTGTGGACTTCAGATCAGATCCTGCCTGCCTAGAGAATTACAGAATTATAGAGTCGGAAGGGACCTCCAGGGTCATCTAGTCCAACCCCCTGCACAATGTAGGAAACTCACAAATACCTCCCCCTAAATTCACAAGATCTTCATTGCTGTCAGATGGCCATCTAGCCTCTGTTTAAAAACCTCCAAGGAAGGAGAGCCCACCACCTCCTGAGGAAGCCTGTTTCACTGAGGAATCGCTCTAACGGTCAGGAAGTTCTTCCTAATGTTGAGCCGGAAACTCTTTTGATTTAATTTCAACCCGCTGGTTCTGGTCCTACCTTCCGGGGCCACAGAAAACAATTCCACATCATCCTCTAGATGACAGCCCTTCAAGTACTTGAAGATGGTGAAGACAGTGATTGGTTTGACTCAATGATATATTTTGTAAAAGTTTTCTTATTTTACTGTTAGTTGTTCGGGATTGGTGGGTGGTAGGTTGTGGGGGAGGTGAGATCAAGGGCTTAGGGCCTTTTTTTGGTTCCCTTTGATTAGGTTATAGCTTTTTTTCTGGGTTGTGGCTTGCAGTTTGGAGGTTTTTGTTACTTATTTGTGCTTGGTGCTTGTGGGTGGGGAGATGAGGCCAAGGGCTCAGGTCTATTTTTGGTTTCCTTGGATTTTATTCTTAGATTTTAGTTCTTTCTGGTTTTGCAGTTATTTTTTGTGGAGTTTTGTTGTTGTTTGGGCCTGGTGGTAGGTGGTGAGGCAAAGGGTTCCTTCCTTCTGCTTTGGTTCTTCCATCTGTCGCTGTTTTCTTCTTCCTTTTCTCTTTTTTTGGAAGTTTGGTGGGGGTTTGAGGCTTTGTTGCTTGTTTCCTCTGCTTCCCCCCCCCTTTTGGGGGAGTGTCTAGTGTGGGTATGGAGCTTTTGATTTAGGTTCTGCTTACTTTTCTAAAGTCATTTTTCTTGCCTTTCCCCCAGTAGTTCCCCCTCCCATATTTCTTCCCTTTAATTTCTAGAAGGTTGGTTTTTTGGAGGGAGGGGGGGTGTTGAGGTTCACTGTTTCATGTTCCAAGTGTGTGCTTCTGGTTTCAACAGCTGTTGAGTACAATACTTAGGTAATGCTAAGCAGGCTTTTACTAATAAGGGTCTGTTTGAGGAACTGTTGAACTTTTAAACACTTCTAACTAAATTTCAGCATAGGTCTTTAGTTCCTCTCTAACCAGGCCAGTCCTAGGAGAATATTAAAAGCAAACAAGGTTGTAGTTGTCTTCAAAACAGTGGTATAATAGCCTAGATTAACTTTTCATAAAAAGTGTGCAGCACTCTGAGCTTCAGTGAAGGCAGGTGCTTTTAGACAAATTTCCCTTTAGGTTGTCCTGTAGTTTTTCAGTTTGTTGGAGGGAGCACTTACATTTCTATGAAGGAAATCAGACCTGTTGCAATAGAATCCAGTCAGAAGCTTAATAAAGAGCCTTAAACTTTTTAAAAGATTTGTCAGATTTAAAAGATTTCAAAGACTATTAAACCATAGTCAAGTTTCAGCATAGGAAGTCACTAGTTCTAAAAAAATCCTAAAACCACCACCACCATCACTACCACCCCAAAACCAAAAAAGAAAACAAAAACTGAAGTGAGGGTAAGTTAGGCTTTTTTGAAAGACAAAAACATAGTTTTTGAGTAGGAGGACTTATAAAAAGGTGTCAGACTCTGTTAGATTCAGGTTGCAGTGCAGGTAGTTAGGTACATAATACCTTCCCCACAAGTACTATTTATAAAGAGTTTGGCCTGGGATAACAATGAGTGGAACGAAAGGAACACAGTGGGTTCCTGTGGGCAAGATTAATTAGAAGAGTAGTAGGGCGGAGGGCTGCAGTTTTCCCCTCACCTCCACAGCTGCCTTCTACCACTCAGTCCTCTGGCCAGAGTGGTGCAATGAAGAGACCACACATGGCCTTCTGCACTGAGGCTACTGCTGGGGCACTCCCTGCAGAGGTGTCTGCAGGTGCTGGCCCTGAGTAGGGGTCTGTTGCTTGGGCAGCTCTCTTCCAGGTGTTGTTGCTGATGCTCAGCAGCAGGAAGAGGAGCTGCCTAAGCTGTCTTTTGGAGTGAGCTTTGGCGACAAGAGTGTTCTGGCTCTGGAGCTCACCCCAGGAACCCAGATATTTCTGGAGGAGCTAGAGGAAATGCTGGATGTCCCTGCTCTGGCTCCTCTAGCAGGCCTTCCGAGGAGGAACAGGAGGGGAGGCTGGAGGCTCAAGAGGAAGAGATGAAGGTGCACTCCAAGGCAATGCCGTTTCTACCCTTTCCCTCTCAGGAATCTTTCCTTGTCCCCCCAAGACAGTGTGCCTGGCCTGAGATTCTCACAGGATGCGGTTCCAGGATGCTTGTGGCAGCTGGTCAGTATGAACATAAGAACATAAGAGAAGCCATGTTGGATCAGGCCAACGGCCCATCAAGTCCAATACTCTGTGTCACACAGTGGCAACAAATTTTATATACACACACACACTGTGGCTAATAGCCACTGATGGACCTGTGCTCCATATTTTTATCTAAACCCTTCTTGAAGGTGGCTATACTTGTGGCTGCCACCACCTCCTGTGGCAGTGAATTCCACATGTTAATCACCCTTTGGGTGAAGAAGTACTTCCTTTTATCCATTTTAACCTGTCTGCTCAGCAATTTCATCGAATGCCCACGAGTTCTTGTATTGTGAGAAAGGGAGAAAAGTACTTCTTTCTCTACTTTCTCCATACCATGCATTATCTTGTAAACCTCTATCATGTCACCCCGCAGTCGACGTTTTTCCAAGCTAAAGAGTCCCAAGCATTTCAACCTTTCTTCATAGGGAAAGTGCTCCAGCCCTTTAATCATTCTAGTTGCCCTTCTCTGGACTTTCTCCAATGCTATAATATCCTTTTTGAGGTGCGGCGACCAGAACTGCACACAGTACTCCAAATGAGACCGCACCATCGATTTATACAGGGGCATTATGATACTGGCTGATTTGTTTTCAATTCCCTTCCTAATAATTCCCAGCATGGCGCTGGCCTTTTTTATTGCAAACGCACACTGTCTTGACATTTTCAGTGAGTTATCTACCACGACCCCAAGATCTCTCTCTTGGTCAGTCTCTCACACCCCATCAACTTGTATTTGTAGCTGGGATTCTTGGCCCCAATGTGCATTACTTTGCACTTGGCCACATTGAACCGCATCTGCCACGTTGACGCCCACTCACCCAGCCTCAACAGATCCTTTTGGAGTTCCTCACAATCCTCTCTGGTTCTCACCACCCTGAACAATTTAGTGTCATCCGCAAACTTGGCCACTTCACTGCTCACTCCCAACTCTAAATCATTTATGAACAAGTTAAAGAGCATGGGACCCAGTACCGAGCCCTGTGGCACCCCACTGCTTACCGTCCTCCACTGCGAAGACTGCCCATTTATACTCACTCTCTGCTTCCTATTACTCAGCCAGTTTTTGATCCACAAGAGGACCTGTCCTTTTACTCCATGATTCTCAAGCTTTCTAAGGAGCCTTTGATGAGGAACTTTATCAAAAGCTTTCTGGAAGTCAAGGTAAACAACATCTATTGGGTCTCCTTTGTCCACATGTTTGTTCACCCCCTCAAAGAAATGTAACAGGTTAGTGAGGCAAGATCTTCCCTTGCAGAACCCATGCTGAGTCTTCCTCAATAACCCGTGTTCATGAGTGTCCCTATACCTCTGAAATCTGGAAGTACTTCCAGCTGATGGAGGATGCCCCTTTTGCACAGCTGTGCAGGGGCTGGACTGGTTGAGGGAGAGACCTCAATAATCTTTTGACTACCAAGTTGTGGAAGCATCTGAAGAAGCACCATTAGGTGGTGGTTCTTCGGGGAGAAGAGAAGCTGCTGCTGAGGTGTTCAAGTGTCCACTGCTACCAGAAGGTGAGTCATCAAGTAAGAGGGTCAATCATCTCATTCCTGAAATAGCTGCTGTAGACGGCCTTCTGTTTTCCATGGTTGAAGACACTGCTTTCTGCAGGCTGCTCCAGGATGCCTATTCCTGGTACATGCTCCCTGCTTGCATCATGCTGAGGAGGGCTGTGTTGTCCTCATTGTACACAACTGCCTGGGATCACATGAAGGCACAGTTGTCCTGTGCTTGTGGGAGAACTGTGCACATCACATCCAACATCTGGACCTCCTTTCAGGTACAGAACTGCTATCTGTTGCTGACTGTTCACTGGTGGTTACCCAGCAACATTGTGGGTGAGTGTGGGGAAACTAGTAGGGAGAGGGCTGCTGGGCTATTGTGAGGCTCTGCTCCATGCTAATGTACTCAGCAGGGTGTACACAGTGGACAACATAACCACCATCAAAAAACAGCAGCACAGATACACAGGGACCTCTCCTTGGGCTTCATGGTGACCGATGGTAGCATGAACGTGAGGGCAGCACCACAGGCATTGAGCCTCAGAAGCATTACCTGCATGGTCCACCTTCTCCACTTGGTGGTTAATGATGCTTTGTGGCTGGGTTCTGCAGAGGATGCTGAGACCCTTGTGTTAATGCATCTCCACCAGAAATGCCAGCATATCATAGGTCACTTCTCTTGTAATGTGAAGGACACACATCTGCTGTGTGAGAAACAAAAGTGGCAACTGTGTTGGTGCACTGCCTGTTTGGTAACATGAGCACTCACTGGAATTCCACTTGTGCCATGCTCGAGTGCTTGATGGAGCAGAAGAGACCTTTGACTGCCCTGATTGCTGAGACTGGGGTAATTCAGGAAGAGAGCTGGCTCACCCAGGAAGAGTGGTTAACAGTCTCTCAGACTCTGGAAGTTGTCTGACATGGCAAGTCTGGCTCTAGTCATCCTCATGATCCACACGGCTGTCTTCTGGAACCAGCTGCAGGATGTGTAGACATGGTTTCAGCAGCATGCACGCTGGTGAAAAGGCTGTAAGATGGACTCAAGGCTTGCCTTCAGCCCCTCATGCAGCAGAAAATCTACATGCTGGGAACCATACGTGACCCACACATTAGGGGCAAGATTGCTGAGTAGGCTGACAAGCTCATTCACTGGAGAGACAAGCTCTTCTGGAAAGTTGAGCACATGCAGGCCAAGAGGGGCATGTTGGCATGAGCTGAGAGGGGGCTAAAGCAGCTCCACTTCTGCCTGTGGCTACCACTGTGATGACCTGTGAGAAGGCAGATCTTTGACCCCTCTGGGAGTGTTAGGCACATGAGCCAAGTCACAGTACCTTGTGGAGCCCTACAGTCACAGGCCACCAGTCTGCTGAGTTACTGGGCCATGAAGGAGGCAATCTGTTTGGACGTCTCTGCTGTGGCTCAGAGGCTCCTCTCATGCCCTCTGATGTGCGTACAGAGTGAGTGGGGTTTTTTCCCATGTGGGCGGCATTATCAGCTCATATTGTTCATGTGTGGTCCCCTGGGCAGCTGGTCACAAAAACCTCAATACTTGCCCCACAGAGGCTTTGGCAGGCTGGGTCTGCTCTGTGTAAAGCTGTTCCCTATATGTCTGGTTCCAAAATAACCAAGTGCAATGAGGAGTGAGTTGAAGAAGTGTTATTAACTAAACTGTCCACCATCCAGAGGTTCTCCAGCTTCCGCTCCCATTTTTGGATATCCATCAACTTCAAGGGTGCCTGTTGCCAGATCCACATACATTATGCATTTGGGTAGAAGGAAGATTACAACAGGATTGTGGAATGGTTGCTTTTGCTGAGGTATCCTTTATTACTAACTTTGAGAAGTCAGTTATTCCACCCTTTAAAGAATTGTCAAGGCTTTGTTTGCCCTTCTTACAGAGCGTGGTTAGGAATATTTCTGTATAAATTGTTTTGGTGACATTATTGTTGAATTAAAATTTTAAAAAATCTGTACTGGTTCTTTGTTTCAGTGTATTCATCATATTTAGTTGAAGCCTCATAGATCAACAGTCTTCCATTAGGGATTACCCTTCCATTAGGGGTTACCGTAAACTTAGCGCAGAGACGCTTTGAATCTGACAAAGGGTAACCCCTAATAGAAGACTGTTGCTCTCTGAGGTTCCAACTGCAACTGTCTATACAACAATTGTAAAAGCTGGAGAGTGTCTAAATATAAATTTGAAGGAAATACTGGGTATTCCGTTACTGAATTCATTACTAGTGTACTGCAGCCTGAAGAAGGCGAATGAAACGGATAGTTACTTAAGCAATTCATTGCTGCTGCTGTTGTTGTAACATCAACCCTCTACTGTAATTTTGCCAGTGTTGTTAAAATTTGGCATCTAGTGTGTAGTGTTTTTTGTCAATAATATTGATAATAAATTTTGTTTCAAAATATAGAATAGCAAGCCAAGACTTGTATCAACAGTTGTTACTTTTATACAGTTTTTTCCTTTTGTTACAAAGACACTGGTAAGTTGGCAGACACTAGTACCTTGCACTTTTTCTGCTCTCCTTGCAGAAATCCTCCCTCCCAGTTTCTACTTCATTTGACCTTAATACTGTTGGGTTTTGGCACTGGCACAGTGGCCCAGGTTCTGCTGGGCACACTGCACTGGTTCTGCCGTTGGCCTTGAAAAAATGCCTCCCCTTCACTTTCTACTGTATAGATTCTTTGCTACATTCTGCTTGTATTGCCTCGCTATTTTCCCCTCATTAGAAACAATGGACGATGGGGATACCTTCTTTGGATGCCCATGGAATTGGATCCGCTTGTCCAATGTTTTTGAAACTTTTGAGTTCTTTTGAGGAGAGGCTCCAGCAGCTACTTTGAAAATTTGATGACTCTACCTCAATTCCGCCCCCCAGAAGATCATTGAATATACCCCAGGACAGATCTGCTATTGATTTTAATGGTCTCTTATAGAGTATAATGGACCAAAAAAAATCAGGAATCTTGAGTACACTTCGAATACCATACTAATATTGGGATTTGGGAATATCAGGCAATACTGATATTTTTTGTGGTCTAATATGCCAGAATCTGAGGGAAAAAACTAATATTTTTTTTTCTGGAACACCCCTAGTAGAAACTGTTAACAAGGAAAAACAGATAAGAAGAAAAGTTATTACAAATTCTGGTATTTGATGGATTTCAGTTTTATCATTAAAAAAACCCACACTATTTTTAGGGAGGGAAAGGAAATACATTTCACAAATTACATGAATATCTCCCCACCAAAGGAACATGGGTAAAAAGGCACCTTTCAGTTTTTTACTAGTATATTGAAACCTAACTCACAACTAGGATTCAACTGCTTCTTGGCGGTTTCCGTTTGAGCTGGTTTCGCGACGGAAGTTGCCGGCTCTTTTGGCTGCGCTGGCGCTTCTGGTGCGAAATCCCTGCAGATCCGCCGGTGTGAGGAGGGTGGTCGCGCCAGTAAAAGGTCAGTGCAAAATCAGCCAGAGTGTTGTAGCAGGAAAACCCTGGATTGGGCTACTTTTCTAAACTGGGTATTTTTAAAAAACACTCTCTCCCTCAAACTAATTTTTTTCATTAGGGTTTGTAGAATCTTTCGGGATCAAGTGCCGTGTTCTACTGGAGAAAGTTTTCCTTCCAGACGTTTCGTTCTCAGCTGCGGAGAACATCCTCAGTGGCGTTGCAGCCGGAGCAGGAGCAGTGCAACGCCGGAGCAGTGCAACGCCACTGAGGATGTTCTCCGCAGCTGAGAACGAAACGTCTGGAAGGAAAACTTTCTCCAGTAGAACACGGCACTTGATCCCGAAAGATTCTACAAACCCTAATGATGTTATCAGCCGTGAAAACCTGAAATCTTTAATTTTTTTCAACTAAATGCAAATTTAGTCGAACATTTGAATGCATGCAAATTTTAACAGATGAATTGATTAACCAATGTATTATTATATCTGCATTAAATTATGTTAATAAAGAATGGTTTTGAAGAAAATAGAATGCATTTGTTATTTTTCTAAGTACATGCCTCATTAGTCACTCTCTTATAAAAGGTTGTACTTCCTGTTTGAGATACCACAAAGAATGCCTCTTCCAAGATGGCACCTGAGCATCTTAAATTTTTGTAAGTACTTATACTAAAAATAATTAGCATTTAAAACATCATTGTCTAACTAACTAGAAGCCCTTTTTACTTGATCAAAAGGTTTTTCATGAATTAATCTAACCATTTAATGAATGTCAGATTGGAGACCTAATATAAAACAATAATATGGAAGGGGGGGGGGAAGTCAAAATATTAAAAACATGCAATCAGGGAGAATATCTAATAACAATTAAAGTACTTAACCACAATTTCTAAATAAGAATATAATCTGAATATTTTTGTAATAAATTAGTCAAAGCAATGCCACTTCAAATTGTATATTATAAAACTGGAATAGATGGGATGAAGTGCTGTTCTGATGAGGAAGGGCTAATGACTTAGAGGTTTGTGAGTTTAGATGAATATCTGAGGGCATAGGATTTATACAATTACAGAGTAATTTATAAAGGTGAATGTTTTTGTCCTCGGCACTTAATTGGTAAACATTTTCACCTGAACAATCATCACAGTGGCAGAGGCCTTAACATGAAATGTTCTCACTTACAATGATCTTTTGAATATCTCAACTGCCATTCTAAAACACTTTCACACTAATTCATTCTTTCTTCCTTTAAAAGCACATATGTTGTCCTTCTAATAGTTCAGGGTGGTTTACAAAAAAAGGTACTTCCATCAGATTTATACACAACTCCCTATTAAAAGAGGGAAAGATATAAAGAGAATCAGCCTGAAATAAAACTACAGTTGTTCTGAGAAAAACATCACCCAAATACTGAATGGATTCTAATACTGAATGGATTTATGGGCCTTCCTGGAAGCTGGTAGGGATGGAGTCTGTATCACCCTCTCAAGAAGTCCGTTCTAAAAGGTGGGGAATGTGGGGTCAGCAATGAAGAAGGCAGCCTTTGTTCTGGTTTTATTTAGTAATTATATTGTTTTCCATTTTGAAGCATATATATGAAACTCTATGGTCTCCCATGGCCTCCGAAGGCCTCCCCAAGCCCCCAGGAGGTGCAGCAGCCCTGGGAACCCTCCTGCACCTTCTCCCATGCCTCAGCAGCTGCCAGTGCCCCAGAGTGCCTGCTGTGGCCTCCTGAGGCCACCGTGATGAACAGAAATCCACCCACGCTCACTGTCACCCTGCAAATCTTCAAGTGCTTTCTGTGAGGCCATGGGAGATGCCAGCACCCCAGGGGCCCTGCTGTGGCCTCCTGAGGCCTACCCAAAGACCATCAATCCCACCCATCTCAACCTCCTGGGGTCTCTGCAAGGTCCAGGGAGCCGCCAATGCTCCTATGGACCTCCCGCCCCCTCCTTTACCATTCTAAAGGACTCATGAGGTTGAAGGATAGCCTCACCACTGGCTACTACTGGGCCCTTGCCCGACCCAAGGCAGGCTGTGCCCAATAGCAGCTCTAGCTCCACAGTAAATGACAATATGTGTGGGGGAGTGGGGAGAGCTCAGCAATGTGGCAACTAAGAATGGGAGACATGCTGGAACATCATGTTTTCCATTTTGAAGCATATATATGGAACTTATATATGGCAGAGGTTGGGAGGAGGCTAAGGCTGGGAGCAATCCATGGCATGGTTGGCAAGATGGCAAGTAGGGGGGCTAATTGCCAACAGTAGGTGGGTTGGAAGATGGCAAGGGTAAGGGGGGGGATTCATTGCCAAGGCTGGGCAGGGAGTGGGGAAACGGTGAAAGGGGCTACTGCCAACAGCTGGGGTGGGTAGGATGACAGTGAGAGGAGGGGTGAATGCCACAAGCTGCGGAAGATACAAGTAACTCGGAGGGCTGGGAGACAGAAAGGTTAGGGAGGCATAAAGCCCAGGCCTGGCAGGAGAGTGCAAACATGCCAATGGTGGGAAGGTTATTGCTAAGTGATGGCAGTGGGTATGACAAGAGCAAGGTTGGGGGCGAATGCATGCTAATGTATGCCTGGGAAGATGGCAAGATGGGACGAGTAGACTGTCAAGAGTGCATGTGTGTGAGGAAACAACAAAACTACAGGAGTGATTACTGATAGCCAAGGCTCAGAGGCTGTCTAAGAAGACAGCCTGGCTGTGTATGTTGATGCAAAGGCTTTCGCTTGCGTGCAAAGACACTCCTGTTTCTTTCCCCTCCCTCTCCACCTCCCCCAGCCCAGCCAATGGAACTTGCCCATGGCCTCTCCCTACACACCATGGTACTTCCTGCCAGTTTGGTGTAGTGGTTAAGTGTGCGGACTCTTATCTGGGAGAACCGGGTTTGATTCCCCACTCCTCCACTTGCACCTGCTGGAATGGCCTTGGGTCAGCCATAGCTCTGGCAGAGGTTGTCCTTGAAAGGGCAGCTGCTGTGAGAGCCCTCTGTTGTGTCTGTTGTGGGGGATGGAGATAAAGGAGATTGTGAGCCGCTCTGAGACTCTGAGTGGAGGGCGGGATATAAATCCAATATCATCATCTTCTTCCCACTGCTGGCCCAGGAACATTCAACCAAACCACTAAAATGCCACTCTCATCTCAGGCATGACACGAGCACATATCTCCGTTTTTCCACTACGAACAACTCCTGATGCACCAGGAGTCTTATCTGGGAAAACCGGGTTTGATTCCCCACTCCTCCACTTTCAGCTGCTGGAATGGCCTTGGGTCAGCCATAGTTATCACAGAGCTTGTCCTTGAAAGGCAGCTTCTGGGAGAGCTCTCTCAGCCCCGCCCACCTCACAGGGTGTTTGTTGTGGGGAAGAAAGATAAAGGAGATTGTGAGACTCTTGGGTGGAGTGTGGAATATAAATCCAATGTCGTCTTCTTCCTAGCTGGCAACTTTGTAAGGGGTGGGGGTGGAGATGCCTGCCGCTCACCCTCAGTTTCTTTCTAGAGCCCGTTGTCTTCCTTTGTACAATGGGCCTTCCTCCTAGTAGTACAATAATACATCCCTTTAGCCGACAGACTTTGCTCCTGTGGAGCAAATACCCCTGACTCAATCCAGCATATATTGCTTGATTGTTCTTTATACCATAACCTCCGTAAAGATTTATTTGGCAAGCTTTCTTTTTCTCCAGATTTGTCTATTCTGCCACCCTGTTATTATTTATTGAGTGATAGTGAGGGGGTGGTTAGTGAGGCTGTGGCAAAATTTCTGGCTGACATCCTTAAATTTAATTCTGACCATGTTTGAATGCATCTGTAAGCTCGGTTTTATTTTGATTTTATCTCCAATGTTTAAATTTTTATATTCTGTGTATTTTTATCTGAATTTTTTATGCCATTAAAGGTTTGGTATGGTAATAATACATCCTGAATAAAGAAAGATTAATAAATTACTTGATAGAAGAATGGTGAATCATAGTCTGAAAATGTAACATATCCAACAGCTCCTTTAGTTCCACATCTGGGCCAAATATTTTTCTAAATGAGTGACAAAATAAAATATTTGGAAGATTGAAAAAATAGTAAAATAATTATTTTTTTAAAGGTTTTACAGGACAAAGTTGTATGCCAGTTAATCATATGCAGGGCTTTTTTTGAGCAGGAACACAGTTCCAGCTGGCTTAGTGTCAGGAGGTGTGGCCTACTATGCAAATGAGTCTTTGCTGGGCTTTTTCTACAAAAAAGGCCTGTGTGAAACAATGGTGATGTCAGGCGGTATGGCCTAATATGCAAAGGAGTTCCTGCTACAAAAAAGCCCTGCATATATGTATAGAAAAGCATGAGAAGATAGGGATGCCAGCCTCCAGGTGGGACCTGGGGATTCTGTGGAATTACAGCTCATCTCCAGACAACACAGATCAGTTTCCCTGGAGAAAATGGAAACTTTGAAGGTTGGGCTCTATGGCATTGAACGCCTGTCTCCCCCAGGTTCCATTCCCAAATCATCAGGAGTTTCTGAACCTGGAGCTGGCAACCTTACCCCCCATCCCCCCAGTGGCCAGAGGGAACCTGGCAACCCTAGAAGAGAAGGTTACATTGGCATTGTCTCCCCAGCCATTTGTGAGTCTGGGAGAGAGTGGAGGGCAGTGTCATTCTGGCTGTTTTGGAGGCCCTGGCAGCTCCTTGGCCTGTTTGCCAGCCTTTGGAGAGTATGGGACAGCGGCGGCAGCAGTGTCTCCATAGCCATTTTGGAGGTTGAGGGAGCCACTGGGAGACGGCCCAGCACCAGGCACAAGGGCTATGGACATCCAGGCTTCCCGCATGTCAGCTTCATGAGGTGAGACAGGTGTGGGACAATGGTGGATGGTGATGTCAGTGGTGGTGGACCTGGAACGGTGGGGAGGGCCCCTGACTTAGCGGCGGCTTCCTAGTGCATCAGGAGTTGTCCGTTGTGGAAAAACGGAGATATGTGCTTGAGTCATGCCTGAGATGAGAGTGGTGTTTTAACGGTTTGGTTGAACGTTCCTGGGCCAGCAGTGGGAAGAAGAAGATATTGGATTTATATCCCACCCTCCACTCAGAGTCTCAGAGCGGCTCACAATCTCCTTTATCTTCCTCCCCCACAACAGACACCCTGTGAGGTGGGCGGGGCCGAGAGGACTCTCACAGCAGCTGCCCTTTCAAGGACAACCTCTGCCAGAGCTATGGCTGACCCAAGGCCATTCCAGCAGGTGCAAGTGGAGGAGTGGGGAATCAAACCCGGTTCTCCCAGATAAGAGTCCGCACACTTAACCACTACACCAAACTGGCTCTCTGGAAAGGGAGAGTGGAGTCAAGCAATGCAAGGTGAAAGGGGATGACAGACATGTGATAAGCCAATAGTTGATGCCCAACAGTCCCAACCAATCAGGTTGGATTCAGTGGTTCAGTGCTGCAAAGTGAGCAATGTTCTCTGGAAGGAAGTAATCCTTCCACTGGAGGATTTCATTTTTGTCCAACAAAAGGAAGTTTCCTCCAATAGAAGATCCCTATTTTAGCAGAAGGGAACTGATGGTGGATCTTAGCAGCTCTGTGAGTGAAAGAAAAGAATCCCAGGAGTTTTGTAACACAAAGCCACATTTTAGGATTACAACATGTTAACTGGCTCAGCTAGAACACAGGAAAGAAATATTAACAGAGAAATCTAGAACAAACCCAGTTGATTCCTTTAAACTGTGCAGCCATGAAATTAGGTTAGATCATGTAAAAGTTTTTTGCCAATCCCCTCACCCAAAGCAGATCTCCAACTACCGCCTCAGCAGGATCAAAGACTATGGGTGGTGAACTGATATGGTCTGTTAAGAACTCTAAAGACTGTTATTTTTCAAACTTAATATGCCATCACAATTTCCATCTGAAGGACAGAACCAGGGCAACAAAGTATTCTTTAGATGTGCTGTGTTAGCAATTTGAAGTGAACAATTCAAAACAATATTTTACTTTACTTTATGTATTATTTTAAGTAGAACATTTGGCTGGAAATATGTATTTGTATTTTAAAAGTCCTTTTTGTAATCCACTGCAACACATATGGCAATAGGTAGATAAGTAGAAGGATATGAAAGTGGTTATTATAGTGGCACATTAGTGTTGCTAAAGTTAAAGCTGCACAAACATGTGCACTAAAAATAGTTATCTTAAGGGGCTTGTAAGTGCCATGAAAAGATTTTTCCTGAAATATGGAAAGTTTCTTGTATTGAGGAAGGAACTTATGTTTGTACTATAAAAAGTAAAAGAGTAAATGGTTTCTTATTTTATAAAGCTGAAGGCAATCTGAAGGGATAAAAATGCCAGTTTTAGATGCTGCTTTAAATTAGGCAATTAAAACATTTTATTAAGCCTAATATATTTAAACAATAACAAGCTGAGTCCTGAACCCTTCAAATTTAACTGCTGTTCCCATGCGTAATTGTATGATCCCTTTTACTGTGTACCTGTGTTACTTAATTCTGTTGCTCTGCTATATACTGGACAGTAAAGGGTGCAGACAAATGTATTAATATGGTGAGCAAGATCTGAGCATAAATTTATACAAACCTTATCGCCATGTAGAAATGAATGCACTCTGAATTGGAGACTTGCTAGTAATAAATATTAAAACCTTTAAAGGCAATTCATCTATGCACAGAACAGAATATACCAGAAAATAATAGGGGAGAACAAAAAGAGCTGTATGTCGGACATAGATATAGTCACAAAAGATGAATTCTGAATTATTGTTTAATAGGCCATGTGAGTATTAAGATGTCCAGCAGACACTTGTACATGCTACTCAAAAACCCATTCTTCCACCGTTCTTTTATAGCAGCCTGACAATGTTCACTGACTATCTATAGCACAGAATAAAAAATAACCACTAACAATTAGAAAGTTGTATAGTCTCACAATTTTTTTGCTGTAAATGGATTTTAAAGAACTATTATCAATTGAAAGATGTCAGCCATTTTTAAATTATGCCCATCGTCTCTTTCTACATAATCTCTTGCACTGAAACAACACCAGAGAGTTTTACTACAAGGAAGAACCAGGTGCAAACTCCGTCTGGCAGTGCAAATTACTGCAGATCACCAAAAGCCTTCATTAGTGGCAATTTCAGCCTATTATAGCAACTGTACAGAAGAAAAATAGGGTCTAATTTTCTAACCCAAATTGCAGGTTTAGAATTTATTGCACTTAAAATATAGTTACATGGTCTCTTGATACAGAATTAGCTAAAACACTTTTGCTCATCTTATACTAGTGCCCTAATCAACCTGAATAGAAAGGGGCAAAATGCTTGCTCATTTGCAAGTCGAGTCTTGTAAGTCTGGATCACTCGAAGTACACTACAACAGCAAGAAATAAATGATTATGCAAACCTTCAGCTTTGTTAAAATCCAGATTGGTAGCCTACTGCAAACCGATTATACTTGTCACTATTTAGCGGCATCCAATCACATTTGCTTATTAGCACTTGATATGTTGAATGGAGCTGAAAAAGAGTACTAGGACAATTAAATACCAATCTGACCCACTCCACAGGGATTTGGAATTAAATTCTGTAATGTGGTTCCTGTTCAGTAGAGTATACTGCAACATATACGTACACCAAGAGAGGAAAGGAGTGAGTAATGAAAGGCTGATTAAAGAATTATGGCATACTATTTTGCAGGAAATATCTCAAAAATTCAGTTTGCATGTTTAGACCATACATTCACAGTTTCTGAAAAGATATGCTTTCCAAAAGATTATGAACAGCCCTAAAGTGACTTCAGTATCTTCTTCAGTTGCCAGTTGTGACTGAAGATGACAGAGGGAAAGGCAGTAGGATGGCATGATTAACCTGAAATATCCCCACCTAATCTTATTAAACAAAATGTATTAACTGACACATTTCTTTCTGCCTTGTCATCTCAGATCACAAACAACTTACATTATTTCTAGTGATGGGGAGGGTATAATGCCACACAGTCTATGCTGCTGCCCAAAGCAGATATTTTCTTCAGGGGAACTAATCTCCACAGTCTTGTGGAGACAAATTGTAATTCTGGAAGATCTTCAGGCCCCATTTGGACATTGTGTGAGGAAAAACCCCTCACAGAACATCGTAATCACCAACTTGGTTGCCAGAGCACCTGGAGACGTAACTCACACATGTCTGGCCAGAGAGTGTGAGTAAACCTACCCAAGGGTGAAAGGGACTTATGCAGTACTAGCAGCCATAATGCTACGAAGGCACTCAAGACCGGTACAAGAGTGCCCACCAGGAGAACGGATGGCTTCCCGTCGTTCTGTATGACGTCCATCCCGACCATGGAGTAGAGGAGACTGCGCCGCCAGGAGCTATCCAGGCGAATGGTTTTGAAGCACTGACCATAGAATCCACTGTGGAGGGCTAACACCACACGCAGCCATCTTCCTACCAGGCCTGACTCCATTCCAGCGAAGCGGATGGCTCACATACTCGCCAGATGTCACCTATGCCTGCAAACAATCCACCCACCCCAGGAGTGGATAATCGTCTAACCGCCACTGTCTTTGTTTAGCAGAACTCAAGACAAAGACTGATGCCAAAATGAAGACAGAAGAAGAGGAAGACCATTTTCAACCAGAGCCAAGTTCCTTTGTGTAGACTGGGTGTTACCTAGGCACTGATTTGACTCTCTATTGTCACCCTTTTAGATAAGTTTAATAGTCTTAAGCACACCTCCACCCAGTGATTTCCCCCATTCTTCTCTTTGTTATCCCCTTGGAGCATCCCCACCCTGGTCCATTTCAACCTGAAAGTTCACTCAGGTATCCAAGATCCAAGTCTGTACATTGGTCAGGAATGGACACCCAATTAAGTGACACCAATGAACTTTCTATTGGCTCTCGAAGTAGTCCAGCCCTTATGGTCACTGCGTAGCCTCCCCTTTTTGGGAGGTCATGCATCAGCTGACCACTTTCCTCCTCCCTCGTACCTCCCATCCCCTAAGGGCTCAAGGTAGTCCTTATAACCTGTGGACTAGCTATCCACAGGTGTGCTTCTAGCAGTATCCCAATTCCGTTGTCTAGATCCATCCTTGATTCTAAGGCCAAGTTTCGGGTCCCCTCTCCCACTTCCTCACTCGTCGCCATTGGAGCCTTCCTTGAAGACTACGATCGGTAAATATCGCCCTGTTCGTCTACCCATGTGTTTCCCTATCTCTCTATCTATTTTTCTTAGGACTGTATGTATGATTTTATGAGTATTTTATCTTGTATGGAAGCCTATATTTTTCTGGAACAAATTTTAATTGTTTTACTTAATTAGAGTCCCTAATATTTTTAAGCATTAATTTCTGGACGTGGAATCCTGTATACACAGGTAAAAGATCCTGATTAAGCCAGGTGCCCACCTGACAATTCCCCAACCTTGTTTTGAGGGCATTTTGGCTTACAATTGGCAATCCTAGTTGTGAGGAGCTCTGTCACTGAGGCAAAAGAGGTGGTGGCAGGGAAAGCTTCCTTGGATCATTAGCTACTGCAGCCTACCAAGTCCTGTTGGTGATGTATTTGACTTAACACAATGCCTAAGGAGCAGTCTCCACAAGGGAGGCCTTCTCATGTTCTTGATTACAACAAAACTGTAAATAGGAAAGTTCAATAAGACTGATGTCAAGCACAGAATCACAGTCCAAGCAAGGAGTGCTGGAAGCCTAGCAGAACCAGTGCAATGTACAGTGCCCAGCAAACCCAGTGCCATTGTGCCAATGCTAGCTGATGTCGAGCACAGTCCAAGCAAGGTTTTTTTTTAAGCCAGCAGAACTAGTGCAATGTACAGTGCCCAGCAAACCCAGTGCCATTGTGGCAATGTCAGCTGATATCAAGGACAGAATCACAGTTCAACCAAGGGATAGGAGGTTGGAAGCCCTGCACAACCCATGTAATGTACAATGCTCAGCAAACTCAGTGTCTTTTGTTCATAATAGTAACAAACACCTGCTACTATACTACTCTTAGATACATTCTATCACAAAGCAGGACAGGGATGAGAAAGGCTTGAGACCAAGCATTGAAAATAAAGGGGGAGAAAACATGTTAAAATTAGGTGAAGGAAGACAAATGAAAAAGAAAAGTGTGGAAAATATATTAAGAGAGGGAAAGGTTGTTTTATCTTGCTGCAAAACCGTAACTACTGCTTGGCAAGATCTGGCTGAACTGGGTGCAAGAAAAGGAAAAAAAGAAAGGCTCCAATTTCTTTTGGAGAAAATGACCTGCAGGCTGGCAATCACCATGGGGTGGCCAAACCAGCTTAATGTAAAAGTCATATAGAATAAATGTCAGATGTTGGAGAGCCGCAAGACATACACAAATATTACACACATGGATTCATTAAAACTCTTAATACTTTCTTTGCACAGAAAGATAAAATACATATGTATGCCCTTAAGAACACGACCATGCTAGAAGAATTCTGTCTTAAAAACAAAAGCTGGGACTAACAGTCCCTATAAGACCAGCAAAGGGAAAGGTTGTTGTTGTTCAGTCACACAGTCAATTCCGACTCTTTCCGACCCCAAGTTATTTTTTTGTACCCGTGGGAGAAGGAAACACACCTATAAATTACTGGCCACCATTTGCATCATTGTGCACCTTTCTTTGCCTTGATGCCAAGGTTAGTAAATACAGCTTCTACAGAAGCCATGAAACTAAGGGGGAACCCTGTACCACCCTCTTTAATTTCATCCCTCTTTCCAGTGGAACAGCCTAATGAAGGGGGCACATGAGAAAAAGTGCAAATGTTATTACAGACGAACCAAGGGGCACCATGACATCACTGCCAGAACTTGGTGGGAGACTAGTTAACTTGCTTACTTCTAATGCTTTGTGCAGGAAGGGGATGCAGCAGCTCTCCTGTGCCTCAGCAGGCTTGCAAACCTGTCAGGGGACAATGGTACTCAGCCAGCCACAGCCCCTGGCTACCAGGCCTGTACTGGCTGGCCAAGCCTCTTCTATCAGTGCTGCAGCTTGCACGACTGGGCCACAGGATCTGTCATTGGCCATCTTGGTGCACCTTGCAGTGGAGGGGTGAGGACAGCCATCACCCTCCCCCCAATCCTGCCACCATAGCTGCTCACCAAGCCAAGGGCCAGCATTGGCTCTCACCTGTTTGTTTTCCTTCCATCACTCTGCTCTTGATTTTGTTGCCCTTCTTGGGAACGGCTGCGCTCAGGTCACTCCACCCGTCCATCAGGGAAGAGCAGGAATCTTGAGTGCATGTCCAACTGGACTCAGAGGCATTGCTGGTGATTTCCCTCCCCTATGTACTCGCTTTCCTCCCTTGGCTCTTGTGCTCTCTTTCCCCACTCTAGGTCTCTGGGAAATTTCTTTGGTGGAGAACAAGAGATTGCAAGCCTTCCTATTTCCCCTTCCTTTCCACTTCACAGACAACAAAACTAGTCACCTACCAATGGGTCAGTGCTTAGAGGCTGACTGAGGTCCTTATGCTTACATTAAGTTCCTCCTCAACCTCCTGAAGCCATGCAATATGTGTGAAAAACCACACATGTGTCTCCTGAGGCACAGCTTGGCCACCCCTGCTGTAGCAGCTTTCAGTGAGCTGATTCAGATGTAGTTAAGCAAAGGAAGTTTAATCAATAGAGTGTTTTTGCTATGCTCAGTCTTCCCTGTGCCCTAATGACTACAGCCAGAACTGCATTTTAAAAGGAAAAGGAAAATTTGGCTAGATGTAGCAAGACACTGGCTTAAAGGGTCTCCTTCAAAGGTCTTCCTTAAGCTGTGCCCAGGGTGGACTGCACCCTGCCCAACTCTTGGTATGCCACCGATGTTGACTGCTATTTTAAATACTCTTAAGTGAAATATTCACAATGATAATATGGTTACCAGGCAAGGCACAGCAACCAGCAGGAGAATGGGAGGTAGAGACATTTCTGGTGCGGCTGTCAGCATGTCTAGGAATTGCCAGAGGCTCTATGGTAAAGCCAAAGAATTTCTGATGATTCCTAGAGAGGACTCTCTCCACTTCCAAGTTTTCCTCAGAAGTGACATCATGCTGTAGGACCAACGGCTGATGTTTAAAAACATGCTGCTCTGAATGGTGGCAGGAAACCAGTGTTGGGAGTTCGGTATGCTCCACCCTCAGTGGGATTCTGGCAGCTATGAATGATAATGAATTGACATAAAGTGGAGTTTTTAAGGGACAACGCTAACATAATAACAATAAATGTCTGCATTATTTTTCTCTGGCAGGAGAAAGAAATGGAAACATCTCTACATAAGGTCAGACTGTTGAGTTTGTTCACTCAGCGGCACTGGTAGGGTTGCCAAGTCCAATTTTAGAAATATCTGGGGACTTTAGGGGTGGAGCCAGAAGACTTTGGGGGTGGAGCCAGAAGCAAGGTTGTGACAAGCATAATTGAACTCCAAAGGGAGTTCTGGCCATCACATTTAAAGGGACCACACACTTTTTAAATGCCTTCCCTCCATTGGAAATGATAAAGGATGGGGCACATCTTTGAGGGCTCATAGAATTCACCCCCCTGGTCCAATCTTTTTGAAACATGGAGTGTATTTTGAGAAGAGGTGTTGGATGCTCTGCTGCAAATTTGGTGCCTCTACCTCAATAAACAGCCCCCCCCACAGAGTCCCAGATACCCATAGATCAATTCTCCATTATTCCCTATGGGAATTGGTCTCCATAGGGAATGAGTGCCCAGCAGACAGCTTTCTGATGACCCTGAAGCAGGGGGAAGGCCTCCAAACTGAAGGATCCCCTGCCCCCACCTGGGGATTGGCAACCCTAAGCAATGGGGGAAGTCTGATTAACAGCTACCATATGAACATATGAAGCTGCCTTATACTGAATCAGACCTTTGGTCCATCAAAGTCAGTATTGTCTTCTCAGACTGGCAGCGGCTCTCCAGGGTCTCAAGCTGAGGTTTTTCACACCTATTTGCCTGGAAAAACCTCAGCTTGAGACCCTGGAGAGCCGCTGCCAGTCTGAGAAGACAATACTGACTTTGATGGACCAAAGGTCTGATTCAGTATAAGGCAGCTGCACATGCTTTGAAAAAAAGAAAGCTTTGAAAGAATTTTTAATCATAAGGATTGCCTTTAATTTACCAAAGAATAATAAAAGATACAGATAAGAGAAATAAACTATTATGATCCTAGGCCCAATGAGGCCTACAGGCTCCAGGGAAATCTGTATCAGAGCAGCTACAGGGCCTACATTCCCGAGGATCTCTTCTGTCCCTCTGATTGGGTGGGCAGCATTTTTGGAGGGAAAACTTGTCCAGAAGGGTGGGACATGGGAGGAAACAATAAAAGGCCAGCTAGAGAGGGAAATAGGTTCTCTTTGAAAAGGCTGGGTTGGAGAGAGGTTGCAGCTGGAAGAGATCCCACACCCAAGGGGTGTGTGTGAGTCTGCTAGTATTAGAGGCAGGGAACGTTCATGGCTGTTATTTTTTTTGCACTACCTTTTCCCATTTTTCCTCTTTCCACTGTTGCATTAATATTGCCTGCATTTTCATGTCTCTTTGGTCACGGATAGAACAGGTTTGTGAAGAAGGAAGACATAGGGGGTTGGGTGGGTGCTGTGGGACCTCCCAGACTAACCCGTACCAGAGTGGTGGCAGCCAGTAGAGGCCCTTCCTGGTCCCCTGCTGGTGTGACACAAACCATTGTGATTATTTGATTGTGTAAACTCCCTGTAAAATTATTTGGGAAAAGTAATTATTAATTTACAGAACTGAGAATCTAGTGCAAATTAGAGCGGTGGTGAACTGATACAATTTCAGCTCTGTGAAACCTCTCGGCAGAAAAGATAGCTCTATACATAAAATGTAAACCTCAAGAAAAGTCTACTTCATCTTCAGTGTTGGAATAACAATTTAGGTAAGTATAATGTGCAGTGACTGCAATATAGTATGATTATCAAACTGTTTTTAACCTTGCTTCTTAAAAACCTCCACAGCTCACAAGATGATGGTTTTTTCCTTACTGTATAGTACAGGAGAAGACATTCTGTTCTTTTGAGGGCCATATTGAAGCCACCATTCACATACATTTGCATAAAAAGTGGAGGGTTTATTGGTGGTCCAAATAAGTCAATGAAGGGACCACCAGTTGCTGCCAGACTGGAACACAACCTTTTATTCCCTTCCTGTGCTAAGAATAGCCAAACACTAAAACTGGTTATCTGTGGCATATGAATCGGCATGTGGTTAATTCTTATCATTTCCATTCACTAACTGGGATTCTAAACTTTGAGTAAACACTGGTTTAGGGTCAAAAACAGTGTGGGACTAACTGATTAAACTGTATAGCTGCATTCACTGTAACTATTGGAGGAACAGTGGCTCAGTAGTAGAGCATCTGCTTGGTAAGCAGAAGGTCCTAAATTCAATCCCTGGTATCTCCAACTAAAAAGGGTCCAGGAAAATAGGCGTGAAAAACCTTAGCTTGAGACCCTGGACACCCACTGCAGTCTGAGTAGACAATACTTTGATGGACTGAGGGTCTGATTCAGTATAAGGCAGTGTCATATAGTAGCTATAGTTAGTGTGTAGTCAACGCATGAGAAAGGGGGGAGGGAACCAAGGCACATTTGCAAGCCCAGCACCAAGCTGGGTTTATGTTATTGGTTACCTTTACCATAATTACCTGTGATGTCTGAATGCAGACTAACAGTACAAAGAGTGCAGGAGAGGGGACCTGAATCCTCCCCTCTTCCCTTATTTCCCCACAGTTGGTAGCTACAATAGTACAAGTGAAGTGTGAATAGAGAAAAGTGGCTGGTGAAACTGGACTAAAGGCAGATAAGTCATATGAAAGGGAAGATTCATCATCCCTCTCAACCTCCATCCTTCTTTATATGTTCATGTGAAAAGAAACATGTCAGCGACTACCACATCTACTTTGGATCTAATGTATTTGAAAATGTTGGATATGGAGAAGTGTTGGCCACGTCATTAGTATGGTTTATCCTGAAAAAAAACCCCATGTCTTGTAAAACAGAAATATTAATTAAGAATGAGATTTATTTATTTATGTATAAATTGAATTTCTACCCTGCCCTTCCTGCAAGCAGGCTCAGTGTAGGTTGTTACAACATAGAAGATTAACCATAAATAAACTATAAGACAATAAAAGCACAATCCCTTAAAACCTTAAAATGGTGTACTGAGATTAATTTACAGAGTCTCAGCACAGTATTAAGAAAGTATAGCACAGTACTAAGAAAAGAGGTGGAACCAGAAGTTTCCAGAGTGGCCACAGCCATTCAGCAATTCACCAGTTCAGTAGATTAAAACAGGAGGGGCTAGATGATGTTTGATGTCCATTGCCTCATCCAAAAGGCTGGTGGGAAAGATCAATTTTACATGGCCTGCAACACTGTAAAAGCTCCCATGGTGCCCTAACCTCTATTGGGACTTTATTCCACCAGAACAGAAAAAGCTGGTTGAGGCTATATTAAGTCTTTTAACTTCTGTGTGAGATCAGAAGAACATCAGCTATCTGGGCTGAAGAGCTGATTATTTACTACAGCTAAATGAAAATGTAAACCTTCACCAGTACACCTGGCATGTTAAACATGAATATACATATACACCTGGAAATTCTGATGTGAAATTAGCTTACCTTGTGTAGCAATATAGTGGTTTGGTCTGTGATAACCCTGAAATAAATGTTTAAAAAAGTATTTTGCATCAGATTGTAACAGTCTATCACAGGAAGGTAATTAAAGCCATAAACACAAATGCACATTATTGAATGTTACAATAATTAAAAACACTAGGGGTAAAAGTCTGTTATTTCAACATGAGACCAGTAATGTTTACCATTTATACAGCACCCTCAGGTTCCAAGTACTTCACACAACTCTTGCTGTAATCTTCACAAGTGTCTATATGGCAGCTAGTATATTTCCCAATATTGTAGATGGGAGGCTGTGACTGATAGAGAGTATTAAAATTTGTGGCAGAAATTAGATTTGAATCAGGAACATGGCTTATTGTTTTAGATACTAAGCTAAACCAGATTCCATTCTAGATAAGTTAGAGGAGCTGACTGTTTCTATACTACTTAACTGAGCAAAATAGTACAGATATTGTATTCTGCAAGGGTCTGCTGCTTCTTTTCAAGATTGAGGTAATTTGGGGGAGGGTGGAAATTTTGAAGGATATTGTGCTTCCCACATTTGATAGATTTCAGCTGACCCTTGTTGATTCAGTTAAAACCTAGGAGTTACACTGGACCAAACATTATTGCTGGGGAAGCAAGTTAATGCACCTGCAAAAAACCCATCTTCATTTAGGTCTGAAAATGGCTCCCTATCTTGATTCAGCCAATCTGGCCATATGGATCCATTCCACAGTGACCACAAGAGTAGACTATTGTAATACATTCTATATATAGATCTGCCACTGAAGTAGGGTTGCCAAGTCCAATTCAAGAAATATCTGGGGACTTTGGGGGTGGAGCCAGGAGACTTTTGGGGTGGAGCCAGGAGCAAGGGTGTGACAAGCATAATTGAACTCCAAGGGAGTTCTGGTCATCACTTTTAAAAGGATCGCACACCTTTTTAAATGCCTTCCTTCCATAGGAAATAATGGATAGGGGCACATTCTTTTGGGGCTCATATAATTGGACCCCCTGATCCAATCTTTTTGAAACTTGGGGAGTATTTTGGGGAGAGGCACTGGATACTATACTGCCGGTTTGGTGCCTCTACCTCAAAAAACAGCCCCTCCAGAGCCCCAGATACCTGCAGATCAATTCTCCATTATTTCCTATGGGAATACATCTCCATAGGGAATAATGAAGTGCTGAGCAGACATTTCCCTCCCCACCCCCCTGATGACCCTGAAGTGGGGAGAGGGCCTCCAAACCAGGGGATCCCCTGCCCCCACCTGGGGATTGGCAACCCTAACATACACTTACTTGCTCTGAGACAAAAGCAAAACAAAGGGAGGGACTCTGCTTTGACGAAGTGAACTGCTTCTGACCCTTCCCAATGAAGTACTTACTGCTCTTATTTAAAGGCACATGCACACATTTTAAAATGGAACCTATTTGCAGGTTTCTAAAGCTGCCATTGATCTACTGGTAGGTGGTGGCTGTGAAGGGCAGGGCTTCCCCACTGCCGGCCAGCTGGCTGGGGGTGGGGGGAAGCCTGTAAAACCAGGGGATCCCCTGCGGGGACCTGGGGATTGGGAAGCCTACACTAAAATCAGCTTGGAAACTCCAACTGGTACAGACTGCTGCAGCTTGGTTGCTGTTGGGAGCTTGGCAGATTAGGGATATTACACTCACTCTAAAGTCACTCCACTGGCTACCTGTCAGTTACCAGGTTTAATTCAAGGTACTGGTTATCACCAACAAAATTCTTTATGACTTTGGATATCTGCAGGACTGCCTCCCTTGTTACGCTCTGCCATGAGAGGTTTACTCATGCCGCCCTGCAAATGGGTAAGATGACAGCTCCTTGTAAAATGCTTTGTCTGTTATGGTTCCCACTTTATGAAATGGCCTGTTGTGGTGGTCAGGAAGGCCCCCACAATTCTGTCATTTTGCAAACTATATAAAAATTGTTCAAAAGGGCATTTCTACAAAAGGAATGAGACTGTAGTATAATGGAATGGAGGATATTTTTTTAAAAAAATAAAGGAACAGGATGTGAGTCTATTCTATTTTATGTATTATCTTGCTCTAACTGCACTTTGTTCTAATTTTCTAATTTTATTTTTGTGGTGTTTATGACATTTCATGTCTAACACTTCTTTGCATTGTTTTTAATTTTTGAGATCTTTGTCATGTTATATTGTTTGTCAGATGTCTGTTTGACTATGAGAAAGACAGGGTATTAAATAAACAAAACATGTCTATCTGTTGGCTTGCAATAAGCAAGAACAATTTTTTTCACTCATATTGAATCTCAAATATAACATCAAATACATTTTTGAGTCATGGGGTTTTAAAGACACAACAATCAAACCTCAATGCATATAAAGCAGCTTCAGTATTAGAAGATCAAGTCCAGATTACCAACCACAGTTCTGGTAACTGGACAATGCTGGTGTGGATAGTAATTCTAAGGTAAATGCATTGCACATTACTGGTATTATGGCACAGTAAAACAATCAGGAAGCAGCTTTTCAGAGACCCCTTTAATATATGGATTGGGCTTAAATCCAGGCTTAAATCCTGATTTACTGGGCATTCATATGTTATACAAGAGATTTTCCACATAAAATGTACATTATACAACAGTAGTTGATGCATCACTGTTTAGTGTATAGGGTTGCCAGGTCTTACCTGGCTGCTGGTGGGGGGACTATTCTTCTGCGTGCTTTGTTTGCATGGCACAAAGACATCAGCCAGAAGTGATGCAATTGCACCGGGCACGTCACTCAGGGACACTCCAGCATTTTGGTAAAAAAACTCTATGGTGGTATAGAGTTTTTTACCCAAATGCTAAAGTATCCCCATGCAACATGCGGGTGAAAGCTTCAAGATGGGCATGTTGGGCACTGATGGAACTCTTTGGGGGCATGTTGGGCACTGATGGAACTCTTTGGGGCATGTTGGGCACTGATGGAGCTTTTTGGGGGTGGGACTCCCCTGCCAACCAATTCATTGCCAGTGGGTTGGAGGCCCCAAAATTGGGGGAGGCTGGGAACTCTATTAGTGTATTCAGTTTGTTATATTATGTTGATAATTATATTTATGGCTTTAAAACTAGTGAAAAGTGAATTGGAAAAGCAGAAATTATAGTTTGAAAAGTGAACCAAAATATAGTTATTATTCCAAAAACTTTACACTGATAGTAATAAAGCTCATGCTAGAAATCTTATTCAAACAATCACAGAAGAAAACAGTTAAAGAAACTCTTCAGAATCACATTTCCTTAGGTTGAATCCTGCCTCCCCTTTCTTCCAGTGGCCCCTGGATCTTTCTGTTGGTAAGAGCTGAAGGAGCTCTTGAGCTTGAACAGTATGAGATGCAGCATGGCAGAGTGCTGGAAGAAGGAAAACCAGGCAAATTCACCCTCATTTTATGCAAATAGCTCAAATCTGCAAGCTTGAAGGTGGAGCATTCAGCCTCATTTCCTCTTCTTCCTGCAGTTTTCTATGTCTCAACTGTTTGCTCAGCTTATCAGGAAACACAATAGAAAACAATTCTATTTTTTGTGTGTTTGAGGCAGGAAGACGAGTAATTTAATTTATATGCCCATTGCATCATAAAGTAAAGTAATTTTTTTCTTTTGTAATATGGAATATTGACTTTTACAGAGGAGAAGAATATTTGTTTAAAAATAATATTGTTTGTATTATTTTGACTTTGCTGTTATTAGGGGAACTTGATGTATTCTTCAATGGTGACTCCATGTCATCAGCCAAATCAACGGACAATTTAAAGTCATAATCACAATAAATTATTTTTAGTCACTATTTCTGTGCTTGCAGAGACATGATTTCTCCCTCCATAAGAGTTTAATCCCACATGTTTTGTTCGCCCTAGGTTCCTCTAGATCATCTTTATCTGTACATGGCCCAGTTGTGCAGATTTTATAATTGGCACTCTGAGGCTACATTCAGAAATAGCTATGTGGAGAAACGCCATTTTAGTCAATGTTGGTGCTTCTTTGGGAAGGAACATGAAACTGCAAAGCAGGCTTCGGCCTAGCCTTCCCCTCACTCCCCCCCCTCCCTTCCAGAGCCAAACCCACAACACTAGGGGGAAAGTCTCCTAGAGAGGCAGGAAGTGCTTTTGTTCTTTGCATGTGAGTTAAGCAGGAAGAGTTTTCAGTTTGCAGCTGGCGCTCTGGAAGAGAGGTTGCTTGCCTGTGAGCTCCTGCCTGTGGGGGAGGCCTGCTCAGGAAAATGAGGCCTCCAGGCAGTAAGACCAAGTAAGTCATCCAAAAGGGCAGAGCATGTTTAGATCAGGGCCAGCAGGATGCGTTTATAATCAACTTTTCTTTGTTATGCTGTGTGCTGTGCGGGTGCTGTGCTAACTTTTTAAATGCAACTGTTTTTGGTTTTGTTTTTCTTTCCCTTTCTTTTTCTCTTGTAAATAAATATTTTTTCTGTTTTAAATGCTGGCAGTTCATCTCTGTACCACATAGATCCCCAAACCGCTTAGACCACGCGGTGTTGCGAAGGGGGCCCCGGGGAAGGGGGAAGGCATGCAGTTGGATAAGGTGCCAATCCTCCAGGGGTGCCCCAAAGAAGTGCTGAGGTCTCTGTGAAACCCAAGTGCAGGGTCGCAGAGGACCTTGAGGCCTAGCCTCATAGCTGGAGAGGGGGATTGGGAGTCCTGTTCCTCTCAATCTGAACCCCTAGACTGAGCAGGTGGTGGCAGCAAGCCCAAGGGGCAGGAGGAGAAATAGCTCCCTCCAGGAGTTGGCAACTCAATAGGGAGCAGACGGGACCGGGTCTGAAGGCAGAATCGGGCCGGTTCCATCACAAGCTATATAGATAACTGACTTTACTCTTAATTAGTGTACCGTTTATATGTGCCCAGGGTTTTTTTTTGTAGCAGGAACTCCTTTGCATATTTGCAGATCTCCTTTGAAGATCTGGGTGAGCCAGGTTCGAATGTCATTGTCTGAAAACTTGTTTGGGGCTTTGGGCCCATCACGTTCTCTCCACGTGAGCAGTCTCGCAAGGTTCTGGTGAGAATGGAATGGGAAAGTGTTAAATGTTATAAGCCAAAAGATGGGGGCACAGTTACACTCCATACTCGTCTTTTTAAAGGACCAAAACAGTTGCCTCTTGGGATAAGGTCTGGGGTGTGCAAACTCTAATTATTAGCTGCTAAAATGATGAAAATGAAGGAGAAACACATGAGTGCCCTTCGTGAACTTTTATTTTATTTTTTAATAAAAGGACGGTGGCGACTTCATCTCTGATTAAAAAGCTAAGCTTTTCAAAGTTTAAAACCTTCAATTGATGTTTTGAATTCATCTGCTGCTGCTTTCGGCTTTGTTCTTCCTTCTTGGCAGGGGTGGACAAGTTTTATCTTATCTTATTCCACTAACGAGGAGATAATTACCTGCCGCCCACTTACTGCCAGGAGTGGATGTTTAAGAAATTTTGGCCAGAGGATTTTATGTCTCTCCTTTAAGTCTTTTCCTGGGCAGAGGAACCTCTTCAAGTTGGGAATTTTGAGAGATTATTTAGCTCCTCCTTTGAGAAAAGTCTGTTTGAAGTTTTAGAGTTATTACTATTTCCACCTGTGCTGTTCTAAGCATCAAGATGGTGACAAGACGAGAGCCTAGGTGCTAGGACTCCTGCTAATTTGGTAGCTTTTGCAACAACATGCTACTAATGAACAACAACAACGCTGCTATTATTGGGAAGCAAACAGAGAGGGGTGGAAATTCGACTCCCTTTGTGAGAGCCCTCCTCTAGTTTTCATTCTATTCCTTCCATCCTTCTGTTTCTGCGGGCGCTGCCGGGATGCGGCTGAACTGACAGCTGGGAACCCACGACCTGGAAGCCCTGTACGGGGCTTGAGTGGTGTGAGGAGGCTTGGTATGTGGGGTGCAGGGGGCTGGCAGTTAGGGGGGATATGGGGGAGGTCTCATTCCCCCCCCCGGGTCACCTGAGCTGTTGAGGTCCATCAGGCCCCAGACAACAAAGCCGCATCTATATAAACAGTGCCCGCACTTTATGAACTTTATGAACATCTATGAGCACTGGCACTTTCAGAAGAGCACTTAATATCTACCTCCCTTCTGGTAACTTTGACTTCCACTCCACTCTCCATTGAGATAATTGTTTTATATTGCTGGCCACTAAATTGATTAGAATTGTTATTAGTTATTTAATTAGATACTATTTAATTGCTTAGCACTGCAGATCTCTCTCTCTCTCTCTCTCTCTCTCTCTCTCTCTCTATATATATATATATATATATATATTAGCATATTAATTGTTGGGGATTGAAACTGGGGGGTTTATTTATTAATATGTTATTGATGAAATTAACTATTTTTTGGCTAATCAATTAGAGGGGAGTTTTAGGGTGGGTCTTTTTAATTAAATTAACTATTGATTAGATTAGGAGTGTGCCGGACAATTGGAGTTTTTGAAGTGGGGAGTGGGGGGTTTAAGTTTTAAGATAATATAGGTGGGGGGTGAGGTCATCTTGGTATTAGCAACGGCCACACCGGACGCAGGTGTGGCTGCCCAACCTGGGGATTCCAGTGCTCCTGGGGAGGGGAAGGTATGACGGTGGGAGCAGGCAGAATTATAAGGGAAGGAGACAAAACAGTGCTCGGCCTCCTTCCAGTCTGCGTCCCATCATGACAGTGACAGGTAGTGGGGTTAAAAGGAATAGCCCGCCTCTGTCATTGGTGTTATGTAATGCCAGGTCCATAAATAATAAGACCTTGATCCTTAGGGAGTTCCTGCTCAAGCAGGATATGGACCTGGCTTGCATGACCGAGACCTGGGTGCAAGATGGGGAGACGGTGGCTCTCTCCCAGATGACTCCCCCAGGTTATTCGGTCTTTCACCAATAACGGACTAGCGGGCGGGGGGGGAGGGGTGGCACTATTCATATGAGAGGATTACTCCTTCCGGGCTCTCCTGGCCCCAATGATCAATGGTATTGAATGTGCCGGACTGACGTGGGACGTTGGGGAAGTGTTGGCGATCTGGCTGGTATACCGTCCGCCTAACACATCGGCCAGCGCCTTACCATCCCTGATGAAGGCCGTGGCAGGCTGGGCGTTGGAATACCCAGGGCTGATGGTTCTGGGTGATTTCAATGTCCATGCCGATGACACGGCCTCCAATCTGGCTATGGGCCTAGTGTCTTCCATGGCGACACTGGGATTCTCCCAATTTGTTACAACTCCCACACACCAGGCTGGTCACATGTTAGATTTGATCTTTGCGTCCGGGATTTTGGTAGACGATATTGCCTCAGAAGCAGTGCCATGGTCGGATCACCTTGCCCTCAAGGCCCAAGTGAAGGCGCCGCCCCAACCCTGTATGGGCGGAGAGCCTATTTTGGACGCTGAGCGGTTCCAAATGGCCCTGTGGGATCCCTGGTCCTCTGGCAATTCCCTTGATGACCTGGTTGAGACTTTGCATGGCCGGCTATCCAGGGCCATCCATGAGATCGCACCCTGACATCCTCTGCCCTCTCATGTGAGGCTGGCTCCATGGTACACCGCGGAGTTATGGCAGCTGAAACAAGGGCTCAGATGACTAGAGAGGCAGTGGCGGCATACTCGTGACGAGAACATCCTACAGAACGTTTATGAGGTCTTATAAGATGGCAGTCAAAGCCGCAAAGAAGGACTATTTTGCAGCTAGGATTGCATCTGCAAATTTGCGCCCGGCACAATTATTTAGTATAATTAGGAACCTTACAACACTGCCTCAAGGCAGACCAAATGTGAGAGAATTAGAGATAGGCTGTGAGGCTTTTGCAAAAATTTTTGCAGATAAAATCACGTCGCTTTGTCAGGACTTTCCCGCCACATTGGATACAGTACAAGATCTTGAGGCTCCGTGCCTGTCTTCTGGTTCAGTTCTGGATCACTTTGACACACTTAACCTGGGGGAAGTTGACGGAATTCTCTCTACTGTACGTCCAACAACTTGTGATCTGGACCCATGCCCCTCTTGGCTGATTAAATCTTGCCAGAGGGAGAATACATGTCATTTACGGGACATTGCAAATAGATCCCTCTCAGAGGGGCGATTTCCAACACCTCTGAAAGAGGCTATGGTCCGCCCTCTCTTGAAAAAGAGTACAGCATACCCAGCCTAATTGGCAAATTACCGACCGGTCTCAAATTTACCATTTTTAGGTAAAATTATCGAGAGGGCAGTAGCGCTACAGTTGCAGGGTTTTCTGGATGACACTTCCATCTTAGATCCTTACAAGTCCAGCTTCCGCCCAGGCCATGGGATGGAGAATGTGCTGGTCGCCTTGGTGGATGATCTCCAGTGGCATCTGGATCGAGGCGGCGTGGCGGTGCTGATGTTGTTATACCTGTCGGCCGTGTTCGACACGGTCGACCATTGGTTACTGACCTGTCAGCTCGCCAATGCAGGGATCAGGGGGTTGGCCTTACAGTGGCTTTCCTCCTTCCTTGATGGATGGGGACAAAGGGTGGCAATTGGGGGAGAGCTGTCCCAGAGGCACTCACTAGTTTGTGGGGTGCCGCAGGGAGTAGTTCTCTCTCCGATGTTATTTAACATCTACTTGCGCCCCCTTGCCCAGATTGCCTGGAGGTATGGGCTGGGGTGTCATCAATATGCAGATGACACCCAGCTCTATCTACTAATGGACGGCCCGCCTGACTGCGTCCCAAAAAACCTGGACCTGGCACTGCAAGCCGTGGCAGGTTGGCTTAGGCTGAGTGGGTTGAAGGTGAATCCAACGAAGACGGAGGTCCTTTGCTTGGGTCATGGCGCTCCGGGAGGAGAAATTCCTCTCCCAGTTTTTGATAGTGTGTCACTGAAAGCGGCACACCAGGTCAAGAGGTCCTCAAGAGGTCCTACTGGAGCCTTGGGGGTCCTACTGGAGCCTTCATTGTCAACGGAGGCCCAGATAGCGGTCACTGCCAAGTCTGCTTTTTTCATCTTAGACGGGCGAGGCAGTTGGCCCCCTTCCTCGTGCGCCAGGACCTAGCAACAGTGATCCATGCAACGGTCACCTCAAGACTGGATTACTGTAATGCCCTCTACATGGGGCTGCCTTTGTGCCGAACCTGGAAGCTGCAGCTGGTGCAGAACACAGCGACTAGGCTATTGTTAGGGCTCCCGAAGTGGGAGCACATACAGCCGGGGCTGCGTGGGCTGCACTGGCTGCCGGTTGCATACCGGGTTCCGTACAAAGTGCTGGTTATTACCTTTAAAGCCCTATATGGTTGAGGCCTGTCTACCTGAGGGACCGTCTCTCCCCATACAAACCCCAGAGAGCACTGAGGTCAGTGGGAAAGAACTAGCTGAACATCCCTGGGCCGAGGGAGGCCAAATTGAAGAACACAAGGGAACCGGCTTTCTCTATCGCAGCTCCACACCTGTGGAATCAACTTCCGGATGAAGTGCGGGCCCTGCGGAGTCTTGAGCAATTCCGCAGGGCCTCCAAGACTACTCTTTTTAAGATGGCCTTCGCTGAATGCTGAGTTAATGATAGATTCGCTGCTGTTGTATTCCGCCATCAATTTATTAAAAACCTGAAATTTAGCACCATAAATGTTAATTTTAATTGGAATGTTGATTTAAACAATGGTTTTATAATGTAGTATTTATTGAATTATATGATTTTATTGTATTATATTGAATTAATATGTTGTGAGCCGCCCTGAGCCTGCTTCCGCAGGGAGGGCGGGATATAAATAAAAAGTATTATTATTATTATTATTATTATTATTATTATTATTATATTAGGCCACATACCCCTGGTATAGCCAGTCCTCCAAGAGCTTAGAATAAGCCCTGTAATAAAAGCCCTGTAAGCTTGTGGAGGATTGGCTACATCAGGAGTGTGCGGTCTAATATGCAAAGGAGTTCCTGCTACAAAAAAAGTCCTGCATGTGCCCATGATCAACTATTTTGTTGCATGTGCCCTGCATGTGCCCATGATCAACTATTTTGTTGCAAGAGGATCACAGTAGAGACAGTAGTCTTACATATAATTGCAACTCTGTTACTACAGCTCTGTGGTAATACTGTAATTTGCTTTTGGTATGCCATATTCAAAGGACTGACAAGCCAGCAACAGGAGTCTTAGCTTAGATTTATACCCAAAAGCTAACCATCATTTACATATGTTTAGTTGAAAGCAAGCTGAGGGACATAATCCTTAATGTTAGGACTGGAAAATAAGAAAAGAGATAATTATCTTGTCGCAATTCCATTTTTTATTAACTAACGAAAGATCGAATTCTCTTTTATCATAACCAACAGAACTGCATATACGTTAGATAATGACACTGTCATCACATGGTGTCATTAATGAAGATGAAAACAACATTGATAACATTGTTAAGATGAATAAGCTGCTTTCAGTTACTAATATGAATGTTGTGTATGAACATGAACATTTTTGAAGTTTATTGCCAAACTTGGACCTATAACAGCACCGAGTTTTTCTTAATTTCAATTCTACTTTTGATTTCATTCTTTCAATGTCCCCCAAAATGCCATCTCTTAAAGAATTTATTCTAATGTAAAACATTAAGTTAACATGAAGCAGGCTGAACAAAGAAGCAGCCTTCAATAATTAAATAGTGTACATATTTAATTGAATGTCTTGCTTGCATTAAAAGTACTGGTTAATAGATGCAGACTATGCTTTGAAGGCTGCTTTAAAAGTACAGAGATGACAAGAGATTGCAAGTCACTGTATCAGGAATTACAGAGTTTTGTCGCATTAATATGCAAACTACTCTCTTTTAAATGTAGAGTTATGCCAAGTTGTTGACAGAAACTGGAAATAACATTTTTTTCGTTTACATAAGCTCCAGGAGGAAAGGTAGCCAGATAAAATTAATAGCAAGACTCCATTCCAATCTGGCAATTTTAGAAAGTGGCTGATGCAATTTTCTTATTAACAAAACTTCAGTAGTTCTAATGTTAATTTTAGCATACATATGGGATCCCTTGACTGTGGTTTTTCATAGAAGTTAGTAGCTGGCATTCTTATCGCATACAACAACTATTATAAATAATCAATAAACAAATAATGATTTTCTTTGAATAATACTGTTAGATATGTTGTCTAGATGAATATACATACGTCAACATAATTTCCATTGATGTAGTCAGAATTCGCATCCCCTTCGATGGGCTGCAGCCTAACTCGAGAATGATCATCTGAAATAGAAATATAAAAATGTATCACATAATTTGTATTCCTTTCTCTACACACAAAATGAGAGTTTGCATGAAACTGTCATGTATGTAAGGGAATGCTATATGCCATCCTCCCCCTACAAAGAAACATTATAGCATAACAGTATTATGATTACTTTCACATACTGGTTTATAAACAGGAAAACAAAGCAAAAGCTGCAGATACATTCACCTGTTTGATGAAGAATAAGGTGTCTTACGTATTTGTAGCTAGTGCTCGTCTGTAGAAGCGAAATAAAATCTGGAAAAAAGCTTGCACCCAAAAACATATACTGTCTTTCCTATTCCAGCCAAAAGAATGCATCATAACAGACTGTAGAATGAACCCAAGATTAATGGTTTTGAAGTGATATGCTTCTGATACACATTGTGTGGCAGAATCTTTTCTTTCTAGGTTATTGATTAATATTTATTTACCTCATTTATACAATCCCCCCCCCCCCACGTGGGATACCCAAGGTGGCTTACATCCTTTCCCCCTTCTCCATTTTGTCTCATGACAACCATGGGAAGTTGAGTGTGTGATTAGGGATGTGCAAAAAAAGAAAAATTCGGTTTTACACAGATTCGGAAGTATACGGGGGGAAAAAATTCGGAATCCCCGTATACTCCTGAATACTGCATTCGGAATAGCTGCATATACGGTAGATGCACGGCTATTACCGAATATACGGCCCTATTATACCCTATGGGCCATTGAAATCAATGGCAACATAGGGCATAATTAGAGGCTACTGGGGGGCAGGGGGTTTGAGGGAGAGCCCCCAAATTTGCAGGGGATCTGCAGGGGACTCTCCCCTCCAACCCCCCCAAGTCCCAAAAAGATTGGGCCAGGGGATCCCATTTCAGGGGCACCCAAAGAGGGTGCCCCTATTCCATCATTATACCCTATGGGCCATTGAAATCAATGAACCCTGCAGGCCTGGAAGCAATATAAACCCAGTTGCCAACGTCACTGCCACACAAAACACAATCTGCTCAAGGTCTGCTCTGCAGACCTGGCTGCAGCAAACCCAAATGCCAGCTCTCCAGACCTGCCCCAAACAACACGGGGAGAGCTGGCCAACCACAACAAGCCTGCTGGTTCTGGGTCTCTCACCCAGGTGCCAGCTTCCCTGCCACAGAACACACAATCTACAGATGCCAGCTCTCCAGCCCTGCCCCAAACAACACGGGGAGAGCTGGCCAACCACAACAAGCCTGCTGGTTCTGGGTCTCTCACCCAGGTGCCAGCTTCCCTGCCACAGAACACATAATCTACTCTATAAAAACAAGAAAGTGACCCAGCCCACACACACCCTCGCCAACCAACCAGAGGTAATTTAAAAAAACCAAAACAAAACCAGCAGAATCACAAAAGGCCAAGTGTTAAAAAAGTGGCCTTTTCACCAACAAGAAAGCTCAGGCCAAATCAGTCAACAACACCCGCCCCCCTAAAACCAGAACCAGGAAAAGGGGGACAAAAGTGGCCTTTTAAACAATGGAAATTAGGCCAAAGAGCACCCCCCCCCCAAGAACCCGAAGAGAAGAGTAACAGCAGCAGCACAACACAGCAGCAACAAATCAAACACTGAATACTTTTAAAACAGTAAAAAAATTAACTTTTAACAATACAGGAACTTTGCCAACCCCTCCCCCCCCAAAAAAACCCCCTTCACCCTAACCCCAAGAAATCCAAGCCACCCAAATCAGGAGAAGTAAAAGGACACTGCACTTTTACAAGTCCTCTCACTAAATTAAGATATGGGCAAATTGGCAACCTCCCCCACCCCAGGCCCCCTCCCCAAGCAGAAACCCCTAACCCCAAATAAGCTACCCCACCACCACCCAAATCTGGATAAGTAAAGGGACTCTAAGTCTTAAAAAGTCCTTTTACCAACAATAAATAAAAACAAGAACCCCAAGACTGTCTTACCTTGTCTTCTCTAGTCCAGGGGAAGTCTGGTAAGGCTGAGTGAGAGAGCAGCAGGCAGCAGCTGAAGCCAAGGGCCAGCCAGCAGCAGCACAATCTCTCACACACAGCAGCAATGGAGGAGTCCAGCCAGGAAGGAAGACTCCTTAAAAAGCCCTGCAGAGCATGCATTTGCAATGCATTTTGCAAATGGATGCTTTGGCTTGGCTGCTGGGGGTCCTCTTCCCCCTCCCCCCCTCCCTGATCCCCGGGAGGCTATGGGAGAGGCGGGAAAAGGCAACTAAAGGTGGGAAAGTAGGCAAGCAGCTCCTTTGAGGCTGCAGAAGCTACTTTCCCGCCTTTTGAATTGACAGCCGTATACTTCCGAATAGCCATTCGTAAGTATATGGCGAGCCGTATTCGGCTGCCATATAATGGGCGCCTATGGGGATCGGCTGCAGCCTATTCCGTATACAGCCGAATCAGTGGTGATTCGGCTGTAAATACGGTTCGGCCGAACCGAATGAACATCCCTATGTGTGATTGACCCAGCAAGCTTCCACTGCAGAGGTTGCCCAGATCCTAGTCTGACATTCTAACCACTACACCACACTGGTTCTCTAAATATCACTGTTATCGTTTGCTTGTACTTTATGAAGCAAACATTTATTTGTGTTGTAGATGCCCTGTGTGAAGCCACTTGGGAGGCAACTCTCTCTGATCCATTACCAAGATGTCAAAACATCTGTACAGATGCAAGTTCTTAAATTAAAAGTGTCTCTGTGAAAGGATGCTTTTAAGGTGCTGTTCCATGTGGGAGCCCATAATGTTTTCTTCTTAATACTGTTTTTGTGACAAAAGTCATAAACAGTGAGCCATATGCATGAGTCACTCACCATGTGTATAACTTGTGTAGGAGGAGACTTCATCACCTATACAGACGATTCCCAAGCAGCCATCCACACAAAGCCAACCAAGTAAGAACCAGTGTCTTGAACAGACAGACATCTGACACTGAGTTATTGTTAATTTAGCAATGTTTTCCTGAATCTAGCAACATGCTCCCCGCTAAGCATTCAGCACAGTATTCTGGGAGTGCAGAAGGAACTGAGTTTTAATTTGATATGCACCACTGTTAGCTTTGGGAAAGGTCTTCATTTTCCTCTATTATTTTCATCATGGTCTTTTGGACGACCTGAAAATAGTGCTGGCCCATGGGCCACAGTTTCTAAATCACTTTCTTAGAAAATGTGAAAACATTTAAATTGCTTTCAGTTAATACAGTTAAGGGCAAATTCAATGCTGACAGAGGGGGGGAAAATCAGTTGCTTGGGAGTAACACTGTGACTTGGCTGCTGGTGGGCAGATTGCAGTTTAGATTATAAAAATTCCTGATATCCATTGATCCATAACTTACTGTATTTTTAAAATTTGAATAGATCAGGAATAGAAAACACATACCATTTTCACACACAGCTTACCACGTGGTCACATTCCTGTTCTCTCTGCAGCATCCGTCGAATTTCCCACTATCTGCGCCGGAGTTACAGGGAGTACCGCTGCTTTTGCGTAGCAAACGTAAACTGGGTTTACGCAAAAGCTGCGGCACTTCCTGTAACTCCAGCACAGATAGTGGGAAATCCAACGGACGCTGCGAAGAGAACAGGAACGTGACTGCGTGGTAAGCTGCGTGTGAAAACGGTCTCAGTCACAAAATGTTACTTTTGGAGTACCTACCAGACTTGGTAGAAAATCAGGAACATTCTACAGCAAAGATGTTTATAACGTGAAACTGTGAAAAAATAATAGAATCATAGAGTTGGAAGGGACCTCCAGGGTCATCTAGTCCAACCCCCTGCACAATGCAGGAAACTCACAAATACCTCCCCCTAAATTCACAGGATCTTCATTGCTGTCAGATAGCCATCTAGCCTCTGTTTAAAAACCTCCAAGGAAGGAGAGTCCCCCCACCTCCTGAGAAAGCCTGTTCCACTGAGGAACCACTCTAATGGTCAGGAAGTTCTTCCTAATGTTGAGACGGAAACTCTTTTGATTTAATTTCAATCCATTGGTTCTGGTCCTACTTTCTCGGGTCACAGAAAACAATTCCACATCATCCTCTATATGACAGCCCTTCAAGTACTTGAAGATAGTGATCATATCGCCTCTCAGCCACCTCCTCTCCATGCCCAGCTCCTTCAACCTTTCTTCATAGGACTTGGTCTCCAGACCCCTCACCATCTTTGTCGCCCTCCTTTGGACCCATTCCATCTTGTCTATATCCTTCTTAAAATGTGGTGCCAAAAACTGAACACAATACTCCAGGTGAGCTCTTGCCAGAGCAGAGTAAATCAGTAGCATCACTTCACATGATCTGGACACTATACTTCTGTTGATCCAGCCCAAAATTGCATTTGCCTTTTTAGCCACCACATCACACATCGAAATGTTTCCTGCTTGCTCCCTGTCCTGCACAAACTCGAGAGCTGATAATGAGACTGGGACAAAGGTTAATGTGGAATCAGTCTATTCTAAAATAACAGACAATTTTATTTAACTTTGAGGGGAAACAGGCTGGAATCAAGTGTTAGTCTTATGAGGTGAAAAAACGAAAAGGAATGATATAACTTTGTATACAAATAAATGCCAGATGATTTGTCACAAGCAAGTAACTTTCTGTTATTCAGGCAGTTCTTTAAAACTTGATGAGATTTCTTGGCAGTCTCTGTTTAAATATATAAGTCTTTGTCTTACAGACACTTGTTGATGAAGGCAGGAATATTCAAACAATTTTAAAATGTGATTTGATTTGATTTGTACCCCGCCCTCTCCCACATGCAGGCTTCTGTTTCCAGTTCCAGTTTCCTTCTTTATCAACAGACTGGGGATCATCCCCTTATTTTAGGAGCTATTTCTCTCAGATTTGTTAGGAATTGGCTAAGCTTCCCACTTTCCTAACTCAAGATCCTTCTTGATCCTCTCCTTTAGACTGGATAGGGACAGGGCTGGCTCTTCCACTAGGCAAACTAGGCATTTGCCTAAGGTGCAGGCCCTAGAGGGGCACCAAATTAGGCACTCCCACCTTTTTGTTTTTTAAAATTCCTTCCCCTCCCTCCCCAAATCGCTGCTGTCTTTCCCTGTTGCTGCCGCTTCTTCCTGCCTCCTTCCCTGCCCCGGATCGCTGCTGCCTTCCCCCATTGCCACTGCTTCTCCCTGCCTCCTTCCCTTCCCTCCCCGCCCCGACTCTCTGCTGCCTTCCCGTTGCCGCTGCTTCTCCCCACCTTCTTCCCTTCTGTCTCTGACTCACTGCTGCCTTCCCCTGTTGCCACCACTTCTTCCTGCCTCCTTCCCCACCCTGACTTGCTGCTGCCTTCCCCCATTGCCACTGCTTCTTCCTGCCTCCTTCCCCACCCCAAATCGCTGCTGCCTTCCCCTGTTGCCACTTCCTCTTCTTGCCTCCTTCCCTTCTCAACTCGCTGCTGTCTTCCCCCATTGCCCCCACTTCTTCCTGCCTCCTTCCCTGCCTCGACTCACTGCTGCCTTCCCCCATCGTTTCTGCTTCTCCCCACCTCTTTCCCTTTCCTCCTCGACTCATTGCTGCCTTCCCTTGTTGCTACTACTTCTTCGTGCCTTCTTCCCCACCCTAACTCGCTGCTGCCTTTCCCCATTGCCACTGCTTCTCCTTACCTCCTTCCCTTTCCTCCCTGTCCCAACTTGTCGCTGCCTTTCCCCATTGTCACTGCTTCATCCTGCCTCCTTCCCCAACCCAAATCACTGCTGCCTTCCCCTGTTGCCACTTCCTCTTCTTGCCTCCTTCCCTTCCCAACTCGCTGCTTTCTTCCCCGTTGCTCCTGCCTCCCCCCCCCGACTCACTGCTGCTTTCCCCCATTGCTGCTGCATCTCCCCACCTCCTTCCCTTTCCTCTCTGTCCTGAATCGCTGCTGCCTTCCCCTGTTGCTGCTGCTTCTTTCTGTCTCCTTCCCCTCTGTCCCCACCCTGAATTGCTGCTGTCTTTCCCTTTGCCACCACTTCTCTCCTCCGCTCAACAGAAGAGCAGATAGGTCTGTGAAGGAGCCGCAGGGAGGGAGGGGGGGCAGAGGCAGGGGGCGGCAAGGCTGCCTGGGGTGATGCAGGTTCTAGGGCCAGCCCTGGATAGGGATCACTCCCCTATTCTAGGAGCTATTTCCCTCAGGCTTGAATGGGGATTCTTCTTGATCCTTTTAGTCCTTTAGCCTTCCCTCCAAGTCAACTGTTAGTTCTTAACTCTCACTCCTAAATGAAACTCTCAACTGAAGAACTCCATTTGAATCCCCAGTTACTCAGCATTCTCAAACCAGGTTACAGCATTAACCATTTACTGTCCATCACAATGTCACATTTGGCTGGCACTGATGGCCTCTGTGATTGTCAGGGAAGTGTATCTGAAATAAATTTTGGCGTGTTGTTGATGTGTATATTTTTATAAACTTTCCCCAAAAAGGATTCTAGATGGTTGCCTTCAAGGAAATTGTGTAAAACAAGTTGTAGGATGAATTATGTATTCTACATATTATCCTTGCATATTATTGATATGATATCTAGTAGTATCAAGATACATTTTTTGTTATTTTTGAAGTTTTCTTATTACTCTTAGATTATGAGTAATAATCATCTCTGGAAATCCTGTTTGTGCTGACAGCTCAATTCACAAAACTTGTTTAGCTCAGGTCCCATTGGAATGTTGGAGGTTTGCACAGCTCAAGATTAGTTCCAAGACTGAAAACTATTTTCTTTCTACCTTGTGCTCTTCTGTAAGTAGATTCGGCTGGAAAAATGCTAATATTTGTACGAGCTCCTACTCTATAAGGCTTTGGTTATTTAGTAAAAACGCCTGTAAAAAAACTGGTTGACTTCCTTAGCTGTCCTGGCTCTGTAATACAAAAAGGAATTACAATGTGTAAATACCTTTTCACCAAAGCAAACATATGAGCATGAAAATGCATTAAGACAGTAGTTTGGTCTCTTTATATTTACCTACTTGCTTCCCAGAGGAAACCACATTAACTTCCTTCTCTCTCTTTTGACTATTACTTTTCTTTACAGATTTGTCATTTTGGATAAATTCAGCAGATGACTAAAATAACCCTACGTTTGATGTTACAAAAGCTTATTTCTCAATGCTTATGGGAAAATGGACATTGTATATTTCTTTACAGATTGCAGGAAGGGAGTGAGTGAAAAGAGGTTTTCTGTTGCTTCACACCGACTTTATATTCTACTGCTAATTTACGTGCTGTGACAAAAAGGAAATTAAATTATTAAATTAATATTAAATATTTTATCTCTGTTTAGATAGACCAAAGCGATTTTGACACTAACAGATTGTAGCATGAAGTTATTAAAACACCATATGCTTGTGAATGGGGCTTTCACTCTTGTAAACTGGTCCTTTCTGGCTCAATATCTCTCTTTAGGTTTTAGAATATTACAGTTAGAGAGTGATAAAGGCTGAGTAATAGTCTGTTGTAATTTTAATTTGGCCACAGGAAGAGTACTGAGAGTTTAGCAAACAAGAAGCAGCTGTAGGGGGGCTATGGAGAGTCAGTGCCCTTGCTCTTTGGGGATGCAGGATTAGTAGTTGTGCTGCCTGCTTTATAAGTCACTTGCATCAATATGTTCCATTTGTATATTTATTAATAAAAAGATACTATAATGACACTGCCTGCCTCTAGTGCTTTCTCTCATTACAAATAAGCAGGTCCTATTACTCAGACAATGCTCTTTTTGTAATAATATGCTATACTTCAGCTATGGAGTTTATAGTTCTTTCAACTAAAGCACAGCCATGTTTAGCAGGATGGCTAGCATACTCCTTCTCTGTTCGTTATAATGGCTGTGTCAATAATAAGGCTAATTTAAAGACCTTTCATGAGAAGAATCCTTCCCTGTCCTGTCTTCTGAGATGTGTCCATTCTCTGCCAACAAATAGCGTGTTCACATACATTCTTATTCTTTTCCTTCTACTATATGTTCCATTCAGTGTCCTTTGTGTCAGTTAAAATATACATTTCAAAATCCATTACCCATGAATAACCTATTAGAATACTACCGTTAAATCCCTTAGGTAAGAGATAACACATGCAAGTGATAATAAGGACGTTATGGGGGGAAGGTGGCATGGCATAGCCTTATCTCAGAAGCTAAACAGGGCCAGTATTGGATGGGAGGCTGCCAAGGAAGACTCTGCAGAGGAAGTCAATGGCAAACCACCTTTCTTCTCTTTTACCTTGATAGCTCCTTGCTGGGGTTGCCATAAGTTGGTTACAACTTGGCAGCACTTATGTACATAATGATCTGATCTGGCCATATGGATCCACACCACAGTAACATCGAGACTTTACTACTGCAATGCACAGTATATTGGTCTCCCCTAAAAATCAATGTGGAAACTCCAGTTAGTGCAGAATGCTGCAGCATAATGTGCAATACAGGAGGAACATGCTTAACATCACTACAGCAAGTTACATGAACAGGAGGACACTGGTGTCATGGTTTTAATGACAGTAATACAAGTAGTTAGTGACACCTGCAATTGGTCAAAAAGAAGTAACCTGAAATTGACAGGAATTTTTGGCAACTTTTCTTTAAACCAGTGCCTTTCCAGACACAGTGTTCCCATCTCTTTAAATGTATAATCAACACTCAGTTGCTTCAGGCCAAAGTGTCACAGGGATGGAAAAAATGGTTCCAGAACAGGTCTGCACAACAAAACCCACCTTGGTGGACACTGTCTTTCAGCCTTATGTTGTACTATTATGATGCTTGATAACTCATCTATTTTGCTATCTCAAATAGGTTTGTTGAGGACATTATTATTAAATATTATTGTTATTAAAATATTTATACCCCACTTTCCTTGTTGTTTACATTTGACTTGCATCAAGACATGCAATAGGAAATCCATGAATGAATGTCCCACTGTCTTGTAAACTTTAAAATATAGGCACCCTTATAGTACCAGGGTTTTCTTCTCTACAGGTAATGTAGGCCATTAAAACAGGTTAAATTTTCCTTCCCCCAGCCCAGAGCCATATTGCTGATCTGAATCAGGACCTTACATTCATGCAATTCAAAGTTTCTAAAACAATGGAGGATCTGCTCATGTATCACCTTGTTGGAGATTGTTTCCAAGGATCAACCCATAAACAGATTAAGCTATTTATTTATTTACTTTATTTTCATTATTTATAGTCTCCTTTTCTTACTTGGATTCAAGTTAGATTACACAGAGTGAGTCAATAGAATTGACAGATGGGACATTCAGTAAACAATGCAATAGTATTAGGGTCGCAGAACCAACCATAAGTCTAAAAACAAAACTGAAGCAAACCATAGGTGTTAACATGACACATTAATAGTGCAATCCTAAGGGGAAGGTGCTGAAAGTGCTTTGGATGCAAACTGTTCTATCACCCTCCACGCCAGCGCAAATGGGAGTTGTGAACTTTTTTGGGCACCTTCAGCATATGCCTGCCCATGGCTGCCGGCGGAGCAGCGGCAGAACTGAGGCATAGGGAGCTAACCCGGCATATGAGGGGGCGGCTCCAGAGCGTGGCCAGCTTTAGCCGGCTCCCTAAGACCTTTCAGCCTGGGAGCGCCCCCCGTGAGAGGCGTAAAGTTACAAGGAAAATGCTGGTGTATCTCATAGTCACCTGTTGAAACAGAAAACAAAGTTTGCCCCTGCTGCTACATGAGCCCGTAAACCCCTTAGGGAGCCATGTAATTGTTTCACCAATCCCCTTATGCCCTGGGCTCAGCGAGCCCCCTCCCAGACACCCAATTGTCGCTCCTCCCCCTCCTAGAAAAACTTCCCCTCTGGCCCTGCACAACCCTTTAGAGATTCTGCTGCGGAGCTCCGTGCCATGCAGATGAAGAGTGAGGGTTGAGACACTTTGGTGATGGAGGCTGCACAGCGAAGGCACTTAGACAGTACAGCTCTTTGACATGCAAGGAGGAGAGCGAAGGCTTTCCTCTGTGGCTAATCTCTACCCTTTCCAAGTTCCAACAGGTACCCGACCTCCAGAGGCTCACCCCTCAAGGGGTGGTCGCACATGGGGAGGTAAGTGCAACTGTGCACCTCAAACTTGCCTCATCCCTCCCCTTGCTCAAAGCTGAGCAGAGTGACAGTGTCTCCACCACTTGGCCCGATCAGGTTGCTCAGACAGAGGGTGGTTGCCACGACCACTGCATGCCGCTGGAGGGCCCCCCATTGGTCTGTCCTCTGCCTTGGTCCCACCCCTGACAGGGCACCAGGTAGAGGGGGTCTGGCAGCTGTTCCGATGCCTGTGGGGAGGTGGGTCAACAACTGTCTCTTTAAGAGAGTCCCTTGCCAAAACACAGCCTCACACTGCAGCTGCCGGGGCTGATGAATTGCAAACACTCTGGGAACCCCTTTGGGTGCTTTGGTCTCTGTCTTGCAGGTGGAGATTCCACAGAGAGGCTTCCAGTGCCCCCCCCCCCACAACTCAGCCAGCTGTTCCTGCCCTCCTCTCAGATTGGAGACTTGTGCCCTGCAGGACTTTTAAACCTCTGCCTGGTTCCTCCACAATAAAGCCTTAGATGTGCCTCCACTTTGTCTTGTCTGGCTTCTGTTTCATGCTCCTATCTGCCCCTCTCCCCCACTTCTGCCACTCTGTCTGTGGGCTCCCCAGGAAATATCTCAGAGGGTGGGCTCACTTGCTCTGGGCAGGCAAGGGGGGAACCTATGAACCACCTTGCTGAAAGGCTAGATACAGGAGCCTGAGGGTCTTTTCCCCATGCATGCTATGGGCAGGAGTGTGGTCTGGGGGCGGAGGCGTCACCACAGCCTGCCTGAGCCCACAACCTGGCCAACCCCACGGGCTGTCAGGCTCATGTCACAGAGAAGAGGAGACTGCGGGCTGTGTCCATGCTGGGGAGGGCTTCCCTGTGGGATTTGGTGACATGCCGGGACTCTGTCTACTTGTTCCAATACCCACATTTTGCCTGGCTTCTCTGACTGCAGACTCCTGCACTATATGTTTCCTGTTTGTTTATGGCTTGCTGAGAGGGCACATGACTCTGCTCATCTGCCTGCCATTGGCACAAGTCTTTGACAGCGGGTGGGTGCAGCAATGGGACTGACCAATTCTGCAGCTTTGCACTTCTCCCCCCCCCCACCTCGGCAGTGAGCCCGGCTTATCTCTCTCGTGCACACACCCAGCCTCATTCCTTTCCCCTCTCCACGTTGGCAGGACTTCTTTCCTTTGACTTGGGCCTGTGATTGGCACAGTTCTCTGTCAGGGGGTGGGGAGGGATAGGCAAGCAGACTCTCCAAAGCTGCCTCCCTCCACCCCAACTATCATGGGCCACAGCGCCTGCACCAGGACTGGCCAATCCAGCAGCCCTGTGAGACCCCTTCCTTCCTGCTGCCTCTGCCTTGAGAGTCGCACTCCAGCAGAGTTGCCCTGGTGATGGTCTCACATGTGGCGAGCTATGCTTCTCTTCCCCCCCATGCCAAATCCCTTAGGAAGTGGACTAGCGGTGCTTAAGTTACATTCACGTTCGAGTGGCTAGCCTCTGTGTAAGTCAGGATTGGGCTGCCCATGGCACAAAATTGTATAACAGACCACAGTCTCTAATTTTTCCAAGTAACTTTGTGAATCATTTAGTTCAGTGCAATTCTATTGCCACGTAGAAAAGTCCATTGTTTATGCTAGGAGACTATTCAGACAAGTGTTCAGTCAGAAAGTATGCAATTGATAATAATGTATTAAACAAGAATTCATGTTTCAGCCATGTTTTTTCTTGAACACACCGAGTTGATCTGAATAGCCTGAGGGCTGATTCTGTTGGTTTAAGGTTCCCCCCCCCTTACAGCAGCCTTCATCCTTCCGTTAACAATTTCCTTAATAACATTTACAGATTCTTCTTTCAAGTCCACTATTATCAGAATATACTTAGGGGAACTGTCCTCTATTCAGATATCAAAACTGTTTTCACAGTGATCACAGTGCTGAGCATGTATGCTTTGAGAATTAGTTATATGTATGTCCCCGTCCCCTCCCCCAATTTGTAAGTATGACATAACCAGGCCTCATTAGGGGCTGCAGCTCATGGGGCAGAACTGCGGAACTTTTATTGTGCTCTTTCTTTCTTACCTCCTCCCCTCCCAAATAATTGCTTCTGGGCTCTATTGTTCAAACCCCCTGAATTCTAAGATTTGACAAACGTTCTAATATTTTTCCCCACAAAAAACAGAAAAATAACCAAAACATATAGAGCAGATAGATCATCATGCCACTGTTGCTACATAGGAGAAAGTAATTGAAAAGTATGATGGGAGCAAGGTTTTATTATGACAATTATAATTCAAGAAGCATTTTAAGGTAGATGCTGAGCCAATATAATAGAGTACACCTTCCAGTGATGTCAGGAGTGCGTGGCATATGCAAATAAGTTACGCAAATGAGTTGTGCTAATAAGCTTTGGCACCTCTTTTTCTATGAAATGACTTCTGGGTATAACCATGTCAGGCTTTCTGTTTGTGTGCATGTGTGCACACACACATTTGTGACCAACACGGGAATAACTTTTTTTTAATAGTATGTTACAGCATTCAAGTGCACATTGTTGATACGTTTTGAAAAGTACTGGTTTCAGACGATTCAGCCTCTTACCTTCTAACTAACAGCTATCATCTCAGGTTCACTAAATGATGATTTTCCTAATTATCTTTGAAAATCAAAACCCACTTTGCTATTACTATGCTACTGCAAGACAAATAAAAAGTATACAAATAAAGTTACAAGTATAACTATTAGGCTATGCAGGGTACATTCGACACTCCATTTGAGAATTGCCCTCCTGATGCAACTGCCAAAATATTTTTATCTACTGACAGTCCCAAACCTAAGAAGAGCTTTTACTTTAGCAAGACTGAATGTTCTTCACTCGGCAGTATGGAGGGTAGATATAATAGAGCGTCATATTCTAATAGAACATGTAGATGCTCATACGATAATATTGAAACTATCGAACATATGATCATGGAGTGCCCTATAGTCAATGAGTTGAAGGCTAATTTAGTCACCCCCTTACTTAAAAATACAAAATTGCTAAATGTCATGGCTACTATCAAATACAAATAATTGTGTCATCCTCTCAGTGGCAAAATTCATAGACACAATAATAAAATATAAGAGAAATAAAACAGTTAGGTCTTTTAAACTAATTTTTAGTTATGACTTCTGCTTAAGGTGGTAGCTCTATGAGCAGAACTTGATAGATAGATACTATACTACCAGGGCTATTTTTGGTAGAAAAAACCCAGTAGGGCCATATTTGCATATTATGCCACACCCCTGATGTCAAGCCAGCCGGAATTACATTCCTGTGTGTTCCTGCTCAAAAAAAAGTCCTGCATACTACTACTGTAGTATGCATCTATAAAAATGACCATAACCAAACACACACATGATCCAAATCTTACACACTAACACTATATGCTACTGTAGGATTTTCATGGTGTTCAGCAGCTTGGGGTTTATCAAAGGTCATTCTGTAGACCAAGAATGTACTGGAGAGATGTGAACTGAGAACATTAAGGAGAGACAGATGTTTGGCAACTGGCCAACAGAAGTTCACAAAGAAAAAAAGAGGAACAAAGATAATCTGGATTTTTTTCCTTTAAAAATCTCATTTTTGTTAATTTTATAATTTTATTTAAGCAAATGTGATAATCAGAGATATAATGCCTGAACTATAGTGTTTATTTTAAAAGAACTTGGCAATTCTTATGGGATACATTTATCTGCAGAATGTTCTATAAGCAGGGAAATATCAGGTTAAAATGTTTAGCTGGCGCAAAGGTCAGCAACATTTTATAATTAAAAAGTCAAATCATCAAAACTCAAAGGAAGAGAACCACAAAGAGTTAGTATAAATATATATGGTATAAATATAAATATACAACTTTAGATATTATAATTGGAAGGTTTATGATCCATACAGTTTCTGTAGCCCAAAGTTTCTTTGATTGTTGTGAGTCTTTAATTAGGAAGTGGAACACGCTAGGGTGGCCAGCAGGCAACCTCACAGCCCTGTGCAGCAGCAGGAGCAAACACTGGGAGTGAGATAGCATTGTATACTGGGAGTGAGTGACAGTCTAGGAATTCCCCAAGGAATTTCTCCCAATACATAGGAATACCCTGCACAGCTGTTTTAGTGCACTGATATAATTCTCCCTCTCTCTCATATTCACACTTGGATTACTGCCATATGTCATTTCCCTTTCTCTTTATATTTTTAAGAAGCACTTCACAGAACAATCCTAAGCAGGCCTACTCAGAATTCTACTTAAGTCAGGAAAGGCTTCTTAGGACTTCATTGTTAGCCTCATAAATTTCCCCCCTACCATTCCCTTTACATACTGGTTACACTAGCTTCCCACCTATCCTCTAATTTACCTTTACTTAAATATTTTGTTTGTTTGGTTTTGCATTGATCCACATTTGGCTCTAGGACCATAGGTAGCAAACCCCTGAACTAGAGGCAAGGCTATACGTTTACAAGCACTGCTGAGCTCTAGTAACAAGCTTAGTCAAAGCTGAACATATTAGCTGACATTTGCACAGAGCTGTAGAGGCAACAGGCATAATCCAAAGCAACTAAAAGCCAATGGTTGGATCTAGCCACTACTCTTCTGCTATGAGGAATCTTGTTCCAACAGCAAGACTTAATACTTAATGGGAGAAAGTGATCCAACCAAACTGAAATACAGTCCACAATTAATTACCTAATCAGGACCCTAGATTATACTACCTAAGTAGGACCCTAGCTTGTACTAGTTTATCATCCCTATTCCCTCTCATAGTAAATTAGATGTTCATAGGTAATGTCATTTAACGTCTTCTATCTCCCCGCTGTAATCTTTTCAGAACAAGCAATGATATTTGAGTTAAACAGTCACTTTGTACATGTGCCTCAGAATCCTAGACTTCATAAGTAAAAGTACTATATTTTATTAATGTATTTGGAATGCTACAATGTTTATTTCTCCCTTACTATTTATTACAGTAACCAGAACTCTGTTTTTACTCCAGACATCCACATACTGGTGGGCAGGATACTGGTGGGCAGCCTTGTCAGTTACTAAAAGGAATTTACATAGTAATACAATTATACTGTCAACACTTACATGCAATGATATTCCCATATCTATTCTTCATTCGGTTCTCATCTTTTTTAGCTGAGTCCCATGGTGCAGACTGTCCTTCAAAGAAACTCTGAAAAAAAACCAAAACCAAGTAAAAATAACACTAAGGGAAGGAATATCTAGCATGAGAACCATTAGAACTTGTCATTACAAGTTGCTATGGCATTTGCTGTGACTATTAGTATTTGCTGTGAGTATTATATTAGTATTTGCTGTGAATATTGTGAGTATTATTCAGTTTTAGGCAACACATTTTAAGAATGATATAGACAAGCTGGAACAGGTCCAGAGGAGGGTGACAAAGATGGTGAGGGATCTGGATACCAAGTCCTATGAAGAAGGCTGAAGGAGCTGGGCATGTTTAGCCTGGAGAGGAGGTGGCTGAGAGGTGATATGGTCACCATCTTCAAGTACTCGAATGGCAGTCATATAGAGGATGGTGTGGAATTGTTTTCTGTGGCCCCAGAAGGTAGGACCAGAACCAATGGCTTGAAATTAAATAAGTTTCCGACTAAACATTAGGAAGAACTTCCTGACCATTAGAGTGGTTCCTCAGTGGAACAGGCTTCCTCGGGAGGTGGTTGGCTCTCCTTCCTTGGAGGTTTTTAAACAGGCTAGATGGCCATTTGACAGCAATGAAGATCCTGTGAATTTAGGGGGAGGTATTTGTGAATTTCCTCCATTGTGCATGGGGTTAGACTAGATGATCCTGGAGGTACTTTCCAACTCTATGATTCTATAATTCTATTCCCTTCAATGGTTCTCTAAAAAGAGATGAGTTTAGTGAAAAAAAAATATAAGCAATGACTGACTGAAATTGTAATCAGACTTACTTAACTAGTTGCCTGATAAAACACCCTATTTTAGAAGCTATTCATAATATTTAATATTTATTAATACTATTATTCTGCTATATAAACATAATTTCTATACATAGTTAAGCGCAGGCTGACATTGTAGTAAAGATGAATAATTGCATAGATAGTATAAACAGGAAAAATATGGATAATGGTTTTAAAGAATTATCCTGCAGAATTGTTATTAATGGAAAACTGAAAGACTTATCACCCCCTAGCTCTCATGGATCAGTGAGGTGCAGTGTGATGTTTAAATAAACTTTCACAAAGCACCATGGCTTTTTTTCTGCAGAAACAGGGTAGAATAGAGTTCCGGAACCCTTTTGTGGAAACAAAATTCTAAAAAGTTTAGACGTTCATGAGGGCACCCATGTTTCTCCTTCATTTCTCTCGAGAGTTCCAGCACTTCTTTTTCCAGAAAAAACTCCTGCACAATTAATGCATATGGAATATTTCATAAGTGTATCACACATATATGTCTTTCTACCAATTCCAAGACTGACCATTCTAAATGTTCATCCAAGGAGGGCAGGAATACAGTGTTAAAACAGTTACTTACATGACAGGAATGATGTGAAAGTTAGGGTTTTGTTGTCTAGGTGACAGATGTGACAAAGAAATACATATAAATCTTTTGCAGGCTGCCTATGAAACAGTGGTAGTATTGGATATCAAAATGGATGTCAAGCAGGACAAACTGTAACACTCACAATCAATATAAACCAAGTTCATCATAATAGATTAAGCCCCCTTTCTAAGCTCTTGTCCACATAATAAAGCAGTGAAGGCTGTCCCTTGAAGAGGAAAATACATATGTTCTATATAAGTGTTCTCCAAAGTGCAGCCCATGGTTGCTCGTTCTTCCTTGGTGCCTATCAGGGCTTTTTTTTGTAGCAGGAACTCCTTGCATATTAGGGCACACACCCCTGATGTAGCCAATCCTCCAAGAGCTTACAGGGTTAGGGCTAGTACAGGGTCTACTATAACTCCTGGAGGATTGGTTACATCAGGAGTATGTGGCCTAATATGCAAAGGGATGTGTGGCCTAATATTAGGGTTGCCAAGTCCAACTCAGGAAATATCTGGGGACTTTGGGGGTGGAGCCAGGAGACTTTGGGGGTGGAGCCAGGAGACTTTTGTGATGTCATTTCCTGTGATGTCATTTCCAGGTCAAAGGTCAAGTGATGTCACTTCCACCCTCCTCCACAATCTTCTCCTCCATGGGTCTCTTCTCCATTTAATTTTTATACCAACCCTGTGGGACAGATTAGGATGAGCGTGTGTGACTATCCAAGGTCACCCAAGCAAGCTTCCATGGCAGAGTGGAGATTTGAACCTGGATCCCACAGAACCTAGCTGGACAATCTAAGCATGACACAACACTGGTTTAAAATGTTTTGATGTTTCAGGGAGGAACACTAAAGATGCAAATAAAATCTAAATTGCTTGAGGAGTATTTAATTCTGAAATATAAGGCGATGGTTATCCAGATGGTTTGACCTGACCTGGCCTGTCTCTCTACTTTAGATGCATGTGGATTGATTGTGACCACTCCCTGGAATAGGAAAGGCACACACAATCTGTCTTTATTAAGACTAACCCTGGGAATCTCTAATATCTGGTTCTGAGACTGCATCCTGGTTTGTGACAAGATGCCAAAACTGAATGGCAGACCTGGCCTGCACCTCTCGGGCAGCAATCCTGTGCATGTTCAAACTAATTGGTATTGTATTTTTAAATGGCACTTGAATAATGCATTGCTATTAAAAAGTCACACAGTAATGTATGTTGATAAAAAATAGGAACAGGATCCATGCTCTGTTAAGCACATGTATTGCAAGACTCAAGGCAAAACTACTGATCAGACAGCATAAGACATCTAACAATGCAATAGGACTGGGATTACAAAATTAGAAAATAATGCAAACAGAGACCTGTGTAAGACATGACATACTATAAACAGTGCAACAATGTAGGAGTCTAGTAGCACCTTTAAGACCAACCAAGTTTTATTCAGAATGTAAGCTTTCATATGCAGGCATACGTCATCAGACAATGGAATGGGGTACAGTCTGATGAAGTGTGCCTGCATATGAAAGCTTACATTCTGAATAAAACTTGGTTGGTCTTAGAGGTACTACTAGACTCCTACATTGTTCTATTGCTTCAGACCAACACGGATGCCCATTTGAATCTATAAACAATGCAGAAAGAGAATCACTAAGGTAAAGTGTTACTACTTTACCTTTGTAATCCACTTTCTGCATTGTTTAGACTAGAGGACAGTTAGAAGCTGGAGGACACATATAAGGGTAAAGAGAGTTTTAGGTATTTAGCTGTGTTGGTCAGTCTGCAGTAGAAGAACAAGATTTGAATCCTTAAAGACCTTAAAGACCAGCAAGATTTCCAGAGTGTAAATCAAAGCTCCCTTTGTCAGATACCTTTGCCAGATACGATGAATGCTGCACCAGACTACAATCTTCCCTGAAAACAATCTTCCTTGCGCGTTGCAAAAGACCGGGCAGAGAGAAATGAGGGGGCGTCAACAAAATCGCAGCTGCGCAGCCGCTCGCAACTAGATTGGGAGGGCTGTGGGTTAATTCCACTCAGTCACCGGGTCACTGGCTGAACGGACAGCTGCTCTCGCATGTGCGCTCATCCCGTTCTGTGGCTCCCTTTTCCCCCTTCCCTTCTCTGATTTTACCTCAGAGGTGGCAGCAGCACAGCGGCTTCGCCCGCTCCGCTCCCCTCTGAGGTAAAATGAGAGATGGGAGGGTGGAGGCAGGCCAGGAGAGTGGCGAGTTCCGAGTCCGGGTCCTTCTGCATAGATCTGAGAAGGGGCCCATTTGCACAAGCACCACATCTGCATGCAGGTGGAAATGGTTTCCTGCTGGGGTGGGGTTGGGGGCAGGGGAAAGAACATCCACAGCGTTGCTTGCTGGGAGCTCCAAGCGAGGCCTCTCTTCCTCCAGCTTCTTCACAGAAACACTCTGAGCTCGCGCTTGCTGCCACCTGCTCACCTCGGAGGACTGGAGGAGAGCAGAACAGGCCGCCCGCCGCCGCTGCCCACTGCTGCCCGCTCGCGCTTGCTGCTGCCACCTGCTCACCTCGGAGGACTGGAGGAGAGCAGAACAGGCCGCCCGCCGCCGCTGCCCACTGCTGCCCGCTCGCGCTTGCTGCTGCCACCTGCTCACCTCGGAGGACTGGAGGAGAGCAGAACAGGCCGCTCGCCGCCGCTGCCCACTGCTGCCCGCTCGCGCTTGCTGCTGCTACCTGCTCACCTCGGAGGACTGGAGGAGAGCAGAACAGGCCGCTCGCCGCCGCCGCCCACTGCTGCCCGCTCGCGCTTGCTGCTGCTACCTGCTCACCTCGGAGGACTGGAGGAGAGCAGAACAGGCCGCTCGCCGCCGCTGCCCACTGCTGCCCGCTCGCGCTTGCTGCTGCTACCTGCTCACCTCGGAGGACTGGAGGAGAGCAGAACAGGCCGCTCGCCGCCGCTGCCCACTGCTGCCCGCTCGCGCTTGCTGCTGCTACCTGCTCACCTCGGAGGACTGGAGGAGAGCAGAACAGGCCGCTCGCCGCCGCCGCCCACTGCTGCCCGCTCGCGCTTGCTGCTGCTACCTGCTCACCTCGGAGGACTGGAGGAGAGCAGAACAGGCCGCCCGCCGCCGCCGCCCACTGCTGCCCGCTCGCGCTTGCTGCTGCTACCTGCTCACCTCGGAGGACTGGAGGAGAGCAGAACAGGCCGCCCGCCGCCGCTGCCCACTGCTGCCCGCTCGCGCTCGCTGCTTCCTGCTCACCTCGGAGGACTGGAGGAGAGCAGAACAGGCCGCCCGCCGCCGCCGCCCACTGCTGCCCGCTCGCGCTTGCTGCTGCTACCTGCTCACCTCGGAGGACTGGAGGAGAGCAGAACAGGCCGCCCGCCGCCGCCGCCCACTGCTGCCCGCTCGCGCTTGCTGCTGCTACCTGCTCACCTCGGAGGACTGGAGGAGAGTAGAACAGGCCGCCCGCCGCCGCTGCCCACTGCTGCCCGCTCGCGCTCGCTGCTTCCTGCTCACCTCGGAAGACTGGAGGAGAGCAGAACAGGCCGCTCGCCGCCGCTGCCCACTGCTGCCCGCTCGCGCTTGCTGCTGCTACCTGCTCACCTCGGAGGTCTGGAGGAGAGCAGAACAGGCCGCCCGCCGCCGCCGCCCACTGCTGCCCGCTCGCGCTCGCTGCTACCTGCTCACCTCGGAGGACTGGAGGAGAGCAGAACAGGCCGCCCGCCGCCCACGGCTGCCCGCTCGCGCTCGCTGCCATCTGCTCACCTCGGAGGACTGGAGGAGAGCAGAACAGGCCACCGCCGCTGCCCACTTGCGCTCGCTGCTACCTGCTCACCTCTGAGGACTGGAGGAGAGCAGAACAGGCCGCTGCCCACTGCTGCCCGCTCGCGCTCGCTGCTTCCTGTTCACCTCGGAGGTCTGGAGGAGAGCAGAACAGGCCGCCGCCGCTGTGGGCCGCTGCCGCCTGTTCAAATTGCTGCTCCGAAGACTCGCGGCCTTTGCGCCGTAGTTCCCCTCTTCCCTCCCCCCGCTTCCATTTTTGGGGACAGCGGGGGAGGAGGGTGCAAACCCGGGGGTCCCCCGCCAGGGCGGGAGGGTTGGGAACCCTACCTAATATGCTACTAAAAAGTCCTGGTGTCTACCAAGCTTTTCAGAAAGGGGACAGGCAGGGCTATTGAAAGGCAGGGATTGTCATCAGCTGCCCTTATTCAAAGAAACAGTTTTTCATTGGAGGATCAGGAGGACTGGTAAGGACCTGAGCTCTCCTTGGTCAGTGTGTGGTTCCATTCCCTCTTCAGGTGTTCCAGGAGGTGTGAGGAAGGAGGTATTCTGTTTTGGTTCCACCTCTTGTGGAAGCTCTTTGGGATTTGGCTTCACCTCCTATGGAAGCCATTGCTGGTGTGGAGTTCACCACCCCATCTCAAAATTCCGAATGTGCCTGCAGGCTCAAAAAGCTGGGGACTCCTGTTCTATATAAATGGTGGTGCTTTACTGAGTTAACTAGTCTTTCCACAGAGATATGTAAGGAAATGCCCCTAATTTCCAGAACATCGTAGTCACCCGTCTGGGTGCCAGAGTGCCTGGAGACAGAGCTCTCACACATCTGACAGAAGGACGTGGGTTTGCCTACCAGACTAATAACAGCCACAATGCTAAAGCAGCGCTCCGTGTTCCTACAAGAGTGCCAGCAAGGAAAGCAAATGGTTTCCAGTCACTTCGGGCGAATGCCATCTCTATCTTGGAGCGGAAGAAAAGCGCGCCGTTAGGAGCTATCCAGACCAAGTGGTTTTCAGCCTTGACCATAGAATCCATTTTGGGAGGCTAACACCAGCTATTTTCCAGCAGTACCAAGACTCCATTTCAGGACAGCGGGAGGCACACGTACGCAACAGATGTGAGCCACCCATGGAACCATTAAGCTTATCCAGGCGTGGATCCTGCCAGACCGTCTAAGCCTTTGTCTAATGGAACTCAAGACAAAGACTGGTGCCAAGAAGAAGACTAAAGAAGAGGAAGACCATCGTCAGCCAGAGCCAAGTTCCTTTGTGTACACCAGGTGTTACCTTAGATAACAATTTGGCTCTCTATTGTCACCCTTTTAGATAAGTTTAATAGTCTTAAGCATCTCCCCACCGAGTAATATCCCCCATTCTTCTCCCCAACTGTCATTTTGGAGCCTCACCCTGGTCCATTGCAACCTGAAAGTTCAACCAGGTACCCCTGGACCAAGTTTGTTCATTGTTCGGTCATGGGCACCTAATTAGGTGCCACCAATTAACTTGCTATTGGCTACTGCAGAAGTCCAGCCCTTACGGTCACTGCAGAGCCTCCCCTTTCTCCTCCCACGTATCTCCCATCCCCTGAGGGTCTAAGGTAGTCTATTTAACCTCTGACCCAACTCCACTCAGGTGTGAATCTAGCAGTACCCTATCTCCGCTGTCTAGATCCATCCCCGATTCTTGGCCAGTTGAGGGTCCCATTTCCCCCGTCCTCTATCGTCACCATTGGAGCCTTCTTGAAGACTACGATTGGTAATTATCACCCTGTTTGTCTACCCATGTGTTGTCTCTCTCTCTATTTTTCTTAGGACTGTATGAATGATTTTATGAGTATTTTATCTTGTATGGAAGCCTATGTTTTTCTGGAATAAATTGTAATTGTTTTACTTAATTAGAGTCCCTAATATTTTTAAGCATTAATTTCTGGACGTGGAATCCTGTATAAACAGGTAAAAGATCCTGATTAAGCCAGGTGCCCACCTGACAATTCCCCATCCTCGTTTTGATGGCATTTTGGCTTACAGATAGATCAAAATGGGTAGCGTAGAGCAATAGAAAAGAATAAGAGACCAGTAGCACATTAAAGACAAAAAAGTGCCAACATTTGAGAGGGGGTGAAGAATCTGAAGAATTGAGCAATGACTCATGAAAGCTCAAACCCTGCCACAAATTTTGTTAGTCTTAGGTGCCAATGGACTTTTAGTCTTTCCAAAGGTAACAGCATTATTCTTCATTTGCATGCAACTGGCATACATGTATGTTTTATTAAAATCATTATTTACAATACCTTAAAAGATTATTGAATTGCTAGAAAGAGGGAAAATGTGTTTTCATCCCACACACAAGCTGCTTTAATATTTACCTAACCATTGTACTAAATGATTTAATCAGGTTCATATAAGAATTAATCTATTTAGGTTAGAAGAACGCATTAGTCATTCATAGCTCTGTTGCCAGAGGAATGGCATTCCCTGTCCTATTAGTGGCAATGATGTATTCCTAAATGTCACTGCCCAGAAAAGAAAAAAAAATACCCAGATTTGTATAGTATTGAAGACTGTGCCCAAAAGCAACCTGAAGAAGGAAGTACTACAATCCATTCAATGTTATGAATTCGCGTATCAGACATGAGATTTTAAAAACCTTGGGTTGCTTTCCCTGTGAACATCATCATAAAAGTCTGTGGGGACAAACCGCCCCCCCCCCCCCCCATTAGGTTCAGGTGAGGAGGACAGGCTCCTGCTTTTTTATTTGCATTATTTACCTGAGTCAAAATGTCTCTGGGTGGAATTATTTGCCCCACTTCAGAGGTGCATGTTTAGTATTCAAGTACATGTAGCTCCAAAATGGCACAAATAGCTCAGGAAAATGATGTGGACAGAAAGCAATAGCCCATTGTCCCTCCATGCTGTGGTTCTGAGCTTAATCAGGCCTCTGCATTGGGACTTTTAAAATGACATTCCATGCAGCTGCTGAATGGCTGGGGGAAGGCAAAACCTCATTTGTTATAAAATGTGTTGTATTATTTGACCTTCAATCTTTAGCAACTAAAGTACAGAAACTATGGTAGAATCCCATTGGAAATATGATTATTACCAGTAACAAAGTTTACATGCTTTACTACTCTGTATCTTAAATGCAATATTTTAGGGGTCACTTTTCTAGTGACTCAGATTAATAAAGTTACAACATTTAGCTGAAAGCTGGGGGGGGGGGGGGGAGAAATCTAAATATGGGTGTGCATCTGGATACTTCTGAGCTGAAAATAATGGAAAGTGGCTGTTTTGGCTATTTTCTGGTATTTCTACCATTTTGGAATTATTCTGGATTTATTTATTTATTTTTGAAATAAGAAAAATAGGTCCCCAGAATCCAGAAATTTCAATAAAAATAAAAATCAGGATCCTGGATTTTGCTGCTTCTAGGTGTGTTTTCCTTCAGTTCAGTAAGTTTCCCAGGCAATTTGGAGGGGGGGGGGTGAATCTCCCAGCCATTGGGATTATATGTAGAGTTTCAGTAGAATTGACCTGTCCAATCATCAGGATGGTCTCATAGCTTTCCAAGGGGGTCAGAGCATGGGCACAGGGGATGTAATGTAGGCTGGCAACTAGGAGTGTGAAAAAGATATTTTTTGTATTTGGGTTTATTGGACCTGAAAAATGGTATGGTATTTGTATTTCAGTAAAATGTGAGATTCCTGAATTTTTGGGGGCTATTATAGCCTATGGGTAGGCTTGCCCAGGTCCCCAGGGGATTCTTCTGCTTTCCCAGGCTCCTTCCCACCCCAGTCAGCTGGCCGGCGGGGGTAAGCCCTGCCCCCAAAGCCACCATGTGACTTTCCCATTCCAGAGGCTCCAGTCTCCGATTGAAAGGCTTCCTCTTGGGATGGGGTGTCTGTGTTACTTGGAAGAAGTTGGCTGCAACTCGTGAGTAGAGAGGCCAATCCCTCACTTCAGAGTCACCAGAACTGAAGTGCTCACCAGAACTGACGTCTGCTGAGCACTTCATTATTCCCTATATGGAGATCGATTCTCATAGGGTATAATGGAGGTTTCGGGGGCTCCGGGGGAGCTGTTTTTTTAGGTAGAGGCACCACATTTTCAGTATAGTATCTAGTGCCTCTCCCCAAAGTACCCCCAAGTTTCAAAACGATTGGACCAGGGGGTCCAATTCTATGAGCCCCAAAAGAAGGTGCCCCTATCCTTCATTATTTCCTATGGAAGGAAGACATTTAAAAAGGTGTGCTGTCCCTTTAAATGTGATGGCCAGAACTCCTTTGGAGTTCAATTATGCTTGTCACACCCTTGTTACTGGCTCTGCCCCCAATGTCTCCTGGCTCCACCCCCAAAGTCCCCAGATATTTCTTGAATTGGACTTGGCAACCCTACCTATGGGGCCATTGAAGTCAATGCCAAATCTTCCCTGGGGTATATTCAGTGGTCTGGGGGGACTGTTTGTTGAGTAGAGGTACCAAATTTACAGTGTAGCTGCTAGAGCTTCTCCTCAAAAGAACCCCCAAGTTTCAAAAAGACTGGACCAAGAAGTCCAATTCTATGGGCACTCCAAAAGGGTGCCCCATCCTTCATTGTTTTTTTTTTTTGAACGTTCGGCAAAGATCGCTATAGCGCTATAGCGACGTATCACAACAGCACCACCATAGAGATGGCTAGGCTCCATTGAGATAAGTTACCAAGTTGCAGCGGTGGCGATCTCTGGCATCTTAATGGAACCCAGGCATCCCTATGGTGATGCTGTTGTGATACATTGCTATAGCGATCTTAGCCCAACGTTCCAAAAAAAAAAAAAAAAAAGCCAGAGATCGCGCGCCGGTGGGCGAAAAAGGGTGCGAAAACTGCTCCTGGATTAGATACTGGACATTTCACACAGCGCCCCATACCGATTTCAACCTGGAAGGAGGGGTTGAAAACTGGAAGAAGCTGCTCTTTGTTAGTAACGCCTCAGGCATGCCTCACTACCGGGACAGCCACGGGACTGTGTGAAAAGGTGACAGTATTCCGGTAGCAGCCAGTTACTGAGTCGGGTCTGTTTGAAATGCCAGCAGAAACCCATTACTGTTCAGTAACTGACCAGCTTCCATACCGGAATACATAGGCTGTGTGAAAAAGTTCTATATTTCCCATTCTCCAGTTGAAGACGGTGTGTGTATGTTAATAAATTTCTGCGGTTTACTTTAAAGTTCTCTGGTGCCAGTATATTGGGAAAACTATCAAAGCTGCTGTGGTCCCCTATCTACAAACTGAGTTTATATCCACCTGAAAGCAAAACCAAAACCCCCGATGAGACTAGTATTGAGAAATCCATATTACACCCACCCCTTGAGTTCCATAGCTGTGAGGTTAAATTTTAAAGGAAGGACTGAGGCTGAAGAGGGGCTGGGGTAACCATAAGCTGCATATAGAAACGATCCAGTGAGACCGCGAGGCGCGCTGATATACAAGGCATTTATTTGGTGATTTTTTCAACTTGGGGAAGCTGAATGCACACCCCACGGCACTCTTCCTCTAGTGTTAAGCCAAGGGATAGTCCATCTGTCTGGGTAACATGTGAAAAGTTCTTACTAGCTGCCCTTGAGGCCAAGCATGCCACTGCAGAAGGCGTGACACTTTCTTGTCTGTAAAGGCCCCAATATTACCTGTCCAAAGCCCACTTCTAGCCTTCAGTCAGTTGTTCTCTTACTTCCTTCAGCTGGGGCTTTTTATCCTTCTTTCCCTGACCATTACTAGTTCCTATTTCTCTGCTTCTGCCCTCCCCTCTCTCTCTTGCTTTGTTTTTTATTTAATTTTTTATTCCAGTATATGATTACATCGTACATTATTCTCCTTATAAACAATGTAGTAAAATCATCTTTCCACATAATTTCAAAAAGTATATCAGATTGCTATACACTGGATTAGTGGGTATAATTTCTTGCTCAGTAAAATCTGTAATAACAGGATACCATAGGTCTATAATATAATAAGGGTGAAACATTAAAGGTGGAATATGCCAGTTTCCTAAGAATATAATCTCAAATTTTTCTCCTCCAGTTATCTATTGATGGAATTTTACTGTTTTTCCAGTTAAAAGCCAGAAGCGTCTTAGCGATAGATAATAAGATTTAAATAATTTCTCTCTTTCTGTTTTCAATTTTAGTGTGTGACCAATTCTCTAACAAGATTACTTCTGGATCTAAAGGTAAGTTTATACACAGTATTTGATTTATATCAGGTATAACAGATTCCAGTATTTTTTGATAAAGGGACATGTCCACCAAGAGTGAATATATGTAGCAATTTGCCCACATTGCTTGACACAATTAGATGTTTGAGATCCAGTGCACACCTCTAGATTTGAACTGACTGCTGGCATTGCTAAAGAATTTCAGGAACAGTTTTGCAGAAGATCAAAGTACTGCATACTAAGATTAATCTGAAACAAAATAATACACTGTATACCAGGAGTGGCCAACGGTAGCTCTCCAGATGTTTTTTGCCTACAACTCCCATCAGCCCCAGCCAGCATGGCTAATGGCTGGGAATGATGGGAGTTGTGGGCAAAAAAAAATCTGGAGAGCTACCGTTGGCCACCCCTGTTGTATACTATTTGGTCAAGGCCAAGGATTTCATCCAACAAGGGTATACTTATGTAGAAGAATAACCCTGATCAAAAATACCAAATGGGTTGGTGGTGATTCTAAATCCAAAAAGGGTGAAAAGCACTCTCTGCAGATAACATTTACACATTAAAATAATTGATTAGCCCTGTCTCCACCTATATGCAGCTAGCAGACTGTGAGCACAGTGTGCACAGCGGTACACTTCATCCTTGGGAAGACACTTTCTCTAACATTCCTGATCTCAGAAGCAGAACATTTATATATATACTTTGTATATATACAAAATAATGAAGAGTTCACTATCCAGTTAAATACAACACAAGGAGGGACAACAAACATATAAAATGGCCCATGCCTATCCTGGAAATATTTATAGAAGTATCATAAAATTACAAATAAGTTCTTTAGAACAATGTCAGTCCAAAAGTAAAATCTAAGAACACAATCCACATTATATTATGCGGACTGAAAAATCTTAAGTCTTCATATGAAAAAGAAGCACAAGAAACAAATAAGGCATTCTTAGGAGAGATGGAATTGTCATTTGACTTGGAATTAAACCAGTTTAAATCTAGAAATTTCTTCACTATTGCCCCAAAGGAATACAGTTAGAAATATGGGGTGGAAATTGCTACTGCTTCCCATGCTATATTATATTTACATTTTTACACTTATTCCAATAAAATAATTTCCTCATAAAGCTTTGCAATTGTTTAAACATATCATATAAAATTACTTCATTAAAAAGTAAAGGTACCCTGTGCAAGCACTGAATTGTTACCAACCCATGGGGTGATGTCACATCATGACATTTTCTTGGCAGACTTTTATGGGGTGGTTTGCCCAGCCATCTACACTTCCCCCCCAGCAAGCTGGGTACTCATTTTACTGACCTCAGAAGGATGGAAGGCTGAGTCGACCTTGAGCCGGCCACCTGAACCCAGCTTCTCCCAGGATCAAACTCAGGTCATGAGCAGAGCTTGGACTGCAGTACTGCAGGTTATCATTCTGGCACTAAGGAGCTCCTTTTACTTCATTAATTTCTCCCTAATCAAATATTTTAGATGAAGTATGTTTTTTAAAAAAGTGTATTTAAAGTCCACCTTTCTCATGGGGATCCTAAATCAGGTCACACTTTATTTAGGACATTTAAAATTAATAAAATTTTCTCATTCTGATCACATGCATATGCATGAAGCAGCTTTATACAGAATAAGACGACTGGTCCATTGTGTCAGTTCTGTCTGCTTAGACTGTAGGAAGCTCTCCAGATCCCAAATAGTGGTCTTTCACATCAGCCATCACCTGATCCTTTTAGTCGGACATGCTGGGGGGATGGACCCTTTAATCTTCTCTGTACCAAGGAGATATATTACCACTGAGTCAAAATCCCTCCTCAATTAGCCTGGAAATCGAGGCTAATTGAGGGAAATCGAGATCACTGATTTATTTGCACACTTTTAACCCATGATTTTTTACTTATTGTGGACCTGTTTTTAAAGTCAAAACCAACAAAAAGCTATCCAATGCCACAAATATTTAAACCTAGGTTACTTAACCAATTGCCATGTGATCAGCAGACTAATCCAAAGGGTAGGATGGTGGTAGAAGGTGGCAACAACCCTATCTTTGAGAATAAAAACATAAGAGAAGCCATATTGGATCAGGCCAATGGCCCATCCAGTCCAACACTCTGCGTCACACAGCGGCAAAACAATAACAATAGACGCTATCAGGAGGTCCATCAGTGGGGCCAGGACACTAGAAGCCCTCCCACTGTGCCTCTCCAAGCACCAAGAATACAGAGCATCATTGCCTCAGACAGAGAGTTCCAACAATACTCTGTGGCTATTAGCCACTGATGGACCTCTGCTCCATATGTTTATCCAATCCCCTCTTGAAGCTGTCTATGCTTGCAGCCACCACCACTTCACGTGGCAGTGAATTCCATATGCTAATCATTCTTTGGGTGATGAAGTACTTCTTTTTATCAATTCTAACCCGCTTGCTCAGCAATTTCATTGAATGTCCATGAGTTCTTGCATTGTGAGAAAGGGAGAAAAGTACTTATTTTTCTATCTTCTCTATTGGAATGGATTGGTAATAATGAAGAGTAGGATTAAGAGAAATATAGCACACTATAGGTGATGAAAAAGGGATCTGAGGGGAAATAATATGCTAAAATCAAAGGACACTAGAGAAAATACAAGGAGTCAATGGTAGGTTAATAGAAAAGTATCCACTCAATTAGGATGCTCATGGGATGAGGGATGCTGAAGGAGGAGGGAGTGGCTGCCTGGCAAGGAGTGTGGGTAGTCAGGTTTGAAGCCTTTGCAGGCTAAAGAATCCCAAGCCTCCTGACTGTTCAGAAAACATTGCAAGAAGCCAGAGGGAGCTTTTCCCATCTGACCAAGCAGATAGGCTTCCTCATGGCTTAACCCTGCAGAAATGATGCAGTGACAAGGAGAGGAACTTAATGAGCTAGGACAAGGACTCAGGCAGGAAAAGCAACCATAGCACCTAGGTGTGAGCCGGTGGAGGTAATGGCTGGGCTACAGGGTGATGGCAACCTCTGGTACTGGCACTGTGTAGGAGCAAAGGGGTTAAAAGAGAGGCTGTACATTACTGGTGTGTTGACTTCTTGTCTTTGGCACCTCCCCAGGGGGATGAGATTCCTGGCCCTGTGGACCTCACAGTGTCACAGGACAAGCTAAAAATGTAAGTAACGAGACCATATTTCTTTCTGAAACTATATCTATTTTAAAAGCAATTTCTACAGAAACTATTTTCATTGACTCCTAACAGCTTCTTCCCCTTAAAATTCTAATATAGGACTTTTAAAAAAGGATTTTTTCCCAAAGGGAGACACACATTTTTAATCTGAAGAATTTAATAGAAAGAACAATTAAAATTCATATCTAGCAACCAATTCCTTGGCACAGTAGTTAAATGTAACCTAAAGCCATTTGTCTTCCAGATTTATGTCTAAGACAATGAGCATAGTTAGGTGATAAGATTTTATCATCCTCCTTTTGCAGAAAGAATCCCCTAGGTACAATATGCACATTTATGCTGTAATTAACGTAAAAAGGTACATTATTTGCGTTTTGTGTACCTAAAATTTAGATTTGGTCTCCAGCGATAGTGCTTTTCTTTCCTGAAATAAATGTACTTTTGGAAGGGCTGAATGGGTGCTTTCTCTGCAGTGTATTTGGCATTTTCACAAATAAATCCACTTTTTATTCTTTATAGGATATAATTAAAGCGTTGTTTCTGACTGTATCTTATATATTTTGCTGCAAGTCGGTGAACCTTGGAAGAACTCATAATAGTAGCAAGTCTATAATATAATGCAATGAAACTACACAAGCTCAATGAATACCAACTACTTTACGTTTTCAGAACCATCTCTGAGTGCAATGCATAAAGAAATTGAACATCCCACATATACAGTAATATATTTTTCCTGAGCAAGATGCACACCGTGATTCAATAACCTTTTCCAGATCCCCCTTTCCTCCTCTCCCCTCATCAGTTTCCACAAGATATAATTACACATCCCAATTGCACAACCCAAGAGATTGCAAGTATAAAATGGCACGAAGCTATTTAAAATGAGAGCTCCCAGCTCCCACAAATGGATATATTATTACCCAGAAGGGTGCAGATGTCAGGCTTATATATTATGTACTGTAGGCTTTTCATGCAGCATGGATAAACATTTTCAGAGGTTTACTACCTTTTCCCAATTCAGTTCTATAAAATACAAGTAAATGAGTATTCTGGATGAAAGAGAATATAAGAACTTGTTGCATCATAATTTAGGGCCATTTTAAACATTCAAGAGAATAAAGTGATAATGATTTTCCAAGCTACAAGTGGAGGAGTGCATGAGTGAGAAATAAAATGCCCTTGATGCACACAGATAATAAGCATATTGGGGAGAAGAATTTAATATTATCCCTGAAGGAGTATCCAAACATGCAACCCTGCATCTCAAAATTCAGGCCATGAAGCATATTCTGCTGAATACATAGAAGGACCTTTTGAGATGTTGGGTCTTCTGCTTTTCTGTCTTTTGGTTGAATGGCCTCTAACCATATATCTAATGCCAATCTACAAGGGGTGTCACACTGGGTAATGTTATGTGTAATTTATACAAATAACTAAAAGGAATATTAACTAGCCAAACAGAATACAAAGAATACTTACTCAGGGGAAAAAAAAGATGTTCCAATAGAAAATGTTGTTAGATTCTGCCTGGCTAGTGTCTGTGGGTCCTTCAGTGGTAGTCTAGGTCTGAAAGAGCACAATGTGCTTATAGCCCTACACCCCCACTGATTACTTGGCTGGCAGGGATCTTCAGGGTGGCTTGGGTGGGGTCACTTGATTGGTGTAGACCATGCACCAAGCCACAGCTGATCATCTGGCTGGTGGCCTTGTCCAATGCAGAGACAAAGACTGTCAGGGAAGGAGAGATTTCTTCTCTCCTTTAAGGCTTTGAAGGACCCCTGCTTGTATCTTCTGATCTCAAAGTTACTGCTTGTTATCTTCTAGTCTCAAACATTAAGTTACCATTCCGCAGTTTCAACTCCTACAGATTTTAGGTTGTCTGAATCTTAATAAACAGAATTCCCCAAGAAATGCTCCAGTTTAAGGATAACTGAAAAGGAGCTAATGCAGAAGGTAAACAATTTCTTAAGCAATCTGCGCACTGTTTAATGTGGTGAGGTATGAAGCAACGTCTCTGTTGTGTATCTTCCAATTTGCCCCATGACAGTTTTTCTGAATTATTAGGAATGAGATTCTCCTCCCACCCCCAATATTCTGCTCCTCTGACCCAAGCAGATCAGGACCACAGCAAAACAATAAGCAGCAAATCACTTTCAAGCCCAAATTCTAGAATGAAAATGAAACAAGAGAGATCAGAGAAGCACAAAAATATACTCAATATGTGTATTGTCTTCTTGATAGACCTAGTTTGTTTCAGAATATTCCAGTCCTCTGCCTTTGGAAGTTTCTGCAAATTCAGAAAAAGTCTGGCATATCATAAATCACAGAATGAGGATGGGGTTGAGGTAGCTTTGTTGCATGAAGTCTGCTAAGATGTTTGTATTAAAACCAGGGATGATTTTTAAATATTGGAGACAAGGAGTGCATCCTCTAAATAATGTGAAAAAAACAAATTAAAAAGACTACACCAGGGGTGGCCAAACTGTGGCTCAGGAGCCACATGTGGCTCTTTCACACATATTGTATGGCTCAGGATGGCACTGTCCTGTGGGCCAGCTTGGATAAGGCATTTTAAATTAAAGTTGCTTTCTTTCTACCTCTCCTCTCCCTCCCCATCTATTTGCTGTCCTTCCTTCCTTCCTTCCTTCCTTCCTTCCTTCCTTCCTTCCTTCCTTCCTTCCTTCCTTCCTTCCTTCCTTCCCATCTGTCCTCAAACATCTGATGTTCATGTCTTGTGGCTCTCAAACATCTGATGTCTATTTTATGTGGCTCTTAAATTTAGCAAGCTCATACCTTGAATAAATTTTGTTGGTCTTAAAAGTGCCACTAGACTCAAAGTCTGTTACACTACCAAATCATTCATGGTATTCCAGCTGATAGATGGACAAGTGAACAGAAGCTGACAATAGTCGCAGGGCAAGGGACTGTTGCTGCTTTTTGCAATTCAAAACAGTAGGCGAATTCTCCTGCACTACCTGTGCACCACAGGATTGGGCTCAACAACTAAGGAAATGGAATGGTTAAACATACACACTAAATATATAAGCACTGAAAAATGGCAAAATACAGGCATGTGAAAATTCTTAGCCGCAACGGGTGGGATGAGTACACCACTAATGTGATTCCACAGCAGACAGTTACAAAATAAAAGCAGGAATAGAGGCAAATCCTCAGTGGAAAAAATTATGCATTATTTGTTTATTTTATTTATTTATTTACTTTATTTATAGTACCCTTTTCCACTGAGACTCAAGGCAGATTACAGTGTGTAACTATGGTCAACAAGACAGACATACAATGAATAGTGCAATATGGTTTGGATTGTAGAAATATGAAAACAGATTTCTAAAACATCTCATTTGTGCAGTACCTGTGTTTAAAAGCTCTCCTGAATAATTCAGTTTTGCATAGTTTGTGACAAGCCAGGCTTCATCAGGCAGGCCATTCCATAAGAAGAAGAACTGCAGATTTATACCCTGCCCTTCTCTCTGAATCCGTGACTCAGAGTGGCTTACAATCTTCTATGTCTTCTCCCTCCACAACAGACACCCTGTGAGGTGGGTGGGGCTGAGATAATCTCTGTCAGAGCTATAGCTAACCCAAAGCCATTCCAGCAGGTGCAAGTGGAGGAGTGGGGAATTAAACCCGGTTCTCCCAGATAAGGGTCCATGCACTTAACTACTACACCAAACTGGCTCCCCTTGGGGCTACAGCAGAGAACACACATGTACAGGCAGTTGTTGGTCTTGCTCATGTTCAGAGTGGCACTTGAAGAGGGCCCTGACTGGACAAGTGGAACTGTTGTGGTGGAGGCATAGGGGATCCTCCAATTACGAGATTACAAAGCCATGAAGGTTTTGTGACAGCCAATACTTTGAATTGTATCCAGTAGCTGATGACTAGCCAATGCAGTGATTATAGAAGGGGAATAATATGGGTATTTTGCCAGGCTCCTGATAGTAACGGACCTGTGGTGTCCTTTGAGGGGAGACCTATATAGACTGCGTTACAGTGGTCTAGTCTCAATGTTACCTACCCGTACAGGTTGTGAACTCCTTAAAGATACTTGGAGGTCAATCTCTTACAGCAGTGTGCCCAGCTCGAGGGGCAGTTTCATGGCTCCACTCCCAAGTGGGCAAGGGATCCAGACAGAGGTTTGTGCCTCTAGTGGGACTACTAGATCATAGAATTGGAAAGGACCTCCAGGGTCACCTAGTTCAACCCCATGCACAATGCAGGAAACTCACAAACACCTCCCCCTAAATTCACAGGATCTTCATTGCTGTCAGATAGCCATCTAGCCTCTGTTTAAAAACCTCCAAGCCCACCACCTCCTGAGGAATCCTGTTCCACTGAGGAACTGCTCTAACGGTCAGGAAATTCACAGGATCTTCATTGCTGTCAGATGGCCATCTAGCCTCTGTTTAAAAACCTCCAAGCCCACCACCTCCCGAGGAATCCTGTTCCACTGAGGAACTGCTCTAACGGTCAGGAAGTTCTTCCTAATGTTTAGTCGGAAACTTATTTAATTTCAAGCCATTGGTTCTGGTCCTACCTTCTGGGGCCACAAAAAACAATTCCACACCATCCTCTATATGACAGCCCTTCAAGTACTTGAAGATGGTGATCATATCACCTCAGCTGCCTCCTCCCCAGGCTAAACATGCCCAGCTCCTTCAACCTTTCCTCAACGGACTTGGTCTCCAGACCCCTCACCATCTTCATTGCCCTCTTCTGGACCGTTCCAGCTTGTCTATATCCTTCTTAAAATGTGGTGCCCAAAACTGAACATAATACTCCAGTACTGCCACTTAGCTTGTCACTCCTAGTTCCCCCAGCATGAGGGGTCGGGATGGGTTCCATAGGCCAATAGGTGGGTTGCCCAATGCCTGGATCCAAGCCCTGTGCCGTGTCCAATCTCCTATGTGCTGTAATCAATAAAGCTGTGGCCTGTTTTATCCCATGCATGTTTTACATGCATTTTTTGTTATGTGTTCTGTTTTTCTTTTGATTCCTGGCACCTTTACCTGCCCTTAGGACCATAAACTCTATGGGGATATATAAGTTGGCACCGGGGCCAGCCCTGCCACTAGGCATCCTAGGTGACTGCATAGAGCCCCAGACTTCTAGGGGCACCAAATTGGATTCCCCCATGTGCCTCGATAATGTTATCAGTGCAAGGCAGGGTGCCATAAAATAGCTTTGCCTAGGGTGCGGTCCTGGTTGGCCCACTATTTTGAATCAATGATTCACATGAGACAGAGGGAGCTATAACAGTGACTAAACAGATCAACTGAAGCAATCTCTAATGCTTACAAGAACTGAGTAGGAAAAGCACTTACATATTCTTCCCACAGAAACAAAAAAATTCTGCCAAAGTAGCTGCCATTTTTCATGAAATCAGTAATTGAAGAAAATATGTAGAAACTAGTTCATTTTACTCGCCAATTAAACACAGTGCTCTGAACATCCCACTGTAAGTATTTTATTGCAAGCTGTTTATATAACAACAATTAGAGGAATATCTTTTCCCAAGCTTTATGCTAACAAAATTACATGCTTAAAATTAAGAAATGTGATTGGCATGGCTGGTTTTTCAAGATACTACTTTGTTATTAGAGTAGAGCTGCTTACTAATTTTCATTAGCATTTTCAGCAGCCACCTCCCTCTTCCACCTGTGCACCTGAACATGATTTTCTAGAAATTGCTTTGGCACTTTCCCTTCTACTGAAAGCACTGAACTTACTCTGAAGTTCTTTTGCCAAATAAAAACTCTGGACTCACAGTTACTAGAGAAGAGACTTTGTATTCCTAATACCAAGCATTCTTTAACATGACTTAAACATCAGGAGGAAGGAAGATAGCATGGTATAGCCTGGTCTTGTTAGATCTTGAAAAATCTAAGCCGGATTAGACCCAGAGGAAAACATGAAATGTCTGGGTTTTGCAAACTTTTGTAAACATTGTTTCATGTGCTGGTCAGCCAATGGAGAAACAGAGGCTTTGCTCTGTAGCTCCTATGTGATTGAGCAAGCCTGGCACATCAAGCTGTGATGCAGACGGAAACAAGAGAATGAGAAGGAAGCAGATGACAATTAGTTGCTCGCAGGCCTGATAGGAGCCCTACAGGGGCCAGAACCAGACCTTGGGCACATGTTTGACACTCCTGAGCTAAGGAACCAATTCTATACAGGGTTATTCAGGAAAAGTCCTATCTTATTCATTTACTCCCAGAAAAATGTGCCGCTGAAATCCTGTGGACACATTTTCCCAACTGCATAACAGAAGAATCCAGTAAGAGCTCCTTTATTTGACCTCCTGATCTTCTAGTCCACAGTATATCTTTCTGATGCAATTTTATTGTATATGTAATCCATTAAGCCTTATTTGGCTGGTGCATTTCATTGCACTGATTCCGGTCTCAGCTGGAAGATTGCAAGTGATAAAGCATCCAGTGCTAGTTCCCTTGATAGTCTCTTGCAGAAGTAAATCACCAGCACCACCACTATTTTATGCTCTATTTCTAATTTGGGTTTTTCCAAGGTTCAGCCATTTGTCCTCCTTATGTCCTCCTGTGCTAGATTAAGGAGTCCTCTAAACACCACACTTTCTCTACAACAGATTACTTATATTTTTAAAATGATCACAAGGCTTTCTGTTTGATGTACTAATCAGATGTCTCTTCTGCAAGGTTTATCCTGCATTAAAAAAATGCTGTTATGCTGTTAAAAAGATATAATCTAGAAATGGTTACATGATACAAACAACTTGTGAAGGGCCAGGCAGGGCAGCTGTTCCCTTTACATACCATGCTTGCTATGTAATTTTTTTTTTTTTAAAAACATTAATTATATCTCCTTCCCCCAATCAATTAGAAATCAAGGTTGATAAACATGAAAAGATAAAGCAGTAAATCCATTTGTCAGCAACAATAACTAAAGCCAAATTAGAGGCCAAATCAAGGCCACTGTGGATATCTGCAAAAACCAAGGAACTGACACATCAGAGACCCACAGCTTTCTGTAAGAACTAATCTTATATATGAGAGTTTGGGTTGCTGGTAAATAGAGGTCTCACAACAGACCTAGCTATTCAGGAGAAGGGCTTTTGGAAACTTCACAAAAACAATGTCCTTAAAACTTGAAAAGTGAGTTACTGCAATATAAAAGGGGTTATGTTATTACTACAAGTTTTACGATGAAGATATTATCAATTAATGATTAGTTATGTCACATAGATTAATTTGATGCAAACCTCATAATCAACAATTAACAACATTCCATACACCTTAATAATATTTATGTAGTATTTTATTTGTAAAATTTGTACTATTGGAGAATTTGAGTGATTAATCTTAAATATATGTATTTCAGAAAACCAGGCACAGGGGACACTGCTGTCTTGTACTGTATGCTGTACAACAGTATGAAGAGATAAGAGATCTTCGTGACACAAACTCATCTTAATAGTGTAGACATAAGCAATGTTAATAAGTGATGCCCAGCATTTGTACACCAAAATCAAATACTGGCTGGACACAGTACATCTGAAGGGAGATAAATATTTTAGAACATACAACATGCTTTGTGATGGTACTTGTCATATGTATGAGATAAACCTCCATACATTCTGCTATCATACTCTCAACTTCAAATTACTTTTTAAAAATCTGCTGCCTTTTCTTCATTTCTGTTGTTTTAAACCAGACATTAAGAAATGTTGATGCATTTTTTGCAGTCTTCATCAAAGGACACAATAATTATAATAGTTATGAACTGAAGCTCTAAAATATTTGACTATGTTACTGTTCTAGAGTTTATCAAACAACTTCCTTCGATCTGATCACTTTTTCATGACCTGTTTATTTGAGCATGTTGTGTTGCCTGTCCTCACCTTGACTGAACTTTTTCTGCCCATGGTTCTGATCCTGTCCTTGTGACTTGTCATTTTGCTTCTACATTGTTCACTGAGCACAGTTTGTAAACAAGGATATGAGCAAGAATAACAGCTCCCTGAAGCACAAGCACTGTGATAAATAAAGCTAAACAGATAGTCCAGGGAAGCCCACTCTCATCAGATCTCGGAAGATAAGCAGGGTTGGCCCAGGATAGTACATGGATAGGAGAACACCAATGAAGTCCCAGGTTGCTCCGCAGAGGCAGGCAATGGCAAACTTCCTCTGAATATCTTTTGCCTTGACAATCAGCTATGACTTGATGGCATTTTACACAAAGGCATGCTGTAGTGGATGTATGCTTATAGACAGTGCTGCTTGGGAGAGAGTAAGCTAGCTGAATAGACTGATTGGAGGATTGCAGCTAACTGTAGAAAAGAGTATGACAGTGAGTTGGTTGGAGAAGACAGTGGTGGCCTGTGAAACTCTGTACTGTAAGAGGTGTCTGAAAAGTGGAGTCTTTCAGGCCACCACTGTCTTCTCCAATGAACTCTCCAACTGCCTAACTTTCATACTCCCTTGAAATGATTTGAATTTATATATGAATGTTCCTTTAATTGTTGGTAAGTTGCAGTAGATAAGGGGGGTGAGAGGGGGGGAATTAGTGAGTGAGGTGATTGGTTGGTGACTGAGAGAGTATGGGTGGAGCTAAGAAGTATGTGTGGAGAGAGAGAGAAGTCATTCAGCAGTTAACTCTCAGAAGAGTGACAGCAATTAACTGTCAGCTGTGGTCAGTCAGCAATCTACAGAGTCTGAGAAGCAGTCTTCTGATTAGGATCCCATACTAGTGCTGTAAAAGGCATTAAGATTCTAGGGAAATGATGAAATGGAGCAGGAAAAGGGACACAGGGGTAATGAAGTAACCCCACATGTAGGTTCCCTGCTTCTAAGTGCACAATTGCAAAACATGAAAAGCTAAATCAGACCTCCTTGTAATCAGATATTATGCAATTTTACTATACTTTTACTAATTTTACTAATATCCAATTTAAGTATACTTTATTGTTTTCAGTTGCTTGAGTACACAGACCTAAGCAATGCTAATAGTCTAATAAAACTGAAGCTACAGTTTCCATCCCTCCCCCAATTTTATATTCATGGCAGTGGCAGCATCAGTTGGGAATAACCTCTAACATAGTGTATAGTGTCATATTCACATTAGAAGAAAATCACTTTCTTTATTCAGTTAACATCTATTCTTTCTAGCAAGAGGCAAAGCTTCAAGAAGCCAGTGGATTTAGCAGCCACATCTGCCTTTTAACAACATAATTCCCCAACAACTGAGCTGCCAAAATGTAAGAGCTAAATGGCACACCAGCAGAAAGCTCACTTACAGCTAGGCTGCACAGGGAATAGCAAGACATGTGCAAGCGTTGCAGCTATGACATCAAGTAGTGGATCTCATGAGATGCACAGCAATCCTCCAATACTTGGCATAAAATAGCAAATCAAACCAATGAAGGAGCGTAAGCAACCTTAAGAAAAAATTATTTGTAATGTGCTCCCTGATTTTCTATTCAGTGTAAATGTAACAAAAGAGAAAAATGTGCCCTGGAAATGCTCTAGTTGTGTAAGACACTGCAGCTTCTTGTTACAGTCTGATTTTTAAAACTGGTAAAGGCTGCTAACACGCTTACCAGTATCCAGAAAGATAAGATACATGGAACTAATTACTTAAAACAATCTTAAGAACAAACTTTCACTTTTTAAACTACAATTTAAATGATTTGGCTTGAAAGTGCTATCTTGTATCTTCATTCTACAGAATATATAATAGAGTATCTGAGCTATTCTCCAGTGTAATGAAGGATGTTGTGGAGCTATGTAAATAAGAGGGAAGAACAAAACCCACAAGAACACCTAGCTTTACAGCCTCGCTGTCACACTTTCTTCAGTTCCATTCATCTCACTTTGCTTTCCTGAGGCCATTACGGCTTGATCCTCTTGTCCTATTGTGGGTCATGTCCTGGGTTTGGGGAGCAAGATTTCTATGCGCATCTCTAAAATGAGCTCAAGAAAAGTGACTGCTGCAACCTGTGAAATCAAAGGTCTTAGTTGAAACCATCATTTGGGGCATTTTTAAAATTGAATTCCTACAAATATTTCCTTTGTAATACACAGATAATCTATCATCTGTTGCTCATTAAATCCATTAGAGATTGCTCGAAACAATATACAAAGCAATGATCTGTTAACAATGTTGCATTAGTTATTATGATATGGAGAGCTGGTTCCAAAAACCTAGTAAAGCTGGAGTAACTTGGACACATTCAGATTTAAGACCTATTTATGTGACCATCTAGGCATGCAATAAATCTGGAGCAGCCTGTGGTCATTCCCTCCCAACCAGCCGCTAATCAGCCATGTTAATCTACTGCCAGGGGAATGATTCCATTATTATCATGGACTGCAGACTTCAGTTCTGTGGGTGTATGCAAAAGCTCTGGATGGTGGAAATGTTGAACTGTTTTGTCAGAGGCCGGGAGCCATATGACATGTTTTCTAAGCACTTATCTTGCAACTACCAAACACAGGATTGTCAAATTTCTTCTGAAAGGACTCCTGGTTGGTACCTTTAACTGGTGTGAGACTAGGAATGGGCATGAACTGGGAAAATGGTAATTCATTTCATGGTTGGTTTCCTGCCAAATCAGTAGTTTGTTTTGTTTCATGTTTTTCCTAATTTCCCGATTGATTAATGGTTTTTTAGATTCAGGAAGGGATAGAATACTCCCTGAGTGGGCTAGACAGCTTCCCCTGGGGGTTAAAATTCCTTTAACCACAGAGGAGAAATTAGCAACATCTTCCCAGCTGGGAGAAGTGTTTGCTGCCCCACAATGTGGGGTGAAAAATAAATTCCTGTTAAGCAACAGGAGCTGAGACCACCTTTGTCTGCAGCAGACTGCAATGTATGTACCCAGCTGAGTCAGGGTGGCGCTATAAGTAGGATCTGCTCCTACTGCTCCTAACCCTATGAAGCAGAATAGTAGCTCTGTGATTGGCTCTCAGACCTGCCAATGAAGCTCAGGACAACTGCTATGGGTGTTTCCATGACTCCAAGAAGTCCACCTCCAGTGTTGCCTGGGAACTGATTGCCTCAATTGGCTATTTTATGCACGAATCATGATTCATGCTTCGTTTTGTGCCCATCCCTATGTGAGACAAGTACATATTCAGGCTAAAATTCTTCCCCCACCCCCATTCTGGACATGTTGAATTGCTTCCTGTCTGACAGCTGCTAAAGGAATAGGAGCCCTTTCAGAAAACTAGTAAACCTAACCACCACTACCACCACTTCTCATATGAATGAGAGTTTAGTCACATTTAAGTCTTTTCTCCTACATATCCACATACGTAACCAAACAGCTGAAATAATCACAACTTACAGACTTGCATGTACTTCAGTGCTAATACAGAATCTGAGATCAATCAAACACTAACTGATCAAAAGCATGCACACAGTGATTGTGAATGACAACTTTTGTCTAACAGCATAAGAACTGCCTGACTCAAACCAAAGGTCTATCTAGTTAAGCAATCTTTCTTAGTAATTGGCCAGCCAGATGATCATAACTAGGACATGCTGGAGCCATCTATAAGGAACTCCCCTGCCCCCCCCCCCCCCCGAATTTGTGATTGGGGTGAAATCTTTTCATTATTTATTTACACAAATATTCAGGAGTGGACTGAAAATGACAATGGCCCTGAAGCAGATCAAGATGAGTGGCTCCTGCTGTGCTACAAAACAGCACTGCACGGCCACTGAGCTCAGTGGAGCTGACAATGGGTTAATCACTGAACCTTTCCACTAACTAGAAGCAGTGCAGGAGGAGACAGTTCCTGGACTGTGATGAATCGTCAAGGAGTCTGGGTCAAGTGACCCCTGAGACTTGGGCAGAATTGCTGGGGCTTGAGTCTGACTGCTCCTGAAAACCAGTGGTCCTCTAGGGCAGTGATCCACTGAGAAATTTCCCTACAAGTTGAATGGCCAGTCCACCCCAACAAATATCTGAATGTGTTGGCAGACCTGAGGAAAACAACAAAGGGATGCCTGTGAAGGCAATATGGGAAATACTCCTAATTTGGATACAAGGACAGCTCCTCATGCCCTGGTTATGGTACAGATCCCTCCAGCACCAAATGTGCTGGAGTTTATATTAAGCCATGAATTTCAATAAGAATAGCTGCTGTGCTTGTTCCAGTGAAAGAGATGCAAGAACAGAGAATCATACAGCTAAGATGCCTTGACTGGATAAAAAAAAAAAAGCTTTCTATTTGTAAAGAGCTAAGCAGGAGAGGTCAAGGTAAGATCCTTTCATAAAATCAAAATGCAGCGGGGAGGGCAGAACCTTTGCCTCTACTCAGAAACCACCATGAACATGAGATGTACAAGCCATCTTTTGTGCTCCACAGTAGAGGGCAGTGAGGAAATGCTAATGACTGAGCCAGCAAGATACGAGGGAATTCTGTTGGCTTAGAATGAGAAGAGTGTAGCTTGTTTCCCTCTCAGCTAACAATAGGAGATGCTAGAGGATGACACTGGCTACTCCTTCCTAAAGATTCATCATGGTGTAGGGGACATAATGGCATATACTCTTGGGGAATAAATCATCACCCAAACAGTCATTTTATTTGGCTGCCCCTTTGCTCAGGACAGATAATTTGGAACACTTATTTCCTTGGATACCAGTCTCTGCCATTCTCTGTGAATTTTCATGGACTGAAGTATTTGTAAATAGATTTATTTCACTTATACCCAACTTTTCTCCCTAATGGGGACCCAAAATGATTTGCAATATTCTCCCCTTTTCCATTTTATCATCACAACAACCTGTGAAGTAGGCTAGGCTGAATGTTTGTGTGACTGGACCTCGGCAGAGAAGGCATTCAAATCTGGGTCTCCCATATCCTATCTCAGTACTCTAATTATGGCTCAGATCTTAATTTTCCAAAACTGAGGGTTCTCTGTATGATTTCTATTTAGTAATTATTTTAATTTCCCTGAAAAACAAATCAATCCTTTTAAATAGGAAATGTGAAAAAAATTAAGTTGCAGGGGTTAAAAACAAATTATTCTAAAAAGATAAGCTTAGACTCATAGATTTGGAAGGGACTTCCAGGATCATCTAATCCAACCCCCTGCACAATGCAGGAACTTCTTGAATATTTTACCCCTCCCACATACATACCCAGTGAGCCCTGCTCCATTCCCAGAAGATGGCATCCCTTGCCAAATTGGCCTGGAGAAAAATTGCTGACTGACCCCAAAGTGGCAATCAGCATATCCCTGGGTGTATAAGAAAGGGCCACAAGAACTAGCACAGGAGGACATAAGGAGGACAACCCTTCCCATCCACCTTCTCATGATCTGCCCAAATAATAGAATCAGTATTGCTGTCATATGGTTATCTAGCCTCTGCTTAAAAACCTCCAAGGAAGGAGAGCCCACCACCTCCTGAGAAGGCCTGTTCCACTGTGGAACTGCTCTGTCAGGAAGTTCTTACATAACATATTTTCCAACAGTAATAAAATACATCACTATGATTTCAGGTCTTTTAAGACAAACATATCATAAAGAAACATTAAAAATATTAACTATTAAATTAAACTTACTTCTGCTACTAAACTACCCTAATATGATCTAATGTGTGCTGTCCAGCCAAGGATAATGTTTTGGTTATAAAAAAGGCAATAGACTGAGCTACATAATTATGTACAGACAACACATACAAAATATAAAAGTCACATTTATAATTAATAATAAATATTGTAATTATAGGATCATTTGCATAATTTAGAAGTAAATAAATGGATGTTTAATGGCTTTAAGGAGAATAATAAAATATAAAGGAAGCTATGTTTCTTTTGGAAACCAATAAAATTAATGACCGTTATCTGTATGAACAGAAGACACTGCTGCATTCTGGTGTGCATTAATGGCAGCATTTTTATAGCTGAGGTAAAACAATGCTGAAAAGTTAGCAATTTTTAAAGTAAATCTATGACACCTGAAGAAAGGATTATTATGTAGGACCAAAATTCCATGATACATTTCAAAAATTAACACATCAGGCAAACTACATTTATTTTGAAATATTCACATGGCCTTATCATGTTAATTGTTATACTGAATTTATTCATTAAAGTTATAATTGAAGGAGAATTCTGTAAATGTTTATATACTGTGGGGTTGAAAAACTGTTCTAAAGACACATACATAAAACATACTGCAGAGTCTAGAGTCCAAACAAAAAGGAAGCCCTGCATCATCATCATCATCATCATCATCATCATCATCATCATCATCATCATCATCATCATCATCATCATCATATTACAGAACCATTGGCTGTGACTTGACATCTACTACTTCCTGGTCTTTGTTAAGAGGCCTCCCAAAAATGCATACAAGAGAACCTGACTATCAGCAGCTGATTAGTAGTTCACCTTATCTGGGTGTTGAGATAACTTCTTATATGATCATAATGAAAGGGAAGAAGGAATCATTTACAGATGGAGAAAAGTAACATTACAGAGAAGGTGATTAGCTACTTTTTATAGCTTTTTATATGGGGAAGCACTCAAACACTACTTCAGTCACCTGCAATCTGAAGCTGTACCAGTTGTAAGAGGCTGCACAATGTGATTTCTATGCATCTATACATGGGCACCCAGAGTCTATTTTTTATTATTTAAAAGATTTGCTTTCCATCTCTTAGTCAAATTGTGAGAAAATATACAACAAACAGTAAAAATCCATACAATAAAACATCAACTGATTACAATTAAACCACCATTTCTGCATTCCATGCCAAACCCTAATCTAAATATAGTTTAAGCTACACAAGCCTGTTCTCTCAGGGAGAACACAATCCCATAAACCACTTATTGACTCCTTAATTCTGGCTGTCAATACTGTCAATCAACAACACTTCAGACTGTCTGGACTGCGTCATCTTTCTAGATTTGAAATGTAGAAATGCTTTCATATGTTATGCAACTGGTATCCTACAAATACCAAGGCAGAGAAGCAAACAAATCAAGACATAAATATCTTTTCTTTATCCAGTGGCATTTTACACAACACAAAGCTCAACACTTTGGGACATGTTATCAAAATTCTTTTTCCTTATAGGCTTTGTTTAAGGTTGTACCCTAAGAAAAATCAAATTTAAGAGGCCTTACATTTGGAGCTATTAAAGTGCATACCTGCTCACCAACTAACTTATGTCACTTGTTTGGTACAGAAGTGCTAGAAGCATTTTTTTTTCCAGGCTCCAAATCATAATTTTATAGCACTGAACATTCACCTCCCATTGCACTAGTAAATGCAGCTAGCCATTAAAAATCCTAGAGTTAAAGGCAATGAAAAAGAACAGGAGGTTTGGGAATATTGTTTATTTAGGAATAGCTCTCTTGTTCATTGTGGAAAGAACAAGTGAACAGATGGCCATAGACCTGAATGATCTCAAAGATACTGCATTGAGCTTGTTGTAGTGTTCTGTAATGTGCATACATGTATACATAAATATACCACAGTAACAAAGGAATGGTGGTAGAGGAAAGTGCCATCAAGTTGCAGCTGACTCATAGTGGCCCCGTACGGTTTTCAAGGCAAGAGACATTCAGAGGCAGTTTGCCATTGCCTGCGTCTGTGTAGTGACCTTGGACTTCTGTGGTGGCTTCACATGCAAATACTGACTATGGCCAACCCTGCTTTGCTTCCAAGAACTGATGAGCTGTGTTTACCATCCAGGTCAGGGCATCATATAGAAATAACTGTTTAGTAAATCAATGTACATGAAAATGAAGGACCAAAAACTGGACAGTCTATAAGTTGGCTATATTTTTTAAACTTTATCCTTATTAACATTGTTTAAAAAAAAAAAAAAACCAGGATAAAAGCAATTTCTGGATCAGACCAGTAGTCCATGTAATCTAGTATCCCAGGGGTGGCCAACAGTAGCTCTCCGGATGTTTTTTGCCTACAACTCCCATCAGCTCCAGACATTGGCCATGCTGGCTGGGGCTGATGGGAGTTGTAGGCAAAAAACATCTGGAGAGCTACCGTTGGCCACCCCTGTAGTATCCTGTTTCATAAGGGCCAACCAGACACAGCTGGTACAAGTAGGGTACAAAGACTAAAGCTTTCTCCAACATTAGGGCTACTCCTCTCAACATGGTCATTGTAATGAATAGCCACTGATGGTCACATGAGTTGTGTGAGTGGAAAGAGAAGTTTGGAGAAGTTATATTACTGCATTAAAACTGTGTTCTATGTCAGTTCTCATGTTTTTCTATATTAATGGACCCAAGAATTTTATAGAGAGATTTGTAGTTCCTGGTTATACAGAATTTTCCTACAGTGAAAACTTCTTGAAACAAATCTTTGTAACGTAAAGAGCTGGGTTTTCTTGCTCAAAATAGCAGATTAGCATTGCTCTATGGTTAACAAAGCATCTGTATTTTCTCACAGACTAACTGAAGGCAATTTAAAGCCCAGGCATTGTCAGGGGTGCAAAGAAGGGAGGAAATTGGGAACACTTAAGCCATATGAATAAGATTTGAGGTTGAACTTTACTCACCTCATATTCTTCCTTAAATCCATAGCCTTCTGCACATTTCATCTGTGTGATATGCTGCAGCAAATCAGCAACGCGGATAGCTGGATGGAGCTGTCCAGTCTGGTATGGCACATCTGCAGCCTCTCGCTTCTTATATGTATGTGACTGGACCAAGCTGCTTGTGTCACTGCCCATCGTATGGGTTTCATCTAGGAAAAGAACACTGAATAATGTACCAGGTGATTCTCAGTTCTTTCACAAAAGTGTATGCTTTGACGAGGATGGACATTGACCCTATCTATCTACAAGGGCTAAACCATAACAAAAGCAAACTCTACTAAGTAACATATTCAGAGAATAGCAAGATCTATTAGAAAGAGGAAAAATCTATTGGTTTACAATGAAGAAGCATTGCATAATACATACTGTATACTTTTTTTAACTGATTGGTTTAAACCTACTGCTCAATTCAACAATTTAAAATTTTAGGTATTTAGTCCTAAGTTGTACAGAAGTTTCAGGATGAAACTTCATCAAGTCCCAGTAAAATAAAAAAGGACTTGAGTGTTCCCTGTATTAGTAAACTTTTTATTATCTCTTTCATGGTGATTCAGGGCATATGTTAGAGAGAGCAAAATGTTTAAAAAATGCATAAAATGTTATGGATTATTAAGCCAGGAATAAAATGGAAAATGTAGATTGGATGCAACACTAGGAACGAAAATACACAAGGATAAATACAAGGGATAATTTGATTGGGGTCAAACCTTTGGTTGAATTTAGCATGCTGCAGTATCAAATACACAATATAACATGGGCCATCATAAAAGGCATGAAATGTTATATGTCAACTGACATGCAAGCCAACACACAACATCACCCCACTGGGTTGATCCGAACTAGTATGAAGCAAACAATTTCCCACCCCCTCCACACCTTTTCAATGGGGCAAATGGGCAACTTACCATTTATTGGCACTTTTAAGAAGATACATATCAGGAGGAAAAGAGGAGGAGGAGAAAAAGGAAACAGGCCATAAGCAACAGTACTACAGTAATAATTACAGGTATTTTATGCTTATAATCTGAGTGTCTAAAGTTTGGTTACCTACAAGAGCAACCAAATATTGTTAAAATTAAAGGGCAGGGTTGAGTAACCAATATTTTCTTTTCTCAAATTGGAAGTAATTTTTACCTTAATAACGTAAGAAAAATAAAAGATCTTAGCGTTGAATATCCTAATTTTTCTTCTTTACATTAAAAATCAAAGTATTTTTATATCTGCTAGAAAGCTGTTTAATTTAAACTGCAATAAAGGGTATTTTCACATGGCTACTGTTTGCAAGTGGATTTTGCTATTCTTATACAGTAAAAACCCAGTTGCAAAGTGCATTATTTAGTGTGTATGAACACACCCAAAGTCTACCATCTTTCAAAACCAGATGATGACTCACAAACCCTTAAAAAGCATACCTCATCTAATACTATCCCACTGAAGAAAATGGGACAAAAGATCATGGGTTGGATCCAGCTGAATAGTTTACAGAAGCTGCTGGTAGAGCAAATCTTTCCTTGCCTTCCCTTTCCATAAGCAGCCTGCTATTTGTCTCAGAATTCCTCTCTGAAGACTGGGAGAGCCTCACAAACAAAATGGGGCATGGCAACAATAACGGGAACAAGTAATACTGCACCCATGAACAGTTTTATCTGATTCTCCTTCATTACTGCAGCACCCTATCCAGTGGTATATTTTGTCTGTGAAGCTCTCCCAATCTTCAGAGAAAAGTTTTGGGACAAACAGCAGGCTGCCTGGGGAAGATTGTATTCAGACTACTGTGAACTCTTCTTCTGGATCCAACCCAAGGACTGCAGCATAATGGTGAACTTAAAGCACCATTTCTACAGCAGAATCTCATTTTGTTTAAAAGCTAGATTTGAGTTCAGTAGCACCTTCGAGACCAACCAGATTTTGGGGGCATATACTTTCGAGAGTCAAAGCTCCTTTCACTCTTGAAATTTACTCCTAAAATGTCATTGGTTTCTAAGGTACTACTGGAGTCTAACTGAGCTCTTCTACTGCAGGCCAGCATTGTTATCCTCTGAAACTAACATTTGTGAAAAGAATCCATGTAATTTTTACATTTGTACATATTCTTATAAATACAATTCAATGTGATAAAGCAGAAACACAGGCATATTAAATATTCTATTGAAAAGTGCCTTTATGTGATTTACTACAGGATTATCCTGATTTTTCTTTTTATGATAAAATGTATAACTCATTGTAATATTAGAGTTTAAACAAATTGTACAGGGTATCTGCCTTTAGTGCCATAGTTACATCCTAGCATTATCTTATTGTTTGAGATGTGGCTTTGAGGGAATGGGTTTCTTTGTATCCTGTGCAGTAATTAACTGGTGAAACAAGTATTCTGATTGGACTATAACAGCATGGCTAAACTTTAGATTTGCCATATGAAAAGCAGCTAGGCTAGCTGATGGACTTTTATTTCTAACTAACCTCCTCAATTAATCTCTATTAGAAATTGAGGATCAAGACACCCAATGATGAAGCCTTCTGGTCAGTACCATATTTTTCAGAATGGTAATTATTTCTAGTCCTCTTCAATAGTCAGAACTCAGCCTTCAGAATTAATATTTCAGAATAACAGTCTGACCACTTTCTCAACTTCAGGAGTACCTGTTGCCAGGTTTTAGTCTCAGCATTTAAACGGAACACTGTGCAACATCCCTAGACAGGGCTTTTTTTCTGGGGGAATGTGGCAGAATGGAGTTCTTAAACTTTTTTATGGAAACAAAATTCTCAAAAAATGTTTAAAAGTTCATGAGGGGCACCCATGTGTTTCTTCTTTATTTCCCTCTTGAGAGTTCCTGCACCTCTTTTACCAGAAAAAAACCCTGCTTAGAGTTATAATGTGATCCCAATAGTCATGGCAATTCTGAAGAATACTAGGAAATCTGGAAGCTGGAGCTTCACCTCAGTCATAGCTTTTTGATGAATGTTTAAAGCTTCATGTGGAAAAAAGTGATTGGGGGGAGGTGCAGATGAAAATGATGGGCAAGAAGGGTAAAGTATCCTTCCAGGCCAAAATTTTCCAGCTAAAATTGCTGCTTTCTCACATTAAAAGACGGCCTGTGTTTGCCATCAGTGTTCTAATTCCATCCTAAGACTTTTGTTTTTGTTGTCTGTGACAGGAAATGTTTGTGCAGCCATGGTGAAGTCTTGTCCTTCATGTAGAACTGCTGTTTCACAGGAAAACCCCTGAGTGTGCATATTAGTGCATGTCTCAGAGCCTAGGTAAAGTTCAGGTGACAATAAAAACATTAATGGATTAACATATTGATTTGTTACATGGTATAAGAAAGGGGCAGTTTAAAGATCTTACTCCTCACATTTTGTTTAGTATGTGATAATATTTAGATCCCAACATCTCATTCTATAAAAAGTGCTTTGTGAATATACCCCAGGTTGAATCTTATTCACATATATTGCCACTCCTAAAAATATTGGCACTCTTCACAAATGCTGTAATCCTCACACTTTTCTGCCAGCTTCATCCCATTATCACACGATGGGGTTTGTGCTGGCACAGTGCTTGAAGCATACCTGGATCACAGCCCCAAAACTGTATAAAGGAAATACCACTAAAGTCACTGACATGAAATGATTTCAGCCCAGTGGAGTTGCCCTCATGTTACAGTGAGGCACGCTAATATGCTCAAATAGAATTCTCCTCAACTGTGAGTCAAAATCCTAATCTAAAGCAATACATGTAGAATTTCAAGGACTGTAATAATTTTGCCTCAAGATCTGAGACTGCCTTACTATTCTAATACAATACAGTTGCATATGGGTGTTATTAACTAATCCTTAGCAGAACTGTAATGCAAAGCACCTTGGGATGTATGGCATGAAAGGCGATATACAAGTATTGTTACAGTATGTTGTTGTTGAAATGGCACCTGAGTACTACAAGGTGGCTAAGACACAAAAAACAAAATAAATAAATAAACAAATAAAACAAGGAGTTGGAAGTTATGATATTTTAAATAAATTTATTCACAGTTAGGTCATGCTTATTATTTTATTATATTATAATAAGATAAAGGTCAGGATCTAATTCAGTCATGCAAACTCAAGTTTATTATGGTATTTAGAGGATCATATATTTCTGAATTAAGCAGACACAGCATATATTAAAATTCATTTTTACTTTGTTCTCTATTTTTAGTATCAAGATTATTATTTTTCATAAGGGAATAATTTGCTGTCCTGTATTGCAGACACTAATCATAAGATACATCCAGGTTACCACTTTTCGTCAAAACAGACTATATTGAGAGGCAATTCAAAACTGGGTTGCCAAAATATGCAAAAGAATGTGGACTTCTTTTTCTCTTATTTTAAAATATTTTAACAGGTCATCAGGGCATGTAAATAGTTCTTCTAAGCTCTTAAATTCTGAGTGCGACATCATTTCACAGGTAATTGCTTTTGCAAAGTGAGGATTCCATAATAAAGTGGTCACATATGGTACAGAAGAGGCAAAAAAACTTCATTAGTCCTGGTTATTGCTTTCAGTTCTATAGTATTCAAATACTGGTGCGATTATTCTACTACTATCTTACATTTCATTTGAGATTGCCTGAATTCACTAACAATAAAGAAATATTGCTTCTGCTATCTAAACAGTATATGAAACAGTATGAAGTGTATATGAAAAGGCTATCATATTTATATAAATAGATACAATCAGGTTAGGAACAGAAATATCCTGTTCATTTAAAGGGACTTAAAAATGCTTTACTGAAACTGGAGAATGGCAGTCTATAACACAGAGGACAATTTCAATCAGACCTGTCTAAAACGGCAAGTTAACTTGCATGTTCATAATGTTATAGAATTGAAAAACTGAGTCATGTATCAACACATTAATTTATTCCAGCTATGGACCTGACTCTTTATCCACTTTTGATCCCAAGTAATATGCAAGACTGCAAGGACTGCTGCTTCAAACTCCATGTAAAAATAGACATGTAAAATGTAGTCCACACTTTTTATTGTTAAAAGTCCAATCCTCAACGGGGCTAAAACATATTCCCTTTCTGATTTAAAAAAAAAAATCAGTAGGAATCCCCCTCCCCCCCCAATGAAATTCAGAACCTGGTAGCCCTCCTTAATAAAAAAATTGGTATATGTTGGTCTACAGACATACAGATTCAAATTTACAGCTATGAACTCAGCTTTTAGCTACAAACATGCAAGGCTTTTTTCATGTACAAGCAGGGCTTTCTCCATTAATTGCTAATATGAAGTAGCCTGTCCTAATTTCCTGCTGCTTCAGAGCTGTCAAGTGGATTATGTGCATAGATCTCATGCATTGAATCAGCTACTACTGCAACACTACTAAGCCACAGGTAAGGTGATTGTGTAGGGTTTCACTGTTACCAAGTATATGCTGAAATGGCTGACTTAGTTGCTGATTTGGAGCCTTAGAAGAAGGTGGGGCTATGGATAACAGCTAGTGAGGGCTATTTCGGTTTTTTGTTATTAAACCTTAAGACATTAATAGTATAATTGTGAACAGAGTTATACCCCTTTAAGTCCATTGAAGTCAATGGACCCAGGACAGTGTAACTCTGTTCAGGATTGCATTGCCAGGTGTATCTCAGAAAGGAGGCATGTATTTAATTATTTTCCTTATCAGAGACAAGTACTTTTAGAATATATCAGTCAATAAAGCACATTGGAAGTAATGCTATCAGCATTACTATTTTCCTTTTGATAATAAAGCTTTGCTCGTTTAAAGATTGCTAAAGCAAACACATGTACAATAATCTCAGGCGATTAAAATAATTTCATTCACATGCAAGTTATTACATTGTGATAGTAACTGCAGTACTATTTCCTCATCTTGACTACAAATTATTTTCTTTAGATGTCAAATGGAAACAAACTTTGCTAATTACTACAGCTTCATAATGACTTTGCTTTATCTCTTTTGCATGAACCACCTCCTGGAAATCCATGGCCACAAGCCAGAGAAGGACATAACTAGCTGTATACATCTACCAGGTTTTCTAACTTTATAGCTCCTCATGCCATATAGCAAATCACTTTTGAAAACCAGTAGAGTTTCAAAAGCAGCTTATGATACAGTATAGCAGGCTCCTGTACAAAAAAGGAGGAAAAGCCAGAAAGGTTCTGGTGGGAATGTAAGATCTTGTTTTCCTTTAAAGGAGATTTCAGTATTGTGTGTCATGTACAATTTAGCTCAGAGTTTTTTGACAATGAATTCAGCAGCATCAACCCAAAATCCATACTGTACACCATACATGAATCCACCATAAAGACTTCGAGAAACAGGGAGAGAGAGAGAGAGAGAAGAAGGGAAGTGTAAAACTACTGAAAAGACAATGTGAAAGCAGCAACTTAAATATTGGAATGGAATTTTTTTACGCAGTGCATTAGTTGATTTTTTATCTCTTTTTTGTTAAAAAGACAGTTTGGGTTAGATTAGAGTTAGTATGGTGGTAGTAACTGAAAGCATAGCCCAGCTCTGTTATGTTTTTTAAATATCTCATGCTGCATCTTGGCACGGCAAACCCATTTCCCTTCACTCTTTTTATACTGGACAAGTAAAGTGTTTTTAATTTCCTGACAGACAGATACAAATACTTTTCCTTCTATAACACTAGCATTTCCTTTCAGTTTATGGGATGTGACATATAATAAACATTATTATAGAGTGCCAACTTGTCACTTTGCAGGTCACCATCCCATTGCAAATCTCCCTGTGATATCAAGCAGAAACTCTCTCTGCTACAAGCAGCAGGTAAATGACTAAAACTTTATTTTAGCATTCCCTAAATAATATTTAGCAGCCATTTATTTCACAGAAGATGCTGAAATAATGACAAAACCTTTCATTGATATGGATATTCTTTGATGATTTACCATTCACAACTTTCCCTAAAAACAAAAACTAAACTGTGTTTAGTCTTTTAATAAATTTGTCTTTTAATAAATATCAGTGAGATGGCTGAAAGTGGAACTAAAATATGCTTGTTTGCACATCCCCTGGCAGCATATAACATTTGCTTGGAAACTATGTTTTTGTAGCCCATATTTCAACTTTTAAAAATTGTCTTTGCAACATGATAAAGGGAAATGTTCTCACCTAAAATTGCAGTTGGCACAAACGGATCTGTCATACATCATAAGCAGGTCAATGCAGAAAAGGTAAAAAGAGAAAGAAAGGTAAACGACTGATAAATGTTTCCAAATTTTCTGCCAGAAAGCCACAAATAAGCAAGTAGTTATAACATGCAAAAGATGCATTCCACTTTTTGTTAGATTAAAAGTATATATACATAAAATGATCCCATAACAATATTATTGATAAAAAAGCTTTTGTCATCCTTGTGCAGGTGGGTCTTTGACATGCACACACCAAGAACTTGTGGGCTGGGGCCGTGAAGAAGAGAGCACTGGCTAAATGGGTTTACAAAAGGTATGCACAAGCACACTAATGCTTAATGTGTGTACATCAAGGGCTGTAAGGGAAGTAAGAGGGCTCCAGGATGCTTTCTAATGATCCTTCCCCTTATGCACTTCTGTGCCCAAATGAGGAAAGATCTATTAATTTCTTAGAGTAATTATGAAAAATAAAACAAGGACAAAATTGTTTACCTGGGTAGTAAGAATTTGGCACTGTTGTACTCAGTGTATTTGTTTTCATTGTAAATGAAGATGGTGAGGATACAGCTGTAAAGACGAGAAGGCATTAGTTGAGAATTGTAAATTAAGATTGGGTTATCTCTATTTTTATATTATTTATGATGTGCTGTTTGTATGAAAAGTTTTGGAAAAGTAGAAAAATTGTATTTTTTTTAAAAAAAAAATGAACCCTAGAGTTTGGGAACTACTTTGGATGGTTCTTGAAGTCTTTGGTTTGCTCTGAAAACTCCTATTTTCTTTACCCTACTATAGGTTGCATTAGAGCCCCTTCCTGCATTACCTTTATAGTGACTCCTCCCCATGATGCTAGTGGTATCAGAAATCTTAAACCATATGGTAGAAGTCCCTGCCAGAGTTTTTTCCAAGCCAGAATTGCTTCAGTTCCCAAAGGAAACTTATCAAGAAGCCAGGATATAGAATTCTCCAATAGGAGATTTCCTGTATTTGAAATTGAAATTTGAAATGCTGTCAGGCAGTACAAGAGGAAGGCACGCTGCAATGGCTCTCAATTTGCTACCAACAACATTATCAGGTGCCCCTTTGTATAAAAGTTCTACTAATACAAATTATTATCTTTGCTTAATTATGTACTAACAACTGGATTTCAGTTTATGCCATGAAGCCAAAATCCCTCTAAGCTGAGTTAGTATGAGCTAGCTCACAGTTTTTTTTAGCTTCCTGCTCACACAGGAGCTTCTGTTTTAGCTCAAGAAGGATGGCTCCAGAGCAAACTAATTTATGCAGGAGCCAAATTGCTCACTCACAACTTTAATGCCAGCAAGCTCACAAAGTAAAATTTTTGCTCCCAAGACTCCACAGCTTAGAGGGAGCTTTGAACAGCCTCCAAAGATGTACAGAGAAAGGGCCTTCTCATTTGGAGAGTAGACAGTGCTGCTGATAAGCTAGTCCCAAGCCTTTAGGGGATATACAGACTGTCCATAGAAGTGGCATGCTATCTTTCGATAATACTCAAAGTTGATTCAAGGAATGTTTTCCCTATCTTCCTTTAGCAGTGGGGGGAAATACTTCTTTGTGCCTCAATGTAGTGTTCTAATATTTGTTTGGTATTCAAAGAGTCCCAGGTTCAATCCCAGCCATCTCCAGTCTGAGGGATGTCAGGAAGAAGGGCTGGGAAATGCCTCAATGTAAGACCTTGAAATATGGTTTTGTCTGTAATAGTCTTAATGGGTGAATTGTGTTAACTGGAATAAGATGGCTTTCTATGTTCACTCTTGAAAGTGAAGGGGACATCATTTTACTGGATAATAATGCTAACATTTAAAATGCCGTCTTGAATTACTTGTCATAAACAAATCAGTGGTTATGAATCCAACAATGACTGATTTCATGAATCCCCTTACACCATGAATTCTTAAATAAACCATACCAAACCTTTAATGGCATAACATTTGCAAATGAGAATACACAGAATATAAAAAACATTGGAGATAAAATCAAAAAGGAAATTGAGATTACAAATGCATTCATACATGGTCAGATTTAAATGTAAAGATGTCAGCCAAAAATTTTGCCACAGCCTCAATAACCTCGCACTCAGTATAATTCAGTAAATAACGACAGGGTGGCAGAATAGACAGATCTGGGGAGAAGGAAAGCTTGCAAAATAGATCTTTATGGAGATTATGATATATGGAACAATCAAGCAATATATGCTGAACTGAGTCGGGAAAATTCTTAAACATGTCAACTGTAACATTAATTGATGTTTACGACATACTAAGTGGCTGCAACCCAAACTATTATGTATTTTTTTGATTAGCTAAAGAGTATAGGGGGGCAGGCAGGCTGTGTGAAAGCAATACAAATTTCAGAGTTGGAAAAAGTCAATGAGGAAGTGCAATCCAATACCTGCTGCACCTGTGCTTTTTGTACAAAGAGGGGAAAAAACAGAAATTCAAAATCATCTTTATTATTTTTAAAGAACCCTATTCTTTCTGACTAGAATACATGCTTTGACATGCTGCACAGTATGCGATTCCGGAAACCTTGAATCTTCTAAGAATCAATAACCTGGCCATTGAATTGACTGGGTAATGAGAAGTATTTTAAAAACCATTTACTTCTCCCCTCCCATCCTGGCCTACAGAAATAAAAACGACTGCTACATCCCTATGCATTTTTTACTTACATCTTCCATTTAGATTGTGTGTGTCCATGAAAGAGAAAGCCTCATCACAGTTGGTGCCTTGTTCAGTGTAGCTTTTATCCATTGAGTTCACCATCACTGTCATTTCCTGCCGTGTGCTACTCAATGTCTCTTTCCGCTTTTTAGCCAATTTCCTGAACATTTGGGAAGAAAAGGGATGCTGTAGTAAGCAAGTGCAGAATCCATCTTTTTATATTGGTGTACATCTGTTAATACACCTATGTAGAGAGAAAACATTTAAAATGATAGAATTCCAAACCTCCATATCTGAGAACAGTGCGAAGCAATAAAATATTAATATTACCAACTTCATTGAAACAATAACATGGATTAAGCTAATTGTATGGGCAATTTAGAGCAGGAAAAAATGAATAACATTATTCAGGTACAGCTCAGTTCACTATAAGTGCCCTGTCCATATCCATAACCATTAAGTCTATTAGACCTTCTCGCCACTTAGGTATTGTAATGTACTGAGTGACGAGACATGTTGAAGGCAACATTCTTTATTAGCGAGTACATCACAAGGCAAGGCAACGCGGGCCGGGTCCCGATTATATACAGACCCCGGAACAACCCTCAGTCTGGCCAGGTCCAATCCTGGCCAGTTAAACTTCCCGCCAGAGATCTTCAAGAGCGTATTAGCGGAGCTACTTCCGGGGACCAGTGGGCTTCCACAGGTCACCTCAGTAGCATCCGCTGTGTTGTAACTTTAGGACTGAAATGCAAGACACAACAGGTATGTTCAAAGTATCACATGCAGGTAGCATAATACCATTGGAGGTTTATCCTACCTTTCTGTCTTCCTTTGGGTATGCCCTTTCTCATGCTCTAGAGAGCAGAAAAAATTTCTGCTGAATTAAGAACACAGGAATAGCCATGCTGGATCAGATCAAAGCCCCATCTAGTCCAGCCTTCTGTTCACACAGTGGCCAATCAGCTACCTCTAGGAAGCCCACAAACATGAAGACTGTAATAGCATCACCCTACCTCATCCCCTCCCCACAGCAACTGATTTAAAGAGGCATATTACCTCTGGTACTGGAGGGAATAGATATCCATCATGATCAGTACCCATGGATAGCCCATTCCTCCATGAATTTGTCCATTCCCCTTTTAAAGCTTTCCAACTTGCCACATCCTGTGGCAGCAAGTTCCACAAATTAACTATACACTGTGTGAATAAATACCTCCTTTTTTCTATCCTGAATCTCTACAGGTTCTGGGAAATGAATTAATGTCCCCGGGTTCTAGTATTTTGGGTGAGGGAGAAAAGTTTATTCTTGTCCAGTCTCTCCATTTATTTATTTGATTTATATCCCACCCTCCCCGCCGAAGCAGGCTCAGGGTGGCTCACAGTACAAAAACCACAACAAATAATTAAAATTGATACGTATTATAAAAGTTACACATTCAATAGTTAAAACAATCAGAGTAATTTGGTGCTAATCTCTTTGATATTATATATTTTCAGTGGCGATAGTATTTCTTCAGTTTTCCTACGATACAGGCTCAGCGTCAGTTGAAAGCCAACCGGAAAAGAGCGGTCTTACAGGCCTCGCGGAACTGGACAAGGTTCCACAAGGCCCTCACTTCCTCTGGTACTTGATTCCACCAGTAGGGGGTGGCAATCGAGAAGGCCCTCTCTCTAGTGATCTTTAATTTGGCCTCCTTCAGTCCGGGGATTACTAATAGATTATGACATCCAGATTGAAGTACCCTCTGGGGAATGTGTGGGGAGAGATGGTTCCTAAGGTAGGCAGGTCCTAGGCCATACAGGGCTTTAAAGGCACCTTGTAACGAATTTGGTATACTATTGGCAGCCAGTGCAGTTCCCGCAGTCCTGGCTGTATGTGCTCCCACCTGGGAAGCCCCAATAGTAGCCTTGCTGCTGTGTTCTGCACTAGCTGTAGTTTCTGGGTTCAACACGGGCAGCCCCAAGTAGAAGGCATTACAGTAGTCCAACCTCAAGGTGACTGATGCATGGATCACCGTTGCCAGGTCGCCGCACTCCAGGAAGGAGACCAACTGCCTCACCCGCCTAAGATGGAAAAAAGTGGATTTAGCAGTGGCTGCTATCTGGGCCTTCATTGTCAAGGCTGGCTCCAGCAGCACTCCCAAGCTTTTGACCTTGTGCGCCATTGTCAGTGGCGCACCGTCAAATGCTGTTGAGGGGATTTCCCTGGCCAGACCGCTGCGACTCAGGCAAAGGACCTCTATTTTCGTTGGAGTCAGATTCAAGTGACTCAGCTAAAGGCATCTTGCCACGGCTTGCAATGCCAGATCCAGATTTTCTGGAACACAGCCAGGCCGTCCATCCATCAGCAGATAGAGCTGGGTGTTATCAGCATACTGGTGGCAACCCAACCCATACCTCTGGGCAATCTGAGCAAGGGGGCACATGTAGATGTTGAACAACATCAGGGAGAGCACCGCCCTCTGAGGCACCCCACAATTAACCACGTGCCTCCGGGACAGCTCTCCCCTAATCACCACCCTTTATCCCCGACCATCTAGGAAAAAGGAAAGCCATTGCAAGGCCAACCCCTGAATCCCTGCGTCAGTGAGGTGGCGGGTCAGTAACCAATGGTCGACCGTATTGAACTCAGCTGATAGGTTTAACATCAGTACCGCTGAGCCACCTCAGTCCAGATGCTTCTGGAGGTCATCCACCAGGGTGACCAGCACTGTTCTCCAACCCATGACCTGGGTGGAAGCTGGACTGGTGGGGGTCTAGGATTTTATATTCTAATAGTGAAGACAGGATATCTTTGGATACTTATATTCAATGACCGGAGCTGTGAATGAGCCTGAAAAAAGCCCTAGGTTTGCAGAAAAATGTGAAATCTAAAATAAAAAATAAAAAAATACACTGGGCAGTTTTAAAAAATCCAAAAACAATAGAAGCAGTGCCTGTACCTTTAAGAAATGGATTCCCTCAATGGCTATTGCTAGGCAACCACAGTATTCAGCTTGGTTCTGTCAGTAAAAGGCGGAGGGACGTACAGCGCCCTTTCCAGACATATTTTGACCTTCGGGCCAGGCCTTGCTAGGGTTGCTGGCTTCAGGTTGGAATATTCCTGGAGATTTTGTGATTAAGTCTGAGAAGTGCAGGGTTTGAGGAGGGGAGAGTCTGCCCTCCAAAGCAGCCATTTTCCCCAGGGGAACGGATGTCTGGAGTTCAGTTGTAATTCTGGGGATCTCCAGGTCCCCCCTGGAGGCTATGCCTGGCAGCAACATCTGGCTGACTTGATGCCGACTGACTTGCAGTTGGCCTGGCTGCTTGCTACTGTTCAACAGTAGCAACCCTATAAAAGCCAGTGTAGTGTAGCACTTAGAACTTCAGATTAGGCTCTGCAAGACCCAGATTCAGATCTCAGATGTGAAGCTGACTGGGTGATTTTGGACCAGTCACATACATTCAACCTAACCTATTTCACAGGGTTCTTGTGTGTATAAAAAGGAAAAGAAAATAATGTAAGCTGCTTTGGTCCCCACTGTGGAGAAAGGGGGTATAAATGAATAAAGAACAAACACAGCGAAAGATAGGAGTTAAAGGGTAGGTTGTGAATGACTGAAAAGCAGAGAGAGGCAAGGAGAGGATATGGGGATTGCCAATAGGCGGGGAAGAGGTAGGCAATTCCTAGAAATGTGGTGGTAGCATGATGGTGGGGTTTGTTTTACTATCACTTACACCAGGGGTGACCAACGGTAACTCTCCAGATGTTTTTTGCCTACAACTCCCATCAGCCCCAGCCAGCATGGCCAATGGCTGGGGCTGATGGGAGTTGTAGGCAAAAAACATCTGGAGAACTACTGTTGACCACCCCTGACTTACACTATTTTACTGATAATGTTTTTCACATAGTATTTGTTTGGGTATGTCTTACATAATTGATAAGAAATCAGAACATCTAATTAATACTAGACAATGCTTCTAAAATCTAGTTGGAAAAAAATAGACTATTAAGCTTGCATTTTCTCAAGCTAGCTGATGTAAAATTGTTCATTAGCTCAGAAAAAGTAAAATTGATCACTAGCTCAGAAAATGATAAAATAATTGAGTTGCATAAGAAAAAAGGAAATAAGGGGACAACTCAAAATAATTGGTAATGTTGCAACTGGGTTGTTTTGTAGAAAAAAAGGTGGTGGAGCTCATCCAGGGATTGTTATGCAGCTGCAATACTATTCAATGGACAAGGAGGTGGAACTCTCAGAAGGAGGAGGTGGAACTCTCTGGAAGGTTCAGGAGCTGCACTTCTGTGAGCTCCCACTGAATCTGAGGCCTGGATGCAATCATAAAGAGCTGTAAATGAGTGCCTGTTATCTCTTTTTATAACACACTTCTAGTTATTTCTGTGGCATTCCTATGGAGATAGGTGAATAATACTGTACTCACAAATTGAGGATTTTAAAAAAAGTATTCATTCTTTTCAAAGAATTCAAGGCAGTGTACATGATGCCCCCTTCCTCTATTTTGTTCTCACAATCATCCTGTGAGATGGTTAGGCTGACAGCAAATAACTGGCCCCCGTGCCATCCAGAAAGTTTCACGGCAGAGTAGGGATTTGAAACAGTCTAACATGGCGACTATTATAACAAAAATCTGAAGAAATTGTTCTTGTTACCAGCTAAGATGAAGCTTCTTAAACAGAGCCCCTCCAATTACAGGGAGGGTGGGAAACCTTGGTAGGAAAACTACTGGCTGACCAAGTATTAGAACTGGTTCAGATGCAACACAGAACCGTCATTTATTTTAAGTATGATTAATTTGTGAAATGAGAAATGAGGTGATTCTTGAAATCTGGTCTGCCTTGTCAATTGCTGGTTTCAGTTTAACTGCTCTGGCTCCCCACCAAGAGTCTGGGTAGTATCCTAGTCAGCTACATGTCACTCCCCTCAAAGCCAAGCCTCACTGCATCACAAAGTCCACTACTGTTGGGCATTATTCAATGCTAGGGTAGAGAAATGGCACTCAAGAATCTTTGGCCATCCTCAGAATGGCAAGCAGCCTCTGAACCATGGCCCTTTCTAGGAGACTAACAAAGGAAGAAAGTAGGCTTTCACATTAACTGTTTCCTCACTTAAAAAAAAAAAACCCTGGAAGCCAAACACCTACTGCCAATTTCAATGCACTACTCCTTATTCAAACTCAATCAAACAACCTCCCAAGCATCCCATTTCAGCTCCATGCCATATAGGGTTGCCAAGTCCAATTCAAGAAATATCTGGGGACTTTGGGGGTGGAGCTAGGAGACTTTGGGGGTGAAGCCAGGAGACATTGGGGGCGGAGCCAGGAACAAGGGTGTGACAAGCATAATTGAACTCCAAGAGAGTTCTGGCCATCACATTTAAAGGGACAGCACACCTTTTAAAATGTCTTCCTTCCATAGGAAATAATGATGGATGGGGCACCTTCTTTTGGGGCTCATAGAATTGGACCCCCTGGTCCAATCCTTTTGAAACTCGGAGGGTACTTTGGGGAGAGGCACTAGATACTATACTGAAAGTTTGGTGCCTCTACCTCAAAAAACAGCTCCCCCAGAGCCCCTGAAACCTCCAGATCAATTCCCCATTATACCCTATGAGAATCGATCTCCACATAGGGAATAATGAAGTGCTCAGCAGACGTTCCCCCCCCCCCTGTTTCTGGCGACTCTGAAGGGGGATTGGCCTCTCTACTCACGAGTTGCTGCCAGCTTCTTCACAGCAACACAGACAAACCATTCCAAGAGGAAGCCTTTCAATCGGAGACTGAAGCCTCCAGAGGTGCAAAGGCACATGGTCCTTTGGGAGTGGGGCTTCCCCTCGCTGGCCAGCTGACTGGGGGCAGGAAGGAGTCTGGGAAAGCGAAGAACTCCCACTGGGACCTGGGAATTGGCAAGCCTAATGCTATATAAGATGCTTTCAAAAGATACTTAATATAGATCTCCCTCCCGATTTTGACTTCTGTGATCCACATTCCACAATATTGTCTCTCCCTACAAACTTAATCCTCCGACCACATATCAGGAGTACCCAGAGCCCTAAATGTTGCTAACAGCCTGCATATCCTGTTTCCACTCCCTGAATAAATACACATGTGAGTTTCATTAAATGAACTTTACTAAACAGAGAAAGCAAGTAGTAAGCAAGAACAACTGTGAATGTTAACCACACTATTTGGTGCTCTGAGCTATCTGGGGATTAATCCTAATGCAATCTCTTCACTTTGAATCCTGCTGATGATGGCTGTAAGGATGCTGCCCAGGACAGATACACAGCATGCTAGTTTAACAAGTTTGCATGTCAGAACAGGCTGGTTATGTCTCAGCACTAGGGCTTTGTGTTGGTAGATGATTGGGGGTGGGGGAGAAGAGACAGAGGCCGTTTTCCCACTTACCTTACCCCGGAGCGACGTCCCTCTTCACCGCGCTGCGTCTGCGCGGATTTCGCACAAACTGCTGCGCAGCACCAGGAAGAGCCGCGTAGTCCCGGGGCTTTTGTGTCGCAAATGTAAACTGGCGGTTCCGCCAGTTTACATTTGCGACGCAAAAGCCCGGGACTACGCGGCTCTTCCTGGTGCTGCGCAGCAGTTTGTGCGAAATCCGCGCAGACGCAGCGCGGTGAAGAGGGACGTCGCTCCGGGGTAAGGTAAGTGGGAAAATGGCCAGAGAAAAAGAACAGACTACTTAATGTCAGATGTAGCCCTAGCATTCTTATGCACCAATACCACACTTCCTTTGATTGATCTGCAGGGGTGCATTTGTTTTCTAGGCCTTGTTTTCACCCTTTTATCACCACCCCTTTTATCACCAGTATATGTACTGCAACAAGCTGTGACTATCTGCCACACTGAAATCACCCTCTGAATTAAGCATGCCTGGCTGCAATGACGAGAAACCATCATTAGTAGCCATGCAAAAATCCTTTCATGAATACCACTTGTCTTATGCCAGGAAACTGACTTTCCTCCAGGCAACCATAGCAACTAGGTTATTTCAGATATAAGCTTAACAACAAGATATGGTATTTAGAAATGAAGCCATACCCATTCTGGGAGCCTGTGCATTTCTTTGATTAGAAGGAGGAATTGTCTTTGGATGACCTGGATATGCCCCAAAGTAGTGACCTTAGGACAGACAACTTTATAATCTTTTGGCCTAAACTATACCTTGCAGACTAAGGAATAATGTAAGAGTTCCAACCACTGTACCAGAACTTTTCCCATTCAGAGCAGGTCCTGGAGCAAAATGAACCTAAGAAATCTTGCCTTATTGAACAAAGGGCAGATTTGGCACTGGAATGTAAGGGGAAATAGATTTAATGTGCAATGTGGTAAAATACAGCAGTTTTGTGCACTTAATCCATATATATTTTCAGTTATAGCAGTAGTAAATATTTGCAAATAAATGTTTAACATTTTAAAATCAATGCAGTAAACCCCACCCCCCTAGCAATGTTTTAACTGCAAGAGGATGTAACAATGTGAACTTTCTAATGCATCTGGAAACATTTTACTTTGTTTTAGAACAAGTCTTGGCAATTTCTGTTGGTTAGGGAATGCTTGCCCTTTTGGCTCCAGTTTGTTTTTTTCTGTAGCTTGTCTAAGTTTGTACCTTTGGCCTGGTACAATCTTGGATTTACGCACTGTTTTTCCAGGCACTTGTGGCACCCCTGGCAGAAATGTGGTATTTTCTGAACTCCAGAATGCATCTGTACTTGAATCAGACAACTTGAACTAGGGGTGGCTGCTGCATGGTATGCAGGGCCTTTTTTGTAGAAAAAGCCCAGCAGCAACTCATTTGCATATTGGGCCACAGCCTGACATCATCATTGTTTCACACAGGGTTTTTTTGTAGAAAAAGCCCAGCAGGAACTTATCTGCATATTAGGTAACACACTCCTGATGCCAAGGCAGCCAGAACTGTGTTCCTGTGCATTCCTGTTTTAAAAAAGCCCTGATGGTGTGTATGTGTGTTGGAAGTGGGGTGAGAGGTTGTACTGCTGCAGCACTAGTAATATTTCAGCAATGATGCAATGCTTAGAAGTAGCATCCAAATCCTGTATGACGGCACATATGAATATGAACGTTAGAAATATGCCTACGTATGTATGACAATCAAACTAAAGAACGTTGTCCAAGAATACCATGATCACAGTGCCATGCATTACTTTTTGAACTTCCACTGATGATTCCCAAAGGCAGTGTTTACTTCTAGCTGGATGTTTGACACAACACTGTTATATTGTTCATGTACAACAATAAGAATACCTGAAAAATGACAGCAGAGAGCAGGCAAAGATTTTAGGGTTATTATATTATAGGCAGGCAAGTATCATGGGACCCAATTACCATATGCTTAAAAGCATTTTTTAAAAATAGCAGTGAAACCAGTTATTAACATAAGTACTGATTATCATATCAATATCTGAACAATGATATTTTTAAAATATGTTGACAGAGGCTGTTTGGCCTTATATTAATTTTTTCTTCAAGTAAAACACCATAGAATGAAACCTATAAATTCTTATATCCTTCTGAAAAATGTAGAAACATTTTTAAGAGATCAGAAAATGATATATAATAAGACTGCCAATTTTACCTAGCTTCTTATCAAAAGTCAGTTCAACTCTTTACTTGGGTCACAAATAAGAATGACTTTAACAGTGATGCTCTACTCTAGGCTGCCCATTTTAAAAGACCACCTCCAAAGTTCCTATGATTGACAAACTGTGCAAGAAAGACCTTAAACTTGAAAGAAGATGTGTGTGTGGGGTTAGGATGAACTGAAAATGCTGGCAGAGCTGTAGGAGATTTATATGAACAACTCCTGACTGCTCTATTTCAGGCACAATTTTAATCTGCCTTTTTTTTTGCATTTCACACATACCCATAGAAATATGATCACAAAAAGCACATTATATTGAGAAAGCATGGTTCATTTTGACCAGCATTATTTCTCCAAAGTAGTCAATTTGGACTCTTTGCAAAAAAAATTTGTAGCTTTCAATATTACTTTTTGCTTAAACTGAACTGGTGGAAAAATCTCAAAAATAAAGGTCTACAGTACGGTATGTACTTGGGTTTGAGCGCTGGTACATCAAAGTTAAGAATCCAGGGTATTTGTTAAGTTTATTTTATCAGATTTTTATTCTACTCCTTCTACAGAATGGGGCTTGTGGCAGCTCACCACATAACAATACAGTAACAATAATCAAACTATAATTCTAATAAAATCTAATTCAATTAATTCAACACACAACTTTTGGCATTAACAAGCCACCATGTTGATAGTAAAGTCCACTAGAATTACATTACTAGAAATCATTCATCTTGGTGGGGGGCGGAGGGAAAGGTTTATCTGACAAGAATCCAGTCATTGAAAATCGTGCTGGAGGTGGGGGTGGAACACAGAAAACCAACAGAAACATTATGCCAACTTAGGAAAAAGCCAACTCAGAATCGGCTTCCAGAAAAAGTGCTCTCAAAAGTGCTGGGGAAAGAATGGTGGGAGGTGACAAAGTGAAAACTAAAGGCACAGAAGTCCTTGTGGAAATCAGAGGATAAACCAAAGCAGCATTGGGCTGGAGTCGATAAAACACACATCCACACAGAAAAACACACAATAAAACACACATACACACATGGTTTAGTGAGCAGCGATATAACTGCCCAGTGGTACTATATATGTAAATAAATACCAAAATGGATTTTAATATTATCTTTCTCAACTCAGATAAAGCTCTTAAAATTTAACTTAATGACAACAGGGGTTAGGAGGGGCAGATGGGACTTTGTGGGGCTGGGCCATACTTATCATAAAATGTAATGTGAGGTAGTGGAGATAAAAACTTTATAAAGGACATAGATAAACACAATTAAAGATATTATTTTAAACTTAAAATACAAACATGCTTAAAATGCAAGAGTTTTAAGCATGTTTGTATTTTAAGTTTAAATCTTGCAATTTTGTTTAAAAAGGAAAGGTTCCGGGAATAGTAGAATCTGGCAATGCAATTTTTAAAATAAAACATCAAGAAAAAGCACAAGGATCACAGCAGAAGCTAAAAATGTAAAATGCTCTCATTCTGGGAAAACAATGAAATGGCATTGCAAACTTCTCTCCCCCCACCTCCCCTGGGTCGACTCAGATTGGCAATGGCTCTCCAGTGTAATATCCCTCTTTGACTGCGGATTCCCAGGTTAGAGTACTCACTAGGTCAAGTCCATTCAACAGAGACAAACTGGCTCAAAGCATTTCCCTGCATTGTGCAGGGGGTTGGACTAGATGGCCCTGGAGGTCCCTTCCAACTCTGTGATTCTGTGATCAACCCTTTATTTGCAAGGACACAACTCTAGGAAACATGAGCTTCAGCTGGCTATAGGAATGCTTAAAGTGAAACTGATCTCCACTCCACTGAAAAACATTGCAGCACAGAGAAAGTTACAAGCAAAACGTGGAATGGATATTCCATTAAGGTCTCTGGTCCCTATCTATCAGGGCACAGAGACCTAATGGAAAATCTATTCCACATTTTCCTTGCAGCTTTGCTTCCTGCTGCAGCTGGCAAAGACAAAGCAGAAAGAACAAGCAACTTTGTCAGCCTCAGACCCTCAAAGGGTGAGAACAGAAGGGGGAAGAGGGGGGAGAAAAGAGCCCCACAAATCTGATTAAAGCCCTGAGCAGGCAAGTTTCAGCCCATTGGCCAGACATTTGATATCCCTGTTTTAGAAAGCAGATCTACTAATACCTCATACACTGCCAGTTTTGTGTCTGTGATACAGAAAATATTGAAGACTTCATTCATTACTTTTAAAAGTTATTCATACATAAGTGGTATATGTATGACCAAAGTAAAGTGTATGCACTCATTATTAGGAGGCAGACGCGTAGAGAGGGGGGGGCGGGAAGGGCGGCCCGCCCCAGGTCTGGGGGTCCACGCGTTGGCAAGGGGGCCCCCAAAACAATGGCCGTGACGTTGCTGCGCCTGCGCTGAAAGGGGGGGGGGAGAAAAAGAATGGAAGCGCCTGCGGCGCCCGACAGCGTGAGGGGGAGCGCGCGCGCACGGCGGAAGAAGGGGGTGGGGAGCGGCGCGCGCACGCAGGGCTCCTCGTTCCCTTCCCTTCCCCCCTCCCCCTTTTTTCCCCCTCAGTCACTCACTCACACAATTGAAAGCATTAAGCAAAGCGCGGGAAAGGCGCGCCGCCCGCGTCCGTCGCTTTTCTCCTCTCTCGCTCGGAGTCGTCGCTCCCTCGCCTCAGATTGAAGGCGCGCATGCGGCAGCATGCGCACCAGCCTCCTCGGGCTTCTCCCGTGGCGGGGGGAGGGTCTTGTCCTTGGGGCTGGGGGCTGCCGCCTGGGCCGGGGGCTGCCGCCTGGGCCGCCCTCGCCGCCGCCGCCCTGGAAGCAGGTAAGAACTGGGGAAGCGTGGTCAAGTTACTGTGGCTCCATGCACTTCTGAAAGTTCTGTGCCTACCAATTCCAAGATTCATATCTTTACCACAATCAATCCTTTCTGCAGCTTCTGACTAACCCTTAAGAGAAATGCACTGCTCTATAGAGGTAGGCTGAAGAATTTAGAGCTGAGTTAGAACTACAGTCCCATATGATTTAGAATGCGCTCTCTCTCTCTCTCTCTCTCTCACACACACACACACACACACATCCAATGCTGTGTTCACTGTGAGAATGCCAAATTGTTCAATTGCTCAAGTTAGTTTATACTCATACTGAGCATATGAAGCTGCCTTATACTGAGCCAGACTGTTGGTCTGCCAAAATCCTCATTGTCTACTCTGGCAGGATCTCCACCAAAGCTCTTCCTCATCCTCTGATATCTGACTCTCTTAACTGGAGATGCCAGCCACTGAACCTGGGATGTTCTGCATCCAAAGCACATGCTGTACTACTGACCACACCCCCCCCCCAACTCTACTGCTTCTACGATCATTCCAGGCCCCACAATCTACTATGCACAAACTCAGCAAGGACTGCTTCCTGTATTGTAAAGAGATTTGCAGTAAATGCTACATGAATATATCCTTTACAAATGTTCATTCATTTATTTTGTATCAGGGTGTGAGGATAAAGGGCTTTTCCACATGCTTGATTTACTCCTGATTTTCTTGGCAGTCAATCCACAAAAACTGGAATAGTTTTGGACATGGGATTTTTTTTTGCACATCTGCCCTCCCTCTGCCTTTTCACAGTTGTGGAGTCAGTTTGTTTTCTTCCACACATGCCTTAAATAATCAGGATTTTCAAGGGAGGGTTCTATCATCATTGCTGGCATCACAATACCCCCTCCTTTTTATTTTTATGCATGCTTATATCAATAGTGTAGCTGAATTTTTTAAAAAAGATTGAAAATGAATACAAACTCAAAATGAAAAGAAAGAGCAGGGGACTCAACTGGCATATGGAAGGCTGCTTGAGGTAGCAATCCTGGGGCGGGAGGTGGTGGCAGCTGGCTATTGTGGGAGGGTCAGTGTGAGTTCCCCCATTCCTGCCTGCCTGCCTTTTCAACAGAAAGCCTAAAAGGGGAGCAGCTCTGCCACCTATCTGTTTATGAACTGTATGCAATGAATTATGGCTCTTCCAAATTGCATTTGTTTTTGCTGGTGCCAGAAGTTCGTTCCTTCCTTCCTTCCTTCCTTCCCTCCCTCCCTCCCTCCTTATGTTCTTATGTGACACAGAGTGTTGGACTGAATGGGCCACTGGCCTGATCCAACAGGGCTTCTCTTATGTTCTTATGTGACACAGAGTGTTGGACTGGATGGGCCACTGGCCTGATCCAACAGGGCTTCTCTTATGTTCTTATGTGATGCAGAGTGTTGGACTGGATGGGCCACTGGCCTGATCCAACAGGGCTTCTCTTATGTTCTTATGTGACACAGAGTGTTGGACTGGATGGGCCACTGGCCTGATCCAACAGGGCTTCTCTTATGTTCTTATGTGATGCAGAGTGTTGGACTGGATGGGCCACTGGCCTGATCCAACAGGGCTTCTCTTATGTTCTTATGTGACACAGAGTGTTGGACTGGATGGGCCACTGGCCTGATCCAACAGGGCTTCTCTTATGTTCTTATGTGATGCAGAGTGTTGGACTGGATGGGCCACTGGCCTGATCCAACAGGGCTTCTGTTATGTTCTTATGTGACGCAGAGTGTTGGACTGGATGGGCCATTGGCCTGATCCAACATGGCTTCTCTTATGTTCTTATGTGACAATACTGACTTTGGTGGACCCAAGCACTGATTCAGTGTAAGGGAGCTTTGTGTTTGTGACTGGAGTGGACAATACTGACTTTGGTGGACCCAAGCACTGATTCAGTGTAAGGGAGCTTTGTGTTTGTGTCTTCTGGTGCAATTTTGTTCTCAGATCCTGTATTTACTTCATCAGTATATGGGATAAGGCACTTTCTCAACTGTGCTGCATAATGCAGCCTATTTATTTTGTCCTGTTTGCTCTGTTGGCTCTATCTGCGCCACCTTCATCACTTTCGGGGTGTGGATCCCCCAGTGGGGTGGTCTCCCGACTCCCTCCGCCGGCTGTTTCTGATAGCCCTGCGCCCCCTCTTTCATTTGATATGTGTCCCGTGCGGATGCCACCCTCCTGCCGGGAGATGCCGCAAAATGAGCCCCCTTGAGGCTTATGGCGGCAGGGCTCGGGGGAAGCGAGCTAGACTGCTGTTCTTTTGAGGGGTTATAGAGTGTTTCGAGCCCGTCCCTGTGGCATCGGTCCCATCGTTGTGGGACCCAGGGGGGCGGCGCAGCGGCCCGCTGAAGCAGCCTGTCGGTCACTTCCGGGTTCCTGTCCTGCATCTTGACCTGTGTTATTAGTGACAGTGATGAAGGTGGCGCAGATAGAGCCAACAGAGCAAACAGGACAAAATAAATAGGCTGCATTATGCAGCACAGTTGAGAAAGTGCCTTATCCCATATACTGATGAAGTATATACAGGATTTGAGAACAAAATTGTTTCCGGCGGTGATATTTGGGGGATTGTTGGGGACGTCACAGGAAGTGCTGTGAAGTCACTTCCTGTTTCCGGCAGTGGCATTTGGGGGAAATGATGTCATTTGGGGGAAGTGATGTCACAGGAAGTGATGTCACTTCCCATTTCCGGCAGGTGGCGCGGGGGGGGGGGAATGACGTCACCGGAAGTGACGTCACTTCCTGTTTCCGGCGGCGTGCACACACGTAGGGGGGCCCACATAAATCTTGGGCCCCGGGCCCCGAAAGCCCTAGCTACGCCACTGTTAGGAGGTAATGTTCTATGGATTTTTCAATGCTACAGATCATCTTAGTTACCACTCAGTTACTAGTTACTTAGTTACCAGTGTTGTACTACATTGACTAGTAACTATTACATGGACTAGTTACTAGTACAATGTTGTAGTGCCCATGTAGTCATGATAACAGATTCTATACATTATAAACCTTATAATTTGAAATAATGTCTGTGACCCAAACTCTGATTGAGTGGTTATTGATTTAATAAAACAATACCAAACAATGTTTATTGTACTAAGTACTATGTCAAGAACTGCATGGCATTTTCCTGTTAGTCACAGAATTGGAAGCGTACTCTGCTCACTTAACAATTACCTCTGATATTTTGAGCACCCCCCCCCCTTTTCTTCCATCCTTCTTTCCTTTTCCTTTCTTTCTTTTGATAATATAAAAAAATATATATAGTAAAGAGTGAATAAATAGGCAATTCTGAGGCCTACTCAGGAGGTAGTTGTGTGATATACAGCAACAGACAACATAGACATGAAAGGTTTTCACTGGAACTCCTTTATGAAATATTCTGAGACTCTCATCTTGAGACTAATTACCATTTTAGGAGAAAAAAGACTAATGATTAAAGAGCCCACCTTTTTATTCAGTCAAACTGTCAATTGTATGCAGAGCTTCAAACACAAAAGGGAGGTATGCACTGTAGGTATCCATCTTTCCTTTGCTTTTATGAACCTAAGTAATGCAAATGTATTTTGAGATGTCCTCCTACAATACACCAAAGCCGCCTCTGCAAAAGAGCCACCTTTGATCTGCATATTCCAGAGGGGTAGCCACATTAGTCCGTTGCAGTAAAATAAATAGGAGCCTAGTAGGTGGTAGATCACTGATGAAGCCTTAGTCCAGTCAGTTAATCTAAACCAGTATATTGCATTATCAATGTTCTACAGATCATCATGGATATGTAGTCGGTTCTTTTCTTACAGATATCCCCCTACCTAAAACCACTTCTTACCAACAACAATGGGTTATTTAATATAAAGACAATCCAGGAATTAGACTCTGCAGAAAACCACCAAATCCACCCCCCCCCCTCAATAAACATTTAGACAATAATATTATAGGACTCAATAATATCAGCCATACTGTCTTTGTCTTATCCACTTAATCATTCTCTGGTATAATAACCTATTGACCATGTTGTCTATGATCTGTTGACCCTCCACCTCGCCGACATAGGAGCTCGGGGCCAGCCCTTCAATGGCTTGCCTCTTTTCTCCAAGACCAGAGACAGAGGGTTGCGCTAGGAGAGAATGTGTCCTTTAGATACCCCTTCATATGTGGGGTTCCTCAAGGGGCACTTCTCTCCCCATGAGGTCCTTCAGGCGGCACATATATATGTGTACTCTCATCCAGTTGCTGTGGAGGTTCAGGCTTGGATGCCATCAATATGCTGATAACCTCCAGCTGTGTTTGTTATTGCATGGCCACCCAGATACCACCCCACAAAATTTGGCCACAGGTTTGGAAAATATGGTTGGATGGTTGAAACAGAGTAGATTGAAACTGAATCTAACCAAGATGGAGACTCAGTGGTGGTGGGGGGCTTTGGGGTTAGGGTCTAGTTTGCCCACCCTTGCCTAGGTTGGGGTGTCACTGACACCAGCACAGTCTATTAAGAGTTTGGGAGTAATCTTGTATCCCTTCTTGAATGAGTCCCAAGTCACACATATTGCCAGGCTGACATTTTTTCATCTACACCAAGCCCTGCAATTGGTCCCTTTCCTGTCACACCCTGACCTAGCCACAGTCACCTCCAGGCTAAACTACTGTAACATGCTCTATGCTGGCCTACACTTGAAACTGACCTGGAAGCTCCAACTGGTCCAGAATGTGGCAGCATGAGTCCTGACAAGAACATCACAGATGGCACATATACAGCCTGTGCTGCCAGCTACACTAGTTCCCAGTGGAGTACCAAATAAAGTTCAAGGCTTTGGTATTGACCTACAAGGCATTGAGTGGTCAGGGACCAACATATCTATGGGACTGTCCCCTCTGTTATGTCCCTGGGAGAAGGTTACATTCTTTAGACATAAATTTGCTGGTGGTTCCCAGCCCTAAGGACATCTGGCTGTCTTCAACCAGGGGCAGAGTCTTCTTAGTCCTGGCCCCAACCTGGTAGAACTCAGCTAAATTCCAACAGGGCCTGCAGGACCTTATGCAATTCCACAGGGTCTGTATGGCAGAGATGTTCCACCAGGCTTTTGATTGAGGACAGTGACAGTTACCATCTTAGCAGGCACCCTTCTCCACTCTCTAGATGCGTTTTGCCTCCTTCCCCTGCCTGTGAAGTAGCCAGCAGTCTGAATTGGGATTAATTATTGCTGTCAGATTTTAAAATGTTTTCAAGTATTGATTGTTTTATTTGTACTTTTTGCTGGATTTGTACATCGCCCAGAATAATTCACCCGCCCAGACTGGGTGAATAATAATAATAATAATAATATCATGTATCAACAATGCCATTCTGCTCACTAAATATGATACATAGCTTAGTCCTTGCTAGGGATGTGTAATTCCCCCCCTGGTATTTTTTGGTTTTATTGGAATTGAAAAAAAAAATGGAATTCCTGAAAGAACCCAGATCTCAATGCTGGTAAAGCATTTGGTAAAATACCAGTAAAGTTTTTGGGTTGAATAGATGGCATTGTTTAGGATGGCACTATAAGAGATGCACAACATATTCATGTGGGTAGCCAAATCATAAATGATGGTATATAATATATATAAATAGAACGCGCTGTGCCCTCTTCATTCATAAAGTGTAAAGCAGTCTTGATTATATGTATGAGTGGAGTTTGAGGTGGAGCTGTCTGGAGTGTCATTCTGGAAGCTTTTTGTTTTTTAAAGGTGGGTGAGCAGGTTGGCCCTGGGAGAGTGGGAATGAGTGAAGGCAAAGGGGAAAAGTCACAAGAGTCTTCCTTTCCCTCTGGCCAGTGCTGCGAGGTGCGTGCATGCATCTGTGTGTGTGAGAATGGAGTACGTGTTTGAATGAGTGGCGAGTGGAAGTGGGGTGAAGAGGTCGCGGGAATCCTCCTTCCCCTTAGCAACTGACCAGCTGGTCACTGCTGTGAGGTGCATGTGTCTCTCTGTGTGTGAATGGAGTGTGTGTTTTGAATGAGAGTAGAAGTGGAAAGGGGAGAAGCCACGGGAGTCCTCCTTCCTCTCAGTTGGCCAGTGCTGTGAGGTGTGTGTGTGAATCTCTCTCTGTGTGAACAAACCCTCCTTTTTCTTACTCTTTCCTGTCAGGGGCCTTCTTGCAAACCAAAAAGTTACAGCACCTTCAATTTTAATGTTTAAAAAAATTGTAAATGTACAGCTTCCAGTCTAAGGGTTATTTAAAGATATATTCTATTTACTCCCATGCAGTACTGGAAAAAATTCTCTGGACTGTTTTCTTGCATCTTTATTTGCTTCATGATTTTATATTATGTTTTCCAAGAGAACTGATCTCTGTAGTCTGGAGAACAGCTGTAATTCTGGAAATCTCTAGCTCCTACCTGGAGACTGGCTACCTTAAATCTGGGTTATATCACTAGCCTTTGAAAACTGTACAGAAACTTAAGCTGCTCCAAAACACAGTGGCCAGGCTGTCAGATGTGGGATACAGTGAGGCTGGCATCCCATCACTCAGTAAGCTTCCATGGCAGAATGAAGATTCAAACCTGGGTCTTCAAAATTGTCATGATGCAGTCTAAGCAATATAGGACACTGACTCTCCCATCTAAGGCCTGGTTAGGTTGCAGGCAGTGCATCCTGCCTTTGACTATGGGTTTTTTTTTAATGGCTTGGGAAACAATCCTAAGTATGTCAACTCAGAAGGAAGTCCCATTCTATTCAACTGGGTTTACTCCCAGGAAAGTGTTCTTAAGATTGCAGCTTCTCAGTGCCCAGTTCTGACAACTTCTTTGTACTGGCTAGACATAGCTGCATTAATTGCTGGATGAGAAAGAAAAGCTCTGGCACTAGGGTTGCCTACTCTGGGCTGGTAAATACTTTGGGATTTTTTGGCATGCAGCCAGAGGAGATTGTGGCTTGGGGAGGGGAGAGACCTCAGCAGGGTATACTTCCATAGAGCCCACCTTCTCGTGGCCATTTTCTCCAGGTGAACTGATCTGTATTGCCTGGAGATCAGTTGCAATAGCAAGAGATCTTCAGCCACCACCTGATGGTTAGCAACCCTATCTGGCACCCATATACTAGTTCAGAAATACTGGGCTCACACCACAAATCAAACAACAGGATTCTTATTTCCTTTTATCACAGTGGTAAAATTCTGTCATCCTTCCCATTAGGTGAGTCGGGGTTCCCAACATGGTGCCCACCAACATTTCCTGGCATCCACCAAGTGTTGTTAGAAAGTGGGTGTGGCCTATGCAAATGAGTTATGCTAATGAGCTCCAGCACCTCTTTTTCTATAAAATGACCCCTGTGTATGAGCAGACACATACTATGGATAAGAAAGTATCAAATTCTGTACCAATGCAACTCCACAAATTTGGTGTTAAACAAACTTAAGGACTGCTCTGACACTGTTGTCAACAGATGTGTCAGTACAAATGTTCAGGACAGTGGGCTAAAGCAGCATGATATTGCTATCAGGCTTGGAACTGATGAATAAATCCTAACTACAAACCACATTGTTTTGATAGGCTACCGATGTAACAGAGTCAGTAACCACAGCACCACCATTTCATCTTTATGCTCTAATGCAGACCTTTCTAGAAACAGAAAAATACAGTATAACATGCTGTCTCCTCTACCATTTTGGCTTTTCATATGAGACAACCTGATTCTGTATGGAAGCATCTGGTATAAATCCCAGTTTGTATCTTTGGGGGAAAAACACTGACACTTGTGAATTGAAGCTGAAACTGTCAGATAAGATAAAATATGGGGAAAGATAAACATGGAAATAATGTATCATACTAGTTTATTCAGCTAAATGAAATCTTTCCAGCCATGTTATTTGTATTATTCATTGGTCGCTGTGAGAGTGACATTTTACAGATGGTGACAAACATAAATCATTGAATCACAGTGTTCAGCATCATTCAAAAATATTAGCAAGTAGAACCTGCAATAATGATGATACTTAGCATTTCAATTATATAAACAAACAATTCTCACATCATCCTAAAGACATGAAACACCAATCTTTATAGTACTTTTGTGTTGAAGATGAGCACAAAATAGTCAGAAAAATCATAGAGAAAAGCAGTAAAAGAATAAGTTAAGATAAAATCCATCAAACATGGCTATCCATTATGCACAGCTTCCCCACACAGTCTTGTAACTGAAGTTCTCAGGTAAGACAAAATCTCTACTCCATGGTTATCAGTAACCCAAACATCCATATCTGAGGAAGGTGATAAGATTGTTGAAAATAGTCCTTGGATTAATGAAGAAAGTATTGCCTAAATTGAAATATTCAAGTGGATATATATGGGGCAAGTGATGAAGCAGCATGCTCACTCCATTGTAAACACTGTAATCTCAAAAGAAAAACATTGTTGCACTTACCTATAAATGGTGTTCGTTGATTGGTCTTCTGTGCAGACCACATGTCTGGTACATTTGAGATCACACATGCAAAGGTTCTAACATTCTAAAGATTTCTAGCTCTTTCCAGGCTGTGGTGCACTGACCCTTCTCTGAAGCAAGCTGGAGTTTTCTGGACCAAATCAGCATATGACAGGGGAGGATAGAGTGCTGCTTCCCTCAGTCCTCCCTTTGCTGCCATAGAGAAGGATACCAAAGCAGAGGATCCCACAGCAAGGAAAAGAGGGAGGGATGTATGCCTGCACAGAAAACCACTCAATGAAAAGCAGTTACAGGTAAGTGCAACCATGTTTTCATTTTGTGGCTTCTGTGCAACCCTACATTGAAAAGTAACAAGCTCACTTACTGCAGGAGAATGGTGTGGAATCTTCAGTGAAACAGTGATTATTGTATCACCTTTTCCACAGTCCCATTGCTCTTGGAGTCAATATCGATTGTGTAGTGTTTTTGAGGGCGGACATAGGTGACAAAGTTGCTGCCTTGCAGATATTCAACAGGAGAACCTTTCTCAGGAAGACAGGAGATTCTTGAGCCCTGGCTTGAGTGTGCCTTAATTGGGAACAGAAAAATCACCTTGGAGTAAGTCAAATTGATAGCTGAACCACCCACGAGGAGATGGTCTACGAGGAAGATGGCCCAGTGAAACAGACCAGGAGATTATCAGCATGGTAAAACTCCCTTGTACGGTCTAAATATAATAAAAGGGCCTTTCTTACATTTAAGGTGTGTACTGTGTGTTTCTGTGGACCTGAGGTGGAGGGGAAAAAAACCTGATAGTACAATGTCCTGAGAAATGTGAAAAGTGGAAACTACTTCAGATAAAAACTCCAACTTAGTATGCAGCACCATTTTATCCCTGTGAAATTTGAGAAAGTGCACAGAACAGCTAAAAGTCTTCAGCTCAACCACTTGGTGAGCTGATGTAATGGCCAAAAAAACCATGGTTTTGTAGGACAAATTAGATAAATTGTGTAGCCATGGTTTCAAATGGCTTATATAATAGGCACAAAAGAACCAAAGGAAGACTCCATTGAGGGACTGAAGGAGGGATCAATGGGTACATATTAAATAACCCCTTCATAAACTTCTTTGACTTTTTAGAAGGAAAAAAGGCATGGCCATCTACAACATCATGGTAGGCAGAAATCACAGCCAAGTGTACCTTAATTGAGGCCACCAAAAGAGTGGAGTCTTTAAGAAGCAATGGGTATTCAAAAATAACATGCAGGGGACAGGGCTCTTCTATTTAGCAGCATAAGATTTCCAGGTGGAGAGCCTATATACTAAGACAAAGATTTCTGCTACTCCATCAGACCAAACTAGTCTCCTCCTTTCCACGAATCCTTAAGGCGAAACATGGTGAAATAGAGGGTCTATGTGTAACATGTCCTTTGTTACCGGGAGGAGGATGTGTGTTTATGGTTATGCTTGGCAGGGAAGGAAACCAGATCCTGTTAGGCCAACATGAATGATTGAGTTTCACTATGACTCCTAGAAAGAGAAAAAGCATAAAAGAGGGAACCTCGCCAAGCAATTTGAAAAGCATCCCCTAAAGACTGTAAGTCTGCCACAGCAAGGGAGAAAAAGAGGACATTTGGCATTCCGTGATGTTGCAAAGAGGTATACTGCTGGAGAACCCCACTGGTGGAAGATAGGGAGCAGGTAATTGTCCAAAGGGGACCACTTGTGGAAACAGATCATTAGCCTGCTGAGGGAATCCATTGCGGTGTTGGAGGTGTCTGCAACATGGATGGCCTGAAGTGAGATTTGCCTTGGAATAGCCCAACACCAGATACAAATGGCCTCTGCCACTAGGGACTGGGAAGCTGTACCTCTTGCATGTTCAAATAGGCCTTTGCTGTGGGGTTGTCTGTGGCAATGAGGGTTTCTTGCTCTCTAGCAGTGCTGAAAAACAAAGCAAGTTGTACCTAATAGCTCTCAGTTCCGGGAAACTGATATGCATCCAAGATTCTTTAAGAGAACAGGACCCATTGGCAGAACAGACACTACACTGAGCACCCCAGCCCAAAAGTCAAGCATCAGTAAAAATCTCAATGTCATGAGGTTGAGACACAAAGAGTTAATAAGATCTGCTCACCAAGATAACACGGCTATAACTGATCTGGTGTTGAAGAAATGCTTCCAGGGTGAATCTGATACAAAATCAAACTTCCTTAACAAACAGTTCCATAAAGGTCTCATGTGCTAATGTGCACATGACACAACTCTCATGGTGGAGAGCATATAATCCAGGGGATTTTGAATGAATTTAGCATATTGGGATCTGTTGCTCTGGAACCTATGTATCCCCAACCTACCTGCCTCATACTGCTTCTTATTAGTTTTAAGCAGCAGAACAGATTTTGAGTCCAGTGGCACTTTTAAGATCAACAAGTTTATTCAAAGTATGAGCTTTCATGCACACACACACACACACTTCTTCAGATACACACACAAAAAAGCTCAAACCTTGAATAAACTTTTGTTGGTGTTAAAGGTGCCACTGGACTCAAAATCTGTTCTACTGCTTCAGAGCAACACAGCTACCCACCTGGATAGTTTTAAGCAGATTACTAAAATATAGGGGAATCTAGACCCCTTTTAAATGGCTGTGAAAATCTATCACAGATGCATAAAATTTTACAGCTAAAAGACTGAAAGGTCTGCTATTATCGTCTAATAAAAGATGTAGTGTCTCCATATGATCTATTTTTTTAAGTAAAGAAAGAATTAAAACATTTCTAGACTCAGAAAAGTAATTACATTCAAAGGCAATGTGATATCTACACTACCTGCATCACAACTGCATACTCCATCAGTGTATGGTATCTTAAGATACCTCCCTTACAGAATTCTAGATGGTAGGGCATTAACGTGCGCCAACATAAAAGCACACCTATAGTGAAGAACAGTAAAATATGAGCAATAACCAGGAAGCTCACCAGGTGGAAGAATACCAACAAACTGAGTAAAACAAACACATCATGTTCTACAGATTGTGCTGTTATAATCGTGCTTATATAGATGTTTCTTAATCATTCTTATGGCTTCCTGTTTGGTAACTGCATAAAGGGAGTCCAAGGAAAGACTGAAGAGCTGTAGTCACTGCTCAACAAGTTTATCACACTGGGAAACATAATATTCCTCTCTGATTAAGCCTAGATAGCCCTCTTGGATGAATCAGATTAATCATAATTGTTACCAAAATGGTCTTTGACCAGCACAATTAAAAGGAAATTATTTTGGCTTATTCTGAAAAGGTTTTTTTTAAAAAAATTAGATTTATCATTGCCCAGGGCCGGTGTGTGGCAGAAGGCAGGTAGGTGGCTGCCTAGAGCGTTACCCTGCCTTGAGGGCATCATTACTCCCCACTTCCCCTGCAGAGCGCTCCACTGAGCCTGTTTTGAAGGCAGGCTCAGAGGAGTTCTACAAAGTGCACTACACTCTTTGGAGGCTTCCCGGCCTGACAAGTGATATTTATGTCAGATCTGGATTATGTCAGAGGCTTCCTTGGAGCATTCTGTTTTAGTGGTGCAATGGGAAGGTGCCGCCTGGCTGCTTTCAACTGGAAAACGGTGGGGCACTGCTAAAACAGTATGTTCTTCGGAGACTTCCAAGGAAGCCTCCGAAGAGCGCGCTGTAAGGGAAAGCGGCAGCGCGGCGCCACTCTTGTGCACTGCCTGTCACTTCCTCATTCCCTCCCTGTGAGATGAAACTTTCAGTGACGTCATTGTGCTGCGTGCATGAGAGGATTTCCGTCAAGAGAGTTTTCGGGGGGTGTAGCACGGGGGTCTGCCTTGAGTGGCAGAACCTCTAGCACCAGGGCTGTCAGTGCCTATCTAGGATTTTATTTAAATGTGTGTGTGTGTTTATATATATATAGTTCCGTATGTTCCAGTATTTCACTTGGAGAGATTTCCCTCTCCAGTTTAAACAAATGAAGAGCGGAAAAAAGAAACCTAACTGCACAGTTTGCAATATTTATTAGTGAAAAAGAGCAAAATAAAGAGCCTGGACCCCTCCTCCCCCAAAGAACTAGTCTGATACCTTGGAAAAGGTGGCAGCAGGCAGCCTTCTTTCTCAACATCTCACAGGATCACTCCTCTAGACTTTCACCTGGTCTGCAAATAAGATCAAAATAGGTCCTACAATAACATGGAATGTGTGACATTAAATACTAGCCAGAGGCTTGTCTGAGAAAAGTGATCCTGAAGGTGCAAAGGTCTGTTTTTTGGCAGTTCTCTTCCCTCTTTTAAATCCATCAATGCCAAAGAATGATTTCTAGAAAAGACAATACAACTAACTCATCCCTGCAACTTGTCTGATTCTCCTTTACCTGGTTCATCCACTGTGAGTCTATAATCAAAACCATTTTCATCCAATACCACCCCTTCCCTTTGTAATAGCTTTCTTGTCCTGTCTGTTAGAGGTTACCAAGCACAATAGACATTTTCACATGAACATTCCATTGCATTCACAACCTCTAGGAAAGCTATGCAGCTTCCTTGGTTCAAATACATTGTTTCACTCACACCATCACAGGATTGTTCTAGGAAGGCTACAGCTGTATGTACTCTGGTTCTTCTTGGGCTCTCTCTTGTTGTGACTGAGTGATTATGTGTGTGTGTGTGCACGTATTATCTGGACATCCACTAAGTTACACTCCCAACATGAAACTGAGTACAACTTCTTCTTTGAGTGGAATGCTGGTTCATTCTGCTCACCTTTCTCCTTGAATCTCTATTCTATAATAGGGAAATATAGTCCTGTGTAAAATAAGTTCCCTTCTTGTCTCTGTAAATCTTTATTTTCTGAACTTATAAACCTTTATTTTCTGAACTTGTATGAGTGTCTATAGAGTGCTTTTCCAATTAATATGTTTGATTTTGCATTTCTTTTACTTTTCTTTAATAAAAACCATTTCATTAATTAAGGCCTGGTTTATTTGACAGTTTTACTGAGGGAAATTTCCTCATAAATGTAGATGGAGAGCCTGCTTGTTGCCCCCTCTCGCTTGCTTGGGTCTCCTAGCTAATTCCCCTAACAAACTCAGCAGACCTTCACAATCACTTAGGATAACACAAGAGTCCAGTAGCACCTAACAAAATTTTGTGGCAGGGCATGAGATTTCATGAGTCACTGCTCACTTCTTCAGATAAAGCTAGAATGTGAGTCCATTTGTCATACCTTGGAAATTTCAGATGTCAAATGACAACAGCAAGCATTGGTAATGAGACAGGAAACCTAAGTCTAGTTTAGTTCTGGAGGATGTATTGAGCTTCATTATCAGTTGCAATTCAGCAATCTTGTTCCAATCTCCCGTTGAAATTCTTTTGTAAGAGAATGGCTACTCTTAGGTCAGCAACTGAATGCCCTAAATGTTCCCTCACTGGTTTTTGAATGTTCTTATGTCCAGGGGTCATTTCGTAGAAAAAGAAGTGCCGGAGCTCATTAGTACAACTCATTTGTATATCCCACACACCCCTAACATCACTGAAAGGTATCAACTCAGCACCTACTTTAAAATGCTTCTTGACTTATAAATGCCATAATAAAACCATCATACTTTTTAAATTACTTTCTCCTATGTGGTCACAGTGGCATGAGGAAGATTTCCATCTGTCTCCTTTATATGTTTTGGTTATTTGGTTATTCCCATTTTTTGTGGGGAAAAATATTAGAAAGTTTGTCAAATCTTAGAATTCAGCAAAATTCTCACAGGAGGTTTGAACTATGGAGCCCAAAAGCAAGTTTGTTGTTTTTTTTTGGCGGCGGGGGGGGGGGGGGTTTGAAAGAGAGAGCACAATAAAATTTAGAGGTTCTGGAACTCTGCTCCTGTGAGCTCCTGCCCAAAATAAGGCCCACTTATGCCCATTTATTGTTTGCATCTTCCAGGACCAAACTGAGACTTAGGTTTCCTGTCTCATTACCAATGCTGGTGTCTCCACTCCTACTACCTTTCTGCATATCATACCTAATCCAATCAAGCCAGCTATTATCATTCACTTGCAATTGCCATTTGACATCTGAAATCACCTTTATAAAGTTTATCTCTCAGATACCTCGTTACCTTTTTACAGCACACGTGACCCAGCCTTACAAGGTGATATTTATGTCAGACCCAGCCCTCATAATGAATGAGTTTGACACCCTTGCTAACATATACCAAGTGTGAACAACCAGGATACCTATTAATTAATGGAAGGACAAACTAAGAACAAATCTCTTGCTAAAAATGGCAATGAAGTAGTACATGGTCTATAGTTTCAATCTCCCCTGAGCCATAGGGGCATAACCCATCTGCTTTAGCAACCTTTTTATGTTACCCATCTAAGACTGCAGAAGGGAGTGCTTAGGGAGAATGCCCTTCTGTGTTTAGGAATCTCTGAATGGGAGAGATAGGTGGCTGGGGAAACTACTTATCTAGAGTTTTCCAGGGACAGTTAAGTCAGTAACCTCTCTAAGTCCATCTGCCACTTCATCATCCTTTGCTTTAAAATCTGTTTAGCCTGCTCATACCCCATTTCCAAGACAGAATGGGGTGAAAAGTCCAAACTCCACAACGGCGTTTAGCTATGTGGATTGATGAGTATCTCAAAGAATCAAAGGAGTTAAGCCCCGAGGTTTAAGATTTAGTTTTAGCCAAATATTAACGGCACACTGTAGCTGCAACTTTTACCATACCAGTCTCTCAATATCACTACCATGGATTTCCCACTTGTGGTGTACATGACACCCCCCTCCAAACAACTATCTTGGATTTTTGATAGCTCTTCCAGGCAGTAAGAGACAAAAGCCTCTGTCAGAGAGGACAGTCCTGATATTGTCCTTAATAAGAGAACTGCATTGTCAGCAAAAAGTAGGATAGAAACTTTAATATTAGCTATGGATGGAGAATAACAGTCCTGGCCAGAAACAGCAGAAATCATATTGTTGATATATAAATTAAACAATAATGGCACCAGCACACATCCCTGATGCACTCCCTGCTGTATGGAAATTATATTGGAAAGTGGTCTGTCTGGCCATAGCAGACTTCTGCAGTGGAATTAGAATACAGAATCTCAATCAAAGACAACAGTCTCTTGTCAATAGAGGTTAGATTTAGCTTGTGCCACATTCGGGCACAGGGTATGATATCAAAAGCAGCCTTCAAATCCATGAAGGTAGCAGCAAGGATCCCCTGATTCTTGATTGCATATATATTAAGAACTGTAACAGCAGAAGATGATAATGTGTACCAGCCCCTCACCTAAAACCGGCTTTTTCCCTTCCTAGGATTTTATTAATCTCCAACCATTCCATGAGTTGGTAATAAAGGGACAGAGCTAAAAGCTTCCAGGTCATTCATAAAGATTGGCTGGCCTGTAGCTGTATAGGTCTGCTTTGCCTTTTCTCTTATAAACTGGTATTACGATAGCATGTTATGGCGATCTCACCCTCTTCCTTCCCTCACACACAGGATTTTTCCTTTTATTTTTCTTCTTTCTTGCTGGGCCGCCACCATAACAATTTTTTTATTTGTTTATCTATGGCTGTCCCACCAAATCACTTTAAGACAGACAGACAGATAGATAGATAGACAGACGATGGATGGATGCTGGGCCCAGCCCAGTGAACTATAAAAAGACACAAAATCACTTTCTTATATGCAACTTTTGTAATGGCAAATGAGAGGCTTTATCTTTTATTTAACCTAGAAGAGAGAAGGTCAGGTGGAATCAGGGGTAGGATGTATGAGGTGGACCAATAATAAAAACGAAGGTAATTTTGTAATCACACTAAATCTAAATAATATGTTGCCATGTAAGTGTTTTTGTTTTTCCACAAAGTCTTTAAAACCTTGAGGAAAGAGGCTTTATTTTCAGTTTCTGCTTTAACTAACAAGCATAGTTTTCTGCATTTCACAACATTTCACATTAAGAAGAAAGGAACATACAACCAAATTCCCAAAATCCTTCCATATGTGTAGAGGAAGGGATCATAATGAGAAGAAATAATAAATAATACCCAAGCATCTTGGATGATAGCTGCCCAAGAATCTATATGGCCGGGGGCCTGCCCATCTACAGGACCACCTTTCCCCACATGTCCCCTAGAGAGCACTGTGTTCGGGACAGCAATATCTCCTCTCCATCCCCGGACCAAGGGAGGCTAGACTGAGCTCCGCAAGAGCCAGAGCCTTCTCAGTGGCATCACCAATGTTGTGGAATACCCTCCCGGAGGCTATACAGGCCGTATGGGATCTCTCCCAATTCTGCAGGGCCTGTAAAACAGAATTATTCTGATTAGCCTACGATATCTGAGATGGCAACCACCCTTATAACTGAGTGAATACCAACTATGAGAAATTAGATAATTTCTCAAAGACCACCATCAGATTTATTTATTTATTTATATCCTGCCCTCCCCGCCAAAGGCAGGCTCAGGGCGGCTCGCAAATTAAAGATCATACAATCACATTTGTGTGACCAAATACGATAAGACAACAATAAAAACATAAAAGCAATTTCTAAATTAATTGACATTAACAGAAATTGAATTGGCCCACTAAAGAAACCATGAACTGCTGTAAGAAGTTGTGTATAGCACCATTAAGTAATATTTATAATGTTATAGTTTTTAGCATTATATTGTTTTATTGATTGGCTGCTCTTAGTTGCTCTGAGTTCATTCGCGGAGAGGGTGGGATATAAATTTAAAGTAAATAAATAAATATAAATGCAGCTAGCCTGAAGCCAAAGCAGGGAACTGGTTCAGCAGACGGTACTAGTCATTGATATGACATCCCCCTACTGGCAAACTCCCTAGGGGAGTGTGGAGCTTGTTTACTACATTGCTTTCCTTGATGTTTCCTGAGAGGTTGAGGTGGCCCATAGTGTGGGTTGACAGGAATCTCCTAAATCTGCTGGGATTGGGGCCTGTAAGGTCTCTGGTATTGCTGGTGGACAATATGCCTTGGGAAATACCTGTGCTTGAAGCCTTGGGTGGGTGGGACAGTTATATGTAAATACTTTGTGGTAAGTTTGCTTTTATAACTCTGTCAAGCTCATCAGCTTGGGTTTTAAAAAGTATTATGCCCTCAAAGGGCAAATTCTCAGCTTTGGCCCTAGTGTCATTAGGCAGGGTGGTGGAGCAAAATCAAGAATCCTTGCATAGAATCACAGCCATAGCCCTGCTACCAGTGTCAACCACATGATGAGCAGTGTGGATCTTCTGCTTCCCTAACTTAATGCCCTCAGGTTGGATTATCTTTTCTAGAGACCTCTTTTCCTCAGGCAAGGTATCAAGATGCTGAGTGATATATTCCTAAAGGAATACCTGATACCTTCCTATAATGACATGGAAATTTGATGAGATGTACATTCTTTTTAACTGAGGGTGTCTAGCTTTCTACATTCTTTGTCAAAAGGGGAACTGGGAGTCCCAGAGTGAAGTTTGGAGGGGAGGATCTCCATAGCAAGTGAGTTTAAAGTGGGGTGGGTAAAAAGCAACTTGCAGCCTTGCTCCTTAACTTTATATGTGGCCTCACGTTTCCTGGCAGAGGAAGACACTGAGGCAGGCTTTGTCCACATCACCCTGAAGATGTCAAGAAGTCCCTACAGCATTGGGAATGCTACATACTCTGATGAAGATGGATAGAGGACTTTGAGGACTGGATAGAAAGACTGAGGGATTCCAGGGATTTTGTCATCCAAATTAAGTGTTCAACTTCTGGGGTTTCCATTCCAACTTGTATCTGACAAAGGGACTCTGGACAGTTTATACCCTGAAAATCTTGTCTGTCTCTAAGGTGCTACTAGACTTGAATCTAACTCTACTACTCCCAGACCAACATGGCTACCCAGTGAAACCCATTCATCATAGATTTCCCTTGTACTTACCAAAGTCTATTATTTAAAGAATTATTTTAATTGTGTAGGCAATCTGAGAAATAAATAGAGTAATGGGACTGTGCTTATTTCACTTTTGCACAAATTTCCTCTTTCTTGGAAAACAGATGCCAGATAAGCCTCAGATTGCCCCAGCAACCCTTAGCCTACAAAATAAAGGGCCTAAAAAGATCTAGCATACAAACCATACAAACATTAAACTGCCTGAGGAAATCAGTAAGGCAAGGCCTTAACAACAGTATAACTACTTGACTGAAAATAAACAACTTTAAAATACAATTTGCTGTTTATATAGGGGAAGTGTTTTCTGCTGATTTAACAAAATGGCTGAGCAAAGTAGCAACATCTCAGATGCTATCTTAGCAAAACAGAATTTATAACTTTCCTTTGACACTGAAATGGCCTTCCTGTTAATTTTAATTTCTGAAAGCTGGATACAAAATAATGTTGCCAGGGTGCAAATCTACTATGATTAAGAGTTATGTGGCGATTGCAATTCATATACACATCAATGTGTGAAAGGTAGTTTTTTTTTAATAGAGAAGTGCTCTGTTATAGGACTTTTCCACACATTTTTGTTGTTAGTTCTGGTCTCCTGTCTTTTGTTGGTTCAGTTAATCCCGATTTCCACTCACATTTTTTGTGCCTTTAGTTTTAGGCAGGTTCTCTGAATTCCCAGCTTTCATTTTAAAAAGAAAATCTTTACTCTCATGGAGATATAAGAAAAAAGGCGTATCTCTGCAAGGGAAAAAGCTAGAATGCTACAATGCTCCAACAATACCACAATATTTTAGGGGCATTTTTGTTTAAAAGGGGGTGCTGTGATACCACTGATGATGACACCACCCTCCCTCAAAAACCTCATTACTGAAGGTATGTGCAGAAGAAAATATACTGACTCCACAACTGTGAAAAAACGCAAGGTGGGAAGATGTACAGAGCAATCATGCCCAAACTGATTACAATGCTTGTGGATCATCTCCCAAGAAAACCAGGAGTAAGCTGAGCTTGCCCCTAGTGTGAAACCAAATTTCCACATGAGATGTAACTAATAAAGGTACATTTAACAATGAATTATTAAACATGCAGACTATTAGAAAGAAAGCTGGCTAGTCGAAATCTTAGCAAAATTGTACTTCAAGATCTGTCTTCAAATGCTTGGCAAAGCTACAACACTAGGCTTCCCAAACCTCCCGCTCTGGCGGGAGACTTCTGGGTTCGCAGCCTGATCCCCCGCTTTTCAAAACTCTGGAAGCGGGGGTGGGGGGGGGAGAACATACCTGTAGGCATCATGTTGTAGAGCTCCTGAGCCCTTTGCAAAATGTCTGCCCCTTTAAGGCTGGGCAGGAAGCAGGAAGGGCTTCTGAGAATGGCCCCTCCCTTTCTTTTGCTTTCGTTTTCACAGCAAGTAGAGTTGTCCGGAAGAAGATCTGGTAAGTGTGTGTGAGAGGGAGGGGGCAGGGGATTCCCTGGTTTGGAGGCCCTCCCCACCCTTTAGAAAGCGTAGGGGGGGGGAGGGAAATGTCTACTGGGCACTCTATTATTCCCTATGGAGAATAATAGGGAATAATAGGGAATTCCCATAGGGAATAATAGGGAATTCATCCGTGGGTATTGGGGGCTCTGGGGGGGGCTGTTTTTTGAGGTAGAGGCACCAAATTTTTAGTATAGCATCTAGTGCCTCTCCCCAAAATACCCCCCAAGTTTCAAAACGATTGGACCAGAGGGTTCAATTCTATGAGCCCCAAAAGATGGTGCCCCTATCCTTAATTATTTCCTATGGAAGAAAGGCATTTAAAAAGGTGTGCTGTCCCTTTAAATGTGATGGCCAGAACTCCCTTGGAGTTCAATTATGCTTGTCACACTGTTGTTCCTGGCTCCGCCCCAATGTCTCCTGGCTCCACCCCCAAAGTCTCCTGGCTCCGCCCCCAAAGTCCCCAGATTTTTCTTTAACTGGACTTAGCAACCCTATACAACACACAGTGCTGTTCAATTAGGATTGCTAACTCTGGGTTGGGAAAGATTTGGGGTTGAAGCTTGGGGACCTGAAGATTTGGGGTTGAAGCCTGGAGAGGGCTAAGTTTGGGGAGGAGAAGGAACTCAGTTTGAGGAGGAGCTACAGAGACCACAAAGCAGCCATTTTCTCCAGGAGAACTGATCTCTATGGTCTGGAGATTGGTCGAAAATTCCAGGAGACCTCCAGGCCCCACCTGGAGGCTGAACATCTTATAATCCATCCACATAGTTAGCCAGTGCCCTTCACATGGAGTGCATTTCATAAAAAGGTACATTTAAATAGTGTTCACATGGCATCCATATTGTGAGACACTGGCATCAATATTGTGAAACACAGGACTGACAGAAATATTGACTAATCTTGTAGTTTCCTGTATCACAAGACTCCCTTCCAACTGATTTCACAAATGAAAACGGTGTAACAGTTAATGTATTGCTTATTCAAAGCCACTGAAAGAAGTAAATAGCCAGTTTATAAACCAATTGAGTGCATCTGCACTGTTATCTCCTCATTCATCTCACTTTTTCAATTTAGCTTCGTTAGTGATCCATATGGTACAGTGCCCCTGCTGCTTGGAACAGTTATTCACTGCAAAAAATCTTCTAACAACAGGAAGCTAATAGTTTAACCGTTCTTCTAAATTTGTTTGACAAAACTGACATTTAACGTGCCATGTCACGTTGTCAGTAATCAGCAATTTACCTCAAGGCAGTCAGTGGATGCTCATTTTATTTACCTCTCATAGTTAAGAGCATAATTAATATTCTACTCTGAAACAAAGATTAGAGATTTGACAAACATTGTAATTTAAATTCTCCATTATTGCAAACATTAAAATCAAACATCTCCTACATGCCCCATTGCGTAAATGACACGTGTAGCTGTAATTTAACTTTTTAGATTTTAACACCACAAACTAATTTCTGCTGTCAGTTTAATGAGTTGGAAAACACAAATCTTACCACTCTCTGAATGCATAGGCTAACAGCTAAACTAGTAGGAAAGCATAATTTGGTTTCATTGCAAGATACTTCCAGCTTGCACACAATTTGCTGCCAGCTCCAAGATCAGCAGGAACACAAGTCAAAAGACTTGTAATCTCCTGCTCTTCTGTATCAGAATCTCATTCTGTCAGTTTATGCCTCTCCCTAGCTTGTTTGGGTGGAAAGAGAACAAGGAAAGCTGCATTGTGCACCTTACACAGCAATCCAACATTTAAATGCCAACCATATAACTGGTAATCCTCACTTGCTTTATATATATATAAATCCAGCTCTTTAGTTGGTCAATGTTAATTATATAACCGGCAATTTCCTATGACAGTAGAACCAAATACTCAAACGGCTCTAGTCTTGACAGCTCTTAGGAAAACAAATGAGTGCACTTTTAATATATGCTAATTTGGGCTGGAATTCTGGCTTCATAAATTCTGTGTGACTGATCAAAATTATTATTATATAGAAAACCTTTAGGCAACTACATGGGCTCATTAAACAAGGAAGTCTGGAATTATTTGCTCTGGTAACACTTTTTTTGTGTATTTGTATAACAGAGGGAATGTGTTAGAAAGAATTAAGCAAATACAAGAAAGAGCTGAAAATATATTTTTATTTTTTTCTGTAGACAATCTTAAGTCCCCTTCCACAGAAGCACAGACTTAATAGAGAGGCTGCTGTTTCTTCCTTCTCAAACCATGCTACACTGCAAAGCCCCTGACTCGCTTCACTCCTTTACAAGACTTCATTAGTCACTGCCAAATTCAATCTGTTTCAGTTATTTTACATTCCATTCCCAAAGGAAAAGCACTCTCCCCAGTGACTGCAGGTTAAACTTCTAAAAAGATAAACTGGCTCATTTTATAATACATCAAGTTACTATGTCTCAACTCATTCTAGCGGCGCCAAAAAGGAAGGAAAAAACCCTATAAATATTGTTAACTTTGCTATGATATTGAATGGAAAAGAGATATGTTTATAAGGCAGCAAGATTCTTGAATGCAAAGGAATTTCAACTCTTGAAGAATCAATAACCGCGTAAGAAACACCATTTTCTTCCAACCATCCCAGGAATTTCCATTTTGCAGAATCAAAGTCATGGAACTACACCCCAAAAAACATGTTGCTTTGCTGATGCATATTTTACACAAATTTGATAGTTGTTCTGGATTTTTTAGGAAAAAAAATGACTTGCTGAAAATATTTGTAGTGGCTTACAGACATTCCAGTGAAAAAGGAAAGATGGAACCAGAGGTCATTTTGTTGAAAAATAGGTGGTGGAGCTCATCCAGGGATTGTTATGCAGCTGCACATACTATTCAATGGATAAGGAGGTGAAACTCTCAGGAGGAGGAGGAGGAACCCTCAGAAAGGTTCAGGAGCTGTGCTCCTGTGAGCTCCCACTGAATCTGAGGCCTGGATGGAACATAGCTCAGTAGCAGAATATTTGCCTTGCATGCGGATTCCTGGCAAGGTTTGAAATCAACGAAAAGCTTGCCAGTTTCCTTCTCATCAAGGATAAAAGTGATCACTTTTTTGTTGACATTGACTTCTGTGCGCTTCTGGGAGGTAAGCAGCATATTGTACTGTCAGGTGATCCCTGTGTGAATGGAGGCGAAGAAACTGCTCAGCACTAGAGTTGCAAGGGCTGAAGGGATTGCTTCAGATCACAGCTGTGCAGCTTCTGAGCAAGCCCAGAGTTATGCTCTTGGAACCTTCCCTTGTTAGCCTCTATTTTTATATTCCAAGTAAGACATCAGGCAATGCATATAATTATCAGTATTCCTTTGGTCCTGGGTTGTTGTTGTTGTTATTTATTAAATTTGTGAATCGCCTCTTTCTAGCCAGTGCTGGGCTTTAGGCAATGTACAACAAGAAATACACATAAAATCAATAAAACCAGTAGTCTAAAACAGTTGCAACCCAATGAACCTACTTTATAATGTGCTGTAATTCTGCTTTCTAGGCATTGGGAGCAGTCCCCCACCTTAAGTGGAGAGAGAGGGGGTGCCAGCCTGGCAACCGTCACTGTCCTCAAGCAAAAGCCTGGTGGAACAACTCTGCTTTACAGGCCCTGCGGATTTGTAAAAGATCCCGCAGGGCCCTGGTATCTTCTGGCAGAGAGTTCTACCAGGTCAGGGCCAGGTCTCAGAAAGTCCTGGCCCTCATTGAGGATAGCCAGACCCCTTTAGGGCCAGGGATCACCAGTAGATTTTGATCAATAGAGTGTAGTGCTCTTTCAGGGACATAGTGGAGGCGGTCCTGTAGATGCATTGGTTCCAGACCTCTCCAGGCCTTAAAGGTCATAACCAAAACCTTGAGTTTCATGAAATATATAAAGGGAGATTCTTCCTTTAGATTTACCATACCCCTGCTGGAATCCCTAAATCTGGTGAACACTTTCCTGCCACCACTCAACTGGCTGCTGGGGGTGGTCCAAATGGGGGAGAGCAGCAATATTCTGGCATGTTAATGTCATTCACTGTGCACCCAAAAGTGACATCAGCATTTTGCCTGGGACACTCTGCCATTTGGCAGAGTGTCCCAAAGTATCAGCAAATACTTTTGGCCTTTCTGCAGTATGAAAACAAGATTTTAAATTGTTTTGAATAGTACTTTTCTCACTGAGAAGGCTAGGACATATATAGGAATGATACATCTTTTTTATTTACACATAATTTCAGCTAGTTCTTCCTAAAAAACAAAATGCATTATTCCTCTTCTCTCTTAATAATATGCTTATCAGCAGTTTCATGTCACTGAAAAATGCACAAAAGCTGATGGTCAGGCAGAGATGGAGGCAGAACCAGCAGGCACGGCCTGGGACCAACACACCTGAGGGACTGCCTCTCTCCATATGTTTCCCAGAAAGCTTTGTACTCAATATCTACTGATTGATCCTGGCCCAAAGGATGTCCCCTTAGCCTCGACCAGAGCCAGGACTTTTTATGCCCTGGCCTGGTGGAACATGCTCCTGTCAGAGATCAGGCCCCGTAGGATTATTACCATTCTGCAGGGCCTGTAAAATGGAGCTGTTTTGCCAGGCCTTTGGCTGAGACAGTGGGCATCCAATAAAATCTTGGCCTCCCCTGCTGAAGCTCACCATCTTCATGTTGCTCAGACTAAGAAGATCTAGAGACCAATGGCACCAGATGGAAACTTTTGCACACTGACGAATAGTTTTAATCGATGTTGTTTTAAACTGTTCTGTTTTACACTTTGTGTACTGAAATTTTTGTTATGTTTAGACTTTGTTTTTGTGATCCGCCCTGAGCCCACCTGTGAGGAGGGTAGAATATATAAATTTAAATACATAAAGATATTTATGCTCCTCCATGATCTCTGTGTGCTTAGTCAACATGCAGAGAGTAGTTTTTGTCTTGTTTGACCATTTTCTCAAAGTCACTTTGTTATACAGCCTTCTAACTGACATAACCTGAAAAAACATCTACTTTAGCAGGTGGACTATGTTCGTTTATTCCTTACCTTCCCCTCTTTCCTTACTCATCCAAAATGGAATTAGGTGATAAACATAAGAAAAAGAGAAGTGGTTCTTGCGTAGCCACAAGGCCATGAAAAGGACAAGGCTTAAAGGATAAAGGGGGCATTTTCGTTTTTGTTAAAAGAATCCCAGAATTACACTTTCAAAAGTTTGTTCTTTTTCTTTATTTACATTTTCTGCTTTTTTTTAAAAAAAAATCTATACGTTTCCTTTGCAACTCCAGAGTTTTGTTTTTGTGCATGTGTGTGACTATCTCAAGTCCATTCTTTTGCTTTATGGGTCTTTCAAATGAATCATAAACAGAACTTTACTTTCCAGTTCTGTTGTGGGTTAGATATCATAAGATAAAGGCTGCTTTCTTACTCTTATATCCTGCAATTATTTGTTAAAGCTTTAAAATCTTATTCTGGCTTCGAATCTTCTCTGATAAATCTTCTCCCAGTAACAGATTTTTTCTAGGGAAAAAGTCAACAAATATAAGCAACCCTTCACTAACTGAAATCTATTATGAGCCTAAAATGAGATTCGTTTATACAGACGCTATGTGCAGAGATGCAAAAGATGGGCAATTATATATGAAAGTTAACTATGGATAGACATTTCAGAGGACTAGTTCAGAACTGAATATTGTGGCATTTATTTTGGATGTGTCAATTTGTTTTGAAATGCTTGTATAATGTGAAGCTATGTGTGACATTTTCCATCCCACAGGCTAATGGGGAAGTCTAATGGAAATGTGATATGTTGCAAAGTGACAGTATTGCATACTTAGTGTTTGACTTTAAACTAAGTGTCTAAAAACCACCCAAATTGGTTTTAATGAAACTTCAGGTACCAGGAAAACAGCATCAGAGCTGCTGTCTTTCAACAAAATCTCTGTTTTTTTAAATGCAAGCACAGAGCTCCATAGGCAACTCCATTAAGCTCAAGAGAGGTGGCATGAAAGCATTGCTTGGTGTTTTGCTCACAATGACCATAACGTTAAGTGGTTGGGTGGACCCATTTACAGTTAAGTTTGTTTGATTCTTCAAGCCTCTCAAAACTGAATTGGGTTGTGAACTATTTAAATTGTTCTTTAGACTCCCCACACAGCTGCTGAAATGTTTCTAATCCTGAATTAGAAACCCACTCCCTTTTGCTGCAATGGGAAAGTGAACTGTATGAATTATCAACTAAGTTTGCTAGTTCTACAAAGGATTGTACAGATCACAAATAGTTGAATTTTCATTTAGAAAAGTTATGTTCTAAATGACTCAACAAATTATTTTGCTGCTGCTGCATTATTTGTTGTGATTTAACTACCAATGCATCTGGGCCTGTCATGAGTGAAAGCAATGTTCTGCTGTATTCAGACTAGATAATATACTTTTTCAATACAGTACTGCGAACTTGTTGGATCAGCAGATGCAATTCCCTGTAATGTACACTCAGCCATTTTACTTATAAAGTAAAGAAAACTGAATACTAGTCAAGTCTGAAAGAACTGATACTATAATTTGTATATTTTCTGTATAAACAAAAGCCTGCTTTTAAGTCCCAACTTCATTTTTATCTTTCCCTTGTTCTTTCTATTTAGCTGCTGCATCCCATCTATTAAATAAGTATATCATAGTAAGTATATTCAAGGTATAAGTTTTTTGTGTACAAGCACACTTCTTCAGATGCCCTGAATAAAATTTTGTTGGTCTTAAAGGTGCCACTGAACTCAAACTTTGTTCTGCTGCTTTAATAAAATAATAATAATAAAATTTTATTTATATCCCGCCCTCCCCGCCTAAGCAGGCTCAGGGCGGCTAACAATATCCATAAAATATACAATACAGTAGTTATACAAGACATTAAAATCGACATTATCTAAAAACCATTCTAAATTCACATTCACAATTCACAGTTCACATTTAACATAATTTGACAGTAACAGTGATGTTCCTGGCGCTATTTCTGTCAGTTTATGTGATAGCGAAGATCCCTGAGGCAAAATCATTTTGGCGGATCCATTTGTTTAGCGATCATTAATCAGCAATCTGTAAAAGCCAGCCTAAAAAGGAAGGTCTTGCAGGCCCTGCGGAATTGGTCAAGACTCCACAGGGCCCGCACCTCTTCCGGGAGCTGGTTCCATAGGAATGGAGCTGTGATGGAGAAGGCCCATGTGCGGGTGTTCTGCAATTTGGCCTCCTTTGGCCCAGGGATAGTCAGCTTGTTCTTTCCTGCTGACCTCAGTGCTCTCTGGGGCTCGTATGGGGAAAGACGGTCCCTCAGGTAGGCAGGTCCTCGGCCATATAGGGCTTTAAAGGTAATAACCAGCACTTTGTAGCGAACCCGGTATGTAACTGGCAGCCAGTGCAGTTCGCGCAGCCCTGGCTGTATGTGCTCCCACTTCGGGAGTCCTAGTAACAGCCTAGCTGCTGCGTTCTGCACCAGCTGCAGCTTCCGGGTTCGACACAAAGGCAGCCCCATGTAGAGGGCATTACAGTAGTCCAGTCTTGAGGTGACCGTCGCATGAATCACTGTTGCTAGGTCCCGACACTCTAGGAAAGGGGCCAACTGACTTGCTCGCATCAGATGAAAAAATGCTGACTTGGCAGTGGCTGCTATCTGGGCCTCCATTAATAATGAAGGCTCCAGTAGAACTCCCAGGCTCTTGACTTGGGGCGCCGCTTTCAGCGGTGCACCGTCAAAAACCGGGAGAGGTATTTCCCTCCCCAGAGCGCCGCGGCCCACGCAAAGGACCTCTGTCTTCGTCGGGTTTAACTTCAACCCACTCAGCCTAAGCCACGTTGCCACAGCCTGCAGTGCCTGATCCAGATTCCCTGTGGCGCAGCCAGGCCGGCAGTCCATTAGCAGATAGAGCTGGGTATCATCTGCATATTGATGGCAACCCAGCCCAAACCTCCGGGCAATCTGGGCAAGGGGGTGCATATAGATGTTAAATAACATCAGGGAGAGAACTGCTCCCTGGGGCACCCCACAGGCTAGTGTGCGCCTCTGGGACCGCTCGCTCCCGATTGCCACCCTTTGTCCCCGACCCTTGAGGAAGGAGGAAAGCCATTGTAGGGCCAACCCCCTAACCCCTATGTCGGCGAGGCGGCGGGTCAGTAGCTGATGGTCGACTGTATCAAACGCCGCCAACAGATCTAACAACATCAGCACCGCGGTGCCACCTCGATCCAGTTGCCGCTGGAGGTCATCTACCAAGGCAACCAGCACTGTCTCCGTCCCATGGCCCAAACAGAAGCCAGACTGGCAAGGGTCTAGGATGGAAGCGTCTAGGATGGATTAGACCAACATGAGCAGAAAACAACAACTGTGTACAAAACACACCATGAAAATATATACAAAGTAATTCTTATTGTCTATGTTTGTTTCCAATAATATCAAATACACAGCATATCAAAAAGTTTCACAAAAGGAAAGGATTCACAATATTTCAATGTCCAGAAAATGTCCAGTCCTTCTCCCTTCTTATTCAATCCTGTGTGGTATCCAAATTCCTTACAAAAGCTGGCTCCAACGTGCCCGTCAACTTGGATCACGTTTTGCATATAATGCTTCCTCGAAGAGCCAATCTGCTCAATTTTTCTTTTTGACGTCAACTAAGACCACGATCAAATTTCCAATAGGCACTAGCTCAGACCAACATGGCGACCTACCTGAATCCATATGAAGTTGATTTAATTCTCACTGATGTAAAAAATTCCTTGTTTAGCAGACTTTACCCACAGTTTTTACATTGTCAGAACTGAATTTTTAAAGTCGCCATGTCAGTTTTAAACCTTGACCTGGAAATAAAATATGCTTAGCCATGGTCCCTACATACACTGGTGGCAGCTTACCTGCATATTGCTCTTACTGTTCCTTGGTAGGTTCAAATTCCTTCAGATTTTATTAGCATACTTTTTGAATGGGTGTGCCCTGTTTGGTTAGGCGCCCACACAGCAAAATCATATACAGAACCACTAACAGTTAAAGTCACTGCCAGCAAGGAAGATCATGCTGCAGACCAAGAAATCACTTAGTTGTTCATAAACTGCAGAATTTTGGAAAGCTCCAATACACCAGAGTGGGGGTGTCAAACATGTGGCCCGTGGAACACATTCGGCCTGTGCAGGGCTCAAATCCACTCCCCCCCACCCCTGAACAACCTTCTTCTCCTTTGTCCTTTTCCAGGGCTGCTGCTGCACCCACATGATAGCTCCCTCAGTGGCTTTTTGCTTTCTGCCTCTTGTCTCCTCCCCTCCCCTCTCTCACACACACAGCTCCTTGTGCAGGAGAGATATGAAGACAAATCTCTCTCTCTCTCACACACACACACACTCAAAAATGCAGGTTCTGTTTCCTTCTCCCTGGCTGCTTCTCCTCTTCTGGGGAGGAAGGGAGGGGGAAGAAAGACAGAGAGAAAAAACAAAGTTGAAATGACTCCCATAGCAGGTATAAGCTTTTGTGTGGAAGCACATTACTTCTTCTTCAGAGGGAGGATGGATGAATTATTCTGACAAGCACAATGTGCATTGAGGAAATTATTTTGGCTGAACAGTTGTTTTTTTAAAAGACATGATTTCTCTGTTCCTATTGGATTTATTTTCTTTCAAAAAGACCCTGATTAGGAATTAGAACACTTGGATTGGTCCTTACATCTTGCAGAGTGGAGTGATTTCAGAAGCCAAATGATACTAGCATACATTGGTGATGAGACAGGAAAACTAGTTCTCAATTCAGTCCAGGAGGATGTATGGTCTTGAGCTTCATTATCAATTGCAATACAGCAGTCTCTCTTTCTAGCCTCCCTTTGAAATTCCTGTGTAAGAGCACTGTTACTCTTCGGTCAGCAACTGAATGCTGAGGTTTCTAATGCCAGCCTTATGTCTATTTACTCTTTTGCGGTCTCAGGGAGGGCAGTAGGATGATGTGGCCGGGTGGTGGTGGTGGAATAACACACTTATAAACATACTTTTGGTGAAAACAGGGCACACAGAAGTAAGAGCAGGGGCGCAGCATAGGGATGGATCCAAGCATTAGGCAACCCGTCTGTCACACGATGAACCCGCTACCGGGCCCGCCTGCCGGGAAAACCGAGTTGCAAGACATTGGGGACACAGATGGGCACCAGCCTCTGCCTGGCCCCCTCCTGCCACCTGGTGGTGCGAGCCAGCCGGCAGCCCCCACCGGGGTATGCGGCTGAGAGGCTCTACCCCCAGGGCCCCTAATGGAGGCCCTCAAAATGGAAGAGGCATGCATGCAGGCACAGCCTCCTTCCCCAAAGGACCAGTCCCAATGCCCAAACCGCCCAACCATAAGCTGTGACAAAACAAGCAGAAAACAAAGCTACATAACAACCAGAATAAAAACTCTGACAATAAATCTAGGGAAAACTGGAAACTAAACAGACTCAAAAACTACAGGGTGGGTGGGCAAGCAGGCGAGTGGAGGCAAAAAGGCTACACTTGCGTCTTTAGCAAACTTAAATAGCCTCAGTTCCCGCGCTTGGTTTCAAACCAATCCCAGCACTTTCTGTGGCAGCTGTGGATTGGTCTGGACTTGCTGGGCTCCTCACCTCCCTGGCTGTGGTGCAAAAGCCAGCTACAGACCTCCCCCCGCCCCCCAATTGCCCATCTTCAGGAACCGCAAATGACAGCAAAGGTGAGTGCTCCAGTTGGGCTTTATCCTCCTGGACTGAATCCTCTTGGATGGAACTGAGACCTAGGTTTCCTGTCTCATTACCAATACTGGTATCTCCATGCCTACTACCCCTCTGCATATCACACTTAATCCAATTAAGCTTGCTATTGTCATTCACCTGCTATTGCCATTTGACATTTTATGTCAGATCCATCCCTCATAACAAATGAGTCTGGCACCTCTGCACTAGAGGCTCCTCTGGTGACTAAGGGTGATAGTGGGTCAGGCCCATCACTAGGGTGGGGCATCTTGGGACCATGGCCCCTTTTTGCAGCCATGCCCCACCAATATCCTCTCTTAGAGCTTTTTTTGGTATCAGTTCTGTTATGCTGCACTGTGCCTTGTCTCCAGCTGGTTGGTTCTGCACCACCTTCTCTACCATCTGTAACTTTCCTGTGCCTTCTCCTGATTAGCTGTGCCCAGTCTGCCCATGATTAGTCTGTTGCCCATGATTAGCCAGCCATGATTAATCAATGTCTCTTCCCTTCTCTCCAAAATGCATGGATCCGCCCCTCCCTGTACTCTTGCATGTGGGCCAATGAGCGTTTTGAGAAAGCGTCTGGAGCACAACTTCATCCTAAAGCAGAAAATGGGAGCTGCTGGGAGTGAATTAGGCACCATGGCCCGAGTTCCTGTCGGTAGGCAAGTGGAGGTGGAAGAGAAGCAGTTGTGTCTGGCTCACTCCTGTCTCACATAACCACTTCCTTGTTTTCCAGCTTAGTATGTCTTACCCTCCCTCTGCCACTCCTGCATCAATGAAAGTGGAGCAGCTGAGCAAGCCCACCCAGCAGTTGGGTGGCTAATCAGGTTGAAGGGTGCAGCATGGCGGGAGAGGCAGGAGGGCACGCAGGTGGAAAGGTCACCATGGAGCCAGCCAGAGGAGAGGCCAAGTGAGGTGGCCACCCGCTCTCTTGGCAAAGGTGCTGCTCACAGCCTGCCCTGGAGTTTGCAACCAGCCTGATGATGGTAACATGAGACAAACCTCGACCCAGGTTATGCATGTTTTCTTAGGTCCGAGCTAGACAGGATGGGCTGGAAGGAGAAGGCTTGCAAATGCACTTCCCTCCTGTTTTTAATAGCAAGACCCAGTCAAATCCAGATGGAGGAGCAAGGAAAAGTGTTAGGGATGCCAACTCTGACATATAATGGCTGCCTCACAAGAAAAAAATGCCCCACAAGCAAAATAAATCCTGGCTGTGGGACTGCAGTGGATGCTATAAGGAAGACAGGTCTATTAGTGCAGTGGGTCTGGATATGCACTGTTGAGGTGAGGTGGACTGGATTTCGGGTCCAGAGGTACTGCTTCCCACCACCTGTTTTTCCCAGGATGGGATTTCTAGACTGGCCAAGCTATCTTGAGCTGGAACAGGATCCACCTCACTGTGTAGGGACATTATAACTTGATTTTGAAATTTAAATCCTGATATGCCTATGGTGCAGGATCTACTTTGTTTAGTTAGTAAGCATGGTGTCCTCAAGGAATTTCTAAGCACACCACAAAGGGTTTTTTTTTTTAAAAAAAAAATTATTTAACAGCAATCAGATTTTAAGCTTCTGTTCTCTAGCACAATGGTGGCATGTAATGGACTTTTTTAAGAACACAGGACAAATAACTGCAACAGCTACAGAAGAAAATGAGGATTGAATGGCCAGTTGTATATGTATACTGCTAGAGGCCTTAGGGGAAGAATCCTGTGAGGTTTTCAAGTGAGGCTTGGAGTATCTTCTCTTAAGCATGGAGAAGAGGATCACTTTTCTGTCTTCCTCCAACTCTACCCCCCACAGAGACAGAGGAAAGGGGTTTACTTTAGCCTTCTTCCTTTACTTCCTCTTCTTTCTCCTTCTTGCTCCAGATACTTTCCTTTGGCTGCCAGACCGGAGCTCAGAGCCATCCATCCTTGGCTCTGGTGAGTAACACTTCTATAGTCAGGTTAGCCAGTCTGGTTCTGGTGAGGCTCTTTTTCCCACTTCGTTCCTCACTCTGCTGTTCCTCCATGTGATTGACAGCCAGCCCAGCCTATTAGGTGGCTGTCAGTTTTGCCTTGCTTCCTCCATCTCTTGGTCTTTTAAGGCCTGGTGTAAACATCACCCTGCCTTCAGTGTTGGAGCTGTAGTCATGTTTTAGGCTCCCTTTTCAATCTGGCTTCTGTAGTGGCCAGAGCAGCTGGGAAATTGTGGCATGGAGCTAAACTCTCACCACTCAAAACTATTCCCGCCATTATGGCTCTAGTTCAGGGGTAATTTTGTAGAAAAAGAGGTGCTGGAGCTCATTAGCACAACTCATTTTCATCACTCATTTGCATATGCCACACACCGCTGACATCACCGGAAGGTGTACTGTATCATATCGGCTCAGCATCTACCCTAAAATGCTTCTTGGATTATAATTGTCATAATAAAACCTTACTCCCATCATACTTTTTCAATTATTTTCTCCTATGTGGCCACAGTGGCACCACAGATTTCCATCTGTCTGCTTGATATCTTTTGGTTATTCCCCCCCCCCCCCTTTTTGTGAAAAAAATATTAGAAAGTTTGTTAAATCTTAAAGTTCAGCAAAATTCTCATAGGGATTTGAACAACAGAGCCCAGAAGCAAGTATTTGGCAGGGGGTGGGGTTAAGAAAGAACGAGCACAATAAAGTTTAAAGGTTCCAGAGCTCTGCTCCTGTCCAAAATAAGGCCTGGTTCTAACCACAGGCTTGTTTCCATCTTGCATGCCCTTGCCAGGTGTGAGCACAAACTCCACTGTGGGTCCCAGTTCTATGCTGTATGATGTTCATTCTGTACTGATTTATCATAATTTCCATGACTTTATTAAAACGTAAAAGGCAAAACGAGAGTGTTGTTTCTGAACTCATTCAATTTCGTTTGTTCCACAATGAGGGTGTTTCTGATTATCATAGGCTCCTATTACACTTGCATTCTTTCAACAACCTTTTTCCAGTTCAATAATTTAGACACTATGGCATTCATGTGATCTCTTCCTCATCACTCTTTGCCTTCTCATCACCCTCACTTTGTCTAGAATTATTTATTGGTTGTTAAGTAAATATAATAATGTTAGGCTTCCATCCAAGAACTTCTGAACACCCACCTAGAGAAGCCAAGTGGAAAAGCAGATAATGTAAGGCTGAATGATGGAACAGTTACAAAAGTAACTCAAGATATATGAAATCATAAGCCAGTTATGTCTTATGGGCACAGATTTGTCAGTCTTCTTGCCACCATGCTCAATCAAACTCAAATGGAGTTTTAGGTAAGTTTTAAGTGAAATGAATTACAGAAAAGTGACCTTCTTTCTTTAACACAGTACTTTTCATTTCTGTCTCATTATGTCACCTTTCGGTGATGCAGCTATTAGGCTGTGGGCCATTTCCTTTAATTTCAGAATTTTTCTCTCCCTCAAAGCTGTTACTGACATCAAGGTATAGTCTCCCTCTTTTTTTTTTTTACTCTCTAAGAAGCCATTGTGCTTTCAAAACTAATCTCCCTTCTATTTATATATCAATAGAAAAAAGTCTCTGCTGCAGTATTTCACTAAATAACTACTGGGATTTCAAAAAGAAAACAAGACTATTTCACTCCAAAATGTCAAGATTCAATTCTCCCCACTGTGCTTTTCAGCGCACACAAAGAACAGGATAAAACACATCCCAAAGTGTAGCGAGTGACTACCAATCAAAAATGTCACATTTAGGTAGATGGCTATTGATGTAACTCTGAGAAGAACAATAAGAGGTGGGCTCTGATGATAGTAATTTTTCTGTGGCATGCACACACAGTACAGAGAAAAAGATGACAATAGAGGTAAGCAACCAAACAGAAAGCCTAAAGATAAATAATAGCCAGCAGTGACACAGAGTATAAGTTCACTATGTTCAGACACCCACCACAGATTGATTGGATTTGTGCTTCAGTCCTTCAAGAAAACTAGCAGTGGCAGATTAAATGATCAGATTGTTTGAAGCCTTAAGGATTCCCTAGCTCCCTTTACTTAAAGTAAATGCTTGTGTTCCAGAGAGGAGGATTATAAAGGAACCTGAAGAAACAGCTTTCAACTTCAGCATCTGTCAGTGAAAAAAAACAACCCTGCCACTAATTTTCATGACAACCTATTGCTAGGGAAAAATTCTTACGGTAAAGGTAAAAAATAGCACATCACATCAAAATTTTAAAAAGTTAACTTCACATTCACAACACTTAACAATATTAGCAACAGGGATTGATGCCGTGGCCCAGTAGCGCAGCATCTGCTTTTGAATGCAGATGAATCCAGGTTTACTCCCTGCCATCTCCAGCTGAAAGGACCAGCAGATGTGAAAGACCCCAGAGATCTGCTGTCAGGCAGAGTAGATGACAATGACATTGACAGATCAATGGGCTGCCTCAGTATAGGGCAGCTTCATGTATTCAGTATTCAAAGATCTGTAGATTAAGGCAACTAAGAGAAATCCTAGTTCAAGAGAATGCATTGCCCTGCACTAAGGCATTTTGGAATAGGAGGCAGCTAGCTTAATCTCAGACCAAGCTATATACCAAGCAGGCGTGGCATGGGGGTGAGAAACCACCATAAAAAGACTCTGCAGAAGAAGGCAACAGCAAATAAACCTCTGCTTTTCATATGCCTTGAAAGCCCCTTGCTGGGTTTTTCTGGAAGTTGGTTGCAACACGATGGCACATAGATACATAATATGTTTTGGCCCTTGTTTAACCAGAGGGCACATGAGGCAAATAAAATAATCAAGACCATTATCAGGATTGATTGTAAAACACTACAAAGAAAAGAGGAGTAAATAAACTAAAAAATGATAATGTTTTTAAAGATGCCTGGGTTATGAGGAAGGAAGAAAAGAAGAAGCGTTAGTTGCATTCATTTCAGGGTGAGGGCAGAGGTGATCTGTGGTGCAGAGGCAGGATGGGCATTAAGAGGCAGGGAGTGGTTGCCATTGGAAGGGAGCAGCAGCAAAAGACATAGTCAGGGCTGGTGGCCTCAGGCAGCACATCTTGTTGAGCTGCTGCTGTACATATTAAACCAATATAATGTTTGATAGTCAACCTATAATAAAATCATAAATGTGTTTTCCTGTGTATTAGCATTGCAAACCTTCTTTGTTCTTGCAAACAGCAGAGGAAGTATTCTGCTGAGGATTTTTTGTTGGAGAAAACAGGATTAACCCTGAATTATCCTCTCACAGTCTTAGGACCTGATTCACCAGCAAATTCTAACTCTATTGTGCAGCTGTGGTGAAGCAAAGCTATCATAAAGCAGATAGAATGGCCTGTAAAATCTGGTTAATAGCTTATTTGTATTGTCAGAATATCCCAAAGCAGTTAGAACATATTGCTGAATTTTTCTCTTAGGATTTCAGCTTACTTCATCCTTAACTTTAAATTAGTCTATTTTGTTATTATATTACATATAGATTTCCTAATTGTGTCTTAATATTTTATTTGGATCTGGAAGTCCTCAGGCAAACAATAATAAAATCATTATTCTCCCAAATATATTTATTTTGTTTATGTTAAAATTAAGAAAGAAAGCTAGTTAAGAGTCTACGTTTAATGGATCACTGTTGGTACAAGAGAATACACCAGTTTTCCCTTTATGGTATACGAATGTAAAGGTTCTCAGCATAACAACAGACAATGTTACTGCAGACTCTATTTCTTCTAATACAATGGCCAACAGGGGGTTATAGTTTATGATACTGACTTGTGAAACTACAAATTACTACTCAATTCTTTTGTTAATGTATATATTAGCAAGTACACAGCCATGCCAATTAGGGGTGTTTATTCTACCTGTAAAAGCAGAATATTTTTTATGTTTTTTAAGGGTACAACTGATTAGAATATATGCTTCTGTAATATGTGTCCATAATGGACAGTTATGAAAGACTGTGTCCTGTTTGCAAACAAACTGAATGAAAATGCTGATGTTGCTCAACATTTTATTAGTAGACCAAACAGCATGTGGCTTGTTTAGTTTTAAAAACTCAGCATTAACACTTTGTCAAAATGCCATGCAGATTATAAATTTATGAGTAAAACCTATTTCCAGTAAAGAGAGAGAGAAAAAATGAATATGTGTCCTCTGATATTTCTTCTAGGAACATTAACCTCACTTGTAAATGAAAACAAATGCTGAACATTGACCAAAGAAGAGAAAAACTTGTCTATGGTCATAAGACTGTGGATCAGCACAAGAGGCAGTTTTGTGAGCACCATTTCTGCTGAGACAAAAAACTATAAACATGCATACTTTACATGCCTATCATCTACAGATTCACATTTTTAAAATATTAAATCTTTTCACTCATGTTCCAGTTGGAAGAATAAAGGAAATAATTCATTAAGGTTTTATAGAACATAAACTGGAAGCACAACCAAGATGTCAGGAGAAAGCCAGTTAATTTTTCTCCTAGGATACCCTTTTGGTCACAATGGTAAACTAGCTGCACAAGCTGCTTTGTTTCTGTTCTCCTACAGTTTTGTGTACAGAGGTCCACACTGCTACCCTAAAGTCCAGTGTTAATGCTGAGGTCTTTACCACTACCTCTGTAGTGCATCAGGTTGGGTCAAGTAGACTCAAGAAGAAAAAGAAGATGACAACATTGGATTTATATTCCGCCCTCTACTCAGAGCGGCTCACAATCTCCTTTATCTTCCTTCCCCAAAAAAGACATCCTGTGAGGTGAGTGGGGCTGAGAGGACTCTCACAGCAGCTGCCCTTTCAAGGACAACCTCTGCCAGAGCTATGGCTGACCCAAGGCCATTCCAGCAGGTGCAAGTGGAGGAGTGGGGAATCAAACCTGGTTCTCTCAGATAAAAGTCCGCACACTTAACCACTACATCAAACTGGCCCTTTCTCAACAAATTTCCAGCCTGCAAAGGCAGAAGCTGGAGAGAAATGGGGTACACTCAGTTAAATTATATTAGCTGTTGAATGTGCAGTCTCCAGAAAGAGCCAGGAAAGGGTACAGAATGCTGCTTTCCCGAGAATTTGAAGATGATCAGAGGATAATCAAGGACTCTGAGTAATTAAGACAATATTTCCTTGGGCATGAGAGATTCCTGCTTTTACCATTAGTATGCCATTTTCTTTCTTCAGAAACCACAAGTACATCCTTCTGGCCCATTCATTTTGGGATCATTAATCTTCCTTTGGCAGAACTTGGTATGGAAATTTGCCCCCACCTCTTGTTTCCAAGCCTAGAAATAAACAATCTTTTTTTCTTTCACCCCTGACATAGGTATATAGTTTACCACATTGAGGAACAATCCTGAATGCAGGTAAACATATGCCATAATTTGAGGATATGGAAGTATCTTCTTGATACATGCATCTGTAAACTAATTTCTTCCTCTGGATTGGATGAAATAAAGCATTTGCAAATTCAGGTTAAAACAATTTTATTGGTAACATATGGTAATAAATCTATTTCTTACATCTTTAATAACATCTTTTCTCTACCCCATATATTACTTTCTACCCACCCCTCCCCCCATTACCTGACCCCCGCTGGTGTTATTTACTTAAAGTACTAGTGTTTAAAGGTACCCTTAACTAATAAAAACAAAAATTAATATTCTTCTTTTTTTAAGACTTAATAATTATCAAAAATTGTCCAATGTCCTTTTATTTTCCACTCTTTTTCTACATATCTTCTGAACTTTTTCCACTCCGTCTTAAAAACTTCTAAATCATAGTCTCTTAATATTCTTGTTAATTTGTCCATTTCACCCCATGTCATAACATTTACAATCCAATCCCATTTCTCTGGTATTTTTTCTTGCTTCCACAACTGCGCATATAATGTCCTAGCAGCTGAAAGCAAGTACCAAATTACAGTTCTATTTTCTTTTGGAAATTTTTCCATTGTAATCCCAACAGAAAAGTCTCTGCAACTTTCTTGAATTCATATCCCAAGATCTTAGAAATTTCTTGCTGAATCATCTGCCAATACTTTTTTGCTCTTTCACAAGTCCACCATATATGGTAGAAAGAACCTTCATGTTTTTAACATTTCCAACATCTGTCTGCCATCTTATTGTTCATCTTTGCCAATTTTTTAGGAGTCATATACCATCTATACATCATTTTAAAACAGTTCTCTATAATACTATGACACATCGAAAGCTTCATAGAGTTCTTCCACAAGTATTCCCAAGTTTCCATCTGTATTTCTTTATTTACATTAATGGCCCATTTAATCATTTGAGATTTTACTACTTCATCCTCCATAGACCATTTTAAAAGTAATTTATATATTTTTAAAATTAATTTTTCATTATCTCCAAGCAGAACTTTTTCCATTTCTGTTTGTTCTTTTCTTATTCCTTCAGTTTTGATATAATTATCCACCAAGCTCTTTATTTGTTGCATTTGGAACCAATCATATTTATTATTCAACTCTTCAGCAGTTTTTAATTCTGTTTTGCCACTTTGTATTTTTAATAATTGATTATATGACAACCACTTTTCTTCACCTATCTCAGCCGTTATTTTTATTACTTCAGCTGGCACTATCCATAACGGTCTTCTCTCATCTCCATATTTCTTATATTTCATCCACGTATTTAGCAAATTATTTCTTACGTAATGGTGAGAGAAAAAACCGTCCATCTTCTTTTTTCCTTAATACAAATATGCGTGCCAGCCAAATTTATTTCTGTGGCCTTCCAGCACTAAGAGTTTTTTTGTTTAACTGCGTTATCCATTCTGTTATCCACACTAAACAAACTGCTTCCTGATATAATTTTAAATTTGGTAGTTGAAATCAACCTCTCTCTTTTGCATCTGTCAAAATTTTCATTTTGATCCTTGGTTTCTTCCCAGCCCACACAAATTCTGAAATTTTTCTTCGCCATTTATCAAATTGTTTACTATCTTTCACAATGAAAATAGTTTGAAACAAATACATTATTCTTGGTAGAATATTCATTTTAATTGCAGCTATTCTACCCAGCAATGACAAATTAAGTTTATTCCATTTTAACATATCTTCATCCATTTTATGCCATAGCTTCTCATAATTATCAATATTCTTCATTGTTATCTCCGCACCCAAATATTTTATCTTGGAGGTGACTTCACAGCCCATTAGTCTCTGCAATTCTTGTTGCTTATTTATTTGCATATTTTTACATAGAAGTTTTGATTTTTCTTTATTAATACAAAGTCCCGCCAACTCCCCATATTCTTGTATTTTGGCTAACAAAGGTGTGACTTGTATGGGGTTTTCATTTATTGACAGAGTGTGAATGCGCAGGAAGGTGTGGTCCCCTGAGTGAGTAGATAGTTGGGTGCACTCCAGAACACTGTGGTAAAAGCACAGACTCCACAACAGCCAGTTAACAGTTATATTTTGGGTTAGACGTAAGAGGCAGTCAAGACAGGCAATGGTCATACACAGAATAGCAGTCCTCCAATATGCAGCACCAAATCACAGTCCAATAGAGAAGTCAAAATCAGTCCAATACTTTACATGAATCCAGCAAGTCAGTCAGTAAGTCACTCCTTCCAAGAAACAGTTCAACAGAGTTTCTCCTTCACATATGTTATTCATACAGCATCGCCCAAGGCCAAGGCACGGCATGTAACCAAGGCAAAGTGCTGTGGCTAATGCTACCACAGATATAGTGCAGCCACCCAATCCTAAGCCTGATTGGTAACATGGGCCACACCTGTGACTTCTCGTGACTTCTATCACAGCTGTATAGTTTTAGTTGCATAACCTTGACTCAGCAGTTTAGTTCTTAAAGGAACTCAACACTGACATCCTCCCCTTATGGAACTAAAAACATTCTATACAGGTAACATAAATTATTTACATTCATAGTTCACATACATATCCAACAACATGGCAGTAATATTGCAACTTCACTTCAGACCAAGTTTTATACAGTTGTCTTTATGTTTAAAAGGTGTCTGAGCCTTAGTGAAAATGTCTGCAATATTGTCACTCGTTGCACAGTATTCTAGAGTGATTAGCCTGTCTGTTAAGCATTGCTTCACATTGTGGAACCTGACGTCTGTGTGCTTGGAACTTGATTTAACTCCAAGATTGGTTGCTAGCTTTAAAGCCGCCTGATTGTCCTCAAACACAGTGATAGGTTCTATGTAAAACAAACCAAGGTCAGCTAGTAGCTGTTTGTACCAGGTTAACTCACTACAGACTGTACTGAGTGCGGAATACTCTGACTCGCATGTCGAGAGAGCCACATGTCGTTGTTTCAGAGATCTCCACCCTACCAGGACACCACCCATGAAAATTGCCAGACCGGTGGTTGACTGCCGGGTGCTCTGATCACTAGCAAAACTTGCATCTGCGTAAGCATGCACCTTTAGATCCTTAACAGGTGTTATATACAAGCTTAATTCTAGAGTATGCTTTAGGTATCTAAGGACATGTTTAGCAGCAATCCAATGGCATTGTCTTGGCTCCTTTACAGCCCTTGCCAATTGGTTAGTTGCCATAGCTATATCAGGTCTTGACCAGTTAGCTATATAAGATAAACTTCCAATCAAAGACTGATAGATGCTTTGGTCAAACAGTGGACTATTGCTATCATTTAAGTCAAAGTTCTGCAGCATAGGAGATTGCACTCCCCTGCATTGGTCCATTTTGTAGCTCTTTAACAACTGAGCTATTTTACCCTTCTGTGAGACACGATACCCACCATTTACAGGTTCAATGTCTAAGCCAACATATTGTCTGATGTTGCCCAGATCCCTCACAGTAAACTGTTCATTCAAAGTTTCAACAACAGATTTCATCATCTTTTCAGTTCTACAAATCAAAGCTAAATCATCAACAAAGACAAGGATTAAACATTGCTGCTCCCCTTTTCCTTTGAGAAATATACAAGGGTCAGCTATGCCTTGCTTGAAACCAAGCTTCTTTAAACATTCAGTTAAGAACTGATTCCATTGATGCCCAGACTGTTTTAAACCATACAATGATTTTTTAAGTTTCCAGCAAACATTTGCATTGTTATTTCCACCAGAAAACCAGGTGGCAACTTCATATACAATGTGTGTTCTAGAGGAGCGTGTAGGTAAGCGGTTTTAACATCTAGATGTTTTACAACACAGTTATGCCTGGCTGCATAAGTCAGAGCACAAAAGATTGATGTAGCTTTGAGTGTGGGGGCAAATGTTTCGTCATAATCTTGCATGGACTGCAAGTACCCCTGTGCTACTAGTCTAGCTTTATAACATACATTTCCGTCTGCCCCAGATTTTAATTTGTAAACCCACCTACAACCCAAGAGTTTATGATTAGGTGGTAGTACAGACTCTTCGTAGACTTGTAGCTCCTTTAACGACTCAAGCTCCGCCTTCATGGCTGCGTTCCATCCAGCCTGTTCGTCTTGCGTGAGATGCTTGATGCTGTCGTAGCAGGAAGGCTCAGCAAGGACGACACACGCCTGACCAGGACTGTAGCGATCTGGAGGACGAGTTGCTCTCGTAGATCGTCTGAGAACAGGTTCTGGTTCCTCATCTGACACTCCATGCTGGCTCACCGGCTGCTGCTGCTGCTGCTGTGACACTCCCGCTCCAGAAGACGCAGGTGTAACAGGTTCCGGCTTGATGGCTCTGCTGCTGGGTGAAGGACTCCGCCTCTCGCCTCCAGTTGGTAGTTGCGAATCAGTTTCCACTGCTGTAGGTAGGGATACTGTAGAGGACGTTCTCTCCCAACCGACAGAGGTTTCCAGGAACTTAGCAGAGCAGGACGTTGTTATCTTCTTGTCACCTACTTGGGAAAATCTATAAGATTGGTGATTGTTGGAGTACCCAAGAAATAACAACTTTACAGCCTTATTACTCCCCTTTCGCTGTAGCTGTTTTGGGATGTTTACATAGGCTGGTATCCCAAAGATCTTTATATGGCTAATGGACACTTTCCTGCCGTACCAGACCTCAGCAGGGATCTTTCCAATAGCAGAAGACCAGGAATAGTTCAGCACATGGGAAGCACTCATGATACTTTCCCCCCAATAACTCATGGGAAGGTTACTGTCTCTCAACATAGAGATACACATATTGTAGAGGGTGGCATTCCTCCTCTCGACAAAAGCGTTATGCTGTGGCCTATAAGGTGATGTTCGTTGATGGCTGATGCCATATCTCCTAAATAGAGAAGACATGCGGTCATTACAAAATTCTGTGCCGTTATCAGAAATAATAGCCCTTGGAACTCTCCCAGTTTTCCTGTTGACAAAACGAAGCCAGTTGCTGACGTTTTGGTAAGTCTCAGCCTTGGATTTGAGTAAATAACAAAAACCATAGCGAGAATAGTGATCTTCTATGTGTAAAGCAAACTTAGCTCCGCCCACACTTCTGGTTGGGAATGGTCCAATCAGATCCATGAAAACTAGGTCCAAGATTTCTGCAGACTGGAATTTTGATGGAGACACTGTGGGTGCTGCCTTTGATTTCGTTGCTTTGCAGATCTCACAGTCAACAAAACAATGACAGGCTCTGGGGGTAATTCCTGCAGCTTGCAAGGTTCTCTTGACAGCTTGGAAATTTATATGCCCCAGTCTCCTGTGCCACATGTGTATGCATTCATCATGAGGGGGTCGGTTCATACTCACATGTTGCACAAGGTTTTCTTTCTCCAGAAAATATAAGTTGTCTCTCCTTTTAGCCACCACTGAAACGCCATCACCACTAATCAAGCAGCTCTCAGCTGTAAAAGACACTTTAAAACTCTGCTCAGTTAAAGTGGAGACAGATATCATGTTGTACTTAATGCTGGGCACGTGAAGCATTTGGAATTTTCTCCTTAGACAAGGAATGTTAACAAGCCCAGTTCCTTCTACGTTGGCACAAAGCCCATCAGCTAACATAACACACTGACCTTTAATTGGTGTGTAGGTGTTGAAGAGACTCTTGTCCTTGATAATATGCACAGTCGCGCCGCTATCAATTAAAAACTGATTGCAGAAGGAAGAATAGTTAACAACAAGGTTCACATGCCTGCCTCCCTCCGGAGGTACAGAAGACTGTTTCCTTTTGAAACGTTTACAGCTCCGCTTGAGATGATTAGGGCTGTTACATATAAAGCATCTCCTCACTGAGTAAGTTTTCCCAGCTGCTGCATGACTGTCGGCCCCTTTAAATTCCTCCCGGGCGGGAGACTTGGCTGAATGAGCTGGAGACACACCGAACAAAACTGTGTTCCTTCTCCTCATGTCCTCATTCAACAAACGTTGAGCGATGTTAGACATAGTTATCTCAGCTTTAGGCAAGATATCCAAACAGGATACAAACTGATCATAACTAGCATCCAGGGAGCAAAGGATTATGTAGGCTTTCTGCTGCTCAGAAAAAACCACCTCCTTCTCCTGTAACTGTTGCAAGGTACGTTGCATAAACTCTAGGTGGACATTCATTTCCCCACCAGGCACATATTTTGCACCAAGGAGTTTCTTCATTAAGTATATGTGGGAGCCCACACTCTCACTGACATAGAGAGACTTTAAAGCGTCCCAACAAGACTTTGCACTGCTGGAGGACTTTATGTGGATAAGCTGGCTGTCTTCCAACGTTAGACCAATTAGTGCGCAAGCTTTATCCTCATTACTCCTGTGTTTTGCTATAACAGCTGCGTCATCAGCAGCGTCTAACACAGCTATATTGGGTGGACTCGTCACGTACTCCCACAAACCATGATATTTGAGGATCATTGTGACCTTCTCCGACCAGGTGCAGTAGTTCTCCCCGTTCAGCCTCTTGATGAGGAATCCGGAGACTTGGATACTGGACTCCATTCTGCCTGTGTAAAAAACAAAAAACTGCCACGCCCAAAAATGGCTGTTACTCACGAGTAGACCTCGAGTAGACCACAGGAACTGATGGCACGTAGCGCTCTTACTCTCCAGGAGACCTACGCACTGGGCCCATAACCGATGACAGAGTGTGAATGCGCAGGAAGGTGTGGTCCCCTGAGTGAGTAGATAGTTGGGTGCACTCCAGAACACTGTGGTAAAAGCACAGACTCCACAACAGCCAGTTAACAGTTATATTTTGGGTTAGACGTAAGAGGCAGTCAAGACAGGCAATGGTCATACACAGAATAGCAGTCCTCCAATATGCAGCACCAAATCACAGTCCAATAGAGAAGTCAAAATCAGTCCAATACTTTACATGAATCCAGCAAGTCAGTCAGTAAGTCACTCCTTCCAAGAAACAGTTCAACAGAGTTTCTCCTTCACATATGTTATTCATACAGCATCGCCCAAGGCCAAGGCACGGCATGTAACCAAGGCAAAGTGCTGTGGCTAATGCTACCACAGATATAGTGCAGCCACCCAATCCTAAGCCTGATTGGTAACATGGGCCACACCTGTGACTTCTCGTGACTTCTATCACAGCTGTATAGTTTTAGTTGCATAACCTTGACTCAGCAGTTTAGTTCTTAAAGGAACTCAACACTGACATCTATAAACATTATATCATCTGCAACTGCTCTATATTTGTAAGTAAATTCTTTTATTTTTAATCTTTCTATTTCTTTTTCTTCTTGGATCTGCATCAGTAATATTTCAAGAGTCATTATAAACAACAATGGGGAAAGCGGACCTTTGCTAATTATCATATCTTCTGTAAGATCTGCATTTATACGTAGCCTTGCACGTTGTTCCGTGTATACTGCTTTTATCATTCTTATAAAGCTTTCTTCCAGCTCCATTTTCTCCATTACTGCAAACTTAAAAGTCCCAGTTTAAATTGTCACATGCTTTCTCTGCATCCGCAAAGAATAATGCTACTTTCTTTCTATATGTCTTTCATAATATTCTACAATATTTACAACAGTTCTGATATTATCTCTTATTTGCCTTTTGGGAAGAAACCCCGCTTGATCTTCCTTTATAAAATTTATCAAATGTTGTTTAAGTCATTCTGCCAAGATTCTTGTATATATTTTATAGTCATTATTTAATAGCGAAATTGGTCTAATTTTTTACATTTGTGACATCTCTATCTTCCTTAGGTATCAACGAAATAACAGCTTCCTTCCATGTGTTTGGTATTTTCCCTTTTATTCTTATCATGTTCATCAACTTCTGCAATTTCGGTATTAACTCATCTTTAAAGGTTTTAAAATATTTAGCTGTATATCCATCTGGCCAGGTGCTTTTCCATTTTTCATTGCATTAATTGCTGCTTCAATTTCTATTTTTTCAATTGGATCATTCAAAACTTTTCGCATATTTTCAGTTAAGGGTTCTATTTTTATCTTTTGTAAATACTCATCCATCTTTTCTTTCTTTATTTTAACACCTTTAAACAACTTGGCATAGTACTTAAAAATTCTCTTTTTATTCCCTCTCTTCCATCTACCACAATTTTATTAATAATTTTATTTTCTCTCTTTTTCTTCAGTTGCCAAGCCAAATACTTTCCAGGTTTATTTGCTCCCTCAAAAGATTTCTGCTGCAGTCTTTTCAAATTCCATTCCAATTCTTTATTTAACAAATGTCTCATTTGCATTTGTAATATTGTAATTTCCCTTATAATTTTCTTTTTCCCTGGCCTTTTTCTCAACTCCCCTTCTTTTTTCTTTATTTCATTTTGAATGTCCAACAACTATTTTTCTTTTGCTCTCTTATCTTTATTATTCAGAGTAATCAATATTTCTCTCATTACTGCTTTATAGGCATCCCAGACCGTCTGAAAATCTATATCCTCTTTGTCATTCATTTGAAAGAAAGCTTTAGTTTCATTTTCTAGGTATGTCACTATTTCTTTATTCTGTAGCAAATCTTCATTCAATCTCCATCTTCTCAACTTCTTAGACAATTTTGTAATCCACATTATTGGGTTATGGTCAGCACCAATTTTAGGTAAAATCTCTATTTTCCTTGTTATAAGACCTAAATCTTTAGTGCCCCACAACATCAAATAAAGTATAAAGTATAAGTATGTCAATTCTTGAAAAAGTTTTATGTTTTGCTGAAAAAAAAGTATAGTACCGCACTTCAGGGTTAAATTTCCTCCATATATCTTCAAAATTTTCTTGTTTGACCAATTCAAAAAAAGACTTTGGCAATTTTCCTTCTTTGTTATTATCCCCCCCCCCCGACCTATCGAATGAATTCTTAATTGTTCCATTAAAATCTCCCATTATCAAAACTTGGTCATAAGTCATTTTATCAAGTTGTTGTATAATGTCTTTTTAAAAAGCATCCTTTGCACCATTAGGTGCATACAGTCCCAATAACAACATTTTTTTTGCATTTAATATTATTTCTACTGCTACAAATCTTCCATCTTTATCTTTAAACACTAATTTTGGCTCCAATTCTTGTTTAATATAAAAAATCACTCCCCTTTTCTTCTGTTCATCCAATGAAAAAAATTCTAATCCCAATTGTTTATTCCATAAAAATTTGTAATCCTTTTGTTTAATATGCATTTCTTGTAAACAAACTATATTACAATTTTGCTTCTTAATCCAATGAAACATTGCCCTTTTTGTGTGTGGTGAATTTAGTCCATTTACATTCCAAGGCAATAATTTGTAATCCATCATGGTGCAAATTCTTTATGTTCTTCATAAAATCTACGCAGTTCCTGGGCATTTGTAATTGTGATTCTTTTCCCTTGAAGTTCAAAGCTCAAACCTTCAGGTATTATCCATCTAAACCTCATTTCATTGTCCCGTAATTTTTCTGTCAGTTTTTTATATGTTCTATCATTTATCACTTGCCTTGGCAACTCCTTCATAATTCTTACTCTGCTGCCTCCCACTATCAATGTCTTTTCAAAGTTTTTATTCATGATCTTTCCCACCATTTCTTTTATCATGTATCTTATGACAACATCTCTTGGTAAATTATTTTTCTTGGCATAGAGTGAGTTCACTCTATACATATAGTCATACATATTTTTAGTCTCTTCAGGATATCCTCTAAAAATTCTGCAATTATTTTTATTATATATTATTTCAGGTCACCATCTTCCTTTTCAGGTTCTTCTCTCAGACGTATCTGAGTCTCCATCAATTTGCAGTCATGGATTGTCACTTTTTCTTGCATTTTCAACAAGGTGGAATCATGTACTTTCATTCTCCCTTCTACCTCCTGCACTTTTTAGATGTTTCCTCTGTTTCCTTTCTGAGATCTTCCATATCTTTTTTAATCTCTTCTATAATATCTTTTTTTGATGCAGTTATCATCTCTGTCATGCCTTTCATCATTATGGCCTCCATTGCCTCTAACTGATCCTGCATTTTCTCCAATGAAGTAGCCCTTGTACGGGTTTGCTTGTGTTCTGACATTTTAAAAACACCGAAAATTTTGATCTTACCAATTTCAAATTTAACTATCAGATTCAAAAGATTAGAGCTTGCTTTTTATAACAAGCCTAATTTCGCTGTCCTCAGAACTTCCCAGGCCGAGATATTAATTTTTAAAATTTTTAAATCCTTCAAAATGGCGGTCACGACTTTTTGCTTCTCTCTGCAACTTTCCCCCCTTTTTCTTTTAAGGGCTTCTAAAGTCCATTACAAACAATATGTCCAATAGTATTTATCTTCTTGTCATCATCTCAATTAATTCCAACAATTTTTAATGTCCCGAACACTTTAAAACATTATTTTAATTTTGACCTCCAAGCAATGGCCGCCAATGTTTCTCAATGGTATTATAGTCCTAGAGTAGGCTTTTCATCCGCTACTTCCTGCTTTACTTGCCACCAAATCTCGTTTTCACTGGTAAAGAGATCTCACGATGCTTGACGTATTTCCTGTGTTGATTTTATATGCTGCAGGTCTGTGACAATGGTGCTCTTTTTTCAAAACCACAAGTAGACCAAACAATAAATTCCTTTCCACTTTTTAGCACTGTCCTTTAAATTTACAAAGTCCAAATTTCACCTCTTCCTCCCTTCTTCTTCTTCCAAGCTTTCTAGATTTCCATATCCCACCTTCTGAATTTATTCTGTTTAACTGTAAATAGTCCTGGAATGAAAGATAGTAATCTGTACCTTTTCTGCCAATTATCCAGATCCACACCAATCTTGTGTAGCTTTAGATGTTTAGCAAAGTCCAAGAAGGTTAGGATTCTGCCAAGCTTATGTCAAATAAATGACTCTGAGAACTTCTGCAGATGATGAAAATGCAACTCTTCTCTGGAGACCCTTCAAAGCCTCAAAGGACCCGCCCCCCCCCCCCCAGGACTCCCTTTTAGCCAAGGTAAATCTCCTCAAAGTTTTCTGTGCATATCTTGGACTAATCTCTAACTGAGAAAAGTAGGCAGTAGGCATTAATTTGCCTTCCACTACCCCGAACAGAAGTTTCAGCCTGCTCCCATTATGAGAAGCAGCTCAGCTTGGCATTTTCCTCCCCCGGAAGTCCCTCAAATAAAGCATTTGCATATTGACCTGACCTGGATGGCTCAGTCTAGCCCCATCTTGTCAGATCTCAGCAGAGGTGGCCCCGCTTAGCACTTGGATAGGAGACCACTCATGGATTGCTGCCTTGACATGGCGAGAGGGCTTCCGCGGTTCAATGAGGCTGTGGGCTATGCCATACAGGTCCACCCAAGATGGACAGGCCACAGATGAGAACCCAGACTAAATGTGATCCACTGGAGACGGAAATGGCAAACCACTCCAGTATCCTTGTCAAGAAAACCCCATGGAAAGTAACAAAAGGCTAAAAGATATGGTGCTGGAAGATGAGCCCCTCAGGTCAGAAGGTGCCCAATATGCTACTGGGGAAGAACGGGGGGCAAGTCCAAGTAACCACAGAAAGAGTGAAGCGGCTGGGCCAAAGCCAAAAGGATGCTCAGCTGTGGATGTGTTTGATGGTGAAAGAACAGTCTGATGCTGCAAAGAACAATACTGCATTGGAACGTGGAATGCAAGATCTATGAATCAAGGTAAGCTCGGTGTAGTCAAACAAGAGATGGCAAGACTGAACATCGACATCTTGGGAATTAGTGAACTAAAATGGACGGGTATGGGTGAATTTAACTCAGAGGATCACTACATCTATTATTGTGGCTGAGAGTCCCATAGAAGAAATGGCGTGGCCTTTATAGTTAACAAGAGAGTGAGGAAGGCAGTAATGGGATACAATCTCAAAAATGACAGAATGATCTCGGTCCGTATCCAAGGCAAACCATTCAATATCACAGTAATCCAAGTCTATGCCCCAACCACTGATGCAGAAGAGGCTGAAGTGGACCAGTTCTACGAAGATCTACATCTTTTAGAATTAACACACAAAAAAGATGTCCTTCTCATCATAGGGGAGTGGAATGCCGAAGTAGGAAGTCAAAAGGTAACCGGAACAACTGACAAGTTTGGCCTTGGAGAAGAAAATGAAGCCGGACAAAGGCTAGTAGAGTTTTGTCAAGAGAACAAACTGGTCATAGTGAACATCCTCTTCCAACAACGTAAAAGGCGACTCTACACCTGGACATCACCTGATGGGCAACACAAAAATCAGACTAATTATATACTCTGCAGTCAAAGATGGAGAAGCGCCTTACAGTCAGCAAAAACAAGACTTGGAGCTGACTACGGCTCAGATCATGAGCTACTCATTGCAAAATTCAGGCTTAAACAGAAGAAAACTGGGGAAGCCATCAGGCCATTCAGGTTTGGCCTTGATCACATCCCTTATGAATATACAGTGGAGGTGAAGAATAGCTTTAAGGAACTAGAGTTGATAGAGTGTCTAAAGAACTATGGACGGAGATTCATGACATTGTACAGAAGGCAGCAATCAGGACCATCCCAAAGAAAAAGAAATGCAAGGAAGCAAAGTGGCTGTCTGATGAGGCTTCACAAATAGCTGAGGAAAGAAGGAAAGCAAAAGGCAAAGGTGAAAAGGAAACATTCACCCAATTGAATGCAGATTTTCAGAGAACAGCAAGGAGAGATAAGGAGGCCTTCTTGAAGGAACAATACAAAGCAATGGAGGAAAATAACAGAATGGGAAGGACAAGAGATCTCTTCAAGAAAATTGGAGAAATCAAGGGAACGTTTTGTGCAAAGATGGCCAGTTTATATTCCAATCCCAAAGAAGGGTAATGCCAAGGAATGTTCAAACTATCACACCATTGCATTCATTTCACATGCCAGAAAGGTCATGTTAAAGATCCTACAAGCTAGGCTTCAGCGGTACGTAGATTGGAAACTACCAGAAGTTCAAGCTGGGTTTCAGAGAGATAGAGGAACTAGAGATCAAATTGCCAACATTTGATGGATTATGGCGAAAGCACAGGAGTATCAGAAAAACGTCTATTTCTGTTTCATTTACGCTAAAGCCTTTGATTGTGTGGATCACAACAAACTGTGGCAAGTCCTTAAAGAGATGGGAGTATCACACCACTTCACATGTCTCCTGAAAAACCTGTATAAGGGTCAAGAAGCAACTGTCGGGAATATGGAACAACTGATTGGTTTAGAATAGGAAAAGGAGTTCGACAAGGATGTATATTGTCACCCTGCTTATTTAATTTATATGCAGAGTACATCATGCGGAATGCTGGCCTGGATGAAGCATAAACCGGAATAAAGATTGCCGGGAAAAACATCAACAACCTCAGATATGCAGATGATACCACTCTAATGGCAGAATGTGAGGAACACCTAAAGAACCTCTTGTTGAGAGTGAAAGAGGAGAGCACAAAAGTAGGCTTGAAATTCAACATCAAAAAAACTAAGATCATGGCATCTGGCCCCATCACAGCTTGGGAAATAGAAGGGGAAGACATGGAAGTAGTGACAGACTTCACATTTCTGGGATCCAAGACCACTGCAGATGGTGACCGTAGCAATGAAATTAAAAGACATTTGCTCCTTGGGAGGACAGCTATGGCGAACCTGGGCAGTATAATGAAAAGTAGAGACATCACCCTGCCAACAAAAGTCCATATAGTTAAAACGATGGTATTCCCAGTAGTAATGTATGGCTGTGAGAGCTGGACCATAAGGATGGCTGAGCGCAGAAGAATAGATGCTTTTGAGATGTGGTGCTGGAGAAGAATCTTAAGAGTCCCTTGGACCACAAGAAGATCAAATCAGTCAGTCCTAAGGGAAACCAACACAGACTGTTCCCTGGAAGGTCAGATGCTGAAGCTGAAGGTCAAATACTTTGGCCACCAAATGAGAAGGGAGCACTCACTGGAGAAGATCCTGATGCTAGGAAAGACAGAAGGCAAAAGAAGAAGGGGACGGCAAAAGATGAGATGGCTGGACAGTGTTACTGATGTAACTAACACAAATTTGAGCAGACTTTGGAGGATGGTGGAAGACAGGAGGGCCTGGTGTGACTTTGTCCATGGGGTCGCAAAGAGTCGGACTTGACTGTGTGACTGAACAACAAAGGAGACCACCAAGGAAGTCCAGAGTTGCTACGCAGAGGCAGGCAATGGCAAACAATCACTGAATGTTTCTTGCCTTGAAAAGCCTTTGTGGCTATTGTAGGTTGCCTGTAACTTGATAGCACTTTAGATGCACTTAATTATTCTCTCACTGATAGTGTGCTTTCAGCACATGAAAGCTCACATTTTAATAACATTTTGCTGGTGTTAAAGGTGCTACTGTACTACTTTGCTCCTGCTTCTATCATTTCAGACCAAAAGGGCTGCCCACCTGGATGACTAACCACTGAAATGGGATTTCATGAATCAAGGTAGGTCATGTTGGTCACTGAATACTCTTTCATAAAGTTTAAGTTCAAATTTATGACACTGCAGAACTCTCTCTGTGGATCCTGGAGATGATCATAAGTTAACTTGTAATCATATTATAGTCTTTGTTGAACAATATTAACCAAACAATTGCCCAGGTGACTAAGAGAACTTATTTCACAAAGTATTATATATTGACTGGTGCCCACCATTGCAGAAGAACTCCTCCCAGAGAGCCAGTGTGGCTTCAGAGCTAACAGGAGCACCACCGACATGGTATTTGTTCTCAGGCAGCTCCAAGAGAAATGCAGGGAACAGAACAAGGGTCTATATGTGACTTTTGTCGACCTTACCAAAGCTTTTGATACCGTTAGCAGGAACGGCCTGTGGCAAATCTTGGAACATTTAGGATGTCCCCCAAGGTTCCTCAGTATGGTCATCCAGCCACATGAAGACCAGCGAGGCCAAGTTAGACACTGCAATGATCTCTTGGTACCCTTCCCAATAGGCACAGGTGTAAAGCAAGGCTGTGTTCTCGCACCAACTCTCTTTACGATCTTCTTTAGCATGATGCTTCAAAGAGCCGCAGTAGATTTAGATGATGACGATGGTGTCTACATCCGCTATTGCACCGATGGCAGCCTGTTCAACCTGAGGCGACTAAAGGCCCACTCCAATACAATGGAAAAACTTATCCGAGACCTACTGTTTGCTGATGATGCTGCACTCGTCTCCCACTCGGTATCAGCTCTGCAGCATATGACGTCCTGCTTTGCAGAGGCTGCCAAGCTATTCGGCCTAGAAGTTAGTCTGAAGAAGACAGAAGTTCTCCACCAGCCTGCACCCCAGGAAGAATATCACCCTCCTTGCATCACTGTGGGTGAATCAGTTTTGAAGACAGTCCAGCAGTTCAGCTACCTGGGGTGCATCATCTCCTCAGACGCCAAGATCGACAAGGAGATTGACAATAGACTGGCAAAGGCAAACCATGTATTTGGCCGACTGCATAAAAGGGTGTGGAGTAACAAGTATCTGAAAGAAGGCACAAAGATCAATGTTTACAAAGCAGTTGTGATGACAACCCTCATCTACGGCTCTGCATCGTGGGTTTTATACCGCCATCACCTGCGACTCCTTGAGCGCTTTCATCAGCGCTGCCTTTGCACCATCCTCAACATCCACTGGAGTTACTTTGTGACCAACACTGAAGTCCTCAAGCGGGCGGAGGTTACAAGCATCGCGGCATTGCTGTTGAAGACGCAGCTGCGCTGGGCAGGGCATATCTCCAGGATGGAAAACCACCGCCTTCCCAAGATTGCCCAGTATGGCGAACTTTCCACCGGTCATCAAACAGAGGGGCACCAAAGAAGAGGTACAAGGACTCCTTGAAGAAATCCCTTGGTACCTGTTGCATTAACCATCACCAGTGGTCTGACCTAGCCTCAGATCGCAAAGAATGGAGGCACACCATCCACCAGGCTGTCTCTTCCTTTGAGAACGCACGCATAGCTGGTCTTGAGGACAAAAGATTGAGGAAGAATCGTACTGCTACAGCACCAACCCCAAATCAGACTTTTCCCTGCAGCCACTGTGGCTGGACCTGCCTTGTCAGCCACCAGCGAGCCTGCAGCAGATGTGGACTACTGCACCTTTCTTAAATCTTCGTTCGCGAAGTCAAGCCGAAAAAAAGAAAAAAGAAAAATATATTGACATGTTGTTTGCCTAGCACTGTATCAGTGTGAATAGGTTCACTATAATGCAGCATACAGAGTTGGTATGAAAATTAAAATGGAAGCTTAATTTTAATGCATTTCAAAAGAACATTCTTACCAGCTAAATTTTAATTGCTGAAATGCTACACATGAGTAAAAGGCCAGTTTGAGCCAACTTGGTGCCATTTTAAGGAAAGGCCACTATAAGACAAGTGCAATTTTTAATATATATTTTTTAAAAATTCACAGCATTGTGAAATTGTCATGTCCCCTGGAAACCTTTTGTCTAAACAGACAGAAGGCATTGAACCTGCTTGCCAATGGCTATGCTATAACTTGTGATATTTATTGTATGAGTGTGATCTATTGACTACTCTGTCATGACAATCACAACAAATGAATAATTGCTAGCACAGATGAGGCAAGAATTTCCTGTTAATAAAGTAGTTCATTTATTTCTAGGATTTTATCCATCAGTTTCTGCTACAGTAGGTTAACACACTCATATGAGAGACAGAGACTACATGAAGCCTTATACGCGTGTGTGTGAAAACCGTATTTATTCCATTTTTTCCCTTGCTCTACTATAGATGATAATACTTAAATAAAAAAGGGTCACAAAATTCAGTCACTTTGTCCAACAGCTCCATCAGACAACCTAAGAGCTACATGCCTTACTGAACTCAGTGAAGAATGCTTGAATGCCTCTTAAATAAATACACTGGTAAAATTATTGCAGCTTACAATACCATGGACTAGATCCTACTGGTCTTTTCCACTGGTGCATTTGTCAGATGTAAGGAACTTTTCACTGAAGAGTCTCTCGCACTGATGGATGGTTTACTGAGCCAGACAAATACAAAACAGTATGAGAGGATTCAGTCCTTTTTTTGCAACTAAGTTAACGATTGTGCAAGAAGACCAGCTCCAAACATTGATCTGCAATAACCAGAAATTGCACAGCAACATTATGAACATCTTTTACTAAGGTGTTTACTAAGGTTTGTTAATTTGAGGCATGCATTTGGATCCACTCAGGGCTTTTTTGCTAGAAAAAGCCCAGCAGGAACTCATTTGCATATTAGGCCATACCCCCTGACACCAAGCCAGCCAGAACCGCATTCCTGTGCTTTCCTGATAAAAAAAAGCCCTACATCCACTCAAACAGAAAATATATCGGAAAACACCTTTTTTTTGGATCTTTCAGGTATATTTTGGCATTCCAAATGTATCTGGGTGTCAGGCTCTGTAACCTTATCATACTGAAATTATAGAATACTAACCAAATAGACTCTCCATACTAACCCACAGCCTTTTGTTATATTGTAGCTAGCATGCATATCAAAGAAGGGATGTTTGAAGTGTTAACTTTGCTTAGGTTGTAAAAGGAGCAAAGGAATGTGACCGTTATTAGATACCACCGCTGGCCAGCATCTTCCCAGATGCGAAGAGATAAACAGAAGCTCTCGTGTGAAAGTTTGCACCTTCACTCCCTGTTGTTTTGAGAATAGTGTCTTTGTTTAGATATCGCTTTGATGTAGATTCCATAAGACTAAGAGACACCCATTCCCAGGTATTAGTCTCAACTTTTGTTTCCAGCTATGAGTTTTCAATAAAGTATTACATTGTCTCAATGAATACTGCCTTGAGTCTCCATCGCCTGACACTGGGTTTTCTCAGGAAAACAAACACTTCCCTCCCAAATCCCAGATATATTCAGGAATTACTGGTAGATCTGAAAACAGGTTAGCTGTTTAAAGAGACTGCAGAAGAAAGCCTGAGAACCAGGATTGACTATGGCAAGGGGAGCAGACTGTTCCCAGCAGCTTAAACTGAGCTGCAGGAGAAGCCATCAGAATAAGGATCTTCAAGCCTTGGGGAACAATCTCCCAGAGGCATGCAAAATCTGGCTCCTTCTGCAGTGCAGTTGAACCCAGGCTGCAGGAGAAGCTTTCCCAGCCAGTACCTGGGTGCTTTACTCCCTGACACAACTTTCCTTAGCCACTAAGCCCCACCCCCTAGCCATTTCCTTTCTATTTCTTGTCAGCTTCAGTCATGCATACCTTACCTCATGTGCCCATTCACCCCAACCACACAAGCAGCCTCTTGTTTTTCCGCCTTTGTAAGGGTTGCTTGCAGGCTGGATAAGAGCCTTGGACAGGCTGGTTCCATCCCTTGGGACATTTTTTTTACACCCTTGAAAGGATTGTCAAGAGCTTGGTCAAGAGCTTGGGGGTTCTTCTGGAGCCTTCATTATCAATGGAGGCACAGATAGCGGCCACTGCCAAGTCCGCGTTCTTTCATCTTCGACAGGCGAAGCAGCTGGCCCCCTTCCTGGAGCGCTGGGACCTAGCAACGGTGATCCATGCTACGGTCACCTCGAGACGGATTACTGCAACGCCCTCTACATGGGGCTGCCCTTGTGCTGGACTCAGCAACTGCAGCTGGTGCAGAACACGGCGGCTAGGCTGTTGTTGGGGCTCCCAAGATGGGAGCACACACAGCCAGGGCTGCGTGGACTGCACTGGCTGCCTGTGGTATACCGAGTCCGTTACAAGGTGCTGGTTATTACCTTTAAAGCCCTATATGGCCGAGGACCTGCCTACCTGAGGGACCGTCTCTCCCCATATGAGCCCCAGAGAGCGCTGAGGTCAGCTGGAAGGAACCAGCTGAATATCCCTGGGCCAAGGGAGGCCAGATTGAAGGCCACCCGGGATCGGGCCTTCTCCATTGCAGCTCCACTGCTGTGGAATCAACTCCCAGAAGAGGTACGGGCCCTGCGATGCTTAGATCAATTTCGCAGGGCCTGTAAGACCTACCTCTTCAAAATAGCATTCAACTAATGCCGAGCCAAGAAAGTGCTGCCGGATATGTTTTTTAGCTACTGAATTCTACTGAAGACCTAATGTTATAGCACAACTATGTTAATGATAATTTAATATAACTTGTAAATTGTTTTAATGATGATTTTATAATTATAACTGTTGATGTATATTATATTTTTATGCTGTGAGCCGCCCTGAGCCTGCCCCGGCGAGGAGGGCGGGATACAAATAAAAAGTATTATTATTATTATTATATTATATATGCTAAAAATTGTTTTCAAAATACTGGCTACAGAATACTACTCTTTATAGGCCATCGCCTAGCATTACTTTCATTAATACTAAAAAGGAAAAGGTAGACTGCAAACAGTGCAAGATACAGCATTCTAGAAATGCAATTAATTACTCCCAGAAAGAAATTTGTGGTATTATTTGTGCTAGTATGTTAACCCAGCTTACTTTTACTTTCATTAATGACTGACGGCAATGCCATCTAGGTGAATCACCTCATCAGGATTTATGAATGTATTAATGTACACAAAATGATTTTTCAGCAGTTGGTATGTTAGTATGTATCATACTTAACATGGCTGGTAAACATGAACATCCTGCTTGTGGGATAGGGTGGGATATAAATCAAAAAACAAATAAATAACAAACAACAACACAACGTTCTCTGAAATCAGCTACATACAGCAAAACCAAAATCAATGCAGAATAACTGAAGGAGTTACCTATGGTACACATTGTTTTTCTCCAATGTGCATTTAATCTACTCATAGCAATGCCCACATTACATGTTAACTCATTTACTGCCCTTACACCTCAATGGAATATATTCACCTAGCAAACTAAACATATTTTCAACAAAATTACAGTAGTTTGAGAACAGCAATTACTTTAGCGTTTTAAAAAACTCACCAGGGACATGGGCAGCCCAATCCAGACATAAGTGGTGGCTGGCCGCGGTTTAGCGGCTGTGCCGCTAATAGACTTGCGGAAGACTTTGGCACGCTGCAGCGTGGGGAGGGGAGAGGCGTAGCTTGCCGTGAGGGAGACGGTCACCATGGCAATGCCGCTGGTAGAGGCACAAGGGAGGCGGAGGCAGCCGGAGGGGAGGGCCAGCCCACCCCTCCCCATTGGCCAGTCCTGGCGCATGCGCAGCAGCTCATGACAGTCAGGGCTGGGGAGAGGTGGCCCCAGAGAGGCTGATAGCCATCCCCAACCTGCCCCCAAACAGAGAATGGAGCCAATGATGGGCAGACCATCACAGGCAAAGGAGAGACGTCCTATCAACACGGTTAGGGAACAGGAGCGAGGCTGGGCATGCATGCACGAGAAGCCTGGCTTGGTGGCAAGGCGGAGGTGGGGGTGAGACAGGCCCACATAGGACCACGGAGAAGCCATCAATCTCCTCACACCCTTCCACTGTCAGAGACTCTGCCAATGGCAGGCAGACAAGAAGGAAGTACCAAACACAGGAGTTCGCTGTCATAGACAGCGGCTGGAATGTGTGTCTGGGAGTAAGCAACCCAGCAGCAGACACCCCCCCCCCCACCCAGAGACCCCCTGTGTCCCCCTGATGCCCCCTGCCATATGCATAGAACACCTCCCCCTGGGACCGCGGAACTCAGAGTGCGAGTGCATCAGCCGCAGAACTCTGCGTCCACCTCATCAGCCTCGCCTTAGTGCCCTGCACACAACAGCCCTGTGGGGTCGGGTAGGCTGTCAGCCTGGGCAGGCCGAGGGGCGGCACTCCCCTCCCCTGTCCAGCCACACTCTAAGTCTGTATGGCTGGGAGCTTGCCAGCAGAGCTTCCCGGCACGCGGTCCTCTCCCTAACAACTGAATTGTGCGAGGTCAGAGCGGAAGAATTTCTAGAAGGGGGGAGACCGCGATTGGGTGCTGGGGAGGGGGCTCGTCAGCCCGAGGCGCGAGGGAATTGGCGAGGCAATCACACTGCTCCCTAAGGGGTGTGTGAGCTTCCGCAGCAGTGGAGGCGACCTTTGTTTTTGGTTTCAACGATTACCTATTATTATTATTATTATTATTATTATTATTATTATTATTATTATTATTATTATTATTAATTTTATTTGTATCCCGCCCTCCCCGCCTAGGCAGGCTCAGGGCGGCTAAAAACATTCAATGTAACATATATAATATAGTCTATAACATATATAATCTATAGTTTAACGACAGCAGAGGTGTTCCGGGCGCTGTTACATATTTAAATATTTAAATAGTTCCGCAGGGCCCGCACCTCCTCCAGGAGTTGATTCCACAGGCTGGGGGCTGCCACGGAGAAAGCCCGTGCCCGTGTGGTCTGTAATTTTGCCTCCCTTGGCCCAGGGACAGTCAGCTTGTTCTTCCCTGCTGACCTCAGTGGTCTTTGGGGCTCGTATGGGGAGAGGCGGTCCTTCAGGTAGGCAGGTCCTCGGCCATATAGGGCTACCTATGGGCCACGCTGCCATTTTTGCCAGCATAAAGTTGCGCCTCTCGGGGGGGGGGGGCTCAGGAAGCTGCCTAAGCCTGGCCCCGCCCCGCCCCCTCCTCCGCCTAAACGCTGCGCTCTACTTCACTTCCATTCACACTCAGGCGCAGCCCTCAGGCACCGCTGCCCTCGGGCAGAGTGGTGCTCGGGCAGCCCCCCACCCCTGCTGCGGAGGCGCCGGTCGTACGTCAGTGCAAACCCTTCCTGCGCCCACGTAGCAGCTCATCTGCTCCCAAAAGACTTTTCACCCCCCTCTATGGATTGTGCTGTAAAAAGCCTACATTAAATACAACATTTTTTTAAAAAAAAAAACCCTTTAGAAATCGTTAAGTACAGAGTATTACTACTTTTCTGGCTCATACATACAAAACTTCATTTCCCTATACTTAGTTGATAACTGAATATGTGTACCAACTTTACTGAAAAGGACTGCACTTGAAATGATGTAAAGTGATACGAAAATTCTCTGTCACGTTATATCTACGATGGCCATTCACATAGGCAAGTTCATTATATGATGTTACAATCAGCAAAAGATAAACTGGAATCTATGAACTCGGCCTTACTGTGATTAATTTTTAACACTGCATTCATTTAAAGAACATGTCTGCTACTGAAAGTTCTAAAATCCTTCAGCTTCACCTGTGTTTCTTTTTCCAGCAATGCACAAAATTGGATCTGTCTGTCATCTAGTTTATATCTGAGTTTTGTCCAATCATGTGCCTTCAGATAGGCACAAAAACTGTAGTCAGCACTTCTTTCTTGCAAGCAAAACTATCCATGCAATTAATGCAAGTATACATAATTACTTTTTTACACTTATGAATCAACCCTTAATTTCAATCTGAATCTGGCAAAGCATTTATTTTTAGTACATGACATGAAAAGCAGGCATGCTTTTAAAAAAAATGACAAAAAGATACAAATCACTGAAAATTCTTGTAGATGCCACCTGCACAGTGATCCCGGAATGGAAATTTGGACTGAGACTATGCTGTTAAAATTATACAGCTACTTTTGGTTAATTAGATACTGCAAGAAATTCATAGACAGTCTTGGTGTAGAAATGTTCTCTCACCATTATAACAAGAATATAAGTTGAGTTTTCAGCAACATCCCATTATATGCTAAAGACTGGCCTGCACACGTACAGATTCTAGTTCTAAATCTCATTCCATATACACTCCTCAAATGGACAAGTAGGTGCATACTCTACAATAAAAGCAGAGTATGCACCTACTTGTCCATTAACCCCAAAGACTATATTAACCTGTAACAAAATTTACAGATTAAAAACAACATACTTAGAGTACATACAATACAGAGCAAGAATATAAATCTATAAAATGTGTGATTCTATTATTCTGCCCAGCTCACCCTCAATAGACTATAATTTTTAACCTGACGTAAGATCCCTCAGGGCTGACTGATTTGATCTTCTTGCAGTCCAAGGGACTTTCAAAATGTATACCAAATAGCACCTTCTAAAGCAGGGGTTGGGGAACCTCCATCCCGAGGGCCGTATATGGCCCTCGAGGTCACTTGGTGTGGCTCTCGGGGATTGCTGGATCCAACCGAGCCATGTGGCAGCCTCCCTGGAGCCTGGCTGCCCAGCAAGGATCATGGGGCCCAGCTGCGCTGTGCAGCAGCCTCCCCAGGACCAGGCAGGAATCACAGGGTCCAGCTGCACTGTGCAGCAGCCCCCCTGAGGCCTGGCTGGCCGGCCAGAATTGCTGCAGGGTCTGGAAAAGTTACTGTCACAGTTCAGTTTGCACTTACCCCAGATGGTGTGGCCTAATATGCTAATGAGTGTGTGACCTAATATGCTAATATTCGAGGATGTGGTCTAATATGCTACTGAGTTCCTGCTGGGCTTTTTCTACAAAAAAGCCCTGAACCTAGGCATTTGCCTAGGGCAGCAGGTCAGGTGTGTGCACCAGATTAGGCTCTCCACACATGACTTCAAATAGAAAAACAATTATTTGCATTAATTTTGCTGGCCTGAATCATTCTCTCTCAGTGGAGCAGTTTTTTAAGTTGATAATTTTTTATAGCCCGCAAATGATGTTATAAATATCCATATGGCCCTTGGCAGAAAAAAGGTTCCCCACCCCTGTTCTAAAGTCAGCCAATATTGCCATATTGGGCATGTGAATATTGCTTCACTGTGTTTAAAGATGATCAAGGACAGGGAATGATGAGGGAAGCAGCTGTGGCTCCTGCATAATGTGGTACAGAGGGGGAGTGGCTGGTAGGAACTGCTGGAAGAGAGGGACTTTACACTGGCTCCTGCCTCAGACTTCAGAGGAAGATTACACGAGAAAAGGTAGAGAGGTCAGGACATAGGGCATCCTATCCTTTTGTTCTCTTTGAAGCCTAAATTGCTATTCTCAGGGACTATTTCTTTCCTTTTGGCTTCACACCTCTCTTGCACACATTGCCAGATCTCTCCATCTTGGCATCATGGATGTAAGACATGCATACTGCATCCTCATCCATCCTAACTAGCTAGATTAGATTTCTATCTTGTCTGTACTGTATTCTATACAGAATGGAGTTCCACAAATGAAAAGACTCCTTCATCTGAATAGTTAAAGTGGCTCTCAGTTACTTTAGTTTAGGGCTTTTTTTGGTAGAAAAAGCCCAGCAGGAACTTATTTGCATATTAGCCACACAGAAAGTCAGCCAGAACTGCGTTCCTGTGAATTTCTGCTCAAAAAAAGCCCTGCTTTTGTTTCTTACCAGCACACATGGCCACATTACCGATGTTTCTGCTGTGTGGTAAGCCTTTGCACATTGGGCTAAATTTAATAATTTCTGGCTATACCAAACCAGAGATTCTAACAGGAACAAGAGTATGCAGCTGTGGGCAATGGCTTTGGGCAGCACTGCCCAGCTTTCACAGGTCATGATTTTTTTTTAAGTGTTTGTTGATGGCCAGGGCTTTTTTTTTGTAGCAGGAACTCCTTTGCATATTAGGACACATACCCCTGATGTAGCCAATCCTACTATACATGGCCATTGTAGGGAAGAAATGGATAACCCTGAATTCCTGTAAGGAAGAGCAGGATAATAAATAAAGGAATTCAGCAAGCTAATATCATGAGGATATTACTTGGCTAGTTTAGACCTACACTTGCTGCTAGGGAATTCAAAATGAATTTAATAATAAGGGGAAATAAGCAACATTAATTTTAGCGTACATTTACATGCCATCATCCATTAAAAATCTGAATAGCATTTTAAAGAGCCCCCAGTAAAAGATATGATTAATCAAGATTAGCTAGGTCTGGAGTGCTTGCGGTAGAAACTAACCTTCTATTTATTGTTGAGGTTAATTTATTTTCCTAAGGGTCACCAGCTTGATCTCATTTGCTTGATTGCTTGATGGCATGACCCTAATGATAGCAAAATCTTCCTTAAATAAAGTTTGCACTAATGTAACTAATTTCATCAAATGACCTTTTCTAGCTCATATTAATCCCACAGTTATATGAATATTCAGTAAAGTATGTTAGAAAAGTAAAGTGTTCTTTCAGTCATAACTAAGGTGACCACCATTGAGGTTTTAGTAATGCAAAACAGGTACATTATAGCATTTCATTTGGATACAAAATTAATTATTTCATTTGTCTTATAGCAGTCTCCCCCCTCCAACATTTTCTTTGAAATTTACTGGCCACGTATGATGGCAATGGAAGGTAAACACTAGATTTTTGTCACCATAGACAGGCTCCTTACCCATGTCTGTTTCTACCATCACTGCAACCTACAAATGCTTGTTTCTACCTTCACTGCAACCCAAAAATGCTTGTTACTTTGTTATTTCTATCATATTACATCTCTGTAGATATTCCAGACAGAGCAGTGATGGCTAAACTTGCTTAATGTAAGAGCCATGTAGAATAAATGTCAGATGTTTGAGAGCCACAAGACAGGAAGGAAGGAAGGAAGGAAGGAAGGAAGGAAGGAAGGAAGGAAGGAAGGAAGGAAGGAAGGAAGGAAGGAAGGAAGGGAGGGAGGGAGGGAGGGAGGGAGGGAGGGAGGGAGGGAGGGAGGGAGGGAGGGAAGGAAGGAAGGAAGGAAGGAAGGAAGGAAGGAAGGAAGGAAGGAAGGAAGGAAGGAAGGAAGGAAGGAAGGAAGGAAGGAAGGAAGGAAGGAAGGAAGGAAGGAAGGAAGGAAGGAAGGAAGGAAGGAAGATAGGGAAGAGGCAGGGGAGGTGGAAAGAAAGCAAATTTAACTTTAAATGCATTCTTCAAGCCACAGTCTGTCTTGGCTTGGAGAAGTGATTTAAATAGAGAAATGCCTTCTCCAAGTCGGCTGATGGGTGGTGGGGGCTTTGAGAACCAAACAATATGCATAAGAAAGCCATATATGGCTCCTGAGCCACAGTTTGGCCACTCCTGGTCTAGGGTATTTATTGGTCTTTCTCTCTGCTAGTATATTATATATGGTGCAACACATGATATGTTGCTACCAGTTCAATATTAAGCACTATTTCCGTTTGGCTTAGAAGGGTGTAACTTTGCTCAGGATTGCACTGTATGAAAATTGGTGATAAGTGATGAAAGTAACATATGAACTGTAATTGTTCATTGTGATGTGACAGTGCAAAAGTCTATGAACACTTAACAAACTGCATTTCACTGTAAAACATTAGTATCTCATTTTAGAGACCTGAGTCAGTGATTGACCCTGGTTACTGACATCATGTAATATGTAAGGATCATATTAATAAGTCCCTGACGTCTATTGTAAATCAATCACTGTCTCTAAACTGAACCGGAACCTCTGTGATTTCACATTTTCCTGCAAACCTAGGACTTTTTTCATATTTGTAGAAAGATCTGTCTTGCCTTCAACTGAGCAGCATTGGGCCCCACCAGTGCCACGAAGATCAGGAAGGGCAATTTTAGAAAGGGATTAGAATTGCAATATAAAGATATGGTCCAGGAGGTTGCTTTTATAAGGAAATAGGACTATAGCAGTGTTTCCTCTAAACTGAGTTAATGTGAGCTAGCTCACCGTTTTTTAGTCTCTGGCTCTGGCTGAGGGAGTACCGGACTGTAGTCTATTATTTGTTATGTATCATCTTGTTTTTATTGCATTGTTTTCTATATTTGCATCTGCTCTGCCTCAGGCTTCCAAGGCTGCTGGACTCCTACAGATTATCTGAAGAAGGCAGGTTCTGGAGTTGGATCTAGCACCCCAGGAGTGTGGCCTTGTGAACTGGTTCATCCAGTAAAACTCTCTTCCAGGACTCAGACTAAATAGGCTGTGAGGTAATTGGCCCCAGCTGCATTTCAGGCAGGTGCTGGAGTTCCTGAGGCTACACTGTGCTCTAGCCAGAATTCTGCAAGGAACTGCCACCACCAGAGCACTGCTCTAGTTCAACCACTGGATTGCATTCAGCCATTCTGGTGTTTCACTTCCTCTGTGCCACCTTGGTTCAGGTTCTCCACTGCCACCATTCCTGTGTAGTTATAGGAGAGGATCTGGGTGGGGGGGGGGCAAGTTTAGATTTGAGTTCTGCATGGCAGAGACTGTGTGGCTGCTTCAAGGACAGGTGGCAATGGCAAGGTGGCAATTTCTTACAGACTCCGGCAGAGTGGTCTCTGGTGTTGGTGGTTTATTGTCACCTGAGGCCGCTGCAGTATTGGGCCCTCCCTAGTCCCTATAGTCGTCCTTAGCCACTGATCTCAGCTCCTCAGGCTCTTGCCATCAGGGCTTGTGCCATCCTGCCCTGCGACTTGCCCCCCTCCACCCTTGTGCTGCCACCCCGGCTGTCACTCCCTGTCCATGGTGGTAACAGCATATCATGTGTTGCACCATATATAATATACTAGCAAAGAGAAAGACCAATAAATACTCTAGACCAGGAGTGGCCAAGCTGTGGCTCAGGAGCTATATATGGCTTTCTCAGACATATTGTTTGGTTCTCGAAGGCATGATGGTAGAGGCCTTCCTGGTCCCCTCTTGTCAGCGTAGGCAGTCCGGCCAGGAGAGGGGAAAGTCAGCTGCGCATCCTGAAGCCCTTTGCTGCTGCCACTCAGATGTGCACACTGGGGGTCAGGGCTGCACCGACTCCAGTGGTGGTGATGTCAGGGTTCCATCTCCCTCAGGGCTACATCAGCTGATGACTGCCCCCCCACCTGGAGCAGCTGTGCAATGTGCCGCCCAGCCCAGTCCAGTCATGGCTGCCACCGGCTCCTTGAAGGCAGTGAAGTGCCAGATCCAGGCACTGCAGCAGGAAGCTGGCAATTGCATCCAAGTCTTCCAACCAGGAGCGAGAGCTGTGTGAGAAAGTGAGCTGGCGGTCCAGAGGGGGACTTGCCTGCCCACCTCTCTCTCAGTGCTCCGCTTCCTTCTTCTCTAGCTGGTGGCTTGGGAGTAGATGGTGGCCTTCCCACTGGGCTGGGGGGAAGGAAGACAGGTGGTCTGGCATGCTGCTTCACCTGGCCTTGGCTAGCTGGGCACCAGTTCTGCTGCTTGCAGCACCAGTTCTGCTGCTTGCAGCGCCTCTCATCTCCTCCCTTCCCTCACAGGTGGCCATGCTGGAAGATTCTGCCACCCCCACCTGCCAACCCCCCCTTCCTTGCTGGGCCAGCAGCAGACAGGAGGGTGAGTGGGCAGTGCTGCTGGGCTGGCTCCTCTGCAAGGGCCCCAAGCCAAGAGTGCCCCTGTTGGTGGCCAGGCAAGTGGAAAGGCTTGGTGGTGGAAACTGGCGGGGCCCAATGCTGCTCAGCTGAAGTCTTCAGCCTGAAGATCCTTCAAGTGGCCCTTGCGGGGAGGTTGAAGGGGCACCTGCTGACACTGTGACCAGATGGCACTCTAGGTGGCAGCCTACCTGGCTGACTCCCTAGTGCTGTCCCTGCTTGCCATGAGGACCCAGGTTCAAGTCTCCATCTTGCTGTGAAAGCTCACTGGGTGATTATGGACCGGTCACCTACTTTCAGCCTAGTCTACCTTACAGCCTTATTATGCTAATAAAAAAGGAAGAGAGGAGAATAATATGAGCTGCTTTAGTTCCCACTGTGGTGTAAATAAATAATAAATATAGCTGAAATACTGCAGAGGCAAATAAAAGGTAGGCTGATGAATGCCTGCGAAGGAGAGAATGAGACAGGTAAATGGGAGAGGATATGGGGGTTGCAAGGGGGAGGAAAGGAGAAATAGTGTGGGATAGGGATTCAGGGGAATGTGAATCCCCCACAAGTCCTGGCACCAAATAAATGGTCAATAGTTTTCCTAGGCAGAGGAAGAGAGAGACAGCTCAGTAATGCCCATGTCAGGTAAACTAACCTATTGAAGGCAATTTTAAACCTAGGGCACAACCACACTGAAGTCCTGATTTCTGCTAGTATCTTGCCTAACCTCTACAGCAGATGCGTCCAGTAAAGCGTGAGATGAAGAATGTAGGTGGATGGGCAGGTTCGGACAAGAGGAGTCTCTTTAAATAACTGTGTATTGTTTATCACTCATACAAGCACTGAATTATATCAGAAACAAACTGTAAACCGGTGAAGAAGATATTTTAAAAATGAAGCAAATATGTTCAACATGGTTTGATCCAGTTAACCTGGCTGCTGCTTCTTCTACAGCTCCAGAAATTGACTGAGAATCATTAATCGTTTCTCAGAGATCATTGAAAGCCACAGATATAAATGGTTATGGGGTGCAGATGCTAAAATAGTTGAGATGGAAGACCATTCATAATGTCTGAAAGGGTGCAATTGAAGGCCAGGGTGGAAGAAACACAATGACAAAAATGGGAATTAAATAGGCCAGAATTAACTAATTACAAAGGTCAGAATCATTGAGGTTTTCACAGTTGTTAACACTGATAACCAAATAGTTATGCCTTGTTAAAAGTATTATACAGCGATCACAATGTCACCTGAGCCTGAGCTATGAAGAGTAAAAATATAAAATGTTCACTACACACTGAAAAGAAGGGTAATTTAAGCCCATATATTATATACATTTGTAGGAAGTCACTGAAAAGTCACATAATAAGGATGCTTATACATTAATCTAGAAAGACAGTATAATACTATCATAGAATAAACCTAATTGCTATCAATCCTGTTTTGTATTTGCACTTGCTGAATCTGCCTTAATTATGTTGTTGCCTAATTAGATAGCTCAGTCTATAGAAGAATTCACAAAAACCAATGGTGCAGAAAGTTGAAAACAGTTTATTCCACTTCATATATTTACAGTCTTGGAATATTATGGCAAAGTGATTGGAACAGACTCTATTTGTGAGGTAAATAGACAGAAGACACATGGCAGTAGCCTACCACACTAATGAAAAGTTATATTGAGTTTACTAATTCAGATATGAGAATACAATTCTACTATCTCCAAAGCGCATGGACCTGTCAGAGAAACAAATACATGGTCCTGGTTGCATTTAATTTGATTCTTGTTCTTTTTAAGGCTGAGCTTGTAGATTTAATTAAAGCTTTCATGCACTAGGCACATTCAGCAAGTATCTGTGCTTAATGACTTCTTCAAAATGAGAGAGAGCAACAATGCATACGAAGTTTCAGCTATCAGGCAATAATAAAACAGAAAGCAAATCCATACGCACAATATTAATCTTAGATATATAATTAGATTCAAACTCTTTTAAACCTTATCATAGTCAGTTAAGGTGTAATGTCAATTACCCCCACAAAATTCTATGAACTGTAACCAGATCCTTGGATAAATTAGTTGTGTTGAAGGGGTGGGGAAGAATATTTTACAAGCCCTGATGCGGTAATTGAACACAACTTTGAAGATACGCACAGTGGCATGGATCAGCATAGCTACAGACATGTGAAAGAAGCCCATTCTGTTAAATTCCCTGTCAGTGCTGGATTAAACCCTGTGGAGGTCCCTAGGCAGTCAAAGTCTTGGGGCCACTTGCAAATTATTTCAGAGCTCCACCACCACCACCTGTGGCTCCTGCTGCAGCCTCAGTCTGCAGGGACCTTCTCAAAAGGCCCTTTGACAAAGCTGTAAGAGAGAGGCAGAGAGAGGCAAACTTGGCAACTATGCCAGCAGCAGCTGCACCAGGCAAGTTGGTCAAAGAGCAGCTCAGTGTGCAGGCTGGGAGGGCTGCAAGCAGGGGAGAAAGCTGGCCCGGGGCCCCTAAAGGTGTGGGGGCCCATAGGCCAGTGCCTACTTTGCCTAATTGTTAATCTGGCCCTGTTCCCTGTCACCTGTAAAACTGATTATAAAACAGCTTACTACAATAAATCAGGCTTGAAGTACTGTACTGCACTGACAGAGACGTCCCCTGAGTGGCTTCAGGGCCTTTATGGAGATAAACAGTCATCTCAGCTTTTGCTTCCATCCAAACACGACCAGGGATGTGAATAGTATGAAAGTGATTTTTGTTTCATAGAGACTGGCTAGGACTATGAGATGATGTTTAAGCAGAAGAAAATCTACTGCTAAACAAAAATGGCACTGAAGCAGAAGCCAATCAGACAAGGGGACAGGAGTCATTGGGTGCAAAAGATGTGAGGAAGAGGATCTTTTATTAGACATATTAGATACCCCGCTCTCCCAGTTGTCCTCTTTTCACATGGAAAATGTTTGACCACAAAACTCAACACATGCCTTGAAGTAATTTTAGTGCTGGACCTTCAGGTGGGGCCTGGAGATCTCCTTTTTCACAACTGATCTCCAGCTGGCAGAGATCAGTTCCCCTGGAGAAAATGGCTGCTTTGAAAGGTGGACTTCATGGCATTGCACCCTGCTGAGGCCTCCCCAAACCCCACCCTCCTCCTGATCCACCCCCGAAGTCTCCTGGTATTTTCCAACACAGGCCTGGCAACTGTAGTCTTGGGACCATATTGTTACCTTTATAACCACTGTATTTCTGCCTATATCCTAGAGCTCTTGTGAGAGAATCAGAAGATAAAACTTGTTTTGGTGTTTTGCTACTGAAGAACACTTGGAGGATGATGCTCTGGAGATAAATTTAGAAAGTTAAACTTTATCAAAGTTATGAAGGGTATTGTGAAGAAATCACTTATGATTTTGAGTTGACAATCATGCCAAATGCACTATGTAATTTTAATCACCCTTTAGTACTGAGATGATGGATAATTATCCTTGGCCCCTCTCTTCCGCCACTCCCTGAGTGCTATAATCTCAGAGTTACAATGAAAAACTTCATAGATGGAATGTTCCTTCAAAGAAAAAATAAGCAATTGTTCACCATATATTTGTGTAGCACTAGCTTGTGTAGCACTACCCAGAACAAACTTTATATAACCCAAATTTTGATACTGCTGATCCTTTGTATATAGATCAATATTGTAGTAAAGTTAGCACAGAATTAATATAGATTAGGGAAGATTATTTCTGACAGTGAATTCTGTAGGTTGTTTTAAAGTAAGCAGGAGAACATTAACAATTCCAAATGTTATCACATACATGTAGAGGAAACAATCGTTAGGCTCCATGTGCAGGATATCTATATAATGGGACATTTTCAGCATGGAAGGAAGTGTTTAAATTAGGCTTATTAGACAAATTATGTGTTGCTATTAATTACTACTGCTCACATTTATATCCCAGTTCTCCTACAAAGAACTCAGGGCAATAAACATGGTGATTACCTTATTTCATTCTCATAACAGCTTCCTGTGATATAGGCTAGGCTAAGTGTGATTGTCCAAAACCACCCAGTGGACTTGTCGGCAAAAGGGAAGACAGCCTTGCCCTGCTCAAGTCAGTACTCTAAACACTACAGTATACTGGTTCTCACTTCTGCATGCTCTGCTTTTGGAACATTATTGATCATGTGGAGAGGGTGTGCATGTTGACAGGGCCAGTGTGCTTGTGCCTGGTCTCTCTCCTCATTTGGCTGGAGAACACACAGTTGGGCCATTTACATAAGGTGACTGTTGCGCTCTAAGCAAAAACAAACCCAGAAGAACACAAAGACTGCAGTCAGACAGGCAGTTTGGCCCGATATAGTTAATGTTCCCGTATGGATTAAATGGGCTTGTTCCCACAGCAGTACTCATCCCGTTGTATGATGAGTTGGATACAGAGTAAACAGTCACCAGAGAAAGTCTGGTGCTTATAGATGTCCACACATTCATCCTGTGTTTCTGAATGTCTGCACTTCCCTGGTGCTCACTCAAACTGGTTCAGAAGTGTGAACCTTTAATTCTGGCTTTGCCATTCTGTTGTTTTTTTTTTTAAACTGGTAGTGCATATGCACAAAGGCACACATGTACACCCAAGTAATTATTAAAGTTGGATTTCTAAAGTTAAAATTGTTTTTTTAAAAAAAACCAGACCACGAATTCTGTGGTGGACATGCGGCACTAATTTTAATAGTCAACCATGGAAGAAGTGCATGGTGAGGCAGGATAAGGGTGGAAGTCTGACAGAAAATCTTGGTCACAAAAATGTGATAAAGTAATTAGCGGTGTTCCCAAATCATACCAACCTTTCAGTCTGACTGCAGCCATGGACTGCTTTGTTGGATAAAACCAAAAGCTATCTGGCTTAGTTTTGTTTCTGTCCTGAGGACAATTCTAGTGCTTTTAGAAGTTCAAGATATGAGAGACATCTTCCCCTTAGGCTGGAATCCAGCATCTTTTATCAGGTGTATATTGCCTCTGAATTTTGGACATTATGACCAAGAGGCAATGATAGAACTTTCTCTATCATTCCTTTTTCAAATTATCTAAAAATGGCCATTATTATACCTTGCACTAATGAGGTGCTCCAAACACCTCAGAGCCAAGAAAAGACGCCTATCGTGCACCCCATTCAGCCTCTCTGGACCCGGAAGAGGCTAGGTATGCAGCGTCTTTTCTCAGCTCTGAGGCATTTGGAAGTGCTCTGAATGCCTCAGAGCTGAAAAAAAGATGCCCGTCACAAGCCCCACTCAGCCTCTCCAGACATGGAAGAGGCTGGGCAAGGCATGTGGCATCTTTTCTCAGCTCTGAGGCATTTTTAGGTGCTCCAAACGCCTCAGAGCCAAGAAAAGATGGTGAAGGCCAGTACAAGCAGGGACAGGGAAGGGGCACCTGCCCTCACCCTCTGTGGTCCGGTGACACCCTAGGTCAGGTATGTCCAACAGGTAGATCATGATCTACCAGTAGATTGCAGAGGGGTCAGAGGTAGATCACCAGCCCCACTTGGTCTCATGGTTTGCTGGACAGGGGTTTCGGTTTTTTTGATGATTGTTTGGTGTGGTGGTATTTGATTATTAGTGCCAGTATGATGAATTCTTATTTTTATGTTTAGAACTGCATGTGTGGTTTTGGCATCATCCAGTTCCTGTTGATCTTTAATACTTTGGGACAGTGACAGTTTTGGACCAGATTCAGCCAGTGTTAACTTTGCACTTTAGCTACCCCAGTATAATGAAGATGAGTGTTCCAAAGAAGAGCAAAACCTACCACTTTCATGATGAATGGGAAATGGACTACTTCTTCATCATGGTGAAAGTCAAGTGTTGTTGTCTACTTTGTAATGCCCATGTATCCTTGCCCAAAAAGGGTAATCTGGAGTGTCATTATAAGGCTCTGCATAGCAATAAGTTTGATGCTGATTTTCCAGCAAAGCTTTTGAAGACTTCAATGTTAAAGAAGAACTACTTGGAATGATTTCTTTAAATGGGAGAACTACCGGTCAGGAAATATTCAGCTGTTTCCATTCTTTTGTGACAAAGTGTAATTGTCCATTGCATAAACTTGTTTCCATCACTACTGATGGAGCAAGAGCAATGACAGGTAAGGTTAACGGTTTCATAGGCCTCGGTAGACAGCATGACGACTTTCCAGATTTCCTTTCTTACCACTGCATTATTCACCAGCAAGTTTTGGCAAGCAAGAGACTCAATACAAAGACTGTCATGGACATCACTTTCAAAATTGTAAATTCAGTTCGTAGAAGATCACTTCAAAGACAGCTTTTCAATCTTACTCTTGATGAAGGGGCAGCGGAAATCATTTTGTACACAGATGTAAGGTGGCTAAGTAGGCACAAATTTCTGCAAAGATTTCATGATTTACTGAATGAAATACGAAGGTTTTCGAAGGAGAGGGGAGCTGACAAAGATGAGGAGTGGTTATGGAAGATGAGGAGTGGTTATGGAAGATGAGGAGTGGTTATGTGATCTGGCATTTCTCGCTGACTTTACAGGCGAACTAAGTGGTATGAACATTGAACTACAAGGTAAAAACAAATGCATTGGTGAGATGATGAGTACAGTTTCATCCTACAAGAGCAATTTGAGCTAATGTTGACTGACCTTGCAAACAACACTTTTGATCATTTTCCTAATATGCAGGACCATCTGGGACAATATCCATATTTTGTTTTTCAGAACGAGAAGTATGTGACAGAAATCTGCTCCGTTATCCAGGAATTTGAAAAAAGATTCTGTGACTTCCAAAGAATTGAAAAAGTTGTGCAGCACTTGTCATACCCATTCAAAGCAGATATGGGCATTAAGGAAACTGCAGCTGGTATCAGCAAAAATTACTCATTGAACAAGTAATCTCTTGAAAACAAAATAGTAACCCTTAAAAATGACATTTTTCTCAAGACCCGTGCTGAGCAAGAATCGTTTTGGAAGCTAGTGCCCAGAGACAAATTTCCCAACTTGATAAAGTGAAGCTGCACACTCCTGTTTCGGTTCAACTTATTTGTGTGAATCTGCGTTTTCCCATCTGAAAATGACCAAGAGTACACAGCGTTCCAACATGACAGATGATCATTTCCAAGATTTCCTGAGACTGGCCCTCACGCAATATTCACCCAACTTCAAAAAGCTGGTGGATAAATGACATTAAAACTGAAGGAATAAGAAAAGAGCAAACAGAAATGGAAAAAGTTCTGCTTGGAGACAACGAAAAATTAATTTCAAAATTATATAAATTACTTTTAAAATGGTCTACAGAAGATGAAGTAGTGAAATCTCAAATGATTAAGTGGGCAATTAATGTAAATAAAGAAATACAGATGGAAACTTGGGAATATTTGTGGAAGAACTCTATGAAGCTTTCGACGTGTCATAGTATTAAAGAGAACTGTTTTAAAATGATGTATAGATGGTATATGACTCCTAAGAAATTGGCAAAGATGAACAATAAGATGCAAGACAGATGTTGGAAATGTAAAAACCATGAAGGTTCTTTCTACCAAATATGGTGGACTTGTTAAAGAGCAAAAAAATATTGGCAGATGATTCAACAAGAAATTTCTAGGATCTTGGGATATGAATTTAAGAAAGTTGCAGAGACTTTTCTGTTGGGATCACAAATGGAAAAATTTTCAAAAGAAGATAGAATTTGGTACTTGCTTTCAGCTGCTAGGACATTAAATGCGCAGTTGTGGAAGCAAGAAAAAATACCAGAGAAATGGGATTGGATTGTAAAAGTTATGACATGTAGTGAAATGGACAAATTAACAAGAATTTTAAGAGACTATGATTTAGAAGTTTTTAAGATGGAGTGGAAAAAGTTCAGAAGATATGTAGAAAAAGAGTGGAAAATAAAAGGACATTGGACAATTTTTGATAATTATTAAGTCTTAGAAAAAAAAGAAGAATATTAATTTTTGTTTTTATTAGTTAAGGGTACCTTTAAACACTAGTACTTTAAGTAATTAACACCGGCGGGGGTCAAGTAACAGGGGGAGGGGTGGGGAGAAAGTAATATATGGGATAGATAAAATAAGTTATTAATGATGCAAGAAATATAATTTGTTACCATATGTTACGAAATAAAATTGTTTTAATCCACAAAAAGCTGGTGGATGAAATGCAGGCTCAGATGTCTCACTAACTAGCAAGAGTGAAGTTTTAAAGATTGTGCAAGATCAGCCTGGATCAATACTTGACCTACATTTAACACAAATTACTGAATAAAAGTTAAAGAAAGTTATTAAGACAGTTAAAGAAAGTTATAACAATAAAAATTTAAGAAAAACTGTTCGCAGTTCTTTTTGGATCTTCGTCTCTGTTTTGTTTTTGCTTATTTTGCTTACCAGTAAATGACAGAAGGTGCATTGTAAATGGGGGGGGGGGGGGGTGGAACCCAACTTTGGTGGGTTAAAATCTAATTCGAAACTAATTTGAAACTTAATTTTCATGGTGGTAGATCACCAGCACTTTTGTCTGGAAAAAACAGATCACGACCTGTTCAAAGTTGTACATGCCTGCCCTAGGTGGCTGCCTACATGGCCTACTCCCACCCGCTGGCCATGTCGCTCCTTCTTTTTACATTCAGTTTTCTTTCAAGGTCATCAATTTATTGTCCTGTTTCTTCCTTTCCATGCCCATTATTAAATTTCTTTGCTCCTCTGGTAATGTTCTTCATTATAAACCCCAAGCTACAGTCTCTGTCACATTACTTTATTTTCTGTTTCCTGTTACTAAAATGTTTTGCCTCTTGGTATATATCTGGCTACTTCAAATACTGTGTTTAAATGCATCCTCATATTTTTTTACTGTAAGTGAGATCTAGTCTTTGGAAATAGCATAATGAGGTGGAAAAAGGAGTGTTAACTGAATGGACTGTATCACTTCAGACAGCGATACAGAATATTTTTAATGGCCCTCTATGTAATCCCCTCCTCAGCAAATAAATAGAAAACTATCATAGTAAGCAGCAGACTAGGCTAGAAACTTCCTCCCTGATGTCTTAGTGCTTCCTTTTTAAACATTCCTTTACAAGGGGAAGCATTAAAAAAATCCCAGCATCTTCTAGCTCAGCTTTAAGTGATATGCCATTTACTCTATTCTTTTGGAATTGTCTCCACCACTCTGCTGCCTATTAAAGAGCACATGAACACACATGAACCAAACCACTGGTCCATCAAGGCCAGTATTGTCTACTTACAATGGCAGCAGCTCTCCAATGTCTCACATCACCTACCACCTGATCCTATTAGCTGCAGATTTAACATAGAACCCTCTGGGTGCCAAGTTACAGCTGCCAGATTTGAATTGAGAAATATTTTGAAATTTTGGGGGTGGAGTCTGGGAAGGCAGAGCTTGGGGATGAGAAGGACATCAGAAGGGTATAATGCCAAAGAGTCCACCCTCCCCCCCCAAACCGCCCCCCCCAGCTATTTTCTCCAGGGGAACTGATCATGGTCATCTGGAGATCAACTGTAATACCATGAAATCTCCAGATGCTAGCTGGAGGTTGGCCAAGCAGATGCTCTGCCACTAACTCACAGTCTCTCCCCAAAAACTTCTGTTTTCAAAATGCACCTTTACCATTTCCCACCAAATTCCACTCGTCTTTCTTCTCTTATACATATAGTCCTTCCATTCCCCATTTAGTCTGCTTATTTACAGTCTTCCAAACTATGATTTGGCAGAGCCTGTCCATTTATTTTGTTCTGTGTACAGCAATTAGTTTACTAGCACTACAAACATATGTACAATGAAGAGTAGTAACAGGTTTTGCTAAATTGCTTAAGGTGGTCTTCAGCAAAACCATATGGGACACTGGGGAATCCATTACTGGATCCTCTGATGTATCTGATAAAGCATGCATGCACATGAAAATTTATACCCAGAATTAATTTTTTTCCCATAAAGGTGCCTATGGACTAAAGCAGGGGTGGCCAATGGTAGCTCTCCAGATGTTTTTTGACTACATCTCCCATCAGCCCCAGCCATTGGCCATGCTGGCTGGGGCTGATGGGAGTTGTAGGCAAAAAACATCTGGAGAGCTACCGTTGGCCACCCCTGGACTAAAGTGTTGCTCTTCTGAATCCTCTGATGTATAATTTAGTTGGAAAAAGAGGACCATAGATTGAGGCCACTGTGCTGTGGAAGAATGGATACCCTAAAAAAGGTAAAGGTAGACCCCTGTGCAAGCACCAGTCATTTCCAACTCTGGGGTGATGTTGCATCACGAAATTTTCATGGCAGACTTTTTACAGGGTGGATTGTCATTGCCTTCCCCAGTCATCTACACTTTATCCCCAGCAAGCTGGGTACTCATTTTACTGACCTCAGAAGGATGGAAGGTTGAGTCAACATTGAACTGGCTACCTGAACCCAGCTTCCGCCAGGATCAAACTCAGGTTGTGGGCAGAGAGCTCAGACTGCAGAACTGCAGCTTTACCACTCTGTGCCATGGGGCACCTACTGGGGAATAAAAACAACACAAGGGAAAGGCAGAATGAAGACTTCAACTCCTCGAGCATACCGCTGGATCCATATCATAACATCCATTCGTTGCTTGTTGTATCAAAATTACAAGCTGGGGGATCCAATCATAATAGGGAACTTTTTCTATAAATTGTGAGTTTACAAACAAGCTTCTAAAACATGGATCAGTAGAATTATTTTGAAACTTTCCAAAGAAAAAACAATGTTTTCATTGAAAAGATCTGTTTGTGTATGTGGCCAGTACTTTCAAACATGAAAATCAGAAAAACCATACAAAAACATTAAGTCAAGAAAGCAATGTTTTAAGGAATTAGGTAGGAAAAATTATGGGAAATCATTTCAAGCAGAGATTACTTAATTCCTTTATAGTCCATTGCCTTCTATTGATGTGGTTTTTATCTTTCATCACTTCCTTGCTTCTATTCTTTGAGTTGTCAAGTTTTTCCCTCTAAATGAATCTATGGACTCATAATGGATTTTAAAAAAACTGAATAAGAAAAGAAATGGCCTAATATATCCCATAGCCCATGTTGCTTACAGTGTCCAAGACCAAGTTTAGTATCATCTGGACAGAAGCTATCCAATCCAGAAGCCTACTTAATTTTGAGATAGTACCAGATACTTTCCCATGGCATTATATCAGTGAAGTGAATGTTTTGAAGAGAACAACAGGAAAAAATGATGGGCAACCACTTCAAGGTGAGATGATTTACCTAGCAGAAATATAAAGGAATGCTGACAGATGGCACCTCAGGGAAGATTATTATTAATCTAGTCACAACACCCACCAATAGGACCAATAAAGGAATTTCATCTAAAGAATATTCTGCAGAATTTAAAGGGTATTCAAAAGGATAACAATTTTGAAGTCCAAGCAAAAATATAATCACAAGAGAATCGCTAGCAGTCTAACTGAACAGATTTCACTTTTGAGGCTGGAGAACTGTGTTTTAACATTTGTGAGCCAAAGAGAACTAAAGCATATGAATAAAATTTGAGTTGCTGGATGAACCATTTTAATTTCCCTTATGTATTTCTTTTTTAAACTGCACACTGATTTGTGTACATTCATCTAATTCTTCATGGTTCTGCCCTTGGCACTTGGTTCAATATTTCATTAAATCACCCTGAAAACTAACAGCCCAATCTGTTATGAAATTACAGTCCCTAAGCAACATAAATTACCTACCTAGTTGTGGTTTTACCATGCAACATAACCTGGTCGCTTAAGAAGCACTTCTGCCCATAAAAAATGTAAACAGTGCAGTAATAAAACATTTGCCCCTGATGAACTGCTACAGATCTTTCTAAGGCTGTTCAAATGGACATGGTCACAAAGCTGCTTCAGATGTTGAACCAACATGGATTTTTTTTTTAAAATCACCATTAGATTTTCATTTTGTCATTAAAATACAGTCTCTTTCTTTTCTTCACTTGACACTAACTTTTTCAAGGAAACAGCTGCTCAATACTCTCTTGCTCAATATTCAATGAGGAGTCTCCTAATATATTTAATGTAATTCATAGGCAAAGCAGAATGTAAAAGCTTTCTTTGTTAGGTTATCTGTTTCACTTTTTATTTTACTACAGGAGAGTTTTACATTAGGCTTTCCAATCCCCAGGTCCCAGCGGGGGATCTCCTGGTTTTACAGGCTTCCCCGTGCCCCCAGCCAGCTGGCCGGTGGGGGGGAAGCCCCACCCCCACAGTCACTATGCACCTCTAGAGCTCTGACAGGTTTAGAAACCTTCAAACTGGTCTGTTTTTAAAATGTGTGCCTTTAAAGTTGAGCAGGAAGCAGGAAACATGAAGCGCTTCATGGGGAAGGGTCAGCAGCAGTTTCGTCAGAGCACAGACTCTCCATTTGTTTTGCTTTTGTTTTCAGAGCAACTAAAGTTGTAGAGGAACCAGACCCAGTAAGTGTGTGTGAGGGAGAGAGAGAGAGAGGGAGGGGGCAGGGGATTTCCTGGTTTGGTTTAGAAAGCTTTAGAAAGCAGGGGAGGGGGGGAGGAAAATGTCTACTGGGCACTCTATTATTCCCTATGGAGAACAATTCCCATAAGGAATAATGGGGAATTGATCCGCAGGTATCTGGGGCTCGGGGGGGGGGGTTGTTCTTTGAGGTAGAGGCACCAAATTTGCAGCATAGCATCTGATGCCATTCCTCAAAACACCCTCCAAGTTTCAAAAGGATTGGACCGGGGGAGCAATTCTATGAACCCCCAAAGAAGGTGCCCCTATCCTTCATTATTTCTAATGGAGGGAAGGCACTGTAAAGATGTTCAGTCCCTTTCAATGTGATGACCAGAACTCCCTTTGGAGTTCAATTGTACTTGTTCCAACCTTGCTCATGACTCCACCCCCAATTTCTCCTGGCTCCACCCTCAAAGTCCCCAGATATTTCTTGAATTGGACTTGGCAACCCTATTTTACATATAGATACCCTCATCACATCACAACTATTTTGGGTTGTACACATGTTATTGACTCTGTTAATAAGAGAGATTTGGGCCAAGAAGAATCTTTACTTTTAGTTACTTATTGCATTAAGAAATTTATTTTAAATATTGGAGTAATCTCTTTGACTCTATATACAGGGTTGGCAACCTGTTCTCCCAGAATTACTACTGATCTCCAGATTAGGGATCAGTCTTCTGGAGGAAAAAGAAACTAAGGAGGGCAATCCCTAAGGAATCACATCCCCACTGAGCTCCCTCCCTCCCCAGATACTACTCCAGGAATTTGCCAGTTCTTGTTTGGGAAATTTCCTGAATATTGGGGAGGGGGCAGTCTGAGAATAGAAGGGTACTCAGCCAGGGATATGATACTACAGAGTCCACTCTCTAAAGCTGTCTTTTTTCAAAGCTTGTGTTTGCACAGCCCTGATGCTGCACACAACCACAACTTTGAAGATACACACAGTGGCATGGATCAGTGTAGCTACAGCAGCCTGCTCTGAAAGACACATGCAAGAAGCCCATTATGTTAAATTCCCTGACACCTGCAATACTCATTATAGAACAGCTTACTACAATAAAAAAATCAGCCCTGAAATATTGCACTGACAGAGCTGTCTCCTGAGTGGCTTCAAGGCCTTTGCAGAGATGCCTAGCCAACTCAGCTCTTGCTCCCATCCAAACCTGACCTCAATTTCTTCTAGGTTTGCTGGTCCTTAGATCCTGCTAGCTCAAAACGAGATGCCCAGGACAGATATGGTAGAACTCAGCACCATATCTGCTAGCTTACTGAAGGTATGAAAAAACAACAAAAATAACTGAAGTGGGAAAATGGCTGTGCTCATTTTTTCTAGTAAAAAGGTAAAAGTAGTCCCCTGTGCAGTATTCCCCCACAATTTATAGGTGCAGTGTCAACCTGTGCAATCAAAAATTTGATCTATGTAACACTTCCACCACATTTTAAGAATGGAGGATCAATCTAACCCACACTGATTTTTTAAAATGAAAATGGAGAGCTTCATGCTCAGTATCAAGGCACAAACAAAATGTGAGATAACTTCACATTTTTTTCAAATGGAAATACCCCAAAGATCTGCTTCCTCTAGCCTTATTCACTGTTATATTCTTTCAGCCCATGGAAGCATCATGTAAACATTACAAAGCTTTGATAGACTGGACCAGCAGTCCATCTAGTCCACCATAATGCTTCCCCTGTGGCTGGCCGGACGCTCTGGGCAGCTTACACACATGGCAATATGGCAACAACTCTTCCTTGAGTATACAGGATCCTCTACCCATTATCTATATGCTTACTGGTGCAATTATTACTCATTCACTGACATTAGCAGTAAAAAAAGTACAGAACAGGTAAAAAAATATATGGTCTGCCTTTTATTTAAAACTATTTATGCTTCTAAAAACAAACATAAAAAATAAAGAACTTCAAACTTGCCTTTCTGGAACCAAGCAGAGAACAAAGCCTAGTTATTTTGTTCATCTCATTCTCTGGGATCAACATGGCAACAATTCCATAATATTCCATTCAATGACATTTAAGCAATATATTTATTAATGAATGGGATTAAAATGTGTGCAGCAATGGATTTATGGTAAATGGTTGCACATGTACAGACATCACCAGATTTTCAATGAGAACAAAAAACAAAACTAAACAAAAAAAGTTATAATGCAATCCTGTGCAAACTCATTTGGCAGCAAGCCCTCCTGAATTTAGTGGAACTTACTTCTGAGCAAACATAAGATATGTTTGTACGTCTTTTGAGTTAAAGATACCCTAGATTAATCTTTCAGAATATTTATTAATGAAGTTGACCCTCCCACCATTTCAATGACAAAAAAACATCATAACAGTCAAACACACAGTACGTGGCAAAAGACACCTTAAGGAAAAGTAAGTTTGGATATAATGGCATGAAGTTGTTTTGTTTCATATGAAGCTGAAAAGTGTTTTGAATTTTAGAAAAGAAATTGCATCATATTAGTATTCACTACTCATGCACAGAACAACATGGCAGAAAGCATGTCTCTGATGATGCACAAATAAGTTACTTACAGGTAATAAGTGTAGGAGTGATAGCTTCTTCTGCCATGATGGTGGGAGGATTTAGGCAGTGGAGGAAAAGATGAAATGGAAGGAAAGAAAAGCCAAATATTAATGTATGAAAAAATCAAGATGAGATTAGAATTGGAGAAACAAATGAAAAAGGTAGCAAGAATGCATTTCAGAAACATCATGCAACACATCTGGAACAGACAGATGACATATCCACTCTTCACAACAGCTTAAGCAGAAAACTAATTTCTCACTGAGATTTTAAATACATCTACCATGCACTTGATATCCATGACTAACAAAGGTATGTATTATATAATCTATAATACATAATATACAGACACATGTTAATTCATAAACCATGCATTGGTTTTATGTTGTTGAATCAGAAAGTTCAGAAATCATGCAGTCTCTGAAACATCACTACGGAATTTGGAACAATGAAGTCTCATACAGTACAATCCTCAACCCAGTTGTATCCTTGTAAGCACACTGACAGTAGACTTAGAAAGGTATAACTTTGCTTAGGATAGTACTGCTAATGTTCCCAGAGCTTTTTTTTTTTTTGCCAGCGTACTGCGGATTGTTCCATTTTGGAGACCTTGCTAAAATCTTTAGTTCATATAAGTTATCTATACTACAATTCAATATACTTCGGTTTTTATCCTATCATTTCTGATGGAAATGTGAGCCATCATGGAGGAAGGCTTCAGATATAGCTTAGTAGAGTAGAAACACGCAAACCAGCTCCTTTTGCTTAGTATCAGAGGTGGTAAGAAAACTCAAGAATGTGAATCTTATGCCTGGCTGAATTTGAAATGTAACAGAAAAGTAAATTTTCTACACAGCCAAATATGTACTTAATTGTAAATTTTTGCAAGTTTTTGTTGCTCAGAATAGGGCAAAATAACATACTTTTCCTGTTATCCTCAACAGACTTGCTTCAATTCTTCTGAATTGGTAAAAAAGATAACTACAGCTTCATACAGGATAAGGCAAGTAGAGTAATATACAACAGTTGCGTCTTCCACAGTTCTACTATGCTTTACCCAAAGTAAATGGATAAACTACAACAGGGATCCAATGTTCTCCCCCTACTTGCAAGTTCATATTTGGAATCAATAAAGAAGATAGGTATCTCATATGTTTGTGGTATTTGAAGCATACTACCTCCGCCCTCCATTCTCAGTTCCTTCTCTGGAGTGGCATCAGGAGAAAAAATAAATTTTAAAATGGCTGTTGGGCCTATGGTATTTGTCACTTCCAGGAAATCATGGAAGTTATGTCATGTTCCTCTAGGAATTACTTAAACCACAAAGGTCTCAGTGATTCCTAGAGAGGAATGACATCTCTTTTGGGATTCCTCTTAGTGATGTCATGCCAACATTATTGTCTGCTACCCAATCTACCCACCCCCCAGTTTCCTGTTGGTTCTAAGTGGGCAACCCTACTTCAATATAATCAAATGTGCTTCTGTTCTAACTATAACATCCTTCTTTGTAAGGAAAGTGGGGGGAGCCCTACAGGAAATAGTTGCTTATATAAAAAGAGAATTTTTCCTTAAAATTCTAAATTCTCATTAAATCAGAATGGAGCTTAATCATGTCTTTTCTTCATTCAGTTGAAGCAGACTAAAATAACACTTCAGTAGCAATAAGGTGAAAGATGGAAATAAGCACTATAGGTACTTGTAATCTTCACAGCACAGTACCTTTGACTATGGCACCCCCACACCCCTATATAAATAGGCCTTACAAAGGATTACCACTCATGTTAACTTGCCTCCAGCTACATGCTGCAGGCATCCCTTTGAAAATGAGGCTTTCATCAAATTTTCTCTCTCATCTTCTTTGCCTGTAGAAGTGTTTGCCAGTTTTTAGTCCTATTTTTCTGACGCTAACAGTATTGTATAAACACAAGAAGCTTCGTGCTTAATATTTAATCACATGTGGCATATTTGCTAAATGCACACCTGTTAAAATTCTGTTTAGAGGGAGAATGCAATATGTTGTTTCACTAGGAAAGCTGTAGCTCTGTATGCTTTTGCATTTTTGAATCATGCAAAAGAACAGCAACGACCCCCCACTCCCAAGAACCACAAAGCAGAGCTTGAATAAAGAACACACTGATGCATCCTATGGAAATAACTACAGTGAGAACAAGATGACAGCATGTGTTAAATAAATGTAATGGTATAGTGAATTACTCACTACTTATTTAAAATCTCATGACACAGCAGTTCCTATGACTTATAATATGTTGTAAAAACAGCAATAGAGTGTAATTTTTATAAATGTTCCCATACTTCTAGAATTTGTATAATAATTTGAGGATAAAATATAATTCATCAGTGCAAGAATGTTAAGAGCTGGGGAGCAAACTTCTACCAAAAGTTCATTGAGATGAATCATTCTATATTCAAATAGTTGCAGAGTAAGGTGCTTTAATTTCAGCAAATGCATCAAATTACATTTTGATGCAATGGAAGAAAAATGAAGGGAAAGATCCTCGATATGTTTTCATATCAAGTTTTTATAGAAACAAATCATAAGCTTTTATCTATCAGAAATCTTGACAATTAGATGTTGCAGTTCTTAATGTCCAATTACAGACTATGAAACTCAAGAAGAAAATACTGCTTTCAACATGATTAATTTAAGACCCAGCATCACAGCCTACAAGAAACATTAAACCACTCAGAAATGCACTACTTCACAACACATCTTAAACTGGACTGAGATTTGCAAATTGCAGCTTTAGACAGCAATGCTGAAAATTCATTAGGACCTATGAATTCACATGCTAAGAGAATGTGACTTAGTGTGCATTATAGGACCATTTAGAATATTTAACCATCAGAAATTCAGCTGAGTGATATTGGCTACTGATGTTAAAATGGGCAAATTGCCAGTATCATGAAAAACCACAGGTCATGTGGGAGGAGTCTACCTCACAGAGGAACAATGTTGGAAAAAACTGCACAGACTCCTCCTTTGTGGTCTGGATTTCTCACGGTATCTCAGTGGTTCGCATGGCATTGGCTAAACAGCCGTCTAACTCATTCTGCAATTTGCAGCGTGCTCTTAGACTTAAAAAACCTCCCCAAAATCATTTGGCTCTACATTTTTAGATGGATGAGGACCAATAAACATAACTTTAATGTGGATAAGACTGTGGAGTTACTCAGCCAGTCAGCCAGTTCTGGAAAGGGTTGCACTTTCATATGTGGGCTGTTGGATCCTAGCCTACGACTAGAGGCTCAAGTCTCATTTATAGCATCTAGCACCTTTTATCAGGTTTAAATTTTCTCTGAAAAGTATTACCCTGATATGGTGGTTAATGCTCTTATCATATTCCAGGTTAGATTATTGTAATGTGCTCTACACTGGACTGTTTTTGAAAACTGTCTGGAAACTTCAGCTGCGCCATAGGGATTGCTGAAAAATTTGTGCAGCACTGGCTGTTGAACTGTTTCTGGGCACAAATCAAGGGCTCCAGAATAACTAAGACTGCCCTATGCTCCTGTACCATTTGTTCCATTCCAAATTGAGGGTTCTCATTCCTATTATTTATAAGAAAAAAATGATTGTTAACTTTAGGCACAGAACTACTCGTAGCCCATGAAGCTGGACTCTAAGCAATTATTAACAAGATATAAAACATTAAAACCTGTGAGGTATGTGAGGCTGAGAGAGCTCTGACAGAAACTGCTGTTGAGTAGAACAGCTCTGAGAGAGTTATTACTGATCCAAGATCACTCAAGATCAGTTGCATGTGGAGGAGTGGGGAATTAAATCCGGTTCTCCCAGATAAGAGTCCATGCACTTAACCATTATACCAAGAAATGGGGTTGTGAGGGAGAATGGCTTTTGAGGAGCAGAAGTGGAGCTGGGGATGTAATAGAGGAGGAAACCCAGCAAAGGGGCTGTTGGATGTGGCAGCAGCTGGAGGGAAGAAACAGATAACCAAGAAGAAGAGAGGAAGCAGTGGGCTGGATGAAGAGGGCTGAAAAGGAGAGTGTCAGACTGAGGCCAAACCTGGTAAACTAGAAGGTCCATGATGGAACCAGGAGATACTGGTGCAAGTACCCTCAGCCTCTGTCAGCTGGGACAGATCATAAAGTAAAGTGGACCAGGCAAAGAACAATTTGTATGTCTCAGAAATAGTTATGTGAAATATTTCAACCATTAGGGTGGTTCTACAATGAGACACACTGCACAATCAAGTCATCCCTGTTCTGTCACTAACAACTTGAACTGTTACTATGGATAGATTGCTCATCTGGAGATGAAATCTTGATTTCCTCTATCCACACAAGGATTATTACATAACAACAGAAAGAGAAATGGTGCCAATGTACAAAAGTGTTACCTTTAATGATGTAATAATGCCAATTTCAATGTTAAAAAATGGTGGTAGTGATAATGGATTGAAGACTGACAACTGGAACTATGCTTTTCAACATGCACCAATACACCATTCCAAGAACATGGTAAAACCGCAACACAGACCATCCATACAGCAAAAGATTGTACTTCTTATTTGCCCAAAATAAAAAAACAACAACAATGAATAATAACCTCCTAGAAAATATAAGATCATAACAAGAAAATAACAAGAGAATGGTGGACCGATGACAACATCATTTGAAACTACCACTATAACTATATGCACGAATCATAGTAGTTGACTAGGGAGAGTAATCCACAGTTCCTTTTAGAAACTGGGGAGTCACTGTTAATTGCTCCAGTAATTAAGAACTTGCAGATCACTTTGGAAGGTCTGTAACATGGCTCCATCTTATACCACTGTGCTTAACTCTTGGGAGGTATGATGCTTGCATGGGAAAGAACTGCATTGGGAGCATCTTACTCAGACTTGCATGGCTGATATAATTGCAGGTGTGCCAGAAAGATGGTGTTCCAATGGCTTCCATACCAAGAATATGAAAAAAACAGCCATCATTCCTTCCACTTGAAAGAAGCCTTTCAAAGACAGGTTGCTTACCTGTAACTGTAGATCTTCGAGTGGTCATCTGTGCATTCACACTCATGGGATAGTGCGCCGATCCCCGAATCGGTACCTGAAAAAGCCCAGGATTTTTCCGCGCTCGGCGCCAATGGGCATGCGCAGGCGTCCCAGTGTGCATGCTCACCGGCGCCAGCGCAGGGATCCCGCCAGTTCCTTCCTGACTGCTGGAAGCTCCTTACTGGAGGGAGACCATCAGCAGTGGGGAAGGAGGGCGGGTAGTGTGAATGCACAGATGACCACTCGAAGATCTACAGTTACAGGTAAGCAACCTGTCTATCTTCTTCGTGGTCTCTGTGCTTCACACTCATGGGAGATTAGCAAGCAAAGCATACCTGGAGGCGGGAAGACGGGCAACCTGAAGAAACAGCTTGCAGCACCGCAGCTCCCAACCGAGTCCTCTGCTGAGCATGCACGTCCAGCGCGTAGTGCTTCATGAAGGCATGCGGAGAAGACCAAGTAGCCGCCTTGCAGACATCGGAAAGGGACACACCTTTCAGGAATGCCACCGACATGGCCATCGCTCTTGTGGAGTGTCCACAAACAGGTCCAGGTAAAGGCTTCTTCGCCAACAAATAACAAAGTTTGATCGTCTCAGTAAGCCACTTGGAAAGTCTTTGAGATGAAATTTTGGACCCTAACTTGGGGGCAGAATAGGAGACAAACAGCTGGTTGTCCTTACGAAAACCCCGTGAACGATTCAAATAAAACAGGAGGACACGCTTAACGTCTAATGCGTGCAACCTGCGTTCCTCATCCGAGGAAGGGCTAGGGTAAAACGTGGGTAACCAAACTTCTAAATTGAGGTGGAACTGGGAAACCACCTTAGAGAGAAAAGTGATGTCTGGAGCTAAAGAGACCCCAGCTTCCCTAAAGGCAAGGTAGGGGTAATCACAACGCATCGCCGTGAGCTCCCCCGCACGACGTGCTGAAGTGATGGCAACTAAAAATGCAGTCTTCCAAGACAAAAGTTGTAGGGAGCACGTTGCCATAGGTTCAAAGGGATGACGAGACAACTTGTCCAGAACCAAAGTCAAGTTCCACAACTGTGGAGGGGATCTAGAAGGGGGGTGAAGACGGAACAGCCCCTTCATGAACCTTTTGGAATGAGGGTGAGCGAAAACAGAGTAACCCTCCACTGAACCATGGAAAGCAGAAATAGCTGCCAAATAAACCTTGATGGAGGAGAATACCAGCCCCTCATCCACCAAAGCCAAAAGAAACTCAAAAATTGACGAAAGCCCGACGGAGTCAGGCGGCAGAGGGGAGTCAGCCACAAAGTTAGTAAACTTCTTCCACTTCCTCTCGTAAGAGGCACGGGTGGAAGGCTTCCTGCTGCTTAGGAGGACTTGCTGGACCTTGGTGGAAAAACTTAGTGGTCGATGAACCAAGCTGTCAGCTTCAGGTGTGGCACGTTGTGGTGGAGTACGTGCCCGCCCTGGGCCGACAACAGGTCCGGTTCTGCCGGGAACTGGTAAAAGACCCCCCTCGACTGCTGGAGCAGGATCGAGAACCAGTTCTGAAGGGGCCACCAAGGAGTCACCAGGATGCAACTTGGCCTCTCCTGCACTAGCTTGTGGACTACCCTTGTCAGCAGAGGTAGGGGTGGGAACATGTAAAGGAACCAGCCCCTCCACGGAAGTAGGAGTCCGTCTCCCAGCGAGGCTGGATCCGCACCTCCCCTGGCACAGAACAAGGGGCACTTCTTGTTCTCCGCTGTGGCAAAAACATCTAGCTGTGGGTACCCCCATAGTTGGAACACCGGCTCTAGGAACCGCCATTGCAGTTCCCATTCGTGTGGAGAAGCTCCACCCCTGCTGAGAAAGTCTGCCTGTACGTTGAGGACCCCCGGCAGATGTGTTGCCTTCACAAAAATGTCCCACTGGAGGCACTCCGTCCAGAGATCCATCGCCAGCGAGCATAGCCTGCGAGACACTGTCCCCCCCTGTCTGTTTATATAGCAGAGGGCAGTGGTATTGTCCGTAAGCAGTGCCACAGTCCTCCCCGCTAACAGTGGACGAAAGGAGCGAAGGGCAAAGTGAACCGCCAGCAGTTCTAGGTAATTTATATGGCACCGAGTCAGTTTTGGTGGCCATTGACCTCCCACACATAGATCTTCCAGGTGAGCTCCCCACCCCCACAGGGAAGCATCGGTTGCGATAGTCACGGTAGGGGTTGGGAGATGGAAGGGAGCCCCTTGGCAGATGTTGCTCTCCGATCCCCACCATTGCAGTGATTGGAGAGTCCCAGGTGGGATGGTGAACCTCTTCCGAGGTGAGTCTATGAGAGGGCGAAAATGGCGCAAGAACCATAGCTGTAGGCCTCTCATTCTTAGTCTTGCGAAACGTAGCACGCTTGTCGTCGCAGCCATCAGCCCCAGCATCCGCTGGAGCTGCTGGGCCGTGCCCCACTGCCGCCTTTGTACCAGATTGATGATGTCCTTTGCTCTCTGCGAAGGAAGGAATGCTCGGTGTTGATCTGTGTCCAGCAGAGCCCCTATGAATTGAACTGTCTTTGACGGAGTAAGATGGGATTTCTCCAGGTTGACCTGCAACCCCAGGGTGTTGAGAAGATGCAGAGTGATGGCAATGTGTGTTGTTAAACTCTCCCTCGACCTTGCCACAAGAAGCCAGTCGTCGATGTATGGGAAGACAACGACTCCCTGAAGACGAAGGTGGGCAGCCACCACACTCATCAGCTTCGTGAACACCTGAGGAGCAGTAGACAGTCCAAACGGCAGGGCCCTGAACTGGAAGTGCCGAGCACCCACTGCAAACCTTAGGAAACGCCTGAACGCAGGGTGAATGCTGACATGAAAGTAGGCATCCTTGAGGTCCAGGGTCGCCATCCAGTCTCCCTGATTGATGAGGGGCAGGATTGTTTGCAGTGTGGCCATTCTGAACTTCTGGTACAGAATAAATTTGTTCAGACTCCAAAGGTCCATGATAGGCCTCAGGCCCCCATCCCGTTTGGGGACCAGAAAGTAGCGGGAGTAGAAGCCTCCTGTCCTGGTCTCCGGTGGAACTACCTCTATGGCTTGTTTCTGGAGGAGGTTGTTCACCTCCGCCAGCAGAGGTGGGGAAGGGGGAGTGGTAACTACAATGGACTGACTCGGGGTCTGAACAAACTCTATTTTGTAGCCCTCTTTTACGATGGACAGAGCCCACCTGTCTGTGGAGATCAACTCCCAGGCAGGCAGGAAAGGGCATAGGCGGATGGATGAGCCAACAGTGGGGGCGACGACGCGTGCTTGCGGGAAGTCAAACCCCCTGCTTCTGGGGACGAGCCCCCTTAGATTTGTTGGACGGTTGGGCCCCGTAACGGTTCCTGCCGTTACCAGAATAGGATGGTCGTTCAGCCTGTGCAGGGCGAGGCCGCCATTGTTCAGGGGAAAACTTTTGGTAGGGCTTCTTGGTCCAGGGCTTAGGCCATTGTTTGGATCTAGAAGCCTTGGGGGTAGATTGGACGCCCATATTTCTTGATGTTTTCACACTTTTGTCGAACTCTTGCAGCGCCGCGTCAGTCGTGGTGCTGAAGAGTCCGTCACCCTCAAAAGGTAGGTCCTCGATGAAGGTTCTTGTGTCTTGGTGGAGTGCCGTTGCCCTGAGCCAAGAGTGGCGCCGAATGCAGACTGCAGAGGTGATGGCTTTGGCCGAAGCTTCCACCATATGTTTTGCTGCAGCCAGTTGTTGTCTGGCTACAGTGAGGCCCTCTTTCTGCAACTTCATTGCAGCAGCCTTCTTATCCTCACTTAGTGAAGAGAGGAAGGGGGAAAGTTGTTCCCACACGGCATACTGGTATCTAGCCATGCAGGCCGCATAGTTAGATACCTTGATGCTGAGTGCCCCCGCTGAATAGACCTTTCGGCCCATTCCTTCAATCTTCCTCCCTTCCTTGTCCGGTGGGGAGGAATGGACCTTCCTAGCCTTTGAGGAGGAGGAGACTACCACTGAATTAGGTCGTGGATGGGTGAATAAAAATTCAGCCTCAGTCTCCTGGACCCTGTACATGTGGTCCAGCCGTTTGGTTGAGACCGGCGTCGATGATGGTCTCTTCCAAGGCTCCTTGACAGCTTGGAGGATCACCTTGGTGACTGGCAGGGCGACCGCAGTGGACGTGTTCCTCTGCATTATATTGAACACGTTGTCGTCCACTACGGGTTCTGGCTGGGTCACAGGCAGCTTGAGGGTGGCAGCAATCCGTTTCACGAGGTCCCCATAATGCTTTAGATCCTCCGACGGCGAAATCGGAAGATCCTCCGCCGTCTAGGAGACCGGTGAAGGTTCCAGGTCTTGGGCTTCACTGTCAGACTCGGACGACGAAGAGACCTGGTGGGCGGAGTGCTCTGAGAGCATCGGGGTCGACTCTCGCGGCGGAGACTGGACCGGTGGCGATGATCTTCGAGGAGCTTCGACCGGGACTAATCATCTGTCTGGGGGAACCGACACCGACGCCTTTCGGGATCGATGCGAGACCCTCGACATTGACGAGAATTCCGATGCTTGTTCCCAATCCTGGTAATCCTCTGGGTACCAGTGGTAGGGTTGGTACCGAGAGTATGGGGGCTGCCATCTGCGTTGCTCCCATGGTGGAATTGGGAAGCATTGAGGTGCATGGAATGGTTCCACTTCCCGCCTGTCTCGGGGCCTGAATGGGACCGAAGGGGCTATCGGTGCCGACACCTCTACCTCCGAGGTCGATTCGCTGGCGGTACGTCGACGCGAACCTGAAGATGAGGAGCGTTGGGTCAGGTCAATCTTGCGCTCCTGCTCCGATGCCGATAGGCGAGACTGGGTCACTGGACTTCGGCGTGGAGCAGCCAGGATCTTCTTCGGCAGTTCGGGGATTGCCAACGTCGATGCCAATGCGCCCACCGACGGGGAAGGAGTGCGGGGTCGCTTCAGCTTCGCTTTCGCCTTCTTAGGAGCTCGGGTCCCCGAGTCCTCTCGGCGCTTTTTAGCAGGCGTATCCACCGAGCCCTCATGGGAACGTTTCGTGGAGCCACGCTCTTCCGGCAACTCAGTGAGAGTCAGTGTCGGAGCAGCATCAGCCGATGCGAGCTCCCGTGCCGGGGTGTCGGTCGATTTCGGTACCGATGACTCCATCGGTCGTTGAGGTCGAAGCGCCGATTCGGTTAACGCCGCCGATAACCGGGCCGCACGGTTCTTTCTCGTCTGCTTCGAGAAGCGGAGACAGTGCAGACAAGCCTCTACTCGGTGCGCCTCTCCCAGGCACAGCAGACACAGCGAGTGGCCGTCCGGAGGGGCGATCTTTTTTCCGCAAGCACGGCAGCGCTTGAAAAACCCCCAGCGACTTTCCATAGAAGGTAGCCGCAAAAAAACTACTCAGAATAGTTTGAGAGAAAACGCGGGGGAAAAGCGAAGACGAAATACCCCGAAGGGCAGTCCGCCAGACAAACAAAGAAATGCTTTTTTTTTTTTTTTTACTAATCTAACTAACTATTAACTAACAACTAACTATCTAAGAACAATAAATGGGCTAATAACGAGAAAAAGGCAAAGCCAAGAATTCTCACCGACCGGGGAACCAGAAAGGAAAACCTCTCAGTGCAGCGGTCAGAAAGGAACTGGCGGGATCCCCGCGCTGGCGCCGGTGAGCATGCGCACTGGGATGCCTGCGCATGCCCATTGGCGCCGAGCACGGAAAAATCCCGGGCTTTTTCAGGTACTGATTCGGGGATCGGCGCAGGCGCACTATCCCATGAGAGTGAAGCACAGAGACCACGAAGAAGATCATATGGTTTCAAACAATAATTTCTATTCTGTAGAAATTCCTCAATAAATTCTATAACTGAAAAGTGGCTAGTTCTCTACTTGATACAGACGCTTTTAAGTAATAAAAGTAGTAGACACTATTAAAGGACAGTAGAAGAAGAGTCTACTTTTGCCAGCTGCCTTTATGCAACTCTGTGATTATTGTCTTCAGAGCTTGGTGAGGGAACATTGGAAGAAGTGCTCTGTCCCATAGGTTATCTTTTTCGATAAGCTTTTGACTGAACAGTGACCAAGAATGACCTTGAGAGTAATACATTCTCAAGTCCAATTTTACATTGCTGCATATTACAAAACTATAGCAAGTTTTATGGTGAGTTAAAACCTCATTCTGATTGTGGGAATGGTTCTGACCAGACTTCAGCAAAGACTTTAGTGACCCAATTAACAGGAATTAAAATTAAATACCATCTCCTCCCTCTGCCAATTCTGGTAGAAGAATGTTGCAGCGGAACAGTTATTATGCTAATATAAACAACTGGGCACTCATCATACAGTATGCAGCTTCTATCTGACCCCTGTTCTGCCATATGTTACCCATATGAACAAGTTATGCTTTGATGTGTATCCTACACTGCCAACTATCACGCTAGTTAACCTCACAAAGACCTGTTACACTCTGAAGTCCTGTGGAAACTGCGCAACCTCACACATTGGCATGTAATTTATCCAAGACATAACATGACCCAGCTTGTGTCTTGCAAGACTGAACTGTTTCATATGACATTTAACAACTAAGGGGAGACAACTGCGACGCCTAAGGACTGATAATATCGTTTGACACCACTGCACCAGCATTATGAGTGCCATGACCACCAAAAATTAGTCAAGTTTTATAATTTTAAGAGCCCCGTGGTGCAGAGTGGTAAAGCTGCAGTACTGCAGTCGGAGCCCTCTGCTCACGATCCGAGTTTAATCTCAGCGGAAGCTGGTTCAGGTAGCCGGCTCCAGGTTGACTCAGCCTTCCATCCTTCCGAGGTCAGTAAAATGAGTACTCAGCTTGCTGGGGGGAAAGTGTAGATGACTGGGGAAGGCAATGGCAAACCACCCCGTAAAAAGTCTGCCATGAAAACGTTGTGAAAATAACGTCACCCCAGAGTTGAAAACGACTGGTGCTTGCACAGGGGACTACCTTTACCTTTTTTTTTTTTTGTAATTTGTTGATTTTATTGAATATTATTGTTTTAATGTTTTATATCCTGTTTTATTGGTTGGTAGTTGCCCTGAGCCTGTATGGGGAGGGTGGGATATAAATCAAATCAAATCAATAAAATGAATGTAGTTCAGTTATTTTCGTAAGAAATTAGAAACCTTGAGTAATCAATTAATACACCCACAAAACTGACACATTTTTGAGAGAGGAAAGGAGCACTGCCAAACTTACTAAAATAGTGAACTAGATCCAAATGTTCAGTTCAATATACACCTAGTTACAGAGAATTGCATGAGAAAAGTGAAATTAAATCCAAAGATTGTCTTTCAGTTTCTCAAGAGTTTCTTGTGCCATTTTTCAGAAGAGTATCAAGAAACATGTGTGTGTGTGGGGGGGGAATGACACCAGGAAATGTGCGGATTCTCTCCCCCCCAAGTATCCCCAAATCCATTTTCTGATTCAGTAAAAAAGTCAAAACATAAAAACATAGGTTGTATCCAGTGTTCCCTCTAAACTGAGTTAGTGTGAGCTAGCTCATAGTTTTTTAGTTCCCCCCCAGCTCACACATTTTTGTCTTAGCTCAGGAAAGATGGCCCCAGAACAAACTAATTAATGCAGCAGCTCACAACTTCAATGCCAGTAGCTTGTGAAGGAGAATTTTTGCTCACAAGACTCCACAGCTTAGATGGAGCATTGGTTGTATCCCACCACTCCATTCAGCAAAGCATTCTTCCAAAGGAAAAGTCTTTGGAAGGTTTCTGTGAAAGATCTATGCCTGCCAACTAAAAACATATCATGCATCTGATGACTCCATAAATAATTTTTTAACATGCCATGTGTCTCTTTTTAGTTTAGAACTAGTTGGGGATAAATTGAGCAACTTTAAATCATATTTGATATTTTTGACATGCTTTTTAAGAGGGTTGCCAGCTCTGGATTGGGAAATACCTGAAGATTGGGGGGGGGGGGGTTAAGCCTGGGGATCCTCGGGATAGCAGAGTTTGGGAAGATGAGAGACCTCAGCAGGATATAATGCCAAAGAGTCATCCACCCTCCGAAGCATGAATTTTCTCCAGGGAAATTGATATTGGCTGAAAACTACTGTGATAGTGGAAGATCTCCAGGTGCCACCAGGAGAACTGTAGCTGGAAGGCAAATAAAAGTTTTAGATTCAGCCTAATTTTTTTTGCACTTGCAAGAGAGAGCAGCTTTTGGAGGCATGTAGTGCTGTAGTAGGAAGGAGGCAGCAGGGAAGTTTTGCCTCCATGGATGAAAATCCTCTTCATAGAAATTGTAGGTGGGGATTTCCGGGTTTTGGTGTCTTGAGCTCAGTGGGGTGCGCGGAGCTCACTCTTGGTGACCCCCCCAAACCGGGGCAGTAGGGGGGGGTACCACAGCTGTGGTAACTCGAGGAAGATTCTGGAGGGGTCTTCCAACAGCAAGATGCTCTACAGGAGTCAGGGGAACAGTGGTGGCTGCTCCCTGTTCCTCCTGTTTGCCCCGATGCTCCACTATTGTGGTCGCCATGATGGTTGTAAGAGATGAATGCCTGACTGCTTTTTTTCTTTAACAAACTTCTACTATATCATATCTCTACCTTAATCACCGAAATGCTATTGAGCAAGTAAGTTTTTCTTGTTACTACTACCAATTAATGGATCTTCTGTTATAATGCCAATTTGGACTGTTAAAAAAAAGGGAAAGAGGAGGATTTCTCCTCCTTTTTTGCCCCCCAAGGAAGGCTTCAAAAAGATAAAGAACAAATTTAAGAACTTTTTATAACTTAAATTGGACTCAACATGGACATTTGAATGGATTTGGCTTACAATTAATCAAGCTATAATGAGTGATGTCTACGGAGATGAGAGAGGTGGAGAAAGATCTGGTGGGAAAGGAGTCAAAAGAAATCAAAATGGAGACATTGTGTGCAGTTACAAAAACGAGGCGGAAATCTAGCTTGAATAAAATTCGTGCAGGAGGAAGTGACGGTGTGGAGATCCCATCACGTTTAATAAAATGGATATATATGCTAAAGGGAGAAAAGGCAGACTACTTCAAGAAGATCGAGTCTTGGAAAACTTTTAAAAAGAAGGGATTATAAACTATTGCTCTTTCTTGTAATTGCTTAATATGGAATTAACAAAAGGGAACTGGTGTGCAGTCTTGAAATGGATTGGGAATGGCAAGCATGATTTTTTAGAGATGTATGATTTTGAAATGGCAAATGAGACTTTTTAGAATCTGAAAGTTTCTTGTTTGTTATTTTTACTTATGGGTTTCATATTTTTCAAACTAGTCAATTTAATAGAGAGGGTTATAGAGATATATGATTTTCCCATGGGTAAGATGAATGAGAGAAAGGAGACCATTTTTATTTAGGGATTCTACTTTTTTCTTATAAAGTTACATGGAACAAGTTAATAGAGAGAGTTAATTCAGAGACTGTTTGATTTTTTATTTAGGTAAAAACAATAAGCATGGGAAATGAGATTGTCACGTTATTGAATTTGTGTGCATTTATTTTTAGAGCAATATGACTCTCCCAAAAGTTTAATGAAGTTAAATATTTAAATATTTAATCTAGACAAATAATTAATTACTTAATCTAGATAAATAAATAATTAATTAATTTGGGTCAATTTACAACAAGGTAGACAACACACATATTTAAAAACTTTAAAGATCTGCTCCTGGTTATTTTTTTTATTTTGCTTTCTTTTTAGCAATAGATTTTGTTAATATTGAAACAAATAAAGTAATATCTGTTAGGTTCTATTTTGGTCCTTTGCTATTTTTATTCTTATTTTTTTTCTCTGTTGGAAATAATTAGGGTAGTGTTAAGGATAAGGAGATTATACTCATCTTCTCTCCTTATGATTATTGTTAGTATGGTTAAAGTTAGTACTTATCCCTAACATAATTAAAATAAACTACTGGATTTTATTTTGTGATTGATTTCTTTGCTTTTCTCGTCTGTGGACATTAAAGATGAATAGTATAGATTTACATTATAAGTAGTAACTAGTAAAATATATAATAAAATAATAAGTGTAGAAAGTAATGGTTGGATTGGGTTAAAATTTAAGACTTGCAGGTAGAAAGAATTTAAGATCAGGTTTGGAAGGTAAAAATGTAACAGCGTTATTTTTTGCTTTTTTCTCCCCCAACTCCCCACCCCCTTTTTTTTGCTTCTGTATCCCTGCAGCCTGCCCCTTTATAGTGAAACTTAATTAAAAATTTAAAAATGGAAATTGTAGGTGGGTTCCAAAGCCATTAATACTACTAAATAATTTAAACCAATATTATTTTGTGAACTATGTGCCACAACTTTATTTGACTGTGGTTATACTGGTATTGCTGACCACACTGGTACTTGGCAACTCTGTATATAAATACAAGCAAGGAAAGTCACTATTTTATAACAAATTGCTCAAGAAAAATTTGTTCTGTAACACACACACAAATGTACAATGGCGTCTCTTTAGACTTGTTGGTATTAGTAGAAGCGTAAACTTCCTCATTTTCAGTTTCAACTGAAAGGGCAAAAGTTTAGTTTCCCCCTTATAAAGGTTATTAACAACAAAGTAATAAGTGAATGACCAAACAGGGTATTCCCATAGCAGATCAAAAAATCAGGAATCTTTGACTGTTTTTAAATTATTGATAACGAGGTATTTGCCTCCCTCATAAAAATGCAGGTTACCAGGCCTTTTTTGTAGAACAGGCCCAGCAGGAACTTATTTGCATATTAGGCCACACCCCTGGTGCCAAGTTTAAAAAAAGCCCTGTAGGTCATTATAAAAATAAGTGCCCCTTTGCAACCATGCAAGATAGAGCAGCACACTTGCAAAATGGCAATTAATGATATAAACCAGCAGTTCTGCCTTGAAAACTCCATCTTTAGTAAGAGGTAATAGAAATACTGACTGACAGAATTATAGTATTCTCCCAAATGTTGCCTACTAGTTCCTAAAAATGCACCAGGAGTGGCCTGTAACACAGAAAGATACTTACCGCAATATTTAGATCAGATAAACTAAACTTTGACATAATAGGATAAATTATGGTCCAGAGAAGCTCCCAAACATCAAAGAAAATACTGAAAACTGTTATTTTGGGACATGTAATTTAATTCCTTCATTATTTGAGACATTGGCTTATTGGTGTATTTCATGCACTCAATGAATAATTGGCCCATGACAGCTCACTCAGTGTCTCTGGCCTCCCTTTGGGTCACGCCCCTGCCCCTACCTACTGCAGGCCTGGAAATGTTGAACAAACACCAAAACAGTCTTTCCTCAGAGACAGACACATCTCCAATGCTTTGTTGTGTCCTCTCTGTCAACCAGTCTCACAGAAAGCATTGCTGGCAACAGACCTCTGCTGCCCCATTAATGGCCCACACAGACAGCCTCCCAGCACACACAGTCTCCAAAGGCCACAGAAATAGCCAGGGAGCTGCCGCCGCATAATATGACTAGGTGGCAAAGCCTGGCCCTGCCGCGAGCATTTCCTCATAGGCCATGGCTGCTGCCTTTTCTGTCACTCCATCCTCCCCTCAGTCTTGCACTTAGTCAGTAAAGGGAGAGCTGTCAGCTGAATAGAATGCAATAGACTCCACCCTCCAAAGCAGTTATTTTCTCCAGAGGGAGAGAGATCTGTTACCTGGAGTTCAGTTGCGATTCCAGGAGATCTTCAGGCTCCACCTGGAGGTAGGCTACCCTAGACCTGGCAGCACCCTTGGGGTGAATTGATGCCACCTGGTTGACATTACTTAACTAGGCCTGGCTGCTTGCTCCTGTTCAGGACAGCCTATGACAGCCAGTGAGACTTAGCAGTTGCCAATTTCAGGTTGGAAAATTCTTGGGAGATTTGAGGGGTGGAGCCTGGAGAGGATGAGTTTAAGGAGGGGTTGGACCTCAGACAGGTCATAGACTCCATCCTCCAAACAAGCCATTTCCTCTCAGGGAACCATTGTCGCCGGTTTCCAGGTGAGGGTTGGAAATCCCTCAGAATTACAACTGCTCTCCAGATGACAGATACCAGCTCCCGTTAAGGTGGGTGGTGGTGGTGAATGCCTTCAACTTGGGTGGATGGGAAGACAAGCAGGGGTAGGGGCACTTGCCCAGAGCCTCTTTCTAGAGCCTGTTATATTTTCCTTCACAATGGACCTCATTCCTAGTAACTTAATGTTTTGTTTAGTTTACACATGAGTTCCCATTTCCTATACTTTCTCCATACAGTTTTTCTGCTTCTGTCATCAATTCCTTTCTTCACCATAGGTCCCATCTAATTCATTCTCAAGGCTCCAGGGACCCTACTGATCTGCTGATAATTTAAATGTACTTGAAGAGGTTTACAAAGCTGCCATTACATTTTACATCTGGAAGTTTTCACCCATAGCAACTAAGATCACTTAAGGTACATAAAACCAATAGGAACTGCAGTGATAAGTGCCACATGTAGGAAAGACACAACTGCAAAGTAAGAAGGTTTCTAATGAAAACATTTCACATTTTCATAGGGATGCTGCAGTGTCAACAATGCCAAGAATAGCTTCTAGAGAGTCTATGTTCTACAGTGTTTCCCCACTATGGTGTGCAGTATGCTTTCCCTCCCTCTCCCTATTACAAAAATGAATATGCCATAAGCTGTCTTTGGCAATACTCCCTCTAAGCTGTGGAGTCTTGTGAGCAAAAATTCTACTTTGTGAGCTACTGGCATTAAAGTTGTGAGCTACTTCATAGTTTGCTCTGGGGCCATTTTTCCTGAGCTAAGACAAAAATCTGTGAGCCAGAGGCTAAAAAACTGTGAGCTAGCTCACACTAACTCAGCTTAGAGCGAACACTGGTCTTCGGCATCATTTAAAATAATGTCATTTGCTTTGTTTTTGTAGGAAAAAACTGTACAGCAAAAGATGGCCTTGAAAAGAATTCAAACAGCAAATCCATTCTTAAACTTCTATCCTATCATATTGTCTGTTTTGAGTGAATTTTCTTTTATATTCAACCAGAACAATTTTCTGAGTTTTCTTTAAGAAATCAATATGCCTCTATTTTTCATGCTTGCTCCAGGACAGAGAAAGATATTGTTCTTATATTATTTGGATTGTTACTGGAGTATAAAAGTGCAGAATGCTGGAATCATTGACTGTAGGGTGTTTTGAAGGCAGTAACATTAATTTCCTGAGAACTTTAACACACAGACACAAGCATTAATTTAATAATAATGCTGCAGGAAGAGAGAGTCAGATGTATTATACACCATCACCAGAGCTTTAGGGAGCATAAGCAGAGTTTCTTTCTATGAAGGTGGCTGAAAACTTAGTATGTATCTTACTGAAAACTGTTGTAGGAGATGCTTCAACACAAATGTGCACACACAAAGAATAACTGCTCACCTTTTCTTCATAGCCAAAACAACCCCAAGAAATATAATAACGAACAGCAAGATTCCTGCAATCACTCCAGCAATTTTAACAGTGTGGTCCGTTTGTTTTTCTGGCTCCGGGTCTGGTTTCCTTGTAGCAGCACCTACAGATGCATATTTTAAAAACGACAGAATAAAAGAATTAATACACTTATTTGTTACATAACAATTGAGAGACATCAGCTTTGATTACTGGGATTTCTTTAAAAAACCAAAACCTGACAAGCACTGGAAAAATATCAAAGTATTTATACTCCTAAACCAAATGTTGGTACTATATTTGGTACCTCACCCTTTTATGTGAGCCTGTCCCCCGTCACAATGTTTATTATCATATCCAACCTTTATGTTCATTTTACTATTTAAAAAAACCCAAAACTAGCTACAACACTTTATCCAAATTTGATTTGTGGAACATGTTCTGCAATTATTTTTTCATAAATGGAGCAGTAATTCCTTAACATATTGGTTTGAACACCTGGAAATGTGAGATAACTCCATTTACCAAGCATTTTACCAGCAATTGTTTTGTTTTTACACAATAGTCTTTTTTGTTGCCTTTGGAAATCTAAATCTAGGTCACATCTGGTAAGCAAAAGACTCCTCCTTAGCAATCTATTCACAAAATGGGAAGCAGCTGATGATCACACCACTGGCACCCACATTTAATATCTGTTTAAATGAGATAACCAGTGCCTTACAGCAGCTACTGTCTTTGGCTTTTATAGCTTCCTCTTTACAATCACACACAAAACCACTGTTTATTCTATTTACCATATAATGTGATAGAATGTCAGAATCCATGTCTCATGAAACATCCATTTCTTTGTTAAATAATTTCAGCATGAAAAACTTTTAAGGATTCATTGTTCAATTCACTCTGCTGACCCTTTTAGAAGGCTTCCGGCTTTTTAATCAAAACATGACAGTATTCATCATTTGAGGTATCATGTCACCTTCACAAGGTGGACAGACAATACTGGAAACAAGTCTGATTTATAAGCTTCCTCATTAAACCTTTGGATTGACATAAGCAGGGGTGGGGAGAGTGTAATTAAAGTTTAACATCTGGGGACTAGTATGTTCTGGGTTTCATCAAGGACTTTGAAGACCTGATTAAGTTTTAACTTAAAAAAAAATTGCCTTGATATCAAAGTAATGAATAGTCATTCTAGGACAGTTTTTCTGACTACATTTTTTTTTGCAACTGGTAAGGGAACTTATGGGTGGTAGAGGCTTGCACCAGTGATGAAGTGACATCACTGGCAACATATTGTCATCACTCCCCATTAGGCTTCCCAACCTTCCCGCCCTGGCAGGGGACCCCAGGATTTCCAGCCTCTTCCTCTGCTCCCCCAAAAAACGGAAGCGGGGGGAGGGGGGAAACGGCGCCAAGGAGCGTGGCCCGGTGAGTGGCAGGGGCCACGCTCCAGCGGCATTTGTCCTGGGCTGACCGCCCTCTGGCCGCTTTTGGCCTTGCTCCCTCGGCGAAGGAGAACCAGTTGTCTCCTTCGGGTCCTCGTTTCTTTCGGGTCCTCTTCCGGCTTGGCTTCCGGTCCGCGGTGTTTTTGGCCCGGCCTGCTACAGCCTGGGGATGTCGCGGCGGGCCTTGAGGCGGTTGCAGGGGAAGCTGTGCAGGCAGGCGCTGCCGGAGGCCAAGGAGGAGGAAGAAGAAGGTCTGGGCAGGATGGAGCAAGCGGCAGGCAGAGGAAGCCCCGGCAAGAGGCGGTAGGGCGCGTCGCCAACCTCTTCGAGCTGGTGAGAGGCCCAGGAGGGCTCGGCATTGCTTGCGCTGCTTCCTTCCCTTCGGCGGCTCCCGCGGGGAGGAGGGAGTGTCTGGGCCGGGCTGGGCTCCGAGCTAGGGTTGCCAAGTCCAATTCAAATATCTGGGGACTTTGGGGGTGGAGCCAGGAGTTCAGTTATGTTTGTCACACCCTTGCTCCTGGCTCCGCCCCTAATGTCTCCTGGCACCACCCCCAAAGTCTCCTGGCTCCACCCCCAAAGTCCCCAGATAGTTCTTGAATTGGACTTGGCAACCCTACTCCCCATGCACTCTGCCTGGCAACACATTTGGGCACACAGGAAGTGACATCAGCTTATCATGATTCTGCTGAGACAACCCCTCCCCCCAGTCTTTCTGCTATTTCCCACCTCCCTGGGCAACTGAACAGTGGTGGGGAAGAACTCACTGGCAAGGGGATCCCCTTCTTCCTGTGAGGGCAGCTCTGCAAATGTTCCATGGTATCAAAAAACTGCACACTGAAGTATGCATTGAATAGGGTTCCAATGTTAGACTGCATTACTTTTGAAGCAGTATCATCATGAGGTTATTCCCTGCCATACATACCCAGTTTTGCCAGATATGAAGCACCTAATTTTCCCCTCTCTATTTTTCTTGAAATATCTACCACAGTTTGTCTAAGTGGAAATGGCATAAATTTTTAATATAGCAAAATTAACAGTAGGTAATGTGGGAGAGGATGCTTTCAATTCCAGTCACATAATTTTAGGAAAACTCCCACAAGAGAAGTTCATTGCTTTTTTACTATATCTCCTATGTTTTTATGCTTTCACTTTTCAACAGACAGGTAAAACAACAACAAACAAAAATATACTCCTGATCTCTGACACAGAAGAGTCTAACTGCCAGTCTTCTCAGAATGCCCACAGAACACCCACCCACCTTACAGAATACCCACTTTTTCCTTTGTGCCACAGCTAGGAATGGAATGCAAACATTCACAAAGAAGCAGTAATTGTACCAGTGCCATAATTTGGCCCTGGTGTCATAAACAGCAACTAACCAGGAGTTTATGGACCAAACATAGGAAATGCCATAATCATATCTCCACAGCAGGTCATAGGATCAAGGAAACTGGTTGAAACATATCACTCAGTTCATGTAGCATGCTATATTTCTTTGGGATATATCTCTTATCTCTTCCCCAAGTGCCAGGCTGCATGGACACTAGATAGTTCCCTATAAGACATTCTCCTGAGTTTACACCCTATTATTTCTGTATAGGTCTATGATAGTATTACAGGAAATCTTCTTAGTGGGTCTGTCTAGATGTTCTCAGGAGATCCCCAAGTGGTGGTAGCCTTTAGCAGGTTCTTTTCAGAGAACCCTTAATCTAAGACTGATTCCCCACTAGGCTTGTTCCGGTGTCGGAGCTCGTTTTCCCCCGACGCTTCCATCCGATTTTGCACAAGCTGCCTCTTTCCTGCAGCAAGAAAGATCCTCTGAAATCCAGTTTCTGCTTGCCATGAGAAAGAGGCGGGCCAAGTTGCGGCCACAGGGCAGCTTGTGCGAAATCAGACAGAAGCATCAGCTCCGACGCTGGAACAAGCCTAGTGGGGAATCCGTCCAAGAGAGTTTTCCAACAAGGAAAGGCACCTTCCCTCATCCCTCCTATCACATCTAGCATGTGACCTAGATTGTAATTATAAGCAGACCTTGAATTCAGCAGGAGCTTACAGGAGTACAGCTCCTAAAACTTTCTGACAGTGCCCCCTCCTCCCCACCTACCTTGTCCTTTGAATAGTAGGTGCAGCTGCATAACAATCCCTGGATTAGGAGAGTGGGCAGCCAGCTAGCCACCAGGAGCTTTGCCACACCCCAAGAAGCCCTCATTAATCCCTGGAGAAGCCCACGCTACCCTTTCTCCACTTCTTATGTGATTTTGGGCGGTGGGTGGCTTGCTAACCTTTTGACTGGGGGGTGCAACTAAGAAGAGCCCCAGGTGAGCAAGGCTGGCTTGGGCTGGCTAGGTTTCTACCCAACCCAAGCAGGCCTCGCTCCCCCAGGGCTCTCCTTTCTTGCATTGGGTTGCTTTTCGCTGATGGTGGTGGGGCAGTATATGCTAATGAATTATGCTAATGAGCTCCACCCCATTTTTCTACAAAATGACCCTTTGTTATAAGCCAACATGTATGACCTAGGGCAATTATTTTGTTTTAATGCCTTTGAAAGTAAATAACTCATAACTCATTTGTTATAGCCTTACAAATAATTGTGAAGAAAACTGTGCTAGTTAAACTTAAAAAATAAGGAAAGGTCTCTATTTTTTCTCTCTGATGTCTCCAAAGTCATGTAGCCTAATAACTTTAAGTAGAACATCACTTTTAGCTTAAACCTAAACAATAGCTGAAATCATAGAATCATAAAGTTGGAAAGGACCTCCAGGGTCATCTAGTCCAACTTCCTGCACAATGCAGGAAACTCACAAATACCTCCCCCTAAATTCAAAAGATCCATCCTGTCATATGGCCATCTAGCCTCTATTTAAGAACCTCCAAGGAAGGAGAGCCCACCACCTCCTGAGGAAGACTGTTCCACTGAGGAACCGCTCTAACAGTCAGGAAGTTCTTCCTAATGTTGAGTCGGAAACTCTTTTGATTTAATTTCAACCTGTTGGATCTGGTCCTACCTTCTTGGGCCACAGAAAACAATTCCACACCATCCTCTATATGACAGCCCTTCAAGTACTTGAATATTTATTCTGTTATAAATGCATATGCTCAAAGAATCACTCTGAAACTCCCCTGCCAATTTTTTTTGTACAAGTGTTCTCATCAACTGATATAATGCTAAAGTTTTTTTAAAAAAAAATAGGCAGCAGATAGCTCAGTAACCAATGGAATGTTGTCCCCATTGTTAGCCAGCCTGTAATGTTTTTTATTTTCTACCTTTTCAGACCATTACAGTTTTTATTTCCTACTTCTAAGGCTCTACCTCTTGACCTGCATTATACAGAAACCAGTAAATATCCCCACATCTTCCTGAGGGCAAGGTAAATGATCACCCCTTCAAAAAAAAAAAACCTCATATCCTTAAGAGGCATGCAATCAAATTATTATGCAGGCAGTAGGATCCAAGTAATATCACTTTTCAGCACCTACCTTTAACTCATATTGCAGATAAGGTCAGGGAAATGAAATGTTATACCCTTGTGTGACAGCTGCATTGTGATTAGGAGCATGGAATCATGCAAAACAGGACAGGACTAAATTGCCCTATAGTGGTACACTTCTACCTTTGATTATCTAATTCAAGGGGTCTGCCACAATGCAAAAGGGTCGGAACGATGAGCAAATGCATAAAATTTCATCTTAAAAGAACTGATTTCATTCCTGAGCAGAAAACCTTCCTATGCATGTGAAGTGTGGTAGAGGCAGGAGCTGGGTCAAATGCTCAGTCAATCAATGTAGCATGCAATCAATGCATCAGTTCAGAAGGTCAATCTGTATGTATAATCCAGAAGAGCACAGAGACTCTAATTCTTAACTAGGATGACAATATGCAAGGGAACACTGTGCAGTGTTGAACTACAGAAGCAACAAGAAAGGGTTAATGTTTAAAGTACTGTATAGAAAAGAAGAAGCCTTCTGGCTACTCAGGACAGAGAACAGAATGACCAATGGGAACGTTGTGAGCTCATTATTTGAAAGGAACTCTCAGCCTCTCTAGAGCTATTACCAGAATGGCCATGAAGCTGGCACACCAGTATTGCCCACGAAAATATTGCCCAGGTTAGCCATTCTGATCTGTAACTTTATTAGATTTAAATGATTTTATAGTCTCTAGAATCTGTTTTGAGAAAATTGGTTGCTCAAGAAAAGTCATGTGTTCTGGGGTGAGTGTATTATTGTAACCAATTGATCTAAAGTAATCTTTGATAGTAATCTTTGATAAAGTAATCTCTTGTAATTATTCGAAGAGATTTTTATAAAAAATTTGCAAAAGTTTGAGTAATATCCTTATTCTTAGTTGGTTTTGAGTATTTTCGGCTAAGATAGAACGTGATGATTTTTTTTTGTTTGTTTCACTCTACATCATAACATGTGGAGAGATTTTGGACTTTTCTTCCAGAATTTATTGTGTAAACAATATGTTCTTTTGAATTTTAGTAACCTTGAGAATGAAACCTTTAGTAACCAAGCTTTTTCCTCTCCAAAGTTAGTTTGGGTGAAGTCTTACTACTATCATATTTCTTGTGCTTGACTTCTAAAACTTTGATTTTTTCTTTAAGTTCATTTTATTATTTTTCTTTATTCTTTTTATAGGCTGATGACATCGAAATAAAGCTCCTTTAACATAGCATCTCATGCTAGTTCAAACGCAACTTCACAGTCTGAATTCAAAATAAAATATTCATTGGAATCCTTATTTATCCATGAAATTACAGAATTATCCAATAAAAGTAATTTGTTTAAGGCCAATTGTACTCGTTTTCTATTTCTTTGTTCTACAATGTACACGTGACCCAAGTATGATTTGACCAAAGGGTCAAACCTATTTCAGAAAAAGAGATTTGATGGACAATACCTGGAGATGCTAGTAAATAATCTATTATAGTATAGACCTTATGGACTGGAGAAAAATGGGTAAAGTCCTTCTTCCCAGGATGGGAAAGACACCAAGCATCATGGAGATTAAATTTATTGAGGATGTTACTGAGTTCAGTAAAATGTGTAGTATTGCTAGTGATGTTTTTAATTATAGGTTCTATCTAGAGCAGGGGTGTTGGAACTCATTTGTTATGATGGACAGATCTGACATAAATGAGACCTTGTTGAGCTAGGCCTTGTCAGACCAGACCATGAGTGTACCTATTTAAATTTAGGTAGCAGAGATATAAACTTTTTAAAGGATACAGACACAACTAAAGATTAAAAAAAAACTCCTTAAAACATGTTTAAAATATTAGCACATTGGTATTAAAGGTGTTTTCTTTGTATTTTCCCCATGGGATCTGAGGAACTGGACAAAGGAAGCTCTGGCTCTTTCCCTCCCTCCCTAGGGGACCAGAGAGGGAGGAGCCTCAACCAATGGAGAACATCGGGGTTTTGCTGTGTTCCTCCTGTGTGATTAAGCAAATCTTGCAAACCTTGAGATGCAGAAGGACGCAAGAGAGAGGGAAACGGAAGCAGACAAGAGCTAGTTGCTTAGGGGCCTGATTCAGCCCCTGGGCCGCATGTCTGACACCCTTGATCTAAAGTCTTAAATAGTTTAGCTCCCCACCCGCTAGAACTTCTCCTTCTCCTTCCTGAAAGATAGCTAGTTTAGCTAATGATTCCTCAATGAATATTTGGTTAAAGTTTGGAGCATATAGTGAGTCCAAGGTCAGCACAGATCCATTTTAAAAACCTTTTACAAAGATAAATCTTCTTGGGCTAGTGAGGCTAGTGGTTTAAAAGTTATTACGAGAAAACAAGATGACTACACCCCTGGACTTTAAGGAAAACCTATGTGATTTTAAAATTTGGTTAACTTAAGTTTTAAGATGGGCTTTTTTGGGAAACACTATATCAGGTTTCTCTTTAACTAATGAGGATGTTATTCTCTTGGATTTAATAACATTACGAAGGCCTATACAATTGAATGAAATTGCTTTAACAGAAGAACCCATAGTGACAAGATATAAGATGATATACACAATCCAAAAGTCTTAGGAGAGCTTGAGTCACTACTTGTATAAGGAGTAAACAATATGTTCTAACAAGACTAAAAAAAGATATACTGTAGGAGCAGCCACTGTTGCTTATTGGTATACAGCTTATCTATGACATAAAAGAAAACAATAAAAAATTAACCACAAAAATATGGATTTAAAAAAAAATCACTCAAAAAAAGGAGTGATCTCTTTAAGATCTTCTGGTGGCTTCAAATTAAGAGTCTCCAGTAAAGCAGTACCAGAGGCAAGATCATAAGCTTGGAGATGGGTACCTTTGTATAGTACAATAAGTTTGGATGGGAGCCTCTAGCGATATTGGATGTTTGCTTCATTCAGTGTTGAGGTTATCAGTTTTAGATCTTTTCTCCTCTTCAAGATTCTGAAGAAAGGTCTTGAAAAACAGCAATGCTTTACCCTTTATATTGTAGTGATCCATGTGAACAAGCTTCTTTGAGTAATTTCTGATAAGTACGATGGAGCAGGAATTTCATAATGATGTCCCTGGAATGTGCCGATTTTGGGTGGGGCAAAGGGCCCTCCTGAAAAGCCATTTTGATAGCAGGAGCTACACCATTGTCCAGTTGCAGTATACTGGCGAGTTAGTTAGAAATAAATGAAACAAGGTCCATAGAGCCTTCCAAATTTTCATCAAAGCCCCCCAAATGTTTTAAGTTTCAAGTCCAGCAATTTGCTATTTATACATTCAACATTATATTGCAGTTGTTTATTGTCTTTAGGAGTGTTAAACTAAGTTCCATAGCAGCATCAGCCATTTGAATAGTTTATTCCAGTGAAGTCATAAGTTCTTTCATTTGTTCATAAACTGAGTCTACTACAGCACATAATGCTCTTTGCCTCCAGATGGTTCATGGACTTCAGCATGTCTTCCTTAAGTGACAGTATCTGGTAGCACCTTTTATATCTTCCAACAACAACAAAAAGGTTTTTTAATTCAAAGGGTCTGTTTCAGGAGCTTCTGATTTGTTGTTAGATGTTCTTTCCATATCGTAGGCTAAAATCAGCTGAGTTGATGGAATTGTGGGGCAAAACAGGAGGCCAGGAGTAGAAGGACTCAAACTATGTGACCGCCATTACGAGTGAAACTCCACCCTCTCGGTTATTAACCTACTCGAGTACTAATCTGAGAGAAGCTTACATCAATGCAAGTCTTTTCATGCTGATATTTAATCAGTGAACTGTGAACCTTCCTGAGATACATCAAAATAAAGTATGGATTTTCCAGCAATCATTTAACTGAATAAGTCTCAGTTTCTGAGAAAATGCCATAAAAATACTCCATCAGAGCCTTTGTCTTCAACAAAGTTAGCAAGACGATACCAAGGAGTAAGCAGTAGCTATTGGTATTGCAATTACTTACATGTGGATTATTTTCACAAGTGGTAGAAATGTCCTAGATCCCTAAATTATCAGAAAATTGTTTCCACTGTGTTGCCAAAAGGTCTTGACAGTGGTTCTCTCTCTGGAATTTTTCTTACTTAATTAAGTGGTGTCAATATCAAAAAAGCTAAGGGACCCTGTTTGCAGGGAGGGTGGGATACAAACATAAATAAATAAAATGAATATATCACAACTGCTGCCAAACATGTTAGCTATGGAAGGTTCAAATAATTGCTACTAGAATACTGCTGACAAAGTTAAAGCTTTTAATTTAAATATTAAACTTTCTGCTCTGCCAAACATGAAAATGTCTTGAGTATCCATGTAATTTGGCAAAATATTGTAAAACACATGGAATCTACCTTGTAAGGTTTTTTTTCTTTATTTCACATCTATAAATGTATATACAATTATAAAATAAAACATATCCCAAGAAAGCTTTGCAAAGATCTAAAATAAAATACTTTGAACCCTACCATGGACAAACAATTCCAGGATTATATTTTTATATTCCGTAGCAGGGGTTCTCAACCTTTTGTCAGCCTGTGGGCACCACAGAAATTCAGAAGCAGGGGGCTGCCACAGGACATGAAGCCACAGAATGGCTGCTGCAAAACTATGCAAGATATGCAAAACTAACAGTAACATTTCTAGCAGAAGGTCTGTTTAACAGGATAGCTTTAAAATATTTTCTTGCATACACACAGCTTATCTTCAGTCACTCAGTGAAGATCCTTCTGCTCTGGTGACAGCTGCACCAAAGCGATGTTTTTAAAAATCTTCAGAGCCAATCAGATCTCCAGTGGCCAATCAGAAGCCCTACTGGGGAAAAGCCCCACCTCGGCTGCCTCTTCTTCTAAAAATACTTGGCAGGTGCCATGGTACCCATGGGCTCCCTCATCCTACAGTAAAATTTCCAGAGGATCCCATCAAAAACAGAAGCTACAATGTTCTAGTTTAGCATTAGGAGCCCAGCCAAATTGTTTCTTCTATTAAAGCAAAGCAGATATTTGTTGATGGTGCAGATTAGTTTTCAAAACTTTTAAAGAAGCTGATTAATTAGGATCTGGGGATTAAGAAAAGGATTACAGCACAGAATCATTCCCTACATTAGAAAATACCTGGGGTCTTTGGGGGTGTGGCTGGGAGACTTTCCCATTCCCTAAAATAAAGAAATAAAAATACAGCAGCGCAGTTCCCCTGAATACAGTCATTTCCACATTCGTCAGCAGCTGGCTGTTCTCTCTCTCTCTCTGTTTCACACACATACATACACACACACAGTCACTCATTCACTAGGGTTGCCAAGTCCCCTTATCTTTCCAGTGGAAGCCATTTTTTGGGGGGGGGGGTGTTCTGGGAGGTGGATGGTGATGCAAATGTTGGATCACTTCTGGTAAAATCAAAAGTAACCCAAACAGGAAATGGTTGGCAGCCATTTGAGTGGTATCTAGGGGAATGAAAAGAGACCACTCAAATGGCTGCCAGCCACTTCATGGCCAGTTTCACTCCCCCCCCCTTCTAATTGGGGGGGGGGGAGCAAAAGAGACCACTCAAGTTGCTAGCAGCCATTTGAGTGGTCCTTTGTGCTTCTCCACTCAAATGGCTGCTCTGGGGCAGCACTTCTGGTTTTTCAGGCTACTTCAGGTTTTACCAGAAATGGCCCGAAAAACCTCATTTTGAGGTGTGATTTCTCCAGCTGGTCAGCTAGCCGGTGGCAGGGAAGTCTTCCCCAAACTGGGCGATCCCCCACTGAGACTGGGGGATTGGGATCCCTAACCTATATACTTGTCTTCTGAAGTATCTGATGACTGTCCATTGGGAGACAATTCTATAAACATTAATTAGCAGTGCAATCCTAAACAAAGTTACACCTTTCTGAATCCATTGAATAGACTTGGAAGAGTACCACTTTGTTTAGTATTGTACTGTAAATTATAGAACTGTATACAGGGAGAATGTTCAGAAACCTACTAGGGGCCAGTAAGGATACATTTCACCTTCACTCAGACACATGTGGAAAAGAAATAGGATTATTACTCATTATATTTTTAGTCCACCTTTCATCCAATGAGTTCAGGATAGGATTGCCTTTCCCCTGTTCAGAGTAGGGGATCCTCTGGGTTTGGGAGCTTCTGCCTGCTGCTGGCCAGCAGGGAAAACCTCTCTCCCAAACAGTGTCTGACACACTAGCATCACACAGAAGTGACATCATCGTGTTGGAAGTCACGTGGCAATGCTCTGTCTTTTGGGCAAAATTCTATGGTTTGATGCCGATTTTACCATAGAGAATGATATTATTGACACTATAATATCACTTCTGCATGACATCAACGTGTCATGTCACTCTGCCCTGCTCCTGGAAAGTTTTTCCCCACCCTCACCAGCACAGACATGGGACCTGGCAACCGTAATTCAGGGCTTTATAAGTTTTATTTTCTTAGTTATTCTACACCACTTTTTAAGCCATGGTTTCAAGGCGATTCACAGCAAGTTTTAAGTTACATCACAAATGTAAAACAACAAAATACTGACAAATGAAGCACTAAAAATTAACCCAATAAGATGATTAATTGCTTTTAAAAGCCTGGGAAAACAAAACTGCTTTCAGATGACCACCCCTTTATTCTGAATGAAAAACACCCCTTTATTCTGACAACAACCCTGTAACATACTCTAGATAGAGAGAAAATTCAGTCAGTAAACTTAGAAGGATTAGAACCCAGATCTTTCCATTGCTGTGTTCAAATCATCTAACCATTGTTCCTACTAAAGGTTAACAACACGGCTTTTTGGGAGCAGGAACGCACAGGAACGCACTTCCGGCTGGCTTGTGTCAGGGGGCATGGCCTACAATGCAAATTCGTTCCTGCTGGGCTTTTTCTACAAAAAAGCCCTGTGTGAAACAATGGTGATATCAGAGGGTGTGGCCTAATATGCAAATGAATTCCTGCTGGACTTTTTTCTACAAAAAAAGCCGTTATTAACGCACATGCAATAATTTGCCCCGTTTCTGAAAATGTCACTTGCTAAGAGAAAGGTTAAAGAGCAAAACAGGAAAAGATGTGAAATCAGACCAAGACAGTAATACTATACAAAATTTTTGAGTTTTGATTTTAGGCTTGAAAATGGGCTTTCGACAGGATATCAAAGGCCCTTTAAAAATCCTCCAACCTTAGTGGAATTTTAGTTTTTCATGCTTGTTTGTAGTCCTAATATATTGCTACTTTGGTTCCATTTTAAAATTTCCTTTTCTACACAGTGTTATCAATCAGGCATCACATGGGGATGAGCACAAACCTAACATTTCAGTTCGGTTTGGGGTGGCCATTTTATTATTCCTAGTATAAAGTTAGCTATAGTTTTATATCTGTTTTCCCCCAAGGTTCCACATAGTATTAGTTGCTGGCCATGGCTTTTCAAAATTCCGCCTCCCCCCCCCCCCCGCCACATGTTTTCTCTGCATTTTTAAGACTACCTTTGTGATAACATTTCCTGAAGGAAAGCACCTACATTGTATTTTCTGGAGTGCGTAATGTGTGCTTACTTTTAAAGTGCTGTGCACATCCCCACCCTGCTTTACCACCATTGTCTTTTTTTCAGAGGTGCTGCTTTCTCTGTCACCAACCACCACTTTTTAAAATAAGCTTATGTTGATATATGCCTATATTGAAGTAGAAAACAACTATATACAGGGTTTGGGAGCTGGCATAAATGTGTTAATTTCATTTCAGGTTTAATGTTGCAACCAATATCATCAGACCCTACAGCAGTCCACAACAGCGCAAGTAACATTTCTTCATGAACTAACATTTCCCCTAACTGCAAAAGCTGTATTCCTTCCCGTTTCTCTTGTAGCTATATTCACTCATCAAACAAAGGGTGTTGAGGGGCACTATTATAGTACATGCTCAAAGAAAATTGTATACCTGACTTGTAATACAATAACATTGTTTTGCTTTATTATTAATGGATTGAAAACTTTTGTTGCCACCGTTGGCTGTGATGAAAGCACCAACAACAACGCCATTTTTTTTTTTTTGCAACAGAAAGCCTGAGATTATAACTATGAAAAAGCAAAGAAACAATGCTGTGAGGAAGCTCAGTTCTTGGTGTGGCACAGTTAGAAGTGTGTTGGCAACGAAGCCCGCAAACAGCCCTTGCTTCACAAATTCTAGCTACACTATTAGACGTACATGTTCTTAAATAGCAGTTAATCTGCTGCTTATGTCAAACTAGAATCCTCTGATGCTATCCCAGGCTTCTGGCAAAGTGTCACTATGAATTCAGTTCACTTCCCGGTCAGCAGTAACAAATAGGCAGGAAAAGGGCAGAAGTGTAGGCCATAAGCTAAGTGTCTTTTTCTCCCTCATTCTTGGCTAAGGATTGTCTGTTAACCTCTCCATTTGGTCTAGCTGGTTCAAGCATCACTAAATTGACCACCTGTCATCCCCTCATAAAGGTGGAAGGCAACAGAAGTGAGCATCAGGAATCCTGGTAATCCTAAGTAGGGAACAAAGAGTAGCCCAATAAGCAGGTACTGTGGCCCCGTCCCCCATGACACATAGATGGCCAAATGGGATCAGGCCTCAGAAAGCAGACAGAGACCAACTTGGTAGAGCTAATGTTGGCACAACTGCCCAGAATCTCCTGCTTCTTCACTCCATCAATCTAGTCACAATAACTGCTCCAGTTAAGGCCTTCTGGGCACTTTGGATTCACAGAAAAACTTTGGAACAGCACAAGTGGAAGAGCTTAGCACCACAGTATGTGAGCTCTGCAACAGAGGACTCCCTCTGCAACACACAAAGAAAGCTGTGCATGGATCAAAGGTATAGGATCCAAGCCCTGTTTTAATACCCAGATATTACAATAAATTGGAATTTATTCAAACCATGAATATAACAAAATGTTTTAATGAAGCCAATTTATTTACATCCACCTACACTCCAAAGTTTCTCTCTTTATTTGACATTCTGATGAAGCTACCCTCCTGCCAAAGATTATGTAGGAGTTCATGTTCTATATCTTCATCTCATGAGTGGGAGATGTAAAATAACTATGATGAGAGAGTGGTAATCTATTTTCCATGTGTAGTCATAGTTCTGATTTTATTTTAGTTTGATAGCTGGAGAACATTTGGCTTTTGAAAATCTATCTGAAAGATATACTTCGTGGGTTTTTTAAAAATTAAGTTCAGGCATTCATTTTTAATGAGACATTAGTTCATGTTTTGTTCTTGTGTTTTCAACTGCTAACAAAGCTGACATATTTTGGATGGGGCTGTGTGCCAAGCTGTACCATGCAGATGGTACAAGTATTTCAAATTTGGTTGAAATTACCCAACTGTGCCCAAACAAATTCATTTTGCCTCAGTTCATTTTAGTTTTTCAACTTTCCATAATATTGTGGGGAACTGGCCTTTGTGGCATAGTGTTATTTGAACTACGATTTACTGACTAAAGTGGTTATTTTGTAGTTAGAACTGGCAAAAGGTTGGCTAGCTTCAGAAATTTTTTGCCTAAAATTCTCCTTAACTAAAACATCTTCATTAAGGGCAATTATAATTCTATCAGATTTTTATGCATAATCTAAAATCAGCTGTGATAAACTGCAAAGGGAGCATGGGTAATAAAAATTAATTTCTTAGATTTAAAGCAAAGGCCTACACAGCCAGTTTCCCTAACTCCAAGAAAGTGGCTTGTTTCCTGTGTTTAGTCACAGAAACATATTACTATGTCCTGAGAACCTCCCTCCATCATTAGGCAGGATTGAAAGCCTGCATTAGAATACATCTGAATGCTGTAGGACTTCACTGTGAACATAATGTAAGCGGTGAGACAAATTAGAGAAATAGGAAAGTTTCAGCCACTGCATTTTTCTATGGTAAGGATTCTGTTTCAGAGTTAGGAAGTAATGGAAATCAAGAAGAATTACATTGTCAGAAGGGATTCAACAAATGAATATGGTGACAGAGTGGAAGAAAGTAGCAAATGTGCCATCACTAGTTAAGAAACCCACATGTTGAGAGAAGTCAGATTTTGAGGGGAGAGCAAACAGATTGGTTGCCTGTTTATTTTGAAGTCAGTAGGCAAAGATTTGTAATCTTCTACCAGGTTACAAAGTAGAAATGAATGTATTTCACAGTGGCCAAGATCTATACCATGCTTGGATTCTATACATAGGCAAGTTCTTATTTCCTTGCTGGGTTATCTTTTGCTTTGTCAGCCAGTGCACCAGTTTTCAGGCATAAGAACCATCACAACAGTAAACATTTAACTCAATACAACCTTGGAGCTCTCAGCTTTGGTCATTAATAATGTTCAAACATCACTCTTTACTACATTTTTCATAATACATACGATAAAACTGAACTGCGATCCTCATTGGTTCTTTACTACATTTTTGTACAATTCAAACAAGTTTGTTTCTATGTTATTGCTTAGCATTTATGGGGACTGTCACCATCAGCAAAAGATACTCTGTTCCCATCCTCCTCCTCCATTATTCATCAACTGTAGCTATTTATTTGTGTTGCACATGGGTAAGCATACTTAAAGTGTATATACTCCCACTAGCAAAGCAATTTCTGGAAGAAAATACCTAGTATTTGAGTCAGTGGTTCATACAAAAAGGAGGAGAAACTGCAGTCTCACGAGCAGGGAGAAGAGAAGAGAAACTCTGGCAATTCTGTATCCTCTTAACATTTTCTTGTAACTATACTGTTTTATAGATGAAACTGCCACAGCAAAAATGACAAATATAACACATAAAGGAACAAAAAGGAGCAATAAATCACAAGTGACACTGCGGCCTATTAAAATACATTCAGCTGGTGTTGCAAAAAAGAGAACGTTTTCCATTCACTTTACATTCTGCCCTGCAGAATAGAACAAATCAGAATTTTTGAATTATCAGTGTTACAAATGCTTGAAGTAGATAATACTGGCAATAAGGTTGGTGACAAAAGAAGTGTTGCCCACTGATGGCGGCTGCCAGTAAGAAGACCTTATCTAACCAGGCTGAGAGAGTAGATCTGATCAAATAAAAAAAAACCTGTGATAGTGAGTGGGTTCTGTATTTTACATAGCACTTGTGTTGTAAAGCAACGTCACACCAGAGTCGGAAATGACTGGTGCTTGCACAGGGGACTACCTTTACCTTTACTGTGTTTGTTATGTGTACCTTCAGCAAATATATCAGTCAAGTTTAATATGGCAATAAAAAAGGCCAACGCCATGCTGGGAATTATTAGGAAGGGAATTGAAAATAAATCAGCCAGTATCATAATGTCCCTGTATAAATTGATGGTGAGGTCTCATTTGGAATACTGTGTACAATTCTGGTCACCGCACCTCAAAAAGGATATTATAGCATTGGAAAAAGTGCAGAAAAGGGCAACTAGACTGATTAAAAGTTTGGAACACTTTCCCTATGAAGAAAGGTTAAAATGCTTGGGGCTCTTTAGCTTGGAGAAACGTCGACTGCAGGGTGGCATGATAGAGGTTTACAAGATTATGCATGGGATGGAGAAAGTAGAGAAAGAAGTACTTTTCTCCCTTTCTCACAATACAAGAACTCATAGGCATTCAATGAAATTGCTGAGCAGTGGGTTAAAACGGATAAAAGGAAGTACTTCTTCACCCAAAGGGTGATTAACATGTGGAATTCATTGCCACAGGAGGTGGTAGCGGCTACAAGCATAGTCAGCTTTAAGACGGAATTGGATAAAAATATGGAGCAGAGGTCCATCAGTGGCTATTTAGCTACAGTATACACACACACATACATATATATGTGTGTGTGTTTGTGTGTGTGTGTATATGTATATATGTATACGTATGTATGTCTGTGTGTGTGTATACACACACACATATATTGGCCACTGTGTGACACAGAGTGTTGGACTGAATGGGTCATTGGCCTGATCCAACATGGCTTCTCTTATGTTCTTATGGTCAGAGACCCATCCAAAAAAGAAAGAAAAATAAGTAACAAGTGACATTAGAAAAATCAAGGTATACAATTCAGAGTATAAATTATCCATAAAAATTTCAGTTTCCATTTCCAGTTATAAAACAAAGTAAATAAAATATTTAATAGATATTCAAATATTTTATCAATTAGTTGTTTATAGAGTTTTAAAGCTTGTACAGCAACTGTTGCCCCCTTTATAGTAATTTCCTAATCCCTATCTGCTAAAAACTTTTCTAAATAAAAGCTAGAATCTCTCCCCAGGAATTGGGCACAAATAGGAACAATATAAGCCGAGTGAATGTTCTGATAATATTTATATTCAAAGAGAATGTGCTCTCTCATCTCCATCCTCCTGTATCTGCAAATACATAACCTTTCCTTGTAGGGGTGCCTTTTATATTTACCTTTTGTGATTGTTGAAGGAAACATATTCGCTGTCATGAGTGTGAAGACTCTTCTGTAATCAGGTTTATCTAAATTCTGCAAGTTTGGCATCAAGCAAATATATAATGTAAGTAACAAGCGCATATCCCTGAATGCTAGTTTAAATGAGAGGGGAATAATGTCTAGGTCATAGTTCACCCATTCATACACAGGATGAATCTTGCAGACTTTCTGCGTTTAATGTGACCATGTAACTGAGGCAAATGGTATTGTCCAATAAAGTGGAACTGCTCAGAGAAACAAAAGTTTAGAGAAATTTGATCATCTGGTTCCAGATACAAGAAATTTTTATATCAGTAATATAAGATGATGATGGACAGCAGGAGTGTGCAACCCTTCCCCTGGTATTTTTCAGGTATGGATATACTGAACCTAAAAAATATTAGTATTTCCTGATATTATTGCATACCAATACTAATATGGCATTTGATATTTGGGAAATATTAAGGAAACCCACATTATACTCACATAGGGTATAACTGAGAATCGATTTGATGTTAGAGGCACCAATTTCACAGCATAGCAAAGTTCCTGCTTCTCCTCAACATCTGTCCCCCAAGTTTTAAAAAGATAAGATAAGGGATCTGATTCTATGGGCCCCCAAAGAAGGAAAGGAGGGGGGAAAGGCATTTAAAGAGACTGTGGTCTGTTTAAATGTCTTCTGAGTTCACTTGCTGAGTTGTGCTGCAGCAGTAGCACAGCTTGGAAAAGACCCTCTTTAAATGCCTTCTCCAAGCTGCACTACTCAGCAAGTGAACTCAGAAGACATTTAAACAGACCACAGTCTCTTTAATTGCCTTCTTCAAGCTATGCCCAAATAAAAGCTGTATAATATTGGCTTTTATTTGGGCTCAGCTACATCAGTAGCTGAAAATAAACTTTAATTTATTTTCAGCTTAAAAAAAACCTAGTAAGGTATTTTTTCAGGGTTTTTTTTGTTGTTGCTCAGGTAATCAGAAAACACACCCCTAATGGACCGACATTACTCTGAAAGACACACAGAGCCAAAATGGGGAAGAAAAAGCATCCTAGAAGGCATTCAGATTCACACTCACCTCTGGTTGGTCAAACAGCTGCACACTGATGACCTTTTATTGAAAGAGCTAACCAATTAAATCAGGGTTGTTGGGCAAATAAAAGAGCCATATTTACTCCTTAAGCCAGCTTTTATTCATAGAAAAAACACCTCATTAGCCCCATAAAATTTAAGAGACTTCCTAAGAACCTCTATGGCAGAGGTGTCGAACTCATTTGTTATGAGGGCCGGATCTGATATAAATGAGACCTTGAGGGGCCGAGCCATGTCTGGTTGGCTGAGCCATGTCAGGCTGGGCCATGTGTGTACCAATTTAAGATTAGGTAGCAGACAAAAATATATATTTTTAAAAACTTAAAACATTAGCACTGATTGGTCTTAAAGGTGCTTTCTTTGTATTACTCCCATGGGATCCAGGGAACTGGGCAAAGGAAACTCTGGTTCTTTCCCTCCCTCCCCAGGGGACCAGGAGAGGGAGGAACTTCAGCCAATAGAGGGAAGAGAGGCTTGGCTCAGTAGCTCTGCTGTGTGATTGGGAGAGCCTGGCAAAGCAAGCTATTCCTCCCCCCCTTCCTCCCCAAGGGAGGAGCCTCAATCAATGGAAAAAGCTGAGCTTTTGCTCTGTAGCTCCTGTGCAATTGAGCAAGCCTTGCAAAGCAAGTTGTGATGCAGAAGGGAGCAAGAGAGGGAGAAGGAAGCAGATGACAGCCAGTTGCTTGGGGCCCTGATTCGGCCCCTGAACTGCATGTTTGACACCCTTGCTCTGGAATGAGATTATTTTTAATCCATGGCTGCTCAACAATCCCTCCGATGTTACTAAAATGCAGAGATTCCTCTCTTTCAAAATTTTTGCCTGTAGAATTTTCACAGATGAGATGATCTACTCACTTCTTTCAAATAGCATACCCACAGTATCTGAGTCTTCTGGCCTTGAGTTAATAGCTTCTGCTGGGGCAAATAACAAAGTGCCACCAGCTTAAATACTCCCCCTTAAGATTAACTTCTTAAGAGAAATTGTCTCTGGTGAGCAAGTGAACATCACCTCCACTTTGGACAATTTAAAAAATTCCTTGTAGAATCTTCACTCCATGACTTTGCCACTTAATTTATTCCTCTCAGTGAGACAACCATGAGCAACCCAAGGTTCCAAGCTCAATACAGCACCAACTCCACAGATCAGATAGTTCAGTTCTGCTCCATGACTCAATTAAGAAAAACTCCAATTCAGACTTAACTAAGTCTGCAATTCCAATGAGCACTGAAAAGGCATCCTCAAAGGCAAGTACATATCCTAACATATAGTACATATCCTAATATAAACACTCCTGCAGAAGTGCTAAGTCACTCTGATCCTTTTTACAGTAAAGAGGCCATAGGCATAATTGTCTCTGTTTCCCCCCCACCCTGTAGTTCATCAGACCTAGAGGCTCCCAGCCTACCTGGATTACTAAAGACTTCAATGGAACCTCTACATCTACCTAATATGACTCTACTTATGAAATCCAATATCAATATCTTCTACTTAGTTCTCACGTGAAGGGCTTACTACATGATGTGGCTGAAGCTGGTCTGGATTCCCCACCAAGGGGAAGGTGGGATATAAGTCAAATAAATGAAATGAAATGATGAATTTCATGAGCCACACAGATCGATTCATGGCAACATCCAAATCCTCTAGAATACCTATCCTTGTTTGACCATTGCTATTCTTCAAGAGATCAGGACTCGTGCCTACAATAGTGGATGGATTTACCACATCTGAATTACACATCTCTGTAGCTCCTGTGCAAGGAGAAAGGACAGACCCAAGGGAGGTCTGTCTATAGTATCTATGAAACTTTAGGCCACAATAGTAAAATTAGGGGAAAATGCCAAAATAACTACAGGCCATAGCTATACAATTAAATAGATTTTGCCTTCTAGTTATATATATATATATATATATATATATATATATATATATATATATATATATATATAAATAACCTGTTAGATAATAAACATAGGCTACAAGAAATCTGGAGCAATCTTGAAAAGTATGTAATCAGTCTCCTACTGAAATTCCCTGATACTTCTGTTTTAGTAGATGGCAATTTTAATATCAGAGTAAGCCCCTCTGATGAAATGCTGTATTTAAGTAATAATGTTGCTCCTCCCTCAGATGAGTCAACCTATCCCTTACCACCCAGACAATCTAAAGATACTAAATCAAATTGGAAAGGATTTTGCTTAGCACAATTAGCAAACAGAGTAGGTATGTTTATCTTGAATGGTTGAGTCAAGGTTGATATTCCTGGTGAGTACACATTCTAGTTGAGCCGAGAAGCTAATACCATTGATTTTGTCTTAGCTTTGCATAAACTGTTAAATTATGTAGATCATTTAAGAGATGGATAGCAACCACTTGCCAATCACCTTAGCATTAGAGATTCAAAATCTAATGATTCACTTAACTAAGAACTTTGATGCAGAGCTGACTCATGTTTCTGGTTATAAAATAATTGAATAGTCCAAAAATGTAGACGAGTGAACCAAGGACTTTCTCAGTTCTGACAAGATCCACCAGTTCCACAGCAAAATGATCAATGGCATGCACTTTGAAGCCATCTTAGTTATCTACAAATATTGAATGGATGGCAAGAACAGTTTACTAAAAGCAAATAATCCTAGATCCCTGAGAGTACCACACGAGGGGTGCGCATTTGGTAACACCAAGTTGGAATTTTTTTTAAAAAAAACACCTTATTACTGTTTTCTGAATATTTTTCAGCTACATTTATTTATTTTTATTTTATTTATTTATCTTATCAGATTTATATCCTGCCCTCCCCTAACAGGCTCAGGGTGGCTAACAACAGTTAAAAACCACATAGAATACTAAAAAATATATACAATAAAATTAATTCTACACATTTTAACCATAAAATCCAAGATACACGTTGGTGTTTCTCAATATCTATATTTGTCCAGTGGAACTGTCAGTGCTGTGGGACATTTGCTACCTCCCCTTAACTATTGAAGGCAAGCTTAAATAGTTCAGTCTTACAGGCCCAGCTGAACTGTGGCAAGTCCCGCAGGGCCCTGATGTTTTTGGGGAGGGCATTCCACAGAGCTTGGGCTATTGTTGAGAATGCTCTGGCTCTATTGGTGGACAATCGAACTTCTTTCAGTCTGGGAATCTGAAGCAGATTTTGGGACTCTGAACGTAGTACTTTCTGGGGCACAGGGGAAAGGCGGTCCTGAAGATAGACAGGTCCCAGGTCATATAAGGTTTTAAAGATTATAACCAGCACCTTGAAATGAATCCAGAATGCCACAGGCAACCAGTGTAACGTTTCCAGCGCAGGTTGGATGTGCTCACTGGTTGTTGCGTTTTTCACCAGTTGCAGCCTCCAGAGTAAAGTCAAGGACAGCCCCATGTAGAGGGCGTTACAGTAGTCTATTCTTGAGGTGACCATCGCATGGATCACTGTTGCCAAGTCGTTACGCTCCAGGTATGGAACCAACTGCCCTATCCGCCTAAGAAAAAAAAATGCAGATTTGGCAGTGGCTGCTATATGAGCCTGCATTGTTAATGAAGGCCCCAGGAGCACCCCTAAGCTCTTAACCCTTCATGCTGGCACCAGTGGCATCCCATCAAAGGCTGGCAAAGGGATCTTTCTACACAGGCCGCTGTGACTAAGACACAGGATCTCTGTCTTCATTGGATTCAATTTCAGTCAACTCTGCCTGAGCCATTTCATTATGACTTGCAATGCCAAGTCCAGATTTTCTGGGGCACCGCGGGACTGGCCCCCCATCAATAGATAGAGCTGGGTGTCATCTGCATACTAGTGACAACTGAGCCCATATCTCTGGGAAATCTGGGCAAGGGGGCACATATAGATGTTAAACAACATTGGGGTGAGAACCGCCCCTGAGGCACCCAACACACAAGTGGGTGTCTCTGGGATGATTGCTCCCCTATTGCCACCTTTTGTCCCTAGCCTTGGAGAAAAGAGGTAAGCCATTGAATTCCCACACAGGTGAGGTGGCGTAACAGTAGCTGATGGTCGACTGTGTCAAATGCAGTTGACAGGTCTAACAACGGCAGCACTGCTGAGCCACCCCAATCCAGATGTCTCAAAAGATCATGCATGAGGGTGACCAGTACTGTCTCTGTCCCATGACCTGGACGGAAGTCAGACTGAAATGGGTCTAGCATGCAAGCGTCATCCAAAAACCCCTGTAATTGTGCTGCCACTGCCCTCTCAATGACTTTACCCAAAAAGGGCAAGTTTGACACCGGCTGGTAGTTTGCCAATATGGTCGGATCCAAAGATGTTTTTTTGAGGAGAGGGCAAAACACAGCCTTTTTAAGGGGCATGGGAAAGGTTCCTTTAGTCAAGGACCTGTTGATAATCTTCTGCAATGGGATTCGCAGTTCCGTTCAGCAAGCATGCACCAGCCAGGACGGACATGGATCCAAACTGCAGGGACGCACAGTACAGAGGACTTTGTCAACTTCCCCCAAGCTGAGTGGAGTGAAATGATCCAGGATCAAACCAGAAGACGTGCTTGGAGCCTTGAGTTCACTTACTGTATCAGAATTAGCGGGAAGGTCACAGCGGAGTGATAGGACCTTATCTATGAAAAAAATTGCAAAGGCCTCACAGCCAGTCTCCAGTTCCCTATCATTTGGTTTGCACTGTGGCAAGTTTGTAAGGTTCTGAGTTGTACTAAATAATTGGGCCAGGTGAGAATTCGCAGACACAATCTGGGTTGCAAAGTAAACCTTCTTTGCAGCCTTGATTGCTATCTCATAGGACTTCATCAACAGCCTATATGATGTTCTTGTAGCCTCATCATGAGCACACCGCCATCGCCTCTCTAGTCGTCTAAGCCACCATTTCATCAGCCGCAGTTCCAGGGTGTACCACGGCGCAAGTCGTGAGTGATGGCGAAGAGGACACCGGGGAGCAATTTCATCTATGGCTGAGGAGAGCTGTTGATGTCACATCTCTACTAGTTCATCCAGTGAATTGCCAGGGGGTCAAGGATCCCGCAGAGCCATTTGAAGCCGCATTGGGTCCATCTGGCTTCGCGGGCGAGCTAAAATACGCTCGCCGCCTAAACAGGGTTGTGGTGGCACAACCATATGGGCCTTCAGGGTATAGTGGTCCGACCATGACACAGCCTCAGCAGTAATCCAGTCCACCGTAACCCCCGCTGCAACGATCAAATTCAACATGTGCCCATCCTGAAGGGTAGTAGTTGTTACTGGGAGACCCCCAGTGTTGTCATGGATGAAACTAGGTCCGTCGTCTGTACAGAGTCTGTATCATCGGCATGGCTTTACATATAAAGCTCAGTATTTTCCAAGGTATTCAAAATGGCCAAGACCGAAAAATTCTGAAAATATATTTGGGATTTTACAGGACCTCCAGATAGGTGGAATTAAAGGGCTCAGCATGGCCCAGCAGTTCCTGAAGCTTGCTTTCTCCTGCAGCCTGGTTTAAACCAGACTGCAAGAAAAAGCAAGCCTGGCCAGGATCTCCTTTGTTGCATGGATATTTCATGGATGCACTCCTTTGTTGTGCTCACATGGCACAGCTGCTCCTGAGACCCCCTTCTCCTGCAGCTTGGTTTAAACTGCAGGAGACGAGTCCAGTCATGATTTCTGTGCTGCACTGAAGAATGTCCTCTGCTTGACACAGCAGTTCCTGGGGCTCACTTTCCCCTGCAGGCACCCACTCTCTCCAAGCAGCAAGTTCACTATACCTGTTCTGAACCCAAAAAATAGCACTGGGGGGGTGCACACCCCTATACCCCAAACAACCATGATTCAATCAGAAATGGTTGTCAGCAAAAAATAAATAGCCAAGTTTATTCAGTAACATCTGTGTAATTCCTTCAGACGTGTAGGTTTTAAAGCAATACAAAAAACTAATAAAAAAGAAAAAGAGAGAAGCACTATATGTGGCCTGGCTCCAACTTACCCAGTAGGGATCCCAGCCCCCAGTCCCAGTGGGGGATCTCCTGATTTGGGGAGGACTTCCCTGCCTCCACCCAGATGGCCAGCGGGGGAAGGAAAGGAAAGGTCCCCTGTGCAAATACCAGTCGTTTCCGACTCTGGGGTGACGTTGCTTTCACAACGTTTTCATGGCAGGCTTTTTATGGGGTGGTTTGCCATTGCCTTCCCAAGTCATCTACACTTCCCCCCCCCCCCAGCAAGCTGGACCGACCTTGGAAGGATGGAAGGCTGAGTCAACCTTGAGCTGAAAACTCAGCTTCCGCTGGGAATCAAACTCAGGTTGTGAGCAGAGCTTAGGACTGCAGTACTGCAGCTTTAACACTCTGTGCCACGGGGCTCTTCCAGTGGGGAAAATCCACCCCAAAATGAAGTTTTTCAGCCCATTTCTGGTAAAACCGGAAGTGGCCTGAAAAACCAGAAGTGCTGCCCCAGAGAAGCCATTTGGGTGGGGAAGCACAAAAGACCAATCAAATGGCTGCTAGGAACTTGCTTCACCTGGGGAAGCAAAAAGGACCACTCAAATGGCTGCAAAGCTTCAGTGATCCTTTAGGCTAACAGCTATCCCTTTACAGGGATCAATTTTGCTCCTCTCCTCCACATTAGAAGGGAGCGGGGAGAAGTGAAAATGGCCATGAAATGGCTGGCAGCCATTGGAGTGGTCCATTTTCATCTCCCTAGATACCATTCAAATGGCTGCCAGCCACTGCCTGTTTGGGCTACTTCTGTTTTACCAGAAGTGGTCCAAAATGTCATTTGCATCCCCCCGCCTGCCAGAACACGCCCCCCCCCCCAAGGCCTCCACTGGAAAGGTAAGGGGGCTCGCAACCCTCGTGAATGAGGAAATGACTGTATTCAAGGGAAGTGCTGCTGTATTTTTATTTCTTTATTTTAGGGAATGGAAAAGTCTCCTGGCCACACTCCCCAAAGTCCCCAGGTATTTTCTTCATTAGATATGGCAATTCTATTACATAGGCCACCAAATCCAAAGATGCCTTGCTCTTTTTGAGATCTGTTTCAGGTGGATTCCAATTAGACAACTGAAAACCTTCCTGTGAGATACCTGCAAAACATGGGAGGCTTATTTTTATGCACACTGCACCACAGAGCCCAACCAAGTGCCCCTTCCACCTACTAATATGGAAAACTTCCCACCCTGGCCTCCAGTCTCAGCTGCAGGAGTCAAGAGGCTTGTAGCTCAGCTAAGGGTGGGGATGACCCCAGGGAGTGATCTAATCCCTCCAGAGCTGATCAAAATAGTTATAAAATGGCGGACACCAGTTTTTACCGCTCTTTTCACATACACTCACCAAACTGTACAGATTCACAGAAAATGGCTCTGGCCACCATAATTCCAACAGATTAAAAAAGGGGTGAAATCAGATCCTTTTAATTACCACCCAATTAGAGTGGTGGATAAGCTTTATGCCAGACATCTATACTAGAAGTCTTGGAAGTGACTTGATAAGGAGAACATCTTAGTTGAGAAACAAGCAGGTTTTAGAAGCGGTCGCTCCACAATGGATCAGTACTTGACTCTGCATCATCTGGTGGAGAAATATGCTGCCAAGTCACATGGGGCACTTTACACAGCCATTGTTGATTATAAAGATGACATTTGATAGTATCTCACATGACAGACTATGGCTAAAATGAGACTGCAGATAGGCTGCAGCGTGCTTGCCCTTAAACACATACTACATAAGAACAACTATTTGTCAGTGATATGTAACCCAAATGGTCATCTGTTCCATATGATCCCTATCAGGAGAGGTGTGAATCAATGAAGCATCCTTGCTCCCTTATTATTGAACTTGCATATAAACTGCATAGTACAAACCTTATCCAGTCGTGACTTCCATCCACTCCAGGCCTTGGATTCAGCAGGAGCTCACAGGAGCACAGCTCCTGTACCTTTCTGAAGGTCCCCCCTCCTCCTCCCCACCTTGTCTATTGAATAGTAGGTGCAGCTGCATAACAATCCCTGAATGAGCTCCACCACCTATTTTTCTATAAAATGACCCCTGATCCACCCAATATGGCCAATAAACCAATCTCCACACTATTATATGCAGATGATATGGTTATTCTATATTACTCTGAAGTAAGGATCAGAAGAGCCCTTTGGTCACTTATGGCTTCCTGCAAAGAGGAACATTTAACAATAAATCTTTTGAAGACCAAAATTCTTGTTTTCTCTAAAAGATTTATCAAACAGCCATGAGACTGAACAAGTTAAAGTGTTCAGATATTTGTAGTGTTCCAACTGTCTGGCGCATGGACAGCTTAGCCTTCCCATGTAATTGAGTTTGCCCAAAAGCAGCAATAGAAACTTTAAGATTCTTGTTTACAAAAGGGGATTCTCACATACCATATGCATTGAAAGTCTTTCAGGGCGAGGTGGTACCCCAGTTAAGGTATGGTTCACAGACACGTCTGTATAGTGATTACTGTAAACTAGAACCAATTCAATCCGAATTCCTCAGAACCTTATTTGGAGTACCTCCTTGTATACTCAAGTGCCCAGGTTCCTCCTTGTACACCCAAGCAGGATTGGTTCCGCTTGAAGCATATATCTGGTTCCAAGCTATATGCTTCCGGCTCAAGTTCTCTCCTCCAAATTAACTTTCTTAATCCTTTTAGACAATTTTCACTCAAGATGGGTGAGAGCAGTAGAGAACAAACGAAAACTATTTGGTTTCTCCAGAGCAGTCTTACTGCATCTTGGGTATTCAAGAGCCAAAGCATTAATCAGAGACTATAGGATACTGCCCTTCAAGTCAACACATCATTCTGCTCCAGCAGTGGGGAACTGCAACAAAATTTTTGTTCCATCAAATTACCTTCATACATTAGAGTTCCCAAACACTTCAGAGCCTTCACTCTGTTTTAATGTCCTTCCATCTGCCCTTCTTGAAGGGAGCTACGCACCTATCCTATATGTATAATGTTTCTGGCCATATCAGTCTGGAATGGTAGAAACAATTGAACAAGTCTTCTTATACTGCTGATTTTATAATAACATTCAGAATATATACATTACCTCAACTCTCTCCAAATACCCAGGCAGATTAAATGATTTTAATACTCTTTTTCTTGCCAATTGTTTTAATGAAACCAGCCTTAACGTAGCAAGGTTCTGTGCTAAGAAGGTGGTATAGTATTTTAATAATTTTATTCTTAATATTAATTGAATGTTTTCTGTACAGAATATCTGTTTTATGCATCCAGTGTGTAATATATTTTGTTGATTTTCTTGACTGCTGATCTCAAATCATAATAAACCAAGTCAGGTCAAATATGGATAATAGAAACTTGGTAGAATATTAGGCGTGACTGGCTTAATGATTATGTATCGCATGAAAATACTACAAATATACTTATAGGTAGGCATCATAACATGGGTCAGAGCTGCCCACCCCCCAGGCATTAAAAGTGGTCATGTTAAAGGTGGTTCTTGTGTAGAACCAGTGGGCAAATTCCATAGATTTCAGCAATGCTAAACAGACTCCAGTATTTTGTTGTAACAGGGTTCTGGATCAGGCTGCTTAAAAACATTCACATTTATACTTAAGAAAGGTTCTGTATCATGGAATACATTTCAAGACTGCAGCCACTTGTATGGAATCTGTAAAACTGTTACTGCAAAAATACGTGAATTACAAATATTTTCAGGCTATTATATATGAATGTGCTAATCGATTCTGCTATCTTCAGCTAACCATTCTGCTGTTTATCCGACAAAGCTGTAGAGCTGCCTCAGCAACAATCCATGTGGTACTAATTTAGATCATGTTTCACTGAAGGTACTTAACAGCTACCATACCTCTTGAAGCAACAACAACAAAAAAAACCTATCACTTTTTAATATACAAGAGGGAAAGAGGATTGCAGAGAGGAAAAGCAACCTTGCATGGTAATGCAAGTGGGGAATTGGGAAATACATATGGTCTGCAGCAGCCTTCCATCTGGCACAGGACTTCTTCCTCACTAGTAGAAAATGTTCTTTAGGTAAAGATTTCTTCTTCTGATTTGGAACACATTACCTTTGCTTTAAAAATCCACCAAGCCAGATATCTAGTGCCAAAACAATGGCAAACACTTTGCTCCCTGCCACTTCCCAGGTTCTAGTATCTGGCAGTCTGAGCAGTCATCACTTTTTACCAAAGAAAACTAATCTAACAAATTTCCGTAAGAGCAATTCTTCTCATCTATCAGGATAAGAACATCTCCTCAAATACCATAATTTCCTGGAATAAATATCTCCATATACTATTTGCATCCTACACTACCTCAATATCAACATTTAGATTTACCTCAGGTAATTCAACTAGCAAATTTTGAAGGTGTCAGTAAAACAAAGGGACAAGTCTAGGTTCTGGTATTATGGTGCAACACAAAGAGCTAACAATGCTGCAGAATAATCCATCAGGCTCCATTTCCAATATGGATATTATACTTTTGCAGTACAATATCTGGGAAACTCCTTCTACAATAATTTCAATTTAATTTTCATAGCACAAAATTTCCTTAAGCAAATTCTTATTCTTGCTGTTCAAAGGGATGCAGCTGAATAACAACTCAAAGAAACTTGTCAAAAATTTTACAAAGTGCTTTGGCAAAACTGGCAGGCTTTCTGCCCAAGAGGTGAAAGTGGCAGAGGTTGTACCTCTTTCATTCTTTCCCCCATACATTGAAGAGCTCAAGACTGTCAATTTTATCTTTGTGGCAGGACTAGTTGTTTATACACTGAAAATTGTAGGCAAAGATTGCATTTCTCCAAGGAGCCTGATTAAAGCCTCTTTCTTGTAGATTTCAGTCTTGTAGTATTACAGTTCTTCCTACTTATGGCAGATATGGGAAATCTAGTTTCACTGCTCCTCTTCACAATTTTCATTCAGATATAAAGATCTTGCTAGCAACTTGCGAGGATTGGTGGCTGCATGAAAAACTATTGTTGCAGCAAGTGAAGGGCGGGAGAAGAATAACTTTTCCTGGGGGCTGGAGAGCCTCCTGCATGTGTAGAATTTGAAGGTATCAAATGGTGATGATCAGGAATCATTTTGTAGAAAAGTAGGTGGTGGAGCTCATTAGCATATCCCTCCCCCAACCAAAAGCAATCTGATGCAAGAAAGGGGAGTCCCAGACCAGCAAGGCCTGTTTGGACTGGCTAGAGATCCAGCAAACCCAAGTAGGCTTTGCTTGCCTGGGGATCTCCTGGGCCACCCTGCCCCAGTCAAAAGGCCAGCATGCCACCTGCTGCCCAAAATCAAATAAGAAGTGGAGAAAGGGTGGCACGGGCTTCTCCAGGGGTTAAGGAGGGCTGCTGGTGGCGGGCGCAGCCTCTGGTGGCTGGCTGGCTGTTCTCCTAATCCAGGGATTTGTTATGCAGCTGCACCTACTACTCAATGGACAAGGTAGGTGGGGAGGAAGAGGGGGAACCGTCAGAAAAGTTCAGGAGCTATGCTCCTGTGAGCTCCTGCTGAATCTAAAGCCTGGTGATGATGGAAAGTGCCATCAAGTCTCAGTCAATACATGGTAACAGCATGCAGTTTTCAAGGAAGATATGTTCACAGGTAAACGTTTGCCATTGCCTGCCTCTGCATTGCAGCCCTGGACTTCCTTGCTGATATCCCATCCAAGTACTAACCAGGATTGACCCTGGTATGCTTCTGAGATCTGAAAAGATCGGGCTAGCCTGGGCAGGGCAGATATCCTATAAACAGTATTGATTTATTTAAAAGATTTATGCACTGCCTCTTTAGAGACCTGCTCAAAGTTTTTGTAGGCAGTTGAAATAATGAGAGGGAATAAAGGAAAGCTCCACAGGAAAGGAACCTGTTCTGCATATTCCTGCAAAGAAGTAACCACACTTTTTGATCTCTCAAAATAGTGAATAGCTCTAACTATTGTTTTTAAAATCCTATTAATCATTTTTGTTCATTCTTGGTCCGACAGACTTAAAAAACTCTATCAGACCTGTTCACTAAATTTAATTTACTAATTAAGTGCTTCGTGAAATTTGTACCCCAAACTATATATCATATCTGCAGAACACGTATGTAACAAAATACTACCTTTAAAAAAAGTCTATATATGTTGAAATACTACATTACACTAACTAATGGAAAAATGTATCTATGACCTGAAAAATATGTTAACAGCAGGAAAGCAAAGGAAAACAAAATTATTTGAAAGGGCTAACCCCAAAACTCAAATACACAATGAAACATGCCATGAAACGGTTTTACACAGATGAATACAGGAATTCAAATCCTATGGTGTTCAGCACATTGCTCATCACCAAAACCCTGAAGTATGGTGAACAAACTATAAGCAACAAATGACAAGGATATGGAGGGCAAAGAAGCCAAAAGAAGTTATATGGAAATGGGTATGACGACTTTTCTATATTTGAGTGTCTGACCTGTTAGTTGGTCGTCGCCTGCAGCAGGGGCGATGCGAATGTATGGTGTTGTAAGCTGAGTCACGATTATCGCAGCTAAGGCAAAGGAAGATTTCCAGGTCAGCATGCATGAGGGGAAAAAAAAAGCCAGACTGAAGCTAAGCTAGCAAGAAACAATTTGTTCAGATGTTATTGTTTCAACTCCTTACAAATGGAGATCAAGAGAGAGAGAAAGAGAGAGAGAGAAAGAGGTTAAGTTGATGCACACTTCTAAATTGATTCTTCCATTCAGTCATTTAAATAAGCATACAACTAGATAAGACAACAGTTAATGTGAATCAGGTTGTACTTACAGTGAGCTAGGAGCCATTTTTAAGATCATGGCTGCTAGAAAAAATGCAATAACAAGCACTGATATGGCCGCTGGCTCTGCATGTGCCCACAGTCCAGTTCTCATCAGCCTTTGTATACCTGGTTGTATATTCTATATGTGACTGAATGGAAGATTTGAACCAGCCATCAATTTTGTAATACTTATCAGCTCTGCATGAAAACTTGCTCCAATAAAGAAATGAACAAACAATTAAAAACTGAACATTCTAAGCACTTTAAATGAAATATCACATTAGATATATGGATGGATTGCCTTCGCTGGGTTGTCTCGGAATAAAATCAAGATTTTTTAGGTAGAGCTCCTACAGTGCTAGCGGAACCATCTCTACTGCTGCATAAACTTTTGTTATTTCAGTAATGCTTGTCTTACAATTACAGAGATAAAACACTGATCCTAACTTTATTTTGTTAAATATTACAACAAATTTTCCTTTTTAAAATGAAGGAAGGTATCATACAGACGACTTTAAATCCAATTCACAAACATTTTCTCTGACACACCAAACTAGAGCTCTGATCTACTTTTCATGTGGAGCTTGAAAGACAGAAGCTGTGTCTTCTGCTAAAGGAAAGGGCAATCGCCTGCAAACCAACCTTGTCCTGACTTCATCTATAGACTTAGAAGGCAGGTTTAAGCCTTTATGTACTTTGCCCTATGCAAGAATGCTGAGGGCCTCAGAATGTGCTGCCCTTTCACCTCCTTCCTGGAATACACATTTGGGGTAACAAGCTAAGGTAAACATCAGTCTCATTATTCTGCACGTTGTTAGTCAATGATTGTGTACAGAGGAATAAAGCAACACAACCACTGTCTCGGAGACACAGACAGACTGGTGCGATGAATCTCAACCCTGAGTCGTGTGACATTCCTACAAGTGGTGCAGAGAACAGGGACCCCTCTCATCAACGCCTGGCATAGGTCCCTTGAGTGCACTCCAGCATTCTAAACAACCCCTTCATTGGTGAGTATGGGAGGACAGTTCTCGCAAACCCAGCAGAAACATTTGGAGGAGCTGCGGTTCCTCATTCTGAAGTACGGCGGGTCCGTGACTTCTAGGCAACTTAAGACTCTCTTACAAGAGATCAGTAAGCAATGCCCCTGGTACCTGGAGGGAGGTTCTCTTAAACTTCGGGACTGGGAGAAGATAGGGAACACCTTTCATACAGAGCCTCGAGCTTCTGTTGAACTGCTGCAGGTCTGGCATCAATGCAGGCATGCAGTAGAGAAATTTATGCCTGTTTCTAACACAAGCCAGCTCTCCAAAGATTGTCCCCTAACATGCAATGGTGTCCAACTTGTGCCTCCTGCCCCTCCTCTTCTTCCTCCTCCTTTCCCCCCTCCTCTGCCAACAGATTCACCTGTGGGCCCACCATCTAATGCCCCAGGACACATGGTCTGTGAAGTTTTGGAGAAGGAACTTGATCAGGCTAAATTGGAAAATGTTCCAGAATTGGCAGAAATGTTGTCTATTTGCCCTGTACATTTGACAGGGGAAGAGTTGCCTGACTTTTTATCAGTATGCCCAGTAATATATGCACAGAATGAGAATAGGCAACAAATTGTTAACTGTACTGTGGTGCCCCACTCTGTTTTGAGTGAAATTCAAAATGCTATCAGAGATACGGGCATAAGGGGAACCGATGTGCAAAGTCTTTTAGAAGGGCTCTCTAATGGATACACTGTGATTCCTCAAGACTGGAAAAATATGGTGGGAATGATGTTAACTCCTGGACAGTATGTGGTATGGGACAGTGAATATTGTAATTTGGCTAATGTTCAAGGGCGTGGCTCCAATATACTGCTGAACAACTATATGGATCTGGACAGTTCAGCACTATTGAAGCACAAGCTGTGCTCTCTTTTGCAACCCTTGCTATAATATCTAAAGGCGCTTTGCAGGCCTTTGCCAAGGTACCTATAGAAGGGAAATCAGCCCATAGTTTTGCAACTGTCAAAAGCCACAAGAGTCCTATTTAGACTTTATCAACTGTCTTCAGGTAGCAATCAAAAGACAGGTTGATAATCCAGATGCAGCAGGAGAATTGATTATGAAATTGGCTAAGGAAAATGCTAATTTGGATTCAGAAAGAGCCCCGTGGTGCAGAGTGTTAAAGCTGCAGTACTGCAGTCTTGAGCTCTGCTCACGGCCTGAGTTTGATCCTGGTGGAAACTACGTTCAGGTAGCTGCCTCAAGGTTACTTCCATCCTTCCTAGGTTGGTCAAATGAGTACCCAGTTTGCTGGGGGAAAAGTGTAAAAGACACACTTTACTTTGCAACAGCACTCAGTGCAGTAGGCTGAAAGTGCTGCTAGAGAAATGGCCTTTCAGCTCTATTTACAAAGGTCTTTCAACTTAATAGTTCACACCTTACATGCATTTAATTTGATTCATCAACTTCCTGGTGCATGTATCACTTCTCAAATTGACCGTCAAATTTGATTGGCTATATTTTTAACCTTGCAGTTTTTAATTTCTTGCTGTGCATTACCCAATTTTTGTTTTGCTACTATTCCAAGCCATTCTGATCTTCCTGGCTTGATTGCTCAGGGTGATGCATGCTGATAAGGCTTAAAAAGTGTTACCTCTCTATTTACTAATCCCTCTCTCAGTCATAGCTATTTTCACCAGAATGCCAAAGCATTTGTCAAACAGTTCTCATTACCTTTTGATCAGGTCAATGGTACACCCAGTCCAACACTCTGTGTCATACAGTGACCAATATATGTGTCAGTTTGGTGTAGTGGTTAAGTGTGTGGACTCTTATCTGGGAGAGCCAGGTTTGATTCCCCACTCCTCCAATCACAACTACTAGAATGGCTTTGGATCAGCCATAACTCTGGCAGAGGTTGTCCTTGAAAGGGCAGCTGCTGTGAGAATCCTCTCAGCCCCACCCAACTCACAAGGTGTCTGTTGTGGGGGAGGGAGATAAAGGAGAGTGTAAGCCGCTCTGCAGCTCTTGAGTGGAGGGCAGAATATAAATCCAATGCCTTCTTCTATACACATACACACACACACACATAGGTATATATATATACACACACACACACACACACACACACACATATATATATACACACACTGTGGCTAATAATAACTGATGGACTTCTGCTCCATATTTGAATCCAATCCCCTCTTGGGGCTGGCTATGCTTGTAGCTGCCACCACCTCCTGTGGCAGTGAATTCCACATGTTAATCACCCTTTGGGTGAAGAAGTACTTCCTTTTATCTGTTTTAACCTTACTGCTAAGCAATTTCATTGAATGCCCACAAATTTTTGTATTGTGAGAAAGGGAGAAAAGTACTTCTTTCTCTACTTTCTCCATCCCATGCATTATCTTGTAAACCTCTTATCATGTCACCCCGCAGTCAATGTTTCTCCAAGCCAAAGAGCCCCAAGTGTTTTAACCTTTCTTCATAGGGAAAGTGTTCCCGAACAAGCTTTGGCAAATTGATGTTACCTATATAGTTTCCTTGAAACCCTGGTACTGTGTTCATGTTTGCATAGACAAGTACTCTGGATATCTTTGGGCTACTGACCACTGTGGTGAAGCCACAAAACATGTCATGGCTCACCTTATTTCTGCCTTTGTGGTAATGGGTCGTCTGCAACTGTTGAAAACTGATAACACCTCAGCATATAGTTTTTTCTGAATTTGTTGCTTTTTGTACACAATGGAACATTCAAATCCAGCATGGCATTGCATATAATTCCACAGGTCAAGCTGTTGTGAAACATGCTAATCAGACATTGAAAACCACTCTTCAAAAACAATTAAAAGGAGTGAAAATGAGGGTTCCTACCCAAATGTGGGTTCAGGAACAATTGAATTTGGTCTTATTAACTTGGCATGGTCCAGTTCCCCTTATTGCCTGGGGGCGCAGGCATGCTCCTGTGTTCTCTCTTACAGGTCCTTTGTGGGTGCCGGCTAAGTGTGTTCGTCCTGCTCATGGCGTGGCATCAGGATCTCCCAAATCCGATTCCCAATGTCAATCTCAGCCTCAAAAGGGAGATGGTGAAACCCACACATCCAGACAGCTCATGATATCACATGGGGGGATGTGAAGCGTCTACCTAATCCAGCTCAACAAATGTTGGAAGAGGCTGGATGAGAGCCATCTCCAGAGAATTTGGTGGCTGCTGTTTTTGCAACTCACAATGAACTCCTTGACTATTTTTTGTTGTTTGTGTTTATGTATTTTGTCTCCTGTCAAGGCTATTAGTTTTGGAGATCTTCAGTTTAATATTTGGGAACGCTTAGCTAACATTAACAATGTTTCACCTTTTTGTTTGACACAACACACCGGTTTACATATGTTATTAAGAACCTGTCTAATTCCTGTTTGCAAGGCTCCAGGCACTGATACAGCTCTTGGTAAATGTTTAAATGAATCCCAAATCTCTTATGCAACTCTACCCAACTAGGGCATTCCCACCTATAAGCTTCCAGTGGATGCCTTAACTCTATGTACCCCATATGTGGCTAACCATGAAAATCTTACTTGTGCACCGATGGTAAATTGCTCCCACCATAAGCCATTGCACAGTTGCCTGCAAACAGGTGCCCCTTTGTGGAAATGTAATGCAACAATTAATGTAACCAATAATCATGGCTATATTCCCTTACCACCTGGTTGGTTTTTCTCTTGCTTCCATTGAACTTATATTCCTGCTAATATATCTCTTTTCTGAATGTTGTTTAAGTTGCCTTGCTGTAGTGTTGCTTCCAAGATCCTGGCTTATGGAACCCTCTGCCTCACGCATTAGCAGAGAAACTGTCCCCTTAGACTCAGTGATTCTTCTGATACAGCATTATTATCTCAGGCTGAATATGTGTGTTGTTTACAAGAATATGTAAACTGTCAAGAGAAGAATATACCTTGCAAACCAATCATGCATATGTATTAGCAAACCAATTGGAACAATACACCCCTTTATTACAATCAGAGAGTGATGGTGAGGGGTTAGAATGTTTTTGACGCATCTTAAAAAACAAAAGATGAAGGAAGGGTCAATGGTCCGGCACACCAACCTTGTTTCGACTTCATCTAAAGACTCAGAGGGCAGTTTTTAAAAAATAAAAACAAAAGAGTGAGATGAAGGAAAGGGCAAAGGTCTGGCAAACCAACCTGGTCCTGACTTCATCTATAGACTTAGAAGGCAGGCTTAAGCCTTTATGTACTTTGCTCTATGCAAGAATGCTGTAGGCCTCAGAATGTGCTGCTCTTTCACCTCCTTCCTGGAATACACATTTGGGGTAACAAGCTACCGTAAACATCGGTCTCATTATTCTGCATGTTGTTAGTCAATGATTGCGTACAGAGGAATGTATAAGAATAAAGCAACGCAACCACTGTCTCGGAGACATAGACAGACTGGTGCGATGAACCTCAACCCTGAGTCGTGTGACATTCCTACACTCTTCCAGTCAGTCCCAACATGAACATACATGAAAACTATCCTGTAAGAAATTACTTGCATGTTAATTGACATTTAATGGTTTGGGAAACTTTGTAGTGCTATACAGTTATTTTTATGTAGCACTTTTAACAGCAATTTCATAGAGAAGGTACTTCTAAATGTTTACATATGTGAAATGAATTATGTTCACAAGATATAGTAAAACATTTAAGAGGTCAGATCCAACATGCAACATAAAAGAAATGAAGCAATGAAAATGCAAAAACACGGGCACACATACACAACACAACCTATGAATTAAGGGAAAGGATCATAGGAAAGCTGGCAGATTTACATAGAACAGCCTGGGCATAGGCAGATATGTGGCAATGAATGAGGAAAGGAGATTACCCATCATCTGCAGACAATTAAACTCAAAATTGCTGCTGCATAATATTTTGAAATATCTCTATGCAACACTGAAAGACTTTTTTGTAGGAACTGTTAACAGCACTGTTGCTACAGTATTTAAAAAAGGGATAATAACCCCTTTTTTCTATAAATTGATAGAAAAATTTCTACTGTTGCTACCTTAAAACAATAACAGTCTATTGTGGTCTGAGAAACTGAAACAGGAGAAATAAAAAAAATGGAAATTTTGGCAGAAAAAACGAAAAACACCCGATACAGTTATAGTATTAATATCTAGGTTCACTGCTAACTCTTAATAATATGATTTCTAAATTATGCAACAGAGACGTTTATACATCCTTAGGGACCACACTGTGCCCTAATACTGAGAATCTGTATGCTACAACTCTAGAGCAGAGGTGTCAAATATATGGCCCATGGGCTTTAATTTGGCCTGCCAGCAGGGAGGAGCAGCAGATGTGGAGCCATGTGGCTCTTCCAGGGTGTGCGTTTGTGTGCATGTGTGTAGCAGCAAGCAAGAGGGAGAGAAGTCTCATTCCCGCCCAGCCACATATGTGCCTTTAAATCTTGGCGCTGCTGCCTTCCTCCTATGGGATTGATTACCTTCATGGGAGCCTTTTCAGAGAGAGACTCAGGCATGTGCCCTTCCCCATCTCTTTTAGTATCATTTGGAGGCTGCCTGCCTAATTGTCCTTTTCCTGTCTGCTCTCAGAAGTTCCTCTCTTTGCCCCTTCCTGCTGGCTGCATGTGGCTGGAGGTGCTGAGCGTGCTGTGTTTTCCAGCCATTTCCAAACACCACCCACCTCTTCAGATCTTCATCAATGCACCGGGCTGCCAGAGCCCTGGCTGGAAGGGAAGGCAGGTATTTGTTTCAGAGAGGTCATACATGCAAACTGTTGGAATTGGAGTTCATTGTTTTATTTTGGCTGCAGAAGTAATCCCGACTTAATAACATGGTATTTTCTTATAAGTAGATCTTAGGCCTGCTCCCTGAATCTCTTATTGATGTACTGATGAAAGCAGTACAAAGGAAACACTTTACTTTTCGATAGTTTTATCCTGCTTCATTTGTTGCTTAGCTTAAAATGGCTCATACAGTATCTTGAAAATTTAACACAGCAAAGAACAGATTTTTTTTTTTTTAAATCAAATGTGCCTTCATTGTTGAGAGCAAGTAGAATATAAAAATCAGCTACTCCAGTCACTGTAGGGCCAAGAAAGCTGCTTGGGTTGTAGTGAGTGAGTAGGTTCGGAGCCACATGGCTCTTTTCATGTGTGGAGGAGGGGGGAGCAGGCAAGAGGAAGGGAAGTCTCTTTCCCGCCTTGCTAGGCACATGTCTTTTAATCTCAGCCCTGCTGCCCTCCTCCTGTGTCTTAAATTAACCGGCTTATTGGGAAACGTTTCTGAGGAAGACTCAGGTGCATTCCCCCCCCCCCCGCTCTCTTTCAGCATCAGTTGGAGGCTGGCTGCCTGACCGCCTAGTTACCCCTCTTCTGTGTGCTCTGGAAAGTGCCTCTCTTTGCCTCTTACTGCTGGCTGCTGCTGGCTGGTGGTACTGAGCATGTTGGTGCCTGTTCTTTCCAGCTGATTTCAAACACCCCACCTCTTTGCGTCTTCATCAGTGAACTCATTGCCAAACCCATGGCTGGAAGGGAAGGCAGGTATTTGTTTCAAAGAGGTTGTACAGGCTTGTAAAGTTCATAATGGCCAGCCATTTCATGTTTTTCCCTGGTGGCCCAGCCCCACAAAGTTCCATTTATGTCATATTTGGTCCTCATAACAAATTAATTTGACACCTCTGCCCTAGAGTATTGTGATACAGCATATTCTTGATCACATTTGACAGGGCAGTCAATAGCCATCAACGTCCCCCAGACAAATATTCCACCTGCCCTCCATATGACTGATTCAAACTATGAGTCTAATTTTGTAATTTCATATTTGTACATACATGTATACGTGTATCAATATAGGACACACTTTTACTTTCATGAAGTAGGGCTGTAGAAGCATTGTATCACAATAAATCTTTAGTAAATAAATCAGTAAGAAATCTATTTAAGTTTACCCTTGTACCTTTAGTTAGGGGCAAATTTATTCTGTTGTGGTGCTGGGTTAGAAATACTGGGATAATTGGGATTGATTTTGCTGACATATTTTGTAAAAAAAAGACTGTGTCAACATGTAACAGTTTCTACAGTACCCAAATGGCATTTATAAAGGGATATGAGATGTCCCATCACTAGAACCACTACCACCCACTGCTGGAACAGTGCTTAAAATGTTATTAAATCTAATTAATGTGGCATTGGAGGAGGAATTCTAACTTCTGTTCCACATATGTAACCACTAAATCAGATTAACATTCAATCACCCTGCATGTAAACAGGGAGGGGTAGAAGCATCCTTACTACTATTAATTCCCCTCCCCAGTTCTGTTCATAATATTAACAAAGGTTTGCTGCTATATACTACTATTAAATACTTCTAAGTTGTCAACCAGGATAGGGAAGAGGATTGAGACCAAAACTGAGAGATAAGAGGGGCATTAGAAAGGGGGCAAAAGAAATGAAGGCATATTATGAAAGGAAGAGAGCAAAATGCAAAAAATTGTGGAAAAGAGGAAGAGGAATAGAGGAAAGGTTGTTTTACTACACATTAGCAAGGAAGATTTGGTTGAGCATACAAAACTATGGAGCTATGAAGGGAAAGGAAGAGGGAAACAGACTGCTGGAAATATCAACCTTGCTAGACGATTGTAGCTTGACAATGAATGTAGCAGCCATGAACTGTGTTTGCTGGTCTTGCCTTGTTTCAGTGTTGGTTTGGTTGATGAGTTCAGCAGAATATGCAAGTGTTTCTGCATCGTCACAGTAAACTTTGCAGAAAAGCTCCATAAGCAGAAAGCAGAAATTTCTATTTACTGTGCTTTGCCTTCCCTGTGTCCCTAGTGGCTGCAGTGCAGAATTGCATTAGAATTGGAATGCAATATGACACTGTCTTCAGGACCCTCCAGTTGACTTGGGCCCAGGGAATTTCCCTCCCCCCCCCCCGAGTCCCTCCCCTCTCTTGGCATTTGATCACTGCATACTTAAGGTAGATAATTACTTTTACAATAAAAGTAAAACTTTAACAACAGCATATCATTGTGAAATTTATTAACTTTACACTCTTTGGTATGCTGTTCTTGTTCACTCTGTTGCAGCCCCATAGCTAGGGGTTGTGGGGGAAGGGGGCGCCGTGGCGGAGGGACCTGTGGGGTGAGAGTAGGAAGCTGGAGAGTTCAGGGGTGTCTCTTGTGTGATTTAAATCATATGGGAGGGGCCACAGGAGCACCCACCACCCCTCGTGCATGATTTAAATTGTGCAGGAGAGAGAGGGAAAAGAGTGGCTTTGGGATAGGGGTGAGCCCCCCCACCAAAAGCTGTCAGAGGCAAGGCCCTGTGGCCCCCTACTTAGCAATAGGTCTTACTCTGCATAACATAATGCTGGATTTTGCTGTGGAAATCACTGCATATAAGAAAGGACAAGTTGGGGGCTTGACTGAAGTCTGAACTGCTTTTATAATGATGTGATGCTGCTTTAATAAGTTCCTGTTTGTTAGACAAAGACATAAAGGAATTTAAGCTTTGACTAAACCAGGATCCAAAGAACTGTTACTGCAAGAGCATTCTTTTGATATATAGATAGGAAAGCTTGTGGACATACCATGTGAGTGATATGTACCGCATACTGGGAGTCTGGCAACTATGGACGGATTCTCCTAATACACATAGTTACCATGTTGTGTGAGAAGGACTGACACACATATTTTGCATACACGTACAACTTCCACATGTGAAAACTAACTTTTGGCTTTTCCAAGGTTCTTGTTTATGCATATTGAAGCTGTCCATGCACGCAAAATACATATATCACTCCTGTTAAGAAACATGATAACTGCACCTACTGTGAGCGAAGAGCGGTAGAAAGACTTTCAGATATCAGGGATTGCTGGCTCCTGATAGGCATCAACATAATATCTGAAAAGGGCTAGAAGAGGAACAGAAGTAGTGGGTTTTATTTTGTTTTCCACTCCGAGAAATGGCTTTTCCTCATCTCTTTTCCATTTGGGAGAGAAAATAACACTAAATTCTTCTGCTGTTCTGTAAATCAGCAGCATTTCTCTTAACCGAGTTGAGAGCTCCTGGATGTTGTGAAGCAGCAGAGGTCAAAAACGACCTGCTCCATAGCTGTGGTATACATTTGATTCAATCCTTTACAGAAACAAACAGTATGTTATAAGATTGTATGCCTCTACATCACTGGTCTTCGATCTTTCCAGTCCTTCAACCTACTTTTAATAATTCCTAGTAGCAGTATAAAGACATAAAAGTACATAATGATAAATTGTGTGGCATCAGAGTCTTGTAAAAGGAAAAGGGTAACCAGAGTTATGATTTCACTAGTGCCAAATTTAGGAGGGCTATGGCAGCAGACTAAGAAATCCAAGGAAAGAAAGAATAAGATAAGCACCAGGAAGAGTACTGCAGTGGGGAACAAGACAAAGATCAAAGCCATGGAGGAATCCTCCATTTGAAATGATCTTGCCCTGTTGTACTGCTGTTCCTCTCATGTCTTTATTAATATGGTCATTGACCAGCACAAGTTTCACTACACACAATAGGTAAGAGAAATAATTTTAATTTAACTCTCACACATAAATTAGCTTATAATGCAACATGCTATTCCTCTTAGTGTGGGCAGAAAAGGCAGCAAAATCTGCTGACTATGGGGGCGGGGGAAAGGGTGATACAGCAAGAATGCCTCAATAGCCCAACTAAGAGTGTTGACTCATAACATCAGTATGCCCCAACTTATGTGGCTTTAGCAAAACCACAACACATGAACTGAAAAGTATGCATCCTGTAAGCTGCCTTGAGCCTGCTGCTCTGCAGGAAGGATGAGATACAAATGAAATAAATATTGATCCAACCACATAACCCACTTAGGACTGTACATATCAATATAGGACAGCGGGGTATTTGCAATTTATTTTCCCATTTAGGGATATGAAAAGAAAGATTGTGTGTGCGTGTGTTGGGGGTGGGGGTTACGGGTTGTCATATAAAACTCTCACCATGCAGAGATACCATTTTTTCTGACAAGAGGATACAACACCTATATTATACACTGATGGGATGCAAAAAAATTCATGTTTGAATGTCATAGAAGAAATGCAAAAACATAAAACATGATTCACTCATACTTGTTTTAGTACTTTCTAGGAGGTCCAAAGCCAGAAGTACGGTAACTTGAAGGCTTTCAATAATATCAGTCTGTGCTGATTATTATTCATCCTACCCTGGGATTTGGCAAGCTGTGAAGGTGCTGGGACTGTAACAGTGAGGACGCCAAGCAGGCCTAATGATCATATTATTTTGAAAAAGGATCAAGAAAGGTTTTTCTAAATAACACTTAACATCTCCAGGCTAAGGAGAGAATAGAAAAAGTTTAGCCCTCTTGCGTGAGGCTGCTGAATTATATTAGTTCATTTAGCCAGTCATTCATGTCAGGATGTGTTACTTTGAATACTATTCATGGGGAGAAGATATCACTACAATGAACTAAAGTAAAGGCTCCTTCTTCTGGCTGCTTCATAATGCTTCAGTGACAAGGGCCTGTTTATATATTGCAAAGTCCATGTTTGTTGAGTGCTGACATAAAGACTTCCAAGCAGATGTTTAATGGGGGTTTTGTGTCTTCCATTGTTAAATGTGCCCTTTTCTCTTTGTGGTCAGGGTGCACAGGCAGAAGCAGTTGCAGCCTTTCCTCCATGCTATTTTCTCCTCTTTAAAGCACTTCATGGAGTTGTTATTAGTTTTGCTACAAAATGTACATGCAACCATATACGTAATGTGAATTCACAAATGAAGTCAATAATTAGGGTTGCCAGGTCTGTTCTGGAAAACAACTGGAGACTTTGGGGGTGGAGCTAGGAGACAGTGAGGTTTGGGGAGGGGATGGGCATCAGCATGGTACAATGCCACAGAGTGCACCCTTGAAAGCAGCTATTTTCTCCAGGGGAGCTGACCTCTGCCAGTTGAGAGGTCAGCTTTAAAAGCAGGAGATCTTCAGACCCCACGTGGCAACCCTATTCCATGGAGCAGTTTAAAGAGAAAAAACAGCATGGAGAGGAAGGCTGAAGCATGTTCTTATTGTGTACTGCAGTCATGACGAGAAAAGGTTGGGTCCAGACCGACATTTTACACCGGCACAGAGACAGGACGTGGGTGGACTAAAACAATGTGACCAAATGCTTCCTTCATAATGCTTCAGTGATGAGCTTCCTCGCATCCTGCTCCCGCACTCACCCCATCCCAGTCGCGAAGGGGTGACTGAGACAGGGTGAGTGCAGGAGCAGGATGGGAGGCAGCTGCTTTGGTCTGCCCGTGTCCCCTCATCCCTGTGCCGGTGTAAAATGCCAGTCTGGGTCCAGCCCTTGACTCTAGAAGACACAAAATTGGCTCTGGGAGTCTTTGTAACACGTACACAGGCTCATAGAGAGTGCACAAAATGCATTCATCTTTACCCTATTTGTACATATGAAGAAAACAAAAGAATGGCAAGAGGTACTAGGAGCACCTTGTTGGTGTTTGTGTGTATGAGTGGTAAAATGTTACATACTTTAGTAGTTAGTTACTCAATGTATTTTTGAGGTCAGATTGCTTAGACTGTATATGTCACAATGCACTTTAAACTAGAGTTTTTACAAGAGTGTGCCATTTCAGATCATTCAGAGTGTTTGACTACATGCAGAATGTATCTGACCTCAAAGGCCTCTAATCCTAATAGGGAGACAGATGTGAGGCAATGACACTGAAATTACTAACTGTAAACAGAAATTTTAAAGCAAAAATTATTTACACATTAAAAATGAACACATTCTAATCATTGACTCATTTTAATTAACATCATTGACTATGTGTTGCCTTACATAATAAACACCTCTTTCAACTTGGAGTTACTTGCTAACCAAAAAGCAAGGATAACTGGCACTGGCACTTGTGTAAACAAACCTCTGTTGGAGAACTGTCTGCGGCAAAGGTTCCATGTTTGTTTAGATTTTAATTTAACCCAGGGGATAATAGTTTATTTTATTAACCGAGATTGCCAAGCGCTCATGTTAAAAAAGACAGAGAAATGTTCATATCAGAAACTTGAAACTCAAGACCTGACTGCTTAATGGAAACTGCAATCAATAATTAAATAATCAACTATTAGAATGAGAGAGAGTTCTTAGATGTAGTCTGGTGGTATAGGATAACAGTTTTTATCAGCTTCTCAAGATTACCCAAAAGGTAAGGTCTGCCATATCCCATTTATCTAAGCAACTTTATTTCAAACAAGCTGCTGCTTGACATCCACTATCATATATCTGCCTTGCTACACCTGTCTGAGCATATCCCTGGTTTATTTATCAAGCAGCCTTCATTTGTTTCTGATTTTGATTATTTCTAAATGTCACTAGTTGGTCAACACTTGATAACACTTTCCAGCTGCAATCTGGATTCTAGTATTTCTGACCACTGACATATTCAAAGAGGTATACCTTATCGCTAACTGAAGCCTCTCCTCTTTTTAATACACAGAATTAGTAGCAAGTACTGGCTTTCAATATGCCAGTTTAAATCTATGTTCTTCACTTTCCAGCTTTTAAAAGAAATATATTGTCAACTGTGATGGTTTAAACTGAGCGACTATGGCATATACCACTATAGCATGTAAGCTATGTAATATATTTTAGCAGTTACCTTTTAAAGATTTAAAACACAGATTGTTGTATGATACTACAAAATTAAATCATTTAGAATAAATTAGACCAAACTCTTCTTCAACTGTTCATTTTTAAAAAGTGTGGATCACAAAGTGAATTCCCTATGACCAGGAATGACATACTAATCAGCCAGTGGAGTACTCCTGTTTTCTATAAGCTAAAATATTTTTTATTGTAAAATCTTGTTGAATATTAGTGGATAGTCACTTTAAAAATTGGTAATATAGATGAATGTCCACTTAAAATTCAAGTACAAACAGGACTAAATTAATTAGTGTTATATTCCTGTTTTCTTTAAGTAAAAGCATGTTTAATGTAAAATCCTGTGCCCTGTTGAATTAAGACAAATGAATGGTCACTTGAAGACTCACAAGCTATTGTCTACTAATTCCACCTGGATAGACCCACCATTTAGGGGCCATATCATGCTGAAAATGTGCTTCAATCAAACTTTGAAACCTTGATGGCAATTAGTAGAATATTCCTTTCTATAAGAAAAACAACATTTTTTACTGCAAAACCTTTTGCCATTTTGCATTAAGAATATAAGTGATTGGACATTTTAAGAGTTACACCCTACTGTCTATTAAATCCACCTGGATAGTCCCACCTGCTTTGATGCATACCATGCTTGAAATAGTGCTTTAGTTAAGCGTTGAAGTTGTGATGGTGCCTGAGACAAAATAAATTGCTTTTTTTCCATGGTAAGTCTCAGCAAAATAGGAATATTTTTCTTGATGTATAAATGACTAAGGTCTTAGAACTGCGTGTCATCCTGTACCTTTGATTGTAGGACTGACACCACAGAATTCTGCATAGTTTTGGTGGTCGTTTGCTAGTATATCCAGTGGGGTAAGAGAAACCATATCTTATATCTGTGATATGGCATATTCTTTATAATTATATATATTTTTCACAGTTCACTGATGAAGGCTATCAGAACGAGACTTGTACCCAGGATTTCTCATGTGAGATGAATGTGAACTGTACATTTGAGGAGAAGTGACCCTCCAAATTGCTTGTCTTGATTCTTCTGCCATATGCAAATTATGAAGGCTACATTTTATTGTAAATTTTCATTGAATGCACTCTAACTTGTGGATTAATGCACTGTGTAGCATAGGCATTATACAGTTAATGCCTATGCTACACATCACACAAGAGTTGGATTATGAGTAGCTATGTCTTTTGCATATATTACTCTGATTTGGGGGGTAATTTTTAATATATGGATTGCATTGAGTGCTATTACAGAAAATTTTACTGTGAGTTTGTACATTCTGTAAACTCTAATCATTCATATATCCACCTTGGAAAAAATGGCACCTTTGGAGGCTGGACTCTATGGACTTTTATCTGGCTGAGGCCTCTGGTATCCAGGCCTGGCTGAAGTGAGTTTTTCTTATAAAGGCGAAAGGTCCCTGCCCTGCCTTCTTTCACTCATTGAAACCAAGCCTGGAATGCTGTTGTTGCTTAGCAGCAGCCATTGAAAGAATTCATTTTTAAAACCTACATGCACTAATTTTTTTTATCATTTTGGGTTTTAAAACCAAGTCATTTTTTTTAGACTTCACATTTTTCTGTTAAATAGCAGGTTTGATACATGAACAGCCTTGGCTGTCCAGAGGCATCACTAGGGTGGGTTGCACCCTGGAGTGTAACTGATTCAAGTCACCCCCCCATTGGGCATCGCCCCTTTTGGAGGGCTGCGTCACCCCCTCCGCACACAACCCCGCCCACTTCACATGGCCCCTCCCTCATCCACCCTCTGGTCGCATGACCAGCCCCCGTAATCCAAGATACCAGTTTTGCAGCATTTAAGTTTCCCCCACTCACCCACATGCTTTTAGCTGAGCCGGCAGCAGCGCGGCCCCGGTTTCAGAATCCCGGCCAGCCCACACACAGCAGCAGCATTCTAGTCCCAGGGCCAGCCCCTTCCTGTGGGGGAGGGGTCATGGGTCAGTGCCTGGGGCCAATGAGAATGCTCTGGGGGAGGGATGATGGCCCCCTTGGCCCCGCCCTAGTGACGCCGCTGGGTATATCAAAGCCCTTTATTGTGATTACAGCATGGCAAGGCTTAAACTAGGACTGCCAAACTGCCAATGGGGCCAACTATATACACACCAAAGTCCCCACACTAGAATATCATTGGGTCATTTGAACCAGCAGGCGGATAGCGGTTGGTCCGGGATTTGGATCCTGCTTCCCAAAAGTATTATTATTATTATTGTTCCCAAGCTTAGTCCAAAAGGCTCCAATGAGCCCAGCATGGAACTAACAATCCACATTTTAATATGGAGTCACATACACATGTTTCTAGAAAGATCTATCTTGCAATTCACAGTTCCAGTCACTGGATTTAAGTATCCAACGATAAGGCTAAGTGGGGATCTGCAAGAAACTTGTGGGGAAGGTACATCCCATCCCTCCGGCCTTTGCTCCTTTCCCCCATTCTCAAAAAATCTTCCACCCCCTTTTCCCCCTTCCCTTCCTTGATAATCTTACCTCCCTGTCTTTTTCCTCCATTTCCCTTCTGTGTCAATCTTCCCTCCTCTATTTCTCCCTCTTCCCTGACAATCTTACTGCCTCTTTTTCTCCCCCTTCTCTGTCACTTTCCCCCTAAGAGAGGGGTGCGAGTGGATGAGGAAGCTCCTTCTCATCTTTGTAGCTGCTGGCTCAGCTGTCCTTTTAGAACCTTCTCCTGGCTTTTAATTGGTCAGACTGCAGGGAGAAGTAGTGTGGGAGCTGGGGGGAGGGAAGGAAAGAATCCTCCTTGCCCCCCCCCCAGCTCCACTGGTGCTTCGTCTCCCTGAAATCTGACAGATTAGTGCTCTGTACATGCACAGAAAACATTATGTTTTTAGATTTTCTTGCAAATCTGGGGATTCCCCCAAGTTTACATAAAAATCTTCTTTCTCTCAGTGTGGGCCCAATCAGTGGATTTAGATATCTGCAGATCTGCCTATACTTGAGAGCTAGATATACACACAAGTTGGAGGACCTGCAATAATTATACGGAAATCCCTTTCCCCTCTTAACTCATGTCCTGCCCATTGTGGCTCCTGCTTTAAATTAAATTTAAATTAAAGCTAAGAGGGAGAAGTATCACAACTCACTGCAAGTATCATCCACCCCCCACTATCATAGCTGTTGCTGCAAGCCCAGTGTGGCCTCTGGCACTGGTTCACTGCACTCCCACCTCTCCACCAGTATTAATACCAGCGATCCTAGATGGCTTCAGGCCTTTGCTGCCAGGCCTGCTGTGGCACCCAAGGGCTCTCCATTCTCACAGGCTCACCCACCATGAACACAGTGCTTTAAAAAATTACAATGAACCTCACTTTAAAAAATGAAATTGACATGTCCATAAGCATGGCAAATCAGGCAAGTAAATCAACATAAAAACATTTATTTGGTTTGTTAAGAAATAACTACCATATATGTCTTTCTATGGAATGGACCCTGGTTGTCCATGTTTGATCTGCAGATGGTGTACTTAAGACTATTAAGTAAAGTATGAGACTATAATGGAACAAGAAGGGGAGCTGCTTAAAGTGCTTTGGCAGTACAAAACAAACCTTGTGTAAAGCCCTACATTGTTATGTTATTCTATAAAATCCATTTTCAATCACATCTGGAAGACTACAGGAAGCCGCTGGAGCACTGGTATAATGTGTTCCTAGTACCCAGTTTATATACACTAAGTGAAGTTTCTGAACAATCATCACACAGAATGTATTACACTAGTCCAGATTTATGGTCACAAGCCCACAAATGGTGGTCAATCAGGTCTCTAAGAATCTGTCTCAGAAAGGAAATCTAAAGCAACTTCATCTCAATCTAGAGTGATCAACAGGAAGCAAAGATGACAGCTGTTGCTCTTTGAACCCATTCCAGGAGTATCAATAGTGTCTGAATCATCCATTTGAAAACCCTATTACATTATTCTTTTAAAAAGAATTAAAATATGGTCACTTTAGAAAATTGCCTTTCATAATTTTTGTATAGAAGATGGGCTGTTCTGCTACATAATTTTTAAAAATTAATAATGCTGTATTTTGAATTTGCTAAAATATTTAATACAAGATCATGAAAAAACAATCAGGAAAAGAAGTGTGTGCAGAAAGCTAAAACATTAAGAATAAAGTTATTATTTAGGAGGATTTTATGTCTATTTAGCAATGTACACATTCTGGTATAAAGGTCAATATATTTAAGTCCAGGAAGCAAGACACAATTAAAACATACCTTTTGTGGCCACTCTGACGCAGTCAATTTTTGTTTCCTGTTTCAGACAAAGAAAGGACATGTTATTTGTGAGTTTGCACCAAGAAATAAAGTAATACATACACTGTTTCCATTTACAATCTGGCAACATTTTAAAGAAAAAGATCTACTTTAAGTGTTTGATCTCATCCTTAATTTTCCACATGTATTGCCTCAATAAAATTGCCCTGCTATGGACAACCGAAGGAAAATATATGCCCATAACATCAATACTTCACTTAACATTAACCTAGAAGATGAATGAGCTGTTATTAAACACAATACATTCACAATTTTTCGTCTTTGACAATACAGTGACCTTGCCATATCTGCCCGCCAGTTTTTTCAGTTGGCTACACAGTTCTAAGCAACATGCTAGGAAAGCAAACAAAAATCAATGATGCTTCACATTTCTGCACTGTCAGTGTGCTGTAAAAGAAGCCGCCGTTATGCTGTTTGGCAGAAAACATTTCCATGCTGTCAAGGGAGACAGCAATACTATGCTAGGAGTTGAAGGACTCTGGCTAGGTATGTCTAGGAAATGGAAAACAATTCTAGAAAGAATCAGCTAGATGAAATGTGATCAACTAAAGGAGGGCCTTTTATGAACTTTTCAATTGGGTTCAAGCAACTTATTTCTCTTATTCTGTTGGAGAGACAAAAAACCAAAGTCCATGTCTAAATCAGGCAATCAAGAATAAACATGGATTTAAGGAAGCAAGTACTAATTGTAATATATTTGAGGGAGACTTATACTATAAAATTAAAAACTATTGTTAGAAAGCAGAGAAAACAAAAAGAAGGTAGAATGGCTGAAAATATACAAGGAATGTTTACCAGGTTTCCCCCACCTCCACCAGTTGACAGAATTATGTAATTTCTATTGTCCTTTTTGGCACCAAAATTACAGTACTGTGGTCTTCTTACATATGGATACTGCTTTAAGCTACCAGAGTCCTAAGACTTACCCCATTGGCTCTGGAAGCAGCTTGAAAATAAATACTGTAGCTTTTATGAGGGAGCAGAGGTGTATTCCAAAAGCCACTGTATGTCTTGTTATCACCAATTGTAAAAGGTTGAGCAATTTGAATACTGTTGGCTGGAAACTCTGCTGCGAAATAATACTGAGAGTTCAAGACTGAAGCATTCTGGAAGTGAATTGGTACTGGATAGCATTTCAGGATTTCAGTTGTTTTTTTTGTTCTACGGGGACGCTCTTCTTCAACAACTATTTGGTAGACACTAAAAAGAAAACAGAGAGAGGAGAGGTGAAGGAAGATGGAATGAAAAAAAAATCTGGGTTACGTTCAGGTACCTGATCAAAACTTGTTTTGAAATAATGTAATATAGTATTTAAAGCAAAACCTATAATGCTTGATAAAAGTATAAAACAAAATATTAACATTCAAACTGATAATTGAAGCACATGTCCCTTTTTCTTTCTAAATCTATCAGAAGCTTTGTTAACTAGTACCCATTGAAGCAGAAAGCTTGATTAACTTACATATCATGCAAATGACTTGGATGGTCGTTATTAGTCACTCAACTGTGCGCTAGTCAAGTAACTTAGGTTGGAGCTGCCCAGCTCACTCATCTGCAAACTGGCTGTTTCATGTGGAAGCTGGCCACGTAATTTGGGTGGGAACTGGCCAACTCAACGGATTGGATAAAAACTCTGTTAACTGGCAACTTCAATTCCACTTGGATGCCAATTTTAAAAGTTTTTAAGTAACTGATTTCAATAATTTTAGGTGGGTAACCATGTTGGTCTGAAGCAGCAGAACAAAGTTTGAGTCCAGTGGCACCTATTAATTTTTTTTATACTACTAAATTTTTATTTTGAATTTTTAAAGGGATACAGAATGGAAAAAAGGGGAATGGGGGAAAATGTGTAAGAAATGTAAGGACTAAATGCACAATGTAAAGGGCAATTTTACAAATATTAAGGACATTCCTTAGTCAAAATATATTTGCATACATCAAAAAAAGAAAAAAATATGACATTGTAACCAGTGTTCCCTTAAGCTGAGTTAGTGTGAGCTAGCGCATAGATTTTTAGCCTCCAGATCACACATCATTGTCTTAGCTCAGGAAGGATGACCCCAGAGCACAATAATTTATGCAGCAGCTCACAACTTTAATGCCAGTAGCTCACAAAATAGAATTTTTGCTCAGAAGCCTCTGCAGCTTAGAGGGAACACTGTAACGTAATGCCATAACATAATAATGTAATTATATATGACATCATAGCTTAAAGATATATATGACACAATCACTTAAAGAATCAATATGGCTTACTCAAAATAGTCTACCTTTTCCTCATAATATATTTTCTTTTATATCCTATTTTATCTCTTATTGTATGAAATAACATGAACCTAATAAACATTTTATAGAATTTTCACACAATTTGTTATAATAGAAATCACACACAAATAATACCCTTGTTATTTCTTATTGAAATTGTCGTATAATATTATCATACATTAAACCATTCAAATGTGTAGCTACAAAGAATGATTATAATAGACAGAAAACTTGCCAGTTATTTCCAAATTTATCTTTTGGTCTTTGATATAGTTTGTCAGTTTTGCCATAATTGCATATTCTTGCATCTTCTCTAGCCAATTCTCAAGAGTTGCACAACCCTTGTCTTTCTAGTTAGCTGCAAATACTACTCTTGCTGCAGGTAACATGTTTCTGAACAGTTTGTGCATCATTCTTTCCATATTCACTGGTAGGATTCCTAATAGCATTATCTCTGGTGTCATAGCAAATTTAATCTTCAAATATTTTTGGATTTCAGTATGTATTTCCTTTGAATATTGACAATATTCGAAGACCACCATATATGGTAAAAGATACTGTCTATCTCTTTATCCTTCCAACACAATCCTTTATAATTTTTATCCATCTTCTCAATGTCTTTTGGGGTACAGTGAAACAAGTCATCCTCAACCATTACATATAAGTAGAAAGAAGTTAGGTGAAGGTTAGCTGCCAGGAATGGCTAGTTAGAGTCAAAGATGCATAATAACTGCACAATTATAGCTGAGATTGGATTAAAATGGTTAAAGAGTTAACAAACCCTTCTTAACATACTCTTGTTAGCTGAGACTGGATTAAAGCGGATGGTAAGAACTGTAAATAGGAGTAAATTAGTATACAAATAAAAAAGAGTTAACAGGAGGTACATTGGAATGGAAGTAGCTCACAAAATAGAATTTTTGCTCAGAAGACTCTGCAGCTTAGAGGGAACACTGTAACGTAAAAAATCTATTTTGTGAGCCTGCTTCGGTGGGGAGGACAGGATATAAATTAAATATTATTATTATTATATAGACAGATGCAGGGGCATCTCTCTTCTCTGTATAACTATTAACTTCTATTTCAGTGTACCTGAATTAGTGTGCAGGTACAATAAAGGTTCATACCTTGAATAAAACTGTTGATCTTAAACTGGACTCTAACTTTGTTTAATTTTTGCCTGTTACAATTTTCACCATTTACCCCAAAATCAATTAATTTCATGTTGCCATAATTACCATCTGTTCTCCATTCCAATATAGGCTGAGCCTCATGGCGCAGAGTGGTAAACTGCAGTACTGCCGTCCAAGCTCTGCTCACGACTTGGGGTGTGCATTCGGTTCGGTGGAACCGAATACCCCCCGAAAAACAGCTGATTCAGCTGTATTAAAGCCGTATAGAGCCAATCCAAATCAGATTCTCTGATCTAATTTGGGAGCCATATACTGCAGCCGCGAATTCGGCCCCATTATACCGTATGTGCCATTGAAGTCAATGGCAAAATAGGGTATAATGAAGTGTGGCTGGGGGGCAGGAGGTTTGAGGTAGAGGCTCCAAATTAGTAGGGCTGCCTAATGAGCCTTTCCTCCACAGAACCCCCATGTTTCAAAAAGATTGGACCGGGGGTCCAATTCTAGGGGCAGCCAAATAGGGTCCTTTTCTCCTATGATGGGAAAAAAGCAATCATTCACTTTGCCCACTGTAATTACAATGGGAGAGAGGGTTTGAGTGAGAGGCACAAAATTTGCAGGGCTGCTTCCAGTGCCTTTCACTCAGAGCCCCAAATTTCCAAAAGGATTGGACTAGGAGGTTCAATTTAGGGGCACCATCTATAATGGGAAAACCTACCCCAGGCAGTAGTCAAGATTCTCCTAGAGAATCTCTGCAGTCAACTCAACTGTGCTGAGGGTGCTAGCTTGCAAGGAACATAGTTGCCCAGCAGAACAAGTGCTACTGTGGCAATGGTAATGCAATGCACAGAATCTTAGTTCAAATTAGATAATCTCTCAGATTTAAACATTGGGATGGGAGCTTTCTGTAAGGTCTGCAGCACAGAACCAGTGCATTGAATGCACAAGTGCCAATCAGCAGAGATGGGGCATTGACTTTCCACATACAAAGGAGTTGCATACTGAACCATAGCCCTACATAAGAAATACCTTTGAGGAATTCTGTAACACTACACTGTAAGAAAGAAAATTTTGGAAACTAGGACAGGACACTTGGGTTTTAAAAGAAACTTCTGAAAAGTCAAGGCTGCTCAAGGGGAACCTTAACTTCTGTGGTAATAAGTTGCATGGATATCACCTCCAGTCTTTTAAAATCAAGTAACTTGGAAACCTGTCACTGCACTGTGCTTATTTTAGTTCTTGGTTCTGGCATGGCACACACCTGAAGAAAGAAGCATTCCTATCTATGATAACAGAATTGAGAGACCAGTCACTGCAAAAATACTCAAGACCCAGGAACACCCTAGGACTTCATAGAGATATCAGCTTCCTATCTCAGTGGACATAATAATTTTCTCAGCTCTTAATTTCCCCCAGAATTCAGACTCTGTTGGTTTTAAAAGAGCAGCTGGTCTCTATTTATAAAGTGTCCCTGTTTAGGGTGAGTGGCTGCTTGGGGTGGGTTAGGGTTTTCTTTTGGGGTGGGGTAGAGGGTTGGTCAAGGGTTTAGAAGTTACATTTTGGGGCAGGGTTTAAACGATTGTTGTAGAAATATTTCAGTACTTTCATTCAAGATATTACTGTATTATTGCTGTTATTATTTTGTTGCTGGATGGGGGGCAGGGTTTTTTGTTCACTGTTGTTAATTGTTTGGTTAAATTTCTGATCACAAGTTGTGTTAGTGGTTGTTTGCAGATTTAATTATTGTTACTGTTTTGTGGACATTGACAGATGTTTTTAAAGAGTTTACTGGTGTTTCCTTTGTTGCTTGGGGGTAGATGGGCAGCTGCTGTTGTGAAGTTTTGTCTTGTGGTTTGGTTCTCCTGGATACTGTTGTTGCTTTTTTGCATGTTTTTTTTGCTGCACAGTGTGATTTGTTGTGAACTTAGGATTTTTTTTTTTAAGTTCCTTGTTTCCCCATTCTGGTTGCTGGGGAGGGGATTGGTGGTGGGTGTCAGTGGGTTGCTGTGTTTCTCTGTGTTGTTTTGTCTTATACAGACTTGTGTTTTTGCCCTTTTTTCCTGGGTGGGCCTTGCAGCTGGCGTTACTGATACAGTCTTGTGTTACTCTTTGTGGCTTGCTTCCTCTGGTTGCCTGATGACTCTATCTTTGTTGTAGTTTGAAATCAGGTTCGGGTTCAGTTGATTTTGGCCTTTTGGGGGGGGCATTGTTGCTGGGTTGGTTGACGATCAGGAAGAACCCGTCAAGATGCATAATAAGACCTGGGTGTTCACAGAGTATAACTAAAAATAGAGCAAGGTAAGAATACAGCAGCAGAAAACTACAAACCTGAACACCTAAATATGAAAGAATGGCATTTAGAAGTGTGCCAGTGGCACCTCAAGACAAGCAAAGGACAATGCTAGGTGGTATAAGCAACACCAGAGTTCTGTTAGATTAAATGAAAAGGGTGTCCCCTCATATTTCATATGGGAGGGAATTTGTTGCTAGGAAGCACCATTAGAATCTAGATGCCAAAATGACAGCGTGGTATTTTAGATTCAGAACAGATACTGATGGGGTTAATAACATGCCTGAGAACTGTTTGACTGCAGTGGCACCTTTAAGATCAACATAATCTGTTTTCTGTGAAAAGCTGAGAACTAAACAACTTAGTTATTAATTATTATGTCTACTGAGATAGGAAGCCGATATCTCTGTTATATCCTGGGGGTTCCACTGTGTTGACTGTTTTTTTTATGATGACTGGTCTCTCAGCTTTGTTGTGATAGAAAAAGAATGCCTCTCTCTTTGGGAATGTGCCATGTCAGAACCAAGATGTAGGATAAGTATGGTGCAATGACAGGTTCCCAAGATACTTGCTTTTAAAAGAAGAGCAGAGGTCATATTTGCATGCTGCTTGGCATGTCAGTCTAGGTTCCCCTTGATTTTTCATCAGCTCCTTTTAAAACCCAAGTGCCCCATTTCAGTGACAACAAATGGAATGTTGAGGGATTCCACACAGGTATTTCTTCTGTGGGGCTGTGGTTCAGTGGGCAGATGCCTGACATGCAGGAAGTCCATGCCCCATCTCTGCTGCATGGCAGTAGTACGTTCAATGCACTGATTCTGTACAGCGGTCCTTGCAGAGAGCCTCCATCCCAATTTTTGAATGAGAGAGATTCTCTAGTTTGATCTAATGTACTCTTTGTGCCAATAGTGGCACAATGGTGGCACTGGTTCTGCTTGGGGACATGGCACTGCCTGTGGGGGAGAGGCCCCTGCAGCTGCCCTGCAAATCTGGGGGCCTTCCCTCAAACTCTCTGCTCCCCAGAATAAGTTTTCCCACTGTTATTACAGTGGGAAAACAGACTGATTTTTGGGTGCCCCTAGAATGGTAACCCCAGTCCAATCTTTTTTGAAACTTGAGGATTATGTAAGGGAGAGACCCTTGCAGCTGCCCTGCAAATTTGGAGCCTCTACCTCAAGCCTCCTCCCCTCCAGCTGCCTTTCATTATACCCTATTTTGCCATTGACTTCAATGGCCCATAGGGAATAATGGAGAGATGGGGGCGCCCTCTTTGGGTGCCTACAGAATTGGATCCCTGGTCTAATCTTTTTGGGACTTGGGATTTCTGTAGGAGAAAGGACCCTGCAGCTTCCCTGCATATTTGGAGCCTCTACTTCAAACCTCCTTTCCTCCAGATGTCTTTCATTATACCCTATTTTGCCATTGACTTCAATGGCCCACAGGGTATAATGGAGAGATTGGGGCACCCTCTTTGGGTGCCACTAAAATAGGACCCCCTGGTCCAATCTTTTTGGTACTTGGGGGTTCTGTAGAGGGGAGGGTACTTGGGGGTTCTGTAGAGCCTCCCTGCAATTTTGGAGTCCCTACCCCAAGACCCCTTCCCTCCAGCCACCTTTCATTATACCCTATTTTGCATTGATTTCAATGGCCCATAGGGTATAATGGGGCCACATATTCGGGAATAGTTGGATATCTCCCGAATCAGATTTGGCTACTTAGGCTACCTGATATTAGGAGATATATGGCCTCCTGAATTTTTTAGCCCCAAATACCCCCAAATCCAAATTTTTCCAAAAATTTTTTCATTTACACCCTTACTCATGAGCTGAGTTCAATCCTGGAAGAAGCTGGGTTCATGTAGCCAGCTCAAGGATGACTCAGCCTTCCATCCTTCTGAGGTTGGCAAAATGAGTACCCAGCTTGCTGGGGGTAAAGTGTAGATGACTGGGGAAGGCAATGGCAAGTCACCCTGTAAAAAGTCTGCTGTGAAAACGTCATGATGCAACATCACCCCAGAGTCAGAAACGACTGGTGCTTGCACAGGGGAATACTTTTACCTTCAAACTCCTAGTACATTCTTACTTTAATAAAGACAGGTTGCTTACCTGTAACTGTAGATCTTCGAGTGGTCATCTGTGAATTCACACTCATGGGATAGAGTGCCTGCACCGATCCCCGAATCAGGACCTAAAAAGCCCGGGATTTTTTCGCGCTTGGCACCACTGGGCATGCGCAGGCGTCCCAGTGCGCATGCTTGCCGGCACCAGCGTAAGGATCCTGCCAGTTCCTTCCTAACCGCTGGAAGCCCCTACTGGAGGGAGACTGTCAGCAGTGGGGAAGGAGGGCAGGTAGTGTGAATGCACAGATGACCACTCGAAGATCTACAGTTACAGGTAAGCAACCTGTCTATCTTCTTCGTGGTCTCTGTGCTTCACACTCATGGGAAATTAGCAAGCAAGACATACCTGGAGGCGGGAAGACAGTCAACCAGAAGAAACAGCTTGCAGCACCGCAGCTCCCAGACGAGTCCTCTGCTGAGCATGCACATCCAGCGCATAGTGCTTCATAAAGTCATGCGGACCAGGTGGCAGCCTTACAAACGTCCGTCAGGGAAACGCCTTTCAGGAACGCCACCAACATCGCCATCGCTCTTGTAGAGTGTCCGTGAATAGGCCCAGGTAACGGCTTCTTTGCCAACAAATAACACAGTTTAATAGTCTCAGTGAGCCATTTTGAAAGTCACTGAGACGAGATTCTGGAACCTAACTTAGGAGCAGCATAAGAAACAAAAAGATGCTGGTCCTTATGAAAATTCTTGGAGTGACTCAAATAAAACAATAAGGCACGCTTAACATCTAGAGCATGCAGCCTACGTTCCTCATCCGAGGAAGGTGTAGGATAAAACGTGGGCAACCAAACTTCTAAGTTAAGGTGAAACTGAGAAACCACCTTGGGGAGAAAAGAAATATCAGGAGCTAAAGATACTCCAGACTCCTGAAAAACTAGATATGGGTAGTCACAACGCATAGCCGTGAGCTCCCCTGCATGGCGTGCTGATGTGATGGCTACCAAAAAAGCAGTCTTCCAAGATAGAAGCTGTAACGAGCATGTGACCATTGGCTCAAAAGGACGCCGAGTCAGCCTGTCCAAAACTAGAGTCAAATCCCACAACTGTGGGGGTGATCTCGATGGAGGATGAAGCCTAAGCAAACCCTTCAAAAATCTCTTAGAATGAGAGTGTGCAAAAACTGAATGCCCCTCCACTGGTTCATGCAATGCAGAATTTTATGGAGGAAAAAACAAGGCCAGCATCCACCAGAGATAACAAAAACTCAAAAATAACCGGCAGCCCCACCCTCTGGGGTGAAACTGTAGGATCAACTAAAAACTGAAGAAACTTCCGCCACTTCCTATCATAGGAAGACAGCTTCCTGCTATTCAGGAAAACATGTTGGACTCTGCTGGAGAACTCACAGGGTCGATGAACCACGCTGTCAGATTCAGGTGGGGCACGTTGTGATGGAATACATGACCGTTCTGAGCTGACAGAAGGTCCGGTTCTGCCGGAAACTGGTAGAAGTCCCCCCTTGACAGTTGGAACAAGATCAGGAACCAGTTCTGCCGAGGCCACCATGAAGTCACCAGGATGCAGCATGGTCTCTTGCGATCTTGTTGACCACCCTTGTCAGTAGTGGCAGAGGTGGGAACAGCAGGAACAGGAACAGCAGACCATCTCCCAACAACTCTGGATCCAAGCCTCCCCTGGAGCAAAACAGAGGACACTTCTGTTTCTGGTTGTGGCAAACACATTCACCTGAGGGTACCCCCAGAGCTGAAACACGGGTTGAAGGAAGCACCACTGTATCTCCCACTCGTGCAGGGAAGCTGTACCCCTGCTGAGCGAGTCTGCTTGTACATTGAGCACCCCTGGGAGGTGCGCAGCCTTCACAAAGATGTCTTGCTCCAGGCACTCCGGCCACAGTTCCAGTGCTAGGGCACAGAGCCATTGAGATACTGTTCCTCCCTGCCTGTTGATGTAACACAGGGCAGTAGTATTGTCTGTTAGCAGAGCAACAACCTTCCCCACCACCATGGGACGGAAGGACCGAAGAGCAAAGTGAACCACCAGCAGTTCCAGATAATTTATATGACAGCGAGTCAATTGAGAATGCCAACGGCCACCCACACACAGAGACTCCATGTGAGCCCCCCAACCCCACAAAGATGCATCTGTTGTAATCGTCACTATCGTTGCAGGTAGGTGGAAGGGAGCTCCCTGACAGATATTGTCCTTTGATTTCCACCACCGCAGTGTTCGTAGTGTCACAGGTGGAATTACAAACCTCTTCCGAGGTGAGTCTCTTAGTGGTCGAAACCGACAAAGAAACCAAAGCTGTAGGCCTCTCATCCTCAGCTTCACAAAGAGTAGCGCGCTTGTAGTCGCCGCCATCAGCCCCAGCATCCACTGCAGCTGTTGCGCTGTGCCCCACTTTCGACTCTGCAAGAGTTACACAAGATTGAGAATGTCCATCGCTCTCTGCTGAGGCAGAAAAGCACGATGAAGGTTCGTATCCAGCAAAGCCTCTATGAACTGCACTGTCCGTGATGGAGTAAGATGTGATTTCTCCAGGTTGACCTGCAGCCCCAAGGTGTGAAGAAGACGAAGAGTGATGGCAATATGATCTGACAAACTTTCCTTCGATTCCGCCACAAGAAGCCAATCGTCGATGTATGGAAAGACAACTATCCTTGAAGCCGGAGGTGAGCAGCCACAACATCATCTTTGTAAACACCCGAGGTGCAATGGACAGGCCAAATGGAAGAGCCTTGAACTGGAAGTGTTGAGAACCTACTGCAAACCGAAGGAAACGTATGAATGCAGGATGAATGCTGATGTGGAAGTATGCATCCTTGAGGTCCAGCGTTGCCATCCAGTCCCCTTGGTTGATGAGGGGCAGAATTGTTTGCAGAGTGGACATTCTGAACTTCTGGTACAGAATAAACTTGTTCAGATTCCGAAAGTCCATGATTGGTCTCAGACCCCCATACTGTTTGGGAACCAGGAAATAATGAGAGTAGAAGCCTCCCATTCTGGCCTCCACCGGAACCTGTTCTATGGCTTGTTTCTGTAGGAGGTTGCTCACCTCTGCCAGCAGAGGTGGGGAAGGGGCTTTGGTGATTGTGGTGGTTCGGAATCTGAACGTAGTCTATTTTGTAGCCTTCTGCAATGAGGGAAAGCACCCACCTGTCCGTAGAGATGGACTCCCAGGCCGGCAGGAATGGGCGCAGGCGGATAGAAGAAGAAGTGGGGATGGTGACGTGTGCTACTAGAAAGTCAAAGGCCCTGCTTTTGGGGACGAGCGCCCTTAGACTTGCCAGTGGTCTGTGCTGAAGCATATCGGTTTCTGTTGTTCCCCCTGTATGGGGACCTACTCTCAGGTTGAGCAGAGTGAGGTCTCCATTGCTGTTCCGGGGAAAACTTTTGATATTGTTTCTGGCCCAGGGCTTGTGCCAGTGTTTTGGCTTAGCAGCTCTGGAAGATGCCGGGACACCCAGGTTCCTGGAGGTCTTTATGCTCTTATCCATTTCCTGAAGAGCATTGTCTTTGGTCGAGCTGAAGAGGCCTTCGCCCTCAAAGGGCAGATCTTCAACGAAGGCCCTGGTATCTTGCTGGAGGGCCACTGATCTGAGCGAGGAGTGGCGGCAGAGGCAGACAGCAGACGTGATAGTTTTCGCTGAGAAGTCCACCATATGCTTTGCTGCAGCCAGTTGTTGCTTGGCTACAGCAAAGACTTCCTTCTGCAGCTTTTTGCAGCAGACCTCTTCTCCTCACTCATGGAAGACAGGAGGGGGGTAAGTTGTTCCCATACTGGTATCTAGCCATGCACTTAGCATAGTTAGATACCTTTACTCCCAGCACTCCAGCCGAATAAAATTTCCTCCCAATGTTGTCCAGCTTCTTTCCCTCCTTATCTGGTGGGGAGCAGTGAGTCTTGCGGGCCTTTGACGAGGAGGATATGACCACTGAATTGGGCTTCGGGTGCGTGAAAAAGAATTCAGCACCAGTCTCTTGGATGCGGTACATGTCGTCCAATATTCTCGATGACACAGGTGTAGAAGCAGGCTTCGCCCAGGGTTCCTTCACCGCCTGTAAGATGACCTTTGTTATAGGCAGGGCAACCGCTGTAGACGTATCCCGCTGCATGATGTCGAATATGGTATCGTCTACAATGGGTTGTGGTTGTGTCACCGGTAGAGAGAGGGAGAGTGCCATCCTCTTCACCAGGTCCCCATACAACTTTAGATCCTCCGATGGTGAAATGGTAAGATCCTCAGCAGTATGAGCCACTGGCGAAGGTTCCAAAGCCCTGTCCGGATCGTCGGTACCGACCTCGGAGTCTGACGATGAAGACTCTCTCCTCAAGGAATGTTCCGAGAGCACCAGCGTTGACTCTCTTCCAGGTGACCAGATCGACACCGACGATCTAGGTTGGACTTCCTCCACCACCACGCCACGGGTGGAACAGACATCGATGCTGAGGGACGCCACCTAGAGTGCTGAGAAAGTCTCAACAAATGGGATGCCTCGGATTGCTGGTCCCAATCTGCAAACTCACGCGGGGGGTACCATTGGTACGGCAGGTATGGATAGGCGTAGGGAGGCCACTGGCGCTGCTCCCACGGTGGAAGCGGCAAACTATGGCAGTTGGTTCCAGCTCTCCCCGACCCCTAGCCTGATCCAGCGGTGCCGACGGTTCCATCGGTACCAACACCTCCACCTCCGAGACAGAGTCGCTCTCACTCTGACGCCTCGACCCTGAAGAGTGGGAACGCTGAGTAAGGTCGGTTTCTTGCTCCGATGCCGATAGATGCAACTGCTGCGAAGCACTGCCTCTCGACACTGAAGAGCTATGATGTGGGGACGCCAAGATCTTCCTCGGTGGAGTGGTCGACATCGATGCCGCAGCATCGTGAGAAGGGGAAGGAGTGCGGGGCGATCTCTTCTTCTGCTTATCCTTGGATTTCACCTTCTTCGGTGCAGATGATCGGGTCCCCGAGTCATCCCGACGCTTCTTGGCTGGGGTGCCCACTGAACCTTCAGATGGTCATTTAGTGGAACGCCCGCGCTCAACTGGCATCTCAGTCCTGATTGGCGATGTATCGGCCGATGTGACCGTCAGGGCCACGGCCTCTCCCATCAGTACCGACGGGCCCGATGCCATCTTTTGAAGACGAAGTGCTGACTCAAGCAATGTGGCCGAGAGCCTCACTGCTCAATTCTGGCGAGTTTGTTTGGAAAAACTCAGACAGTGCGCGCAAGAGTCAACACGATGTCCCTCGCCCAAACACAGGAGACAGAGGGAATGGCCGTCAGGAGGGGCAATCTTCTTTCCATAGGAACAGCACCTCTTAAAAAAACCACAAAGCCTTTCCATAGACGCCAAGGAAAAACCCACACAGGAAAACTCTGAGGGGAAAAACACGGGAAAAACTGGGCCCCCAAGGGCAAAGTCCAACAATTTTTTTAACACTATGTAACAACTAACTAACTACACTAAGAAAATAATAAACGGGCTATATACAACAAGAAAAGGCAATCTTATAATTACTATACCGACTGGGGACACGAAAGGAGATCCTCTCAGCGCAGCGGTCAGGAAGGAACTGGCGGGATCCTCGCGCTGGCGCCAGCGAGCATGCGCACTGGGACGCCTGCGCATGCCCGTTGGTGCTGAGTGCGAAAAAATCCCGGGCTTTTTAGGTACTGATTCGGGGATCGGTGCAGGCGCTCTATCCCATGAGTGTGAAACACAGAGACCACGAAGAAGATCAGTGTCATCCTACACAGGTCCACTCAGAATCCTATTCATGTCTATTGAATGGGGCTTACTCCCAGGAAAGAGTCTTTATCTCTATACTATAAATTCCCTATTGCTAATGTTTCTAGGTAAAATCCAAAGCTGGATTGACCAGAATATTTTCTCAGATGGAATGAGTTCTATCCTCATGGAAAAGCATTTTGGGAAGCATTGTTGGCTGCATTGGAAGAGGGAAGGTGAAAAGTCCTGCCCTATGGGCAGAAATTGTTCTATCCATGAAAAACTCTGGTGGATTCAAGCCCATTATGTACAATTTCTAAAAATGAAAGCAACAAGCAGAAGAATATGTGTTATTTTCACAAACTGACAGAAGGGTAATTTTAATCATTTTTCTACTTTCATACAGTGATGAAAACAAGAATGGCCAAACCAGTAGGCAGAAAAAATGCAGAAAAAGAGGTGCAAGGTGATTTTTTTTTCACCTTGCACTTGTTTCCCTACATTTTTCTGCATATTTTCATACAGTCATTATAAATGGATGCCTATATTTTAGAAATAAAATCACTGTTCTAGTCTACTTTTGCTCTGATCAGTTCATACTGATTATGCTATACACAGCACTCCATTACAGTGCATTCTAAATGCCTGTATTCATCCTCGATATGTTAAAGGAAGTACAAGTTGACTAGAGCAATTTCTAACCGAAATGTCTTTTCATCTTTACTCTAAAAGACAAATTAGATTTGTGAGCAACCAGACCTCAAATCTATTTGCTCTTTAATAATTTAAGCACTGAAAGGTCACAAAGCTCTTTTCTGTTCCTCTTTATCAAAGTCCAAGTGGTAATGAAAAATGGCTAAATCTTGCCTACTGCCCCATTTCATATAGGACTGTGTCTCTGATGTAAATTAACACATTATAAGCACCTGGGTCAATGGTAACCCGACAGCATTTTATGAGTTATATGTTTTAAATTTGTATAAATGAGATCATCTTGGCTAATGAAATTTATCAGATCGTACGGATCACAGTCATAAACTAAAACCTTTCTTTAAATCTTACTATTGGAAATGCTTACTGGTAATACAGAAAAAGAGAATATGGCTAGAAAGAAGTCTTTAGGTTGAAGCTTGAGAAAACAGCAAGCATTAAACTAAAATCTACATACTACTCTGGCACATTAGGAATATTACCCATTTGTCTGAAATGACAGTATGCTTTAAAATAATTTTATGCATAATTAATACATTTATCCTGCAAACTCTTAAATATGCTCCCAGGGGAGCTTTTAAACTGAATATTCAAAACAATACAAATATGAATCTAAAAGCACACAACGTCCACTGTAAAACTTAAATAAAAACAAAGATGCTTAAAATCAACAACCTGAGTATAATTAACAAATAACAGAAAGATAAAGCTGACCATAAAAATATTTAAAATAGTTGGCTCCAAAGATTCTTTCTTCTACCAAGTGACAGAGGCATGTTTCCTCTGATGTCAGGCTTCCTCTGTTGCAGGGAAGACTTGGGGTTGGATCCAGATTAAACTGGCAGCTTTCTCAGGGGTTATCCCAAGGAGTAGCATTTCAAGGAGCTTCAGAGAGAATGGGCTTCAGAGAGAATGGGCTTCAGAGAGAATGGGAGAGGAGCAAGAAAGCTATGAATGGTGGAAAGTTTACTTTGGATCTGGTCCTTTGAATTCAATCCAGAGTAAAAACAAAAGACAATAAAACATTCAATTCAAGCATAGGAAAAGAAATCTGTCATCTAAGAATAGAAAGACTAGATGTAGGGCACATATGTATAAGGAAGGAGCTCCAAAAGCAGGTACCACCACCAAAAATACTATCTCCATTAACCACCCATCGTAATTCTGAAAGTGGATGTACAGAGAAGAACCTGAAAAAATTAACTCCAGAATTATCTTAAAGTTATACTAATACTAGGAATAAGGCCCATTGTGAGAATAAATACAATGGCCTCTAGGAGAGGCTCTGGGCAAATGTCTTGGCCAGGCCTCCTTTTGGGCAGCAGCTCACAGGAGCAGAGCTCCAGAACCTCTATATTGTATTGTGCTCTTTCTTTTCTAGCCCCCCCCCCCCTAAAAAAAACCTCCCAAAAAACAAAACACTTGCTTCTGGGCTCCGAATCCTTTGTGAGAATTTTGCTGAATTCTAAGATTTGACAACCTTTCTAATACTTCCCCCCACAAAACATGGGAATACAACCAAAACATATAAAGCAAACAGATGGAAATCTTCATCATGCCACTGTGGCCACACAGGAAAAAGTTATTTAAAAAGTATGATGGGACTAAGGTTTTATTATGACCATTACAATTCAAGAAGCATTTTAAGGTAGATGCTGAGCTGATACAATTTAGTACATCTTCTGGTGATGTCAAGGGTGTGTGGCATATGCAAATGAGTTGTGCTAATGAGCTCCAGCACCTCTTTTTCTACAAAATGACCCCTGGCCCTGGCCTTGGGCACTTAGCTTCAATTTGCTGTGGTATTATACCATGACAATGATCATGCAGACGCTGAAGTTCAGCATTCCTTTCAGCAGGAGTGTATTATTGCTGTCTTTTCTTGTCGTATTTGACCTTGTAGCTTTTAGCATCAGTGTGTGCTTGTGGTGTGATCTGTCTTTTTGGGCCTGGCATGGTTGTGTTATGGTATACTACAGAGCAGGGGTGGACAAACTGCGGCTCGCGAGCCACATGTGGCTCTTCCACACATATTGTGTAGCTCTTGAAGCCCCCCAATTCCCTGTTGATCAGCTTAGAGAAGGCATTTGTCTCTTTAAATCACTTCTCCAAGCCAAGCTAGCTGGCAGCTTGGAGAATGCCTCTAAAGTTAAAGTCGCTTTCTTCCCACCTCTCCCCCCTCCTCTTTACTTTCCTCCCTCCCTGTCTTGTGGATCTCAAACATTTGATGGTCATATCTTGCGGCTGTCAGACATCTGATGTTCACGTCTTGTGGCTCTCAAGACATCTGACCTTTATTCTATGTGGCTCTCACATTAAGCAAGTTTGGCCACCCCTGCTACAGATTATGCACTTCAAGATGGCTTCCTTCCATCTCCTCCCCCCTCCCTGCAGCCACTACCTAGGGAAAGGAAAGTCTTTCTCCATCAAAGTGTAGACCAAAGCAGGAGAGAAGTGACCTCAGCAGGGTATAGTGACATGGAGTCCATCCTGAAAAGCAATCATTTTCTCCAGGGGAGCTGATCTCTGCCATCCGGAAACCAGTTGTAATTCTGAGTGATCTCCAGCCCTCACCTGAAAATTGGCAACAATGATTCCTCATGAGGAAATGGCTGGCTTGGAGGGTGGAGTTTATGGTATTGTACTTGTCTGAATTCCCACTACTCCTCAAACCCCACCCTCTCCAGTTTCCACCCCTCAAATCTCCAGGAATTTCCCAACCTGGAATTGGCAACCCTGTCTCCTTCACAGTCAACATCAACCTACCTTTATCTGTCCCTCTGACTCCAGCTTTTCATCTCTTCCCCTCCCCCTACAGCCTCTACCTAGGAAAAGGACAGTCTTTCTCAGCAGTGAGGACCAAAGAAGCTTATCCTGCTGTCTCCCTTTTGATCTGCACAACAACCTTGTGAGATGGGTTAGGCTGAAAGTCTGTGACTGGTCCAAAATCACCTAGACAGCTTCCACAGCAAGAACCTGGGTCTGGCAGACCCTGTTCTGAAGCATTAACTGCTACACCACACTAGCAAGCAGCCAGATCTAATTAAGTCATGCCAGTCAGGTGGCAACAAGTCACCCAGAGAGTGCTGCAAGGCCTAGGGTAACCAACCACCAGGTGGAGCCTGAAGTTTTCCTGTTATCACAATTGAACTTCAGATAGCAGATCTCTCTCCTCCTGTAGAAAACAACTGATTTGGAGGGTGGACTCTATAGCATTACATTCAGCTGAGGCATCTCCCCTCCCCAAATTCTGGCTTCTGTGCTCCACCACAAAATCTGCAGGAATTTCCGAACCAGGAGCTGGCAACCCTAGTCATGACTAGCCCTAATGAGTTCTCCCCCTGCCTTTTGCTGATGGAACGAAGCTTGAAATACTATGGTTGCCTAGCAATATTAACTGAAGGGAAAACTGAGGACCCAGTGGGATGGGCCAATAGGACACCAAGGCAGCTTCCCCACTGGCCCAATTCTCATCTGCCCTGGGTCTGGAGGGATAGAGTGACATGTGGATCAGCCAAAGGGAAGGTATGTGAGTCATCACCAAAATGCCATGGCTTTTATATCTATAGGATTATTTTAAGTTACATGAAAAATATGAATAATGTGATAAATATTTTTATCTAAACATGGATATATAATTATGCCAAAAGTTTTATTACTAATTATCTGATCATCTTTCTTTTAGCTACAAGAATTGCCTTGAATATACAAATTTCTCTGAAAAAGCATATGTAAGATTCTAAAGAAGTTTGCACCTTCTGATTGCTTTCCCCCTTTTGCCTTTTTAGCAGAATCTCTAGAGTTCAAACAAAACAAGAAATAAAAGCTACACTAAACAGAATATTCCCAAAATAACTAATTAATATAAATATGATAAAAATATTGCTTTCACACAAATATATTTTTAAAGAATTGATGTCAAAGGAATTGAAACTGTTTTCCCTATTTCTGTTTGGATCTTACTGCTAAAATGAATCCAGAAAGACAACTGCCATGTGGGCAGGAAAGATCAGAATTTCCTGGTCCTACTCACACAAGTGGTATCTTTTTCCTGAGTTCCCATGGCAGCCATCCCTTTCCCTCATTCATTTAGGATAACAACATGAGTTGTTTAACATTTTAAACTGTCTTTTCACACAACAGGATCCCCAAGGTGAGGAACAAGTAAAAACAATAAGGGCTTCTCCAACACGCTTGACTTACTCCTGATTTTCTTGGCAGTTGATCCACAGGAATTGGAATCAGTTCTTGGAATCAGCATGGTTCTTCTACACATCTGCCCTTCCTCTACACTTTCACAGTTGCTGAATCAGTTTATTTTCTTTTGCACGTGCCTTCAACAATGAGGATTTTAAGCGAAGGTCCTGTCATAATCAGTGGCGTCATAACAGCACCCCCCTTTAAAGATGACATTAAAATATTGATTTCTGACTAAAGCATTGGGACAATAGGCTTAGGAGGCTCTCTGAATTGCCAGTGTTCATTTTAAAAAAGTTCTAACCCCTTTCTTCATGGAGATATAAGGAAAAAGTCATATCTTCACAAAGAGAGAGGCTAAAGACTTTTTTTTTTGTATAATGAAATCTGGGAATTCAGAGAACCTGCTAAGCCTACTGTTACAATGCTCTATTGATACATCACATTTCAATTACATTGAAAAATGATAAGCAAATGAAACCATTCATCTTTGTATGGTAGGAGAGGGAGTGGTATGACCACAAAACTCTAAGAGTCAGATAGTGGGATGGATGTAGGTGGCAGTAGGTGGGACAAAGAAAACTGACAGAAATATTACATATGAAGAAAAAAGCTTCTCAAAATCAGCTTCCAGAAAAACATAGGGGTAAAAGTGATCTTAAAAGAACCAGGGAGGGGGAAAAAAGGGGGGGGGGGCGAAAACTAAAGGCACACGAATGCATGCAGAAATCAGTTGAAAAACCAAGGTAATACTTGGCCAGAACCAATGCAAAAAAAGAAAAGGAAAGAGGAAAGGAAAAGAAAAAGAAAAAGAAAAAAAGAAGTAAGGAAAAGTCTTAAAACAAGCTTAAAATACATACACACAGACACAGGGGTTTGTGTGTCTAAAACAAGTTTAATATACAAACAAGCTTTAAACAAGCTTATATATAAAGGTCAGTGAGAATTAATGAGGGAATGTCACAAAAAAACTGCTGGTGGAAGGGGACAGATTAATCTTTTTAGGGGGGAGAATCCCATAATTTTGTTGCCAGAACTAACAGCCTTTCTTGTTGCCTCCCATCTAGCCTTAGATGGAATGGCAATTAAACCATAGCCTCTGAAGGTTACCACAATGGTCTAGTATAGGGGTGTCAAACATGCGGCCTTGGGGCAAAATCAGGCCCTCGGAGGGTCCAAGCAACTGGCTGTCATCTGCTTCCTTCTCCCTCTCTCTTGATTCATTCTTTATAACAGCTTGCTTTGCAAGGCTATTTTCTCCATTGGCTGAGGCTCCTCCCTCCTCCCAGGGGGAGGGAGAGCTTGATTTGCCAGTCTCTCTCAATTGCACAGCAGAGCTACTGAGCCAAGCCTCTCTTCTGTCTATCAGCTGAGGCTCCTCCCCTCCTTGGTCTCCTGGGGAAGGAAGGAAAGAGCCAGAGCTTCCTTTATCCAGATCCCATGGGAGAGATACAAAGAAAGCACCTTTAAGACCAATGAGTGATAATGTTTTAAGCATGTTTTATTTTAAGATATATTTTTTTAAAAATTAATTATCTTTGTCTGTGTTCTTTATAAAGTTTATCTCTCTGCTATCTAATCTTAAATAGGTACACACAAGGCCTGGCCCGACATGGCTTAGCCCAACAAGGTCTCATTTATATTAGACCCGGCCCTCATAGCAAATGAGTTTGACACCCCTGGTCTAGTATGTTCATATCAAGAAGGATTGACCTAGGAACTGATATGGTATCATCCTTAAGGTATGCTGGCTGCAAACCACTAAGACTTTAAAGGTCAAAAACAGCACCGTGAATTGGGTTTAAAAGTGTAGTCAAAACAAGGCTGGAGCAATATGGTCCCTATGATGCACTCTAGTCAGAATTCTGGCTGCAGCATTCTGCATCGACTGTAGCTTCCAGAGACTTCAAAGTAAGCCTCCACAGAGCACATCTTAGTAGTTTTATAGAGATGTTACCAGGGCATGCACTACAGTGGCACAATCTTTTTTGCCCAAGAAAAGGAGAATCTGGTGAAAGGCATTCCTAGCCACCCTTGTCACCTGCTTCTCCAGCAGAAAGCCTGAGTCCAGCTGCATCTTCAAGCTATGAAACTGCTCCTTTGGGGTGGCGGAAAGGAGGTGCAACCCCATACAAAACAGGACACATATCAGCTCTTGGGTCAATCCCACCAGTAGAACCTCTAGTTGTCAGGATTCAGTTTCAGCTTGTTAGACCTTGGGGCAGAATGTGCCTGCAGGTCTTGTTCTGAGTTGCCCTAATAGGAGTGTCCCAACTCCCTGGAGGGGCTTTTCCTTTTACTCTCAAGTAGCTGCTACCATCACCTACTCAATATAGGGATTTCCCACTCAGGGAATTGACCCTCAGCTTCCCTTCCCACCTCTATATCTCCCACTAGCTCAGTGTCTGGCTACCATGGAGCCAGTTTACTGCTTTGTGCACTCCTGGGAAAATAGCTGCTTGCCAACCTCCTCCCTGGAGCTCCCTTTAGAATAGGATGTCCAGAATGGTAGGAGGTCTATGTCAGGGGTGTCAAACATGTGGCCAGGGGTCTGAATTAGGCCCCCGGAGGGCTCCTATCAGGCCCTCGAGCCACTGGCTGCAATCTGCTTCCTTCTGCCTATCTCTTGCTTCCTTCTGCATAATAGCTTGCTTTGCAAGGCTTGTTCAATCACACAGGAGCCACAGAGCAAAACCTCTATTTTCTCTATTAGCTGAAGCTCCTCCCTTGGGGAGGAAGTGGGGAAGGCAGAGCTTGTTTTTCCAGGCTCTCTCAATCACACAGCAGAGCTACTAAGCCAAGCCTCTCTTCCTTCTATTGACTGAAGCTCCTCCCCCTCCTGGTCCCTATGGAAGGAAACAGCCAGGGCTTCCTTTGCCTAGTTCCCTGGATCCCATGGGAGAGATACAAAGAGATTGAACTGTCTTTTATTTTATTCACATGTTTTAGCTGTTATTTATATTGTTTTTATAATGTTGTTACCTGCCCTGAGCCCTCCTTGGGATAGGTTAAACTATAAATGACCTAAAATAAAATAAATAAAGCACCTTTAAGACCAACAAGTTCTAACAATTTAAGCATGTTTTAAGTTTTTTTTAAAAAATATTTAATTGTGTTTGTCTTTGTCCTTTATAAAGTTTGTATCTTTGCTACCTAATCTTAAATAGGTATACACATAGCCTGGCCCAACACGGCCCGGCCCAACCTGACATGGCCCGGCCCAACAAGGTCTCATTTATATCAGATCCGGCCCTCATAACAAATGAGTTTGACACCCCTGGTCTATAGAGTTCGACACCACAACATTACCATCCACATCAGAAATTTAAAGTATTTACTAAAAAAGAAAATGTTCACAAGCATGTTTTTAGCATGGCACCAGATCCGAGCAAAAGAAAACAAAAGAAATTGGAAGAAAAATGTAAATCCTTTGTCTCTCTGCTATGCAGACTCTACTGTCACTTGTCTCATTCCCTATAGTAGGGATGGCCAACAGTAGCTCTCCAGATGTTTTTTGCCTACAACACCCATGAGCCTCAGTCATTGGCCATGCTGGCTGGGGCTGATGGGAGTTGTAGGCAAAAAAAACATCTGGAGAGCTACCGTTGGCCACCCCTGCCCTATAGAGTTTTCATTACCTTTGGGCTCGCTCCGCTCTTCAGACCAACCACATGGTCGAAGATGGCTGCCTGCTTGCAGACCAGAGATCTGAGTTGTCATCAGTTCAGCATTCCAAGGAAAAGAAAGCAACTTCCTCTTGCAAGGAAAGTTTATTAACTCTGTGTCTCCACCCACTTGACCAGGTCACTCCAGGGCAAAATCATATTTTTCCTATTATCTCCAGGACTCCTGTTGTCTCCAGGAATCAGATTTCTGAAGACTATCTAGCATTTTTCACCTCTGCCTGAAGAGGGGAAGGGGGGAGAAAGGGGTAGTTTGAGCAAGCCCATTGCCTCTAGCTAGTTCTATTAGCATTTCTTTAGACTCAAAAGACATTGACAGACTTCCTCCCTCCCAGCCTGTAAAACACTCCCTTTAAAATGCCAAGTGGCTTGCTGCTTGCTAGCCTCTCTCCAGGAGAGAAGGCATTTCTTCATAACTGCCTCCAAGTAGTCAGCTATATCCACAGCCTCCCTGAGATCCACTGGAAGAGCAAGAGAGACAGCTGAGTATCAGTTACATGTTGGTGACAACACAGCCAAAATCTCTGGATAACTTCCCTGCAATATGTTCAATGCTGAGGAATTTGTGTAGCCTGAGACAGATCAAAGTTGTAAGCAGCATTTTGGGAAGCTCAACAGGTTGTAGCAGGAATGAGGAAAGTTCCATTCTACTGTATAAGTGACAAAGAACAGTCAATGGATCTAACTTTTAGTCTGATCATTCTTCAAGACTCTTACTGAAAGAGCCCATTTGTATACTCTAGATAGGGGGAAATGGAAAGATTCAATAACTGTTAATAATAATACCCATTAAAACTTGAACATGCTGAATTTCTTATCACGTGATGCTGGAACAAGAGTTACTTTTGCAATGTAAGGTTTCATTCTTGAAATCTCTGCTACTGTGAGCTGCAGCTCCATTCCTTATCATTCAGTAAGGTATTTGGAATCAAGTTGATGTTCTTCATTTTAACACAGAGAGGTATAAATCTCTCTAAAGAAGGCCAAGCAGAAGCAAAGAGTCCAAAATATTATTTTCTTGATAGTTTACTACAGGTAGTCAGTCCACAAAGAAACCTGGGAAGAAATACTCATGTAGCCTTAGAGGAGGAGGAGGAGATAAAAGATGGCTTAATTTCAGCCTCTAGAGATAAATGCCCAATACAAACTCTCAAGTGGCTTGGATAAGATTTATTTTCAGAGTCCCGGTACAGGGGAAAGGACAGGGGAATGGCATCCAGTTTTCAACAGGAAACCTTTAAGCTTAAGCTTCTTTGTGACTATCCAACCATTTCAAATGAATATTTTCAAAGATTTGAAAATCACTATTTACAAAGGGCATTTTCTGGCAAAAAGAGATCCAAGCAAAGCTTTTTCTTAGCTTTCCTATGCATAGAGACAGGAAATCCCAATGGTTTTCCTGTAAAGGAGAGTGTATCATCAGTGGAAGGTGAAGGCTTTATCCGGCATATTGCGAAAAGGGCATTTACAAGGAGAGTGAGACCAATTATTCACCTCCCCAGGGAAGAAAAATGCTTGTTTATTTACATGGTATCTTGATTGCAATAGAGCCTGAAGAGCTTCAGAGGTGGCCTATCTTTTCTACTGTATATCTTTTCTAAATGCTATGTTTTAACAAAATAAAAGTCCAGCGCCTACATTATAATATAAAATAATAAGACATGGATTTATATATCTGTAGCCTGTAAAATGACCACCGCTCTGCATTTAAAAGTAAAGCAGAGTATAGTGCCCTACTGACTATGTTACAAGGTATGAAGTCATGGTAGATGACATATTAAAACTACAGAAATCTTCAGCTTTAACAGGACAAAATGCACCAATGCTTATTATAATTTACCCTAATAGACTATATAATTTACCCTAATAGACTAAAGAAGTGAGCAGTGACTCATGAACGCTCATACCCTGCTACAAATTTTGTTAGTCTTTATGATGTTATTGGACTCTTGCTTTTTTCCTACAGTTATGATTTACTAGGAATAAAACCCACTGTGGAGAAAAAATACAAGGCTCTAGAAAGAGGCTCTGGGTGAGTGCCCCCCCCCCCTTGCTGTCTTCCCACCCACCCAAGTGAAGGCATTCACTCTATCTTAACCTCAAGGGGAGCTGATCTCTGCCATCTCAAGAGCAGTTGCAATTCTGAGTGATCCCCAGCCACCACCTGAAGATTGGCAACAGTGGTTCCCCAGGAGGAAGTGGCATTGTACCTATATGAGGGCCCACCCCTCCAGGCTGTACCCCTTAAATCTCTAGGAAGTTCCTAACCTGGACTTGGCAACCCTATCTCCTTCCCTTTATCTGCCCCTCTGACTTCTGCTTGCCATTGCATTATCCCTCCATGCAACTTCTACACAGGAAAAGGATAGTCTTTCTCCACAGTGTTTGTGTTGGGGGCAAAGCAACTTACATCATTCTCTTCTCACTACCCTGTGAGGTGGGTTATTATTCTGGAAGTCTGTGACTGGTCCAAAAATCACACAGTCAGCTTCCACAGCAAGAACCTGTGACTGGGAGACTCCATTCTGAAGCTGTAACTCCTATGCCCTCCTCAAACTCCACCACAGAATCTCCAGGAATTTCCCACCAACCTGGACCTGGCAGCCATAGTCAGGATTGATCCCAATGAGTTCAGCCCAGAGGCCTGTGATATCTTTCAGACTAACACTCTTTTGGATAACATTGTCGGTCTTAAGCACAGGACTTCAATCTCTCTTCATCTCTCGGTTTTCCTCCCCCTCTGTCTTTATCTAGTCTGTTGACACAGGATGCCATTTTTTTCCCTTCCAGAGGAGGATAGGGAGGAGTCCTCAGCCAATCAAGGGAAGCCTTTCTCTGGCTGTCTCCCTCCTCTTTCCTCCCTCAATCAATCAAAGGAAGGTGTTCTTTCTCTCCTCTGTGATCAGCTACAGGCGGTGCAGCCATTGGGAGAGTAGGAAGCGCCAGGAACTGCCAGAACTAAGGTTGTTTGCCTTTCACTGACAGAACCAGCTTTGCTGGGTTGGAACAGCCACTTGGGCAGGAGAGAGGAGAGGACTCAACCAATGGAATGCATTTACTCTTGACTGATAATCTGATGGGTCAAAGGTTGATGCAGTGAAGTCGCACCCAATCAGGGTGCTCTATTTTGCCAAGACAAAAGGATTTTTATTATAAACAACCCAACCAGCACAACTATTCTTATGGTTAAAATTCTTTCTAAACATATAGATACCCTCCAGTGGAACATGGGCTATGGCCTACTTCTCACTCAGTAAACCTCTATCTGGGTTATACCACTTCAGGCTGCAGGTAGAGGATTATATGGGTGAATGCTCCTCCACATGGGAAAGCCCATGAATGGGAGTTTTAGTTTACCTTATTCTTAACACACTCATGTTTTATATGAATGAAAATCCTACTATGTGAGCCCGCATATTCAATCTGAAGGAATATATGGGTTTATTAGGTACATCTATAACAGTCAGGTAACTTTTAACTAGCAAGTTATTGCACAAACATACAAAGGAAGGGGTTTGGCAGGGTTTCCATAGGTATTGTTCTTTTGTGTTAACTATCTTACTTAAACCCTTTCCCACTTATAGGTGTATTTTCTTAAAAACAGTTCTAACATGTGAGGAAATGCTGTATAATAAGAGTCTGCGCACTTAACCACTACACCAAACTGACTGTTATAGGTCTACCTAAACTGACATATATCTGCAATACGGCACATCATCAACTATCCAAGGAAAAGTCATTGATTTGCAGTGCAATCCTAAGAGTAAACCCCATTGAGTAGGTGATGGTGGAAAGGGCTGTTAAGTCACAGCTGGTGACTCCATAGGGCTTTCAAAGCAAAAGATGTTCAGAGGTGGTTTGCTATTGCCTGCCTCCACATCATGACCGGTGGAGAGATCTCATCCAAATATTAGCCAGAGCTGACCCCACTCAGCTTCTGAGCTATAATAAGATTGGGCTAGCCTGAACCACCCAGATGAGGTCCCATTGAGAACACCTAAGAAGAATTCTGGGTAGACCTACTTTAAATTGCTATTTTCATTAGTGTATCTACATTCTTCTCTCAAGAGCTGCCATGGGCAGGACAGAACTGAAAAGACAGGACGGGGAAGGATAATATGGGGAAGGTAACAAAATCAGTACCTAACAATGAAATCCTAATCAGTTGCATCCTTCTAAATCCATTGAAATAAATGGGCCTAGAAAGGTGTAACTCTTTAGGAGTGCGCCATAAACTAGTAAGTTGGAAAGTCCCTACTTTATACCTGCCTGAATTTTTGTGGTTACTGTAGCAGTCTAACATTAAACAAAATTTATTATTATTGACATTGATTTACTTAGGTCATTCCAAAAGCCCAATTTGGGGTAGTCAAAGGAGACAGAGTTTAAGGCTGATGGGACATTATTTTTATTTATTTATTTATTTATTTATTTATTCAGGATTTATATCCCGCCCTTCCCACGAATGGCTCAGGGCGGCTTCCAACAGTTAATCAAACATAAAATTTAAACAATTTCAAGTATAAAACAATTAAATATTTAAACAGTTAAAACCTTAAAACAGAGTAATTCAGTTTCCTGTAAACAGATGGCTGGCCAGTTACATCAAGTTGTTATCCTAGCTAAATATAGGCTAGGTATAGGCTAGCCGGAAGAGGGTCGTCTTACAGGCCCTGCGGAACTGCGCCAAGTCCCACAGGGTCCTCACCTCTTCCGGCAGCTGATTCCACCATACGGGGGCCATAACAGAGAAAGCCCTTTCTCTGGTGGCTTTCAGACGGGCTTCTTTTGGCCCAGGGATAATGAGGAGATTTTGTGTTCCTGACCTCAGTGCTCTCTGGGGAACATGTGGGGAGAGATGGTCCTTCAGGTAGGCAGGTCCCAGGCCATATAGGGCTTTAAAGGTAATAACCAGCACCTTGTACCGGACTCGGTATATCACTGGAAGCCAGTGCAGAGTCCGGAGACCCGGCTGGATGTGTCCCCACTTTGGGAGACCCAATAACAGCCGGGCCACGGCATTCTGCACCAGCTGCAGTTTCCGGGTCCGAGACAAGGGCAGCCCCATGTAGAGGGCATTGCAGTAGTCCAACCTTGAGGTGACCGTAGCGTGGATCACTGTTGCTAGGTCGTCGCGCTCCAGAAAGGGGGCCAGCTGCCTTGCCCGCCTAAGATGAAAAAATGCGGACTTGGCAGCGGCTGCTATCTGAGCCTCCATCTTTAAGGAAGGCTCCAATAGCACCCCCAAGCTCTTGACCCTGTCCGCCGCCCTCAGCGGCGCACCATCAAAAGCCGGCAGGGGGATCCCTCTCCCCGGGCCGCGGCGACCCAAGCAAAGGACCTCAGTCTTCGTAGGATTTAGCTTCAACCCGCTCAGTCTGAGCCACTCAGATCTTTGGTCTTCTGTCATAAAGTACTTCTTTTTCCATTGTAACATATTCTGGACTTTAAACTTGCCTAATAATGTTTAGTAAATATTGGAAAACTGTGTGGCACAATAATAATGTATCAGTAAAGAACAACAATGACAACAATTTCTGTGTCCAACCTCTAGTATATTATAATAAAGAAAATAAATGTGTCTGACAATTAAGCACTGTCCATGTGATTAAACAAATAATGTCCATGATCAATATCAATGCACAGTCCAAGTCCTATTCTAAAATTGTTCTGAAATGGATCATAACCTTGAAGAAATCACAAAGGGAAGGAAGCTGCAAACAAGAAGCCCATAACTTGTTTTAGTGAAAAAGAAGCAAGGGAGAAGAAGGAGAATTCCAGCTATAAAGTATTTGCACGATGTCTACTGAATGAATATAGGCTGGAGCTTCCATAGTCAACACATATTCATGACTGTAATGGGTACAGGTGGAGCCTAAAAGTTGAAGAAGATGTCTTCACCGAAACTGGTCCTAAGCTTCTTGATTTGGCTGTAGTCTTGGGAGACCACAAGGACAGTAAGCGGTCCTCATGAAGGCTAGATCAAGTAAAAACAAAAGAAATGGGCAGTAGATCAAACCTGCAAAAAACAATGTAGATGGAGAGCTAGAAGTGTTGGTCTTCTTAGTGGAAACCCCTCTAATCAACCAGTTGGTGGTAGCATAGATACCCAGAGGAAACCCTCTGAGAGTCAAATGGGCTCAGAAGAGCAGGGCACTGTTGGACAGAGACCAGGGATCTACCTCTCTGAGTATCTCTACCTCTCTAAGTTACAAATTTTATTAAGTTTTAAGCATAATACATTAAAAAGAAGGTACAAAAAAAAAGAATTCATAAAACCCCCCTACAACCTCCTGCCCCCAAGAAAACAGGAAGAAAAGAGGGGGAAGTGGGGGGAGGGGGGAAAAGGAAATATATTTCAGCTTTCATCTACAGTTAATACAACTTAATTCTCTATTCAATCTCTAAATAGGCATAAATGAAAAAAACCACTTTCTTTTGTTACAATTCTTTCCTTACCTCCTTTGTCTATAATTATTTTCTTTACCTCTCTAAGCACCCAAAGAACAACAGTACTCATGGCTCAGCAGGGTGATCTATAACACCAGGCAATCAGGTCAAAAACAGCTTCCTTTTTTCCCCTTATAACAAGATACTAAATTTTTAAAATGAAAGCTGTGAATTCAGAGTTCAGGCATAACTTTTTTCTGGAGGGCATTCCCCTAAATGCCTTCCATCCTCACCAGCCTACATCAACCCTATTCTAAGTATGCAGTAGAAAAGAAATAAGTTCCTATTCTCATTCTGACTCAGCAGTTACATTATAGGGGTGTGCATTCAGGTCTACCAGAACTATATATCCCAAAACTCTTCCTGCAGGATTGGCTCCTGGGCAGCCTCAAGCAAAGCCTGTGGGGAGAGTTCTCCATGCAGGATTGTCTGCTTGGTGAGTTCTTTGGGGCAGTCTAGTTTAAAGGACCACCCAAAAGAGTCCCAGGTGTTTTTAGTGGTTTGCTGCTGATTTTTTTCCTCAGTGTTTTCTGTTCAGATCTATTGGACGCGAAAAAAAAATCAAGATTTCTGAAAAATTCTGGATTCAGATACTTTACCAGTACTGAGATCCAGATTTTGTGGGGAATCCTGAATTTTTTTCAATTGATTTAAACAAAAAAAATACTGAGAAAAAAAATACATGAACCTAGTTACATATAATCCACTATTTATAATGGATGGATTTATGAAGAAATCAATTCTCAAAGTTGATATAAATGAAATTTCTTACTTTTCCCAGTTCTTATGGGTTAATATCCTAAAAAAAAATCTTATATCCAAGACTATTTCCTTGGTGAAAAGTAGTCTAATTTATTTCTTTAAAAGAAGCATGGTATTGAGACACAATAGAATGCATTATCTGTTATACAAGTTATACAAGCCTACAGCTGAACGTAAAGAAACTGTACATTTGTCATATCATTTATGGACCAAAGCACAAAGCACATTTGACCTAGCTACATTTTGTCCATAAAATGAAATAATGAAAAAGAGATAATGGGCCTTGTATAGATTTTTGGTTTTGGTCCTATACCATATATACCGGATATCATAACTAGATCTACTGTGATGAATATTACATTTTTGTAACCTTAATTTCTTCTGGTCTGACTGTGATCTAGATAAGATCAGTCATAAATTGCTTTGGAATATTAGCCGGGTACCATAAACGCATTTTCTGTTCTTTCAACCATAACTCATTACAAGAAAGTGGCTTAGCATCAGTAAGTCAGTAGTGCCTTTTTAAAAGTATATGTGTCTCAATACCCTGCTGCTAGGCTATTTAGTGATAAAATCTGATATAATAAAATATTAATTACAGCTGAAAGGTTGAGTGAAAAATATGAACTCAATTACAGCCCCATATTGCGAACAAATGGCAGGGTGAAAAAAAAGCTGTTAGTTACGGACGTTTGGGATAATAAAAGAACAACTAGAACATTAGAATGTGTCTGAACTCCCTAAAAGGCCTCCTGTTATTAATCTTTACTTCAGGCCTGGAATTCCAAGTGCATAAGGCCTAAGTGGAAGATCTTTTCATAGTGAAAAATAATCAAATATCTAATTCTCAATATAGCCAAATCTGTGGATACTGAAATCCAAAGACTGGCACCATGAACATATAAGATCTTTCTAGCAGCCTGAGAAATGCCCCTGGTCTGCAGAAAAATTGAAAATCTTTGAAAAATTTGGATTTTAAACATCTAAAATGATAGATGCAGCACTTAGCTTTGAGAAATAAATTCCCTCAGTGGCCATTCCTGGGCAGCCAAACCAGTATTACCAACCTTCAAGCCTTGGTTTCTATGAGTAAAAGCCAGGGGGAGAAGGCATGGCCTCTGAGTGAGGATTTATTGGGGCCATGTCTTGGAGAAAAACCAAGCAACTTGCTACCATGCATTACTCCTCCAGGCCTGTCTGATTGCTATTGTTCAACAGCAGCAACCTCAGGAAAGTCAATATGATCAGGGGGATTTGAACCCAGGTGTCCCAGTTTGTGGTCCAGTATTCTAACCAGTACATCAACTCAGGGCTTTTTTTGTAGCAGGAACTCCTTTGCATATTAGGCCACACACCCCTGATGTAATGAATTCTCCTGGAGCTAACAGCAGGCCCTGTAAGAAGAGCCCTGTAAGCTCTTGGAGGATTGGCTACATCAGGGATGTGTGGTCTAATATGTAAAGGAGTTCCTGCCACAAAAAAAGCCCTGAGTTGATGTACTGGTTAGAATACTGGACCACAAACTGGGACACCTAGGTTCAAATCCCCATTTTTCCATGGAGGCTTTCTGGATGACCTTGGGCTGGTCACATACTCTCAGCCTAGAATATCACAGGGTTATTGTGAGAATATGATGAAAGGAAGAATAATGAAATACGCTGCTTTGGGTCCCCAATGTGAGAAAGGCAAGGGATAAATAAGGAAATAGTAATTACAGCTGAAGATGGAGGAGGGCAGATAAAAGGCAGGTAGGTTGCTAGGAGAGAAGGAAACATGGAGAGGTGAGGATATGGGGGTTTCCAATAGAAATGAACAAGGAAATAACATGAGTAGTGGGATAAAGAGGAATGTGAGGTGCACCCATGTCCTTGCAGGTTCCCCACCAAACAAAAGTCAGGTGGCTGATAGTACCCAATCAAATCACAGTTTTCCCAGGGACAAGCTACCAAGGGAACAAAGGAAAGAAAGCTGGAGTCAAGGCAGCAGGTAAATGTAAGTTGGCTGGCGGCAGATGACAGCTGGAGAAGGAAGAAACGCCTATGGGCACCATCAAGGAAAGAAAAAAGGAAGCAGCAGGGAAGAGGAAACTGATATCCCACCCCCCTCAAGTCCTTACAGGTCCCACACTTGTTCTTCTCCACTACCACCATCATGCTCTTTGCTTCTTTATAAAGTTTCTGGGAATTGACTTTCCTGACCAGTGGCTAAACTGAAGTCTGGATTGTCTCTCACAGTATTTTCATTTCCAAAAAGAATATGCTACAAAGCTATAAGAAATGATCCTACAGAAGACCCAGACTGTGTGAAATTGCTTTACAGAGCAGTGAGATACTGAATTTACAATAAGGATACTACGTTTTCTAGCATGCATCTCCACAAACAATACCCCCCCACACACTCCAAAAATAATGGGAATCAGTGGCATGCTACCATCACATACTGGATATTTGACCAAACAGCAATAAATCTGATACTGCAATAAGCCAATGAGGCAAGTTCTATTCCCATTCTCAAAGACAGAATAAGTCTGAACTGTAGAGCTCCTTTAACCACTTTGGTTAGTTCTAATGAAAATACAGAACGTATACTGACCATTAGAAGCTCTAATATATTTATTCATATTTATTTATTTAGACATTTATACCTGGCTTTTCTCCCAAACATGGAATCAAACCAGCTTACAACCTCTTTCTGGCCTAGGTGCTGGCTTTCTGACGGTGCTGAATTGGGTGCCCCCCATATGACTTGGTGATGTTATCAGTGCGGGAGGGAGGGGGGTGCCAGAAGTTAGCCTTGCCTAGGGTGCCGGACACTCTAGGGCTGGCCCAGGAAGGGAGGGAGAGAATCTTAAGTTGCTCTGCCTTTTTTGATATCCAAAGCATTTCTCACATACTCTAATAATGCACACAGAGTTGATGATCTTGACTATAGTTGCAAATCGTAATACCTAATTGTAAATCGAGAAAAATTACATGTTCGATACTTAGGGATTCTGTCAAATAGTTATTTAGATTCCAGTAAGACTATATTGGTGATGCAGTTTGAAATGTAGAAACATAGCTTGTTTTCATGAATTTACATTTGTGACATTTATAACAATGCAAATATAATTTCTAAGATTTTTAATCTGCTTTATATTGTGGATTAATTTCCCTTTTGAAAGAATACTGAAAATTGCTGAGGGTATAAATAGAACCAGATTTATTGTTCAAACCTCGAGTATTCTAGTTGCTAAGATCTCAAAGAACGGAAGATTCTTTTCACTTACCGTGAAGTCTTCCTTCTCTGTGGTCCCGGAGTGGTCCAGTCCTCACTCTTGGGATCATAGCTCCTCCTTCTCGACAGCAGGGCTTAACAAACTTGACCCGGAGGGGAGGTGCTTGATCCTCAGAAACTCAGATCGTCTGCCAGCTACCACACCTCCCTAAGTATAACTCCAACATAAATAGGAGAAAGGAAACTTCCAGGGAACAAAAACACAACCCTCTCCTACACATATCCTGAGCCCCTCTATGGCGGAAAAAACCCAAACCTAACAGTGTACTACACCGGATTCAGTTACGACTTCCAACCCCAAGGTCCCAGGTCAAAGCTGAAACCCGTTAGACACAACTGGGTGGGTAGGACTGGACCACTCCGGGACCACAGAGAAGGAAGACTTCACGGCAAGTGAAAAGAATCTTCTGTTCTCCAGTGGTCCCAGGAGTGGGCCAGTCCTCACTCTTGGGACGTAAAAAAGCCGTGTCCCAGGGCGGGCCTCTCAGCTTTGCCCAGAGACCATGTGTTGGAGGACTTTCCTTCCAAATGCAGCCTCAGCCGAAGCCACCTTATCAATCCTGTAGTGCCTAGTGAAGGAGTGAACCGACTTCCAAGTAGCCGCCTTACACAGCACCTCCAGGGACGGAAAAGCCCTATAGGCCGCTGAAGCAACAGCCCCTCTAAGTGAATGAGCCGTCACCCCTACCGGGGGCTCCAGTCCTGTTGCCTTATAGGCCTCACTAATGCACCCCCTGATCCACCTGCTAATGGTGGAGGCCGATACCTTGCGCCCAGTGTCTGCAGCCCTGAAAGAAACAAACAAGGAATCAGACCGGCGAAAGTCCTTGGTTCTGTCCAGATAGAAGCTAAGGGCTCTACGAACATCCAGACAGTGCCATGCCTTCTCCTTCTCATGAACCGGATTAGGGCAGAAAGAGGGAAGCACAATGTCCTCTGCCCTATGGAAACGGGAATTCACCTTTGGCACAAAGGCCGGATCAGTGCGGAGCACAACTTTATCCTGGTGGAATACACACAAATCCTTATGTATGGACAGAGCCTGAAGCTCTGACACTCTACGCACCGAAGTGATACCCACTAAGAATACCTCCTTAAAGGTGAGCAACTTCAGGCTGCATGATGCCATAGGCTCAAAGGGCTTGCCACAGAGCGCCTTCAACACCGTGTTCAAATTCCACGATGGAAATCTATGTACCTGCGGTGGATTAATCAAAGCCACCCCCTTCAGAAACCTCCGGATGTGTGGATGTGTTGAAATAGCATTGCCCTTCTTAGATCCCCTCACTGCTGCTATGGCCGCCACCTGTCTGCGTAGTGTACTGGTACTAAGGCCTTTCTCTAGTCCCTCCTGTAGGAAAGACAACACCACAGAGACCGAGGCCTGTAGAGGATCTTCCCCTTTAACCACACACCAGGCATGAAAAATCTGCCAAGTGACATTATAGCTTCTGTTAGTTGAAGCCTTTCTAGAGGACAACATGGTGTCTATTACTGGAGTGGAATAACCTAGCCTAACTAACTGCTGCCGCTCAATCTCCAAACAGTGAGCTGAAACATTTCTGGTCGCGGATGCTGCAGGCAGCCCTGAGAAAGTAGATTCCACCTCGTAGGAATCTGCCATGGCTCTACTATTAACAGTCTTTGCAGTTCCGGGAACCAGGCTCTCCGAGGCCAAAAGGGGGCCACCACAATCACCTCCGCTTTCTGTTCCTGGACCCTCTGCAAAAACCTTTGGAGGACTTGGAACGGAGGAAAGGCATACAATAGAGTCTTCGGCCAGTCTGAATTTAGAGCGTCGATAGCAACTGCTCCTCTGCTTCTTGTCCTTGAGAAATACTGTGGCACCTGATGATTGTCGTCCGACGCAAACAGGTCTACACTCGGTGTCCCGAATCTTTGACAAATCTCGCGAAATGTCACGTGGTGAAGTGACCATTCCGACTGGTTCAGCGCCTGTCGGCTCAGCCAATCTGCCACCACATTGTCTTTTCCTGCCACGTGTGTGGCTTTGATGGACAGAAGATGACCTTCCGCCCACCTGAAAAGGGCCTCCGCTTCATCTTGTAGCTTTCTGTGCCTGGTGCCGCCTTGGCGATTTACATAGGCTTTTGCCGTCATATTGTCTGTTTGTATCAGGACGTGAGTCCCAACCACCCATTGTCTCATGTGAAGCATGGCCAGACGTATGGCTCTCAACTCCAGAAGGTTTATGCTTTCCCTGGCTTCCTGGTCGCTCCACTGACCCTGCGCTACTGCTCCTGACATGTGGGCTCCCCAACCAAAAAGACTGGCGTCTGTGGTCACCACCACTCTCTTGGGTTCCCTCATCTCCTACCCCAAGGAAAAAAGGCCGGGAGCCTGCCACCACTCGAGGGCTCTCGATAGGTCGGCTGGCAGTGTCAGAGAGATCAGGCTTCTGGCACCTATTTGCTTCTGAAAAGGTAAAAGAAATTTCTGAAGTGGCCTCGTGTGAAAACGTGCCCACTGAACTATGTCCTGGCACGAGACCAGCATTCCCAGTAATTTTGCCAGTAGCATCAGTTTGACTCGCTTCCTTTGCTTGACTTCTGCCATCAGCTGTAAAATCTTTGTCTGTCTCTCCGGAGTCAGAAAGACCTTGTTCTTGTTGGAATCGATCTGAACACCTAGGTGCGTCAGAGACTGGGAAGGAAGCAAGAAACTCTTCTGAATGTTTATGACGAACCCATGCGCCCTAAGCAGCCTCATGGTCAGGTCAAGGTGTTTCTTCGTCTGCTCCGCCAACGGGGCCTTGACCAGAATGTCGTCCAGATAAGGAAAAATCGACACACCCTGTAACCTGAGGGCTGCCACCAGAGTGACCAGAACTTTTGTGAACACCCTGGGAGACGACTTGAGCCCAAAAGGCAAGGCTCTGTATTGGAAATGGCGCCCGTCGTAAGAGAAACGAAGAAACTTCCAATGACCCCTGGCGATTGGGATATGAAGATAGGCTTCTGACAGATCTATGGAGGCCATGAAGTCCCCCCGCTGGATGGCAAGAAGTATGGACCTCAGTGTCTCCATCCGGAACTTTTTTGTGATAACCGACCTGTTCACCCACTTCAGATCCAGTATCGCCCGAACATCCCCATTCTTTTTGGGTACCACGAAAAAGACTGAGTATGTGCCTTGAAATTTCTCTGACGGAGGTACCGGTTCGATGGCTTCTATTGAAACTAGATGGTCGATGGCTATCAGTAGTGTTCGATGCTTCTCGGGAGACTGTGATCTTTGTACTTCCAAAAAACGGTGTCGGGGGAGGGAGTAAAACTCCAGAGAGTAGCCGTTGGTCACTGTGTCCAACACCCATCTGTCTGAAACTGTCTGATGCCACACATGGGAGAATCTCTGAAGTCGTCCCCCTATCTGACTTGTGTCCGTGGACTCGTCCCAGTCACGCTGAGGTGGGCTTCTTTTGGCCTTTAGCGAGCTGATTCTGTTTCCCCGTGAAGGAAGGTCTACCATCTCTAGGCTTCGACTGCCACTTTGTTCTGTATGGCTTGAAGGATGCTTGCCTGGACTCTCTCCTATTGCCACGAAAGGACTGAAACCTTTGTCTCGTCCTGTTATCTCGTCGTTTGGATGGCAGAACTTTTTTCTTATTTCTGTCCTCAATAAGGTATCTATCCAAACCTTCTCCAAAGAGTGAGGACCCTTTAAACGGAACTGCAGCAACCTTAGCTCTAGCCGAAGGATCCGCATCCCAATTTCGTAGCCAGGTATTTCTTCTGGCCGTAAGGCTACAGGCCATAGCTCTAGCTGACAGCTGAACCGCTTCCAGAGTAGAGCCTGATGCAAAAGCCGTGGCTAATGTTATCTTTTTAAGAGAGTCCTTGACGTCCTTAGGCAGGTCATCCCTCTTAGCCAGGTCAGATAGCCAAATATATGAAGCTCTACAGAAGAGAGACGTGGTGGCTGACACCTTCAAGGAGCTGGCCGAGGCTTCAAAATCCCTCCGCAGAGCCTGCTCAATGCGTTTATCCGTAGGGTCCCTTGGCATCCCATCTGCATCCATCGGGAGTATGGAATTAGAAGCCAAACTATTGACCGGGTCATCCACCACCGGTAACTTCAGCCTCTTTCTATAATTTACCGGGCCAGGAGCCACAAAGGGGCTCTATAGCACATCCTGCTTCGATGGCAGGGCTAAAGAAACTGAGTTTCTGAGGATCAAGCACCTCCCCTCTGGGTCAAGTTTGTTAAGCCCTGCTGTCAAGAAGAAGGAGCTATGATCCCAAGAGTGAGGACTGGCCCACTCCTGGGACCACTGGAGAACACCCTTCCCCAAAGCATTCAAGCAATACAGTAAAAAAAATTACACAGCAGTAACCATTTTACTAATGGTGTTAGAATCAGTGGTTTTTCCTCATATGCAAACCCCAAAAGAAAAAGACTTGTCCCTAGAAAGCAGACTCGCCAGTAGACCAGACTACTATGGCTGAGCTGGGATGCCATTTCATAAGTAGAAATTACTCAATTAATCTGCATGGGCAATCAGCACTTTAAGGCAATATTTACCTTGAAGCAAACCTCCCCCCCCCCACCAAAATGGAGAACCAATTAAAGATGTATTGTGGATTGTACCAAATTTACCTTAAAACACATCGCAACAGAAATAGCTGGCGATTAATGCTCACATGAAATAGGAAAGAAGCTTAAATATGGAATGGTGGTTGATTGCAGCTGTCGAAATGTAATTTTTTCTTTACCGCCCTACTGTCTCCTGCTATTTTAAAAACCTTAGCTCTGGAGCAGTATGTGCAACTGTTCCTACAACAGATTTTCCATTTACATCATAGGAAAAGACTGCAGTGTTAATGCAAATCAGGTTAAACGGTTTTTTACCTAGGAGGACTGTTCTGATGTTATGAAATTTGCTAGAAATGTCAGTGATTACTCTTTCAGCAAAAGTTAAGGGCATTACAGAAAAAAGGTTTTTCACAGGAAAGACTTTGTAGCCATCTCCTCCTTTTTCTGTGTTGCATCATTTTCACTGTTGGCAGCCACTTCTTATAGGTTGATACATCACTATAGAAGAATCACTGAATAGGGGCCATTGAATTCAACAAGGCTTAGTCTCAAATAAGCATGCACAGGGTTTGCAGATTTTTGGGGGATGAGAAGTTAAGTGTCCATAGTGTTAGGTTCAGTGATTGAGCTGTCTATGTGTATATGACAGCAAAGGTGGCATCTGGGCTTATTGCAAGCTCTGGTAACAGTGTCCGTGTTCAAATTAGATGTTTTATTAAATCCAACTTTGTTGGTCTTAAATGTGCCACTGAACTCAAACTTTGTTTTGCTGCTTCAGACCAACATGGCTATCCTCCTAAATCTATATACCCAAACATAAAAGTATGATACAGAGCTCCTGAGCATGCTGCAGGAATAAAAACTGCAAATGATGTTAAGGATCAGTCCCCTAAGTACAACATGACTTCTATACAAGTAGTGATACTGGTGCAAAACCAGTTCATCCTGTTCAGTTTTTCTACAAATACCTATATCTGAATATGATATTATTATCTCATCCTTTAAAATAAATTAATTTCCAAATCTGCTTTTACTTTTCAGAGTGATCATAGATGTAAATTAGACAAGATAGTCTGGAAAGGAAAGAGTGAGGTCCGAAGACAGACTCCTCCAGAGCCTTCATAAAAAGTTCTAAGACTTTTCTTGGACAGCCCTATTTCAGGCACCAAAAAGGAAAAGCTAATTCCTATTGATTTTATCGGGTACAGGTGGAAGAAACTTTTAGAATTTTAAAACCGTGTTAAAGAGCAAAGTTACTGAAAACTTATTTCACATAGCTTTCTGTCTGTGACCACTGAATTTAAAATGTGCATAGAATGTGGCATTTAATTTCCCTATAAGTCATTATGACATGTATTCAAACTGCAAATGGCAACTAGAATGATTAAAGGTTTGGAACGCTTTCCCTATGAAGAAAGGTTAAAATGCTTGGGGCTCTTTAGCTTGGAGAAACATCGACTGCGGGGTGACATGATAGAGGGTTACAAGATTATGCATGGGATGGAGAAAGTAGAGAAAGAAGTCCTTTTCTCCCTTTCTCACAATATGAGAACTCGTGGGCATTCAATGAAATTGCTGAGCAATCAGGTTAAAACAGATAAAAGGAAGTACTTCTTCACCCAAAGGGTGATTAACATGTGGAATTCACTGCCACAGGAGGTGGTGGTGGCTACAAGCATAGCCAGCTTTAAGAGGGGATTGGGAAAAAATATGGAGCAGAGGCCCATCATTGGCTATTAGCCACAGTGTGTGTGTATATATATATGTGTGTGTGTGTGTGTGTGTGTGTGTGTATGTGTGTATATGTATGTATGCATATGTGTGTATATATTGGCCACTGTGTGACACAGAGTGTTGGATTGGATGGGCCATTGGCCTGATCCAACACGGCTTCTCTTATGTTCTTATGCATCAAAAATGTTAATTCTAGTCCTTGTGAAAAATTCAAGGACAAGTTCTATTGCATAATAAAAATGAATAACATTTTTTTTACAATGTAAGTAATTACCTGCAGTGTTCCCTCACTGTAAGTGAAATTGACCGTTCGACCATAAATAAGAATACTTGTTTGCCATAAAGAAGCAACAATTATGGGCATCAATAAAGTTCCATTACTTTGATATCACAAACTTGCTGAGCCATGATTTGGTTTATTGTATGGCCTGTACAGCCATAATTCAGAAGTAGTTTGCAGGCAATGATAGCAGAAGATGACCCTGTGGTTTCTCTTTCAAGTCCACAATTTTATAGAACCCTAAATAATATGCTCTAACTAAAACAAAAACAACAGGGAAGAACGCTCATGACAGACATAAAAATAAAAGATTGACATTTTTTCAAGAACTATTATATAAGGTCTAGCTATCATACAGGCTGCGATCACACACGCTAAATAATGCACTTTCAATCCACTTTCAGTGCACTTTCCAACTGGATTTTCCTATGTGAAGTGGCAAAATCCAGATGAAAAGTGCACTGAAAGTGGATTGAAAGTGCATTATTTAGTGTGTGTGATCGCAGCCCATTATGTATTTTAAAATACATCCAAAGGCTGTATTTGTTGGATGTATTGTTGGATGTATTTTAAAATACATCCAACAGTAATAGAAAAGAAATATATCAAAATTGTTTTAAATGTTTCTTGTCATTATTACTTTTTTTAAAAAAGTAAAACCAAGTGAACAATATCCTTACTTTACAGATATACTGATGAGTCTGAACTGGTGGTGACTGACTAGGAAAGATATCTTAAGGTAGATATTTCAATAAAAATGGAAGTTTTTTTTATTGGTAAAAAAGCAAATTCTGTGCTAGAGATGATCAGAAAAGAGTTTAAAACAAAACAGCCAGTATTTTAAGGCTTTTGTGTATGAAATCCTGTATATAGTCTTGGTCACTCCATCTCAAAAACAATAGTAATAGAAAAAGGCAGGGCTTTTTTGGTAGAAAAAGCCCAGCAGGAACTCATTTGCATATTAAGCCATACTCCATGACATCACCATGGGGTTTCACACAAGCTTTTTTGGTAGAAAAAGCCCAACAGGAACTCATTTGCATATTAGGCCACACCCCCTGACACCAGGCCAGTCGGAATTGATACCAAGCCAGCTGGAACTGCATTCCTGCTCAAAAAAAGCCCTGGAAAAAGGTATAAACAAGTGACCAACATAATACAGCACAAGGTAAAACTAAACAATATGAACTAGAATAAAGGTCACTAAGGGGGAAAGGGTACACACTGCAGTTTACTGAATTACTTAATTACACATGGGGTGGAGAAAGCAGATAGAAAGAACTCCCTGTCCCCCCCCCACCAACACTAGAACTTGCAGCACCCAAACTGATGCTCAGTTCCAGTACATTCAGGACAAACAAAAGAAAACACATTTAACAATTAACTTACAAACAACAAACAAACCATAAAACAAAGCTTCCCCATATAAACAAACAACCCCCCTTTTGGTATTTACAAAACAAGATCACAGGGAGATTTTTAGTTTTGACAAAATGTAATCCTGACAGAAGGGAGGTACATCTGGTGGTGGAGAGATATGACCTGGGAAAAGGAGTAATGTCCGCTACCTTCGCACCAGGCAGGCAAGTCACCATACGGTCAGTACGTGGTTTTGCCACCCAGTTGTCTACTTGCCTAAGGATCGAATCACCAACTACCACGACCTCCCCTCTCTCCCTGCCCAGGGATGGTTCCTTGATGCGAAAGGATACCTGCTCACCAACTGAAGAAGAGGTCCCTACTGAGGGCGCATTCCCCTTATCCTCAGACCGGTGCCCTGTTCCCTCTCTACCCTCATGCTCCCTGGCAGCAATGGGGTTGCCACGTTCAGAGTGGGGCTCATCTAATACGTCCCTGAGAGTCTTCTCCGAGTGCCTAACTGACTGTCTCTGCTTCTCCAGGTCAGTCACCTCGGCCTCAACGGTACAAACTCGTTCCCTGAGGACCAGGAGCGTCTTGCATCGAGCACACATCCAAGATTTCTGTCCTGTGCGCAGATAGTCATACCTGTGACACTCAGTGCAAAAAACTGGAAAGCCCCCACCCCACTGCTGGCATTCTACCAGCAGGCCTTGGGTCTCCATGTGCACTGTATCTAGTCTCAGTCCTTGCTGTTCACCTTCTCTGCTCCTGAGGTTCTTTAGCAGACCATGAGGAGTTTGGCAGTAGGCAGGATCCACCTGGCTTAGGGGCTGTGCTGGCTTAGAGGGCTAACTGAGGGTCCCTTTGGGGAGGCCCCTGAGATACCTGACTCACAGAGAGTGCGTGTCTGCCAAGGTGGGGTGTGTGGATGTGTTGTCCTCTTCCTCCTCCAAGACGGACTCATCTATACAAGGTGATCCATAACTAGCCTGTGAAACTATTACCGTTTTCGCACACAGCTTACCACGCAGTCAGAATCCTGTTCCCTCTGCAGCGTCCGGTCGGATTACCCAACATCTGCGCCAAAGTTACAGGAAGTGCCGCAGCTTTTGCGTAGCAAACATAAACCGCTAAAACCCAGTTTATGTTTGCTACGCAAAAGCCGCGGCACTTCCTGTAACTCCGGCGCAGATGGTGGGAAATCCATCCGGACGCTGTGGAGGGAACAGGATTGTGACTGCATGGTAAGCTGTGTGTGAAAACGGTATATGATTCTAAAACACAATGAACAATTAGGATTTCTAGGTTTCCATTACCTTTACATTAAGTGATAGAAGCTGGTTCCAGAACATTTCTATAAATTTGGCTTCTTTGAAAGGAATCATACAGCCAAACGGCAATTTCTTAAATAAACTGCAGTTGTAACTGTAATTGACTGGATACAAACTACAGTCAGTCACACACTTGTTTTATATTTTCCCAGGTGTAAAAAATAAAAGGTGGTAAAACTGTAAACAAGCAAATCTGGACAGTAATGTGCTAGAATTTGTGCTTACTCTCTCTCCTCCTTTCCCTCTATCCATCAGAGGGATTAAAGATTTTTATGTGACAGAGCTGATGCTTTGATCAATAAAACGACAACAATCATTTACACTGAAAAGTTAAGCGCAGTTCCAAGAATCTGCATTAACCATGCTGGGTGGTTACAACACAATCAATAGACAGCCATTGCACTTAGTGAAGTGCATAAATAAAGTACAGCTACAGTTTTCTGTCTGACAATGAATACAGATGAAGGAAACAATCTACTGGGAACTTCCACTCACCCCCTCCCCCATTAATACATCTTGTCCCATTACTGTTCACTCTAATCTGGTTTGTGTAGAAAAAATTAATAGCACAAGGCTGATTTGACAAAGCAACACTGAACTTATCTAAATATAAACAAAAGGATGCTTTCATTTTAAATCTTACATCCCTCTGGTCAGTATTATCTTCAAAATAGGCTGAAGCTGAAAAATCTTATCTTCTTTAAGGGCCAAACTGCATGTGATACTTCAAACACATTGACTGTGTGTGTAATTTTTAATGGGATATGAAAAAACCAGAAAATCAGGCAGAGAACAGAAAGTATTCTTGGTTTTAATTGCAAAGTGGGAATGGACAGCAAGTGATTCTTTCTTGGGATCCTCAACTAGTCTTAGTGGGAGAAGGTGTCTGATAGGTGTCAGGGAGGGAAAAAACCCCCATGTTTCATCTTGCTGTTGTGGCATGCTATATGACTCCTTAACATATGAGAGATATTTCCCCTCCTTTCCTGGAATCCTCAACTGGGTTTTTTTTTTGGGGGGGGGGAGGGAGGGTTGGTGTTTCGTTGGTTTTAGGAGAGGAAAACAATGCTCCGCCTAACCTCATCTCAATATATTTCACTTCTTTCAGCATTTTTCTCCAGCTTGGCCAACTTTGGAGCCTGGCTTGGGGGGAAGGGGGACCCAACATGCTACTAGAGTTGGAAATAAGACTCAGGATGAATCAAAGTACAGCTCCTTTGATATGAGCATTTTTTCTCCTTATCTCACTACAAGTGAACAGGAGGAATTGCCTTTCTTTATACCCTACTGAAGCTAAGAGCAGCATGCAGGTGGAGGTCATATCAGGGAATGTGTAACAACTGAAATATAATTTTAATATGAGGCTTCCTGATTTGTAGTGCAGCCTCTTAGCTACAATACACCATCACGTCTCAAGCACACTGCTGCAAGCTTCCAGGTAAGCTTTTTTTTAAAAAAAATAAATAAACCAAATAATAGTATATTTCTTTTCAGCATTCTGTCTTGGCCATGATGCAATTTAGTTTTTAAACCTCCTAACTTTGTCTCCGCTGATTACCTGAAATAATGGTGATTAAAATTGTAGGTGGAAAAAAGAGAGAATGGCTATTGAAAACATAGTAGAAGAGAATGAAAATAATGATGTGCCCCTGAACTCATAAACACTGCAGTGAGCAATTACCTTAGAGGAGTAAAGAAGCCACCCACATAACAGCACTGCAGCTTTGTTCCTTATTTTCAAAGAACAAGCTTTGAAATCCTTCACACAGCACTCTATATCAAAGCGTTTTCTTTCCTCATCTGTTATTTAACTTAATTAGAGATAATGCAAACACAGATTTAAACACTGATTGCTGTGTAAAAAGCAACAACAACTACCAGAAGATGTTGTCAAAAATTAATTGATTTTGTTTTAATCTTGTAAAGCTTCCTCAGCTCCACCATACCTGACTGGAGCGCCTCTGCTCTGTGCCGGTTTCAACATAACTGTCACAGTACTGTCAGTTTGATTTAAAGGTGTTTCCAGTTCATAGGGTGGCATAGAGGGTGCTAGAAAAAACAGGAACAGAGGAAGCAGTCACATAATTTGTACCTTTCATGTGGTTCTAAAAATCCAGGTTTAAAATATCCTTCTGCAGAACACAAAGACTATTTTAAAATGCAGAGGCTGGTGCAATCCCCCCCCTTTCAAAAGAGGAAAGAAATGAATTGGCATCCACTGAACCTATGTTTTGCTGTTGCAGGTTTGCATGTAACATAAGCTTCATGCAGACTGCAGTTATCTCATGGACTACTGCCTCCAGAAGCCAGTCTTGGCAGATGATGTATTATCATGGTATTAATTGCCCTTCCAAAGGCTTTACAGCTGCTATTGAATCCACACAATTAGATAGTGGCTAAAGACTTAGCTAAGGTCACACTATTTAGCTTGTGGCTGAATGGGAATTTAACTCCTATGTCTTAGCCAACTAATGCAATTCTACCTTACTAAAGGTAAAGATAGTCCCCTGTGCAAGCACCAGTCCTTTTCGACTCTGGGGTGATGTTGCTTTCATAATATTTTCACGGCAGACTTTTTACGGGGTGGTTTGCCATTGCCTTCCCCAGTCATCTACACTTTCCCCCCAGCAAGCTGGGTACTCATTTTACCAACCTCAGAAGGATGGAAGGCTGAGTCAACCTGGAGCCGGCTACCTGAACCAGCTTCCACTGGGATCGAACTCAGGTCATGAGCAGAGGGCGCCGACTGCAGTACTGCTTCACCACACTGTGCCATGGGGCTCTTCTACTTTACTACATAATAGCATTTGAATTTACTTATTTCCCACCCACAATTATAAAGTATACTTGTAATACAACATGGAAGAGAGACCGGAAACAAAGAGGATTCTCAGTCTGTATATTAGTCCTTTTCCTGTGCCTTTAACAACTGGCATACAACAATTTAGGAGGTGAAGATGTATTTTTAACGTGATGGGCAAAACTTCAGTTAATTTCTCCATGTCAGGCTGTTGACCTAGGCCATGTTCTCATGGATGCAGCAAACCTGTCCTAAGGCTGTACCCTCTCAAAACACACAGGTGGAGGCTCACATTACTGAATCTGAGAATCATAACTACACAAAAGATCACCCCCACATTAAAAAAGAATGGATGTCAGGGAGAGGGATACTAGGCTAGCTTTCTCATTGACATGCTGGTTGTTGTTTGTTTTTTTTAAATGTAGAGGTGGTTTTGGTATGGAAAAACATTCTGTCATGAAGCTCCACCTCTATTATCTGAAATCGTCCAGCACAGACATAAGTTAACCTTCAATAGAAAGTAGGCCACAGAAAGCAATGGTTGTCAACATGCTACATATTTCAAAGATGAAATGCTTGCTTTAAATAATTAGCATCAACCTGAAAGAGATGAGATCTATGTGTAATTCAAAACATGAAGTTTTGAATCAATGTCAATGCAGGTTGACTAACAGTGACTAACAGTGCCTTGTATGCATTGTTCTGCTTAGCCAAGTGTGAAGCCTTCCTCTTGCCAAGGAGCCACCAAAGCCACTTCTGTTGGAAGACAGCTTCACACTTCGCTGATCAAAGTGAAACGATAAATAATATGTGGGCTGGTGGGGTAAATTCATACAGCAATTTACAATGTAAATTTATTAACTGGTAATTACTTCAAAATAAGCCAGAAACTACCTTAGCAAGATCTCAACAATAAACTCCAGGTTCATCTTGTCAAACCAAGAGAGCTCAGAGATATATTTAAACACTAAAAATATTTTTTTAAAGTGTGTATACCAAATTTAAGGCATTCAAGCAAGAAAAGACAATATTGATATCAGCAGCACAGCTATATACACCAGTGTGCTAGCACACCAGAAGATAGCAGCAGTTGCCAGGAGAACAATCCTGACAATATTAAAAAAAAAAAAATTGCACTGCTATTAGGGTGGGACAGGTTTCTGTACCATCTTCACATTATCCTAAGGTAACTTGATCTTGTCTGAAACTAGCAGCTATTACTACTTGCCAGGATAACTATGATATAACTATGGCACTGGAAGCCACTCCTCCTGTGACTGTAGATGTGGTACTTCTATAAGATTATGCTGCCCAATATTCCATGTCTAACAGGGTTCCAGATCATATATCAATTTATTATTAAATATCAAACAATAGTAATCTTGCCTCTCTCTTCAGCAAATATTAGCAATTTAGAATTTTTGACAATATATTAAGAGACAACATTAGGCCCAAAATGCCAACTAGCAGCCCTAAGATTTTCTAAAAGAGCTTAGAATTGAGGTATATCATCACATATAAGCAATACATTTGAAAAGTGAAGGATACACATGAGATTAGATTATTCACAAAAGGGTAGGGTTGCCAGGTCCAACTAAGGAAGTAGCTGAGGACTTTGGTGGTTGAGCCAGGAGACTTTTGGGGTGGAGCCAGAAGAAAGATTGTAACAAGCATGATTAAACTCTGAAGGGAGTTATGGTCATCTGGCCATTACATTTAAAGGGACTGCACTCCTTTTAAATGCCTTCCCTTCATTGGAAATAATGGAGGATGGGGCACCTTTTTGGGGGGCTCTCAGAGTTGGACCCCCCTGGTCTACTATTTTGAAACTTGGGGGTATTTTTGAGGAGAGGAAACAGATGCCATGCTGAAAATTCAGTGCATCTAACTCAAAAAACAGCTCCCCTTGAGCCCCAGTTACCCATGGACTGATTCTCCATTATATGGAGATGCCCATGGATCAATTCTTCATAGTGGAGTGCCTAGCAGACATTTTCTTTCCTACCACTGCTTTCTGATAACCCTGAAGCAGGGGGAGGGCCTCCAAACCAAGGGATCCCCTGCCCCCAACTGGGGACTGGCAACCCTACAAAGGGCAATGGGGAGGGAATAACACTAACTCAAAGTTTGAATGCTGCTGTTCAAAAAGGAAATACATTTTATACTTAGGACTGCAATAGGACTTGCTAGGAAATCCCAGTGAGTTAAATGTAACTTCCGTGTGTACATGTTTAGGATTGCACCGTAGATATGCTACTTTCAAATTATAAAATCCCAAATAAACAACAAAATGAATATAATAGGTATTCATACCAGAAACAGTGTTGAATTTAAATAATACCTGATATCTTTGTAGTAAATTGGCTTGTGATGGGAGGTCCAAAACCTTTGGCTGTACTGGCTCTTATGGTGAAAGAATAAGTAGTCCCAGGATACAGACCAAAAAATAAATAGTGTGTTTCATTCCCATGCTTTAAAACACGTCCACTTTGGTTGGATAAATCTATTTCTGGGTCAAAGGAGCTGACAGCCTTGTAGATGATCTACAAAAGAATAACAAAGTTATAAAATATCTTCAGCAATTGGGACAAAGATTGCATTTGTACCCAGTAAACCCTTCTGATGTGTGCACTGTCAGACATTTTATGATAAGTTATCTTACTGCCTTATGTGCTTCAAATCTGGAATGCAATGAAGGGATACAGGCTCAGACAAAACTGTTATGAGTTATTACTTTTATAGATACAGGGACTTAGAGGCAGCTAGATTACAACTATAAAGGCTATGGTTCAGACTCACACTAACACCTTTAAGCTGTCAGTTTTTACATTGTAATTTTCTTTTCTAGACTGCATTATTGTTGGCTTTGCACCAAAATATGACAAAAGCAGCTACAGCCCATGGCATTTTAGAATCAATAAAATAGATCTTTAAGTAATAAGGCTATAGTCACTAAGTTATCCAACTATAATTGAAATTTGTACTGAAAAGAATTAATTTATTTTGATTACAAGGAGAAATTTAAGTTACATCCGTATGAACATGTCCATGAAACAACAGTGACATAAGGCAATGTGGTTATTATTATTTTATTGCTGGGAAGGCTCTACCTAAAAGTCTAGATGGGTAGAAAATTGTGGCAAGTTTCTGAAAATCTGAAATTTTCTACTGCAGGATAAAAATAGCCACACTATATTTTCCATTACAAGAACATACCATCCTTTATTCTACGTGTTGTTTCCAAATGCAGTGTGTTGTTTCCAGTGTAATATACGCCACTCCACCTAATTTTTTTTGTATAGTGTACTTAGTTACATATGACTTGCTATTGCTCTCTTCTGTGACACCGTTTAGCATCCAAAATGCCCTGCAGTAAATATCTTCCTCATATATCTGTGAGGTAAGTCTTCAGTATAAATCAGAACCAAAGGTGACATTAAAGCCAAACAGAAGGTTCATAGCTGAACCAGGATTTAAACCATCATGTTTATAGTTCAAATCCAAGACAATATATATCGTAAAAGTGCTGTACATAACATGCCTGTTACAAAGCTGAAAACAGTCCAGTATAATATATCAGGTAGACAGTGGCTGAAGGATTTAATCAAAATGCATTAAATGGATTACATAAAACAGAAGTTAAAAAATGGTCCCCCCATCAGATATATCATTTTAATTCAATGTAAACAATATAATTTATATTCTTTCTAGAAAAAAATGCTCCGTCCATGAATTTTCATTTATTATATCTGTCTAGCTCTCTTCAAACAACACAAGGCAGGTTGAGTCAATGCACACAGAAGGGAGCATGCATTAATGAGCTGGTCCCATCCGCTGCCAGTGCAGGATCACCAGCAAGGGAGCATGACTTCTACATGCATAGAAAGTATATGTCTGTAGGCCTCATTCCAGTGATTGGGGTAGCACTGCTACAGTCTCTGATCATGAGGAAGCTTCCACATGTTTATTTATTTTATTATATTTATATCCCGCCTTTCCCTGATGGGCTCAGGGCAGCCCATGTAGATGTCATGCTCACAAATCGGTGGTCAGGCAAGGGGGTTGGGTCAGCATTCTTGTACCTGTTTCAACTCTATGTCATTTGAATAGGGCTTCTGTGGATGATATTCAAGTAATTCTGATTGCCAATGTGAGAGTGCTATGGTAACTCCATGCTTATAGTTTTTTACTGTTTATAGCGCAGGTTCAATGTGCTACCATCTGCGATACTTCTTGGAAGATTCCATAAAACTCCCTATGCTAACAGACTGTGCACTTGTACATGTCCAGAGATAGAAACTTTAGAACATGCATTCTTAAACTGTACTTTTTACTCTGACCTGCGCTCCATACACATTGACCCCTGTCAAACAGCGAAGCCCAACAAATATAAAATTGTTGTCAACTCGGAACCAATTGGTAATTGAAACTGTTGCAAATGTTTTATATCTAGCATCTAAAAGGCGCTTAATGTATTTGCAAATTGCCATTTGATGTATGGATTGGTTCCCTATCATTCCAATAACGGTTACTGAATTGAATTGAATTTATAGCATATGTGCTATTTAAGATTTCTTTTAGGAAAGGAAAGGTCCCCTGTGCAAGCACCAGGCGTTTCCGACTCTGGGGTGACGTTGCTCTAACAGCGTTTCACAGCAGACTTTTTACGGGGTGGTTTGCCGTTGCCTTCCCCAGTCATCTACACTTTTCCCTCAGCAAGTTGGGTACTCATTTTACTGACCTTGGAAGGATGGAAGGCTGAGTCAACCTCAAGCTGGCTACCTGAAAATCCAGCTTCTGCTGGGAATCGAACTCAGGTCGTGAGCAGAGCTTAGGACTGCAGTACTGCAGCTTTAACACTCTGTGCCACGGGGCTCTTTTAAAATGACAGCAAAAAAGATATCCACTCAGTGGACCCCAGTAGCAAACTTGCTGTTTATTTCATGCATGGGACAGCCATATAATCAGTGGAATGTAATACCATATATGAAATTGGGAGGAGGGGCGGGATATGTAGCACATTCATTGCAAGGCATGGTATAATAAGAAGAGCCAGAGCAGCAAGGTTAGATATATGGGATGCACAAAAGAAGTCCCACCAAACAGGATGAAAAATGAACTTCCAGGCTGAAAAAACAAAGGCAAGAGAAGGCACTTAACATGTTAGTTTGCCATGTCCAATTACTGAATTAATCTGAATATTCATCCCAAGTGTTTTGTAATTTGCTGGTCAGTATGGACATAAACTTTTCTTCAAACCACTGTAACTCGAACAGTATAAACACAACTTTCAGCATTGCCTACATCAATTTCAAGATACTTTTTATATAGGTCAGTTGCTGGTTTCAACCCAGAACCAACCCAGGGTAAACTCATTATTTACACAAGCCCTCCATCTTGACCTCTGGGATTAGAAAAGGCTACCAGTAAACTCAAAGCACATCACAGTACACAAAGTATAAAAGATGATACATATTGTTTCTGTGTATCAAATAAATGAGTTTCCTCCTTGAGGCATTGTGCGTTCCAAGGGCTCAGTAGCATTTACAATTTTTTTAAAAAAAAAAAATAATTAAATTGGGCATTTTATATCATGGTATATATTTTAAATAGCAATTACCATAAATTTCTTCTCAATTTCATTTTCAATAATATCAGAAGGATTTTATATATTTGTGCCTATTGCCAAGCCAGTATAAATGTTTTCAGAACGAACCATTCCAAATATTGGGCTCAATGTCACTTCATACATAGTGCCGTAAAAGTAATTGGGGGGAGGGGCATTGGCAAGTAGTGACTGGAAGCCAGGGGCAACTTCTCAGGGTCAAAGTCAAATGGGATGCAGAGAGAATCCTTTTGCCTGTAGCTGTTATCTTTGCTGCAAAATGGATGGAATCCATAGAGGAATCTACAAGGAAGACTATTCGGAGAATCTTTTTTTTTAAATGTCACACTCTTTAGAGAAATCCATGTTCCTTGAGGCTATTTCCTGGCCATAAAAAGATAATCTCTACAAAGAGAGAATTAGTAGTTGAACCCTTAGAGCCCCTGAGGGTGCTTCAATTTTTTAAAAGGATATGACTCAATGTATTTATCTGGGGCTACCCATTCATGATTAACAGATTTTGAAAAGGTTCAGGAAAGGCAGTGATGACGAACTTAGATGAAACCTGATCCTATGGAATATCCTGCTAAATTTCTTTCTTCCTTTTTGGTCTTACCTGATGATTCTAGAATTCTAACCACCTTAGAAAAAAGTCTGCCAAAATTTCAGAGGAGAAAGGCGGTTTTGCGTAGCCTGCTCCTGGTTTGTTTCCAAACAATTCTCTCTTTACCAGGGAGAAACAAGGTTGGATTGTTCAATGAGGGTACGAGATAGGCTGCTACTTTGGCCTTTGTAGACAGGCTATCTTGAGGCAGTCTGTTCTTGGGATCTTAAGATGCATTAATGGGTCTCTGTGTTTCCATATTCCTTTTGTGAGAATGGCAGCTGGAATTCATAGAGAATCTATGATCCTTTTCTGATTTGCACCATTTTTATTATCCCACATGGACACCTTAACCTACCTTATGAGGGCAGTGTTGTTTAGAGGGTTAGCTTGTCAGACTAGAATTTGGAGACCAAAGTTTGAATCCCTATTCTGCCTTGGAAGCTTGCTGGTTGGTTTTAGGCCATTTACAAACCCTCCACCTAACCTACCTCACAGGGTTGTTGTTAGGGTTGCCAACCTTGAGGAGGTGACTGGAGATCTCCTGGGATTACAATTTATCTCCAGGTGGAAGTGATCTGTTCACCTGGTGAATGGCTGCTTTGGAAGGTGGACACTATGGCATTATACTTCATTGAAGTCTCTCCCTTCCCCAAACCCCACCCTCCTCAGGCTCCACTCTTAAAATTTCCAGGTATTTTCTAACCCAAAGCTGGCAACCCTTGTGATGATAAAATGGAGGAAAGGAGATTGTAAGTTGCTTTGAGTCCTCACTGAGGAAAAAAAGTGAGGTATAAGTGAACTAAAGAAATTATACTATATTAGACCATTTGTAAAGCTCAGTATTATCTATTCAGACTCACTCAGGCTCTCCAGAGTTTGAGGTAGAGGTCTTTACTTCACTTATGTTGGAAGGAATGGAATGTGCTGTTGCTCAATGTTAGTGCATATATTGGGATCTCTCAGGGGAGGGTAACAAGGACTCACTAGATAGGGCACTTCTGGACCTTTCCTTCTGTCCATTCTGCTGCTGTTCTTAAGTTACCCAGAATCCTACTCTTAGGAGTTCCTTCCCTCCAGTCATTCCCTTCTCTCTCCTCATTTGTCCACCATGAGGGCTAGACATGCTTTCTGCAATCTCTCTACATCCTAGCTTAGTGAGAAGCATTTACTCTCCCTTTCCTGTCAAGTATGAAGTTTCTCACAATGAAGAACTTCTATTTCTTTTCTGACTAACACAAGCATCATTGTGAACTTACTCCTCAAGGATCCAGAACGTACATACAATTTTGCTGTACAAAACTCAGCTGTGCTTTCAATCTATTATCTGCTCCTTTCAACTGGAGATACTGGGTACTGAACCAGGAACCTTCTGCATGCTAAGCTGAAGCTCTATCAGTGAACTATGTCCCCTCAAGAGGATACAGAGCCTTGCACTTCTTTTATCACCCATCCCTTCATTCATGTGATTATATTTGATTTAGTCCTAAGAAAGTCATGATTCTCCAAGACAGCTAGCACCTCAGGTCCCATTATTACTCACTGCATCTTGAGGGAGATGTTTTACTCTTATACGGTAGACTGACATTTTCTAGCTGGTTCCTTCTCAGTCTCTGTAACATCTTCTGTTATAGTGAAACTATATTTTCCAATTAAGTCTCACACCCAAGTACATTGTATTTAGTTTATTCTTCAAAACCAACCCCTTTCTTTCTCTAAAGGGAAAGAAAGTTCTGCTCTTGTTTACCCCTGGATTCTTTCTTGGTATAAACAGGCAGACAAGGTTATAATGGGTTAAATTCCAAGGCAGGGGAGAGGGCAAAGGTGCTTCCATAGTATGTCAGAGGCAGTTGTAAACAGCATCAATTATTTACGTCACAGGTGGCTAACACCCAGTGAATCATAATGTTCTTAACAATTCTCTGGTCTCTGTGATAGTTATGTTTGCCTAGTGACAGGGCAGTGGCATGGGTGTTAGTCCTCTCAGAATCATAAATTACACTACCATAAGGAGGACAGGAGCATTTTATTATGGTGAAAGACTGCCCTACTGAAATAGAAAAGGACTCAAAGTTACTGAACTCTACAACTACAGCAGGTAATATTATACATATTTAGTAAATGCATAGCTTCTTTCTATAAATTAGGTGGGGATAAAGTAAAGAAGAAAAGAGACATGATATAGAAAAAAAGCATAAAATTTGTTTATGATTCCTGTATAAAAGACACTAATCTGAAAGACCATCAATATTAGGCTGCTTTTTTAATTTTTTTTTTTTTAAAAAATCTACCTTACATTACAGTGTAAGATACCCAAGAAAAAAACTTTTATGACAGACCAATTAATTTAACATACCTCATATAATGTTATCACACCATATGTTTGTACTGGCTCTCTCCACTGGAGGAAAATCTTCTCCTCAAAAGTACTTCCTTGAATAGACTCAAGTGGTACAGCACTTGGAACTAGTGGTTAGGGAGAAACACATTTTTAGAATTTTTGTATTGAAACTATATTAAGATCCACTAGCATATACTGAAAAATTTAAAAAAAGGATCTCCTCTGATCAGTTTTTTTATCACTTTAGATGGCTTTCAGAGATTCCACATAAAAGGGAACACTGCAGTAGGACAAACTAAGTCCAGTGATCCATGAAAGCAGGGCAAAAATCCCTGAATTCTGGTCAGTTCCACTAATTCTTAGATGCAGAGAGAGTGCAGAAATATATTCGTAACAATAGGAAACTTAATGTTTGATAATCTTAGGATGCTGAATTCCTTGCTCAGTTACAGAATAATTAGTAAATTATGGCATATATAAATACATATGTCTCTTATGCACAGGTGGAAAGGATTATATTTCACAGTGCTATACTTTTCCTAGCCCTTGTCCAATGTCCATAGTATGGTTATGAAGGATGGAGGTGGATGTGCTGAAAAGATTAATTTTCTATATTCATCCTTTTTGGAGTAAAAAATGAGAAGAGAATTGGGCATGCCTGTGCCAGAGTAGGAATCTGCACAACTTTCCCCCATTCTCCAAATACTAGAAAAGAAACTCATGCCATGGCTGCAAAGAGAAAGAAAGACTTGCTCAAAAGAGGAGCATTCAGCATGGAAGTAACTGGAAACATAATTAACTTTTAAAAACAATACAAAAAGTGTGGCTATAGCTGGTACAACATTATATGGTCTGTCACTGTGATGACATTGGCATATAAGGTAAATCACAATTGTGGTACTGTTGAGAAGGGAGCATTGCATTTAACCAGCAAATCTGAATTGGTCTTGAGTGCTGGATTCTCTACAATAGTGGAATAACATTGAAAAAAATCCCACAGTGAATCACTCACAAATACACTGCAATCTTTCAAAAAATAAAACCATCACCATCATTTCTCAGCATGAAACCAGAAAAATACATCAAATATTCTCTAGTTTAACAGCAGCTACTATTAAGAATGGAATAAAACATGCCAATCCAGAGCACGCCACAGTCTTAATTAACCTGAACTGACATTTCTTCAGTGAAATCTTATTGAACCACAACATGGGAAATTTCACCTCTGCTTAGAATTAAGTCTCCAACTTGCAGATATCTTGAGGCAACCAACCTGGGTTTACAAATTTATGAATATATATTCACTGCTGAATGTTTTATTAATCTCATAATACATTACAATTATATATTGATATATACAATTATATAGCTATAGATGATATTAAAAAAACAAAATGGTATGAATTTTTCCCCCTTCAGGTCTTATTGGAAAACCTCTTTTAATACTACAAACACAATGTCAGATTCACTGCAATACATTTAGTAAAATATGAGTGTTTTTTTTAAACTGACAATTTAAAAACCAATGTTAAATGCCGCATTTTTACTTCAATCAAATTTTATAATTATTTAGGCATTTTATATCCTGTCTTTCTGTTCTAAGGGCACTATGGCAGCATACAATAAAAAAGCCAGAGTACAATTTGTACAGAGTACAAAGAAAACTTTTAGTAGCCATCAGAAATCCGGCCCACTGGAGACTATCCCTTTTGTCAGGTGATTTGCCTTTTTGTTTCATGCCTTGAGATTCTTAAAGCATCCTGAAATTAGGGGGCTAACTCCTGGAGCAGACCTCTGATACCTTTCCATTCCAACTGCACCTGTACCTCCTGAAAAACTACTCCTAAGCATTAAGAAGCTATAACTTTAAGAAGAAGATGATATTGGATTTACATCCTGCCCTCTGATCTGAATCTCAGAGTGGTTCACAATCTCCTTTATCTTCCTCTCCCACATCAAACACCCTGTGAGGTGGGTGGGGCTGAGAGGACTCTCACAACAGCTGCCCTTTCAAGGACAACCTCTGCCAGAGCTATGGCTAACCCAAGGCCATTCCATCAGGCGCAAGTAGAGGAGTAGGGAATCAAACCCGGTTCTCCCAGATAAGTCCGTACACTTGACCACTACACCAAACTGGCTCTCAACTCAAGAGGAACATCTTCCTTCTCTGCACAAGTAGAAGTGCTTTCTACTCATGCAACAGCACCAAACTAGTTACACTGTTTATTTTTTAAAAATTAAACTTCAGTGGGAATGTAATACATGCTTCTTTGTTAAATTTGAATGTTCTTATAAAATTCAATTAAATACCCTTTTTCAAACTTTTGAAATTAATTACTAATTTCTGATGTAAAAGAAAATAGAGAAAAACTGATAATTCCAAGGCAAGCAATATAAAAATAGTAAGCAATATATTTAAAAATCCTATATAGTCAGTGAATTATGACTAATTACCAGGGGTGGAATTCTAGCAGGAGCTCCTTTGCATATTAGGCCACACACCCCTGATGTAGCCAATCATCCAAGAGCTTACAAGGCTCTTTTTTGTAAGCTCTTGAGGACTGGCTACATCAGGGGGATGTGGCCTAATATGCAAAGAAGCTCCTGCTAGAATTCCATCCCTGCTGATTACTATCAACCCTACAACATCTACATTTCCTTCTCATAGAGAAATGACAAGAATTTCTAGCAATTCTTAAGAATATCCTTTGTAACTTCTGGGTTTCTGTCCAGAAATTTATTTATTTACATTAGACTTTTATCCCGCCCTCTCCGCAAGCGGACTCAGGGCGGCTTACAACAGTCGTTTACACGATTTAAAACAATAAGTCAATAAAATCTATAAAACATTAATACAATTAAAATTTAAAAACTATTCCACGGTGCTGTACCATTACTATGTTGGCAGTTCTGCTTTTCAGACGGTTGGTCACCGGGAACTCTAGCTGATGTCAGGTGGCAGCTCTCTCTCAGTTTAAGCATTGAAGGCCTGTCGAAACGATTCGGTCTTACAGGCCCTGCTGAATGTAGGAAGGTCCCACAGGGCCCTTATGGCCTCCGGGAGAGCATTCCATAACTCTGGTGCTGCCACTGAGAAGGCCCTGGCTCATGTCAAACGCAACCTGGCCTCCTTTGGTCCAGGGGTGGACAGCAGATTTTTTGTCCCTGAACGCAGTGCTCTCTGGGGGATATTTGGGGAAAGGCGGCCCTGCAGATAAACAGGTCCCTGACCATAAAGGGCTTTAAAGGTCAATACCAACACCTTGAAACGGATTCAGAACACAATAGGTAGCCAGTGCAGCTCTTTCAGCACTGGCTGAATGTGCTCCCATCGAGGGAGCCTCATCAACAGCGTTCTGCACTAACTGTAGTTTCTGAGTCAGTGTCAAGGGTAGCCCCATGTAGAGAGCATTACAGTGACCGTAGCATGAATTACCATTGATGTCATTGTGCTCCAGAAAAGGAGCCAGCTGCCGCGCCCACCGAAAATGAAAAAAGGTGGAATAGTGGCTGCTACCTGGGCCTCCATTGTAAGGGAGGACTCAGGGAGCACGCCCAAGCTCTTGACCTTAGGGGCCAGTATCAATGGCACCCCATCTAGAGCCGGCAGCTGGACCCCTCCCCTTGGACCACCCCGGCTCAGATAGAGAAACTTGTCTTCGTTGGATTCAATTTCAGCCAACTTAGCCTGAGCCAGGATGCTACGGCTTGAAGAGCCAGGTTCAGATTTTCCGGGGTACAGTTGGACTGGCCACCCATCAATAGATAGAGCTGGGTGTCATCTGCATATTGGTGACAACCCAGTCCATACCTCCTGACAATCTGGGAAAGGGGGCGCATATTGATGTTAAATAACATCGGGGACAGAACCGCACCCTGAGGCACACCACATGTGAGTGAGTGCCTCTGGCATGACTCCTCCCCTATTACCACCCTTTGTCCCCGATCTTGGAGAAAGGAGGTCAACCACTGTAAGGCAGACCCCTGAATCCCCACATTGGCTAAGCAGCCAGTCAGTAGCTGATGATCAACCATATCAAAAACGACTGACCACTGTAAGGCGGACCCCTGAATCCCCACATCGGCTAGGCAGCCAGTCAGTAGCTGATGATCAACCATATCAAAAGCGACTGACAGGTCCAATAATAGCTGGGCACGAGGTCACAGATGCAATCCGGGATGCAAAGTAATTCTTCTTTGTGGCCTGGACTGCCATCTCATAGGTCCGCATAAATGACCTATAGGATATTCTCGTAGCTTCATCACGAGTATGTCGCCAATGTCTCTCTAGTTGTCTTAATCACCGTTTTATTGATCGCAGCTCCAGGGTATACCATGAAGCAGATCGTGGATGAAGAGGACATCAGGGAGCAATCTCGTCGATGGCCATGGAAAGCTGGCTATTCCAATTCTCCACCAGTTCATCCAACGAGTTGCCAGAGGGCCAGGGATCCCGCATAGCCATTTGAAGCTGCAAAGGGTCCATCTGGCTATGTGGGTGAGCTAAAACTTGCTCACCACCTAGACGGGGTAGAGGTGGTGTATTCACACGAACCCTCAGGGCATAGTGGTCAGACCATGGCACCGCCTTGGCAGAAATCTGATCCACTCCAACTCCCGCCACAAAGATTAGGTCTAATGTATGCCCAGCCTGGTGCATGGGCACTGTTACATATTGGGAGAGTCCCAGTGCTGCCATGGAAAGCACTAGGTCCGTCTCCCAAGTGGAAGCTGTGTCCTCGGCATGGACATTGAAGTCACCCAAGACTATAAGACGAGGGTGCTCCAATGCCCAGCCTGCTACAGCCTCCATCAGGGATGGTAGGGCACTGGCTGGTGCTCTAGGCGGACGATACACCAGCCAGATGTCATGGGTGCTGGGGACCCTTCAGAGGAAGTTGAGTCTGATGAGGAAACTGTGCCCCTGCCACCTGCACCAGTGCCCCTGCCTCCTGCTGGAGAAGATCCCAGCCCCCCTGCCTCGCCCTCTCGGGTGGCTCGTGTGCGTGACCGCCTCCGGCAGGACCTCAGGGATCGGAGGAGGGCGGCACGCTCACAAGCAAGACGCTCCCTGAGCCCTGAGTTCTGAGAGGATTCTGGCCCTTCTAAGAGCAAGGATGCTTGAGTGGTAACAGGATCCTGGCTGCCTCCCTGAGCCAGCAATTAGCCCAAACGGGCAACAGCCAGCAGAGGGCTATATAGCTGTGGGCTTTGGGAGGAAGCTTTGTGGAAGCAACTAGTCATCTCCCTGACATTCTAGCATCCACTCCGGCTTGACTTTGGTTCCTGACTCCCTGACTTTGGCTTTGGACTTCTGGACTCCCTGACCTCGGCTTCTGGACCTCAGACCTGCGATACTTCTACAGTGATTCGGATTTGGCGCCTCGGACCCTCCTGCTTACTGGCTACAGACCTCGGACTGCCTCTGGACTTTGCCTGACCCGGCCCCAGCCGTGACAGATTGCTTCCACCGACAAACACCCACTCCACAGGATGGATGCTGAAGCAAGTGAAACCACAGAACTACTGGCTGCGCTCCAAGCCCAGGTACAGCAGCTAACACAGGCAGTAGTGCACTTGCAGCAACAACCTGCGGCCAGTGCTCCAGCCAAGTGCCCAGTTCCCCCACCTGACAGATTTGGGGGTGCCGTGGAAGAATTTCCTGCCTTCCTAGCACAGTGTCGGCTGTACTTTGAACTGAGAGCACGGGACTTCCTCAATGACAAAACCAAGGTGTGTTTCGTCATCAGTCTGTTAAAGGGGCAGGCGGCCAAATGGGCCACACCCTTACTGGTCGCGTCCTCTCCCCTACTGACTGATTACCAGGGGTTTGAGGCCCACCTGTCTGCTGCTTTCTCAAACCCAGTCCAAGCAGCCACAGCTAACCGGAAGATCAGGGCACTGAAACAAGGCAACTCCTCGGTGGCTCAATATGCCACTGAATTCAAGCTCCTGACCCAGGACTTGGCGTGGAATGAGGCTGCCCAGATGGACCAGTTTACTGAGGGGTTGGCAGAGGAGGTCCTGGATGAACTGGCCAGGGTGGAGCAGCCACCCACGCTCCAAGAACTTATCACCCTCTGCCTCCGCATCGATGGCCGCCTGGAAAGTCGCCGCCAAGCCAAGACCAGAGGGCGCCAGCTCCCTGCGCCGTGCTACCTGGCTCCTCGCCCGTCCCCAGCTAGTACCAGCACCAAGGACGAGCCTATGCAGCTTGGAGCTGCTCGACCCCGCCTGACCCCAGAGGAAAAGACCAGACGCCGCACGCAGAATCTGTGCCTCTACTGCGGCACGGCAGGCCACTATGCCTCTGGCTGCCCCGCTAAGCATCGGATACCTGGACCTTCGCTGCCACCGCCGCCAAAAGGGCAGCCCCAGGCGTAAGTGGACCCCCCAGCCTGGGGCGACTAGCTGGGTCCTCCGAACAGCGGGCTGATACCCCAGGGCCATTCCTGCTACCAGTCAAACTCCGTCTGCCTGACGAACGCTGGCTGTTCGTGTATGCCATGCTGGACTCGGGAGCGGCCCACTGTTTTATAGATGCCGCCTTTGTGAAGCAGCACCAGATCCCTGTGCAGACAAAAGGGATTCCGTCGCTGGTGGAGGCTATTGACGGGCGCCTCCTCCGTTCTGGCCCCGTCACCCAGGAGACCTGTCCCATCACCTTCCACATCCAGCAGCACCAAGAACAGCTGCGGTTTGATGTCGCCCGCATGCCTCGCTTCCCGCTGATTCTAGGCCTTTCCTGGCTGAAGCTGCACAACCCCATCGTGGACTGGGCCCAGCAGGAACTACGCTTCCGAGACCCATGCCCCCATCTGACTCCTCCCCCCACTCTAGCAGCTGGCATCCCAAGTGGTGGTCCTCAGCTCCCTCAGAAGTATGTGGACTTTGCTGATGTCTTTGAAGAGACAGGAGCTGATCAGCTTCCCCCTCACCGGCCCTACGACTGTGCCATTGATTTGGTACCTGGGGCACCACTCCCGGTGGGGCGTCTGTACCCAATGTCGGAGCCGGAGTTGGCAGCTCTGCGAGACTTCCTGGACAAGAACCTGAAACGCGGATTCATCCGACCCTCAACCTCTCCCCTATCTGCTCCAGTGCTCTTCGTGAAGAAGAAAAGTGGGGAGCTCCGGCTGTGCAATGACTACCGGGCCCTGAACAAGATCACCATCCGCGACCGGTACCCTCTACCACTGATCCCTGAACTCTTGGATCGCCTAAAGGGGGCCCAAATCTACACCAAGCTGGACCTCCGTGGAGCGTACAATTTGGTGCGCATACGGCCCGGAGACGAATGGAAGACCGCGTTTGGGACCCGATACGGGCAGTACGAGCACCTGGTAATGCCCTTCGGACTGACCAATGCCCCCGCTGTCTTCCAGAGGTTCATGAATGACATATTCCGGGACCTGCTCGACCGCTTCGCGATCATATACCTGGATGACATCCTAATTTACTCCCGCAATCCTGCCCAGCACGCCGAGCACGTCCGCCAGGTCCTGCAGCGCCTACGAGCCCATGGTCTCTACGCCAAGCTGGAGAAGTGCGACTTCGACCTGCGCTCCGTCGAGTTCCTTGGGCACATCGTGTCACCGCAGGGGATCCTCATGGACCCGAAAAAAGTAGAAGCGGTCCTGACCTGGCAGGCTCCTCAGAATCGCAAAGACCTGCAGCGGTTCCTCGGTTTTGCCAACTACTATCGGCAATTCATCCCGGCCTACGCATCCCTGACCACACCCCTGACTCAACTACTCCGCCCCAAAGAACCCTTCCACTGGTCCCCAGAGGCCGATAACGCCTTCTCCACCCTGAAGACTCGCTTTGCCACCGGGCCACTCCTGAGATACCCCGACCCCCAGCTTCCCTTTACGGTGGAAGCTGATGCCTCCAACGTGGCCCTGGGAGCAGTGCTGTCCCAGCGCGAGGAGCCGTCCCAGCCACTACAGCCCTGCGCCTATTACTCGCGGCAGCTCACTGCTGCAGAGAGGAACTATACCATCTGGGAGAGGGAGTTGCTCGCGATCAAGGCGGCGTTTGAGGTTTGGCGACATTACCTCGAAGGGGCTCGCCACCCTGTTCAAGTGCTCACCGATCACCGGAACTTGGAACACCTCCAGACCACCCGCCGTCTCAACCAGCGCCAGATCCGGTGGTCCCTATTTTTCTCTCGCTTCGACTTCCGGATCTCCTACATCCCCCATACCCAGAACCGGAAAGCAGACGCGCTCTCCCGGAAACCGGAATACGCCCCTGCCTCAACTGAGACCGCGCCCGCTGCTCCAATCCTGCCGCCCTCAGTATTTGCAGCCACCTCCACTTCACCAGCACTCGTGGAGGACATTCGGGCTAGCCAGGCCAATGATCCCTGGGTCCAGCAACACCTCCAGGCTCTCCAAGATGACCCAACAGGGGAGTTCACGACTCGAGGCGGCCTCTTGTTACACCGCGAACGCCTCTATGTGCCGCCCGGGCCCTTGCGGGCAGAAGTGCTACGCCTGACCCACGACTCGTTACCCGCCGGGCACTTTGGACAGCATAAGACCACCCACTTGCTGACAAGGGAATTCTGGTGGCCACGAGTTCGCGCTGATGTTGCCCGCTATGTCAGCTCCTGTGACGTCTGCCGACGGGCCAAAGACATCCCAGCCAAACCCTCAGGGTTGCTGCAGCCCTTGCCCACATCTTCAGGACCCTGGGATACCATCTCGATGGACTTCATCACGGAACTTCCACGCTCCAAGGGTCAGACTTGTATCTGGGTGGTCGTCGACCTATTTACCAAGATGGCCCACTTTGTTCCGTGCCCGAAACTCCCCACAGCTCAGGAGACGGCCCAGCTTTACCTGCAACACATCTTTCGTCTGCATGGACTCCCAGCCCATCTGATCTCCGATCGGGGCCCTCAGTTCTCCTCTCGGTTCTGGCAAGCCCTCCATTCCAGCCTGGGTACTCGAGTGCACCTGTCCTCGGCCTACCACAATGTCGGAGCCGGAGTTGGCAGCTCTGCGAGACTTCCTGGACAAGAACCTGAAACGCGGATTCATCCGACCCTCAACCTCTCCCCTATCTGCTCCAGTGCTCTTCGTGAAGAAGAAAAGTGGGGAGCTCCGGTTGTGCAATGACTACCGGGCCCTGAACAAGATCACAAGATCACCATCCGCGACCGGTACCCTCTACCACTGATCCCTGAACTCTTGGATCGCCTAAAGGGGGCCCAAATCTACACCAAGCTGGACCTCCGTGGAGCGTACAATTTGGTGCGCATACGGCCCGGAGACGAATGGAAGACCGCGTTTGGGACCCGATACGGGCAGTACGAGCACCTGGTAATGCCCTTCGGACTGACCAATGCCCCCGCTGTCTTCCAGAGGTTCATGAATGACATATTCCGGGACCTGCTCGACCGCTTCGCGATCATATACCTGGATGACATCCTAATTTACTCCCGCAATCCTGCCCAGCACGCCGAGCACGTCCGCCAGGTCCTGCAGCGCCTACGAGCCCATGGTCTCTACGCCAAGCTGGAGAAGTGCGACTTCGACCTGCGCTCCGTCGAGTTCCTTGGGCACATCCTCATGGACCCGAAAAAAGTAGAAGCGGTCCTGACCTGGTAGGCTCCTCAGAATCGCAAAGACCTGCAGCGGTTCCTCGGTTTTGCCAACTACTATCGGCAATTCATCCCGGCCTACGCATCCCTGACCACACCCCTGACTCAACTACTCCGCCCCAAAGAACCCTTCCACTGGTCCCCAGAGGCCGATAACGCCTTCTCCACCCTGAAGACTCGCTTTGCCACCGGGCCACTCCTGAGATACCCCGACCTCCAGCTTCCCTTTACGGTGGAAGCTGATGCCTCCAACGTGGCCCTGGGAGCAGTGCTGTCCCAGCGCGAGGAGCCGTCCCAGCCACTACAGCCCTGCGCCTATTACTCGCGGCAGCTCACTGCTGCAGAGAGGAACTATACCATCTGGGAGAGGGAGTTGCTCGCGATCAAGGCGGCGTTTGAGGTTTGGCGACATTACCTCGAAGGGGCTCGCCACCCTGTTCAAGTGCTCACCGATCACCGGAACTTGGAACACCTCCAGACCACCCGCCGTCTCAACCAGCGCCAGATCCGGTGGTCCCTATTTTTCTCTCGCTTCGACTTCCGGATCTCCTACATCCCCCATACCCAGAACCGGAAAGCAGACGCGCTCTCCCGGAAACCGGAATACGCCCCTGCCTCAACTGAGACCGCGCCCGCTGCTCCAATCCTGCCGCCCTCAGTATTTGCAGCCACCTCCACTTCACCAGCACTCGTGGAGGACATTCGGGCTAGCCAGGCCAATGATCCCTGGGTCCAGCAACACCTCCAGGCTCTCCAAGATGACCCAACAGGGGAGTTCACGACTCGAGGCGGCCTCTTGCTACACCGCGAACGCCTCTATGTGCCGCCCGGGCCCTTGCGGGCAGAAGTGCTACGCCTGACCCACGACTCGTTACCCGCCGGGCACTTTGGACAGCATAAGACCACCCACTTGCTGACAAGGGAATTCTGGTGGCCACGAGTTCGCGCTGATGTTGCCCGCTATGTCAGCTCCTGTGACGTCTGCCGACGGGCCAAAGACATCCCAGCCAAACCCTCAGGGTTGCTGCAGCCCTTGCCCACATCTTCAGGACCCTGGGATACCATCTCGATGGACTTCATCACGGAACTTCCACGCTCCAAGGGTCAGACTTGTATCTGGGTGGTCGTCGACCTATTTACCAAGATGGCCCACTTTGTTCCGTGCCCGAAACTCCCCACAGCTCAGGAGACGGCCCAGCTTTACCTGCAACACATCTTTCGTCTGCATGGACTCCCAGCCCATCTGATCTCCGATCGGGGCCCTCAGTTCTCCTCTCGGTTCTGGCAAGCCCTCCATTCCAGCCTGGGTACTCGAGTGCACCTGTCCTCGGCCTACCACCCACAGACAGATGGCCAGACAGAGCGCACCAATGCCACGCTAGAGCAATATCTCCGCTGTTACACCTGTTACCAGCAGGATGACTGGACCACTCTATTGCCCCTAGCGGAGTTTGCATACAACAACGCGGTCCATTCATCCACCCAAATGACCCCGTTTGCTGCAACCTACGGGTACCACCCTCGGTTCTTCCCAGCGATCCTACCACCCACGAATGTCCCCGCCGTCGATGCCTACCTGCAAGAACTCCGTGCCAGCCAAGACTTGCTCCGAGAGCAGCTACAGCAAGCCAAGGAGGCATATAAACGGGCTGCGGACCGAAAGAGGCAAGAAGGCCCTCCAGTGCAGCCGGGGGATCAGGTGTGGCTCTCAACTCGCTACCTGCGCCGGCCTGGTCGGTCTCACAAGCTGGATGCACGGTTCATTGGACCCTACCCCGTCGTTGAACAAATAAACCCCGTCGCCTTCAGGCTCCAGTTGCCACCCCACCTCCGCATTCACCCCGTGTTTCATCGCTCCCTCCTTGTTCCGGCTGCACCCCCTGACCCAGCTCGGACTCCTTCCCCACCGCCGCCACCACCAGTGTTGGTGGATGACGAGGAAGAATATGAGGTGCGCCAGATCCTGGACTCCCGGTACCATCGTGGAGGCCTCCAGTACCTGGTGGACTGGGAGGGATACGGCCCAGAAGACCGGTCTTGGGAGCCCGAGGACAATCTTCATGCCCCGGACTTGGTGCACCAGTTCCACAACGACCACCCCGACCTTCCAGGTCCCTCGACGGAGGGGGGCCCTGGGGGGGGGGATAGTGTCATGGGTGCTGGGGACCCTTCAGAGGAAGTTGAGTCTGATGAGGAAACTGTGCCCCTGCCACCTGCACCAGTGCCCCTGCCTCCTGCTGGAGAAGATCCCAGCCCCCCTGCCTCGCCCTCTCGGGTGGCTCGTGTGCGTGACCGCCTCCGGCAGGACCTCAGGGATCGGAGGAGGGCGGCACGCTCACAAGCAAGACGCTCCCTGAGCCCTGAGTTCTGAGAGGATTCTGGCCCTTCTAAGAGCAAGGATGCTTGAGTGGTAACAGGATCCTGGCTGCCTCCCTGAGCCAGCAATTAGCCCAAACGGGCAACAGCCAGCAGAGGGCTATATAGCTGTGGGCTTTGGGAGGAAGCTTTGTGGAAGCAACTAGTCATCTCCCTGACATTCTAGCATCCACTCCGGCTTGACTTTGGTTCCTGACTCCCTGACTTTGGCTTTGGACTTCTGGACTCCCTGACCTCGGCTTCTGGACCTCAGACCTGCGATACTTCTACAGTGATTCGGATTTGGCGCCTCGGACCCTCCTGCTTACTGGCTACAGACCTCGGACTGCCTCTGGACTTTGCCTGACCCGGCCCCAGCCGTGACACCAGATTGCTAAACTCTCCCCTACATCCCACACCAGGCCAGCACATTCTATGCCTACGATCTTTGGCGGAGGGAGCGCCCTGAAGGAGCAATCCTCCTGTATGAAAATAGCCACCCCTCCCCCCACCCGCTAGTCCGAACCTGATGAAGAACGGAGAACCCAGGGGGGGCTACTTGGGAGAGAGCCACTGTCTCCCCATCTCGCACCCAGGTCTCCGTCACGCAAGCCAGGTCCATGTCCCGTCTGATAAAAAAATCCTGCAGGACTGAGGTTTTATTATTTATGGATCTGGCGTTGCACAGTATCAGGGACGGAGGCACGTGTTTCCACTTGGCCCTTCTACCTGCTATCTTTGGGATGGGACACAGGCTGGAAGGGGAACAAAATGATGCAGTGACACTGGAGTCATGTTTCACATGTCCCTGCCCTCCAGCCCTCCTGCCAGTTTCTAGGCTTGGTGTGGCAAAGTTCTAGGTAGCTGACTCCCAATTAAATATACCTAACTTAATATAGAATGATATATTTGTCTTCAAATTAAGGATATTTCTGTGCATCCCTGCATGAGGAACACATTAGTTTTACAGTAAAATCTGTTGCTTCTAAGCACAGAAAACTGTGTACTTCAAAATGGTTTAGATTATGTAAAGGGTTTATATTTATCTGAAAAAAACCTGTATGTTATTGAAACCAAACAATGCTCTTTTGCTCAGAAAATGCGGCAATTATAAAACTGGAGACTTCATTTAAACCAATTTTTCCTTGGAAATCAAAATTATGTTTTGTGTCACTGGTTAACATAGCCTTGATATAAATAAATCCACGCTATTAAAGAAAAAATACCTTTTCAGTTCTAGCCCTATATGGAATATTCACTGATTTTCTATAGTTAATAGTATAGGAACACTAAAACAAGTTGAGCCTAATTATCTTGCACTGTAGTAAAGACTCATTCATGTGTTATATGACTTGCAGCAGCCACTAGTACTTCAGAGGAAGTTTAGTATTGGAGGCATAAAGATGGGAAATCAGTGATATGGGAAGTGGGCAATATATCCAATGTGAAAATAAAGATACATTTTCACCATCAGAAGAATTCCTGTAACATATTTCTTATGATAGCTAAAGCCTGACTCCATAGAAGATCTGTACACTAGCACATTCATAGTGTATTACCTAAAGTAAGAGAAATTTAACATTAAAAAAAAATTCAGAGGTGTAATATGTCTGCTAGGGTTTTATCAAGGTATAAAACACCATCAACATCTAGAAATTTTGCCATTCTTACATTCTATTTGTAAGGACTAAAGTTCTAAAGTAGCAACTAACTTCATGCTGGTAAAATAATGTCCTTTCCCAATGCGTTCCTTTAACAACATGGTTAACAACCATACAAGTGACATACTTCCATGGAGCTCAAGTGTCATCTGTGTGGTTGCTAACAACACTATCAAAACAAGCCAGTGGAACAGAAGCCTTTAGATATTCTTTTGTCATCATGGGAGCAACTGCAGAAGAACCTGCAGCCATGTTGGATGTTTAAAAAGGGGGTCTATGCGAATAATTTTTATTGTTTGTTTTATGACTGCTGAGGTTTCCAATCTTTTTTTGCTATTATTGCTGACAAAAGATTAAAAAGACTAATACTGTACCTGTTATTTCAAACAATTTCTAAAATATATAATTTTTTTTTACCATATTGATTATATGTGGAAAAATATTTGTGCTTTCCTGAGATTCTAGAGTCTCTGGAAAAATTACATAGTTTTTCAACACAGAGCATTTGACTAGCGATGAGACTTTAGCAGAGTTTCTCTGCTAAAAGAAAAATGTTAATTTCAATGGAATTAGGGATATTGCCTTTAAAGAGGCACCCCATCTTTAACATACTTGTTCGTTTTGACTAGCAATATTCCTAGCTATGTTACAAACAAATATAGACAACTTGCATTACGTTTGGCACATATAATTTAGGGCTGAAAAAGAGCTGCTATTTGTGAAAAAGTTAGGTAGATGACTGGTAAAAACTACTCCATTGATTTTTCAAAAGGATGCATTAAAATGGAGTCAAATTGTTCATTCATATATAGTGCCATTCCCTCTCTCTTACTTGGCTTTGTGATGTGGTCTTCTAGCTAAAGGTGGTAAGCTACAGAACGTTGTGATATCAAGTTCACAGAGTGAATCCTGAGTAGCTGAGATCCCTACTCTGAGTCAAACTAGGCTTCCCAACCCTCCTGCCCTGGCGGGGGACCCCTGAATTTTCAGCCTCCTCCCCCGCTCTTAAAAAATCTGGGGGCGAGGGGAGAGAGAACATACTTGTAGGCATCATGTTGTTTTTACAGCTTGGGATCCGTTTTTAAAATGTGTCCCTTTAAGGCTGCACAGGAAACAGGAAGGACCCCTCCCTTTCTTTTCCTGTGCAGCCTTGCTTTTCACAGCGAGCAAATTCTGCTGGAAGAAGACCAAGTACGGTAAGTATTTGTGTGTGTGTGTGAGAGAGAGAGAGGGAGGGGGCAGGGAGGGGGGATTCCCTGGTATGGAGGCCCTCCCCCCCTTTAGAAAGCATGGGGGGGAGGGAAATGTCTACTAGGCATTCTATTATTCCCTATGGAGAACGATTCCCATAGAGAATAATAGGGAATTGATCCATGGGTATTGGGGGCTCTGGGGGGGCTATTTTTTGAGGTAGAGGCACCAGATTTTTAGTATAGAGCTAGTGCCTCTCCCCAAAATACCCCCCAAGTTTCAAAAATATTGGACCAGAGGGTCCAATTCTATGAGCCCCAAAAGATGGTGCCCCTATCCTTAATTATTTCCTATGGAAGAAAGGCATTTAAAAAGGCGTGCTGTCCCTTTAAATGTGATGGCCAGAACTCCCTTGGAGTTCAAATATGCTTGTCACATCCTTGTTCCTGGCTCCACCCCCAAAGTCTCCTGGCTCCACCCCCAAAGTCCCCAGATTTTTCTTTAATTGGACTTGGCAACCCTAAGTCAAACATAGCCATCTTATTAAATAATTGGCCATCAAAGCACCAGCAGATTAGGATTTAAACAGGCAGTGATTCACATGTCAAATCTCAGCATCCTTTAAAACTAGATAGCTCTTCTCACTCTAAAAAACTTTAAAAAGTATGATTATGCAAATATAAACATTGCTAAATATATTTACATTCATATTAAATGTGTTCAGTCAAAAATTAAATTTTAAAATTTACCATCTTCGTCTGTCTGTACCACAATTTCTTGGCTTTCTTTCCGACCTTCAGGATTCATAAGAACAAGTTTTACACTGACATTAGTATATGGGGATAGATTAATAATGGTATGCTGAGGATGTGAATTGTCAGTATCCCAGCTCACTTCTTCTCTGACTTGTTCTTGTCCCCCAGTTTGGTAACGGTAATGGACCGTGAGGTTGTACCTATGGCAACGAGTTACATTGTAGCCAAAAGGCTCCCAGGTGATAGTGATTTGCCGGGATTTAATATCTACAACCTCCAGTTTTCTTGGACCTCGGACAGGATCTGTAAAAAGAAGGAAATTAATTTTAATGTTAGTACTTGTAGATGCTATACTCTGAATAAATATCTTACGTTTGGCTGTGAAGCTATATACTTTTAAGAAGAGGACCACATATTTCCAGGCATTTATAGCTCAATATGAACTGACTTGAAGAAGAGGAATAAAATTGACATAACAATTTCATTAAAAGTGGTTAATAATGATAAAGGAAACATAGGAATGGGAAAAAAGGAACATAGGCTTTGAAGCACAGATCCTGTGCATGTGCACACCTTCATGAGCTGACAAATACTATCAGTTCTAGCAAAAATTAGCCTCTCTTATTGGAGTAAGTTTCCCTGTTGGCTCTCAGGAGATATATGCAGATATTTGATTCAGCATAGATCACAGTATACAAAGTTTTGAGATTCGCCCTCGCCGCATACTTAGCACATGTAGTTGAAGGACATATTTTGTTTACTTGGGCATCATCACCAAGTCACAATCTGGCACAACTGCAAGCAATAAAAATTATTCAATTTCAAATTAGTTCAAAATTATGATTTTATGACTGTCTTCAAACTGCTGCCATGAAAACCAAACCTCTTTTCCTATTCATACTGAACAAATCAATTTGAGATCACAATGGGAAATTCAACAAAGGCTTCTATCCTATTATTGAATGGGCTAGAACTTGCTTACATGTCTAGTAAAATTCTTAGAAGACTGTCACCAGTGGAACTATTAAACAAATTTAACAATAATTTGATTTTTATTTCATATGAGAGCCTTCAACAAGATAAAAGACAATGACTAGTTTTATCTACTGCTTTGCTAGTTGAAATGCCAAGCAGAGTTTTAATGAGCTAGAAAGCTCTTATATATAAATAGATTAATATGCATCTTCCGGCTCATGTTTATTAATCAACATATCTTTACCAAGAATATTCTAAATATTTGCCTCAAGATTCCATCACATTTGGCTTCTAATAATTCCCTGCAAGCTTGCAATATTGTTCAAAGACATTATTCATTTTACCTTAAGCTTGCAAAAATATACTAAAATTGCAAGTTACATAGTCTTCAAAATCTACTGCTCCTATTTTCACAGTTCTATACTCATCAACGTTGCTTAAACATTTTGAAACTGGGCCTTTCTAAACTACTTTTCAGGATTGCTCACTTGCCCACCCAATGCTAACTATTTACTGGGCATAACTTGCCAGGAAAATTTATGGCTGAGGAACAGTTCTTATCATACTGACTCTAAAAATGCAAGAGAAAGGTGATGTCAGTGAGCCTAGTAATTAGTGAATGTGATGGGTAAGAAAACTGTAGTTATCAGCTGTGATGGACAGATTTAGATTCCGCCTTTCCCTAAGAGTGACCACTGAGAGCTGATGGAATGGCAGTTAGGAGAGGAGTTGGGAGTTGGCAGCTAGGGACCTGAGAGGGAAAAGAAGTTGTCTGATTGGGTGAAGCTCAGGCAAAGATCAACTTAAAGCTGCTTACTAAAAAAGTCAATTTGTAACAGATCCAAGATACTGGAACAGGGAAACAATTCAAAAGTTAAAGGGAAAACAAATGTTGTTAACCTCTGCCTTACTTTCTTCACTTGCTATGTTCAAACCAAATAAATGTTAACTCCTTGTTTGTTTAATCCTGTGGGCTTTGTGTATCAAGGAAAGAAGCACACACACACACACACAATACCTTGTATGTGTGTGTCAATGGATGGATGCATGGATAGGCAGACAGGCAGGCAGGCAGACCAATTCCCCACTAGGCTTGTTCTGGCATCGGAGCTCTTTTCCCTCCAATGCTTCCATCAGATTTCGCACAAGCTGCACCACCTCTTTCCTGTGGCAAGCAGAAACCAGTTTTCAGAGGATCTTGCTTGCTGCGGGAAAGAGCTGGAGTGAATCGCAGCCTTGAAGTAGCTTGTGCAAAATCCAACAGAAGCGTTGGGGGGGAAAGAGCTCCAACGCCAGAGCAAGTCTAGTGGGGAATCAGTCATAGATGGATGGATAGATGGATAAAAGTAAAGGTAGTCCCCTGTGCTAGCACCAGTCGTTTCTGACTCTGGGGTGACGTTGCTTTCACAATGATTTCACAGCAGACTTTTTATGGGATAGTTTGCCATTGCCTTCCCCAGTCATCTACACTTTCCCCACAGCAAGCTGGATACTCATTTTACCGACCTCGGAAGGATATATATAAAATAAGATACAAATTAATGATGGCAGTGTGTGAATGGAACACTGTTTGAGCCCCAACCCTAATAACTCTGTAAAGTGTTTGAGTGAGGGCCTGTTATTATGGAAGCGAAGTCTGGGGTACCCTGTCTGCTGATGTCTCTGTGAGTGTGAGAGAGGACCTGAGGTGTGAAATGGTTATGGCTTCCACTATATTTTAATAGCGAGGGTAGCAATCTGCATAACCTATGTGTAACCCAGAGCCTATATGTGAGAGAGATTTTAGAGGATAGTAGGCACTCTGTGTGAGTGGAGAAGGGGTGGCACACCAGCATCTTCTGTGAGTGACTTCAGAGAAAAAGGGGATTGTAAGAAAGCTGACTGCGACTAATAATAGAGAAGGGGAGCTAGCATTCCCCACTTGCCTGTAAAATGTAATGGTTAAGAGAACTGCTTCATCCATCCAAACTAGTGAAAAGGCTAGAAGGTAAAGATGAGATGGAAAATGAGGTAATGGGGTCATCTTGCTGCTGAATCACAGGAATGTATTATCTTTTCCCCTCCAGGTCATGCTTGGGTCACCCCTCTTAAGGGTTTGTCTTGTGACTCCATGAAATATCCCCTTACCCAGTGTTTGTGGGACAATAAGCTGATAGTCCATTCACTCAAGCATTCCAGAAAATTAATCAAGCCCTTAATTAGCAGAATAATTTCAAGTCCTTAATTAGCCAGTTTGATGTAGTAGTTAAGTGTGTGGACTCTTATCTGGGAGAACTGGGTTTGATTCCCCACTCCTCCACTTGCACCTGCTGGAGTGGTCTTGGGTCAGCCATAGCTCTTGTAGGAGTTGTCCTTGAAAGGGCAGCTGCTGTGAGAGTCCTCTCAGCCCCACACACCTCACAGGGTGTCTGTTGCGGGGGGGGGGGGAGATATAGGAGATTGTAAGCCGCTCTGAGTCTCTGATTCAGAGAGAAGGGCAGGGTATAAATCTGCAGCCTTCTTCTTTCCCATTGAGACCCTCCTGAAGTAATAAAACATTTTTTCTTGCCACCAGCAGAAAAGGGGACAGATTCTGGATATAAAATACCCCCAGTTAGCCTGGCATGTTGGGTTCAGTTAAACTATCCTTCCTTCACCACAACTCTTGACAATGCTTGTGCTTCAGGATCAAGCACTGTATGAAACCTCTTCCTTGCCTCAGCTTTTCTTGCTCTCAGCCCTGTTTCCCCAGGTCCTTGCCTCTGGCTCTTTTTTCATAGGTTCAATCCAGAGGAACCTCTCTTCCTGCCAGAAATGCACTCCCTCTCTCTTCTACTCCACCCAGCCCATCTGCACTATGCGACTCCTCTCCCTCCCTCCCTCCTATAACGTCCATGGCTACACCTCTTTGCCCTTTTCTTTTCATTCCTTCCCCTTTAAATCTGATTCTTCCTTCCCCAAGTTGTCCAGTCAGACTGATTTTTAGCAGCCTTTTCCACAATAGCTTCTCTCTTATCTGATCCCTCTTCTTTTTTTCTCACACTGGGGACCCTGTACATACATACACAGTTCAGTTCTGGTTGCACTAGCTGTAGATGGACACATCTGGCTAAATATAACCACTTACACTAGAAACTGTTTCATTGCTTTCCACTGCATTTGCAGGCATGTGTGACTTTGGTTCTATTACATTGCATTTTTTACATATCCCTTTCTTGACTTTCTATATATCACTCTACTCAATAACGATTGATTTAACTCAGTTAAAACCCTCTCATGTTTCTCCAAATATTGCCATGATTACGTGTCTGTGTATACACAGAATCCAAAACAAGGGTTGTGAAGTGCAAACGATTAGGCAACACATATTATTGTTATTGTTATTTCACCTTATTCTGGTTGACACCAGGCTCTAGGCAATGTACAACAGCAAAAATCAATAGAACCAATTAATTAAAGTAAATTGCAACCCAATGCCATCCTTTATAATGTGCTATAGGTCTGGTTTCTAGGCATCGGAAGCAGAGAATCCTTCCTTGAGGGGAGGGGAGAGCAGTGCCAGCCCAGCAACCATTGCTGTCTGGCAGAACATCTCTGCTTTACAGGCCCTGCAGAATTGTAGAAGATTCCTGGGCCCTGGTATCTTCCAGCAGAGCGTTCTACTAAGTTGGGGCCAGGTCTGAAAAGGTCCTGGTGCTCGATGAAGACAGCTGGACCTCATTAGGGCTGGGGATCACCAGTAGATTTTGACCTGTAGAGCATAATGGAACCCCTAGCTTCCCAGGTTTCACCACTAATCTGCTTCTTTTCCCTGCCCCATATCATAACTTGGGGGGGGGGGGTGTTTGTCCTATGAGCCTGAAGAAACATGGTTTACTGCCATGTTTACTTCACATATTTAATAACAGGCTAGCATTATTCAACTTTAAAAAACCTTTTTAACAGCTTAATAATATACAGCAATACTCTCATTCTAAAGGAAGGAGTCTTTGTTAATCAAAGTAATTAGTTTTGATTGACTAATTAGTATTTATTGATTACATTCTGTAATCAGTTGAAAACATCTCAGTAAAACAATCAAAAGTACAAACTAAGTATCTACAAGAGTTATGCAAATTTCAGTTCTTAGCAAATGCGACATTTTTGTCTGTTTGTTTTACATCAGGTATTTCTGGGGGGAGGGGGAGCCTTTTCCTTCTACGCTTCATGGTATGGAAATCTAGTTTTGCAGCCTAAAGAGAAACCAGGTGCATGGAAATCCTAATGCAAAGTTTGCTGCATAGGTGAACCCCTGCCTTAAAATACACAAAGGCTTAATGAATGACCAAGTTAGTAACATGTGATTGAGCCACACTAATCACAATGAATGTCACATTCATTAGGCTTACCAAAATAGGTTTACATGCCACAGTAACCATTTTCCATGCTACCTATAAATCTCAGAGGCTTTGGTAATAAAGTAATTAGTTATGTTTTCACAATCAACCCATTCATTTTCTCCTCACTTGGTAAACTTCTGCTGTGAAAGATTCCAGAGCTATAGCCTTCTACTTTTACAGCTGCTTGAATAAGGCATTTACTGCCCAGCAGCATGCTGGGCTATTATGATAGGCCCTGATGACATGAATCATGTGGCATCCTGGGCTCACTGACTCATGATAAGAGAACAGGATTGGTTTCTGAAAGAGAGCAACGTCTGTCATGCTTGAAGCTTAGTCAGATAGTTCTTTGCTATCCCCTTGACGACACTTGGCGTATTTTTCAGACTGTTCTGTTTCTGCCATTTTTAGGTAGGCATCAAGCAATGAAGTCTGGCAGTTGTGCTCATGACCTTAGGGACTGGCAAGACCAGCTCTAGCCCCCGGCAGTTCAGCATCCTATTTAATCAGAGTTCCTAGTTTCTTCAACATTCAGCTGTATTTTCCAGAGAGCATACGGCAAAAAATGGACTGATAGGATCAATTTCCATTGCAGGTTCAATTCACGGCTCATTTCTTTGGAACTTCATACTTTATCTCCTATTACAACCACTGTGCTTTTTTTCAGAAACTCAATTTCAGAATATGTGAGAGACATTTAAGTGTAATTCTAGGATCCTGTCATTGATAATCAAAATCTTGGCTTGGAAGCAAAGCTCATGCTGCAAGAGATTTTTTTTTGTGCCTCTCCTGCTTTATCATAGGCTGCAGATGGGAAAGTGAATAGATTTTTTTTTTAAAAAGATGGTAGGGTTTTTATTTATAGTTCATAAACTGCCTCATGAAATGAGATTTAAGCTTTGACTACCACTAGTATGTCTTAGAAAAAGAGAATGGTGTAAAATGCATTCAGATATTGTAACAACTTTTAATAATTAATACAAACCACTTATACTACAATAGAAGAAATTTATTTAAAAATGTTCAGAGAACCAGGGCTTTTTTGTAGGAGGAACTCCTTTGCATATTAGACCACACACCCCTGATGCAGCCAATCCTCCAAGAGCTTACAGTTGAACCTGTACTGAGCCCTGTAAGCTCTTGGAGGATTGGCTACATCAGAGGTGCATGGCCTCATATGCAAAGGAGTTCCTGCTACAAAAAAAAGCCCTGCAGAGAAATATTTTTTAATTGAATAAACTGATCAGGATGTGATCAGAAGCCGCAAAGATCTAGGGAGAGGCATAGAAGAACCTTGTCAGATTCATATTACCATTTTGAGCTGTAGAAGAATTCCAGAGCCCTATACTCCAAATCCAAGTTTGTATAAATGTGGCCCTACTATTCAAACTGACTCCATGTTCATGCATTGGTCTGAAAATAAATACACAATATACAAAATAAATATACTAAATAAATAAATAAATTCCATTATGGAAGCACTACCATTCCTCTGTGACTTCTCTCTTCTAGTATTTCTGGCACAGATTTAACATTGTTTGAAGTAAAAGGTCTCAGGGAGCAGTACTCTTATGTGCCTGCCCACAGTTAATACCAAAACGATGCTCACATCAGCATAGGATGGCCAGTCCAACCTTGCTGCTGGCTTCTTTTTGCTACAAAACCAAAGAGTTTGCCCCAAAGCCAGAACATCTTGCACAACATCACTTTTGAGTGATATCATTATGTTAGGAATGTTGTATGATGTCTCTGTTTGCGGATCGGGATTTTCCCACCAGTCAGTTGGCTTGCAGCGGATTGGTGCCATGAAAACTAGGGGATCCCCTGGCTGGATAGGAGGTCTGGCAACCCTACATCAGGAGTAAATACTTTTGTGACTCAGTTATATAGCACTATCTACTCATTTTGTTAAGAGAGCCGAATCTGACATAAATGAGACCTTGTCGGGCCGGGCCAGGCCATGTTGGGCTGGGCCTTGTGTGTACCTATTTATGATTACGTAGCAGCAATATAAACTTTATAAAGGTCACAGACAAACACAATTAAAAGTTCTCCTTTTTTAATTAAAACATACTTAAAACTTTAGCACTCGGTCTTAAAGGTGCTTTCTTTGTATTTCTCCCATGGGTTCCAGGGAACTGGACAAAAGAAATTCTGGCTCTTTCCTCCTTTCCCCAAGGGACCAGGAAGGAGAGGAATCTCAGCCAATAGAAGGAAGAGAGGTTTGTCTCAGTAGCTCTGCGACTCAGAGAGCCTAGTAAAGCAAGCTCTGCCTCCCTCTCACTTCCTCCCCAAGGGAGGAGCCTCAGCCAATGGAGAAAATAGAGGTTTTTCTCTGTAGCTCCTGTGTGATTAAGCAAGCCTTGCCAAGCAAGCTGTAATGCAGAAGGAAGCAGATGACGGCCAGTCACTCAGGGGCCTGATAGGAGCTCTCTGGGGGGCTGATTTGGCCCCAGGCCACATGTTTGACACACCTGATCTAAAGGGTTGGAAGTGGTAAAGCAATAAACTGGTAGCCCAAATAGGGAAAAACAAAAACAAAACTAAAGTATAAGAACCATACAATGAATTTGCTAGCAGAATGTGAAATTGGCTCCAAACACCAAGAATCTGAATTATCCCATCTGGACAGCAGGAAGAAAGGAGGGTGTGTGTGGGGAGAGTATTGTTGGTAGGAAGGGGGGGGGGGAGAGAGAGAGAGCTATCAATTCTGGGGGACCCAACTGAAAGTCCAACAGTGGTGCATGGGGTTTGGGTGGCTAAGAATTGAGTGCATCCAAAAGGACTGCATTCATGTTCAGGTTCCTCACAGTTCACAATACAGTGCAGGTACAAGTTCCTTTAGGGGAAAGTAATACACCACACTATATCACAGCAAAAAAGTTACTTAAACAGGCTCTGTGTGGGATTAAACTATTTATCAGATTTGTTCCTGCTTGTTCCCTTTGATCTCTGTCCTTTGTTTTCTGCTGTAACTTGTTTGCTTGCTTCAATGTAAAAAATGGAGGAATACAGTTGTCAGGATGGATGGCATAGGACCACATGAAGGCAGTGTAGTAACTCTGGATCTAAATGTATATTTAACATATACATTGTGCACAAATTATTTAAGTTGTGTATGCATACTTCTAGGGATGCCACCTTTCAGAGAGCGCCTGGAGATCCCCTGAAATTACAACTGATATTCAGACTATATGGATCAGTCCCCCTGGAGAAAACGGATGCTTTGAAAGATGAACTCTATGGCATTATGCCTCATGGAGCTCCCTCCCATCCCTGAACTATTATTTTTACTTATTTAACTTCTTTCCATTCCTTGGAAACATGTGAAAAGATTTATGGTACAATTTTGTGATAACCTCTTAGTATTTTTACATGAACTAATTGCTGATCTACAGCTACTTGTGTTTTAACTCTCTACCACTTAAAATAACACAGTCTTATCTAATAATGTCCTAATTTATTCCCCCCCCCATCAGTGTCCTCTAACAAAATTTTGTTTGCGTACAGAAAAAACACTAAGTGATATGATGAGTAGATGTAAAGTATATGCACAGATGTCTGAGATGATCGTAATGAAGAATATGGTAAAAAAACTTGGAAGAACTGATGAAGTTTCTATACAAAACAATGTTTCTATACAATTTATTTACCTTATGTGATAGCTATTCCTCAGTGGTATAATGGCATGTGTTAGAACATGCTTTACATCTGTAACTTTTCAAGACTTAAGGATTCTGATCTAAGAGACACCATACAAGAACTAAAAAGGCTGATGCTTGGCGGCACATTAAAAATGCTTTTTCAGTGTAAGTTACAATCATTGTGTTCTTCCACTGCAGACTGTGAAGTATTCCCTAGTTACATTGTTTCAGTAAATACCTAGCATAATATATCATACCACTTTACCAAGCAGATCTTTAGTGGTCTGCTACACATTCCTGTCATGCTAACATCCATAACAACACAAATGCATCAGAACCCATCCTGAAAAGACAAATTACAATTTTATTTCTTTTACATTTCTATAAAGTATCTGCTCTAGTATTCTTTGCAACATAGCATTTGTCCTTCAGCACTGTACCTTTTCAAAGCTCTCAGGAACAAGTTAGTTGTCTACTTTTTGAAAAGTGTTTGGTTTCAACTTCCTGACAGCTTTCAAATGTGAAATTCGTACACGCAAGAGGTAAGAAAGCAAAGAAAGCAAAACTGGAGAGAATGTGCTTCGGATTGAAATAATATCTGAATGTACATGAAAAAGCATTATTCGAATTCTCAAAGCTGAAATAATGTGATTTTGCAAAGTGAGGGCTTAAATCAAGCATGCTTTTATCCAAAGGCAGCAATCCAGAATCACCATGAAGTATGCTTAAAAACACTGAAAGCAATAGGCTGAAACCACATTCTGTTGGGTTTTTTTGGAGTTTGGGCATTTTTTTTTCCAATGCAGTCAAGACCTGCAGGTCACTTAGTGCCTCTGTGCAGGCTTATCATTTTATACTTGGCCATGTGGCAGATGATTTCCAGAAGACACTTTATAGGCATTCAAGCGTTTTATGGACTCATGCTTTTCTTTTCTTTTTGTTTGGACTTGAAGTAGAAATAGCAATACCTTTCCCCACAATACTACTAACTATATGACTAGCTCCATCTTGCAGTGACTGCATGACAACTGCTACAGAACTGCCTGATTCTAGAAGAATGTCCATTCCATTAATGATAGCTTTGCCTTCCAATACTGAATAGAAAGGGTGGGGGGGCGCAACAAATAAAGAGAAAGTTTTGTGTATGGTGAGACACTGTTGCAGGACAGAGTATTGCACTTTATTTTAGAAAGACTATATGTGCACTCAAAGAAGGAGAAACAAGCTCTCATATGGAATACACTTTTTATAAAAGTCCAAACAGTTTAAAAATCACTTTTGTCATTGGATGTCACAGATACTATAGAAATCTAATAGATGCCATGGCAGCTGCATGAAAGCCTTACATAAGAGGTCAATAGCAATGGTGGTACTACAGGGGTTCATACAGAGGTACAACTGAGTTCATAGATGCAGAATGAAGTACTGGAAAATTTCTATACTCCTACTCCTCACTAACACATTCTATATTCTTCCCTGAACAATAAATTGTCTTTCTGTCTGTCCATCTGTCCATCCATCTATCTCCTTACCCAGAAGCGATACATGAGTGAGAATCTATTATGTTGTTATTAACTTTTTTTAATTCAACCTGTTTTCTTTTTTTAAAGCATTTTGTAAAAGGAAACTAGGGGTGCAGTCAGACAAGAGGTTAGGCACAGTCTGGCCATGACTCTATTTTATCCAGTGTTATTCTGGTAAGGTTTGTCAAACATGCCACCCTTAACCCACCTCACTGTGCATTCACTCCATGGTTGACTGTTCAGATTATTGCTTTGTGGTAACCACCAAGTGGGCAAGTGGTAGTTTGTCTTTTAAGCATACACATAAGTGTGTAGCCGAAGCACCAGCTCCTTTTTGACAGCTCCGCAATGCCTCCACCAAGTACTGTAGCCCTTCTCAGCCTCCTTTGTTGTGTCTCTCTTCCTTGGAATACATGTGGGGTGAAAACACTGATATCCAGAAAGACCAGACTTTCCATGGTGTCAAATTGATTTGAAGAGAATGGGGTAAAGATGACTGGGAAAAGGGAGGCAGCTGTTGCTGTCTGAGCATGCATTTTAAATCCAGAAGGAACCAGCAATGATACTGGATCAAACAGCTCGTCTGATCACAGCCTAGGTGGTTGAAGACACGTTTTCTCAGAGTACAAGCTTGTGATGGCCTTCAAGCTTTTCCAGCATTTGTCAGCTACTGACCTTTGCAATTTGTTTTTACAAGAGTTATAGAGTTATTATAGTACAGGGGTGGCCAACGGTAGCTCTCCAGATGTTTTTTGCCTACAACTCCCATCAGCTCCAGCCATTGGCCATGCTGGCTGGGGCTGATGGGAGTTGTAGGCAAAATACATTTGGAGAGCTACCGTTGGCCATCCCTGTTATAGTACATCTCCTTGAGGTAGTGAATTACCATGGTTCCTGCTTATGTGGAATAAAACAAGTCTCAGGAGTGGTATATGATGAAACAATTCTCAAAGAATGAAAGAGCATAAAGCCTTATTCTGTTTAAAGAGAGAGAAGGACACAAACACATACAGAACTAGGAGTATAATGCAGTATTATGAAACAAACAAACAAAACCCAATTTTAATCAGCTGTGCTGCAAATTTTGACACAAACATTATTGCCAGGCTAATTTATCTTGCTCAGCTCCTGTGATTAGATGTGAGGCAACTGCTTGATTGGGTCATCTCACTGGATAAAGTCAAAGTTCATGATGAGCAGCTTTGTGTTTCTGTAGCAGCCACTTACAATATAGGGCCATAGTGCTGCATTTCCAGTTGTCTATGAATTGGTTGCTGCAGTTGCTTTTTGTTTTTTAATTTTTTTAAACTTGTGCCATTATATCTTGATACTATTTGTACTATAGGTTGATAGCTCTGGTGCCATGGCACAACAGAGTTCATTAGCTGGAACTGGGAAACAAATGGAGCTAGGTAGTAAGCAGAGGAAGAAGTGGATTAATCATAACTACAAAAATGCCCAAGACACCCACATTGCAACTCTCAATTCAAACATTCTCCCCCCACACCGCACTTTCCCTTTTGTTTTAACTATGTGTCTTTTAAAACTGGAGACAAAGATGGATGATTGACGGAGTCAGGACTGAGAAAGCACTGTAATTGTGACCTAAAAGAGTTTCCCCTCTGCCAGTATACCCCCACATAGGTAGGTAGGTAGGTAAGTAGGCAGATAGACAGACAGACAGATGATAGAAGGTTTGAGCTAATGTTCTGTTAACATAAAGACACCAGGTATATCACCCAGTGGTAAACAAATGATATTAGATATTTATATCCTGCATTTCTTCCTAATGGCGATCCGAAACAGCTTACCATGTCATCCTTTCTTCTTTCATTTTACCCTTACAACAATTACCTTGTGACTGGCCCAAGATCACCCAGTAAGCATTCATGGTAGATGGGATATGAAACTGGATGTCTCAGATGCTAGTCTAACACACCAACCACTACCATGTAATAGTGCTAATTTAAAAATAAAATAAAAATAGTGGCCAAAGCAAGCAGTTCGGAGATTATGACTATGCTTTCCAACATGCATCAAAACAAGTCATCCCGAGAATCATGCAAACACACCAGAAGAGTAAATTTTAGTCTGAACAGCTTCTCTCCCCCCCTCCCCAATTATAAGGTTTTAAAACTGGAGTGGGGAGCAAACAAGTGGTGGTGAGACAACTGCTGTGAAAAGCATTGTAATTTCAAGAAACCAAGGTAATGATGCCAAACAGACATGTCTGAATTCATCTGGTCATATCTAAAGAACTCACTAAATGATTAGTTTCCTGCTCACAACCAGCATGCACTGGACCTGAGTTAAATTGACAATTACAAAAGCACGCCTACTTTTAAATCAGTGAAATTTGTAACAATCAGTAAATATTCTTGAAATATTATGCCAAATATCCATTTTTAAATCTTTAGTAAATATAGTATAATATAAAGGGAGGTGAAGACATACCACAGAAAAGTAACCTATAAAAGTAATTTCAATATTCCTCTCTCAACCATTAGGAAATTTGTAGTCCTTCAAACTTAGTCTGCGATCAATTTTCAAAGGTCCACCTGTTGGATGCCTAGTACTTTCCATCCTCTGAAATACACAAACTTTTCTAACAAGTTTATGTGTGTCTGTGTATTATTTGTTGTTGTTATTCAGTCATGCAGTTGAGTCCAACTCTTTGCAACTCCATGGACCAAGTCCATCTTGTCTTCCACCATCCTCCAAAGTCCGCTCAAATTCATGTTAGTTACATCAGTAACACTGTCCAGCCATCTCATTTGCCATCCCCTTTTTCTTTTGCCTTCTGTCTTGTATATTATAGGTACTCACATATCCTCTGAAAACTGAATGTCAATGGGCCAAAACTAGATCTCATCAAATCATGGAAGCTAAGTAGGGCTGGCCCTGACTCATATTTGGATATGAGATCGCCAAGGAATACCAGGGTCGTGATGCAGAGGCAGGTAATGGCAAACCACTTCTGAATGTATGTCTCTTGTCTTGAAAACTCCACAAGGTCACCATAAATCAACTGGATGGCTGGATGGCACTTTCCACCATCACCAATTCCTTTGGTATGCCAAAGACATTTATTTTGTGATTTCTTATCACAACTATCCAGAAAACAACACAGTTTAAAATTGAACCTATATTACTTTACTTACTCATATATGACTGCTGACATTTCGTAATTGTATTATATAATGTGAACTTTATACACTCTAATATATTTTAATAGGAAAAGTCACTTCTTCCGTGCTTCTTTCAAATGACTTTGATTGCTTGCTTAGCTCTTCCAAATGGAAAGCAAACTTTACCCAAAAAACCCTCTATGAATGTAAACAAAATTATATTCCAAATTTGAGAGACATTTTAGTTGCTTGTTTAAAATGACATACCTAGCTATTCAGAACTCACTTTGTAATAACCCCTTTCATTCCTAAATCTACTTAGCCAGCAGCCAGAAGCAAGTGAAATGCTGGTGATAGTTTTTACAACCACACATTAGTTTTACATTTCATGACAGGCTAATTCTAGAGAGTTCCAAAGACAGACAAGTATGTGTTCTTATAATTTCTTTCTTGGGCTTGAAGCAAGTATGAATCTAACTGAGAAGTGGAAAAAAATATGGGAGTGAAGATATGTATTTTACATTTTACACTTATGTCAGTGTCACTTTACCCTAAATGCATTCCAGGTGCTGTGATGAAAATACAAATCTGAAAGAAAAACATGTTTCTGGTAATTATCCCTCAGTACAGATTAAGTACAGCACAATTAAGAGCTTTACTCAATTGGATTTTTTGTTAAGTCTTCATTATAGATATGAGGTTACCAATAAATTTCATGAAGATGCTAGAAGTATACTGGTCTCTTAGGCCAGGTTTTTAAAAACACAGTCATGGTAGTTACACTTTCTCCCCAAAGTCTTCAGATATATATACAGAAAATGACAGATAAAAGAAAAGAGGTACAGAAAAAGATGTGGGAAGCAGCAGGATCAAGGATGTAGTGAGAAGAAATTAGAAAAAAAAAACCCATTACTTTCTCTATTAATTTACTAATTCATTGATTCATTTTAACAGAAGAAGGGGACAGCAGTGAGGTTGTGTGTGTTAATGGCCAGTATTCAGTTGTTGTGGTTGTCACAGCTTGCAACACAGTCATTTGAGGAGTTTTCTCACAATACACAAGATGAGTCCAGACATAACAAATAAACCATGGCTTGTTTATTAACAATCAGTTGTATGGATTACTGCTCCTTTCACATCCCCTCCCCTCATGTGTGACTGAACTATTGAAGGATTCCTGAAAAATTGTAGTGTGTTGCTCAAATGGCTTACAAAAAAAAAATCTGCTGTATACTTATTCTTTTCAGCCAAAACACTGAACTTGATTTGGTACTCAACTTGGAGCCAGTGCAGCTGGCAGAGCACTTGTATACGTGCTGCTGATGTGGTCTCAGTAAGAATATAAAGGCTAAAACTGAAATAAAACCAAACAATAGTACTTCCCTTCAGCAGGCATCTGCTCCCTCAGAACAGGAACCCAGAAATCATGTGGTCTCTGCAAGGACTTGTGCTGTTGCATTCTGGACAAGCTGTAATTTCTGGGTCAGGCTGAAGGGCAGTCCTGTGTACAACGTGTTAAAGTAGTCTAGGCTGGAGGTGACAGTTGTGTGGATTACTGTGGCTAATTCAGGTGAGACAGGAAGGTCAGTTGCCTGATGTGGCACAGCTGGAGAACCATCCATCTGGCAACATTTGTGACCTAGGCCTCCACACATAAGGAGGCATCCAGGAACACACCCAGGCTATTTGTGATTGGTACCAGTATTAGAGGTATGCTGTCATGAGCAGGGAGTGGGACTGCAGTCATGAAGCCCATCTGCCCAGCCATAGCACCTCCATTTTTGAAGGATTCATTTTCAGCAGACTCTCCTTCAACCATCCAGCTTTGGCCAAAATAGGTCATGCAGTATCTGGTCAGCCATCCGTCAACAGATACAGCTGGGTGTCATCAGCATACTGATGACAATCCAGCCTAAAACTCTGCGACAGCTGGGCAAGGGGATGCATATAAATGTTAAATAACATTGGAGAGAGGATCACTTATTGAGGGACCCCACATACTAAGGGGTGTCAGGGCAATACCTTTTCTACAAGTGCCACTCTCTATCCCTGCCTCTGGAGAAATGAGGCAAGCCACTTCAAGGCCACCCCATAAACTCCTATGTTGTTGAGGCAGTGGGTTAATAGATCACAGTCAAACATTTCAAATGCCATTGTCACATCTAGTATTAACAGCAGCACCAACCTGCCCCAAACCAGTTGTCTGTCCGTAAGGGTAACCAGCACTGTCTCCGTAACATGGCGAGAGTGGATGCCAGAGTGGAATGAGTCCAAACCTCAGTGTTGTCCAGGAAACTTACGTAGCTGTTCTGATGCCACTCTCTTAATTACCTTGCCCAGAAATGAAAGATCCAAGACTGGGCAGTAAAAACAGGTTTCCTACCTGTAACTGATGATCTTCGAGTGGTCATCTGTGCATTCACACTCATGGGATGAAGCGACAGCGCTGATCCCTGATCAGTAATACCAAAGTCCGGGATTTTTTACCACCTGACTCCGGCGAGCATGCGCAACAGCCCCACTATGCATACTCACCCGGTGGGTGAGAACATCCCGCCAGTTCCTTCCCACCGCTGCCTATCTAGGATACCATGACCGGCCGCAGAGGGAAAGGAGTGCAGGTAGTGTGAATGCACAGATGACCACTCAAAGATCATCAGTTACAGGTAGGAAACCTGTTTATCTTCTTCGTGGTCTCTGTCCTTCACACTCATGGGAGATTAGCAAGTTAGGCTTACCTGGTGGTGGGAGCTGGCGGTAATGCAGAAGGAGGGGATTAAAGGACCAGGGTACCCAGCTGTGCTCTGCGGTGCTTCCGGACATCCAGGGCATAATGTTGCATGAAGACATGAGGAGATGCCTAGGTTGCAGCCAAACATGTCTGCCAAGGAAGCACCCTTCAGGAATGTTGTAGATGTAGCCATAGCTCTAGTGAAATGCGCACGGAGTGGCCCTGGGAAGTGACGCTTCGCCAACAGGTAGCAGAGTCTAATGGCCTCCGTTATCCACTTAGAAAGTCTCTGTGCAGAAATCTTGAAACCCAACCTAGGGGCCGCATAGGAGACAAATAGATTGGGATCCTTTCTGAACGGCTTAGTGCGATGCACAAAAAACAACATCCTCTTAACATCTAGGGCATGCAAACGTCTCTCTGCAGAAAAGGATAAAATGTAGGCAAAAACACCTCTAGATTAAGGTGGAAACTAGACACCACTTTAGGGAGGAATGAGATGTCCGGAGCCAAAGAGACTCCATCATCATGGAATGAGATGTATAGAGCATTACACCGCAGAGCCACCAATTCACCTGCCCTCCTGGCCTCTAAAAAGGTAGTCTTCCAGGCGAGAAGATGTAGCAGGAAGGTAGCCAAGGGTTCAAAGGGCTGCCTCGATGGCCTTTCCAGATCCCAAGCAGAAGGAGGACTCTTTGATGGTGGGTGAAGCCGCAGAAGACCTTTCAGAAAGCACTTTGTATGAGGATGCGTGAAAACAGATAGGCCATCCATGGGATTGTGATTGCAGCTAGATACACTTAAATCGAGGAGTGATTAAGCCCAGCATCCACAAGAGTCAGTATGAGTCCAAACACAAGCTCCAAACTAGTATTATGGGCCCTGACACCCTTGCCCCCCAGAAATGCAAGGAACTTAGACCACTTTCCCTCATAGGAATGGCGAGTTGACAGTTTTCTACTGTTCAATATTACATGCTTCACTGTCCAAAAATTCCGGAAGCTAACCCTCCAAGCCGTCAGTTTGAGGTGAAGGATGTCGTGGTGAAACATGCGGCCTCCATAAGCCAATAGGTGATCCGGCTCCGAAGGAAACTTGTAGTGACACCCTCCCGCCATGGTCAGGAGGATAGGGAACCAGTTCTGTTTCGGCCACTAAGGAGTAATCAAGATGCACTCTGGACGCTCTTGGGCCAGTTTGTGAATCACTCTGGTGAGAAGAGGCATGGGCGGGAACAGGTAGAGGAACTTGTTCGCCCACAAGAGTAGAAGACCATCGCCCAGGGACCCTGGGTCCATTCTCCCTCTGGAACAAAATAGCTCGCACTTCCAATTGCTTGCCGTGGCAAACACATCTATCCTGGGATGACCCCAGTCCATGAAGAGAGGTTCCAGATAAATTCAGTTCAACTCCTATTCGTGATGGGAAACCTCCTCCCTGCTCAAGGATTCCGCTTGTACATTGAGCTCCCCCAGCAGGTGAGTGGCCACAACGAAGGTCTGGGCAGCTATGCAGGCTTCCCAAAGCTGCATCACCAGCGCACATAGCTTCCTGGACACAGTCCCCCCTTGATGATTTATGTAGCTTACAGCTGTCATGTTGTCGGACATCACCACCACAGTCTGACCACTGATCAGGGGTAGGAATGATCTTAGAGCTAAGTGAACTGCCATGAGCTCCAAGAAATTGATATGATGATGTGCCATTAACGGGGGCCACAGGCCGCTTATGCGGAGATCGTCTAAGGGCACCCCCACCCCTAAATTAGGCATCCACAGTCACCTTGACTGAAGGGAGCGGAACATGAAATGGTGCCCCCTTGCAAAGATTGGACTTCACCTTCCACCAGTCCAGAGAGCGGAGCACTGCTGACGGGATTTGAAGAACCTTGGATGAGAGATTCACAGGGTTGTACATCCTGATAAACCAAAGCTGGAGGATTCGCATCCACAATCTTGCAAACCTCAAGACATTTGTGGTAACCACCATGAGGCCCAAGAGACGTTGGATCTGCAGAATGGAGGCGCATCTCACCGTTTGCAGGAGATGAACCAGGGAGATGATATTCAGCGCCCGTGACTCTGGTAGGAATGCCAAATGCCAAGCAGTGTCCAGAACAGCACCTATAAACTGAACTCGTCTCGCTGGAACTTCTTCTCGCTCCCCAGAAGCCCTAGCTCACCCAGGAGGTTGAGAATCACTTGCAGATGCGCCCGTAGAAATGCTTCGGACATTGCAACCACCAACCAATCATCTATATAAGGAAAAAGGATGATACCCTGGAGACGAAGATAAGCTACCACGACCACCATGGTCTTCGTGAAAACCCTGGGGGCAGTGGAGAGTCCAAAGGGGAGCACCCTGTATTGGAAATGGCTCACCCCAATTGCAAAACGAAGAAACCGCCTGTGACTGGGGAGGATGCTGATGTGGAAATAGGCATCCTTCAGGTCCAGGGTGGCCATCCAATGTCCTTTGTTGATGAGTGGAAGAATGCTCTGTAGAGTCAGCATTCAGAACTTCTGATAAACGATGAATTCGTTCAGTCCCCTCAGATCCATAATCGGACAAAGTTCTCCATCCTGCTTGGGGACCGTGAAGTATCTGGAATAAAAACCCTGACCCCTGTGATGGTTGGGGACGAGTTCTATTGCTTGCTTGCTGAGAAGATTTTGAACTTCCTCCAGTAAAACAGCTGTTGGATGTGTGATTACCAATCTGGGATGAGAAGGGGGCCTGAACAAATTCTATCGCATAACCCTCCTCTATGATGGACAAGACCCACTTGTTGGTGGTAATCCGCTGCCATGCTTGCAAAAATCTGTGGAGACGGGTGGGCCCAGAGGAGGGGGTGGGGTGGAGAAGGGGGAATGCCAAAGTCAAAGTCCCCGCTTCGGATTCCTGGTATTCTTAGACTTTCCCATTTGAGAGGAGAAGGAAGAAAACTTGGCTTTGCCTCCTGCAGTGAAAGAGCTCTTGGCATCGTGCTGTCCCGCACGCGGCTTCCAAGATCTCTCAGGGGATTTGGTCTGATAGGACTTCTTAGGCCATTGCTTGACCAGGGCTTGCTAGAACGTGAAGAAGAAGCAGGTATCCCCAGGTTACGCGATGTCTTAATGCTCTTGTCCATTTCTTGTAGGACTGAGTCAGTAGTGGAACTGAAGAGACCCTCTCCTTCAAAGAGGAAATCCTCAACCCAGGATCTAGTGTCTACCTGAAAGGCGGTGGCACGAAGCCAAGATGACAACGCAGAGGCATTGTTTTCAGATGGTAAGTCTGGTGTGTCTGGTGTGTCTAACATAATCCTAGTAGAGGGAGTCCACTCGAGGTCATGGACACTGGGAAGTGTCTGCTTCCTGACTAACTTTGGTGTCGACGTCGGCATCGATGAGTCCCTTCGACCAGGTGGAGAGTGCGCCGAGACGCTGGAACGATGCAAAGCTTCAGAACGCTGATCCCAGTCTGGGTTCTGAGGGGGGTACCACGGGTATGGACTGTGAAATGGATAGCCCCCAAATGGATATGCCCACAGGCTGGGCAAAGGATGCCCAGCTGAGCAAAAGATGCGGCCACTGAAAGGGGTCTGGAGTCTCACCAAACCGATCAGGCTGAGGTATCAATGGCAATTTTGGTGTTGAGAAGTCCTTCAGCTGGGAAACTTCCGAGGTCTGACGCAGAACAAGGATCGCCGCCTTCCTTCGAGTATACCAACCTCTGTGTCAGATCAATCTCCAGATCAGAGCCAGACAGAGAGGAGTGCTGAGCATCCGTCGGACCCAAGGGGCTTTTCGGTCGAATTGGTGAGGCAAGGATCTTTTCCAGAGGCTCTCCCAAAACGATCGCCGGGTCCTTCGGTGGTGGAGAAGGTGTCTGTCGATCTTGGTGCCGCTTCTCCTTCTTATGCTTCTTGGACTCAGCAGAGTGAGAGACTTTCTTGGCCAGAGTTGAGGGTTCGGACTGGGATACCGAGCCCGTGCAGTCGGCTCCCTGGAGCGGCTGAGTCGCTTGGCTCGACAGCGAGACTGGAACTCATGCCAATGCCGGAATGGCCATCAAAGAGCTGGTTGATGCTGATATCAACGACTGCACTGCGAAAGTTGATTTCAACAGCGCCGCCGATAGTCTTGCTGCTCGGTTTTTTCTGGTCTGCTTAGAAAATTTCGAGCAACTATGGCAGGATTCCACTTGGTGACCTTCCCCAAGACACAAAAAGCAGAGGGAATGTCCATCGGGAGGAGGGATCTTGCTCCTGCACTTAAGACACCACTTGAAAAACCCCCAACGTTTTTCCATAGACAGGGGATAGCGGGAAGAGGGGGGGAAGAAAACCTCCCGAAGGGTAGCAACAATAAACTAACAGTCTTTTTTTTTTTAGAACAATAACAAGAACAAGGAGAAACCCGGAGTAGGAAAAGGTAAGTGAAGTACCGACCGGAGCAACCACGAACATGTCTATCTGATGTGGCGGTAAAGATGGAACTGGCGGGATGTTCGCACCCACTGGGTGAGGATGTGCAGTGAAACTCGTGCATGCTCGACAGGGTAGGGCAGTGAAAAATCCCAGACTTTGGTATTACCGATTGGGGATTGGTGCTGGCGCTTCATCCCATGAGTGTGAAGCACAGAGAGCATGAAGATTTGGCAGGATCTAAAGGATCAAAGGATAGTCACTTTAAGAGTGATGTTATCACACTTTCTTTTACTCTCCCTGGATATACCCCAAAACTAAGGGACAGACTGATAATGCCCACCAGAAGGTCTTGCACTCCATCACCACTGGCTTACAGCAGCCATGATGGGCATGTGCCCAAGAGTCATGTGGTCGGCCCAGGATCCTCTCAATGTTGGCCTGGGAGTTGGCTGAAGTTTTCAAATACAGAATCCAAAGGTGGCCAAGGGGCCTCCAGTTCATGTATTGTATCAACATTGCTAATTTGGGCAGAATTGTATGTTAAAACTAAAAATCCAGCAATGTAGCATCACTTCTGGTTATTTGTCAGAAGTGATGCTGTGCCACCAGCATGTTGCCATTAAAACATTCTCCCTCCTGCTGACCTGCAAAAGGGAGAACAGGAGGTCTCCCTATATAGAAGTTCAATTTCAGTTTAATGTTCATCACTAGTTTCTCTAGAAAGGATTTTTGGCATTTATTTATTGATATGTTTTGCTAAAAACTGTTTTGCCCTGTTGCTGTTAATGTTTCGACTAGGTCTCTGTAGTTCTGTTTAAATTTAAAACCCTAATCTCACATGGAGACAGATGTTATAAATATATTTAGAATTGAGATGTGAGGTTTACTGAGAATTGCTGAAAAGTCCACAATCAGATGTTCACAGAATGGAAATTAAGATTTTTTAACCGCATTACTATATTAGTTCACAAACTAGTTTAAAAATATAATACTGATGAGCTTTAGAACTGGCTCAGCAATGAGAAATTAAAACAATTATATTGTATATTAATGCAAGGGATCATGTTATATGGTCAAAGGTTTCAATATTTTCATAAAAATTGTTTTAATAATCTCCACAAGAAATATGGCTTTTGTCTGTTCAATATCTGTCCAAAGAGTACAGAATAGATTATTACTTGTATAAATGTATAATTTTTTTTTTCATAGAAGTAGTGAGATACTCCAGCTATCACTATAGTCCTTTGTTACTGACATGCTGTATTAATTTAGAATAGTTATCTATAGCAGAGTCATCTAAATTGAGCATTTTAGATGTCATTTTTACAGAATCCAAGTGACAAGAGTACATGGTTATATAAATCTGGAAGAGGAAATACCACCAATTAATGCTGCTCAACTTCTACACGCACTTTATTTAAAAATCCTCCTAATCTGATATGTGCAACTAAGTTTAACAAAGTAATGCCCAGTGAAATAAATTTAGATGAAACAACCCTCAAAATTGTTAATAATTGGATTGGATTCCTTGGATTAATTTGATAAAATAAAGTTTAATATTAAATATATTTGTATATTACAGGTGTTCATATCAGAATATGCTGTTTCTTTCCTTTGAAGAATACTACTTCACTGTACTTAATCAACTTTGTAACAGATAGAGTGATGGTAAAATGATAGTGATCATTTACTTTATGGCAAGGATTTTGCTGACATTTTTGCCTTATATATACTGTAAAATGTCAGACTTCGCTAAAAATAAGGTACAGCAAATTGTTGAAATTAAGAAAAGTAATGAGAAGTATAAGATATCTGGGCCTACAGCCATACCACCCTGAACACACCCCATCTTGTCTGATCTCGGAAGCTAAGCAGGGTCGAGCCTGGTTAGTATTTGGATGGGAGACCGCCTGGGAATACCGGGTGCTGTAGGTAGGTATAGACAGATATGTGAGATGAAGTGATAACTGCATCTTATGCTTCTTTATTAGTCAGGCTAAAGAAGTTCTTTACAAGGGTGTGAGCCCTTTTGGGTTTCTCATATTTTCTTATTATTATTCTCTCCTTTGGAAGAACTGTGGTAGCTAGTTATCTCCAAAACTTGTATCCACTAGATTCAGCATCTGCTATGGAATTCAGTGTTGACATATGGGCTGGGATTCCCCCCATGAAGGTTCATTAATTATGCATCCAATCTGCAACTCTATCCTGAGCTCACTGCCACAGAAAGAATTGAAGATAAAATCCAGCCCTGAGTAGTGATGGCCTAACTAAACATTAAACTAGAAATGTGTGAACAGTGCCCTCCCGCCCCCATGTGTGGCTTGACTTTTAAAAGGCAGGTAATCAGCTGACAGATGTAGATGTAGAATTTTGGCTGCTTTATGAGTAGGGTTTCCAGGTTCAACTCAGAAAATATCTGGGGATGTTGGAGTGGAGCCAGGAGATTTTCCCATTCCCTAAAATAAATAAATAAAAATACAGCACAGGAGTTCCCCTAAATACAGTCTTCATTTCCTCTTCCCCCATCAACTGCACTTCCACTAAATGAAAGTGAACACACACATAGAGCAGTCAAAATAAACAGTTTGCAAGCACACACTTTTGTGATCTTACTGGGAAAATTTACTCACGGGAGTTGCTGAATGTAGCCATCTGCTGTATTTCAACCAACATCTTCAGACTAATAGGAAAACAAAAGGAGCAGCCTAGGGAATGGAGTTTTCCTCCATTCCATAATCAGGTTCTAGTTACCTCCATTTTACTGTACACACAACTTCTAAAACAAATGCAAAACAAACAGACATTGTACTAGCTTCTCTTCCTTTCTCACATGGTTCTCACACACTCACCAGGAAGAGCCACAAGGCCCTGTTTGATCACCCCACCCATGCAACCTTCCTCCAGCTGATATTTAAAGCACACACACAGTCCAAAACACAAGCAGTGTGCAAGTTTCTTTTAAACCTGCTGAGGATTAAAGGCACACTGTGGCTGTTGGGGTGGGACCTCCTCCCCACTAGCCAGCTAGCTGGCAGTGGGGAGGAGCTTGCAAAACTTGGGTTCCCCCACCAGAACCTGGGGACTGGTAAGCCTATTTGTGAGTCTGTGTGTCTCTTAATAAAGCCATGCTTGGAAATGCTACCAAAGCCTGACAGACTTGTTGGAGTATGACAAATTACACTTTCATTTAGTGGAAGTGCAGCTGCTGGGGACCCCTTTGAAGGCAAAAAAGAGGATGAGGAAATAAAGACTGTATTCAGGGGAACCACACTGCTGTATTTTTATTTATTTTAGGGAACAGGAAAGTCTCCAGGCTCCACTCCCAAAGTTCCCAGGTATTTCCTGAGTTGCACCTGCCAAACCTACTTCTCCCCTCCCCCCCACAAAAAAACCCAAAATACCTGTCTTACATACAGACTTTCCATGTATTATCTTGAAGTTATTTTTGAATGCAAGTAGGGGAAATTGCTTATTTGAAAAAACAACAACACAGATATAATCTTCCTTCAGAAGAAGACCAGGCTAAAATCTTCTCCCTGACATGTTTCCTTTCTCTGTGCAGGATTATTGTTTAAATATATATATATTATTGGAACACTGAACCTTCCTCCAGCATCCCATACTTTTTCTGAAACTGTCCATCAAGCATCAGACACATGCACTTACAGTGGAGATAAGATATACAGAGCTGGCAAGGACAAGGGGGATATCAATTCAGCCTCCCACCCTAAATCAGGGTCCTCTGAACATTGGTAGGCCATTGATTATCCTACTAGCAGTGCTGCTATGAAGGTTTCTTGTGTTCTACAAAGGCCTCATTTTGGACAGGAGCTCAGAGAGCACAGCTCCAGAACCTCTAAATTTTATTGTGCCTTCTTTCTTACCCTTCACCCCAAATAATTGCTTCTGAGCTCCATTGCTCAAACCCCCTATGAAAATTTTGCTGAATTCTAAGATTTGACAAACTTTCTAATATTTTTCCTCACAAAAAAGGCAGGGGGCGGGGAGGAACAACCAAAACATATAAAGCGGACAGATGGCAAACTTCATCATGCCACTGTGGCCAAGTATGATGGGAGAAAGGTTTTATTATGACAATTATAATTCAAGAAGCATTTTAAGGTAGATGTTGAACTGATATAATTTAGTACACCTTCCGCTAATGTCAAGAGAGTGTGGCATATGCAAATGAGTTGTGCTAATGAGTTCCAGAACCTTTTTTTCCCTATGAAATGACCCCGGTTCTGCATATTTCCATATGATTTGCAAGATTCGGAAGTGCTTTTTATCCAAACAATGCCAAATTTACAGTTATACTCTTTATAAAAGATACACTAATTCTAGAGTGTGTATAGTTTTTTAAAATATTTTTGACTATAGAAAGATCATAGACATTTCTACTCATATAACATACGACATCATTTCATTATGATGCAAGTTTATTTACAGCTTCAGAGACAGTGGTGGGATACAAAAACTAGAAAAACTATTCCTTTAGCATTTGTAAAATGGTTTTAACAATAGGTTTTTATCAACTTGTATTATAAATGATGCTTGTCTTCCTCCTAGGCAATTCAGAAGCACACAATAATAATGCTTTAGATTTAAACATGTACATCCAACAAACATTACTATATGCATTTGTATTCTAGTTTTAGGAGATATAAAGTAGATTTAAACAAAAACAACAACCCTACTTTGCTGTTAGCAGAATACAATTTAAATGTTGTTTTTATCCAGCAGTGGGAGGGCAACATTTTGTTAAACTGCATTTAATCAGAATTGTGTTTATGATATTCAATGACAGATTATGAAACAATGCACAAAATATTTATAAGATACTTTTATAAGCAACTAATTGATCTTAAGCTACTTCTTAAAAGTTTGGAAAACTAATTGGTTTAATTGTAGTACTACTCAATTTGTTTAGATCAGTTACAGGTTTGGCATTCTAGTGCCCATCTCTTTTGGTTCAATACATGACAAATACATTTGCTTTGTGCATCACCATGGATAGACATTAAAGGAATAATCTACAAATCAGCCATACAGTACTGTACTGTGCTGATACAAGCTGAGTAAAGGTGTAGATACCTTTTATTCTACAATATATACAGTAGTCTCTAAAGTTGCTGTGACACGAAGGAAACATCACAAGAGTATACATCCAGGCACTTCAAGCCTCTGGAGCAGCTTACTTTGTGCTAACTGGGGAGAGGAGAAGGAGGCATCACCACAGTGTAGTTAATAGCAGATTGTGTCCTATACCTGTTTTAAGTTTATTAGCTGTGGTTGCTAGCTATGTGTGTATCATATCCAGAAACTCTTATTAATTTTATCACAATAAGCCACCATTACTACTCCCTGAACTACAAATCACTGTTTCACCTTGGTGAATTTTGTTTCTGCACCTGCAGCAGCAGCAGAACAACTTAATCCATAATGTATGGATTATGACCATAAATATCACTATTTCATTCTACTGGGTATCACTTTGTGGAGAACATTTTTGGTGTATGCAATGCTATTTTAATTAAAATTCTCATTTACATTTATCAAGATCCAGGTGAGAGATCGATGTAGACTTCTGTGTAGTGTATACTGGTGGTTGGGTATGTTTTGTTCTGTTTTTTTAGGGGGGGGGTGTTATTTCACCTGCTGGATGCAGAGATATACTTGGGTGGTAAAATGCGATGAAAGATGATGCCACAATTCAGTCAGTGGGTAGGGGAAGTTACCCACTGGTAAGGGGAAAGGGCAACAGACATCTGTGTGCTGCTGCCCTTTCTGACTCTTCTTCCAACTGAGGTGATGTTGGTAACCATATCAACACTCTGTCAGACTATAAAAACATGGTACTAAATGCAAGGTAAGTAATAGGGAAAAAAGCAACCATTTTCCTGTTAATATGGTTGGCACTCCTGTTGATGCCCTGGTTGACCTCTGGAATGAGGAGATGACCCAGGCAGTTGACACAATCATTCCAAAGTGACCTCTCTCATGTGTTAGATCCAGGTAGCTCCCTGGTTTACTGAGGGGCTGCTGGTAATGAAAAGACAGCTAGAGGGATAACAGAGGAAGACTCTGGAAGAATTTGGTAAGATACAGGCCAAAGTTTATTTTAGTCCACAGCAGCAAAGAAACAATACTTTTCAGCCACCACAGCATTTGCACAGTGTAGGCCCACAGAGCTTTCTGGGTGGTCAGAGGCCTGTTGGGATCTGGCCTGCAAGAGGAGATGGATGGTAGTCCACTTTGACTGTTTTGCTTAACACTTTGCAAATAAAATCTCTTGTATCCATTCTATCATGGGACTCTACATTAGCACTGATGGGTTCTGATGGTGCCAGGGTGCCGATTTGTCCAACTATTTGGGATACATTTCAGTGTATTCAGTTTGTTGGTATATACAGGGTTCTTCAAAGATTGAGGCCTACCACCTGCTTGTATGGGCCTTGCCTTAACATACTAGTGAAATCTGCTGTGAAGGGGTAGCTGATTGGATTTGAGAGTTAGTTAATGCCTCCTTCAGAGAAGGGATAGTTGACCTGGTTTTGAAACAGGCTGTGGCGCATCCACTAGGGTTGCCAGTCCCCAACTGGGGACAGAGGATCTCATTGTTTGGAGGCTCTTCCCCCACTTCAGGGTTATCAGAAAGCCGGTGTGTGTGTGTGAGATTGTCTGCTGGGCACTCCATTATACCCTATGGAGACCAGTCCCCATACAGTATAATCTGTGGCTCGGGAAGGGGGGTGCTGTTTTTTGAGGTAGAGGTACCAAATGTTCAGCATACTGTCACGTTCTAAGGATACAGGCAGGCAAGAGTCCAAAGCCAGTCCAAGGTCAAAGTCCAGGAAGTCAAGCAGGAGCCAAGTCACCAATGGAGAATCACAAACCGGAATCAGAAGTCAATGCCCAAAACCCAAAAGGTCAGGGTGCCAAGGAAATCAAGCAGGTCAGGATCAGGCATCAGGAAGGAGCGTGGATGCAAGCCAGAGAATAGACTTGTTGCTTCCACAAGGCTACCAGGTCCTGGGTGGGAGCTATATGGGAGTCTCAATCAGCCTGCTCCCTGGGTGGCAGTGATTCTGCTAGAACTCAGGGCTGAGAGATCTGAAGCATTGGTGTGCCTCATGTCTTCGCTCTGAAAGTTCTTTCCGGAGCCTGCTTCGATCTCTTGAGATGGGAGGAGGAGAGCTTGGAAGAGATTGATCGTCAACAGCTGACACTGGTGCCCGGAGAGTGATTGACGGGCCAGCTGCTGTTTGTTCAGCTGAGGAACTGGCTGGCAACTCTTCCAGGTCTGTAACTCTTCCAGCTCCTCCTTGTCAGGGCTCATTAAACATAACATCTGGTGCCTCTTCTCAAACCCCCTCCTCCAAGTTTCAAAAAGACTGAATCAGGGGTTCAGTTCTATTATTTCCAATGGAGGGAAGGCATTTAAAAATACAGTCCCTTTGAGGGGTTGTTTTGTAGAAAAATAGGTGGTGGAGCTCATTAGTATAACTCATTATCATATTCCCCCGCCCCCCCCAGCCAAAAGCAACCTGATGCAAAGAAAGGAGAGCCCCAGGTGAACAAGGCCTGCTTGGGCTGGCTAGAGATCCAGCCAGCCCAAGCAGGCCTTGCTTGCCTGGGACTCTCCTGGGCCATCCCCCCAGTCAAGGCCAGCAAGCCACTCACCACCCAAAATCACATAAGAAGTGGAGAAAGGGTGGCACAGATTTCTCCAGGGGTTAATGAGGGCTGCAGGGGGCATGGCAAAGTCCCTGGTGGCTGGCTGGCTGGCTGCTCTCCTAATTGTTATGCAGCTGCCCTACTATTCAATGGACAAGGTAGATGGGGAGGAAGAGGGAGAACCCTCAGAAAGGTTCAGGAGCTGTGCTCCTGTGAGCTCCTGCTGAATCTGAGGCCTGGTCCTTTTAAATGTGATGGCTAGAACTCCTTTTGGAGTTCAGTCGTACTTGCTCCTGGCTCCACCCTCAAAGTCCACAGATATTTCCTGAGTTATTGAACACATTTCCTGAGTTATTGTACAAAGCCCACCAGGGGCTTTGCCATGTCCCCAGAAGCCCTCATTAACCCCTGGAAAAGCCTGTGTCACCCTTTCGCCACTTCTTATGTGACTTTGGGCGGTGGGTGGCTTGCTGGGCGGATGGCCCAGGAGAGCCCCAGGCAACCCTAACTACTAAAGAAGCCTACCTTGGACCCAGGAGATTTCAGTAATTATCAACCAGACTCAAATGTTTCACTCTTGAGCAAGGTGACTGAATGCTTGGTGGCTGGACAATGTCAGCCATTCCTGGATGAAGTGGATTGTTTGGATTCTTTCCAATCTAGTTTCAGGCCTGGTTGTGGGACAAAAACTGCCTTGGTCATGCTGGTGAATAATGTGTATCAGGGGATGGACAGAGGGAATATGACTTTTGATTCTTCTGGGCTTCTCAGCAGCTTTCAGTATCACTGATCAAAGTGTGCTTCCGGACCACTTTTCTGGGCTGGGATTGAGAAGCATTTTTCTGCAGTGTTTTCAGTCCTATCTGGAGGGTAGCTTTCAGAAGATGGTTCTGGAAGATTGCTGCTCACCCCCTTAGCCTTTTGGCAATGGTGTCCTGCAAGGCTCCATCTTGTCCTTTATGTTTCTCAGTAACTACAAGAAACTGCTGGATGAAGCCATCTGGAAATATGGGCTGTGGTGTCAGCAATATGTGGATTAAAGTCAGCAGCAGGTTGTGTTCCTGGCCAATCCCAAGGAGGCTGTAGAAACCCTAAACCAGTGCCTAGAAGTAGTTTTCAAATAGATGTGGGCTAATAAACTGAAGCTTAATCCTGACAAAACAGAAGAGCTACTTATGAACAGGAAGTCTAACCCAAGACTTAAAAGTGTCACCAATTCTGAAAGAGGGATGCACTTCCTTTGAAGGAGCAGTTTTTCTTTTTCTTGAACCTACTTCTGGATAAAAAGGTAGCAGCTGTGGCCAGGAGTGTCTTTTGACAGCTTCAACTATTTAGCCAGCTGCAGCCTTTCCTAGGCAGAAAAGATACAGCCCCCATAGGGCATATTGGTGAGAAGCAGCTTTTGAGACACTGAACAGATTGATGGTCTGACTAGAACAAGAATAGGTAATATAACAAAGCTTCAGAGAATCGTTATGTTTTCTTTTTAATTTGAGAAATAAATTTCTTCAGTTCTCTGTTTCTACTCTGTCGCAGATTTATATCTAATTCACACAGAATTAAGTACCTGATTCTTCCCTTTGTCCACCAATTTAACAAAGGAGAATCTGTCTGTGCTGCCCACACATGAAACTTGAGGCAGTCCTTGTCTCTTAGAGCACAACTAGACAGGATGTAAGATAGTCTTGATAGCAGCAGCCACAAGGTCCCCTAATGTGCATTGGGCTGTGACACTGAAGAGAAGGTGGGGTTATTTCTAATTACCTGCAGCAAGAAGCTATTGAGTGTGGAAGTGACAGAAAAAACTGACATATCCCAGATTGTAGTTCCTCTTCCAATCAGGCTTCCTGCAATGGGTTCTAAATAAGGTTAAATACATCAAATGGTCTCTAACCGGATTATTCATCCAGACTTAATAGCCTCCAGCTGCTAGGACTGGAAGGGGAAAAGACAGGTTACCCTGCCTCTCTAAATAAGGTGGCTTAAATAAAATTAAACACATCAGGAGTTCCAGAAGAGGTTCATTCATCTTGTTGCATCCTTAGGAATCAATAAGACTTGCTGAAGTTATCATACTTTGGTCTAATTATGAGAAAACAGGAGTTACTGGAAAAGGCAACAGTGCTGGAAAGAGTTAAAGGCAGCAGGAAAAGAGGAAAAGTCAAAATGAGCTATATTGACTCTATAAAGGAAGCCACAGCTCTCAGTTTGCAAGGCCTGAACAAGGCTGTTAAGATGGGACATTTTGAAGATTATTAATTCATAGGGTTCTCATAAATTGGAAGCAAGTTGATGGCACATTCCACACGCATACAGCTGTAAAGTACCAGACTTGGAGACGAGCGTAGGGCAACATAGTTTATTCCATGGTACAATACAAGATGGGGAGAGCGAGCACGCGGGCTGGATCCCGCATATATACAGTTGCCGGACTATTCTCCCTGCTGGCCGGTCCAATGCCGACCAGCCGTATTTCCCGCCACAAGCTGTGATTGGCGGATCGTTGCGCCCAGCGCGGAGGCACCTGGATGTTTCTCAGTTACCTCCGCGGCTGGGGTGGACTGATGTCGTTCTGCTGTTGTGGCCATTATGAACTGGTTGCGCTCTGCGAACGCCATACACTACAACAGCAATTTAACCATTAGCTTCTAATGACATCAACAAACATGATGAATTGTACTTTTTTAAAAAATTGTTGAGTTGCTTATTATTTTGCAAGAACCTTCTGGTAGAATTTGATCATTGGGAGTATAATCTGCTATGAAATTCCTCTGCATAACCTCAGCAAAATGAAGAACTGTTCTAAAGTTCTTTCACAAAGTAGCACAAACCTCATTTGGTAGAACTTTTGATGAATTGTGCCTAGTTACTTATGGCAATGAGTACACTATAATAAATTCAGGCAAACTGTGCAAGTATCTATGCAACAGTGATATGCCTGTCCTTCTGCTGTAATCAAACTCATTATCAAAAAGAGTCAACAGCATTGTGTATGTGTACATAAGACCTGATTTTAAAGTATGAAAAACCTGTTATGTAAGTGTATGTGTAAGATATGAAAACAAAGTGTTAAAATTCTGTACAGATATCAACACAGATACACAGAGTGTGCTAAGTACACACACAATATTTTATTCTAGCCTAAGGCATTTAAAAAACATTCTACAAGAAAAATATTCCCAAAATCTCATTTGAGCCTTCTTTACCCAATGTGGAATCAAGAAAGAACATCTTAATATTCTCAAGGCATTCTTTCAAGAAAGCCAGTACCTGAGTAAAAATCCTCTCTCTCTCTCTCTCTCTCTCTCTCATACAGCAAAGAAGAAGAAGATATTGGATTTATATCCCGCCCTTCACTCCAAAGAGTCTCAGAGCGGCTCACAATCTCCTTTACCTTCCTCCCCCACAACAGACACCCCGTGAGGTGGGTGGGGCTGGAGAGGGCTCTCACAGCAGCTGCCCTTTCAAGGGCAACCTCTGTCAGAACTATGGCTGACCCAAGGCCATTCCAGCAGGTGCAAGTGGAGGAGTGGGGAATCAAACCCGGTTCTCCCAGATAAGAGTCTGCACACTTAACCACTACACCAAACTGGCTCTCCCATACCTCAGTTGTGGCAGAATTGAGTTGGGTATCAGGCTCCCACCCCTGGACGGCATAATACTTGCGCTGGCCCAGAAGGTGAAGAGCCTGGGTGTGATCCTGGATGCCTCACTTTCCATGGAGGTCCAGGTCACCACAGTTTTGAGGTCTCCCTTTTATCATCTTTGGCAGGTCAATTAGTACCCTACCTCTCCATTCAGCTACTGTGACCCATGCAATGGTCATTTCCAGGCTTGACTACTGTAACAAATTCTATGTGGGCTTGCCCTTGGAACTGATCTGGAAATCCCAGCTAGTGCAAAATGTATTGGCACACCCAATGACTGCATCGTCTGTGTGGACTAACATTCGGCCGGTGCTATGCCAGTTGCACTAGCTACCAATTGAGTACTGGATCTATTTCAAGAATGGATGTGTGGCCTGGGACTTACATATCTGAGGGACTGCCTCTCTCCATATGTGCTCCAAAAAGCTTTATGCTTGGCTAATCAACATTTAAGAGCCCCGTGGCACAGAGTGGTAAAGCTGCAGTACTGCAGTCAAACTCTCTGCTCACAACCTGAGTTCCATCCCAGTGGAAGCTGGGTTCAGGGAGCCGGCTCAAGGCTGACTCAGCCTTCCATCTTTCCGAGGTCGGTAAAATGAGTACCCAGCTTGCTGGGGGGAAAGTGTAGATGACTGGGGGAGGCAATGGCAACCACCCCGTAAAAAGTCTGCCACGAAAGCATCGTGATGCAATGTCACCCCAGAGTCGGAAACGACTGGTGCTTGCACAGGGGACTACTTTTAAACCAACATTTTAAACCAACATTTACCCACTGTCCCCGGTCCAAAAGACATCTGAAATCAGTATCAAGTGTCTCCAGTGGCCTCAGATCAGGCCTCAGAGTGTAGACAATGGGAACACCTTCCCTTTTTCCTCCATGGTCACTCATTCTAAATTTTTCCCAGTTCCTCCACCTTATCTTTTCACCACCTTAAATCACCATGCCTTCCCACTAACCCCTCCAATCCATCTTACTCTTAATTCTTTAGAGCCCCCAGAGATTCCTTTTGTCCCTCACCTTATCCTTAGCTTCTTTAGGTCCTTTCCCCTGTACCGCAGGCTCACTGTCCACACCCACTGCTTTGCAGCCTCCCATCTACAAACATGTGCCAGCTGTAGACCTGTCGTTCTTTCTTGAGGGTTCTGCCTGGTTTCTTCTGGACTTACTAGAGATCTGCTCCCCCTCTTGCCTTGCAGGTAAGATGCTTCTGTCCTGGTTGATCTCTTCCATGATCTCTGGCTCCCTGGCCCATTCTGCCTTGGCTACAGGACACACCTGCTCCTCTGCTGCTGCTGGCTACCATGCCTTCACTCCCTGCATAGATCACCTTTAAAGCACTTGGGGGCCCCACCTCCAGCTCCTGACTCTTTGTTTCTTCCTCTGCAAGTTGAGGCTACTCTCCTTAAAAAGCCTGACCACCTAGCCAGATCCCATCCCCCCCCCCACAAAGTGGTGTCAGATGCTTGATCCCAGACCAGTTGTATTTACTTCTGTTTGTGCTGCAGGAGAGCCCCAATTGCTGACTGGACTTGCTGGGATCCTCTAGTCAGTCACACAAAGATATTCAAAGTCCAAAGGGAACTAGGAGACCTTACAGAAGGTTTGCTGGAAAATAAAGTGGGGTAGTGTTATAATACTAGCATCTGCTGGCAGAAAATAGATATCAAGCTGAATGGAAATAAAAAAGTACACAAACCTGTGCAAGTGCATCCACAAATATATATAGTCAGTCATAGGAGCTGATCCATCTCCATGCCTACATATGTCCTCCCCAGGTCTGTACAGTCAGACATGAGTTCTGTGCTGAACCTCAATTTCCATATGTGCAGGGTCCTAATTCAGCTTGGTTCAGACGTAACAGAGAACCCTAATATCTGATCATATTTTTTCTTGCCAGTTTCTGTAAATTATGTTTTCCTTTTTATGTTGCTTTAACTTTAATGTGTGAATAAGAGAGTTGGAGATTACGGAACACTGGATTCTACATCTATTAATGGCTCCTTTATGTTTTAATCCATGGGAAGATAAGAGATGTAAATAAGGCCTTAAATATTAAGGCAGGGATTTCAGTGCTGCCGTATTCAATATTTGGTGATATTGCTAAGAGTTTTTTCCTATGAAATACCTTGGAAAATCAATGCCTAGAAATGAAAATTAGGCATAAAATTAAACAAGAGATATCAGGTGTCTAAGACTTGTGAGTCTGGAGACTTCTATTTGCAAACACAACAATAATTCTGCTATATAAAGTAGTCATATAATTAATAGAAAAGGAGGCACTCTCCAAGTAAACGTCAGTCTAAGAAATGAGTTTCCCTACTACTTTATTCCATAGCTCTCCCTTTCGTGTGTATATATATATTTTTTAAAGTTCTGGCCCTGGCCTAGTGGACTTTATATATACACGATGCCTTGTGACATCTATGCCCTGCAGGACCTGGTAAAGTTCTACAGGGCCTGCAAGACAGAGATGTTCTGCAAGACCTACAGCTGAGGACAGCAATGGCTCACCATTAAGTCTGGCTTCCATCCCTTTCTCTACCCCTCTCCATGGGGAAGGTATAAACTGACATCAGCCACCTTTGGATGAGCATATTGTTGTACTGTATTATTTTAAATGTTTTTATTGAAATTGTTTAAACTGTTCTATTTATTGATATGTTAGTATATGCTGTATACTGTCCTGAGTGCTCTGGGGAAGGGTGGTTTATAAATCAAATCAATCAATCAATCAATAATCAATCAGATTGATTAAACACTATACTAGTGACATGCTGAACTATGTCATTGTTATTTTAAGACCCTGTTCAGACACACAGTATAATCAGATGTCGCTGCTGTTTCCTTCCGGTTTTAAAGCGGCTGATCAGACAGCAACATCTGCCTCCCGGTATTAACTCGTGGTAGCCCCCCCCCCCCCCCCAAATCCTTCTTGGAACTGGATTATTTTGTTACCTGCTCCTTTGCAGTGTTTTTTGAGTTCTCTGGTTTCACCTCGTAGTTTTCTCCGTCTGGATAGTTCTGCTGCGATCTTAACCAACTTCCGGATGTCTGAAGGCTGTCCCAGAGCAAAAGGAGCTTCAGACATCTGGTTTATGGTAGCCAGTTTTTTTTACTACTTAGCGATATGTGCATAACCACATAATGTTTTAACCTATGCACATGTGTGCGCATGTGTATGTGCACATCATGTGTGCATGTACACAATGTGCACATACACATAATAGTGGAGGGAGGAAAAGAATTGCATGGTGCCATCGTGTGGACGGCAGAAGATGGTTTCACCACGAAGTGATTCGAATTGCAGTATGGCAGTCTGATCGATAATATCCGGAACAAAGATATTTGGAACAGAACCAGGTCAGTTTAACACGGACTCAACACGCTGTGTAAACAGGGCCTAAGATTCATGAGCATATCTGGAGTATGGCCACAGCCAAGGTGCACCAGCATTCTATTGTAACACCGAGACCAGCATAGTTGGTATTAAGGGGCATATTGGGGAAGAAGTGGGGCTTCTCCCCCCCCCCCCACAAATGCTACTGTGTTAATGTATACTGAATTTCATTCAACTCAGAAAGATGACAGTCTAGGAGGCCTGTATAAACTGCTATGAGCTTTCTGAACAGACAGGCAGACAGACAGACAGACAGAGAGACTGATTACTGGATTTCTAGTATGGTAGTCAGCTGAGAGATTTTAATCGTTTTGATCTGAATTTGGAGAGAAACCTTAGAAAAGATTTGTGAAGATTAGTATGGCATAGAAAAATATCCCAGCAGAATGTGAGAACCTCATAACTCATGCGCCAAAACTGCATGGGCTTTCATTTATTTCAAACATAATTTCTCACTCTTTAACTGAGAATTCATTATCACTTTCTTTTCTTACAGTCACACTATTAACATGAAATATATAAAAATTAGATTGGAATAAGGAAATAAAAAAGAGTAATATTTCATTCCTATTTCCCAGCTGCCAGATTCTGACATAAACTTATTAGGATTTAATTAGCTTTGATAAACATTATGGTGGAACAAATTCATATTGTTTCCAGAAAGTGACTGATGGAATGATAAATAAAGCATATCTTATGATCTGCAATATTTTTAGGTACTGAATACTTCATGGCTATACAGCTAAATACCATCTTTTAAATATTTAGAAGAGATTGGTTTAGCTCAAATCTGTGATGTGTGAATGATATTGTCCTGGATATTTTTTTTAAATAGAGTTGTCCTGCTCACTGTGGTTATGAAATTAAATTTGCTACAGTTTATCTTTGCAACTTTAAAACTATACAATCATCCCCTAATATCTGATGAATACAATCTCACTGTAGCTAATTAATAATTGGAAGACTGCAAGTAATCAGTGTTATGCGTGGAGGTACACATTTCCTTTATTGCTAGCAGTCACATATCTGGTTTAAGTTTTAGAAACACAGGACCCCTTTCAAGGCTGAGCTGCCTTGCTTCACTAAATTAGAATTACTGAAGAAGACCTCAACAAGTCTGCCTTACATAGTTTTATGCATTATAATTCAAAACTAATTTACTCCTTGCTAGTCCTAGATGCCAGGAAATTTTAAAAGTCCTCTGACCAATTAGGGTACCATTACAATCCATGGTGTCTCTTTTGTGGCCCTGTAAGATAGGTGGAGATAACAGAGGAGTCACAGTACCCTCACATACTCTACAAAAAGAGTCTGGCAGGAGCTGAGAGGTTATTTTCCCTGTTGTTTCCTCTGATATACAAGGAAATTGTTTGCCAAACAGGAGCCAAATGCATAATACTTTTGTTGTTTTACATTTTCACATCACATGCAGATATAAGACATCTATAATGTTCACACACTGTTTTTTAAATGTCATTCTTTATTTGGGAAATGATGTTTTCTCAGTCTCAAAAGTAAGACCTCTGGCAGACAAGCAGCGTCAGGAAGATTAAACGCCATAGCAACAAGTCCTCTCAATGTCCCTAATTACCATATAAACCATTAATAATTAGACAGTAGTTAAAATAATGGCACCATCAACTTGCTAACCTTCAATTAAATAAAGCACCTTAATGTGGCACCTTAAAAACTAACAAGTCCAGTGGCACCTAAAAGACTAACACTTACTTCAATATCAATATTTAAGATGCCATTGGATTTTATTTTATCTTGCTATACTACACACACCACCATATGAAATTTATTTAATTAATTAATCCTCATGGAAGCAGCAGAAGTCCATACATGCTGAAGAACAAAAGGTTCATGGCAGAAGATTGGTAACATGCTTCTTTGTCTTCTCTGGAGCTACTTTTTCAACTAAAATCCACCACCACCACTACCACCACCATCATAGATAACAATTCCCTAATGGAATTGGCCCAGTCCAGTTTTCCCATTGGTTATGGTGTGCACTCCATTAGTGACTGGCCTATGAACCACCAGTTAGTCACTCCCATGCCATTTGCTGGCTATGCTCCTCTCCCCCGCTCACTGCCGGATCCAGGACAGATGAGGACTGGGCCACTGGGGAAGCTACTAGGTAGTAGCTGTTGCTAGGCAACCAATCTTGTTTCTGTCAGTAAAATGCAACCAAGCTTGGTTCCTTCAGTAAAAGGCTGGGGGGGAGGCCCTTTTGGGGCCTCTTTTGGTCTTGGAATAAGAACTCTTTGGATCCAGCCCAGACTATGGCTGCCAGTTCCAGGTTGCTGGGCAATTCCTGGAGATTTTGTGGTGGATTCTACAGAAGCCAGAGTTTGGGAAGAGGCCTCAACTGAATATAATGCAACAGAGTCCACTCTCCAAAGCAGTTATTTTATCCAGGGGGGAGAGATCTGTTGTCTACTGTTCAGTTGTGATATCAGGAAGTCTTAAGGTTCCACCTGGAGATTGCCTACCCTACTCCTGGCTACTTGCTACTGCTGCTGGGAAGGAGGTTGGGAAATTCCTGAAGATTTGAGGGTTGGAGCATGGAGATGGGGAGGTTTGAGGAGGGGTGGGACCTGAGACAGGTACAATGCCATAGACTTCACCCTCCAAACCAGCCACTGCCTTCTGGGGAACCATTGCTGCTAATCTCCAGGTGAGGGTCGGAGATCACTCAGAATTACAACTGCGCTCCAGACAGCAGAGATCAGCTCCCCTAGAGAAAATGGCTGCTTTGCAGGGTGGACTCTATGTCATTATACGCTGCTGAGGTCACTTCCCTCCCATTTTGGCCCACACTGTTTTTTCAGACCAGTCACAGACTTTCAGCTTAGTCTACCTCACAGAGATGTTGTGTGGATCAAAAGGGGAAGAGAAGAATGATGTAAGCTGCCTTGTTCCTCACTTCAGAGAAAGACTGTACTTTTCCTATGTAGAGGTTGCAGGAAGGGGGGAGGAGATGGAAAGCTGAAGTCAGATCATTCCCCTACATTCCCCTACACTGCCTTGGGTGGGTGGAAGGACAACAAGGTTGGGAGCGTGAATGGCTCCACTTTGGTGAATGGGTGGGAAGACAGCAAGGGTGAGGGAACACACACCTAGATCCTCTCTCTAGAGCCTGTTGCATTTCCCTCCACAACAGGCCTTGTTCTTAGTCTCTTCATAAAGCACCTCAGCTCTCTATTTCTCACAGACTTTGTCATTTTCTTCCACTCCTCCTCTACAGGTAAGCATCCCTTTCTCCTGTTGCTAGGCAACCCCTCACAAAGCCTCTCCAGACATCACATCCTACTAGGGGGCAGTGTTTTCAAACAAGGGTGCACAGTGCATGAATAAGCAAGCTACAATATTTTCTTCATAAAATATTGCTTAAAGACTTCCACATGCAATTCAATTAAAATAACAAAATCACACAGTAATAAATAAAACATCTGAAGAGATAACTACTACATTTATTATTTTTATATCCTTGGTTCTAGGAAATGATACAGTGCTTAAACCCTCTGCTGATCTCTTTTTGAGAAGGTAGGTAAATACAATGTTTTCCAACGAGGTCTTTTACACTTGCCTTGTGCCAGGACAGTTTTTAAAATAGCTTAAAGCATCCTGCCTGCCTCCTAAAGAACATTTTTTATTCTACAGCATCATTGTCAAGCTCCCTTCCTCACATAAAAAAGAAAATCCCTGATTGTATCTTGCTTACTTGGAAAGATTTCATCTGAACATCCAGAAATCCAGTGTTGGGATATTTTTTGTACCAGCTTTAAAAATAAGTTTCACTTCTTCATAAGTAGGCCAAAGCAACAGATGCTGCTTTTGCCTGAAGGGAAAGAGGTTTAGTGCTCTGTGACAAAAGCAGAGAGAAAACAGAGCAACAACACACTTCCTCCCTGATACCTGTTAAAAATGTCTGATGGCTATTTTATTATTACTGAAATTCCACAAATCTAATTACATCACATTGGAAGTATAGTTACAATTTCACATTCATGTGAAAATCAAAACACCCTAAATAGAAACCTTCACATTTTTAATGGTCTTGCAAAAAATTCTTGACCTTCTAGTAATCTGCTGGATGGCAATATTGATTAGAAGGGGACCATGGCTCATTGGTAGTGCATCTGCTTGGCATGGAGAAGGTTCCTGGCATCTCCAGTTAAAAGGATCATGTTGGTGATGTGAAAGACCTGAGACTCTGGAGAGTCCCTGCCAGTCTGAGTTGACAATACTGATATTGATGGACCCATGGCTAAAGTGGTGTTCATGGAAAAGCACATAGATTTCATTTCTAGAATGCCATTGAGCGTGCATAATAGACAAAGCAATTTCTTTCATGCAGTTCAAGGTGGAGCACATAGATGTTCTTCTATTCAAATACTAACCCAAATTGTTCTAAAATTAATTATAAACAAGATCCTGGTAAGTATGTCACCTACATTACTAAATGCCATGCTTCAGGGTAGCTTTCCTTGACAAGGACATAAAATGGAAATACTCTGAATATTTAATGCATTTATAACTCAATGAAAAATTGTTTTAAAAAAACAAAGGAAATCGTGCATGTTTCTTTTTTTTCTTACACCATTTGCACTGAAAAATAGGAACTGCAAGCCATAGAGAAGACCCAATTTCCTCTTCAACAAAAGGAAAAGGCGTGTATTAAATGAGCAGCTGTATCTAAAAGTACCATGGACACTATATTCAGGATTCATTAGCTGAGAGAATACTACCTGAAACTTGAAATGTTACATTTTAAAACAAAATTCAAGTTTATATGAAGTCTTCAGGGAGAGTAGTCAGAGGAAAAAATTAGATGTATTAGCAACTGACATATCAGGGATGCTTCAATATGGTAGTGATGACCAGGCACCCAATTAATTGTTGGCTTGTTTGGCTGCTTGCAACCTGTTTGTGTGGGATCAGCTAGGAGTTGATTCTGATTTGCTGGGGAAATTTTGCTCTGTTTATTTTGGAGGAGACTGAATCACCGGACAGCTCCCAGCTGGTCAGCTGCAGGTCAGGTTCTTCTGATAGCCCATCCGAGAAACTTTGCTGCCTCCCTTATTTGCTGTGGCATGGCAAGTTTGAAGGGGAGAGGGGAGAATTCAAAAGCCCAGCTGATTTCCCTTTTCTTTTCCCCACCTCAAGCTGAAGGCTTGGGCCACAGAAAAAAAGGGCAGAAATGACATTTTTCTCCTCTCCCTTTTGCAATGCAGAGATTAAAAGAATGGCATCTGTTCCCACTCAGATGGGGAGGAAGAGAAACCAGCTTTTTCCATACTCACTTTTGCAATACAGACACTAAAACCATTGCTTCTGCCCCACCCACCTTGGAACAGTGGAAAGAGAAACCAGTTCTATCCCTGACATAATAATATTCTTTCCAGACAATGTCTGGGGATGGTTTGGCTACTCATTCTTGAATGGACTGATCAGAAGAAGGATAAAGAGGTTGATGATCTGTGTCAAATACATGGGCACTGTCCTTCTGTTTTCACATAGTTTTCTAAACCAAAGGCAGGAGATAATTTATCAAACCATCTACTTTTGGAGATAATATTTAAGGAGATGTCCCACAAGTCCAAGCTTTATAAGAAAGAAATCTTTTAACTGTATCAGTGTACTAGAACTAAATCTTCTCTAACGCAAAAGGAATCAATTACAACTCAGAATGTTTCATCTGTGTACAGAATTTCATCATTGTATAACAACTGGGTCATACCCTTTAGTATTCAAAATACACATGAACACAGAATTCATTACTAGGCTTCTTTCTGTCTTCTGCAAGAAACATTAATATGCCACCCAGGTTTCTCAAACAAGTGAGGCAAGCAAATGCTGTTAAATCTACCAATTGTCACATTGAGTCAACAGAAGTAACTCCTATATTAATTTCACTAGGGCCACATGGGTAATTTATTGAATATAAAGGGTCACATTCTGTAATTTTTTAGATTATAAAACAGTGCACATAAATTACTGCCAAGATTAAGCAATGGTAAATTGATGCTGTATGGGTTAGTGATTCTTATATATAATCTCCGCTGATGTATATGTAGGCTTGCCAGTCCCCAGGTCCCCCAACACAAGAGGAAGCTGTGTGAGACCACAAGACAAAAGCAAAAGCTCACAGCCACAACAAGCTGTACACCACTTATACAATATTAAAGAATTTTACAAAAAACTTATACAGAAAAAATGTGTATTTTTTAACATAAATGAACTATACATGCTTCAGGGGCTACAAATACAGCCCTTCAGAAACTTACATACATAAACTCATTGCAGACTCGAGAAAAACAATAGCGAAGTTCAAAGTCCCAATCAGAGCTTAGCATTGAATCATGGAGCACGACTCCTTTCCATATGCTCATGTGGGAAAATGAAGCAAAAATCTTGTTGTCCCTGCATCGATGTTGCTGCGACAGATAGCCTAAGACTTTGGGAAATGTCTTGGCCCGCAGCCAGGGATTCCATTTAGTGGGGCACATTTTTGTGGGGGCCCTAATTATTAGGAAATCCAGAGACTTCAAACTGCATTTTTTAGCTACTGCCCCTCTGTTTTGATCACCATCACCTCATGATCTTGAGTTCAGATCTGGGGGGGGGGGGGGGAGAATCCAGCTGCACTCTGCAAAGCAGCAGCAGACAAAACAGCCACAACATGATTTCCCCCCATATGCAGACATTGAATTGGTAGGGATGGAACACATCAGGAGGCTGAGACATTAAACTTTGTGTTGCATACCCTCCTCCCAAGCAGAAATTTGGACTACCCCCCTCCTGGTGACACCAGCAGCCTGGGCTTGGCTTATGAAGAGGCGGCATTATGTCTGGAGGGCTGCCTGCAGGATGGGTGCCAGACCCATAGCTACAGTAGGGCCCCCGGGGTCACTGTTGCAATTTACCTTCAATTTAAATTTCCCAGCCCCACCAAGCATCGCCTCCAGTCTCCCATTGCTCCCACCTCTGCTGCCACTTCCTCCAAGCACAGTCTCGTCACTCCCACCAAGCCTCACGCTGCCTCTATCACCTGGCTTTGGACCCTACCAAATGAAAAATCCTGACTATAGGCCCGCAGGGCACTACAAAAAAAAATAAAACAGAGGAGAAGGTGGTGTCACCACCATGAGCATGAGGCTTGCTGGGAACAATGGGGGACTCGGGGTGATGGTGGGCTGTGCTTGGAGGTGGCAATGACACAAGGCTTGGTGGGAGTGATGGGGGACTGTGCTTGGAGGCAGCAGTGGTGTGAAGCTTGGTGGAATGATGGGAGACTGTGCTTGGAGGAGGAGGTGGGAGCAAAGGGGGACTTGGGGGGAATGGTGGGCTATAGTTGGTGTGGCCAGAAACTTTACATTGCAGGTAAATTGTTGGGGCTGGGATTAATGTTCCCTCTAAGCAGCAGAGTTTTGTGAGCAAAAATTCTACTTTGTGAGCTACTGGCACTAAAGTTGTGAGCTACTGCATAAATTGTTGTCTGAGGTCATCTTTCTTGAACTAAGACAAAAATATGTGAGCTGGAGTCTAAAAATCTGTGAGCTAGCTCACATTAACTCAGCTTATAGGGAACACTGGCTGGAATCCTAGGGGCTGCACCTTAGCTGCAGGCCTGTTGGAAATGCTTCCAAAGCCTGACAAGAGGACTTAGTGGAAGAGCAGCTGCCAGGATATTAAAAAAAAAAGAGGATGTGGAAATGAAGACTGTATTTAGGGGAACAGCACTTCTTTCTTTCTTTCTTTCTTTCTTTCTTTCTTTCTTTCTTTCTTTCTTTCTTTCTTTCTTTCTTTCTTTCTTTCTTTCTTTCTTTCTTTCTTTCTTTCGTCTCCAGGCTCCACCCCTAACGTCCGCAGATATTTCCTGAGTTGGACCCTATGTATATTAAACCTTTTTCTTTTATCATGCTACCAAGTTCTTTGCAACAAAATTTGCTTCATACCCTTAGAGTAACGTGAGCAACAGAAGAACTTTAACACAAGCTAGGCAAAGGTTTGAGAAATGTGTTTAATCTGTTCTCCCAAAGGCATAACAATGAAATTTGTGGGAGGAGGATAACCAGAGAGCCTCTGAGCAACAGTTTTTCATTATGAATACAACATCCCTATCTATCTGCAATAGGCCACTTTTTAAGGCAGTGATTGGCGTCAGGAAAGAATGTGCACATGCTGTATGCTGCCATGTAAAAAAATTATGCTCTTTTCATACTGTGATTCAGGCAGTGGATGCACTAAACAGCATGTGTAAATGCGAATTTACTGAAAGTAGACAATCTCTGCAGTTCAGTGAGCTTATCAGAATGAGTTCTGCAGATGAAACTCCACTCTTGGAAATGAAATATGAAGGAAAGAAATCAGTAAAGCCCTTTTCTCTAAGGTACTGGTTGACTACCAGAGCGTAGGAGTGAATCTGGATTCATGGTTTACATTACACAATGCCATGTAAAGGGTGAATAATTTCAGAGGATGGTAAATGTTTACTGGTAGCACGGAGACCAATCTTGTATCACTATTAAAATATCTCCCAATTTTACAAACAAGCTACAAACAAGAAAATAAATTTTGTTGCAAGCAAATTATGTTCCATTTTGATACAAAGTTTTTGCATTGCCTTTGGTAATAAACAACTGAGGCAGAACACTAACCTATAAGAAACTATTATAATAATTTTTATTTATTTTGTAATTCACCAATGATCTCAAATATGTATTTGCAGAGACAGAAAAAATAGAGATGATAATACTATCACAAAATGAAATCTATCAATACATTGATTAAGAGCAGAATTCAAAGTATGGACAGAGTACTAACAAACTCAGCACAGGGCGGTCCAGGTGGAGGTTTCCCCACCTGGGAGGTTCCCAACCTGCCGGTCCACTTTCGTGCACACAATGCAATGATGTCACCCAGAAGTGACATAATCGCAGCAGCAACGCCACACGCGGTCGCTCCAGGCGTTTCCGGGAAAACTCTATGGTTTTCCTGGATACTCTAGCCATTTGAGAGGGGAAAATTATAAGGTGCAATAGGTACCATAGAGTTTTTTCCCTCCCAAATGGCTAGAGCGTCTGGGAAAACCATCAAGTTTTCCCGGAAACGGCTAGAGTGGCCATGCAGGTGATGACATTATTGTGATGCGTACATGGAAGTTCACTGCTCTGGGACACGGGGGACATGGCAACCCTAACTCAGCAAAATAATTCTACTTAATAAAAATATTGAAATTCCGTATCTTCCAAATGAATTTGATATAACTGAATAAGCAAATGATATGAAATCATGTTCTAGAAAAGGGTTTTGAAGCTCTCTTGCTTTTTGACTCTATTCAGAGATCACAAATAGATGTTTGTTCACAGGTACAAATTTAGTTTCCTGTTGCACTTGTGCATCCCCTCCACATACAGTACAAATGTAGACTTCTTAGTTTCAGAAGCTGTGTTATGTGTGTGTGTGGGTTTTTTTTTATGATGATGATCATGGTTTAGACTTCTGATTTGTGAGGCAAAAAGACCCAAATTTGTCTGGACACTTGTATTTGGAAAACTAGATGGTGACAGAAAACTTTCAATATCAGTCTCCAGTTCCACAAAGCAAGAGTCCAGTTGCACCTTTAAGACCAACAAAGTCTTGTGTTGGTCTTAAAGGTGCAACTGGACTCTTGCTTTGTTCTTCTGCTTCAAACCAACACAGCTGCCCACCTGGATCAGTCCCCAGTTCCATTGCACATGCAGATGCAGAAGAGAAGGAGTTGGCAAACATGACAAAAAAACCCCCAGGGATTCCACCTTAGTGAGTTGTTAAGTCTTTTCAGAATTAGTTCCCTTTTGAAATTTTGTTAAAATGGATCATTACAACTGCCTGCCATCACTGGGTGTTTTGAAGGGTAGAAAATAGTGTGAAGGCAAAGTATTCAAGCTGACTTGACTACTAAATATAAAAACTATACAAAAGGAGATTCAAGAAAAAAAACTCCTATATTTTTGCACCAATTTCTTTCAGAGACTAGTATTTAAAGAAAATCACAGACTTCTGTTTTGATTTATGACTATTTTGTTGTTGGGTTCCCTACTCTCTACCTTAAACTTTTGTTTTTATCCAAAGCATAAGAAGCATCCAAATGAACTAGAACAGGGGTGGCCATTGGCCATGCTGGCTGGGGCTGATGGGAGTTGTAGGCAAAAAACATCTGGAGAGCTACCGTTGGCCACCGCTAAACTAGAATACATTCCCCTAGCTTGTAATGAAATAGTTGCCTACATCAACTTCCTTAATTGTTCTGTTATTAAGCTGACCTATCAATTCTATTTTTTCCTTGTATACTACCAGTAGGAAATGGGGATTTTGACAGCAATGAAGCTCTTTCTTGCTCTCACAATTGTACTGAAGCCATTCTTTTTAAACATAAGGGACATTATCAGCTCCTGGTAATCCATTTAAAATGGTATAATATTGCAGGAGTAAGATGGAATATTTTTATTTTAGAATTTTTACACTCCAATGTTTGACAATGGGGGAGACAGGCTTCCATTGCCAGATGTTTATTTTGTCCTATAAACAAATGAAAATGTTAAGACCTGAAACCAGCAAAACAATATAAAATGTCTTATGTAACAATTTACTAAAATATCTAAACTCTACAGGCAGCAAGCTTTTGTTCCTCCTTTTCATTATTTCTATTCTTCAAACATTACACACACACAGTGCAATTATTTCAATTATTTAACATTCTGACATTTCCTCACCTTACTCTGTCAGGCTCTAATTTTCTTATCACGTGTCAGAAGCTTTATATTGATTTCTAAAACACATGCATTTCATATTTAGCAGGACTGAATAGTAGGCCTTCCAATGTAAAGATCAGATTTTTTTTCTAAAAACACCTTAATATGTTGGTATTGTGATATTGGCGGAACAGCAACATTAGCATCTCATTATTAAGAACCTTTTACACCTTGAAATTCTGATAGTTTACTGTGTATCCAATTTATAGATGACTGCAAGCAATTTATACATGTGCAGGGCTTTTTTTTTTTTTAGCAGGAATGCACAGGAATGGCATTCCGGCTGGCGTGGTGTCAGAGGGTGTGGCCTAATATGCAAATGAGTTCCTGCTGGGCTTTTTCTGCAAAAAAACCCCCCTGTGTGTGAATACACACACATGGAGCTTTCCACTGGAAAACAAGATAAGTTGTTCCTTCAGGAGTCTTATAGGGAACATTTCCTTTGTAAACTTTGCAGTCCCCATAGTTCAGCTCAAGTACTAGACATTTTGGAGCAGTAACAAAATATAGCGAACATCTTCCCTGCAGGTTTCAAGGATATTTTGGGTAGCAATCATAAGCAGAATGCTTCATATCTCCTCACAGAGTTTGCATTGCACTTGCTTCAGAATGTCAGAGTTCTCTCAAACTAACTTTTTTGTTTGCTTATGTGCCTCCTGGGCCTTAGCAAGGCACTTTCAGTTAAGAGGCTTTAAAAGTTTAAGAGACTCCTGAGGTTCCTATGACTATACCCTTCAAGTCAGTTGCTGAAGAAGGCCTTGAGAAGGTAAAAGTACTTAGAAAATGAAGATTTATGTTCATACTGCAATAAAAATGTGCCTCTGTGTGTGTGTACATGAAAAAATATGATACACTATCAGAATATGCACTACTGAAAGCAAAAGTGCTAGACAATAAGGGTGTGCAATATTTTTTTAAATCAGTATTACTTGGTTCATGTCTATTGGATTTATGAAAAATTCTGGATCCCAATACTGGTATGATATTCAGATGAAGTATTTTTCAAAAATCCTGAATTTCTTCAGATCCAATAAGTCTGAAAATAAAAATACCAATTAAAAAAACTCCTGCTTTCTGGTTTGAACACTGCACATTGCTCCACCTAGCACAGGAGATCCTGGTTGGGCCTGCAGCATAAAGGCCAGCCTGTGGGGAGCAATCTGCACCCGGTGGCACAGCAGATCCTGGGACTGGCTTCTTCTGCAGCCCAGTTTAAAAACCAGGCTTCACAAGAAGCCAGTCGTAAGTTGAGACAGTGGGAAGAGTCTGCTCCCCACTGGCACGGCTGATCCTCAGGATGTATTCTGCACTGCAAACCCTTTAAACTTTAAAGGGACTGCAGTTGAAGTCTGGCAAACAGCTGCAAGGCAGGAGAAGATTGCTCCCACCTTTCCGCTGTTTTCAGATCCACCCTGAAATTCCTAAATATATCCAGGATTTTTGTTGGGATTTTCTTTTCTCCCAAGAAAACCTGGGTACATTTGGAATGCCAAAATCTATCCCAAAATACTGGTGAGGTATTTTTCCAATAGATTTTTGCCTTGGGTAGATCTGGTTTCACATCTCTACTAGGCATTTAATATTACATTGATATACCTGTCTACATTACATGCGTTAGGTTAGAATCCAATGTCATAAACTTGAAGATAAGAAGAGCCCTGCTGGATCAGACCAATAGTCCATCTAGTCCAGCATACCATCTCACACAGTGGCCAACAAGTTCCTCTGGATGACAAACAACAGGGCATAGAAACAACAGGGCTTAGAGAGCATAGAGGCCAAGGCCTTCCCCTGATGCTGAGTCCTGGCTCTGTGATTCAGAGGATTAGTGTCTCTGAATGTGGAGATTCCCCACAGTCACCATGGCTAGTAGCCATTGATAGACTTATTCTTCATGAACCTTAACCAAGCTTTAAAGCTGCTTATTCCTGTAGTTAACACTATATTCTCTGGCAGAGAATTCCACAGTTTAATCATTTTGTCCTAGGGTTGGCAGCCCCCAAGTCCTGGCAGGAGTTCCCCCACTTTGGGGGTCTTTGGTCCTCCTCCAGCCAGCTGACCAGTGGGGGAATCCCCACCCCAAAACAGTGACATCATTGTGTGACATCCCTGATGTGACGATGATACTTCCAGGTGACCTTATCGTACCAGGGGCATTGTGCAGCAATACTTTGGGTTTTTGGGCAAACTCTATGGTTTTGCAAGCACTCTCCCTTTCAGGGAAAAGCTAACTCTTTATCTCTCAGTTCTCTAATTCAGTTGCACTGTGAAACCTGCTTTTAAAGTGCAGTCCAACACAACTGTATTTTCTGCTTTTCTGCCTCAGCACTAGTCCACATATACCCCTTTTATGGTAGCCATATCTGGTCATAAAATGTAATTCAACAATGGTGTAAGAAAGTTTCACATCCCAGGCAATTATAAGCATATTATTTTATTGGACTATATCTACAAATTCTGCAATTTATTATTGTTTACAGTTTATTTTGAGTAAAGGATACACAATTATTGACTAGAAATAGTTTTTTAAAAGTTACAGGTGATTGATGCAATATATTAAAAAAAAAAAAAGACTACTAAGTCATCACTGAATGAATACCCGTATTTTAGAGACATTTTCCTACGAACTAAGTGGATATTGGATAAGACTTCACTAAATTACATTTTATTATTCCAGGTCAGTGGCTTCAGGCAAACTAATTGTTGCATAAAGAGTTATCTCACTCTTTAAATCTTTGTTAAATGTAATTGTTCCTTATTCATAAACCAATTAACTACCATCCTTTTTAGTATCTATTTAGCTGCACACTTAACATTCTGTAGATATTTGGTTTGTAAGACTTTTTTGTCCTTTTACTGTATGTGAAGTAATTACCTTAAAACACGTACACCTTTTTTGTAATTGTGAATATGTAACAAAATTAGGAGTCTCATATCCTTATTTTTTTAAATGCACAAATACCACAAACTGCATTTAGGAATATTTTATGTTTTTACCAATTTCCTTTAAGGTGTGGAAGGAGGTGAAGATAATCTATTTCCTTATGACTGTTGCATATGCCCCAAATGCTGAGAGCTAGGAACATGCTTCATGAAGAAATTCTCAGGACTCTCAGCTTTGCATCCAGCATCTATTTAATGGAATTCCATTACGCTGCTGGGTCCTTCACTTGGCCAGTCATGCTCCCTCTAAGTGGGGCTTTCTGTGACTTGGACAAAAGGCTTGCCTCCTGATTTCCTCTTAAAACTTCAGCCTCCTGATTTCCTCTTAAAATATTGCTAGGATGGCAATTGTGCCCATATCCAAATTAAACTCTCCCCTTTTCTTGGGGTTTCCCATTTGTTAGCCAATCAGCCCACTCCTTGCAAGGGATGCAAAACATAGATTCCAACTTTATTAACCCCATCCTGTAATGGCAGAGTTACAATTACTTTAAGCTCTAAAAATATTATAGCAGGAACACGTACACCTGCCGCTCATATTTGTGTCCAGTTGCCCTCCCTTGGCTGGTCTCTTTCAACAGTCAGAGCCAGAAGGTAGTATCAGGGGAAGGTCTCAGCCTCTACGCCCTGTTGTTGGCCATCCAGAGGAACTGGTTGGTCACTGTGTGAGACAGGAAGCTGGACTTGCTGGATCACTCATCTGATCCTGGAGGGTTCTTCTTATGTGTAAAATGGACACTTAGTTTATACATAGTATGCTCATGAGTATGCTTTTATACATAGTATGTAAATGAGTGCTGATCCTTAAATCCAGTATTTAAAAATACTATGTTCTCAGAGACTGTATGTCTGTATTGTCCAGAACTTAAAAACCTTTAACTTTTTTCTCAAACAGCAACAGTTACCCTCCTGCCACATGAGGCTTTTCAGAATACTTTCAAAGATCTTTTTATTCTGATGGGGGATATCGACAGGTTGCTTACCTGTAACTGTAAATCTTTGAGTGGTCATCTGTGCATTCACACTCATGGGATAGAGCACCCATGCCGATCCCCGAATCGGTACCTAAAAAGCCTGGGATTTTTTTCGTGCTCAGCACCAGTGGGCATGCGCAGGCATCCCAGTACGCATGCTCACCGGAGCCAGCGCGAGGATCCCGCCAGTTCCTTCCTGACCACTGGAAGCCCCTAACATAGGGAGACCGTCAGCAGTGGGGAAGGAGGGCGGGTAGTGTGAATGCATAGATGACCACTCAAAGATCTACAGTTACAGGTAAGCAACCTGTCTATCTTCTTTGTGGTCTCTGTGCTTCACACTCATGGGAGATTAGCAAGCCAGACATACCTGGAGGCGGGAACAGACGTTCAACCAGAAGAGACAGCTTGCAGCACCACAGCTCCCAGACGAATTCTCTGCTGAGCATGCACATCCAGAACGATACGCTTCATGAAAGCATGAGGAGAGGACCAAGAGGCGGCCTTGCATACGTCCGTCAAGGAGACACTTTTCAGGAACGCCACCGACGTTGCCCTCGCTCTAGTAGAGTGTCCACAAATGGGTCCAGGCAACGGCTTCTTTGCCAGCAAGTAGTACAGCTTAATAGTTTCAGTAAGCCACTTCAAAAACCGCTGAGATGAAATTTTTGAACCAAATCTAGGAGCAGAATAGGAAACAAAAAGATGCTGGTCCTGACGAAAACTCTTAGAACAACTCAAGTAAAAAAGTAATGCACGCTTGACATCCAAAGCGTGCCACCGTTGTTCCTCGTCCGAGGAAGGCATGGGGTAAAACGTAGGTAACCAAACATCCAACTTAAGGTGAAACTGGGAAACCACCTTAGGGAGAAACGAAACATCAGGAGCCAACAAAACTCCCGACTCATGGAACACTAAATATGGGTGGTCACAACGCATAGCCATGAGCTCCCCTACATGGTGTGCTGATGTGATTGCCACCAAAAATGCAGTCTTCCAGGATAGAAACTATAGGGAACAGGTTGCCATTAGTTCAAAGGGACACCAGGACAACCTGTCCAATACTAATGGCAAATCTCACAACTGTGGAGGTGATCTAGACGGAGGATGCAATCTGACCCAATTTTTTCAGGAATTGCTTCAAATGAGGATGAGCAAACACCGAATGCCCCTCAACAGGCTCATGGTAAGTTGGTATTGCTGGTGAATAAACTTTAACAGAAGAAAAGGAAAGTCCAGCATCCACCAAAGACAACAGAAAGTCAAAAATCACCGATAGACCCAACCATTGGGGTGAGACTGCAGGATCAGTCAAAAACCGAAGGAAATAGGAAATACGGGTAGACAACTTTCTACTATTCAGAAAGACATGCTTGACTCTGTCTGAAAATTCACAGGGTCGATGAACCACGCCGTCAGCTTTAAATGAGGATCATTGTGGTGAAACACTTGCCCCTCCTGGGCTGACAGAAGGTCTGGTTCCGCTGGGAACTGATAAAACACTCTCCTCGCTAAACGGAGCAAAATCAGAAACCAGTTTTGCCGAGGTCCCCATGGCGTGATTAGTATGCACCTTGGTTTCTCTCTCACTATTTTGTTGACAACTTTCGTCAGCAGTGGAAGAGGCGGAAACAGATACAGGAACCAACCCTTCCATTGGAACATTAGACCGTCTCCCAAGGACACCGAATCCGTTCCTCCCCTGGTGCAGAACAGGGGATGCTTTCGATTCAGGGCTGTGGCGAAAACATCCACTTGAGGATACCCCCAGAGCTGGAACACCAGTTGAAGGAAGCGCCACTGCATCTCCCATTCGTGTGGAGATGCTGCTCCTCTGTTCAATGGATCCGCCTGAAGATTGAGTACTCCTGGAAGGTGTGCAGCCTTCACACAGGTGCCCTGCTCCAGACACTCCAGCCACATAAGAACATAAGAGAAGCCATGTTGGATCAGGCCAACGGCCCATCCAGTCCAACACTCTGTGTCACACAGTGGCAAAAAATTTTATATATACACACACACTGTGGCTAATAGCCACTGATGGACCTGTGTTCCATATTTTTATCTAAACCCCTCTTGAAGGTGGCCATAGTTCTATTACTAGCACACAGAGTCGTTGGGAGACTGCCCCGCCCTGCCTGTTGACATAACAAAGGGCTGTAGTATTGTCCGTCAACACGGCCATAGCCTTTTCCGCCACCAGGGGACGGAAGGACCTAAGGGTGAAATGAATTGCCAACAGTTCGAGGTAGTTTATATGGCAACGAGTCAGCTGTAGAGGCCACGGACCCCCCCCCCCCACACACAGAGAATCCATGTGGGCACCCCAGCCCCATAAGTACGCATCTATGGTGATTGTAACTGTCGTTATAGGCAGATGGAAGGGAGCTCCCTGACAGATGTTGTCTCTGGATGTCCACCATTCCAGGGCCCGAAGGATCAAAGGTGGAATCATGAACCTTTTTCAAGGTGAGTCCCGAAAAGACCGAAACTTTCTGAGGAACCAAAGTTGAAGCCCTCTCATTTGCAGTCTCGTGAACAGCAGCACACTGGTAGTCACTGCCATCAAGCCCAGCATCTGCTGCAGCTGATGTGCTGCATTTCCGGCTTTGAAAAAGATGAATCAAAGTAATAATGTACATGGCTCTCTGCTGAGGCAGAAAAGCACGATGAAGGTTCATTTCTAGCCAAGCCCCTATAAACTGAACTGTCTGTGATGGTATCAGATGGGACTTTTTCATGTTGACCTGCAGACCTAAGGTATTAAGAAGACAAAGAGTCGTTGCAATATGGCAGGACAGACGCTCTTCCGAATCCGCCACAAGGAGCCAGTCATCTATATACGGAAAAATGACTATGCCTTGAAGCCGAAGATGTGTGGCTACAACACTCATCATCATAGTAAACACCCGCGGTGCAGTACACAGGCCAAATGGAAGGGCTTTGAACTGAAAATGGTTGGAGCCTATCGCAAACCGGAGGAAATGCCTGTAAGATGGATGGATGCTGACATGGAAGCAGGCATCCTTTAGATCCAACGTTGCCCTCCAGTCCCCTTGGTTGATGAGGGGAAGGATTGTTTGCAGAGTAGACATCCGGAATTTCTGGTACACGATAAACTTGTTCAGATTTCAAAGGTGCATAATTGGTCTCAAACCCCCATCCCATTTGGGGACCAGGAAATAACGAGAATAGAACACCCCCCCCCCCCGTTCTGGCCACTACAGGGATCAGTTCTATGGCTTGTTTCTGCAAGAGGTTGCTCACCTCCTCTAGCAGAGGGGGGGGAAGGAGGTGTGGTGACAATCACTGACTGAGTCGGAACCTGAACAAAGTCTATCTTGTAACCTTCTGATATTATGGAGAGAACCATCTGCTGTGGATATGGACTCCCAAGCTGGTAGATGGTGATGGAGGCGGATGTGAGAAGAAGGGGCGGTGATGTGTGCGGCTGAAAAGTCAAAGGTCCTGCTTCTGAAGGCGGGAGCTCTTGGATTTATTAGTGGCTGCCGAGGCCGAAGCAAAGCGAGACTTGTTATTTTCCCTATAAGGAGATCTACTCTCTGTCTGTGAAGAACAAAGTCTCCAAGGTTGATCAGGGGAAAGTTTCTGATAAGGCCTCTTGGGCCAAGTTTTGTGCCACTGCTTAGGCTTGCCAGCCCGAGTAGCCACAGGACGCCAAGATTCCTCAAGGTCCTAATACTTTTGTCCATCTCCTGTAGGACACTATCAGTTGTCGAGCTGAAAAGACCTTCACCTTCAAAGGGAAGGTCTTTGACATAGGCCCTGGTGTCAGGCTGAAGGGCCGTAGACCGTAACCAAGAGTGACGGCGCAGGGAAACAGCAGAAGTAAGGGTCTTGGCAGAGACATCGACGTTTTGATGCAGCCAGCTGTTGTTTAGCCACAGAAAATCCCTTTATTTGCAGCTTCTTCAGCAAAGCTCACTTCTCCTCACTCATCGATGACATCAATGGTGTGAGCTGTTCCCAAACCGAATACTGATAGTGAGCCATACATGCAGCGTAGTTAGAGCTTTTTACTCCCAAAGCTCCCGCTGTGTGGAACCATCTGCCAGCATTGTTCATCTTCTTGCCCTCCTTATCAGGTGGGGAAGAGTGAGTTTTGCGCGCCTTGGAGAATGAAGAAACCACCACCGAATTGGGTTTGGGGTGAGAAAACAAAAACTCAGCACCAACCTCCTGGACACGATACATGTGGTCCAGGCATCGTGAGGAAATTGGTGTGGATGCCGACTTTGCCCAGGGCTCCTTCACTGCCTGCAGAATGACTTTGGTCACTGGAAGGGCCACAGCCGTCGATGTATCTCGCTGCATTATGTCAAATACAGTATCATCGACGACTGACTGCGGTTGGACCACCGAGAGGGAGAGAGACTGTGCCATACACTTCACCAGATCCCCATATGACTTGAGATCCTCCAAGGGGGGTATCGGAAGGTCCTCAGCTATGTGCAAGTTACTACCACACTTCCGCTGTCTTATCCGGATCATCGGTACTGACCTCAGAATCCGATGTCGAAGAATCTCTTCTCCCAGAGTGTTCAGATAACATCAGGGTTGAAGCACGTTCGGGTGACTGGAGTGATACCGATGGATAAGCCTGCTCCCCAGACTGCTCTCTGCATCTCTCAGGAGGAATCGACACCGATGCCGAAGGTGCACAACGAGTGGCAAAGTGATGCGAAACCCTCGAGAAGTGTGAAGCCTCTGAGCATTGGTCCCATTCCAGTAACTCATGGGGAGGGTACCAAGGATACGGCGATGGATATGAGTAAGGTCCAAATAAGCAAGGCCACTGACGTTGGTCCCACATAGGAGGTGACGGGAACCATTGAATCACAGCACTTGCCTCAATCTCCCTCCGTCCTGTAGTAGGCGGAAGTGGTGCTAAAGGTTTGCTCAGTGCCGAAGCCTTGACTTCCGATACCGAACCACTGTCGCTCCGACGACGCGATCCCGACCTGGACGAATGAGTCTGCTGGGTTTTGTCGATTTCCTACTCCGATCCCGAAAAATGGGTTGGCTGAAAACCGCATCTTTCCGATACCAATGGGCTTTGGGGACTGGGAGATGCTAGAATTCTCTGAGGTGGAGCAGCTTGCGCCGACACCGACTCCATCAAAACATCCCTAGAAGGGGAAGGAGTGAGGGAAAGTCTGTTCTTCCGCTTATCCTTCTATTTCGACTCCTTCAATTTCGACTTCTTAGGGAAAGACGATCGGGCCCCCAAATCGTCCCGGCGTTTCTTGGTTGGCGTGGTCTCCACTAACCCTTCAGAGGGTCGTTTTGTGGATCGACTCCGCTCAGTCGGCATACCCGTCTGTGATGGCGATGATGGATAGATTGATGTCGAAGCCATAATCTGGGTAGCGTCCCCCATCGATGCCGATAGGCCTGTAGCCATTTTCGGAGGACAAAGAGCCGACTCGACTAAAGCCGCCAATAGCCTTGCTGCCCGATTTTTCCGCGTCTGCCTCGAAAACCGCGAGCAATGCGGGCACGAATCGACACGATGTCCCTCGCCCAGGCACAACAAGCAGAGGGAGTGACCGTCCGGGGGTGCGATTTTACTACCACACTTCAGGCAGTACTTGAAGAACCCCCAACGCCTTTCCATAGGCACCGGAACCCATGAGGGAAGGGTGAAATTATGGCCCCGAGGGGCAAAGTCCAACACCAAGTTCTTTTTTTTTTTAACAACTAACAAGACTAAAAAGGCTAGGGAAAACAAAGAATGGGCAAGAAAAGGGAAAATCCAGAAGGATTACCAGGCACCGACCGGAGCAGTCAGAGATATCCTTTCAATGCGGCGGTCAGGAAAGAACTGGCGGGATCCTCGCACTGGCTCCAGTGAGATGGGATGCCTGTGCATGCCCAATGGTGCCGAGCGCGAAAAAATCCCAGGCTTTTTAGGTACCGATTCGGGGATCGGCGCGGGCGCTCTATCCCATGAGTATGAAGCACAGAGACCACTAAGAAGATCAGCTATCTACAAAGAAAGGCAAACTTACACTTCCATTTTATCTTCATGCCTCAAAATATCCCACCTACTAGATTTTTCTCTGCTATGCTCTTCTTCCAACTAAAAAAACTAACCCGCCCCCAAAAAACCCCCTCTCATAAAAACCCTTGTACATCCTTAAAAACAAATGGGACATGCATATTTTGTACTCAGGGACTGAACTCTTCTGCCTCTCTCCATTGTAAGACACTGGTCACAATATGTGGAATTGGAAGTAAGCCAAGCAGCTCTTTTCCCCATGGCCCTTGCCTGGCTGTGCAAGTACAAGGGGTAGACGGGAGGAAACAACAAAGCCTCTCTTGCCACCACACATGCTGAAATGCCAATCATACCACTATTTTGAAGACGAATGCTAGTGGAACTAGAGTTGCCCTAATTCCAATTTGTGTTTAACATATAATCTAATCCAGGGGTACCCAGCACAGTGCTCTTGGTGCCATGGTATCCACCACCACCCTTCCTGGTGTTTATAGAAAAGAGGGGCCAAGTAAAGCTTTTGCCCAGCAAGGCTTCCAATTGGCCACTGGGGGGTTGATTATATGTGCAGATTTTTAAATAATTGCTTTGGCCAGTATCTACTATCACAGCACAAGGATCTTCACTATGTAATTGAAAGTAAGTTGAGCAGTTGAGTAAGTTGCTGCTGGCTCTGCCTCCTGTGGCAGCCATTTTGTGTGGCTGTGTCAGAATTACAGAGATCCTCACAGGCTCAAAAAGGTTGGAGAATACTGATCTAATCAGATCCTGACTGGTCCAAGCTGAATAGGGGAATAAAAGAGAGTGGAATCTGTCATAAACTCACTCAGGGTCTATGTGTGCTTACATGTGTGTTATGTGTTCATGTGTGTGTACATGTAAGGTGTGTTCTTCTTTGTTGTACCACCACTCCAAATAAGATCCCAGTCTCCCACACTACCATGGACTTGGGGGACACTGGTAAAGGCTGCCTCTGAGTAAGAACAAATCGCAGTTATCTTAGCCCCTCTTCTACAAGCATAAGCAAGTGATCTAAGATTATATGAGGAGGTGAATCACAGTCTGCTTTATTACTACAGATTAACTGACTGCACAGACAGGGGAAATGGCTATATTTCCTACTGGTTACAGATTTGTCTGGAGGTGTTGGTGCAGGCAGGCAGTCTACTAAAGTGGGTTTTAGGGACCAGATCATTCCTGTCTTGTTCCATCTACACTTACTCCCACTTTGCTTCCAGGCTCAATTGAAGATGCTGAGATTAACCTTTAAAGCTCTATTTAGCTTGGAGCAAGCATACCTTTACCTTCTCACATATGAATTTATCCATTCATGTCATCTTTGAAGGCCTGGCTTCAGGTGCCCCTGGCATCTGAGGCAAAACAGGTGATAACCCGAGGAAGGACATTCTCTCTTTTGGCACTGAAACTTTTGAACTCCCTCTCCATACTCTTTTAATTTGAAATGTGTTAATGTTTGCCACCATAAGAGCCCTGTGGCACAGAGTGGTAAAGCTGCAGTACTGCAGTCTGAACTCTTTGTTAACGACCTGAGTTCGATCCCAGCGGAAGCTGGTTTCAGATAGCCGGCTAAGGTTGACTCAGCCTTCCATCCTTCCAAGGTCGGTAAAATGAGTACCCAGCTTGCTGGGGGGAAAGTGTAGATGACTGGAGAAGGCAATGGCAAACCACTCCATAAAAAAAGTCCACTGTGAAAATCCTGTGGAAGCAACGTCACCCCACAGTTGGAAACGACTGGTGCACAGGGGACTACCTTTACCTTTTTTACCTTGCCACCTTGGGACCATATCTGGATGAAAAGGCAACACAGAAATGCTTTAAATAAACAAATAAATACAAATAAATATGTCCTGGAGAAACTGAGCATATTTCATAGTCAAAATATGTTTGTATCTGAAAAAGTATTTAATAACATGGAAGTTATAAAAGTTTTGTGTAATATTGAGACTGAAAATTGTTCATGTAGCTTATATTAAAATGTAAAAAACCCTAAATGCACAATTCTCTAGTTTATAGTCTTTTATACCAAAGAATGTAAAGTACTTTCATAATGTGTGTGAAAACAGTTAGAATTTTGCAGCTGCCTTTGGAGAATAGCCTTTATTTTCTTTGCATTCTAATTATAGATGCATTTATTTATCAGTGCTGGGCTGTTCCAACAGAATGGAATCTCATTGTGCAAGGCAAAAACATACTTCAAGCATTTCAGAGAACTGAAATTACTAAAAATGTAGTATGTTGCTTTGAGACTCAAAGTGGTCTAGTTTTTCTCAAGAGCCAGTTTGGTGTAGTGGTTAAGTGTGCGGACTCTTATCTGGGAGAACCGGGTTTGATTCCCCACTCCTCCACTTGCACCTGCTGAAATGGCCTTGGGTCAGCCATAGCTCTGGCAGAGGTTGTCCTTGAAAGGGCAGCTGCTGTGAGAGCCCTCTCCAGCCCCACCCACCTCACAGGGTGTCTGTTGTGGGGGAGGAAGATAAAGGAGATTGTGAGCCGCTCTGAGACTCTTCGGAGTGGAGGGCGGGATATAAATCCAATATCTTCTTCTTCTTCTTCTTCTTATAGCATACAATTATCATTGCAATTTAAAAGGTGCAGTGATTCTTCTCTTCAAGTACTCCTCTTTCTGTTAATTCTATAGGGTATTATTTGAGAACTGCATTGTGTCAGTTCTAATCCGTTGTACTGGTTTGTTTAGTTTTAGCAACATAACTTTTGAACTTCCTTCTTTTTTTTGCCAGCTAGTAGCAATCCATTTACAGTACCCTGTGGTGTTTTCAAGGCAAGAGGTGTTCAGAGGTGGTTTTCCATTGCCTTCTTCTGCATAATGATCCTGGAATTCCTTGGCAGTTGCCTAACCAAATGCTAACCACAGCTGACCCTGCTGAGCTTGCTGAACTTTTGCCAGCCCATGTGTATTGGGAGGGAGTGGGAGGGCTTCCCTTTTGTCTTCTTGCTTTCTCCTCAATATGAGGCACAGTAATTCAGGTGAGATTGCCAAGGCACCTGGAGAAGAACAACTTGCTGTGGCCACCTGTCTAATTTCAACCAGCAACCAGAAACCTTGTAGGGCAGTAACCTTCCCTGGAACATGAGGTGGGTGCACTGGGCAATGGTGCTCAAAAGAGCCCCTGAGAATCAGTCTAATAAGATATTGATTGGTATTGTTTCTGGAATTCCTTTTCATCCATTTAATATTATAATCTATTTTTTTTTAAAAAAAATCAACTGCTACTTCAGGATTCATTTTCAAGTAGCCAACAATGGACATATGGACATATGAAGCTGCCTTATACTGAATCAGACCCTTGGTCCATCAAAGTTAGTATTGTCTACTCAGACTGGCAGCGGCTCTCCAAGGTCTCAAGCTGAGGTTTTTCACACCTATTTGCCTGGACCCTTTTTTGGAGATGCCAGGGATTGAACCTTGGACTTTCTGCTTACCAAGCAGATGCTCTACCACTGAGCCACTGTCCCTCCTCAAATGGACTCATTTGCATAAAGGGATGCATATTTTTTTGCTGCTGTATGGAAAGACCTCATGGTAATCAGTGGTACTGTAAACAGCTATAAAGCAGAGGTATATCAGGGAGAAATGGATTAATCCTTAGTGATAGTAGTAGATGACTTTATCTCCACACAGAAATACTTTTCTAGTATATGCAGAAAGTGGAAAGTATACTGAGGACCAGACCTCGGATTCAGTTGGAGCTCACAGGAGCACAGATCCTGAACCTTTCTGAGAGTTCCACCTCCATTGAATAGTATGTGCAGCTGCATAACAATCCCTGGATCAGCTCCACCACCTATTTTTCTACAAAATGACCCCTGCTGATGTCTAAAAAAGATTTTTTGTTTGTTTTTGCTTTTAGTCAGAAGGAGAAAAGAAAAAATGTGGCAACAAAAGGCATACTTTTTTGTTCTTTACAGTCTCTGAAAGAACTTGATTGTGCTAACTTGCACGTGACTGCAAAATGTGGTTTGAATGGTATTAACCTTTCTATGACTCGAATTCACTTCTGCTAGAAAGAAGCAGGAATTTCCACCAGTTCCCCTTCCCTCTTCATGTCTTCTGCAGCAATCTTTGCTGGTTTTGAGGATCATCTGACCCCTTCAGCACCTGCTTGCTGGGGGGCTGTAGACTACTGCAGTAGGAAAACCATCGTCTGAAAGAACTCTACTCCAGATTTGTTGAATACATAGTTTGGATTGTTGCGTCAGTTATATTCTAGCCCATCAAATTCTTCAGCAAGATAAGGTAAAGTGGGAATCATCATAGATATAATAAAAGCTGAACATGGTGGCTCGATCCTCAATTTTTATTCGAAGTTGTGGCTACCACAGGAGTGGCTGTTCATTCTGTCTGTCACCACTCTCCCCTGTCATTGGGTAGCCTCGCTGTGACCTGCCTACTGCCAGTCCTGTCAGGCCAGAACTCTATCAGAAGGCCACTGACCTTCATTTTCATTTTATTTAGTTTATATCCCGCCCTTCCCACCAAAGCGGCTCAGGGCGGCTCACAACACGAAAGTTCTAACATAGGATTAAGTTTTAAAATATTTCAATTTACAACATTTAAACAATAAACCAGTAAAAACAGTAAAACAAAGCCATTTACCAAAGTACCATACTACAGCCTTCTATTCGAAATTTTCAAGTACCGATCAGTTGTATGCCAACCGGAAGAGGACTGTCTTACAGGCCCTGTGGAACTGCCCAAGGTCCCACAGGACCCTCACCTCTTCTGGTAGCTGGTTCCACCAGCAAGGGTCTGTGATCAAAAAGACCCTGTCTCTGGTCGACTTAAGTTGGGCCTCCTTTGGCCCGGGGATTGCAAGCAGGTTTTGAGAACTCGATCTCAGCACTCTCTGGGGAACCTTTGAGTGAGACAGTTCTTTGCTGAGAGGTTCTTCTGGAACCTTACTGATTACTACTGCCTTTCCTCAGTCCATAACCTCCCCTGCCCAACAACAATGCCACTGTTTTGCTGCCTTCAACTAAAACTCGCTGCCTAAGTTTTACTTGCCCAGTGCACACACACTGGGATGCCAAGTCCAATTCAAGAAATATCTGGGGACTTTGGGCGTGGAGCCAGAAGACGCTGGGAGTGGAACCAGAAGCAAGGTTGTGACAAGCATAAATGAACTCCAAAGGGAGTTCTGGCCATCCCATTTAAAGGGACAACACACCTTTTAAATGCCTTCCCTCCCTTAAAATAATGAAGGATAGGGGTACCTCCTTTTGAGGCTCATAGAATTGGACCTCCTGGTCCAAACCTTTTGAAACATGGAGGGTGTTTTGAGCAGAGGCACAGGGTGCTATGCTGCAAATTAGGTGCATCTACCTCCAGAGCCCCAGATACCCATGGATCTATTCTCCATTATTCCTTATGGGAATCAATCTTCATAGCAAATAATGGAATGTGCAGCAGGCATTACACCACCCCCGCTTTCTGATGACCCTGAAGTGGGTGGAGGGCCTCCAAACTGGGGAATCCCCTGCACCCACCTGGGGATTGGTAACCCTAACCACCCCTACTGTTCGGGAGGTGAGGTATATATATTCTATTTATAAATATGCCAGACACTCCTCCTTATGGGGCAATGAATATCTGAACATCTGAAGCTGCCTTATACTAAATCAGACCCTTGGTCCATCAAAGTCAGTATTGTCTTCTCAGACTGGCAGCGGCTCTCCAGGGTCTCAAGCTGAGATTTTTCACACCTATTTGCCTGGACCCTTTTTCAGTGGAGATGCCAGGGATTGAACCTGGGACCTTCTGCTTCCCAAGCAGATGCTCTACCACTGAGCCACCGTCCCTCCCCCAATATTCTACCTCTACCTCTACATTTACAGCACAGTCTGTAGTTGAATCCAGTGTGAATTAATATCATGTGGCAGACATGCTTGCTTAAGTAACACTGAACATCATTTAATAACTATATAAACTGAAGCAAACTCTAACAGAAAACAGATCAACAGGCAGAAAAGGAATGTTCCATCACAACCGGGGGGGGGGAGGGGGAGGAAGTTCAGCACAAGAGAAACAGACTGTCTATATTCTAAACTCTCTATACTCAAGCCCCCTTTCCACCTGCAAATAGTCTTACCTCTTTCTATTCAAATTAGGCTACAGTGGGCTGCTTGCTTTAAGAGGCAAGAAACCTCTTGAAGGCTCCGTTTTGCTCCCCCCCCCATTTGGGAGGGGTGCCTGTCTTCCTTCCTTTCCCTTTATTTTATTCCTTTCTCCCAAACTTTTACATAACTCTCACTTCATTCATTTCTCTCTCTCTGTCATTTTCTTTCATTCTGTCTATCTTCCTTCTTTTTATTTCTCTCAGAGGCCTCATTTTGGGCAGGAGTTCACAGGAGTGGAATTCCAGAACAGCTACATTTTATTGTGCTCTTTTTCTTAATACCCCCCTCCAAAAATTACTTTCTTCTGGGCTCCATTGTTCAAACCCCCTGTGAGAATTTTGCTGAATTAAGATTTCACAAACTTTCTAATATTTTCCCCCACAAAATATGGGGAAATAACTAAAACATATAAAGCAGACATATAGAAATCTTCATGTCACTGTGGCCACATAGGAGAAAGTAATTTTAAAAGCAAGATGTAAGTAAGATGACAATTATAATTCATGAAGCATGTTATAGTAGACACTTAGCTGATATAATTTAGTACACCTTTTGGAGATGCCAAGGATATGTGGCATATGGAAAGAGTTATGCAAATGAATTGTGCTGATGAGTTCTAGCACCTCTTCTTCTACAAAATGACCCTTGCTCTCACTTCTCCCCCCCCCCATTTTTCTGTCTCCCTTCTGTTCTTTCTCTCATTCTTCCTCTCTATCTTTGTCTTTCTGTCTTTTTATTTCATTCTGGCTGCAATCATACACACTAAATAATACACTTTCAATTAGGGTTGCCAGGTCCAATTCAAGAAGTATCTGGGGACTTCGGGCGTGGAGCCAGGAGACTTTGGAGGTGGAGCGAGGAGGCATTGGGGTGGAGCCAGGAGCAAGGTTGTGACAAGCATAATTGAACTCCAAGGGGAGTTCTGGCCATCACATTTAAAGGGACTACATACCTTTTAAATGCATTCCCTCCAATGGAAATAATGAAAGATAGGGGCATATTTGGGGGGGCTCAGATAATTGGACCCCGTTTGAATCTTTTTGAAACTTGGACAGTTTTTTGAGGAGAGGCACCAGATGCTATGCTGCAAATTTGGTGCCTCCATCTCAAACAACAACTCCCCTAGAGCTCCAGATACCCACAGATCATTTTTCCATTATACCCTATGGGAATTGATCTTCATAGGGAATAATGGAGTGCCCAGCAGACATTTCCCTTCCCCACTTTCTGATGAACCTGAAGCGAGAGAAGGGCCTCCAAACTGCAGGATCCCCTGCCCCCACCTAGGTTTGAGTTGGGCAGATTGCTATAAGTCCAACCAAGCTTTTATGCTGGTTTGAAAGAACTTCTGGAGACCTATGGGTCCCTTTGTAAAGGAGAATGAGATTGTGTCTTGACAGACTTTGTAATATTTTGATAAATCCCAAACCTGAAGAAATCTTCATATGAAACAGGAAGTTGAAGTTAATAAACCTGTCGCAACTTTTTTCTGGGATTTGAAGATGATTTTCTACTGTGAAGTTGTATATGAAGCTGTTAATATTATGTATATTGATTTACAGACACACCTGTTAGATTAAATTTCTTCTATTGTTTGTTAATGGCACTTAGTAATTTTTGATCACAGCAGCCTGTTCAGGTCATTGGTTGCCCACCTGGGGATTGGCAACCTTACTTTCAATCCACTTCTAGTGTACTTTCTAACTGGATTTTTCTGTGGTAACTGGCCAAATCCAGATGGAAAGTGTTTTAAAACTGGATTGAAACTGCATTATTTAACGTGTGTAACGTGTGATTGAAACTGCATTGTTTAACTTGCGTGACTGCAGCCTCTGTCTGTCTACCTTCCTTCCTTCCATTTCTTTTTTTCCTCACTCTTTTCTCCCCATCTTTTCCCTACAATTTTTTCTTTGTCTCTCTCTTTCATTTTTGTCTTCCTTCCTTCTTTCCACCTACACATTCATCACCCCCCTCCTGAATATTTTTTCCAGGGCCCAATGTATTTTTTCCTACAATGGCCTTTTCTGCTAGTAGAACAGAATAACTGATCAAGTGAGCCACTAGCCTGTTTTTTCCTGTATATGTAGCTTTATCTTTGCTTGATAGTGACCTAAAAGTGACCTTAAGCAGCCTGAACTGAATAGCCTAGGATAACTTAATCTTGTCAGAACTTGGAAGGTAAGCAGGGTTGGCCTCATGGGGTTGCCATAAGTTAGCTGTGACTTGATGGCACTTTGACATGAAACAGCACACAGGGCATACAGCTGCCATCTGGCTCTTTTGCTGAATTTGGCTTTCCATGAGACATTGAGTGTGTACCAGTGGACTAAAACACACAAACTACAGCAAAGAACAAATTACAGAAGTATAATGATCCCAAGGAAGAGTGTACTGTATATACAACAAGGAAGATCCCAAGGAAGAGTGTACTGTATATACAACAAGGAAGATCCCAAGGAAGAGTGTACTGTATATACAACATATTTTCAAGTTGCACTGTATTTGAGCAAACAAACAAAAGATATGAACAGATGACAGACAATACAGATTGAATATCTTACTATAAGTATTACCTAGCAAAGTTAAGCCTTTTAACTTATCACTGTTTTCAACAGTAAACACATGCTTCATTCTAATTGAAATCAATAAATCAATATATAATCAATATATTCATTCTAATTGAAATCAATATAGCACCACTATATTAATATTAATTTTATCGTTTTTAGAATTTTAATAGATTTTAATCAACTGTAGTTTAATATTGTTAAATATTGCACAATGTATGTATTGAATCTCTGTTGTTAGCCGCCCTGAGCCTGCTCTGGCGGGGAGGGCGGGATATAAATAAAATTTGATGATGATGATGATGATGAAATCTATGTCAAAATGTGCTGCTCTGACCTGGATAGCCCAGATGAGCCCGATCTCATCAGATCTTGGAAGCTAAGCAGGGTTGACTTTGGCAATTACTTGGATGGAAGACCTCCTTGAAATCTCAGAGGTGGGGGAAGGCTTTATGCAGCCATCACTCTGAATGTACTTCAGGCCCCCTATGTTTTATTACTCGAGGAATGAGTAGTAAAGTTATTTGTTTTAAACAAGCTTACTCACCAGCACATTTTGTCCTTGTTTTAAGAGCTGGACCAGGCGATCCAGTACCTCCTTCACCTGGTCTAGTGAGCAGCACACTAATTTCATATTCTGTGTCAGGATCCAGGTGTCCAATTTTATAGCTTGTGGAGTCAACAGGTTGTATGTCATACCAACTTCCACTTGAAGTGCGATATTCTACCTCTCGTTCAATAATGGGCCCATCTCCATTGATAGAATTTGCATTCAACTGTATCCATAAGTAGGTTGCACCAACAGAGGACAGCTGAGGTGGCGCAATAGGAACAGGTGGCTCTGAAACAATAAAAATTGCAATTAAGACAACAATACAATACAGTTATCAATACTTGTATAAGATTTTAGCTTTCTTTTAAAAAATTCCAATCTAAATATTTACGTTACATACTATATTCATAAACTGTGAGTATTGTGACTATTAGCCTCTGTCTTTTTTTCTCTTCAGCTTTCAAGATACAGGATAATACCTCAACAGATTTACAGGTAAGTTTATTTTACAGATACAGATTTTCTTCACTGGGGTTTTGGCTTATCCACAGTTCTGTTTGTTCTCAAAGAGTTATTTCCCTTTTCTTTCTTTCCTCCTTTCCTTCTTTTGGAGTGCAGAACTGTAGGATAGCAAATCCCTGAATCCTCAGTCCATACCATCAGGGCAAGAGATAGGTTTCTTTGGCTGTAGTTCATGGCCCAGTCACTGAATTGCAATGTTGGTCACAGGCTTCCCTTGACCTCAAACAAACTCCTCAGGGCCAAACTATACATTTACATGAGGTCATCACTGTAGCTTAGGCTTCCCAATCCCCAGGTCCCAGCGGGGGATCCCCTGGTTTTACAGGCTTCCCCCCTCCCCCAGCCAACTGGCCAGCGGGGGAAGCTCCACCCCCATAGCCATTATGCACCTCCAGGAACGATTCCCATAGGGAATGATGGGGAATTGATCCGTGGGTGTCAGGGGCTCTGGGGGGGCTGTTTTTTGAGGTAGATGCGCCAAATTTTCAGTATAGCATCTAGTGCCTCTCCCCAAAATACCTCCCAAGTTTCAAAAATATTGGACCAGGGGGTCCAATTCTATGAGCCCCAAAAGAAGGTGCCCCTATCCTTCATTATTTTCTATGGAAGGAAGGCATTCTAAAATGTGGGCTGTCCCTTTAAATGTGATGGCCAGAACTCCCTTGGAGTTCAATTATGCTTGTCACACCCTTGCTCCTGGCTCCGCACCCAGTGTCTCCTGGCTCCACCCCCAAAGTCTCCTGGCTCCACCCCCAAAGTCCCCAGATATTTCTTGAATTGGACTTGGCAACCCTACTCGTGACTGAGGAAGGCGTGGCTGAAACCGCTCTCTTGTTCAAGTTTTTTTTCCCCTTCTCCGTGATTTATTTCAACAAAACTGAAGATTGCATCTCAAGTACAAGACTTAGGACTGTATGAATCTCGTGCACTCGGTCTTTTGGAAGCAAATTGCAACTTGTGAATGTTGATGTGTATTTCTTTAATAATATCGTGTGTATGTGCTAGTCGTTTTTTTGTATTTTTTTGCCATATTCTCACTGAGTATCCTCTGTATTCACCAAATCCCCAGGTGGGGGCAGGGGATCCCCCGGTTTGGAGGCCCTCCCCCCCCTTCAGGGTCATCAGAAAGCGGGGGGGAGGGGGAAGAGAAATGTCTGCTGGGAACTCTTTTATTCCCTAAGGAGACTTATTCCCATAGAGAATAATGGAGAATTGATCCACAGGTATCTGGGGCTCTGGGGGATGGGCTGTTGTTTTAGATAGAGGCACCAAATTTTCAGCATAGCATCCAGTGCCCCTCCCCAAAATACCCCCCAAGTTTCAAAAAAAAAAAAATAGAACAGGGGGTCCAATTCTATGAGCCCCAAAAGAAGCTGCCCTTATCCTTCATTATTTCCTATGGAAGGAAGGCATTGAAAAGGTGTGTGGTTATTTAAATGTGATGGCCAGAACTCCCTTTGGAGTTCAATTATGCTTGTCGTAACCTTGATCCTGGCTCCACCCCCAAAGTCTCCTGGCTCCACCCCCAAAGTCCCCAGATGTTTCTCGAATTGGACTTGGCAACCCTACTGTAGCTGCAAGTTTTCATTGGCAATTGCATTCAGAAGCTCCGCAGGCATCTGATTCATATCAGTACTGCAGTGAAGGGGAAAGGGGGTTCCTGCCCTCCCCTCTCACTGTTTTTTCCGAACCTAATTTTTTAATTTATTTATCAGAATTATATCCCGCCCTCCCCTGACAGGCCCCGATAGGGTTGTTTTTTCCAACCCTAAATAGCACCAGCAACCATATTCAGACACTATTCAGGGTTGGGGAAATGGCACTGGTGAAGGCAGGGGCCCCTCTGTGTTCTGATCACAAAGTGAATCAGGCTGCCACAATGCTTCTAAATAGAATTACCAAGAACTTGCATCTGCAGTATATCCGCAAGTCCCCATGATGAACTTGTATAAAACGTAATGCTTAGTTTGGCCCTCAGCATTCTAATAACGTGTCTGCATTGCTCGCTTATTACATTTATAGTCTGAGAATGTCCCTGACTTATTCCTAATTTTGGCATATGTTGCTATAGAATACTGGTGGGGAACAGCTATTACCCAGGAGGAGGCTTTTTGTAGCAGGAACTCCTTTGCATATTAGGCCACATACCCCTGATATAGTCAATCCTCCAAGAGCTTACAGTAGGCCCTGTACTAAGCGAGCCCTCTAAGCCAGCAGTCCCCAACCACCAGGCCCCGGACCGATACCGGTCTGTGGCCCATCAGCAACCGGGCCGCCAGCTGAGCTGCCCCCCGCGGTGCTCCACAGCCTCCTGCCACCCCGTGCTGCCTCCTCCTTCTCCTCCTTCTGCGTTTGTTATGTTAAGCCGGGGAAAGCGCCTTCCCGGCTCTTTAAAAGCTCATCTCCCTCCCCTGCGGCAGCAGTTGATCCGTGGAAGAAACTGGCAGCAGCAGCGAGCGACCGCTGAACAAGCCGTGCTGCCCTTGCCTCCAAAGGCAAAGGCAGTGTCGCTTGTTTAGCAGATCGCTCACCATTGCTGCCACGGGGGGGAGGGGGGGCAAGCTTTTAAAGAGCCAGGAAGACGCTTCCCCTGGCTTAACATAATGAACATGGAGGGAGGAGGAGGTGACGCAGGAGGAGGAGGTGAGGCGGGGTGGCTGCGCGGTGTGGGAAGGCCAAATTCAGTTCCCCCACCCTGTGGTTCCCCCACCCTGCCGGTCCCTGGTGCCAAAAAGGCTGGGGACCACTGCTCTAAGCTCTTGGAGGATTCGCTGCATCACGGGTGTGTGGCCTAATATGCAAAGGAGTTTCTACTACAAAAAAGCCCTGGCTACCTCTAAGGAGGCAATAAAGGTTAAGAAGCATCAGGTATTTAGGAACTGAATTTCACTGTTATTTGTACTAACCAAGCTTCTACCCTTGTACCAAAAATGAAATTGACAAATTGTATCCAGTTGGTTCCCTATCTACCAAAAGCAGTCCTCCTCACATTAAAATAAAAAATGTTAAATAGCTTTGAATAAATTGTTTAAAAGCCTGAACAAAAACAAGGTATCTAATCCAGTCATCAATCAGTACAGTATTTTACAGAATAAGATACTTAGATTTTCTGCCTCTTGAAAATCATGGTAAAAATTCAACTTCTTTTTGGGAATTAATTACTAACTTGCCACTTTATATATAAATGTTTATATACTCACTGTAGTTTAGGTAACATTTTCCACTTCACTTGTAATAATTTAAGAGAAGAAAAGGACTCTACTTCTAAAACTTAGTAAAATATGCTTAATCTATGCATCAGATTCATTATGACATAATATTTTATAGTTTGTGGAGAAACGCCATCTTAGTTAATGGTGGTGCTTGGTTGGGAGGGAACATGAAACTGCTAAGGCAGGGTTTGTGGCTTAGCCTTCCCTTCATTCCCTCCTCCCTTCCGAAGTTAAACCATCACCTCGAGGGGGAAAGCCTCCTAGAGGGGCAGGAAGTTCTTTTTTTTATTGGAGTGAGGCGGGAAAAGGGCAGTTCTTGGCTGGCCCTCAAGGAGAGAGGTTGTCAGTCTGTGGGCTCCTGACTGTGGGAGAGGCCTGCTCCTGGGAGAGAGGAGGAGTGGACTCGAGGCAGTCAGACCGAGGAAGTCATTCACAAGGCAGGGCAAGTTTAGACCAGGGACGGGAGGATGTGTTTAAATCCACCTTTTATTTGTCCTTCTGGTTGCTGTTCAGGTGCTGTGCTAAACTTTTACATGCAACTGCTTGTGTTTTTTTTTCCTTTTTCTCTTCTAATTAAAAATTTTAATGTTTTGAATGCTAGCCGTCAAACTTTGTACCACATAGATCTCCAACCACTTCAGACCACGCTGCTTTATGAAGGGGGCCCCGGGGAAGGGGAAAGGCATGTAGTTGGATAAGGTGCCAATCCTCCAGGGGTTCCCCAAAGAAGTGCTGTCGCCTCTGTGATACCCAAGTACAGGGTGGCAGAGGACCTTGAGGCCTGGCCTCAGAGCTGGAGAGGGGGATTGGGAGTCCTGTTCCTCTCAGTCCGAACCCCTGGGCTGAGCAAATGGTGGCAGTGAGCCCAAGTGGCCGGAGAAGAAATAACTCCCTCCAAAAAGGGAGGGGGGCTCGGGAAATGGGGTCTGGTAGGCAGACCAGAGCCATTCCATCACATAGTTCATACTGTATTTTTATTCATTTATTAGTAGCTATATCCAGTATCTAAAATGTGTTTCCTTGCCTCAGCCTCGGACTACGGTTAATGATGGCACTTAGATGGTAAATGTCATAAAGAAAACATACAGCTACAAGATGCAACATTACATATTTCCACATTAAAGAGCTGTTGCCACTGTCTCCCACAGGATAAAAAGTGACAAATTTGGCAGTAACTCAAAATGATGGCAAAAGTGACTATTATTATTGTTCAATGCCGACTCAGATATCAGATTAAATATATAGTGTACATTAAGAAAACAATTTATCATGTAACCATTTAGAATCATCAAGGGACAATGCTAAACTAGCTTAACCATTTCAATATTTAATAATTCATTGCAAAGACACAGTTTCTCCACTACTTATAAATGAAAGCTTTATGCAGAATGTGTGCAATTTACATAGCTGTTCTAAGCTCAAAATGATTTAGCTTCATTTTTAATCATTAGACTGTTTCTTCAACCAAAACATGGAATGGAACTTTGATAGAACATCCTGAGGCACTTAGATAGCCATGCTGAAACAAAAGTCAATTACACTCAAATTTGAAGTGCTAGTAAAGGACTGTTGAACTGCCATTCAAAATTCAAGCTCAGGACTGAGGCTACAGAGGTTAGTGTTTACACCGATTCATTTTAGCTCTTACAGGTATTTGAAATAGACTTGAACTTAATGATTTTTCATCCCTCAGGGTATTTTCTGAACTCCAAACTATGGGGTCCAGGCAAAGCATTGTTTGTTTTGTTCTAGAGCAGGATGTTTGATACATAATATGAAACTAACCACAAGGAAATACTGCATGGAGCACAGCAATTCAGAACTGAACTTGCAAACGTGGCATTACTGAAAACTTCTGTTTGGAGTATTTACAAGGAAAGTGTGATGATGAACCCTGGAGCAGTATTCACACATGCAAATTATTAAGTGGAGTTGCAGTGCAAGTGATGAACAAGCATTTGAGAAGAGATTCTATAATGGCTAAAATGTGAAGATGGCCTGAAACTATAAAGTGGATTTATTCATGCACCAGCTTCCCATGCAAATTGTCCTTTGCCACATAGTTTTCTCCTTTTGCCATACCTTTCTGTTAGGATTGTTGCTGTTGTTGGGTAAGGCTGATTTTACATTTGTTAGCCCTTTGTCTTCAACCTGAAAATCTGATTTCAGTTCTCCCTTCTGCTGATCCCCTTATACTTTATTTTGTCCCATTTTCTGTTTCCTTACACCAATGACTGTGTTCTTTTCATGTCGTTATGTAGAAATGATGTGCACTGTATATATAAAGTCTCATATAAATGGTGTATAAAATCATACATCCATAATGCAAATTGATGTACAAAAACCAACAATGAAAAGCAGAGAATAAGACCTTAAGGGTTTTTTTTTAAAATAAAGAACTTAACAATTGTGACCAGGATGATATAGTAGAAGACAATCAATTTGGATTATAAAGGAGTTCAATTCTGCACTTACAAATTTACTATCTTACTCCAACCCAAATTTACTCCAAGAACAGGATGGCTTGATTCTATGTATGAGTCCTGACCTGGATAGCCCAGGTAGCCTGATCTTGTCAGATCTCAGAAGCTAAGTAGGGTTGGCCCTGGCTAGTATTTGGATGGGAGACATTCAAGGAATCTCCTGTCTTTAAAACCAGCAAAAACCAAAACCAACCCCCCCCCCTACTTCGAGTAGCCAGGAGTAAATGCAGGGTACATATATTATAAATAATGAAAATGAATACTAATTTCAACTGATACAATTAATAGGGATTACTGCAGAAATCTGTCCAGATAAACTCTCAAGTGGTTGCTGTTAACACATACAACCAACAATATAGGATTATTTGAATTAAAGGTAGACAGATTTTACTTTGGTACACAAGGTATATCCATAGGTTGAGTACCTTCATCAAACTGTACTGATTTTTCATGACAGCTATGGATGTTTACCCAGAATCATAAAAAAGAAGTTTCACAGCAGTTTATCCAATAATTCGAAGAGCTATTGTAGAAGATTTAATTGAATCAGTATATGCCATGGATGATAAAAGTGTAATCTAAATCACATCATTTCAGAATTAAATAATTATAGGTTCTGCCTACCTGCTGTTAACAAAAGATAGCTGTCAGTTTAACTTTTTTGCTGACAAGATGATCTTTCCTATACCAGGTAAGATTTTACTGCACATTAGCAGCTCTGAGTCATTTTTGTTACAAAGTCAGAAGACTCTGGAATAGGGATGGGTATGAACCGGGGCATGAAATAAAGTTCGTGCCACACTTGGGCCAGTTTGGGGGTATAAAGTAATGTTCATGGAAGCATGTGCGTCACAAACATTTCCTGAACTTTGGGGGCAGTTCGGGAAATGGATGTTTCCCAGAAAACCAGCATTGCTCAATCAAGCTCCAAGGCAATGGTGGGAGCGGAATTCTCTCCAGCCTTGGAAACACCAATAGGGACCCTCCAAAGCTTGACAGGCACTGCTGTCTGCCAACAACGGAGCTCCCATTCAGCTCTATGGGATCTGAAAGCTATATAAAGCACAAGCTGCAGCCCAGCCCTCCTTTGTTGGGTTTTGCAGTAAGTTTGAGTGTCAAGAATCTACCTCAACCTGTAGCCTCTTGTCATGTAACAAGGGACTATTGTTTTGGGAACGATGGGGAGTATCTGTAACTGGCAGATGAGACAGTTTACTTCCTTATCTGAACTATGTAACTGCTGCTTTGCTCTTGTATCTTCCTCTTTTGCAGAAAATTAAAATTAGTACTTTGGTAAGTAATTATTAAGTTTCAGTATGGGCTGAAAAATTACAAGATATGCCCAAATTTGATTTAAAAAAACAAAAACAAAACAGTTTTGTCCATTGTAGATATATAGTACAGTGAAATGCCTTTCAATTTCTTGCACAGTGGCAATGCTCTTGCATCAAGACATCTGCAAGGCACTAACAAAAAACTTGGAACATTGTCGTGAACTGTATTCATGATGCTTGCCAGTGAGCATCACTTGATGTAGGACTGTTTTTCCTCTAAATTACTGTGTGTGTATTTCATGATTGTCTCCCACCTAGTAAATTTTATTTTCTTGTTTTTAAGTGTTATTCTGTTGACATGTTGTGCTATGGCCAAACAAACTTAAAATATATGTATATGTGTTTTAAAATAACACCTTTTTATCAGTTTGTTTTATCAGTTTGTTTTAAATATATGTATATGTGTTTTAAAATAACACCTTTTATCAAACACATTTACTAATTTAACAACTCTAATTATACATATTTAATATTATCATTAATCTTTTCATAGTTTTCAAAAACTACTTCCCCCTTAATTTTGCAATATCTGCTATCTTAGAAAGATCACTGTACTTTCAATGCTATTTTAGGTAATAAATCTTTCATCTGACAAGGAGAAGATATAAATGCCATGATCAGTGCAGATGGTTGCCCTCTCATACCCTTACTTAAAAATCTAACAAAACTCCTTCTGGCCAGTCTGACACCTAGGTTTACCTGGTACAAACTCAATAAGCAGTTTGAACTCTGCAATAATCTGGTATCTTCTCAGACAGGATCATTCTGTTCTCATAAATCTAATCTATGTTTCAGGTGACCAATATCAGAAAAACAACCTTACCTCTATGGAATGTATGTAAAATACTTATTATCAGGGCTTTTTTGTAGAAAAGGCCAGCAGGAACTAATTTGCATATTATATAGAAGAAAAGGTGGCTGCCTTATATGCCCAACTGTCGAAATTTACCAAAGAAAATTATTACCGCAGCTGCTCTATGGAGCTCCATTATGGGCCTCTGGAAATCTCCACTCTCTAGAAGTCTCCCAGAATAAATTTACACATAGGCTTCTTGCGGTTCCTCCTTCAACACCTTCGCCAATGACTAGACTGGAGTTATCTCTCCCTCATGTAAGAACTTTAGTCTATAAATTGGCTATTAATTTCTGGCTAAAGATTATTTTCCATATGACATCGGAACTGTTAATTTTGGCATATGGGGAAATGAAGGATAGATCGTGGCGCAGTTTTATTTTGGAAATAGTGGCTAAGCTTGGGTTTTCAGTTGATTCCCTGGGCTCCCTTGGGTTTGATATTGCTAAATCCTTGGTTAAGCAAAGGTTGATAGACCAATCTATCCAAGCCGATAGGGGAATTATAGGCGAACTGAAAACTTCTGTGATTTATAGCCAGCTGCCCTTGTCGCTTCTGTTACTTCCCCCATATTTTGTAAATTTGACGAACTTTAAGCATCGGAAAGCCTTCACGAGGGCTCGCTTTGATTTACTGCCAATACTGGCCAATGAAGGCCGGTTTACGCAGATTCCTTTTCAGGAAAGAGTTTGTACTTGTGACCTAACATCCATTGAGGACCTCTATCACTCCCTATTTTATTGTCCTGATTTTAAGATTGAACGGAATAGGTTTCTGGATCGTATTTTATCTTCTCTTTTTGGTAAGTCAAATCACGAGAAACTTCTTGCTGTCTGACAGAGACAGACATATTACCCTCCAAGTTGCAAGATTCATGACTGGCATTATGGAAAAGAAAATGAAGACGGTAGCACACTAATTGCTCATTATTATTATTCTGGGTAGCTTACTAGTGCGGTACCGGTTAAATTTTGTTCTGATGTTTTAAATTTTATATCTGCTTTTTAAAATTGAGTTTTATTGTATCTTATTGTATTAAGGCATGAGGTATTCTGTTTTTGTATGCTATGGCAATATGTGCGGAACATATTGCTCAGTTCCGCAGGGCCTGTCAGACAACCCTCTTCCGGTTGGCCTATAACTAACCGGCATAGGAAACTAAGTGTAGCTCTATTAGACTTCTGCTTTGTTTTTATATTTTAAATGTTTTTAACTTAATATTGTTATTGTTATGTCGGATTTCATGTGTTGTGAGACGCCCTGAGCCACGTTGGTGGGAAGGGCGGGATACAAATCATAAATAAACTAAACTAAACTAATGCAATAAACTGGTTATTATTATTATTTATTATTTGCATATTAGGCCACACCTTTTGATGCCAAGTCAGCTGGAACTGTGTTCCTGCTCAAAAAAGCCATTATTATTATTATTATTATTATTATTATTATTATTATTATTATTTCTTCAATTTGATGACTTGCCCCATCCCAGCTAATGCTGGGCTCTGCACAATTTACAACATTGGATAATAAATACAGTCATATAAAAACCAATAAAATCAATTAACTAAAATATATTGTAAAACCCCCAAAGGCATCCTATTAGCATTCTTGGTTCCAGATTTCTGGATGCTGCATCGGTGGAAACCCCATAAAGGGGGAAAGGTGCCAGCTTGGCAACTGTCACTGTCCTAATAAAAAACCTGGCAGAACATTTCTGCCTTACTGGCCCTGCGGAACTGTCATAGATCTCATAGGGCCATGATATTCTCTGGCAAAGAATGCTAATAGGATGCCTTTGGGGGTTTTACAATATATTTTCAGTCCTGGCCCTCATCAAGGGCAGCTGGGCCTCTTTAGGGCTGGAGATCACAGTTTCTACTAGTACAGCGTGATGTGCTTCCAGGGATACAGAGGAGGAGGAGGTTCCTTTGATATGCCAGTCCCAGACTGCTCAAGGCCTTAAAGGTCATAAACAAAACCTTGAATCTGACTATACTTCCCCAAATATGTTTAATCAATCTGCCAGTTTTCCTTCTCTACAACGTTTGATTACTTGTGTGTCAATTGTTGGAAAAGAGGTACTGGCTGGGTTTTCTACTCATTTTAACAGTACACGAGTTATCTGATAACTACAATTCTGTTTCTTGAATTGGATAAAATGACACTTCTACCCAGTTGCTTGACAAACATAGAACAGAAGTTCGTATACTGTAAACATATAGACTGACAAATAATTGGAAATACTTAAGTCTTGCTTATTAAAATCAATATTTAAGTAAACATTCAAATATCAATTTTAACATTTTGACAAGTCATATAACACATTCACTAAATTTCTAATGGACCAGCTTTTGTGAAATTGTATTGAAACTAAATAGGTAATACAATATCCTTTTTTCTTTTTGAAAACCTGACAAAACAAATGTCTAAACTGGAATACATTCATCCATCCCAATCACGTAAGGGTGGCACATTCTGTAAATTATGTTCCATCTATAGAGGTGGCACAAATAAGGAAAATGCAGTTCAGTTTGTGGTTTATGGCATGATTGGTTAATGAGCCACAGATCATCATAAACTTTTAGGAGTCCAATGAACTGGCTCAGATTGTGAGGTTCATGACCTGGTAGAAAAGTCCACCTGTAAGGAAAAGCCCCCTACTTTTCATATACATGGACATTGTGACCACCAGTATGGTTGCCAGGGTACCTGGAGTTTTCACTCGCACACATCTGCTCTAAGAAGTGGACTTTGCCCACGGTTTCTAAGGCTTATGTGGATACTATAAGCCTCAGCTTTGCAGCAGCATTCTACATCTCTGGATGGGTGTTAGCCAGAACTACAGACAAGCTTCCAGCTGCTCCTTGTGTGCCCAGTCTTGGCCACTACAGTGGAAGAAGCCACGCCACCCTGAAATGTACAGGCAAACAGTTTCCAGCCTGTTTCCATGAACCAAAGGCTAACACCACCAGAATCCATCTTGTTTTCCTGATTCCATATCCAACAGCTGCTTCAACTTCTACATAAGGCAATCAAGCATATCATAGGCGTGGATCCTGCCAGACCACTCAAGCCTTTGTCCAACAGAACTCAAGACAAAGACTGGTGCCAAGAAGAAGACTAAAGAAGAGGAAGACCATCTTCAGCCAGAGCCAAGTTCCTTTGTACAAAACTGGGTGTTACCTAGGCCACAATTTGATTCTCTATTGTCACCCTTTTAGATAAGTCCATTTAATCTTAAGTGTTCCCCACCCAGTAATCACTTCTATTCTTCTTCCCAACTGTCACTTTGGAGCCTCCCCCAGGTCCGTTTCAACCTGAAAGTTTACTCAGGTACTCCTGGACCAAGCTTGTTCATTGGTCAGTCATGGGCACCCAATTCGGTGCCACCAATTAACTTGCTATTCGCTACTAAGAAGTCCAGACCTTATGGTCACTGCAGAGCCTCTCCTTTTTCCTTCCTCATACCTCCCAGCCCCGAGGGTCTAAGGTAGTCTATTTAACCTCTGACCCAACTCCACTCATCTGTGCATCTAACAGTACCCCAGTTCCACTGTCTAGATCCATCCCCAATTCTGGCCACAGTTTTGGGTCCATTTCCCCTGTCCTCTTTTGTCTCCATTGGAGCCTTCCTTGAAGACTACAATAGGTAAATATCACCCTGTTTGTCTACCCATGTGTTGTCTCTATATCTCTCTATATATTTCCTAGGACTGTATGTATGATTGTATGAGTATTCTATCTTGTATGTATGCCTATATTTTGTAGAATAAATTGTAATTGTTTTACTTAATTATAGTCCTTAATATTTTAAGCATTGCTCTCTGGATGGTTAATCTTGTATACATTGGGAAAAGATCCTTAGTGAGCCAGGTGCCCACCTGACTAATTCCCCAACCTTGTTTTGAGAGCATTTCGGCTTACCCCCCCCCCACACGTGCTAGAGACATCAAACTTGGAAGGCTCTCCAGATAACTTGCAAGGGTCTACCTGCCCTCCAAGTTTGGTGAGGATTGGATTATTTGGGTTATGGCCCCCCAAATAAGGTGTCCTCAGGAAAGTGCTTTTGGGGAAATGACAGGCACAGGTTCAGGAGGCCCCTTTCCCACTTCTGTCTGGGGGTTTCTCCACTGCTCTTCTCAGTTTCAAATGACTCTAGTTAGTTTCAACAGTTCCCCCCTTTGTCAGTGTTCCTTTGTGTTCCCATTTTCTTGCACAGAGCTTGCAAAATCCTCCTCCCCACACACTTGGATTTCTTGTGACACTGTACTTTGAGATCAATCAAGGTTTTCCAATGAAAGGTTGTCAGCCAGCTTTTGCATGGTTTCCAGTTCTGTATTTATTTTACAAAGGCGACTACAAGAAGCAGTACAATCTAAGTTCCTATGAATGATCTTTGGAGACCCGCAATGTATTCCAAATACCTTTCATTGTATTGTATGGGCTGATCTCCCTGGAGGCACGTACATGGCTACTCATATCCACCCACTGGCTAAAATTCATCTTCAAGCCAGTAGATCTAGTATCCTTGATCTTCACTGACAGCCATCACTCAACCTAGCTAAGAGCAGTTGAGGGGGAACTCCAGGAGCGCAGCTTTTCCTCTCAAGTTGTACTGCAACTTTTTTCTTTTTTGCTCAAAAAGCAAAAGAAACAACTAAACAGCAGTTCAGACAGGGCTAAGATACAGAAATATCTTGTTACTCTGCAACGTCAAATGTTTTGAATCATAAGGTTATCTCAGATCCCTTGAGATCTCCAAATATTGTAGAAATTTTACCCTGGCATACTTTAATGCTCTACCTTCAGCCCTTCTGGAAGGCAGATACCATCACGTCCTGCTCACTTAATGGCTTTGCCCATGTCACACAGGGAAAGTAGAGTCTATTGAACATCTTCTGCTGCATTGTCCATTCCATAATGACATCTGTCATCAGTGTATTGCGCCAATTATCTCAGCTAAACCAGAAAGATCTGAACAACTTGACGCTTCTCTCATCCTTGCTGACTCCTCCTAGGAGATAACTTACAAAGTTGCCAAATTTCACCTGTGGGATATGCAAATCACTGATTGAGTCCCAGTTATTTTGCTTACCTGTTCAATAAGGGTGTTTACTTTCTTTGCCTCCCCTCTTATTTTGTGTTCATTGTTTTGTGCTTGTTGTATTGCATGTGTTTTTCATTTTATTATTTTCTTATTCTTGCAGCTGCAGCTGATCTTGTATCGAAATAAAGTTTTACTTGGAGTTTAACATGAGATCAATCACTCCTTTTAAGCTTGTATTGCCATGGTGGTACTGGATTCTGCTGGGCATTCTGTACACTGATCTGGTTGTACCGAGCTTGAAAAAATGTCTCTCCATTCAGTTTTTACTGTAAGGATTCTCTAGTTTGACATTAGTCTGCATTGCTGCAGTTACAGGAATTTATGGAATAGCTCAGGAATAAGCCAGTGACATGAGACTCACAGGGAAACTTCCACCACCACTATTGCTTTGAAGTTTGGTAAACATCTTGATTGAGCAGAGACAGTCTATCAGGAAATGTATCCATTCATGAATTGCAACAAACCTCCACAAATAGCTTCAAAGTTCATGGAAAGTTTGTGCCGGGTGACCCATCACAAACTTGACTTTGCAAAGCGCAAACCAGCCAAAAAGCATCACAAACTTTGTGAGTCCATTTGGGCCCATCTCTATCCATCAACACAAGAGTTCTCCCAACTTAGGAGCCTCTTGCATTCTCCGAATGCACCTTGAGGTAATGGAAAGTGCCTTGTGCTGAAAGAATGCACTACCTTTAGCTGAGAATGGTGACTGAATAAACCTATTTACTCAACACAGTATTATTCTGAAACTGAAAAAACAGGTTGCTTACCTGTAACTGATGATCTTCGAGTGGTCATCTGTGCAGTCACACTGATGGGATTAGGCGCCAACACCAATCACGATCGGTAAACTTAAAAGCTGCGGATTTCCGCGCTTACGTCCCAGTGCGCATGCCCAGAAGCCCCACTGCGCATGCTCACTGAGACGGGTGCAGACATCCCGCCAGTCCCTTCTGACCGCTGAATGATCCCAATGATGGACCGGCAGCAGAGGGGAAGGAGGGCGGGGTAGTGTGACTGCACAGATGACCACTCGAAGATCATCAGTTACAGGTAAGCAACCCGTTTATCTTCTTCGTGGTTTCTGTGCATCACACTGATGGGAGATTAGCAAGCCACAATCCTACTTGGAGGTGGGTGCAACGGTCCATCAGCAGGAAAGAGACTGCAGAACAGCATGGCCCACTGACATATACTGGCGAAGATGTAGGTCCAGCGCATAGTGAGTCACAAAAGTATGCGGAGAGGACCAGGTGGCAGCCTTGCAAATGTCCCGGAGCGGAACGCCCTTCGTGAAGGCCGCTGAAGTCGCCATAGTTCAAGTGGAGTGGGCAGGGGCATCTTGCTCAATAGATAGCAAAGTTTTATGGTTTCAGTTATCCATTTAGAAAGTCTTTGGGGCGATATCTGCTGCCCCAAGGATGCCGTGGCATACGATACAAAAAGTCTGGAGTCCCTCGGAGAGGGATTTACACGATGGAGATAGAAAGATAGTGCCCGTTTCACATCCAAGGCATGCAGTCTCCGTTCAGATTCAGTAATCGGATTAGGAAAATATACTGGCAGGTAGATTTCAGTGTTCAAGTGAAAAGAAGAGATCACCTTGGGAAGAAATGTGATATCTGGACGAAGTACTACACCTTCAGTGGTGAAACACAAGTAGGGGGCATCACATCTGAGTGCTGCTAGCTCACCCACTCTCCTTGCAGATGTAATCGCCACCAAAAGGCCGTTTTCCAAGCCAGCAATTGGAGGGAGCACGTGGCCATCGGCTCAAAGGGTTTCCCCGAGAGAGCATGAAGAACCAAAGATAGGTCCCAAACTGGAGTAGGCTGTCTCACAGCAGGATACAGTTTAGAGAGACCCTTGCGGAACTTCTTAGTATCAGAATGCGTGAAAACAGAATGACCATCGATCTGTGAATGATTAGCAAAGATGGCAGCCAAGTAAACATGTAGTGATGAGACTGCTAATCCCTTATCCAAAAGGGAAAGAAGAAAATCAAAAATTGCCGGTAAGCCCGCTGATGACGGGTCTAAGGAAAGATTCGAAGAAAACTGAACAAACTTTGACCATTTGTAGGCATAAGATCTGCGTGTAGATGGTTTCCTGCTGTTCAATATGATGAATTGAGCTCTGTCTGACAACTGAATCACTGCAGACGCCACGCTGTTAGTTTCAGATGTGGGGCATCGTGGTGTACCACACGACCTTGATGAGAGAGAAGAAGATCTGAGACCTGAGGGAAGTGATGGAACGTTCCCTTGGCTAGGTGAAGAACCCGGGAAAACCAGTGCTGTCTGGGCCACCAGGGTGTTATGAGGATACCCACAGGTCTTTCCCTCAATATCTTTTCCACTACCTTGGTGATCAGGGGAATAGGGGAAACAGGTACACATGATGTTGATGCCATAGCACGAGAAGGCTGTCCCCCAAGGATAGGGGATCTGCCCCTCCCCTGCAGCAGAAGAGTTTGCATTTTCTGTTGTTGCGCATGGCAAAAACGTCTATCTCTGGAGCTCCCCAATTCAGGAAGACGGGTTGAAGAAATTCCCAGTTGAGCTCCCACTTGTGGAGGAAATCTGCACACACATTCAAGATGTGTCACCACCAACGACACACCTATTGTTGTGCACATCTCCCATATGTTCAAAGCGAGTATACAGAGTCTGCGGGAGACCGTGCCCCCCTGTCTGTTTATGTAGAACATAGCCATCGTGTTGTCTGTCATAATGGCTACCGTTTTGCCCCTGAGAAGTGCCTGGAAAGACTGGATAGCATGGAAGATCGGCAACAGTTTTAGAAAATTTATATGGTTGGTGATGCGCATGATGACTGGGCCACCTGACCCCCACGCAGAGGCCGTTCATATGTGCTCCCCAACCCCACAGGGACACGTCCGATGTTATTGTGACCGATGGGGATGGTCTGTGGAAAGGTGCCCCCTCCATCAGATAATGCCGCTGTTGCCACCAGGTGAGGGAGGATAGGACTTCTGGAGGGATGGTCATCAGCCGACATGGCAAATTGAGATTGCATTTGAAGTGTTTGAGGAACCATAGCTGCAGGATCCTCATATGAAGTCTGGCGAAGGCCAGAACAGAAGTGATGGCAGCCATGAGGCCCAGAAGACGTACCTGGCAAGCTGTGACCCTGGGACTGCAGAAAAAGGGCTGAACCAGGTTGACTATGTCGTCTGCTTGATTTGGTGGCAGGAAGGCCTTGCAGGCAAGAGTGTCTATTATGGCCCCTATAAACTGCACCCTCTGGGAGGGTTGTAGGTGCGACTTCTTTTGGTTGATCTGTAATCCTAACTCCCAAAGAAGGGAGAGAGTGATGGTGTTGTGCTACAAAAGACTGGTCTTGGATTCTGCCACAAGGAGCCAGTCATCTATGTACGGGAACAGGGTCACACCCTGCAATCTCAGATGGGCTGCAATAACCACCATAGTCTTGGTAAAAACCCTGGGGGCCGTAGAAAGACCGAAAGGCAAAGACTGGTACTGGAAGTGGGCTGCTCCTATGGTGAATCTTAGGTACTTCCTGTGAAAGGGGTGAATAGAGATATGGAAGTACGCGTCCTGTAAGTCCAGCGTGGCCATTCCAATCTCCCTGATTGAGAAGAGGGAGGATGTTGGGTAGAGAGGTCATTCTGAATTTATGGTATGCGATGAACAAATTCAAGGCTCGAAGGTCCATGATGCGCCGAAGACCTCCATCTCGTTTTGGGACCGTGAAGTAGCATGAGTAAAAGCCGAGTCCCCTTTGGTTTAATGGAACTTGTTCGATGGCTTGTTTGAGAAGGGGTGACTGGACCTCTTCTCTTAAGATGTTTGAAGGGTTGGTGGAGACGAAAGTTGGGGTGGAAGGATTCTGATGGAATTCGATCACATAACCCAGCCGGATTATGGAGAGGAACCACTGGTCTGAGGTTATTTTGGACAATGCCTGAAAAAAGGTGGGTATGGCACAAAGAGGATGGTTGGGAAGGGAGGACGAGCAAAAGGCAGTCAAAGTCCCTGTTTGGGCTGTTTAGGGCCCTTCTGGTGAGAGGATTGAGAAGACGAGGGAGAGTATTTAGGTTTGGCAGTATAAGGTGGCCTGGTGAATGGTGGTGTAGATTTCAGATGCCAAGATTGATCTGTGGGAGATTTCAAGTTAGGTCTCTTATTCCATGGCTTTGGCCATGGTCGTTTATTTTGGGAACATGGCGTGGAAACCCCTAGATTTCTGGAGGTTCGGATACTCTTATCCATCTCCTGCAACACAGAATCGGTATTTGAGCTGAAGAGACCATTGCCATCAAATGGCAAATCTTTGATGTAAGCCTGCGTGTCCGGTTGTAAGGCCGTAGAGCGCAATCAGGAATGGCGTCTCAGAATGATGGCCATTGTCAGAGTCTTGGCACAGGTGTCACCAGAGTGCTTGGCCGAGTTAAGCTGCTGCTTGGCTAGGGTCATTCCCTCTTTTTGTATCTTCTTGAGATCGTTCCTGCTCTGGTCCGGAAGACTAGGCAAGATGTTGGAGACTTGCTCCCAGAGGGATGGGCGTATTGATAACGACCCATACAAGCTGCGTAGTTGGCAATTTTGATACCCAAGGAACCGGCAGAATACAGCCGCCTACCCATGTTGTCTAATTTCTCCCCTTCCTTGTCTGGCGGAGCAGAGTGTGTGTTCTTCACCTTGGAAGATGAGGACACTACCACGGAATTGGGTTTAGGGTGGGTGCAGAGGAAGTCTGCACTGGACTCTTGTATACGATACATGTGGTCCAGCCTGCGCGATGAAATTGGAGTGGATGCTGGTTTCTCCCAGGAAGATTTTGCAGTATGCAACATGACGGTGGTTAGTGGTAGAGCTACTGCAGTAGAAGTGTCCATTTGAACAATGTCAAAAATGGTGTCTGCAATCACTGGTTGAGGTTGTACTGTAGGGAGGGACAGAGATTGAGCCATGCGTTTAATGAGGTCTCCATAAGACTTTAAGTCTTCTGAAGGCGAAATGGGTTGTTCCTCTGCCGTATTCTGCAGTGGAGAGGGTTCCCCATGTGATGAGGTTGTTTCTTGTTCCTCCGGGGTCAACCCATCCACGGACCTGGGTGATGCATCAGGAGAGTCAGAGCACTCTGATAAGTGTGGAGTCGGGGATGAAACAGGTTCATTATTACAGCCTTCATTCGCTCCGAAGAGCTCTGTTGAGCGGGTTCCCGATGATGTCGAATCAGTTCGGCATCAGGCGGCTTCGATACCGACACGGATGGTGCTTGTCTGGGTGGTCTATAAGAGGTTTGGGATCGGTAGGAGGCTTCAGAGTACTGATCCCAGTCCATCTGGCGAGGAGGGAGCCAAGGAAACGATGGTAGCATGGGATACGCCCGTATAAATATTGCCATTGCCGCTGATCCCATGGAACCTGAGAAGGCAAGTGGTGAGAAAAGTGCTCGATCTCTCGAAATCTAGGAGAGAGGCTTCTCGAAGAGCGATCCCTTCGCGAGTCTTGCAGTCGACCTCGAGGAAGAGGGCTTCGGGATCAGGGATTCTCTGCTACCGATTGTGTGGGCTCCTCTCTGTACCGGAGCATTGTGCTCTATCTTGTGATTGGAGTCAGAAGATATGACGAGCTCCATCGACATTGAAGCGAGGATCGGAGGGCTTAGTCGACAACCCGGTGAAGCAAAGAGCTTCAATGGTGGAACGATCGGTGCCGTCGGGTCCGATGGCGAAGTCGGAGAAGCTGGAGAGACGGATTTGCTATGTTTCGGCTCATCCGATCTCTTAGCCTTCTTCTTCTTCTCCGGGTGAGAGCCCTTATCCTCCTTATGCCTTTTCGCAGGCGTAGAGGAATCCGACATAGCAGCTGAGCCCGGGCGTTTGTTAGGGCGATCAGTGTTGGAAAGGGGAAAATCGGTCTCGAGAGACTTCGAGGTCGATGGTTCAGCGGGTGCAGTCGGTTGATCGACCCATTCCGATGAAGGCATCTTCTGAGGGGAGAGCGCCGGTTCCATAAGGGCTGCGGCAAGGCGAGCAGCTTTGTTCTTCTTGGTTTGTCTGGAAAATTTTGCACAGTGCGCACAAGAGTCTGTTCTATGGAGCTCCCCAAGGCACAACAGGCACAATGAATGACCGTCCAGTGGGGCGATTTTACTCCCGCACTTGGAGCACCTTCTGAAAAATCCCCAACATCTTTCCATACGAATAGTAGGAAGGAAGGACGGGGGGGTGGAGGTGTGTGGAAAGAGCGGGAAATAGTTCTTTGAACCCCGCAATCCCCCAACTTGCGAACTAAAACTAACTAACTAACTATAACTATATACTAATATTTTTTTTAAGCCTAAGAATAAAGAAGTTCACCGACCATAGCAACGAAAAGATCAACTGATCAGCGCAGAGGTCAGAAGAGAGCTGGCGGGATGTCCGCTCCTGTCTCAGTGAGCATGCGCAGTGGGGCTTCTGGGCATGCGCACTGGGACGTAGGCACGGAAATTCGCAGCTTTTAAGTTTACCAATCGTGATCGGCGTTGGCGCCTAATCCCATCAGTGTGATGCACAGAGACCACAAAGATCTACTGTTCCCAAAGGCTACACATGCATCCCAGCAACAGTAAACAAAGTGATGCAAAAAATGTGGGGATTTATTTTTTATTAAGTTAGATTTACATTATGTCTGTCTTCCACAGAAATTGTCAGAGTATATAAACCCAAGCCTGCTTAATGTTAGCAAAGTTTTTCAATTGTGTGTCTTCTAAGAACCAGCAACAGTAGCATGGTTTAAGGACTCTCAAAGCAGCTTACAATCACCTTTCTCTCCACTCTCATAAGAGGAACCTTGTTAGGAAGGTGAGGCTGAGAGAGCTCTGAGGTAACTGTAATTGCCCCAAGGTCACCTAGCTGGCTTCATGTGGAGGAGGAGTGGAGAATCAAATCCAGTTCCCTAGATTACAGCCCACTACTCTTAGTTCACCACACAACACTGGCTAAATATCCTGGAATTTATATAGCTATAGTCAAACTTAAAAGCATGTGCATAGTTAGGGAAGAGAAACAGGAAAACATCTCAGCATAGGCTACAGAAGAAACTAAATCTAGGTTGGTGAAGACATAGTACCTTGTTTATCTCCTCAGGTCTACAGGTCAACATCCTTCTAGATTGACTATGGATAGCCTACCTTTAAAGCCTACAAAGTGTCTTTTGAAAATATATTTTATTACTGAATACTTCCAGTTCCTAATATTAGAAAAATTCATTTGTGCACACAAATTAGAGTCATTTTATGTCTGTAATGATGATGCAGAATGAAAGATGACAATTCCACTTTTTTCATGCATTATAATTTTTTTTACTTTGGAAATATAATCTAAATTATTTTATGTTGAAAATTAAGGTTTAATAATGAAAGGGGGACAGAAGAGATGCCTATATTTTATTTCTATTTCTCTTACGCTGACTGAACTGGCTTTCCGAAAAAGCTGCATTTTGAAAAATATAACTCAAATACCAATCACATATAAGCATCTAAGGGCTTCTTCATATATTCACCATGGTTCAGTGACCTATGTATGTAATCTTGATTAAATAGCTGCAACAGCACCCATCAGCTGTTTGATTTCTCTTCTGGACAGCTGGGTAGTGTTATTAACAATTCTTTCACTAAGACTCTGACTAAAACTACAGCCACAACTGCTTGATCAATCTGGGAATCCTGTACTCTGCATATGTAACCTGCCAGGAATAACCACAGGGAAATTGCTTCTCTGTAGATATGCCACTAGTCAGACTGATGCAGTAATAGAACAAAGTTTGAATCCAGTGGCACCTTTGTTCTGCTGCTTCAGACCAATGGGCTACCCACCTGAATCTGTCATCATGATGCAATATTTTTCCTATATAGCCAATAAAGGAATGTAAGGAGCAGGATGACTTTCCTCCATATATGACATCAAAAACAACAAATGCAGTCGTTTTTGAAGAGGGGTCTTCTGGTCAATACATGTGGCAGTACATGTGAAGCATATGGTCACAGAACTTTTGCCACACTTCACAAATGGCCATATACAAATTTTTTCTTACAAAAGAAATAATCAGCATGCAAGAGTAATATGCACTGATTCCAATCAAGGATGACTCAACAGGAGAGGAGACAACAAGATTCCTCCCTTAACTCCCAAATGTCACCGAGTTGTTCCCTTTCCGGGCTAGACTAGATGATACCATGTCCCCAAGTCTACCATGGGAATGTGGTACCATTTTATAGTTTGTGTTTTAATCACTGTATGGAAGCAAGGGAAAGAAGAGGCTCCTGTCTACCCCATGCCATTTTCAGAGAGACAGGAGCCCCTCATTGTCAAGCATGGTAAAATTCCAATGGTAATTAATGGTAATTTAGGGTCCTCCATAAAGCTGGTCTGTGAAACATCACGGAGGACCAAAGTAGGTTAGCTGTGTTATTCTTTCCCCCTCCCCCTTCTTGCTTTATTGCTTGTGGAGTAGAGTAGAGAGAAACGAAACTAACTTGAGAAAGAGTAATCAACACCTTCCCATACATTCCTGTCTGGGAGTGTGAGACATCTGGGGAAAGCAAGGACGAGACACTGACAACATTGTGAGAATGTAGACATTTATGATAGTTTATGTGTTAGAGCTCATCCCTCGCCCCCACCTTTGGGAATCCTTTGAAGTATGTCTTAAAAGAATTGTAACAATGTATTTTTGGTATCACTCTCAAGAACCTCTACTAGGAGAGCATATCGGTCTATCAATAAAAGTAGTTTTGTATCCACTTGACTCGTTCTTGAAAACCGCATGCTTGACACTCATTCCCCCGTGCCATGGTCCACAGCAGGACTGAGCCTTAGAGGCATTTTGAAAAGTTTGAGAGCCAGACTGCCTCTCCAAATCCACCACAGAGATGCAGTGCCATTTTAGAGTTTGTTTTTTTAACTTTTCAAAATGCTTCCAAGGCTCAGTCCTGCTGTGGACCATGGCACAGGGGACTGAGGGGGTAGTTATCCTGTTGAAGGGACAAGTGGCAGAAGAAAGTCCCTTTCACTGAGCAGAAGTCAGGTCAACATCTATACAGCTGCTAAAAATAAATCTTAACACTTTATTAATGTAAGCTGTAATGTAATGTAATGAGATTTTTAAACAGCATATGGGATATAAATAAATAAATAAATGTGTGAAACAGCCCTAACAGTTGAATTCTTAGCCAAAGATGTAACTCTGCTTTGAACAGCACTGTGACTCATACCAAATTTCCCCCTTGTATACAATAATTAATCCATTACCAAGCCACGGGGCGAAAACTCTGTAATTGTTTATTGCCTTTTAGTGCACTGATTGTGTATTTAAAACACAAACTTTATGGTAAATATGCAATTTTCTGTGACATAATTTTTTGAAAAATATGGGCAAAATGTAAATCCTTTGTAATTGGCTATCAGTAGCAATCCCAATGAGTTTAAGTATACCATAAAGTTGTTATTTAAATATAAGCTCTTCCAAGGTCAACATACTGTTTAAAGTAGGCTTTTTAGGTCACAAAGAATGACTTGCATGTGGTCTCATAAAAGCTATGGCACAAGCAATAGGGATTACCATAATTACTTCATCATGCTGCAAGTAGCTAATGGGATTACACCCTAAGGGTAAGCAATTATTCACCACACACAGTGTAATGTGCTGAGAGAGGCAGCTAAATGCAAATATTATAAGGATATGATAAATAAGTTCATGCATGGAAGGGTCAAAGTCAATGGAAGCAATTTGCAACAACTTCAAAAAAAAACAAACCCACCTGACTCTGTAGACAAATTATTTGTTCTCAGTCTCTCATTTCTTCATACGCCAATTTTTACAACAACATCTTTTTTAAACATCTTTTTTTGTATGCCTGTAGTTGATTGAGATTGTCTTCAAAATTTTAATTCTTGCTTTTTCACTTTTTTGGAAAATCTAAATTTGGGGCTTTTGCTCTTGAGACACTGATCAACAAGAATTTGAAGGGGGGAAAGGTGAAATATCAATGTGCTATAGCATAGCTATGCCAGTAAAGGCCAGGTAAAGAACTGAGACAACCCAGTTCTTTGACCCAGTGTTGAGCCAGCACTGTTATCTGTGTTTGTAGTTGAAGTCTCCAGAAGTCTGCATTTCTTACCTCATATGGCTACAATACAGATGCTGTTTTCTTAAACTATAATAGTCAGCAGTTTATGTTGTGCTTGTAGTATACCACAGATAAAGTGGCAGTATTCGTAAGAATATGTTAAGAAAGAAATATAGATTGCTTTTCCATTGGGTTATATTTGGTGCAGTATTGAATTATCATTGTGTAACTGGCATGACAGTTCTGCAAGACCCTGATGTCAATTTATCAATATATGCTTATACTTTTGTGTATAAAGTTGTCAGAGTCTTGAACTTTTGTAGGGATACTTTCCTTGACAATGGTCAACTGAATAAAAACTTTGCTTCAACTGAGCATAGTTTTACTTATTTGGACCCCTTTGACTGAACCCAAATTTCTCCATCATGTTCATACAGGAAGTCAACTGGGATTAGTACAGCAATATTTCAATAGTTTATTTCTCCTCTTCACTAATACCTTATATGTCAAAAATACTCCACACTCTTGACGTCCTCTCCTACCAGCATACAACTCTTCCCCCACCAGCAGCTCAATCCCTCCCACATAATCATCCACATACTGTCCCAGCTGCTGGATTATTAAATCCCTTGTTAGATGAAAGATGGGATATAACTGAAGTAAATAAGTAAATAAATCTGATAATACAATGATCATTTTTATCACCTTCAGTGAATTTAGAATGTTCATTCTGAAATATATTAAGAAAAAAATAAACATGGTAACCATTATATACCAAAACAGCCTTCAAAGTATTTTAAAGTATCCACCATTGTTATTCAGAACATTTTCTAAACAATTATGCACTGAGGGGGCGGCAGCCTTAAATTATCATTCTTTTTATGGAACTTCAATATATTTATCACACACAAAGGTCTATCTTTACTTTACTTTACTTTATTCGATTTATATCCCGCCCTACCCCACCGAGGTGGGCTCAGGGCGGCTTACAACAATAAAAGCTAACAGAGGTCGATTTAAATACGATTAAAATTATACAATAAAATACATAAAAGCCTAAAAATACATAAAACTCACATCGATATACACTATGCTACTATTCCTTAAATCAGTCCTTCAAATTTCCAATATTCAGTAATCTGATGTTTAAGATTTAATATTCAGGCATTCTGCTCACAGTTAATTATATGCCAACCGGAAGAGGGTTGTTTTACAGGCCCTGCGGAACTGTTCAAGGTTCCGCAGGGCCCTCACCTCCTCCGGGAGCTGATTCCACCAACAGGGAGCTGCAATCGAGAAGGCCCTGTCCCTGGTCGCTTTCAGACGGGCCTCCTTTGGCCCAGGGATTGTAAGGAGGTTCTGAGACCCCGACCTCAGCACTCTCTGGGGAACATGTGGGGAGAGACGGTCCCTAAGGTAGGCATGTCCCAGACCATAAAGGGCTTTAAAGGTCATAACCAGCACCTTGTACCGAACTCGGTATGTTATCGGCAGCCAGTGCAGTCCCCGAAGCCCCGGCTGGATGTGCTCCCGTCTAGGGAGCCCTAACAACAGCCGGGCAGCGGCATTCTGCACTAGCTGCAACTTCCGGGTTCGGCACAAGGGCAGCCCCATGTAGAGGGCATTGCAGTAATCCAGCCTCGAGGTGACCGTTGCATGGATCACTGTTGCCAGGTCATCGCCCTCCAGGAAAGGGGCCAACTGCCTTGCCCGCCTAAGATGAAAAAATGCGGACTTGGCAGTGGCTGCTATCTGGGCCTCCATAGTTAGGGTAGGCTCCAGTAGCACCCCCAGGCTCCTAACCCTGTGCGCCGCTGACAGAGGCACACCGTCGAGGGCCGGTAAGGGAATCTCCCTCCCTGGACCACGGCGACCCAGGCAAAGGACCTCTGTCTTCGTCGGATTTAGCTTCAGCCCGCTTAGCCTGAGCCATCTAGACACGGCCTGCAATGCCAGGTCCAGGTTTTCTGGGACACAGGCAGGCTGGCCGTCCATAAGTAGATAGAGCTGGGTGTCATCAGCGTACTGGTGGCAACCCAGCCCATATCTCCGGGCAATCTGGGTAAGAGGGCGCATATAGATGTTAAACAACATCGGGGATAGAACTGCTCCCTGAGGGACCCCGCAATCCAGCGGGTATCTCTGGGACAATTCACCCCCAATCGCCACTCTTTGTCCCCGACCTTTGAGGAAAGAGGTAAGCCATTGTAAAGCCAACCCCTGAATCCCCACGTCGGCAAGACGGCAAGTCAGCAACCGATGGTCGACCGTGTCGAACGCTGCCGACAGGTCTAACAGCATCAGTACCGCCGAGCCGCCTCGGTCCAGATGCCGCTGGAGATCATCCACCAGGGCGACCAGCACTGTCTCCGTCCCATGACCCAGGCGGAAGCCCGACTGATGGGAGTCAAGGACGGAAGCATCCTCCAGGAAATTCTGTAGTTGCAACGCCACTGCCCTCTCAATGAGTTTACCCAAAAAGGGTAAATTCGAGACCGGCCGATAGTGTGCCAATTCGGCCGGATCCAGTGTTGGTTTTTTTAAGAGGGGACGGACCACTGCCTCCTTAAGAGGCGTTGGAAATTGCCCTTCCATCAGGGATCTATTTATGATATCCCGTATAGGATACCTAAGCTCCCTCTGGCAAGATTTAATAAGCCAGGAGGGGCAAGGGTCCGAATTACAAGTTGTAGGGCGTGCAGACAAGAGGATCCTGTCAACTCCCTCCAAGCTGAGAGCGCCGAAACCATCCAGAATACAATCTGAAGACAGGCAAGGAGCCTCGGGTTCGGATACTGTCTCCAATATGGCGGGGGTGTCGCGGCGGAGCGACGCGACTTTATCTGCAAAAAATTTCGCAAAAGCCTCACAGCCTATTTCCAATTGACTAACGTTTGGGCTGCCCTGTGGCAGCGTTATAAGAGTCCGAATTATGTTGAACAATTGTGCCGGGCGCGAAGTTGCAGATGCAATCTTAGCCGCAAAGTATGTTTTCTTTGCGGCTTTGACTGCCATCTCATAGGACTTCATACACTCTCTATAAGATGTTCTAGTCGCTTCGTCTCGAGTACACCGCCATTGCCTCTCTAGTCGTCTGAGTCCTCGCTTTAATTGCCGCAACTTTTGGTTATACCAGGGTGCTAGCTTTAGGCGAGGGCGCAGAGGACGTCTAGGTGCAATTTCATCGATGGCCCTGGAGAGCCTATCATTCCAGGACTCCACCAGGTCATCGAGGGAGTTGCCAGAGGGCCAGGGATCCCGTAGAGCCATCTGGAACCGTTCGGGGTCCATCTGGCTCCGCGGGCGAGCTAAAATAGGCTCGCCGCCTAAACGGGCTTGGGGTGGTATCTGTACAGGTCTTCTCCTCAGGGGACACACAAAGCACTTCCAGACTCATAAGACAAGAACACATCTACTGCATATAAAAATGTAATGTCTATGTCAAATTTCACAAAGCTCAGAATCATATTCCCATATAGCACACATTATACTTTACTTTATCAGATTACCAGTGAAGACACTGGAGTGGAGGTGTTGAAATGAGGACGAGATCTGACATAAATAAGACCTTGTCAGGCTGGGCTGTGTGTGCCATAAAATATAATGCCAGGTAGTGGAGATTTAAACTTTATAAAGGGCACAGACAGACACAAATAACATTTTTAAAATTTAAAACATGATTAAAAGTTTAGCACTTTTGCAATATTTTGTTTATTTTTTATTTTATTTACGTTATATTTATATCCTGTCTGTATATTTATATACAGACTCAAGGCGGCTAACAGCATAAAATATACAGTAAACAAAACAAACATTAAAACAATAAAACAATCAGATAAATGACAATGGTGATAGTTCAGGCGGGTCATGTAATATTTTTAACAGTCTCTGATAACTGACACCACTTGCTCTGAATTATTACATCAAAAGCTGGAGACAATGTCTGTGCTGTAGCAATCTTGGGTATGCTGTTTAGGTGTGCTATCTGTAAGTTGCAAACTTACTTCTGATTTATTGTCATCCATTACAGAAATCTCATGGTCAATGCTCTGTGCCCTAGGACCCAGGGAAAAACATTAAATGACTAGGCATTGTGAGTTTTCATACATTGCTTTGTGTGCTGGTCAAGAACATGTGAAGGCACCATGACACCATGACACAGACTGAGGGCTAGGTGTTTATCTACAAAGCTATAGTCTTCCCCAGAAAAATAACTCCTATAAGGCAGTGCAAGAATAGAGAGACAAAAATGTATAGTGGTCAGTATCAGTCTACTATCTAGGATGTCTAAGTTCAAAATCCCCGGTCTCCACCTCACTGGCTACTTATTATTCTTCATCTAAGCAGTTCACGTTGCTTTCCTCCTGAGAAAGATTGGATCATGAGGGCATGAATACAGTGAAAAGGAGGAAGGAACCAAGGTGCACCCTGACTAAGCCAGCTTAACAAGAGAGAAAGAGAGAGAGAAGCAAGGCAAAAAGCTCTTTCTTACCTTGAATAAAACTGTGTTGGTCTTAAAGGTGCTTTTTGAATTTCTCCTGTGGGATTGAGGCAGCTGAGCAAAGCAGCCCCAAGGGAGGGAGAGGGAGGAGAAGTCTCAGCCAATGGAGGAGTTTGGCTCTGTAGCTCTGCTGTGTGATTGAGTCTGGCACAGCTAGAGCTCTCTCTAGAACTGCTTTGTTTGGCTGCCTCAATCGCATGAAGAAAAACAAATGGCGACAACCGAAGCAGGAGAGAAGGAGAAGGAAGCAGACCATCGAAGCCCTCCAGGGGCCACATCAAGCTCACGGGCTGGACATTTGACAGCCCTGAACTGGAGCTTTGTCCAGTGTGTCTATATTTAGGAGCCTATGCTTTTAACAATTAATAGATTCTGAAATACCTTTAACTATCAGTTCCGCATAATTAGATACTCCAACTCCACCTTCTGTATTAATCATGCACCGGTAACTGCCAGCATCCCGTTTGGTAGCATTTACCACATTAAAAACAGCTACAAATCGCCGATCATTAAAAACTTTTATGTCCTTCAGAGGTGCATCCCGTCCGAGCAAGCCCTAGTGGAAATAAACAAACACAAAATTTAATTTACAAATAAATAAACAAATATTGAAAATACATTTGCAGAATACTGTGTAAAATTTATTCATTTTGGATTAAATAACCATCATTAATCTACAACATTCACCATCTCTTTTAATTCACTGTAGTGTTCTCATGTAATTTACTAATTTCTACTTATGAGCCATAACAATTAGCTTTATTAAGACAAAGAATGTAAATACTACTTAACCTCAGCCACTATTTCCTTTGCCCTGCAAACACAGCTCTATAACAGTTTTCATCTTTGTATAAAATGCTTGGAGATCTACATCTCCAAGGAACAGAAAAGGAGCTGCACTCATTGCCTTCTTTAACATCTACCAGAATAGCTTTGAACAGAACAGTTTTCATTTGCTTTAAATTAGCTAAACATGTTATAGCCACTTTAAATATTTTATAATTTGGCCACATTATAGCAGTGTTATAAATGACAGAGTGTGACAGAGAAAGGCAAGTTAGAAGATTGACATTGAAATGGAAGATCCTCCGACATACTCAAATGAATCAAAATTACAGAAAGTGGAGAAAAAATTGTGGAACAGGTCTTTCCTGAGCTTCAGACCGGTGACCATGCCCTCACATTCTGCTTCTGGGGTTAAGGGATCCTCATAGACAGCATGGACACTAAACAGAAGTCTCCAATGAAAAGATGAATCAGAAATAAATCCTCTATGCTTCATCAATGGAAGTGAAATTACATTGGTGACACTGCACATTTGGATTCAGCCAGGTCCGGCCCACCCATTAAGCAAATTAGGCATTGCCTAGGGTAAAACCATGGCAAGGGCACTATTTGAGGCCTCCCACCCACCCTGCCTCTTAGGCAATCTAAAGCGTCTGGGAGTGAAAGCAGTGCGGTGTGCAAGCACAGAGGGGCCGGCCAAACCAGCCAGCTCCTATGCTTGCGTACAGAGGAATTGCGCGTGCTGCCACCACCCTTGCCACACTGCTCTCACTGTTGCTACCCTTGAAGCACCGCTCTTGTTGCCACTGCTCTGGAATTACTGCAGTGGTGTGCAGCGGTGGCAAGTGGCCAAGGTGAGAGGCAGGGGCGGGGGCACGGCAAGCCGGTCTGGAGCACCCCATACCCTATAGCTGGCCCCAGATTCAGCCCAATATTTCTCTAAGCCAGTTCTTGGATTAGAAGCTGTGCCTAACAAAGATTTCCGTTATCAGCACAATTTGTAAAATGGTTTGAGAAATGAGGCTGAAGATAGAGGTGCCAATCTCCATGGAAGGCCTGGGGACTTCCCAAAGTTAAAACTGATCTCCAGATGATAGCAATGTTCCCCTAGATACATGGGTATTTTGAAGGCTGGACTTCATTGCATTACACTCTGCATAGGTCCTTCCTCTCCTCAAACCCCACCCTCCCCAGGCCCCACTCCCAATATCCAGGAATCTCCCAACCAGCAGCTGTAAACCATAGAGGACATAGGCAATCCATAGGAAGTTGACTGAATTTTTGGACCAGTTGTTGGATTGGCAAGGAAACTCACAGACAGAAAAGTCTGTATGACTTGTCCCTTATAACAATAACAGTTATTGAAAGGAGTAAATTCTATTGGAATCAGTGGGCTTGAGTTCTTTATAGTGTTTGCCTAGCTTTTTCTATTTTCCCTAGAAAAAGGAAAAGTAGTTTAGGGGTGATGATTTGTATGAGAGAAATGGGAAGACAAGGAAATTGGTTAGTAAATTCTTCTCCTCCATTCATCATCTCCTGGAAACTGCAGTTCCAGCAATAACAATCTGGAAAAACCAATACACATCGGTCCTTTACAGTTAATACAGAACTACACATAACCTGTACTTTTGTTCTTATTATGGAAGCAAAATACATTATTTGCATGCAAGTCAGTCAAGAATGTTCTAAGCTTGACATATGTATACCCAATCATACTTAGACATGCATAAATACTTCTTCTGTTATGAACATATGCACGAGACCATTATGTTTGAAATAATACATATATAATTCTGCCTTGGAACACAAATTAAGATATAAAAATAATAAAGATAAATCCTGCCTTAAGAGCAACTACAGCTTTTTCCACAAGTATGCAAAAATATAACACCTATAAAGGAAGTACCAATTCAATTTGTTAATTTGGATGTTCAGGTATCAATATATATTTAGAGTAACTTATTTATAGCCCTTTAAAAGCTCCAAATGTAATGTCAACATTAAACTTGCTGCTGTACATTATTCATGAGGCGAAAGTCAAGGTTAAACAGATCATTATACCAAAGCAGAAGGATATTAAGCAGTAAATAACAAATTTTAATTTCTCTAATAAGTACAGCAATAATGAAGTCATTTAACTTTTACAAGTGATTTTATGGCATGGCCTTATTTAAGGAACTGTTAGAATAAACAGTGGTAAAATAACTTTAGAGACACAGTTTGCAAAAGTTCAGGACCAAAAGGCTGTAATTCATTCATTCTATCTATCTATCTATCTATCTATCTATCTATCTATCTATCTATCTATCTATCTATCTATCTATCTATCTATCTATCTATCTATCTATCTATCTATCTATCTATCTATCCACCCACGGTACCTATCTACCTACCTACCTATCCCCCACAGCAAAGACAATGTTTGACCTACCAAAGCCTATTTTTTCTGAACATATCCTTTAGGTTGTTGGGTTTGGTTTTTTTGTTTTTGTTTCTATATTTTGATTGTTTTACCAGTGTAGATATATTACATTTCTTAACCATCCGATGTTAAGCCACGTTTGCAGATTGTATGAACAGGTAAAACAATACTACTGTTGTATGTTTATTTTTATTTTACAAAAAAGTTTTTTTTCTGTTATACTACTGAGTTAATTAAACTATAAAGTAATATCATTTTCACTTTGTGTAATAATAAAAAGGCTGACTCCCACAGGTACATATCATGCAACTGGAATAATATATTCAGGAACTGGATATAATAATATATACTCAGGAACTGGATTTATGAGAAATTCCCCAAGTATGAAAAAGAATGTTATTTTGTAAATTACACCTCCTTAAAAAAATAAATCATCTAGTCCTGATGAGATCTGACCATGTTCTAGACCCACAGAATACTGAGAAGAGCTGAGAATGAGTTACAGAAAAAAGGGAGGGGGAGGAAATAAACCTAAAGTCCCTGCTTACAGAATCCAGGAGGCGGAGATCTGGATGATGGAGGTGGAATTTCACTCCTTGCATTCTCCACGCATCCTAATGAGCTCTCTGATTGTTCTTTTATCTAATAATAATGAAGGGAACCTATGTCAACTATGAAAATAGCAAAACTAGACCACTCACAGACTAAAAATATCCAAAATGGCCTGAACACTGAACATGCTTTGGAAGGCATAGAATGTTGAGCATCAATTAAAGAGGGAAAATAAAGAGGGAAATGGAGAAATTGGCCGGCTGAAGATCCTAGGGCATATGGAATCCTGGAGGGGTAACTTCTGCTTGGGGAGCAGAAACTTCTGAAATTATTAAACCCCTACAGTTCCTAATGGATCCCTAGTGTGTTTCTTGTAGTAACACCCCCCAACACCAAATAGTAAAGTGTCTATTAATATTCTGCCTACTCTGAAAATTTTCTATTTTTACAGGGGCCAAACTTACATCTAAAGCAAGAAACCCCATAAAATAGAGTCTGATGGAGACTGTGCATGCCCTAGGAGGCACAAAATGCCAAGGACAGCTGAGCATCAGTAAAGGTAGGAGAGTGAAAGTTTTTAAAATATTGTTTTCCTTTCATACTTATAAATGACATTCATTGTGGCCTGAGATCATACTCGTTAGGTAGAATATATTTTGCATCTGTCTCCAACTTCCTATCCCTGTCTGATTTGTCTAAAATAAGACTATAAACCTGAAGCTCACTTTACATGAAACAGTTACCACAAACTGTCTTTTTATGGCAAGGCAGTTGCAGTGTGCAGCAAACTGTTCTCTATTGGCATGCAAAAGTTTGCAACATAAAAGGTCACAAGTTTTTCTCCATGTCAGTAATAATAAGCTACAGGAATGTATTACAAGCAGAGGAGTAACATGAATGTGCCTGATTCCCATAATGAGCTACTGTACCCACTGGTGCAACTTCAAACAGCTGCCTCATGATGACTGTTTTGTGTAAATTAGCAGTAGCAAAGAATGAGTATCTTATAAAAGAAGTACTGGAGTCACATGACCTTTACATCCGCCCCCGCACCCCCCCCCCCGCCTGATCCCACTGTGTACCTTTTCATGGGGTTTAGCATTTCATAATTAGATACTGTGATTTATTACTGAGTAATCAGTATTCTAAATCAGGGTTAAATAATGGATTAGAATCTTGGTTATTGAGAAAGAAACACAAAATTCCTAAGGCACTCAAATTTGGACATTATTTCTAATTCGATTTGATGTTTAACTGTGGCTCCATGTGTTAGAAGAGGAGACAAGGATCCCATGAAGATTTTAGTTTCATTGACCTTGCTTTCATGACTTTGTGGCCTACTGTTATATCTAAACAGCAGCACTGAATGCTTTAACTTACTGTATCAGCTGTTTTGAAGCTTAATTTTCAGATTTTTTTATCTTGACTATTTTTACGAATGCAGTTAACATATAATGAGTACATTATACGTTTTAAACAGTATTCACTTGTTTAGAAAATGGATAAACAGCCTCTCTAGAGCACCCACTTGAAAGGGAGGTCCTATCCCCAGGGCCCCACAGCCAGTGAAGGGGGGATTGAGTTATGGATGGCAGGTATTTTAGTTAAAAGCCAACATGAGACATAACCATCCAAACTTCTCCTGTGCAGCTAGTGGCAGCTAGCTGGATTTTCTAGAAAGCAATTTTTAAAAGTATCTTTGTAAGTTTGCGTGGAAACTTGAAACAGCACAGATTGCTTCAAAGACTAAAAAACATATACAAAATTATAGCAAAAATTGCCAGTAGAGTAATTTCTCACTTTGTCTTCTAAGTCTTGGTTTGCTGATGTAATAATAATAATAATAATAATAATCAAAAGAACATAAACTTTTAAAATCTGTTTCAAAGATGTGCCACAAATCTTTCCTGCAGCACCATAGTGATCATTCTCCTTACTAGGAATGTATGTATACAGTCTAGGAAAATATATTTAAATTAATATATACTGAATATACTTTATATTAATATATGTTTGACATGTTCTAATTTATATCATGATTCAATTTTGATAAAATTTAATGAAGAAATGTTATGAAAGATTCCATTATGTCTTAAAGATTTCTGGACAAACTCATTTGCAATAATTAGTGGATTCATATTAAAGAAGCGTCTGGTGAAAACTTTTACTAATCTGTACTCACACTTCAAATAACTCCACAACATGGAGCCTGTGGCTCTTAGCCTGGGGGCTCTGTAAGGACCAGGAACCCAGATTCCTTGTGCTCCCAATAAGGTAAGATGACTCTCCAGAGGGAGAGCCACATAAACAGGATTTAAAAGGGGACTGTATATTTTTAAAAAAGCTATCATGAAGGTAGAATGCCAGCAGGGGGGTGGGGGCTTTCCAGTGTTTTGCACTGAGTGTCACATGTATGACTATCTGCGCACAGGACAGAAGTCTTGGGTGTGTGTTCGAAGCAAGGAGCTCCTGGTCCTCAGGGAACGAGTTCGTACCCTTGAGGCCGAGGTGACTGACCTGGAGAAGCAGAGACAGTCAGTTAGGCACTCGGAGAAGACTCTCGGGGACGTATTAGATGAGCCCCGCTCTGAATGTGGCAGCCCCGTTGCTGATAGGGAGCATGAAGGTCAAGAGGGAACAGGGCACTGTGCTGAGGATAAGGGGAATGTGCCCTCAGAAGGAACCTCTTCATTTGGTGAGCGGGTATCCTTTCGCACCAAGGAACCATCCCTGGGCAGGGAGAGGGAGGGGGTCTTGGAAGTTGGTGATTCAATCCTTAGGCAAGTAGACAGCTGGGTGGCAAAACTGCATACTGACCGTATGGTGACTTGCCTGCCTCGTGCAAAGGTAGCAGACATTATGCGTGTAGTAGATAGGCTGATAGACAGTGCTGGGGAGGAGCAAGTGGTCGTGGTGCATGTTGGCACCAACGATGCGGGGAAATGCAGTCGTGAGGTCCTGGAAGAAAAATTTAGGCTGTTAGACAGGAGACTTAAGGCCAGGACCCCCAAGGTAGCCTTTTCAGAAGTGCTACCTGTTCCAAGTGCAGGGCTGGAGAGAAAGGCACAAATTAGAAGTCTCAATGTGTGGATGAGACGATAGTGTAAGGAGGAAGGCTTTAAGTTTGTTAGGCAATGGGATGCTTTCTGGAACAAGCGGTAGCTGTACAAAAGAGAGGGTCTCCACTTGTCCCCAGATGGAACCAGGCTGCTAGAGCTTAAAAGGTGGCAGAGCAGTTTTTAAACTAAATCTTGGGGAAAGCCGACAGGAGGCGAAATGTCTCTGGTTCGGGAGGACTCATCTCAAAGAGATGAAGGGTTAGCTGTTACTTTTCTACCTCGTAATAGATCAGAGTTGTCCACTGAGATGGTGAAAAACAGTATGGAGTGTCTGCCAAAGTCTCGAAGCAGCAGGAGGAAGGTTGCGGGCCTAGCTTGCCTGGGAAATTATAGATCTTTGGAAAGCTAGTCCAAGTGCGATTAATAAAAAGGAATACAGGCTGTGGCAAATCAAATGCAAGACTGTGATCAGGTGGGCAAAAAGGGACTATGAGGAGCATATTGCAAAAAACATAAAGACCAACAATAAAAATTTCTTCAAATATATTAGAAGCAGGAAACCAGCCAGGGAGGCAGTAGGGCCCTTGGATGACCAAGTGGTAAAAGGATTACGGAAGGAGGATAGGGAAATGGCTGAAAAGCTGAATGCATTTTTTGCCTCCGTCTTCACTGTGGAAGATGAGAAGTGTTTGCCTACTCCAGAATCACTTATTTTGGAAGGGGTGTTGAAAGACCCGAGTCAGATTGAGGTGACAAGAGAGGAGGTCCTACAACTGATAGACGAATTAAAAACTAATAAGTCACCAGGTCCGGATGGCATACATCCAAGAGTTCTGAAAGAACTCAAAGTTGAACTTGTGGATCTCCTGACAAAAATATGTAATCTTTCATTGAAATCTGCCTCCGTTCCTGAGGACTGGAAGGTAGCAAATGTCACCCCTATCTTTAAAAAAGGGTTCCAGAGGAGATCCAGGAAATTACAGGCCAGTCAGTCTGACTTCAATACCGGGAAAGTTGGTAGAAACCATTATCAAGGACAGAATGAGTAGGCACATTGATGAACACGAGTTATTGAGGAATTCTCAGCATGGGTTCTGTAAGGGAAGATCTAGCCTTACTAACCTGTTACATTTCTTTGAGGGGGGTTAACAAACTTGTAGACAAAGGAGACCCTATAGATGTTGTTTACCTTGACTTCCAGAAAGCTTTTGATAAAGTTCCTCATCAAAGGCTGCTTTGTAAGCTCGAAAGTCATGGAGTAAAAGGACAGGTCCTCTTGTGGATCAAATTAATAAGAAGCAGAGAGTGAGTATAAATGGGCAGTCTTCGCAGTAGAGGACAGTAAGCAGTGGGGTGCGACAGGGCTCAGTACTGGGTCCCATGCTCTTTAACTTGTTCATAAATGATTTGGAGTTGGGGGTAAGCAGTGATGTGGCCAAGTTTGCAGATGACACTAAATTGTTCAGGGTGGTGAGAACCAGAGAGGATTGTGAGATACTCCGAAGGGATCTGTTGAGGCTGGGTGAGTGGGCGTCAACGTGGCAGATGAGGTTCAATGTGGCCAAGTGCAAAGTAATGCACATTGGAGCCAAGAATCCCAGCTACAAATACAAGTTGATGGGTTGTGAACTGGCAGAGACTGACCAAGAGAGAGATCTTGGGGTCGTGGTAGCTAACTCAATGAAAATGTCAAGAAAGTGTGTGATTGCAATAAAAAAGGCCAACGCCATGCTGGGAATTATTAGGAAGGGAACTGAAAACAAATCAGCCAGTATCAAAATGCCCCTATATAAATCGATGGTGTGGTCTCATTTGGAATACTGTGTACAACTCTGGTCACCACAACTCAAAAAGGATATTATCGCATTGGAAAAAATGCAGAAAAGGGCAACTAGAATGATTAAAGGGTTGGAACACTTTCCCTATGAAGAAAGCTTAAAACGCTTGGGGCTCTTTAGCTCGGAGAAACGTCGATTGCGGGGTGACATGATAGAGGTTTACAAGATTATGCATGGGATGGAGAAAGCAGAGAAAGAAGTACTTTCCTCTCTTTCTCACAATACAAGAACTCGTGGGCATTCGATGAAATTGCTGAGCAGTCGGGTTAAAACAGATAAAAGGAAGTACTTCTTCACCCAAAGGGTGATTAACAAGTAGAATTCACTGCCACAGGAGGTGGTGGCAGCTACAAGCATAGCCAGCTTCAAGAGGAGGTTAGATAAAAATATGGAGCAGAGGTCCATCAGTGGCTATTAGCCACAGTGTGTGTGTGTGTGTGTATTTGGCCACTGTGTGACACAGAGTTTTGGACTGGATGGGCCATTGGCCTGATTCAACATGGCTTCTCTTATGGTCTTATGGTATACAGTTGTTATATTCATGTTCATCATGAGACACAGGCATAATTGTTTAAAATCTCTTTCCTTTAAAGAACATGACCAATGTTCCCATGTAATGCCATGAACACCAATTCACCATATTCTGAGATGGGCTGTAAGGAATTGAAATTATTCTAATAAAAGCAGCAGAAGTGCAGAACACCAGGAATAAGCTGATTTGGCTGTTGTTATCAGTATTTGTTCCTTCACTTGTGAAGGTGTAAGTAAAAATTTTCCATGAGGGAAGGCACTGGAGACTTTTTTAAAAATGAAAGCTGACAATGGAGACTTATTTTTTTTAAAAAAAGAAAGAAAAACAGCTGGGATTTCAGAGAACCTGCTAAGCCTAATGTTACAATGTTCTAGCAATATATCAATATTTTAGTTCTTTTTAAAAAAGGGGGCGGGTTGCTGTAACACCACCTGTGATAACAGCACCTTCCCTGGAAAATTCTCATTATTGAAGGCATGTGCAGAAGAAAATAAACTGACTCCGCAAATGCAAAAACACACAGTAAGGGCAAACATTCATAAGACCCATGCCCCAACCAATTCTACTACTTGTGGATTGACTGCTAGGAAAATCAGGATAAGCTGAATGTGCAGAAAAACCCTTGCAAAACATGGAAGTAAAATCTTATACCATTGGTTGAAGAATGGCTAAACAAAGTAAAAGACCTGTTTAAACTGCTGCAATTAACTTTATTACAAAAGCATCAAGACATTTGAAGAATAACTAGTATATGGGATGCCATGATTTCAGGGACTGAAAAAGAGTTACAAAAGAACTAAGAATTGATCAATTAAATAATCACAATCAATCTGTTAGATATGTTGATAATTTTTAAAAAGTTCGTATTTCTCCAAATTAAGAAATTACACTACACACAGGTGTATATATGTATGCAGGTATATTAACAAACTGAGAAAAGTTCACTAGCTACAGCAGAACAGAAATGTATTTATTTAACATTAGTGTTAAGAATCACAGAATCGGAAGGGACCTCCAGGGTCATCTAGTCCAACCCCCTGCACAATGCAGGAAACTCACAAATACCTCCCCCTAAATTCACAGGATCTCCATTGCTGTCAGATGGCAATCTAGCCTCAGTTTAAAAACCTCAGGGGAAGGAGAGGCCGCCCCACCTCCTGAGAAAGCCTGTTCCACTGCGGAACCGCTCTAATGGTTAGGAAGTTCTTTCTAATGTTGAGCCGGAAACTCTTTTGATTTAATTTCAATCCATTGGTTCTGGTCCTACCTTCTGGGGCCACAGAACACAATTCCACACCATCCTCTAGATGACAGCCCTTCAAGTACTTGAAGATGGTAATCATATCACCTCTCAGCCACTTCCTCTCCAGGCTAAACATGCCCAGCTCCTTCAACCTTTCTTCATAAGATTTGGTCTCCAGACCCCTCACCATCTTCGTCACCCTCCTCTGGACCCATTCCAGTTTGTCTTTATCCTTCTTAAAATATGGTGCCCAAAACTGAACACAATACTCCAGGTGAGCTCTTACGAGAGCAAAGTAAAGTGATACCATCACTTCACATGATCGGACACTATATTTCTTTTGATACAGCCCAAAATTGCATTTGCCTTTTTAGCCACCACATCACACTGTTGACTCATAATCAGTGTATGGTCCACTAAGACCCCTAGATTCTTTTCGTACATACTACTGCTAAGACACGTCTCCCTCATCCTATAGCCATGCACTGGATTTTTCCTAACTAAATGCAGAACTTTACATTTATCCCTGTTAAAATTCATTTTATTGGTTTTAGCCCAATTTTCCAACCTGGGCAAGCGTTTTGGCTTTGAACACTTTAATAGCTGCTGGAACTAACTGGTTGCCCCTTGCAATGAAAAACTTTAATTTGAGCAGCTGAACATTTAGCCAAGTTGACGGTGCTGTTACGATGTGAAACCCAGCTTAACTTGTGATTAAAAGTGATCCCCAAGTATTTAAAAAATTTTGTTTGCTCAATTGTTGAGTTGCCAATAAACCATCTCTGTGGGCACCAGCAATTTGAAAAGACAACTACTTTAGATTTGGCATAGTTGCTAGAAAGTGAATTACAATTACAGTAGTCATAAAAGGCATTCAAATACCTTTGCAGGCCCACTCTTGTACAAGAGAGGATGATAGTGTCACCGGCATAAAGTAATAAGGGGACCGCTTGGCCTGCAAATTTAGGCGGATGACAGTTAATAGGGTTCAAAAATTGTGCCAGGTCAGTTAAAAATAAATTAAAAAGATGCGGGGCCAGCACGCAACCTTGTTTAACCCCCTTTAACACTGGGATTTTACTAGTCAAGTCACCGCTAGAAGAACATTTCACTTGGCAAAAGGTATTAGAATGAAGTTTCCTCAAGAGAAACAGAAGACGGGGGTCCATTCCCAGGTAACCTAGCTTGATCCATAGTTGGGCTCTATCTATTGAATCAAAAGCACCCTTCAAATCGATGAAGGCAGCGTATAATTTTTTTGACCCGGTATGCATATATTTTTCAGCAAGGAAGGCCAGAGTGCAGCAGTGATCCATAGCAGATTTGCCTTTGGAGAAGCCAATCTGTTCAGGACCTATGACGTTGCCTAGGCGCATCCAGTCAGTTAATTGGAGTTCTAAATGTTTTGCATACAATTTGCCCACTATAGATAATAAATTAATGGGGCGGAAATTTTCTGGTAACTCCAACCCCCCCCCCCCCTTTTGTATATTGGGATAATTATAGAATCAAGCCAAGAGTCAGGGATGGAGCCATGCAGATCGATAAAAGAGAACCATTTTGCAAGGGGCAAGAGCCACCAATCGGCAAACTGTGAATACCTCAGCGGGAAGGCCATCAGGGCCAGGTGCTTTACCTGCTTTTAAATCCTTCAATAACTCACTGATTTCCTCTAGAGTTACTGGAAGCCAGAATGGCATATCAGTAACTGAGGGGTTTGCTAAGATAGGAGGGGATACACATGGAGCAGCAAAAATGTTAGAGAAGTAATCAACCCATGTTTGCTCAGAAATATTTGGGTCAGTAACAGAATTGTTTTTTAGATTACCTGAAATGATTCTCCAGGAAGAATCAGTAAATAAATAAATATTTCAGAAAAATAATTTTTCCTCCCCTTAACAACACTATTAAAAACACGAATTGTTATAAAGAGGTTCTATTTTTATACACACTGAAAATTCTAATCCATATAAAATCAATTCTAAGAAATCTGTTCGGAAAACATATGTGGAATGCATGACACACTTCAGGCTGTCATGCTCTAACCTATGACAAACATTCTGCTTTTCTAAGGGAAAATTCTACCAGCAAGCTGTTCCTTGCTTCTAGGAAACAGAACATATTTTGTTAAATATTTTTAATGATAACAAAATATTCTGCTTTGAAATCTGTTAAGTAAAGAAGAAATCAGTTTAAACCAATAGAACCTTAACAACACATAAACAGCAGATGTGTTGAACAATTCTATTAATTTCTTTAAAAAAAAAAACTATTCTGTTATGCCAAGCCTGTTAAAAATGGCAAGAAGATCATCACCTTAAAATGATGTCTTAAAAGCCGCTTTAAAACTCTAAAGGAAAAAGAAATCCTGGGAAAAGGTGAGGAGAAAATGCCTTTTCCCTTGGAAGATTTTGTTCACTGGGCTACTGAAGAAAATAATCTGAAGCCAAGTTTGAAATACAGTACCCCACAAGGTCCAGCAATTCCTACCGACAAAAAACAAACAAAACACCTTTCTAGTAAAAGAAGAATAAAAGCAATGGAAGGTGTTTCCATGATTTTGATAAGGATTCTTTGATTTCTTTAGTTTAAAAAAATTAAGCCAAGTCCTCCCTTCACTGAACCAGAAGCAGGATTAACATCTTCCAGCCTAACAATACTACAACAGCAACAACAACAACTAATAATAATAACAATAACAATAATAGAATTATTACTACTACTACTACAACAAAAAATTAAAATAATAAATTAAAATATATAGGGTGTGGTCAGATGGGCAGGTTGCCGCCGTAGTATCTTGACTTTAAATAAGCTACCTGAGTTTGGGGTAGTTCCTCTTGATCCGACAGCACCCCCTAAGCTGGCATCATAGCATTGTGGTCCCATGGTTAGTTGTTTACACTGCTAACCAGGGCTTTTTTTTGAGCAGCAACGGACAGGAACGCAGTTCTGGCTTGGTAGGGAGTGTGGTATAATATGCAAATAAGTCCCCGCTGGTGAAACAGAGGTGACATCAGGGGGTGTGACCTAATACGCAATTGAGTTCCTGCTGGGCTTTTTCTACAAAGAAAGCTATGTTGCTAACACACCACAACCCACAGCTGGGTTGGTGTTTTTTTCCTCTAAATCCTGATGTACATGCACAGAAGCAGACAAGTGCACATGCACTCCTGGCCGCATTCTATGAAGGTACTGAAGCATATGTCAAAGTGGGGTTGGGGGGAAAAAAAACCATGGCAGAAACAGAGTGGAACGATTACACCACTCATGCATTTCTATGGCACACCCAGGTGATCAGATGCCCAGAAACCCAACATAGACGTGCTTCACAGAGATAGCCACTGAAATTTGCCAGTGGCTATTTAATCCATATGGGAGTTGTTTTAGCATGACATGAGCTAGGGATAAGTGGGGCATGGGAGCCAGATGTGCGTGTTTGATTGTGCCCATTTGATCCGAAGGGAAGGGGTGGCTATGTCGGGCCAAACTACTTGTGTGATTGCATCCATAATGAAATGTTTAGAGGAGCTTGAACGTCCTGATGAAGTAATGAACATTAGCAAACAGCAAGGAACTTCTATTTGTATGGCTGGTTAAGCACTATTTAAGTCATTCCTATCCATCACAATTGCTATCTCATTAGCACATATTATAGACCTAAGCACTGGAACACATGCACAGCTTCCAGCAAGGAAAATCCCAGCTGATTACTTGAACATAATATGGGTTTGAAGGGCATAGCCATACAAGGTAAACTACTCCTATCAAATATTCAAAGATTAAACACAGAACTACTGATTAACAACAAATAACTTGATTTGTGTAACTTATAAAATGGACCATTTGATGTGGATTTTCAAAAGGAAATTCATGGAGGAATAAGGTTTGTTAATGTAAATAGTGTTTCTATATGCGTGCACAGGTCTTCAACTTTTCCACACCTGGAACCAGCATCAAGCACCAGACAGGAAGAAAGAGAACTGTGGCTGGAAGATGAGAAACTAGAAGTATGACTTCACCATAGGGTTGCCATCTTCCAGGTCCTCCTGGAGATCTCCCACAATTACAACTGATCTCTTGGCTACAAAAAATAATTCAGCCTGGATATACTGGCTGTTTTGGAGCATGGATTTTATTGGTATTATATTCCACTAAGATCTTCTATCAGGCACTCCCTATCCAGATGTGTGCCACCTGCTTTGACTCCATCTTGGCTAAATTTGCTTTGGCAGCTGTTTTAAGAGACAGTAATGCCAAGCTTTGAGGAATGAGAGGTAAAGAGTTTCCTCAGGCTATGCTAACAAGTGGCTAAAACTTGGGCAGCAGACTGATTTACAGATGGGACATCTGCATGCTTATCTAACTGCCACGGAGGCTTGCAAAGTCAGGCACCCACTTGAATCTATCAGTGTAATTTCTTCAGCAAGGACAAGTCTTCCTGAGTACAAAATCTAATTACTATCAGGGTTGGCTTGATTGCTTTTACTGACCTTGACTGAATTTCTCACAGCAACCTGCCCCAGGCTCCACTTCACCAGCCCTTTTGTTCCCCCAACCCCAACTCAATTAGAGCCAGGAAGTCCACAGATTCTTATCCTGGATTCATTCTGAATTCCTTGACTTTACAATTATTTCTTTGATATTCTTTTGTGATACTACTACAACTATCACTGTTCTGTCAGCCAAAATTGTTCAGTGATATTCCTCTGCTGGCTCTTCTCTTCTGGAACCACAAAACTTGCTATTGCCTTGGGACCTTTGAAAGCTCTACCTAATGGTTCCTGTGTTGCAAAGCATCCTAACTGCCCTTCAAGGGTTAATGTGATTATCAGCAAGCCTGCTCTACCTTGCAGGTGTCTGTAGTTTTGGCCTTCCTGCAGATACCATCTTTATCTCTTTCAAGGACAGATTCAAGAATGTAACTGGTTGATTGCAAGAGTCACGTTCTCAGGGTGTAGGCAGGCAGGAATCCAAAGCAAGTACAAGGTCAAAGTCCAGGAAATCAAGCAGGAGCCAAGTCACCAATGGAGAATCACAAACCGGAATCAGAAGTCAATGTCCAAAAGTCAAAAGGTCAGGGTGCCAAGGAAATCAAGCAGGTCAGGATCAGGAAGGAGTGTGAATGCAGGCCAGAGAATAGACTTGTTGCTTCCACAAGGTTCCCAGGTCCTGGGTGGGAGCTATATGGGAGTCTCAATCAGCCTGCTCCCTGGACGACAGTGACTTTGCTAGAACTCAGGGCTGAGATATCGGAAGAATCGGTGTGCCTCATGCCTTCGCTCTGAAAGTTCTTTCCAGAGCCTGCTTTGAACTCTTGAGATGGGAGGAGGAGAGCTTGGAGGAGATTGATCGTCAACAGCTGACATTGGTGCCTGGAGAGTGATTGATGGGCCAGCTGCTGTTTGTTCAGCTGAGGAACTGGCTGGCAACTCTTCCAGGTCTGTTAACCCTTCCAGCTCCTCCTCATCAGGGCTCATGACACTGAGAATCTGTGCTCAGTTGTGTAACTAGATAGGAGGGGGGAGTTAGGAGTTGATGGTAACATCTTCTTGAGTGTTCCTTCAAGTGAAATCTCTAACTGGATCCTAGAGACCACCTGCTGCCAAAGGGCAAAATAGGGCTATAAGCCAGGGCTATAATAGGGCTATAAGCCATAATAGGGCTATAAGCCAGAGGAAAGACATGCTAACTTTATGCTTTTGCCATGCTAGTACGTTTTGATATGTTATGCTATTTCACAATGGACCGTGACATAAAGAATACTTTAGGCTACAGCTTGGAATCTTACACTGCAAGGTGTTGCATCTAATACCAAGTATTAAACAGATTAGACAGCTTTTTTACTGCTTTGCTGCTAAGCAGTAGAGACTGTACTTCATAATGATACTCTTTTTTAAAATTGTTCAATACACCTTTAATATTTTTACAAAGGTCTGCTTTTTTTTGTGTGCATATTACTGTAACCAGGCTGGTCTAAAGGCTGTATATTACCTCAAGGACCCACAGGGCTGGGTGCTGCTCATGGAACAAGGAGTGGTGACCAGTGGGGAGGCGGGTATCCAGGTTTGTGCTCTTGACAGTTCTCTACACAGAATCTGTGGATCTTCTCACCAATGTACCCTATCCATTTCAGCAGACTGAGTATATGTAACCTCCTCCTCTGTTCACTAATTTTCTCTTAAACACCCCTCTCCTTTCCCCTTCTTTAAATCCCTCTCTCCTCCACTCCTTGTGGCAACTCCCTAGTCCAGAATTCTCACTTGGCCAGAGGCTTAGTTTTCTTGCATTTTGTCTTCCTCTTCTCTCATGTAACTTTTCACACTTTTCTGGACATAACAATTTTACAGCCTTTAGACCAGCCTGGTTACAGTATGACCAGGAATTTAGGATGAGGGCTGCTCTGTATCCGTCCCTTCAGTGGGATCGGATCCATCAGCAGCTTTGGCTGCAGGTTATGTCCCCGGCTAGGCCTAATCTGGGTGATCGCTCTGATAGTGGTCACTTGGTGAGTAGGTCATCCACATCCGCTGCTGGTTCATCAGGCTCTCCCCGCAGTGCAGCGGGGCAGGTGGTTCAACCCCGCATGCTCTGCTGGGAATTTGGATCCCTTGGGGTATGTAATAGGAAGGCGTGCCAGTTCAAGCACGAGTGCCCCATGTGTGGTGATTCCCACTCATTTGACAACTGCCCTAGAGCCCGTGGGCGTAAAAATACGAAGAAGCCTGGTGGGAGTGGAGGTGTCTTTCCAGCTAAGACAGGGGCCCAGACCGATAAGGGTGGGACCTCTTGAGCAGTGGCTGTTGAGGTACCCTCAAAGGGTTGATAGTTTGTATTTGTTAGAAGGTTTTAAAGTTGGGTTTAGGATCCCTTTTCAGGGTCCTCGAGTTCCATTTATGTCAGGAAACCTTAAGTCAGTTCAGGGCTTGGAGTAGGTAGTTAGGGACAAGATTGCAAAAGAGCTGGCTGCGGGAAGGATACTGAATCCTTTTTCACATCCTCCAGTGAGTGCTCTTAGAGTCTCACCTTTGGGTGTGGTGCCTAAAAAGGCGCCAGGTGAATTTCATTTGATTCACCATTTGTCTTTTCCTAAGGGGAAGTCCGTGAATGATGAGATCCCAGAGCACTTATGCTCTGTTAGGTACACCAGCTTTGACCAGGCTATTGCCGTGGTGAGGCGTTGTGGGGTGGGGGCAGAATTGGCAAAATGCGACATTAAGTCTGCGTTTCACCTTTTAACTGTCCATCCCGATGATTTTGAACTTCTGGGGTTTTCTTTCGAGGGTCAATTTTACATGGATAGAGCATTGCCAATGGGCTGTTCTGTGTCATGTTTGGCTTTCGAGTGTTTCAGCACATTTTTCGAATGCGCTGTGCGGGAGAAAGTGGGTTTGCAGGATGTCATTCATTATTTGGATGACTACCTTTTTGGGGGTCCCGAGGGGACTGGGCGTTGTGGGCAGTTGCTGTCTGGCTTTGTTCAGCTGGTGGCGGAGCTTGGGGTTCCTTTAGCGCCTGAGAAAACTGAAGGTCCGACCCAGAGGTTGACCTTTTGGGGGATTAAGACTGAAACTATTGCGCAGTTGTCTAGGGTGCCTCTTCAGAAAATAGTGGAGCTGAGGGCTAGGATTTCTACCTTTCTTCTTAAAAGGAAGGTTACTTTGTTGGGAGTTGCAGCAGCTAGTTGGGCACCTCAACTTTGCTTGCAAAGTGGTTGCTCCTGGGAGGGCTTTTCTTAGAAGGCTGTGCGATGCTATGGTGAAGACAGAGGTCCTTTGCGTGGGTTGCGGCGCTCTGGGGAGGGAAATCCCTCTCCTGGTTTTTGACGGTGTACCGCTGAAAGCGGCGCACCGAGTCAAGAGCTTGGGGGTTCTACTGGAGCCTTCATTATCAATGGAGGCCCAGATAGCAGCCACCGCCAAGTCAGCGTTTTTCCATCTGAAGCGGGCACGGCAGTTGGCCCCCTTCCTAGAGCGTCGTGACCTAGCAACAGTGATTCATGCAACGGTCACCTCAAGACTGGATTACTGTAATGCCCTCTATATGGGGCTGCCTCTGTGCCGAACCCAGAAGCTGCAGCTGGTGCAGAACTCGGCGGCTAGGTTAGGGCTCCCGAAGTGGGAGCACATACGGCCGGGCCTGCGTGGACTGCACTGGCTGCCAGTTATATATTGGGTCCGTTACAAAGTGCTGGTTATTACCTTTAAAGCCCTATATGGCCGAGGACCTGTCTACCTAAGGGACCGTCTCTCCCCATATGAACCCCAGAGAGCACTGAGATCAGCGGGGAAGAACCAGCTGACTATCCCCGGACCAAAGGAGGCAAGACTCCAAAACACTCGCACACAGGCCTTCTCTATTGCGGCACCACACCTTTGGAACCAGCTCCCGGAAGAAGTGCGGGCCATGTGGAGCCTTGAACAGTTCCGCAGGGCCTGCAAGACCATCCTTTTTAAGATGGCCTTTGCCGATTGAATGATCAAAGGACTTGCTCAAAGTGACTTGCCATCATATTCGCTGACAGAATAGCACCAGAAATGTCGATTTTAGTTTATAATTAGAATGTTTTTAAGATTAATGTTGTTTTAATACCCATTGTATAATGTATTGTATGAAATGTTGTTAGCCGCCCTGAGCCTGCTTCGGCGGGGAGGGCGGGATATAAATAAAATATTATTATTATATTATTATTATTATAGTTATGAGATTGGTGAGGGCCTTCACTCTGCGCTGTTTGTGGTTTAACATTTTGTTTTTAGCTAAGAATGTTCCTGGGGTGAGTAACGGGGTGGCTGACACTCTTTCTCGTAAACAGATGGAGAGGTTTCGTCAGCTGGCCCCAGATGCCGACAGAGAGGCGGTGCCAATGGCTATGGCTGATTGGAGAGCTGAGGCTTGCAGAGCGATAGGTCTAGCCATTGCGCCCAGCACCAGGAAATCTTACGAACTGGATGTGCGGCAGTTTGAAGACTTTAGGGCTGAGGTAGGGTATTGCAGCTTTTGGCCCCACCCAGTAGAGCATTTGCTCCATTACTGTGTTTCGCTACAAGGCAAGGGGTTGGCTGTGCAATCCATTAGGGGGTGCCTGTCTGCATTGGCTTTTGTCAGTAAGGCACTGGGTTATAGGGAAGAAACAGCTGACTTTCGTATGCGAAAGATGCTGGAGGGGTGGGCCAGAGAGGCTGGTCCCAGGGTTGATACGCGGAATCCTGTGTCTCCTTTGATTCTGCGGGGTTTGAAGAGGGTTTGGGACGTGATGTGTGCTTCGTCATTTGAAGCATGTTTGTTTCACACTGCGTCTTTGTTAGTTTTTTGGGGGGCTCTTACAGTAAGTGAGCTGGTGGCACAGTCTAGAAACGATGTTTCTGGTAAGGCTCTGTTGTTAAGGGATCTGCAGCTATTTGCGGGTAAGGCAGTCATCACTGTCTGTCGCTCTAAGACGGATCAGTTGCAGAAGGGTATGGTGCTCGAGTTGGGTAGTTGTTCAGAGCTTGAGCTGTGTCCAGTTACTGCGTTGGCTGCTTATTTGGCAGTTAGGGGGCCTATGGAGGGGTTTTTGTTTATACATTCGAATGGTAGCCCATTGACGAAGCATCAGTTTGGGGCAGTAACGGGCTTTGGGTGAGTTGGGATTGTCTGGGGTGCGGTTTGGGACCCACTCCTTTAGAATTGGGGCAGCTTCAACAGTGGCTGTCATGGGGTATCCTTCCACTTCCATTCAGAGATTGGGCAGGTGGCGCTCCTCGGCCTATAAGGCTTACGTGCGACCTTTTATTAGGCCGTGAGTGACTTGGTGTCTGTTTATTGTTGGTTCTGTTCTTGTTTAACGGTTTTTCTCTTTAGATGCTGTTGTTCCTGCCAGAGGAGCCGAGTTCTCGTATGCGGCCATAGCCACGTGTTTTGGGCCGCTCATCAGGCTCGGAGAACTGCGGTTGGCTCTCAGCTGGGACTCAGCAAGCATGTGTGTATCGAATGGCAGGGGCGCTGGGGCCTTCAGTGGTCGGGCCTGCTGCCTTTGTTGTTTAAAGACTGTGTGGGTCCTCCTCCTCAGGTTTTAATTGTTCACCTGGGAGGTAACGATCTGGAACTCTTAAAGGGCGAGGCCTTAGTTTGGCAGGCCTGGGATGATTTCCAGCACATTTGGGAGCGATGGCCTGGAACCACCATAATTTGGTCAGCCATGCTGCCCCGCCTGGTGTGGCGTTGTGCTTGGGATCCTGCAGCTATAGAAAGGGCCCGGTATAAGGCTAATAAGGAGATCAGGAAGGTGCTGGAAAAGGGGTTGGGCCACTATTTGCCCCATCCGGACATTTTGTTGAAATTTCCTGACCTCTACAGAGCGGATGGGGTCCATCTCTCAGAAAAGGGTAATATGCTTTTCCTGAGAGATTTGCAGCAAGGGTTGCGGGTGGCTTTGGGCCTCCCAATGGGCGCTAAGCCCTAAGTAGAGACTTAGCTTTAGTAGTGGCAGGTTTTTGGGGTTTAGGGCACTATGCGGCTAGGGGAGGATTGTGAAGCATCCCCGTTTTGTGGAATTTGGGGTCTGGCATGATCAGCCTTCGGGTTTGAAGACCTGGATTTGGAGAATGCAGACTGTCCGGGAGGCTTGGCTAGAGGGTGCGTTTCTGGCGAGACGTGCATCTGGGTTTGGGCCCTCTGGCGTGTGCCTCCTTGCTGGGCCTGCCTGGAGAGAGCTGAGTAACACTCAGCTCCGGCTGGGGGGCTGGGTCTCTCGCCCGTTAATGGCAGGGGAGCGGCCGCGGTGACCCCTAGCCCTGGCCAGGCTGCTGGTGGGGTACCCTTGCTGTTTATTAGAATATTGAATAAAGTGGCTCAATTTTATACTAATACTCTGTCTGACTCTTTATTCCGTCCTTGGGGAGCAATGGTTGTTTCCTGGTTATTTCTATTCATTCATTCATTCTATTTATATCCTGCCCTCCCCGCTGATTACTAAACTAGAACAATTTTTAAAAAGGCATTTATTTGATACATTTATATTAAGAACAAAACCCTCCTATTTTAAACACAGAATGTAACTGGAAATAATCATCAGTCCTAAACAAACAAATAATCACGAGCCCTAAACTCTTGTTCACAAATCATGTAAATTGGGAAACCTGGCAGCCATCCTAAGTGTAGCAACTAGGGAGTAAGGTACATTAAAATAAATAGGTTTTGCTTTCACATAATCATGTGCAGCATCTAGGTGTTTTAGTTTTAAAAGAATATCCTTGAAGCCTACTGGCAGAGCTGGTTCTAGGTTTTCTGGTGCCCTAGGTGAATCACCCACTAGCTCCCCCCCCCATTATTTAAAAAAAAAAATAGGGAAAATGAAGAGCACAAAACTTTAAACTTTTCACATTTTTAATGTACTGATTTTTAATTTTATTTTTTTAAGTGTGATATGTTATTTAAAAATTGTGAGAATAAGTGCTTGCCGGCCAAGCCAGGAAGGAGGGTGGCAGGATAGGATGAGGTGGGAGACCAAGTCACACATCGGGGAGAGGGGGGTGGCTTGGCTTTGTTGAGGGCAGCTTGGTGATGGGAAAAGACAAGGTGTCAGTGGTCAGAAGCCAGAGTAATGGTCTGAGGGGTGCACCCAGTGGTGCCCCCTAGGCCAGGTGGCGCCCTAGGCGACTACCTACTTTGCCTACTCCAATGCACCGGCCCTGCCTACTGGACTAACTAGCTCAGAAGTATCTTGCTTTTAGGTAAGAGTTATGTGAACTGTTTGTATTATTATATGCATTTTTACATATCTTGAGAACTTGTTAAATAATGTATCAAACCAAATTCCATTTTAGGATAGCTTGCAGGAAGGAACTCTCATACATGGGGTTCATCTCTAGATTGATAACACTACCATGTGGAGCTAACAAAGGACAGCCTGGACAAAGACTTAAGGTAATGGATGACTGACAGAATGCCATAAATTACGCAATGGCATCTGTGGACATTAGTGCCTGGAAGATTTGGTAGCTATGCTGCATGCTCTGTGTTTACATCCAGACTGGATTACTGCAATGGAGTAATTTCAAGGGGCTGCTCTTGAAAAGTGTTGGGAAACTTACAGAATCAAGGTATTGATGTTGACCTTTAAAGCCCTGTGTGGCTTGGCACCTGAAGGTCACTTATGAACCTATTCAACTGCTATAGTCTTCTTCTGAGGACCTGTTTTGGGTGCCTTCACCTTCTGAGATGAGCTGGGTGGCAACCTGGAAGAGGGCCTTCACATTGTGGCACCAGAACCCTGGAACTCGTTCCGCAGATAGACTCATCTGATCACTTTTCTGTTGTCTTGAACAAGGAGATGAAGACTTTTATTTGGCATTCCTTCAGTGATCCCTCCTTTTTGCCTTATGTTTTAACTGTTGCTGTAATGATTTTAATGCATATTTTAGCTTGGTTTTAATTATGTGTTTTTGTTAGATTTAATGCTTTTAAAGACTTTTTAAAATTATGTTTTTAATCTGTAAACCACCTGATGAGAACAGAAAGGTAGGGTTTAAATTTTTTAAACAAATAAATGAAGATGATGAAAAACACTGAGAATTAAATATCTGGAAAAGGGACAAAGACAGGAGGAAGAAGGACTGACTGATACTGAGCCAGTGCCATCCTAAGCAGAGTTACATCCTTCTAAGCCCACTGACTTCAGTGAATTTACAGGAGTGTATCTCTGCTTAAGATGAAACTGTAAGTGGCCAAAGGGGCAAAATCAAGTTAGAAAATTACAGGCTAGAAACTGTCTGCTGATCTATATCTATGTACAATTTTCAAATATAACATTCTGCTTCTTTCCATGCATTATTTGCCCAAAGTAATTCCACAGACTTCAGCAAGGTTATTAAGACTGTGTCATGTTTCTTTTTTAAATTTACAAGTGAAAAGTATCAGTCCCAAGGAGCCAACTGTCTATAGTTAGCAATTTCTTCAGTAAGAAAGAAAACTTAACATTTTCTTCTGCCCTCTTCCAAATATAGAGACTAAATAATGAGCCCCTGACCCTATGTGCAGGCCTGAATCTAATGGGGTCTTAAATTTCACTACAGAGGCTTTTTTTATACACTGTCATTGTTTTCCACAAATTTTAAAGAAAGGGATAAAACACTAAGCACTTGAATGGCTACCAAGGCAGAACAAAGAGAAGCAGGAAGGATATACTAACATATTATTATAACCAATATTTAATCAGTATTTTTTTAAAAAACCCTTCAACTACTCTTCAGCTTAATGACTATCCTAAAACACATATGTCTTAGTATCTTTAAGGTTATCCTGGCTCAGTCATTATTTTATGAATACAATCTAGTTTAGATAAAAGTTGTCTTTCCTTCAAGGTTCTGACTAAACTCCACAAAGCTGTTCATCTTCTCCGGTTTGGCTGTAGGTTATATTCTAATAAGCCATTCACCTCTGAAAGGAAGTTGTACAACAGTTGTACGCAATTATCTTTAATATTCTACCATTGCTGATAGCTACGGACACTACTTTAACACTGATACAATATTCTTTGTTCTGCCAGGATACATGTTGTACTGCCAGATTGCAACACGCACCACTGGAATGCACTTCCCTTAGCTGTGAGTTAAGGATACAACTCTATGGTATTAACATATATTCACATGATGTAAGATCCACTGATGTAAGATTATATAATGATTCTCCTAAAAAATACTGCGGATACACCACAGATAATGGATGAATGTTTAAGTCCCAAACCCTTTTTCCAAACGTCCTGTTAGTCCTGAAACTCAGATATAACTGCTCTTCCTTTTATCACAGTTTAAGGGTGCTGCTGAATCCTGGCATACAGTTGAAGACCCAGGTCTCCTCCATGAGGACTTCCTTTTAATAGCTTCAGCTGATATGCCAGCTATGGCTGTTCCTTGACCAGTGTGATCTGGTCATGGTGATCCATGATCTGATGCACTGGCATACCAAGGGGGCGTGATTAACCCCAGGCACAGCTTGAGGAAGGCCCTTGAAGGGGGCTCTAGCATCATGCTGCATCAACTGAACCTCGTTCCTTTTATTTTTAAAATGCAGTTCAGGCTACAGTCACTAGGGGTGAAGGGAAGTCTGAGCATAGCAAAAAACACTCTAGGGCCCTGTTCACACAGCGTGTTGAGTCCGTGTTAAACTGACCCGGTTCTGTTCCGAATATTTTTGTTCCAGATATTATCGATCAAATTGCCGTACTGCAATTTCAATCGCTCCATGGTGAAACCGTCTTCTGCCATCCACACAACGGCACCATGCAGGGGTTTTTTCCCCCCTCCACTATTATGCGCATAAGAGCATAATGTGCATGAGCACATTGTGTGCATGCACACATTATGCACGTATGCTCATGCACATAGGTAAAAACCATTATGTGGTTATGCGATTATGCACATATCGCTAAGTAGTAAAAAAATTGGTGACCGTAAACTGGATGTCTGAGGCTGCTTTTGCTCTGGGGCAACCTTCAGACATCCGGAAGTTGGTTAATATCGCAGCAGAACTATCCAGATGGAGAAAACTATGAGGTGAAACCAGACAACTAAAAAAACACCACAAAGGAGCAGGTAACAAAATAATCCAGTTTGGAAAAGGATTGGAGGGGGGTGACAATGATTGAGGCAGATGTTGCTGTCTGATCAGCCACTTTTACTGCAGAGATTCTCTGGTTTGACTTTAGTCCTTTGGAAACAATGAGGGATGGGGGCATATTCTTTGGAGGTAGTATGTTTCTTAACATCCAGTCTGATGAAGCTTGTGATCACTATTTTGTGATGCTTTGGCTAGTGTTAGTTAGAAAAAGTTAATACAAAGGCAGATTCTTAACTCTCAAAAATGCCTTGTAGATGTTTGGGATGGTCAGCTTCTGGGCTTGAAAATGGAGAAGTCCACCCAAGTGCCTGCTCAGAATATAAGTGGTGTAATGGAATTACTTTTGGCTGTCAAGTTATAGCTGATTTATGGTGACCCTTTTCAGGGTTTTCAAGGCAAGAGAGGTTCAGAGGTGACCATTGCCTGCCTCCATGTTGGCCCTGCTTCTGATATCTGAAAAAATCAGGCTATCCTGGGGCTATCAGGGCTAGGCTGAGAGTAATGTGAGAGGCCCAAGGTCACTCAGCAGGTTTCTATGGCATGTGGGGATTTGAACCTGGATTCCTCAGATTCTAATCCAACACTTTAAGCACTATACCACAATGGCTTCCATGATGGAGTGTGCTGAAATTTGAACAGAGAGAGAGAGAGAGTTAAATAAATGAAATTTTCACTATATTTCTTTTCTGATCACTGAAACAAAATTTGGATCCAGTGGTACCTTTAAGACCAAACTTTGTTGTGCTGCTTCAGATCAACACAGCTACACACCTGAATCTATTTTCTGCCTATTATTATTATTCATTTTATTTCAAGATTATTACAGGAAATGATTTTGTCTTATAGAGGAGGGCCCAGACCTGGATAGCCCCAGCCAGCCTGATCTCATCAGATCTCAGAAGTTAAGCAGGGTCAATATGGAGGCAGACAATGGCAAACCACCTCCAAATGACTCTTGCCTTGAAAACAAGGTCACCATAAGTCAGCTGTGGCAGAAAAAAAACAGAAGAAGAATTGTTAAAAATGTATCTACCCTGGGCACCAAATGAACTCTCCATTGATATCAAGGACAGATTAGTATGCTCTATATAGGGATGCCTTTTAAAAATCTGGAAATGTCAGCTGATACCAAAATAAGGCAACCAGGCTATTGTCAGAACAATTTTTACTGGCTATCCACTGCTTTCCAGACACAATTCAGTGTTGGTCCTTATCTTAAATGGCTTGTGGCTGGATTTCTTGAAAGAACCTGGGTCCAATATTGTCCAGGTCCACCATTTATGATCTGCCTGACAAGCCCTGCTGTCCATGCCTCCACTGTCAGAAGTGAGGCAGATAGCAACCAGAGAAAGTGCTTTTTCAGTAGTGGAAACTTGTCTATGAAATGCCTTTCCTCTTGATGCTCATCTGATACCAAGGTTATTTTCTTTTAGACACGGGGTATAAACGTTTTTGTTTACCCAGGATTTAATTAAAGGGATAACCTTTTAAAATTGTTTTATAGTGTCTTTTAGTCTGGCAATTGCTAAATTCATTTTAAATTGCTCAAATCTGTTTTTTTTAAATTCTGTTTTATAATTGTAACTTTTAATGTTAAGTAGCATTATATTGTTTTGCAAGCCACCTTGAGCAGGTTCCCCAGGAGGAATGGCACACAAATCCCCTAGATATATACATAATTAGAATAAATTTTATAATATCAATAAAGGGCTTTTAAGCATTAAATTGTTCTTCACCCAGGATTTCAGAGTCAGTCATTAATAATATTTTTTCAGTTTTCTCCCAAAGTGTGAGGCATTGGAACTAAAGTGAAGTATCTTGTATTATATGCTCCCACAACATAATTAAATGCAACAGAACTGTACCAACTTCTTATAAAATTCCAATTCAGTGTGCAATAAATCTAGAAAAAACATTTCTAAATATGAGAGCACAAAATAAATATATGCCCCAATTTGTCTCACTGGAACCAATGTTATTTAGAAATGTGTGGTTTGGGCTGGATCATGCCCATAACTTTTAAAATTACTTTTTATTTTAAATGCACAAGGATGATCAATGGCCCTATGAGAAAATAATTTCACTACCAACAGTCCTTGGGCACCTTAGCATTTAAGCACATTTTTTAAAAAAAGAATACACACGAGCTTTGGTTGTGAACCTGTCAATTCTAATGGACCATTCACTGGCTTCAGTTATCACTGACCACAGAATATTTCAGGACTCTTCTTTAGAACTTGAACTAGAAGACATTGCTTTGAAGTGCCTTCAGTCCATCCTAGTTCCAGAAGGTAGCCTGAAAGATCATTGTTCCTCCCCTTGGAATTTCTGTTTTCCATGTTTAACATCTACACGAAACTGCTAGCTCATCTTGTATTAATGGAGATATTTATGCTGATGACGATCCCTTTCATCAGATCTACATGAAGTCATTTGTTCCTTTAATGAGTGACTGGCATCGTGTGAAAAATCTTAATCCAGGTAAAATATGATGATCATGTGAAAAATCAAACATTGTTTGGCTGGGGAAATGCCTGGTTAGGATTGGACTGCGCTCTGCCTAAAGAATTAGGTTTGTATCTTGAGAAAGTACATGATACATGTGACACAACACATCTTATATATTTTGGTACTCAGGCCCAGCTTTGCTTCTGGAATCTCAGAGAGCAGCAGTGGCACAGAACTAATGTGAGTTGCATGCTCCACTGGAATACAGGCACACACACCACCTTCTGAAGCGGCTTTATTCAGAATCCTATTCAGGTCTGTTCCATGGGGCTTATTTTTAAGAAAGTATTCTTAGGATTCCATAGTTAGCCACTTTCATCAAAGCATCAAACTCCTAGCACTTCCAAGCACCTGAAATTCAGCTTTGAAGATAGATCTGTGACCTCCAGCTTGTCTAGTTTTATCCTCTTGTAGTGTACCAGTAACTGGGGATTGGAATGGGGGAAGAGTGCTGCTTATAAGGGGAAAGAAGCAAGAATTAAACATCACAGCAACATTAACAAGGGCAATACTAACTAGATAATGAGGTGGAAAGCAGGAGTTCTTCTATGCTTTTAATTAAATTTCAAAGTGGAGAAGGCTAAAACATCTTCCCTTGTATTAAAAGGCAAACATGAGCAGTCAAGGTTCGCATTCTGAGCTGAGGAATTATGAAGTTTGGTAGAATCATTCATTTATATTTTATAGCTATGCAGAACATGCAGTCCTTATAATCATTTCTTTCACTTTACACTATTAAGCCCCTGCACTAACAAAAGCTTCTGTATTTTTGACATCTCCCTATTTTTTATTTTCCTCTAAACATGAATATGACTGGCAGCTTAATGGTGTTCAGTGATAGTCACAAGGTATTCTAAGTGATTTGCTCTTTTTTCCCTTTGCTAAGTAAAGACTTTCCACCTTTCAGCATCACATTGTACTTAAATAAAGACTAGCTGTTGTTACAGTAGGTGGCTCCAATAAGAAATAAGCCACAAGGTGGCTAGGGAGTTTCAAAATGTGTGTAAGAAAGAAAAGCTTTGATAGGCAAACCATGGAAAGACAGTCCAATAATTCTTGTCAGTAGAGGCAGAAAATGTAATAGCATCAATCTGAAACAGTGCTGTAAAAGATAATCAGGTGACCAGCTCAGTTTGGAATTTTATTATGCTTACAGAGGTAAATCCACAGAGCAGAAGTGGCCACAGTTTCAACAAATTGTTTATTCTGTTGTTTGAGATAGCAAACAAAAATGCCATACTGTACAAGTGCTGCTCAATTAAGAACGGCGCATGGGTGTCTTAAATTTCTGGTATAATTTTTTTAAGGAATATTTTCTTTTTTATTTGTGTGTATATGTGTGTGTAAAAGTAAGTAGCAAGATAATACATTAGGAGTACAAAAGGGAAGAAGGGTTATATAATAATATTTAAAGAACACACAAAAAATACCTTCTGGGCTATATAAAACAAAAAACAATTCCCCCAGGTCTTTCATTATAATTTTTAAAGACATTTCAAACATTTTAAATTCCAGATTTCATTTCTAATGTTTTACAACTACATTATTAATTCTATTATTGCTACATATTCTATATTAAATATTTTATTTTTACTTATTACACTAATTATTGTTTTTAATATATCAAAATTAAAGGAAAGACAGGTTGCTTACCTGTAACTGTAGATCTTTGAGTGGCAATCTGTGCATTCACACTCGTGGGATAGAGCGCCTGCGCCAATCCCCGAATCGGTATCTGAAAAGCCCGGGATTTTTCTGCACTCGGCGCCAATGGGCATGCGCAGGCGTCCCAGTACGCATGCTCACCGGTGCCAGCGCGGGGATCCCGCCAGTTCCTTCCTGACCACTGGAAGCCCCTACTGGAGAGAGACCGTCAGCAGTGGGGAAGGAGGGCGGATAGTGTGAATGCACAGATGACCACTCGAAGATCTACAGTTACAGGTAAGCATCCTGTCTATCTTCTTCGTGGTCTCTGTGCTTCACACTCGTGGGAGATTAGCAAGCAAGACATACCTGGATGCTGGAAGACGATCAACTGAAGAAACAGCTTGCTTATTTATTTATTTATATTTTGACTTATATCCCGCCCTTCCCACCGAAGTAGCTCAGGGCGGCTTACAACATAAGTTTGCAGCACCGCAGTTCCCAACCGAATCCTCTGTTGAGCATGCACATCCAGCGCATAGTGCTTCGTGAAGGCATGCGGAGAAGACCAGGTGGCAGCCTTGCAGACATCAGCCAGGGACACGCCTCTCAGGAACGCCACTGACGTAGCCATCGCTCTTGTTGAGTGTCCACGAATAGGCCCAGGTAATGGCTTCTTTGCCAACAAATAACAAAGTTTAATAGTTTCAGTAAGCCATTTTGAGAGTCTCTGAGATGAAATCCTGGAACCTAACTTGGAAGCAGCATATGAAACAAAAAGCTGCTTGTCCTTGCGAAAACTCTTTGAACGGTTCAAATAAAACAGCAGAGCACGCTTTACGTCCAAAGCATGCAATCTACGTTCCTCATCCAAGGAAGGTGTAGGGAAAAAAGAGGGCAACCAAACCTCTAAGTTGAGGTGGAACTGGGAGACCACTTTAGGAAGAAAAGCAATGTCCGGAGCTAAAGAAACACCAGCCTCCCGAAAAGCAAGGTAGGGATAATCACAACGCATTGCGTTATGCTCCCCTACACGACGTGCTGATGTGATAGCAACTAAAAATGCAGTTTTCCATGACAGGAGCTGCAAAGAGCACCTGGCCATCAGCTCAAAGGGGTGATGAGTTAGTTTGTCCAGCACTAAGGTTAAGTCCCACAACTGCGGGGGTGATCTTGATGGTGGATGCAGCCTAAACAACCCCCTCAAAAACTTTTTGGAATGAGGGTGCGCAAAAACAGAATATCCCTCCACTGGGTTGTGAAAAGCAGATATTGCTGCCAAATACACCTTAATGGAGGAAAAAACAAGTCCAGCATCCACTAAGGATAACAAAAAATCAAAAATTACCGACAGCCCCAACTTACTAGGTGAGACTGAAGGGTCAACTATGAACTGAGTGAATTTCCGCCACTTCCTGTCATAGGAAGCGCGGGTGGAAGGCTTGCTACAGTTCATAAGGACTTGCTGGACCCTGTCAGAAAACCCCAAGGATCGATGAGCCACACTGTCAGCTTCAGGTGGGGTACGTTGTGATGGAGGTTGTGGGCACCCTGAGCTGACAGAAGGTCTAGTTCTGCCGGGAACTGGTAGAAGAACCCCCTCCCCAGATAGTTGAAGCAGGATCGAAAACCAGTTCTGGCGAGGCCACCAGGGAGTCACCAGGATGCAGCACGGCCTCTCGCTTGCTATTTTGTTGACCACCTCCGTCAACAACGGCAGAGGTGGGAACATGTAGAGGAACCAGCCCTCCCAAGGAAGCAGGAGCCTGTCTCCCAGAGAGGCTGGATCCGCTCCCCCTCTGGAACAGAACATGGGACATTTCTTGTTCTCGGCCGTGGCGAAGACATCCAACTGTGGGTACCCCCAAAGCTGGAATACAGGCTTCAGAAAATGCCACTGCAGTTCCCACTAGTGTGGGGAAGCCCCACCCCTGCTGAGGGAGTCTGCCTGTATGTTAAGGACCCCCGGAAGGTGTGCTGCCTTCACAAAGATGTCGTATTGGAGACACTCCAACCAGAGGTCCATCGCCAATGCGCAGAGCCGACGAGACACTGTCCCTCCCTGCCTGTTGATATAGCACAGGGCAGTGGTATTGTCCGTAAGTAATGCTACACTCTTCCCCGCCACTAAGAGGCGGAAAGAGCATAGGGCAAAGTGAACCGCCAGCAGTTCTAGGTAGTTTATATGGAACTGAGTCAGTTTTGGCGGCCACTGGCCCCCCACACACAGGCCTTCCATGTGGGCCCCCCAACCCCACAAGGAAGTATCTGTTGTGATAGTCACAGTAGAAGTCGGGAGATGGAAGGGAGCTCCCTGACAGATATTGTTCTCTGACTCCCACCACTATAGTGTCTGGAGAGTCACAGATGGGATGGTGAACCTCTTTCGAGGTGAGTCTCTGAGTGGGCAAAACTGGCGAAGAAGCCACAACTGTAGGCCTCTCATCCTCAGTTTCGCGAAAAGTAGCACACTTGTCGTCGCCACCATCAGCCCCAGCATCCGCTGAAGCTGCTGCGCTGTGCCCCACTTTCGCTTCTGTAGCAGTCGTACCAGACCGATAATGTCCCCCACTCTCTGCGGAGACAGGTATGCACGATGCTGGTTCGTATCCAGCAAAGCCCCTATGAACACTCTGCTTGATGGAGTAAGGTGAGATTTCTCCAAATTGACCTGCAACCCCAAGGTGTCGAGAAGACGTAGAGTGATGGCAATGTGCGTTGACAAACTTTCCCTCGACTTCGCCACAAGGAGCCAGTCGTCGATGTATGGAAAAATGACAACTCCCTGGAGACGGAGATGGGCAGCCACAACGCTCATCATCTTTGTAAACACCCGAGGTGCAGTGGACAGGCCGAACGGAAGGGCTTTGAACTGGAAGTGTTGGGAACCCACTGCAAACCGGAGGAAACGCCTGAACGCCGGATGGATGCTGATGTGGAAGTAGGCATCCTTGAGGACCAGGATCGCCATCCAGTCCCCTTGATTGATGAGGGGCAGGATTGTTTGCAGCGTGGACATTCTGAACTTCTGGTACAGAATAAATTTGTTCAGATTCTGAAGATCCATAATTGGTCTTAAGCCCCCGTCCCTCTTGGGGACCAGGAAGTAGCGAGAGTAAAAACCTCCCGTCCTGGCCTCTTTCTATGGCTTGTTTCTGTAGGAAATAGCTTATTGGGCAGAAGCAATTATGGTGGCTACATTTCTACATAACAGACTATGGACCAAAGCCACAAACAATATCCCTTAAGTAGCATTGTACCATAAGGAACCAAGTTTAGAGTTTCTGAAGGTGTTTGGATCCAAAGATTGGGTAAACATCCCTTTGCAGTTAAGACGTAAAGGAGGTGCAAGGTCCAAGAAACTAGTATTCCTAGGATATCAAACTCACATGAAGCCCTACAGGTTTAGTGATCCAGACAAGAAGATCACGCTGAGTAGATCAGCAAACTTTAGTGAGCATAACAATTGGCAAAGGATTCATGGCACTGAGGAGAAGGCTCATGTGTGGTTGCCATTGACTGAGAACAGTTCTGAGTTGGAGAATAAACCAGAATCTGAACAGGTGCCTGTTAGTGTAAAACAGGAAGTGGCAGAGCATGAGCAAAGTGCTGACCAGGTGCCAAGAGTGTCTACCCGGAGTACTAAGGGAGTTCCTCCTTTCCGATATGGCTATAACAACAGTGTAAACCATGCAGGAGGAGCAGGAAGTTCGGCAGGCAGCCTGGAAAAGGGAGTACTGTTCCCTGTATGAAAACAATGTATTGCTTAACTCATTCAATGGAAAGCTACTAAGCAATCACTCGCTGCATGCAGCACATGTGAGGCTGAATTTAGTGTGCTGAATGACTGTGTACTCAATATTGAATGGATTGTTCAAATGCTGAAAGATATGAATATGCAATGTAAATTACCAATATCTGTAAAGAGTGACAGTTCTGCTGCTAAACAATTGGCTGAGAACCTCTGTGCAAAAGGAAGGAGCAAGCATATATTGATACGGTATTATAATATAAAGGAAGCAATAAGTCGTGGTATTATGACATTGGTAAAATGTTCCACAGACAACAATGTTGCAGACCTGTATACAAAAAGTTTATGCACAGAGAAACATGTGAAGCTAACAAAGTTATTGGGTATGCATTAACTTGTAATCTAAGGAGGTGTGTCAGTAACTGAGTAGCTTAAAAGTTATTGCATTCTAGATCATCTACTGTCAGAGTGATGAGGTCATGTGACTATGATCACAGGACAGGCTGATGCAATGCCTGGCAATGCCTGTAGTCACAGTGAGTCAGCATATTTGCTGATTGGTGGGCTGAGCTATAAAAAGTGCTGAGTGCCAAGGTATGTTTTTTTCTCTCTGTATTGATGATTGTCTGGTGTAGCACTTTGGAGCTCTGGATTGTAATTACTGTATATATACTGCACTTATCTGTTAATATTTGTAAATATACTGATAGTTCTAGAAGAACTGGTGTGAAGACTCTTCTTGTTGGCGTAACCATTCTTATCAGCCTATTTGGACGGCTCTCTGCTACCACTCACTATCCGTCACTGGCATGGTTGTGTTATGGTATACCATAAAGTATGTGCTTTAAGGTGGTTGCTTTCTGTAGGGCAAATGATCAAACTTCAGCTTTCCATCTCCTCCCCCGTCCCTGCAACCTCTACCTAGGAAAAGGACAGTGTTTCTCAGCAGTGAGGACCATAGCAGCTTACATCATTCTCCTTCCCTCCCTTTCAATCTGCACAACAACCCTGTGAGGTAGGTTAAGCTGAAAGTCTGTGACTGGTCCAAAATCACACAGTCAGTTTCCACAGCAAGAACCTGAGTCTGCCAGACCTTGGTCTGAAGCACCAACTGCTATGCCACACTGGCTGTCATAGGGAGGCTGCTGCTGAACAGTAGCAAGCAGCCAGGCCTAGTTAAGTCATGCCAGTCAGGTGCCATCAAGACACCCACAGGGTGCGGCCAGGCCTAGGGTAGCCAATTTCTAGGTGGATCCTGAAGATCTTCAGGTTATCACAACTGAACTCCAGACACAACAGATCTTTTTCCCCCTGGAGAAAATAACTGCTCTTGAGAGGGTGGGCTCTGTGGCATTATATTCAGCTGAGGGCTGCCTGCTCCTCAAACACTGCTCTCCTCAAACTCCACCACACAATCTCCAGGAATTTCCCACCAATCTGCAACTGGCAACCCTAGTCAGTAGGACTGGTTCCAATTAGTTCTCCCTCAAAGGACAAAATAGACCTGGAAAGGGCCTCCCCTCCAATGTTTACTGATGGAACCAAGCTTGGAATACTAGCTTGCCTAGCAACAGCCACTGAAGAAAAATGTAGGACATTGTGAGATGAGCCAATAGGACATGGAGGCAGCTTCCCCAGTGCCTAATCGTTGTTTGTCCTGGGGCTGGAGGGATTGAATGACTCGTGGCTGAGCCAAAGGGAGGGTATGTGAGTCATCACCAGTATGGCTTGGTTTTTATATCTATTATATATTTTCATAGTAAATAATAGGAAGTGTTCTGTTTAAAGATCAGTTCCTTATGCTTTAATGTTCAAAAATTATTCTCATTGTGTTTCTACATTATAATTCATTTGTATGCCTTGCAATAACATTTATATAACACTTGTTTCTCATTCTGAATTTTAAACTTTTTCTCATTCTAGGTTTGTCTCCTGCTTGGATAATAAACATTCCATCTCTCCTCAAATTTTGAGATTGATCTCTTTTTCATACAAGCTGTTGTTTCACCATTACTGCATAATTGGCAAGTTTATTTTCCCATTTGTATAAGCTTGGACAGACCTCTGATTTCCATTTGGCTGCTTAGATTATTACATTATTTCGCCATTTGATCCTAACTTTGTATCAATTTACACTCTTAACTCACTAACTACATGTATTTCAGCCCACTGTACCCTATTTCCTCGTCTGAAGAAATATGTATGCATATGAAAGCTTACATTCTGAATAAAACTTTGTTGGTCTTAAAGGTGACACTTGACTCCTACTTTGTTCTACTGCTTCAGACCAACACGGCTGCCCACTTGGATCTATATTCTGGCCGCTGTTACCATATAGTCAAATATCTCTTCCAGTACTTTTGGTTTATTAGGCAGTATTCCTAGTAACATATTCTTAGCTCCCAAAGGGAATCTGAATTGTAGTATATTTTGCATTTTTCCACGTAGTTCCTTCCAACATCTTTTTGCTCTTTTACAAGTCCACTACATATGGTAAAAAATTCCATCTGTATCCTGACATTTCCAGCATTTTCCTTGGTAGTTTCTATCCACCTTTTCGATATCCTTCAGGATGATTTTATACAAATTTTCTCTTAATGCCTGGCTGGCTGTAAACTTAATTTCTTTTCTCCATGACTGTTCCCACAGTTCCATTTCCATTGTAACTGTTTCCACACTTCCATTGCCATTGTAACTGAAGTTGCACGCACATGAAAGCTTAAACCTTTAATAAAACCATTGGTCTAAAAGGTGCCACTGAACTCAAACTTTGTTCTGTATAAGATTCGGGGAGGGACGGTGGCTCAGTGGTAGAGCATCTGCTTGGGAAGCAGAAGGTCCCAGGTTCAATCCCTGGCATCTCCAAAAAAAGGTCCAGACAAAAGGTGTGGAAAACTTCAGCTTGAGACCCTGGAGAGCCGCTGCCAGTCTGAGAAGACAATACTGACTTTGATGGACCAAGGGTCTGATTCAGTATAAGGCAGCTTCATATGTTCATATGTTCATTGCTCTGCTGGAGTTTACACTGAGTTTGACCACTCCCAGTGTTTATTATACAGTATGTAGACCCCTGTAACTTTTGAAATAATGATGAAGAAAAATACGGAGAACAACATCCTCTCTGCTGAATAACCACACTCTGTTTTTATACTTAGATATTTAGTTATCTCCAGCACTTTGCTTTTTAGCAGTTAGGCACTGGCCATTCCTGCTTTCAATGCCTGACAAGCAACCAAGATATTGCTATCTCAGATAAGCCTGAAAATATTTTATATCTCTAGAGTGACCATAAGAAAACGTTCCTTCTTTGGAAAATGCTCAGGGGAAACTCAAATTCTAGCAAGGTATCAGAGATGAAGGAACCAATATTCAATGGCTATTATAGTAACAATTAGCTTCAAGATTAAAGATCATTAACATAGTCCTAACATTTAATATAGTCTATAAGAGAGATGACTGAGTTTGAACTGCTAATCAAAAACCAAAAATATCACCTATTACAATGGTGTATTATAATAACTTGCAACTCAGCAATTTCCCTTTCTAGTCTGTTCCTGAAGTTCCTTTGCAATAAAACAACTACTCTGAAGTCACCCACTGAATGTCATGGAAGGTTGAAGTGTTCACCTACTGGTTTCTTAGTCTTGTTATCCTTGATGTCAGATTTGGTTCATTTATCCTTTGGCATAGGGTTTGACCTGTTTGCCCTATGTAGAGAACTGAAGGGCACAGTTGGCATATAATGGTATATACAATGTTAGAAGATAAGCATGCTTGAGAGGAGAGGGATGAAGAGTCTCAATTAACAACTTTCAGCATTCCACAATTAAGATGGGTATATTTACATATCTGTAACCAATTTTGACATCTATTTCCTTCACAATGTTTCCCCTAGAATTAAACCCAAACAGATGGTAACCATACAAACTAAGTTTGTTATTCCTGTTCGATCCTTGAATCTGTTAAACATCTTATTTATGATAACTTACCACTAACCCTCTACTTATATGTATGGACTGGACATTTCATTGCATCTGAAGAAATGTGTAAGCACATGAAAGCTTATACCTTTAATAAAACTTTGCTGGTCTAAAATTGTTAATTGATTTAATGGGTTTTAAGGTTAATTAATGCTTAATTTTAATGTTTATAACGTAACTGTTCATAATGTAACTGTTTTATTGCTTGGTGCACCATTGGTCACCGCACTGTTAGCCGCCCTGAGCCTGCTTCGGCAGGGGAGGGCGGGGTACAAATAAAATTTATTATTATTATATTATATAAAAGGTGCCACTGAACTCAAACTTTGTTCTACTGCTTCAGACCAACACAGCTACCCACCTGAATCAATCCTATGCAGAGTTATTCCAATCCAAATCCATTCAAATTAAATTTAGACTGAACTATCTATAGGATTGGAGCGTAAAATTAGGGGGGAAATGTAGAAGGGAAAAAAGTCACAGATGAATTCTTCAAAGAAATTACACATGAATTTTTTTGTGTGTGAAAGAACAAAGATTGTAGAATGCATGAAGCACCCAATAATGATCAATGACAGTAAAGGCTACTTGTGTGGTGAAAGAGACAACTGTTATGTTCCAAGCAATACAGCAATTTTACTTGTGTGATTTTTTTTTCCTACAAAAAATTCATTATGGCATATAGTGTTTTTAAGAGTGGGTGCATTAGAAACACAATTATTTAGATTTCCAATTCCAAATTAAAATGAATCCCAAATGCCAATAACTTGTGTTGCCCACAGATGCAATAATGAAATATAAGCAGATGGGACACATCTGTTAATCGTAAACACTGTTTCTCTGAAGTCACCAAATTTATTTTTGTAGTATGCTTATAGTGAACCTTCAGCTAATGAGAACATTTAACTCACAGGGCATACAATCTAGCCAATGACCTTTTAAACAAAAAGCCGGTAACAAGACAAGAAGAAACAGGTATTGTATAAGGCTGCATGACAGGTATGATTTCCTTCATTTGACTTTAACCTCAGGTGAAATTGGCTTAGTTAGGGACAATTTGTCTTCACATTACCTGATATGCATATAATCAAATCTCATGATTTATTGTTCAACTGAAAAGGGGTCAGGATCAGATTAAAGTCATTACATAAACTATTTTACCATCCTGAGATTATTCTTTCTTCTTTCATGCAAAGCAATGACTGAGTGGATACAATTGCTTGAAAATTCAATAAACTAGTCAGCTGATTCAAAAATTTCATTTTATTTTTTGCAATAATTTCTTTCTTGATGCAGGAAAACCCAAATTATCAATATCCATGCTGTTAGGACTATACTTCTCTGGGTGAATGGCTTTCAAATCTGAAAAAAGACTATTATTTAGGTTCTTTAGGCACAACCTAATCACCATGGTTTACATATATATACCAGGAAACAGCCTTAAGGAGTAAGTGCACAAATTTAATACAACTAAAAAGTAGAGGGGAAAATAAACTATTTCAAGCTATTTGCACAACTCTTCTTTGCTAGGGAAAATTCCCACATTGTTTTAAAAAGAATTTTCCACTGATATACTTTTTTCTCTAATAAGGGATTATGAAATAATAATATCCAGAGTCAGACAGGTATAGGGTAGGGGTTCTGCATTATGATGTCATCCTTTCTTAACTGTACTGTCAAACACTGCATGTAAATGTGACGGACTGTACTTTAAGAGGCTTAAAAGTGCTGTACATACAACAGAAAGACTATGGCCGCGGTCACACTCACCATTAAATCCATCCCTAACCCGTCGCTATTATACCCCGCAGCTTTTTTACAACGAATTTCCTGATCAGACATCCCTCCATCCTTCAGTTCTAAGCAGCGTTGGTCCCGTCACTGGTTGATCAGAGATCTCAACCAGACTTAATTTTTTGAGATGGCATTCCACACTCGCACAAGTGCAGCATGTGGGATATTGGGCTTGGCTTTTTTTAAAAAAAGGTGCCAGAAAAGGTGGGCAATCTGTGCCCCCCCCCATTTAAACACCCAGAAAGGAAGGGGAAGCCCAGGAGCTCTCTTTACTGTCTCTTCGCCTGGCGGGGAGACAGCAAAGGTGGGTGATCTTCCTCCCTCCCATTTAAATACCCCACCATGGTGTTTAAATGGGGGGGGGAGCACGGCAACTCTCTTTGCTGTCTCTCCGCCTGGCAGGGAGACAGCAAAGGTGGGGGATCTTCCTCCCTCCATTTAAACACACCTCCGTGGTGTTTAAATGGGAAGGGGAGCACGGCAACTCTCTTTGCTGTCTCTCCGCCTGGTGGGGAGACAGCAAAGGTGGGGGATCTTCCTCTGTCCTCCATTTAAACACCCCAACGTGGTATTTAAATGGGGGGGGGAGCACAGCAACTCTCTTTGCTGTCTCTCCGCCTGGCGGGGAGACAGCAAAGGTGGGTGATCTTCCTCCCCCCCCATTTAAACACCCCGCCATGGTGTTTAAGTGGGGGGGAGCACGGCAACTCTCTTTGCTGTCTCTCCACCTGGTGGGTCATCTTCCTCCCCTGGCAGGGAGACAGCAAAGGTGGGCGATCTGCCTTCCCCCAATTTAGGAAAAGTCCCCTGTGCAAGCACCAGTCGTTTTCATCTCTGGGGTGACGCTGCTTTCACAGAGTTTTCATGGCAGACCTTTTATGGGGTGGTTTTCCATTGCCTTCCCCAGTCATCTATACTCTCCCCCCCCCAGCAAGCTGGGTGCATATTTTACCAACCTCGGAAGGTTGGAAGGCTGAGTCAACAATTGCTGCCGCAATGATATCATTTTGAGTGGGCTCTCGCAGGGAAGTGGATGTGCACTTGCGATGAGTCGGCTACAATGGAGCGTTCAAACATAGAAAGAACGAATGGGAGTCGTCGGAAGCATTCTTATTCTGGATTTAATGTACTATCAAAAAAGTCTGTGTCTCAGTCGTGGCAGTTCGGGACACGAACGAGCCAATGACCATTGCCAGATGCTGATGTTTGGACAACCGCATAAAATCCGACATGCATCTGGCTTTCATTCATGCCCATCTCGTCAGTTTATGTGCGTCTGACCTCGGCCTATGAAGGGTTAATTCTTCATCAAGCCAGAGAGCCTTGAGTGATAGGCTGCTTCAGGCAATCTGATTGGTCATCATCAGCTGAGCAGAAAAAAAGTCTTGTGAAAGCTGTGTGCTAAGGGAATTCAATCAAATTCTTGTTTCAACTGAGAAGAGATGTGTACAGAGAACATCTGAGAATAGCCCTGACAGAAAAAGGGTTTAGTGCTGACAGTCAGATTTCAACCTTGACTGAATGCAGTCTGAATTCAGCATTAGAACAGACTGGGAGAATGTTTGGCAAGGAAGTTTGGGTAGTAGAGGAGACTCCAATTCAGGCCAAAGGAAAGGGGATAGATCTTCTAGAGAGAGGAAATTCCCTACCCAGCCAAAGAGGTAGAGTTCTCTCTGAGGGGTACAGAGATCCTTGGTCTTATATGATTATAAATTGCCTGTAGATACCTTTAAAAAACAACTCAAGAAGTGTAGTGGTGATCCAAGAGAAGAGGTTTGGGTACTGGGAAGAGGGAACAAGCCTTCTGAGTACCAAAAGAGTAAGCAATTATACAAATAAAGTGTATTAGAGTGTTTGGGAAAATGCTGGAACAAAAGCCTCTCAGTATAAAAATCTAAGTAACTGTGAAATAATTTCGCCTGATATATAAGAACAAAAGCTGTGCTTCTTCTAATTCCATCTCAGTATTTCCAGCCTCTTATTTCATCTGATTTCTCTCCTCAATACTAAATAAAATCTTTTGATATTTTTTATTTCAAACCATGTCAAGTGCCATTTTCAGTGGTTTAAATTAAAGAATGATCCTACCCTTTTCCTCAAGTTCCTGGGCTAAACAAATAGCCATATTATCATACTAACAAAGGGTGGGACAGACAAAAGTTTCCTCAGGAGAGAACAATACACGTTACCAGGACCGTAATGGGACAGAAAAATGTAGGGAAAATCTAGCCTCTGAGGGAGGGAAGTGGACTGGGTCCAAAATATTTGGTTGCAGCGTTATGGCCCCACTGATCTCTCTGCTCTGATATCTGGCACATCCTTGCCCATCATCTTTGCTCCTTTAGGTCCACCACTCTGTTGTCCAATGGTCCCTCAAACTGATCTTACTTTTCTCACTTAGGGTCTGTAATGTGTAGAACTCCCTCTCAGAAAATGTGTGAGACATCACCTCACAAACTTCCTTCAAACCATTCCTTATAGCATATCTTTTTAAGTGAAGCTTTTGGCAAAACTTTTAGCCCCTCTGACTTCTCACTGAATGTGTGGTTAGAAGAAACACATATTCTTACCTTGTTTAGCCCTGGCACTACCTCTCCCTATTGCTTTTATTATTTTCTTTGCATCAAATAGTAGACTGAAAGATCTAAGGTACAGACTAGGAGTAACTGAGCCAAATTTCAGTAGTAACTGAGCCAAATAAATACATGAAAAATACCACCTTACCCCATTGTTTTTATTGTTTTCTTAGTATCAAATAGTAAAGATCTATGGTACAGACTAGTGGTCTGCATTTGGCAGTAACTGAGCCAAATAATTCCCGTATTATATAAGCCAAATATAGATCAGAGGTCTATATTTGACTACCAGTATACCAGCTGAACCAGGGAAAAAAATATTTGACTTTTATTTGGGAGCTTTTGGCTATACTGAAACTTGTGGCTATTTAAGCCTAACAGCTGAGGAGTGGAGCCCCCCATCAGCTGTTTGGTGTAATTGCCTGGCAGCCATTTCAGGACTCCCTTTCTCCCCTGCTCCAGAGGGGGGAAGCAAAAGGAGCACTGAAATGGCTTCCTCCCAGTGAACAGTCCAACCCATTGCCTATCCGCTGATTGGCTTTAACAAACCTCACTGCTTTGCTTTCCTTGCTCTTAAGTGGAGGAGCAAAACAGAGGAGTTCTCTTCCTCCTAGGGAAGCTGATCAGTGAACCAGTGACCCAACAGGCTGATCAGTTTTCCTGGGAGGCAGGTTTTAAACCCCCTCTGCTTTTCTTTCCTTACTCTGAAGTGAAGGGAGCAAAACAGGAGTTGGCTTCCTCCCAGGGAAACCAATCAGCCCAGCGAGTCACCAGTCCACTGATCAGCTTCCTTGGGAGGAAACCAGGAAAGCCTTTATAATATAGTGGTTCAATGCAATGAAGAAGCAAGGTGGTAGTGATCATAGCTCTTTTATTGGGTACAGCATAGTATAGGGCTGCACGAAAAAGACTGGGGGCCTGGGCCAACTATATATACATCCTGGTTCCTGCACAAGCATGCCATTAGATCATTCAACCAGCAGGGAATCCATGATTGGAGCAGGGCAGCAAGGATTTGGATCCTACTGTCCATTGTTCCTACTGTCTTAAAGGCTCCAATGAGCCAGCCAGGACACCCTTACAATATAACAACATTAGTTCCTATACACAACAGCCTTTAAACTCTCTCTGCTTTGCTTCCCCCACTCTGAAGGGGGGAAGCAAAATGGAGGAGTTGGCTTCCTCCCAGGGAAACCAATCAGCTTGGAAGGGCATCAGTCCACTGATCAGCTTCCCTAGGAGGAAACTAGGAAAGCCTTTAAATCCCCTTGTTTTGCATCCCCCACTCTGAAGCAGGGGGAGCAAAATGAAGGAGTTGGCTTCCTCCTAGGGACACCAATCAGCCTGGCAAGTCACCAGTCCACTCCCAGGGAAAGTCGATCAGCCCAGTGGGTTTCCAGTCTGCTGATCAGCTACCCTGGGAGGAAGGCTTTAAACCCCTCTGCTTCCATTTTCTTTGTGACACATGCCTTCACTGCAGCACAACTCAGAGAGGAAAGGGAGGGTATTTTAATTTCTAAATATATTCCCTTCCCTTTCTGTGTCATGTTGCCACAGGGAATAAAGGGAAGGTATTTAAAGGGATCTTTCCTTCGCTCCCCGATGCATGCTCAGCAGCAGCCAACTCAGGAAGGGAAGGGAAGGTATGCAGTTGAATAAATTCAACAATACTAATTTATTTTCCAAATCCCAATATTGGTATGATTCAGGAATATAAGTATATACCAATATTTTTTGAGTTTGCTATTCCTGAACCCAAAAATTTTTAAAAAATTGTGTACACCCTTAGTGCAGACACTTGTATTTGGTAAACTGCCATATACACTAATAACATTACATAAAGAAATAAAACTTCAGAGAGACACTGTACTTTTTCCCCACTATGGACATTCATGCTGTCATAATTTGGAACAGTACATCTCAAATGTATTTTTTTTTAAGATACAACAGCAATTCTTACAAGAATTAGCAAGATTTGTATTAGTGATGTTGTCGTTAATAATACATCCTCAAATTAAGATGAATGGATGAAAACAGACAACATGGGTAGATACCCTTTTGGTTTTTTCACAGTAGCAGTTCTCACATGTACACATGATCCTGATCTCAATCCAAAACTTATTAGTTATACCACTTTTAAGAGTCTTGTTTTGTAGAAAAGAAAGAAAAAGATTACCTGCAACCACAGTCTATTGCTTTGAGCTGTCCTGCCATTGGCAGTGCATTGGAAAGTAGCAAACTGCCCAGCATTGACCTCTACACTCTTAATACGCAGGAAATGAGGTGTGCTGGCTGTTGGAAAGAAAAAATGGGAAAGAGGAAGAAGAAAGTTATTCATAATTTGCCTTTCTAATTGACTTATTTGGCTTTTTTAAAAAAAATAGTTGGAGTTTTAAATGTTTTCTAATTATATTGGTACAAAAAAAAACCCTGTTTGAAATGTGTTTTAAAATATTTGACTCTAATTGTGCCTAGCATTATAGGCTGTTTTACATGACTATGGTTCCTTTTTCAAAAGAATCTAGGACATAACAATAGAAAAAGGTGCTAACATATTGTTCCTACTGAGTAAATGAGCTTAGTTTACTAATCCTCTTATAAAACAGTTTCTATGTTTATAAAGATTATACTGAAATCTAACTGATGTTTTTAATAAAGCCACAGCAGATATTTATACTAGTTACTAGAGAGTTGTCAAAACAACTATTTTTAAGTCAGGTATTTTATTTCACTAGGACTGCCATATAATCTACAGTTCCAGCATAACTTTTCCAACTACAAGATATTACATTTTGTTTACAATAGGTGAGAAGGAAATTGAATTTAAAATGGAATTAACAACTATTGAAGCCTGCCATTCATTTCCCAGGCATGGAACACCTGAATATCAGTATGATCTACAATACTTTCAGCCAGCACTATTGCTAAAGCATTTTAAGTGTTTGATACCTTCATGGATGTAGCATTGTAAATGTCAAACACTATTTAGAACCCAAAGCAAGCACTCGAGTAGGCACCAGTAAACAATATTTTTTTTTGTTAAACTTTCATTGCCACTATATCACTATGTTATAGTGATTCTCCAGACTAAGAGTCCACCACTCTTAACCACTACATCACACTGGCTCAATGGTACAAATTAATTAGAAGGCAACTTCACCCAATCCTACTGTGGGTCAGGGTGTACAAGGAGGGATCCAGAGTTGCCAAGGTGCAGAGAAAGGTATTGCTGGCATCAGCAGGTCCATGGCATGGGTCTGGCCAAGAGAGCACTGTCTAGGCTGAGGCTGATTATTAGGCTCCAAAGCTGTCCAGTTGGGACAGGAGATGCTGAGGAATGCATGAGCGGGGGCCCCTCCTATGACTCCCAAGTGGTCAACAGTCAATAGAAGTGGACTTAAAGACAGCCCATTAATGAGCTGGAGGGAAGATTCTGTAGTTAAACAGAAGTGGAAACAGATGGTCTTACAAGGTGTGTAGAGAGGTGAGGTTACCTAGATAGCCAGGCTCCTAGGAGTGGAGAAGCTCCCCTGGGAGGGACTATGCCTGTGAGTTGGATGGAAAACAAATGTTCTTTCAGCACCACCTCTCCTTCTTGCTGTTTACTAACTGCATGTACGGAACACTACCCCCATCCCTGAGGATTGCTAAAAAAAATTGCCTTAGTGGACACCACACTGTGAACAGGACCATATCAAGACCTGGGGGCTATATATATATATATATACCCTAGACCAGGGGTGTCAAACCCATTTTCTATGAGGGCCGGATTTTACATAAATGAGACCTTGTCGAGACGGGCAATGTGTCATAAAATGTAATGTCAGGTAGCAGACATATAAACTTTAAAAAGGGCACAGACAAACACATTAAAGATTTCTATTACTTAAAATAAAACATGCTCAAAACATTAGCATTCTTGCAATATTTCATCTCTGATAAATGTCACCTCTTGCTATTGAATTATTGCATAAAAAACTGCAGATAATGTCTGTGCTGTACAAATCCTGAATATGCTGTTCAGGTGTTGTTCAGGTGTGCACATCTGCAAGTTGCAAACCTACTTTTGATTTGTTGACATTCATAACAGAGACCTCATAGTTAATGCTTTGAGCCTAAGACCCAGAAGAAAACACGAAGCATTGTGAGTTTTTGTATGTAAATTGCTTCACGTGCTGGTCAAGAATATATGAAGCCGCCATGGCACAGACTAAAGGCTATGTCCTTGTCTACAAAACTACAGTCTTCTCCAGAGAAATAGCTACAACTCCTATGTGGTACTGCAAGAACAGAGAGACAGCCATGTACAGTGGTCAATATATCCTACTATCTGGGAAGTCTAACTTCAAGATCACCAATCAAAGAAAAATATAAAAGAAAAATCAAGGGAAATTTGCTGAGTAAATTTGGGTTAGACACACACTAACAGCCTTATCCTGGCTTGTTGTTATTGCTCTTCTAAATAGTTCACATGCTTTCCTATTGAGAAAGACTGGAGGGCATGAATATAGTGAAAAAGAGCAGAGGAACCAAGTTGCACCCAGTCCAAGTTGCACCAAGTCCAAAAAAACTCTCTCTTGCTCTCTGTAGCAAGGCAAAAAGCTCATACCTTCAATAAAATGTTGCTAGTCTTAAAAGTGCTTTCTTTGTATCTCTACCTATGTGGGGACTGGGCAAAGAAAGCTCTGGCTCTTTCCTTCCTTCCCCTGGAGATGAGGAGGGGAAGGAGCCTCAGCCACTAGAAAGAAGAAAGGCTTGGCTCAGTAGCTCTGCAGCGTGATTGACTGAGCCTGGCAAACACAGCAGAGCTATAGAACCAAGATCCCTATCTTTGGGGAAAAGGAGAGGGAAAGAGAAAAGAGAGGCTGGTTTGCTGTTAGCTTATAATAGGGGAGAAACACAAAATTGTGAACAAAGAAAGCAGACAAGGGAGAAGGAAACAGACAATGGTCAGTTGCTGGTGGGCCTGGTTGGAGCACTCTGGGGGCCGGATCAGGCCTGTGGTCCGTATGTTTGACACCCTTGCCCTAGATCATCTTTTGATAATCTGAGTTCTTTATGACAAACCATAGTTTTGTGTTCAATTTGATATCTGACAGTTAAAAGCTGCAATATGAGATGACAATATATCATTTTATCTAAAGTAAAAATAAATAATTTTTTCTATTATTTCGCATTTCAGTATACTATGATCACTCATCATGTAAGACAGTAACACATGTCAATAGGCACAGTAGATAGATAGGAGTGCATATTTAGTATTATAGCCCAGTGAGTCAGCTAATCTCTTTGTATGGACACTCTTACCAATAAACTGCTTCCTTACTCCCATCATACTCTCCAGAACATTTTGGCTTTTGAAGTTTATGGAGTGATATCACAGACAGGCTGGCATGGCAGAGAAGCCCACAATGAACAGTGATTTGCCATTACTCACACTTTTCAAAGAGCTAAAGAATCAATTTTCAAACCCCTCTCCTTCCTCTTCCTTTTTTCACAGCAGCTATACCTTGCCATTTTCAAGACTGATGTAGATTTCAATACACACTTTATCAAGATGCTATGGGATCTCATATGGGTCACAATGGAGACAGCAACTTTCCAAAATAAACTGAAAAGGCAACACTAAGCTACTTACTGCATGGATGTCCTAAAACCTTCACATCATCAATAGCCAGGTATCCTTGGTGACCTGAAGTGACCACTTCAAAAACTACCTGAAATATAAAAACAAATAACAAAATCAGTTTCATCATGATTTGAAAAGAAAATAAGTACTTATGGGAAAACATTTTACATCATTTTCTTTTTTTGTTGCTTTTCAAGTAAGAAAGAATCAGTCTTGTGCATTTACGGTTTTGGCAACATGTAGGTTTATTTTTAAAATTCTATTTCCTACTTAATTTTCTACGCCCTGCATAATGTAGGTAAACCCGACCCACTAGCTGCAGTTTTCCAATGGTTATAAATAGTCCACAAAATAAAAGGACTACTTTTGTCAGCTGCATTATGAGCATCCAGAGAAAACCATTTCAAATTTTGGCAGCCCTAGCTTGAATAAACCAAAATTGTTTCAAAATGGGCATATTTCAGTGACAATTAATGGGTACACTTTTAAAGTAAAACATATAAGGTGCATCTTCAATTCCTGCTATTTTTATGCCACATTTTCTGCTATGAAACAAGCATAGTAATTACTTGTGAGCATGGACAGAATTTAAATATTACCTGTGAGGGGATGAGGACTATACCTGGTTGACAAAGGGAGGGACTTTCCATTCTGCAGGCATGAATATGGAGTAATTACTTTGTCCTATCACCAATGTGGTAACTATCCTCAACTATCACCAGTAGTAGTCTATGAACGTACATGTACAGATAAAGCTATTTTATACTACTTTTATACCCAGTTTCTTATGGCTGGGCTGGACCTAATTCATACCGATTTCTCACTAACGTTCCTCTGCCCCCAGGCTTCTGTTTTCCCCAGTGCAAGCGATCAATTTCCCAGCAATTACTCTGCAGGAGCATAAATAAAACATACTTAAAAGATTAGCGCTCTTACAATATTTTGTTTATTTAACTGTCCCTGATAACTGACTTCTCTTGCTCTGAATTACTGCACCAAAATCTGGTTGTCAATGGACCAGAAAGTATTAAATCTAGAGGCAATGTCTGTGCCGTAGCAATCTTGATTATGTTGTTCAGGTGCCCATCTGTAAGTTGCATGGTAAATGCTTTGAGCCTAAGACCCAGAGGAAAACATGAAATGGCTGGGCATTGTGAGCTTTTGTACATATGTTACTTCTTTTGCTGGTCAAGAATATGTGAAGGCACCATGACACATACAGAGAGCTATGTGTTTGTCTACAAAACTATAGTCTTCCCCAGAGAAATAGCCACAACTACTATCAGGCAGATAAAAGAATGTGTAGTGGTCAGTATCAGCCTACTTATATGGGAAAACTATGTTAAAATCCCCAGTCTACAAAGGAAATGTGCTGTGTAAGCATGGTCTGGACATACATTCTCAGCCTAATCCACCTAATTCAGTACTGGGTCCCATGCTCTTTAACCTGTTCATTAATGATCTGGAGTTGGGAATAAGCAGTGAAGTGGCCAAGTTTGCAGATGACACTAAATTGTTCAGGGTGGTGAGAACCAGAGAGGATTGTGAGGCACTCCAAAGGGATCTGTAGAGCCTGGGTGAGTGGGCATCAATGTGGCAGATGAAGTTCAATGTAGCCAAGTGTAAAGTAATGCACATTGGGGCCAAGAATCCCAGCTACAAATACAAGTTGATGGGGTGTGAACTGGCAGAGAGAGACCAAGAGAGAGATAATGGGGTCATGGTAGATAACTCACTGAAAATGTCGAGACAGTGTGTGATTGCAAATAAAAAGGCCAACACCATGCCGCGAATTATTAGGAAGGGAATTGAAAACAAATCAGCCAGTATCATAATGCCCCTATATCAATTGATGGTGCGGTCTCATTTGGAATACTGTGTACAATTCTGGTCACCGCACCTCAAAAAGGATATTATAGCATTGGGAAAAGTCCAAAAAAAGGGCAACTAGAATGATTAAAGGTTTGGAACACTTTCTCTATGAAGAAAAGTTAAAACGCTTGGGGCTCTTTAGCTTGGAGAAACGTCGACTTCAGGGTGACATGATAGAGGTTTACAAGATTATGCATGGGATGGAGACAGCAGAGAAAGAAGTCTTTTTCTCCCTTTCTCACAATACAAGACCTCGTGGGCATTCAATGAAATTGCTGAGCAGTCAGGTTAAAACGGATAAAAGGAAGTACTTCTTCACTCAAAGGGTGATTAACATGTGGAATTCACTGCTACAGGAGGTGATGGTGGCTACAAGCATAGCCAGCTTTAAGAGGGGATTGGATAAAAATATGGAGCAGAGGTCCATCAGTGGCTATTAGCCACATTGTATGTGTGTGTGTATATATATATATATATGTATGTATATGTGTGTGTGTATATATATGTGTGTGTGTGTGTGTATACACACACACACAGACACACATATATTGGCCTCTGTGTGACACAGAGTATTGGACTGGATGGGCCACTGGCGTGATCCAACATGGCTTCTCTTATGTTGTTATGTTCTTACCTTATTGGCTTGTTATTCCTCATCTAAATAGTTCACATTGCTTTTCTATTGAGAAAGACTGGATCATGAAGGCATAAATACAGAGAAAAGGGAGAGACAAAACCCAGTTGCACCCAGGAGAGCCCTTGCATAATGAGCCAACAAAATTCTCTCTCTCTCTCACACACACACACACACTCGCAGGACTAATAAGAGCCCTCCATGGGCCTGATCCGGCGCTCAGGCCACACGTTTGACACCCCTGGTCTAACCCTTTTAAAGCCAACTAAGCTAACAGCCAACACCTTATCCCAAGCTGTAAATTCTACAAATCACAACTCACTATTTTCTTTTGTCTGGTCTGAATTTTAGTTATTTATTAAAATATTTCCATTGTGGCTCAAGATGATTTATAATTCAAAAAATATAATCATACAAAATACAAGAAAAACCCTATTTACCCCTTTCTAAGAAAATGCTTGAACCTTAACCCCATTTTAAAAACAGCTCACAAATAAAATGGTCTTACAGTACTATTGAAATCTAGCAGATGCCAAGACAGACACCTTCAGCAGGAGAACAACTTGAAGACCACCGTTGGTGCATAGGGGCATACAGGGTGAGATGGCCCATCAGATATGTGGCTCATAGGCCGTGAAGTGCTTGAAATGAACTTGGAAACTAACTAGCAACCAGTGTTGCTATTCTGAAATATCTTGCCGATTACTCCCTGACAGTAATCAACCTGCCACTAGGGATGGGTATGAACCAGAAAAATGCAGTTCGTATCAGTTCATGGTATATGGCCAAATGACAAACCAAACTGGTTTGTTGTTTCAACATTGTTGAAAAGGATCATAGTCCCTTTAAACGGGTTTTGCAGAAAGCCTGAAAAACAGCTGAGTGACAGGGAGCAGTGCACTTGCCACCATACAGCTGTTTCAGGCTGTCTTCCGCAGTCCATTTACTCTTTAAAGGAACAGCAGAAGACAACCTGAAAAAACAGCTGAACAGTGGGGAGGTGGTCCCCACTGATCAGCTGTTTGGGGTTATTTTATGCAGTCTATTTAAATTAAAGGGACTGCACAAGACAGCCCCAAACAGCTGAACAGTGGTGAGAGCCGGCTCGCTGCTCAGCTATTTTTGCAGCTTTTGTGCAGGGCTTTAAAGGGACTCAGAGTCCCTTTAGCTCCATTTTCTGCTCTATCCATGAACCACCATGAACTGCTTTAAAATCTTTAGTCACAGGTAGGGTGCCTTACTAATTTCGGTTGTTCTTTTGAGCACCTTTCCTGTTGCTACAATATACAGATGTGTATCTTGTGTGTGTGTGGGGGGGTACTTTTCAGATACAAATACCAGGGCTTAAAAAAATAATCAGTATCCTCAGTTATTCAGGTTCCATATATCAGTTTAGTATTTGGATCTGGGATTTCTGATGTTATTGGGCTCCATTATTTGCTATGGGGAATCTTTTTGGAGAGAGCGTTTTTAAAGACAATGGCACCAAAATTGCAAGACAGCTGGTGGTGCCTGTTCTCTGAAGAACCCCAAGTTTCAAATACATTGGGTCAAAGGGTTCAGTTCTATGGGTCCCTGAACAGATATCATCAACTATTTCCAAAGGGTGAATATTTATGCCTTCTCCAGGGCAAAAGCCAATACTTCAGTTTTTATAGTACAAGGCTTATACACACGACATTAATTCAGCCAGTATTTTAATTACAGATTACAGTAACTAAGCACAGCTACAATTGTTCTTTGGTCAACCCCCAGCAATAAGATTCTCAGATAGTTCTGCTCAGAGAACAATTTTTTTTTGTCAATGAATCAAGTTCCAATAAATTCAAGTGTGCCTGTACATACATAAAGTCTACAATGAAAAAACACATTCAATCAGGTTAACAGAGCAAAGGCAGTATCTATGATTAGATGGAATGTTATTGTATCTTCCTGTCTACGGTGCAGACAGTAGTACATTAAATCTAACCAGTGTAAATGCATAGCAATATCTTGAGACAGTTAGTATTAATAGCTAACACACATTGCTGTGAGATCATTGGAACAAAGTTCAATCATATGGGAGAACAGCCATGGCAGGTTTTAGCCAATGTTTCATGGAAGTTTATATCCTTTGTACAAACTTTAATTGCTAAACTAGGATTAGAGTTGGGAGTGAGCAGTGAAGTGGCCAAGTTTGCGGATGACACTAAATTGTTCAGGGTGGTGAGAACCAGAGAGGATTGTGAGGAACTCCAAAGGGATCTGTTGAGGCTGGGTGAGTGGGCGTCAACGTGGCAGATGCGGTTCAATGTGGCCAAGTGCAAAGTAATGCACATTGGGGCCAAGAATCCCAGCTACAAATACAAGTTGATGGGGTGTGAACTGGCAGAGACTGACCAAGAGAGAGATCTTGGGGTCGTGGTAGATAACTCACTGAAAATGTCAAGACAGTGTGCATCTGCAATAAAAAAGGCCAACGCCATGCTGGGAATTATTAGGAAGGGGATTGAAAACAAATCAGCCAGTATCATAATGCCCCTGTATAAATCGATGGTGCGGTCTCATTTGGAGTACTGTGTGCAGTTCTGGTCGCCGCACCTCAAAAAGGATATTATAGCATTGGAGAAAGTCCAGAGAAGGGCAACTAGAATGATTAAAGGGCTGGAGCACTTTCCCTATGAAGAAAGGTTGAAACGCTTGGGACTATTTAGCTTGGAGAAACGTCGACTGCGGGGTGACATGATAGAGGTTTACAAGATAATGCATGGGATGGAGAAAGTAGAGAAAGAAGTACTTTTCTCCCTTTCTCACAATACAAGAACTCGTGGGCATTCGATGAAATTGCTGAGCAGAAAGGTTAAAACGGATAAAAGGAAGTACTTCTTCACCCAAAGGGTGATTAACATGTGGAATTCACTGCCACAGGAGGTGGTGGCGGCCACAAGTATAGCCACCTTCAAGAGGGGTTTAGATAAAAATATGGAGCACAGGTCCATCAGTGGCTATTAGCCACAGTGTATGTGTGTATATAAAATTTTTTGCCACTGTGTGACACAGAGTGTTGGACTTGATGGGCCGTTGGCCTGATCCAACATGGCTTCTCTTATGTTCTTATGTTCTTAGCCTCACAGATTTTTTTTAAAAGGAGAGGGGTGTGGAGGCTGGTCAGATCATATGACCAAACCAACATGGGTCACATGATGACAGAACAGCCAGCCTGTCTGTTTCATCATATGTCCTCTGACCTTTCCCTCCAGCAACACAGAGGAGTCCTGCTTACCTTCCCCTTCTCCAGCACCAAGCAGTGCCTCTTGTTCCTCTTCCCTCATCACTCCAAAGAGCCAGTGTGTGGTGTGGTTAAGTGCAGTGGACTCTAATCTGGAGAACCAGGTCTGATTCCCCATTCCTCCATGTATGGCCATCTGAGTGACCTTGGGTCAGTCACAGTTCTCTCAGAACTCTCTCAGCCCCACCTACCTCATAGAGTGTCTGTTGTGGGGAGAGGAAGGGAAGGTAAGATTGTAAGTCACTTGTATTATCCTCTAGGTAGTGAAGAGGAAAGTATAAAAATGAACTCTTCTATTTCTTCATCACTCCAGCTACAGGTGCATCCATCAAGGCCACTGTCCCCCTTGCACCACCTTAGCCATTCTGCTGGCCAGACCGATGAGTGGACAGTGGAGAAGAGCACACACCTTTGTCTTCACTTGCCCAGTTTTGGGAGGTTGGGAGCTGCCTCAGTGGTACTGCATCACCAGTGCTGCTGCTGCTCTGAGATTCTGCATGCATAGCTTCCAGTGGTCAGAACATGGTTGGAGGAGGTTGCTGAAGGAGGAGTTGCTGGAGGAACTGAAGCCCTGGGAAACCACCATGCATAGCTTCCTTTGTCTGCTGGAGTGAGAGAGACCTTTTATTTTAATCTCTGCTTGAGTATATTTATTGTATTCTTAAATTACATGATGTCAGAAGTGACATCACGTCCCACTGGTTTCCCCACTGCTCCCCCAATGAAAATTTTCTGGCTACAGGCCTCTCAAAGGTTAATGCCTTGCAGAAGTCTGAAGAACCTTTGAGTGACAGGATGTTCAAACAGTTTTCTGTGAAGATAGTCATTTCAGAAATGACAGTTGGGAATGGCCATTTATTTATTCCAGAAGATAGAGTTGAGCACAGATTGAAGACTGGGAAGGAGGCAAAGAAAAAGTGAGTAAATCAACAAGGATCCCCATTCAAGTTGAAAAGGGCCATCACTTTTTAGTTAAGAGAAGTAATCCCTTCCCAGGGCAAAGGGAGATATCTTTTGAAACATGAGTGATCCCTGGTCTGTGTATGAAAAAGGATTTTGGGAACTGGCTTGTATGTTTCTACCTTCTAAAGCTGAAGCGTCAGTGAAACTCAGAAACCTATGCTTGAGTGTTAAAACACAAACTGAAAAGAAAGTCTCTCTTCTCAAAGACCTTGTGGAAAAGCAAAAACACTCACTTGTTGGCAACTTATTAGCTGGATTTAGTGTGATTACAAAGTTACATAAGTTTTTATTATTGGTTTGCTTCCTACCCCTGATTCCACTTGATATTTTTTCCTTGAAGATAAATACAATATTTTATTTTTGAACTTTCAAAAGCCTCTTTTGTACCATTGCAGAAGTATAATACTAGCAGGTATTTTGTCTCTTCTCTCAAGTCCCTGGGTTGGGCCAGCATCAAAATATATAATAACATGACAGGGTGGGATAGCCATAGACTAACAAATATGAAGAAAATAGATGTAGGGGCTGCTCAGCAAGAAAGAAGAAACAAAAGGAAAATTCTGTGTGTGAGGAAGGGAAAAGGGAGAAATTATCTTAAGGGAAAAGACCAAAAGTGGTCAATTTCTTATCTAGTAAATTAAGCCAAGTTGGAGTATAAGGATTATTCATTAAGCTGTAAAGAAAATTGTTCTGATCACTGATGAACAGAAGTCAGATTCTAAATCTAAAGACTGCAGCCAAGCCAAATGTATGTGTGATGTAAAACCAGTTGCTAATCTGGGAGCCACAGTAGGTGCATACCTAGGCAATTTAAGGATTGTTCTCAAAATTGTGAATTCAACTAATTCAATAAAAGAAGTAGTCACTTGCATCCAAACCAGAACTGCATATAAATGCTGATTGGTAATCTTGGTAGTAAATAAACAGAGTGCCACTGAAATATACTGCACTCTTGCAAAAGCCAGCAGCAAGATATACTTGTGTATGCTGTAAGAACCATTGATCAAGTACCTCCCATGCAAACACAACCAACAAGCCCAATAGAGTCAATGAAGAACCAGGGAATTCCAGCAGAACAACAAGCCAACTTGGCAAGCGCAACAGAAGCAATGTCAAACCAGAGAATGCCATCAGAACCTAAGCAAGGGTGAAACTTTTGCAAGCCCTGCATAATCAAGGCCAGGGCTTTTTCTGAGCAGGAAAGCAGTTCCAGCTGGCTTGGCATCAGGGGATGTGGCCTAATATGCAAATGAACTTCTGTTGGGGTTTTTTCCACAAAAAAAGCCCTATACTAAACAATGGTGATGTCAGGGGGTGTGGCCTAATATGAAAATGAGTTCCTGCTGGGCTTTTCCTGCAAAAAAGGCCCTGATCAAGGCCACTTCATCAAAGAACCCAGAGCCAATGTGGAATGTGCAAGTCCAAAAGAATCAATATCAAACCAGAACAAACTTAAGTAAGGGGAGACACTTTTGCAAGCCCGGCAGAACCAATAGCAATCCATAGAAGCCCAGAAGAACCAGAGATAGTCAGGCAGACCTGCAAGACATGACACAGATACACACATATACTAACATCGGTTTTCCCCTAATGTGTGATCCCATTTGCCTGTGACAACTGCCTACTCTCCCAACCTCATTACCTGGGAAACTTGCAAATGGGGGGGGGGGGGGGACAAGCTGTCTTGGAGAGCTTTAAAGCTTAAACTGCTGGCTCCATATATACCATATATCCAAATACATCTGGATATATTTGGGACTGAATATACTAGCTTGGCAGAGATTTTACGATATTTACTTGGATCTGGATATATCAAAAAAATACCAATAAGGTTTTTCTTGGGTCTTTTCTTAGATTGGATATATTTGGGGAGGGTGGAATATAAATATGATAAAATAAACTGCACATCTCAACTACAATATTCTTTCTGAGATACAATGAGAATTGAACACAGTGCTGCAAATGCAACAGTACCACACATCCATTCAAAGGTGTTATTGAAAATTGTCATTTTCAATCCCTTTCATAACAATTCTTAACTTTTTCACTGTTGTCACACATTGAGCTACAATTTCATGAAGCTACCCATCACAAGCTGAATATCTCTTTCCTGGTTAATCACCACCATTTATGAGTCCGCCACCTTATAATTAAAATTATGAGTTTTAGCCCAGAAGTGTATTTCCTTACACTTACTGACAATGAACCTCACTTGCCCCACTGTCATCCACTTACACAGTTTGAAGAGTTCTTTTTAGAGCATCCTCACAATTTACTTTGGTTTTCACTATTCTGGATAACAGAAGTGTATGGAATGAGACCTGTGTAGGGGTTTACTGGGCCTGGTTCAGTTCCTGGGCCACACCTACCAATGGCCATGCAGGAGGTGGGTGTGTTCTCTAAGGCCGTTTTCCCACTCACGTTTTACTGGCGCCACGACCATCCTGACGCCGGCGAATCTGCCTGGATTTCGCATCAGAAGCTCCGGCGCTCCCAGAAGCGCCGGCTACTTCCGTCGCTAAGCCAGCGCAAACGGAAATCGCAAAGATGCAGGAAAACGTTTGCGCTGGCTTAGCGACGGAAAGCGCCGGCGCTTCTGGGAGCGCCGGCGCTTCTGTTGCGAAATCCAGGCAGATTCGCCGGCGTCAGGATGGTCGTGGCGCCAGTAAAACGTGAGTGGGAAAACGGCCTAAGTTTGAACACAGAATAATCTTTTATTGGGGGATGGTATTTTTACCTCCTAGTGGTTTTTTTTTAAGATTTCAATTTTTTCCTGCAAATCTGGGGGTCCCTTACATTTGCAGAGAAATCTGTTTAGTGTAAGTGTGGCCATGATCCACAGATTTGGATATATGCAAATAGCAGAACCACACTTCATTATTAGATATATATCACCTACAAACCTTTATGAATCAGTCCAAATTCTTGATAATTTATGAACAAATTATTTTGTTATTTTCATTACAAACTTTTGTTTCTGAATACCAGTCTTTAAAGAAAGAAGCATCCTACAAATGTTTGTTGTTAATTGTGACTTGTATTAAAATAACATCCAAGTTTCTGTACGAGTTCCATGTGGTTAGTTGCCAGAACTTAAAAAGTGTTTCCATTTTCAGTCTAAGTTCTGTGTTGCATTTCATAACAGCTGACATAACATCTTTGAAAAAAAAACATGAAGCACATTACTCAGAATAAAATTCTTGCACGGCAAGCTGCATAGAATAGTCTTGATTCCTTGGAAGTTATTTTGCTGAAAACAACTGGTTAAAAACACAGATTTCATTTGCTCATGAAAAGCTGTGCTGGATGTCTGCCTGAGAGATGTTTTACATCAGACTACTCCTCGGATGCCTGCCAAACAGGAAATAGGGAAGCGGTTTAACATTGCACTGTCCCTGATCCTCCCTGCTTCAGTGAAGAGCAAAATTAGCTTTTCATTCCAGCCACTTCCCCTTCTCTATAAGAACAAAAGGGGGGGGGGTTGCTTGCCACCCTAAATGCTTACTGTTGAAAATGTGCTGGCAGAGATAACTTGTCAGCTTCACAGAACAAAGAGAATAAATATATTTGCTGTTAATACATGACCTCACTTAGTAAATTCCTGTCTTGCTTTTCGCTAAGCAATTACAGTTTCTGTAGTCCAAAGGTAAATTGTACCTCTAATTCACAAAATTTATTTTGAAAAAAAGGACAAGGAATTCAGCAATAACGGTATGGTTACTTAATGCAATTATGTGAAAAGAGCAAGAAAATAATCCCATCAAACAGTTCACTGCAATCCTGGATCATTTTTCTTGCATCCCCCTCTGCATAGCACTCCTACACTACATTTTGCATGCATCCTGCTTTCAGATTTGCACTTCAGGCTCATAAAGAAGAATTTATGAGGTTAATGTCAACTTGAGCACCCACATGAAAGTGATTTAAGGTGAACAAGATTGGAAATTGGGCTCACACAGTAATGAAGTTGTTTGTACTAGGTTATTTTTCAAGGCCCACAGTGCTAAAACTATTTATTCCACTAGGGCTTCTAGTATTCCACAGTAAATTGCTTATGGGTTGGAGCCAATGTTTTGGTCTATTTTTGTTCTCAGAACCTTGGTAAGTATTTTGATAGATGATGGAATCTCATTGACATGGTTTGAGTCAAATGTCTCACAAGGCCGCATTATGACTTTTGTGGGCCATAAGCACTTTATGGGCCCTTCCCACCATAATAATATCAATATTAAAATTTATTTTAATACATCTTTAAACACTTCAATATTTTGTTCTGTTTTAGTAAAATTTAGTAAATTTTGTAGGCTCTAACATTTCAATTTTTTTCTGATATGGGAAAAAAATTAAGCATTTTCTTTGACCCTCAAAGTCCTCTTTTTCTTCTGATTTTAAAAGAAATTAAAACATTTTCATGTGTCCTAGGCACTGTGCTAATGGATGTTGGCCGTGGTGTTCTATTACTACTATGTACATATATCTATGTACATCCAGGGGTGGAGCTCCTTTGCATATTAGGCCACATACCCCTGATGTAGCCAATCCTCCAAGAGCTTACAAGGCTCTTTTTTAGAACAAAGCAGTAGATAAATTGCACCTTTAAGACCAACTAGGTTTTATTCAGGATGTAAGCTTTCGTATGCTGTAAGCAGACTTCATCAGACAAAATTGGAATTGCAAGCAACAGTTCTTAATATAAGTGGGCAGTAAGCTGGTATGTAGAATCATGGGAATGTTTTTAGCCATTTAAAAGAATCACAAATTGGGGTCTGTGTTTGTTAGTTAATGTTGTTGAAAAAAACATTGGAGGGTGATAAAAACCAGAATGATGTCGTAGGTCAGGTGTGAAGTGCCATAAATCTGGGAAACATTCTGACTTGTTAGTTTTGGGTTTAAATAGAGGGCATAGTTACTCAAGAGGTTATAACATCATTATAGTTTGCCATTAGAAAAAAAGGAATACATTAAAATACAGTGGAGGATGGGTTAGTATATGTAATAAGATAAACAGCCAATATCCCTTATTTGAGTATGTCAATATAACCCCCCCCCTCAATATTCTGATATAGTGTACTAAAAGAAAAATTCATATTAGTTAGCTATTAGAAAAACAGGATATATTAAAATATAGTGGAAGGTGGGTTAGTATATGTAATGAGATAAACAGCCCATATTCCTTATTTGAGTATGTCAATACAAAAAAATCATTCTGATACATTGTTCTAAAAGAGAAATATATTGGAATACTGTAGATGTATAGCTATACTCAGTAAGAATTGGTTTAGCATATGTAATGAGATAAAAACCCCATATCCCTGTTCAGTCCTGGGGAGGTGTTCCAAGTTTCATAATAATTTGTAATTCAGCAATTTCTCTCTCCATTCTGTTCTTGAAGTTTCTTTGCAGAAAAAAAGCTACTTTGAGGTCACCCATCGAATGCTCGGGAAGGTTAAAGTGTTCTCCGACAGGTTTCTCAGTTCTGTAATTCCTGATGTCAGATTTGTGTCCATTTATCCTTTGGCGTAGGGTTTGTCCTGTTTGCCCTATGTAGAGAACTGAAGGGCATTGTTGGCATTTAATGGCATATATAATGTTGGAAGATGAACAAGTGAAGGAGCCTAAGATGGTGTAGTTAATGCTGTTAGGTCCAGAGACTGTGTTGTCTGGGTGTATGTGGCAGCAAAGTTGGCACTTGGGTTTATTGCAAGCTCTGGTACCGGTGTTCATGCTCAAATGCGATGTTATATTGTTGTGGGTGAGGAGTTGTTTGAGATTGGGGGGCTGTCTGTGTGCAAGGAAAGGTTTATCCCCCCAGTATTTTTGAAAGAGAGCTGTCACTGTCCAATAGAGGTTGTAAGTTGTTGATGATACATTGAACTGTTTTCAGATGAGAGTTGTGTGTGACCACTAGTGGTGTTTTGTTATTGTCTTTTAGGGGTCTGTCTTGTAACAGGTTTTCTCTGGGTATCATTCTGGCTTTGTTAGTCTGTTTCTTGACTTCATCAGGTACTTTAGTTCCAAAAATGTTTGTTGTAAATCCCTCAGGTGAACATCTCTGTCAGTAGGATTGGAGCAAATGCAGCTGTAGCATAGAGCCTGGCTGTATACAATGGATTATTTGGTATGTTTGGGATGGTAGCTGGAGGCATGCAGGTATGTTTGTCTGTCAGTAGGTTTCCTGTATAAGGTAGTGTCTATATGTCCATCATGTATTTTTACAGTGGTGTCCAGTAAATGTATTTCTTGCATAGACTGGTTCATTGTCAAGTTGATGATAGGGTGAAAGTAACTGAATGCTTGGTGGAATGCATCCAGGGCTTCTTTACCATGTGTCCAGACCATAAAGATGTCATCAATATAATACAAGTATAAGGTAGGTATGGGAGTCTAGGAAGCATTGCTCCAAGTCAGCCATAAAGATGTTAGAATATTGTGGGGCCATGTGGGTGCCCATGGTTGTACCATTGACCTGTAGGAAAAGTTAATTGCCAAACCTGAAGTAGTTATGGGTGAGAACAAAATGGCACAGTTTGGTGGCAAAGTCAGCTGTGTTTTGATCAGAGATTATATTATTTACAGCTTGTAATCCATCTTGGTGTGAGACGTTGATATATAAAGATTCCACATTCATGGTGGCTAAGATAGTGTTCTTTGGACGATTGTTCAAAGATTGTGTTTTCCTCAGAAAGTCTGTAGTGTCAGGAACATAACTAGGGGCACTGATGGCATAGGGTCTTAGAATATATCCAAATACACCCTCAGTGATAGTGCCTATTCCCGACACAATGGGACGTCCCAGGTTGCCTGGTTTGTATATTTTGGGTAGAAGATAACAAGTACCTGGTCGAGGTTCCTGTGATGTGTCTGACAGGATCTGTTCCTGAACGCTCAGTGGTAATTCCTTTGTAATCTTGTTTAGTTCCTTTTTATATTCCTGTCTGGGGTCTGAGTCAAGTGGTTTGTAAAATGAAGTATTTGAGAGTTGTCTTTGAGCCTCCTTGATGTAGTCTGATGTGTTTATGATGACAACAGCTCCTCCTTTGTCTGCCTGTTTAATTGTAATATACATATTATTCCTGAGACTGTCTATGGTCTTCCTTTCAGCATGGTTGAGATTCTGCTGTGCAGTGTTGTTTGTTGATCACATCAGTTTAAACTCTCTGGCGGAAGCACTCAATGTAGTGATCCAGTGTGGCACTGTGACCCTCAGGAGGAGTCCATGTGGAGTTTTTTTTTCTTGTAATGTTGTTTTATTGGTATGATGTGGCAAGTATCATGTTAATTGTTTATATTTTTGTAAGCTCTTGGCTACATCAGGGGTGTGTAGCCTAATATGCAAAGGAGCTCCTGCTAGAATTCCACCCCTGTATATATCTAATAAATATTTAGTGACTTAGATTTTATTTGCATTTTAGATTAAGTTGATGCCTTGCAGTTAACATGTACATAACGTATGTGTATTTCATTGTACACAGAAGCATACTATGCCATACAATTTATATATCATAGCTTGAGAGCATGTATTTAAATCTGAAAGTGGGGTGGAGCTACCTCTTTAATCTTCTCATTTAGAGAAAGTGTTAAAGTGTTTAAACTAAATCTGGGTTTACAATAGATCAGATATTTAAGAAATGTTCTATATTGCCTTTTCCAGCACACTGCCAAAGGTCATACATGCAATAAAATCTGTTATGTAAAATCAAAAAATACTATAAGCAAACAAATGCTAAAACACCACGAATTTCACATCCAGAAATAAAAAAACAGCATAAAGTACAATCAATCAATGAACAAAAAGCAAGCTGAAATAGCAATGTCTTGGTCTGGTGCCAAAACACATAAAATAGTAATGCTAGATGCAGGGGAAAGGATAGGATGGCTGTAAGGGCTTTGAAAAGGTCTTATCTTTTGAGACCAGCCACTTAGCTTCAAAAGACAGGGAATACTAAGGAGATAAACATCTTAGCATTTAGACAAGACTTAGTTGGGTCATTGCTACTACCTGATCCTAGTCTGTCTAGAGTTTATAGATCAAAACCTATACCTTTTCGGAGGCAAAAATGGCATCAGACCAGCTGCTGCTTATTGAATGTGTTTTATTTAATTTTATTCCTTTTTAGAACTTCTATCTCTTGACTTCTGTAAACAGGTGATAGCAAGAAGCTTTTTAGTCTGCCCTACCATGATTTTTAAAACTGTTTTAAGCTTTAACTGTTTTTTAAACTGCTTTTTCTTAAACCTCCAAGTCATCTTATCTGGTAGCAACACAAGTGAGTGGGAGTGAGAAATATTTCTTTGATTTATATACTGCTGTCAGAACTTGGACGAACTTCAGACGAGTCCAATACTTGTTACAAGTTAGGATCTTTATTGAAGAACTACAGTACTAGAGCGACTAAATAACAGTAATGACAACTCCTGGCAGTTGGTTACATTTTATGCCATCAGTAAAGCACAATAAAGCAATCATTCACACGGTTTCAAACAAGCATTTCTTCTTCCCAGACTCCGTTATCAGAAAGAAGGATGCCCCCCTGTTGTGAAGGCCAAACGGCCTGTCTTCAAAGGGCACCTGTGGATGTTAAGCAGAGACTATCTGTCGTCCGCCCTACTGCCCTAAATATTTGGCATAGCACAGGGGCCAGGGTTAATTGCAGTGGTCAGGCACTCTATGTTATTACTAATGTACAGCATGGAGTCGGTTTGGCTAAGGCACATAAAGCAAAAGTTACAAGTTCTGACAACTGCCTGCCCAAGAACACCACAGATGTTCAAGTAAAGAAGTTACTTAAGTAGAATTGTTAACAATGGGGAGAAAAAAGAAGTGTGCAAGACATTTTTTTTACGAAGTAATAAATCATTACATAACATGTTATGAAAACAAAAAACTCAAAAGAACATGAAATAACTCAAAATATAAACAAAAACAATACAATAAATACTAAAACCTAATACAATATATATTCAAAATTGTTAGATCACAAAATCTTTGTAATTTTGCCATTCGTCAAGCATCTATAAATATGGTTTTCACCCTTTGAAATACAAGTATATCTCTATACCAGGGTTCAGAAGGCAGAATCTTTGTGCAATTGATATTTTCAAACACTTCAAACCTTGCAAAACAGCTACACACATATAACCTCCTTCTTTTGAAAGACCCAGTAAGTGCATTTTCTGTTTCTACCCTTCCATTCATAAACAATATTTCTGAAGCTTTGGTGGCTGAATCTGAAACTCTTAAGGTGTATTACTGAATGGTGTTGTGGGTCGGCCAAGGCTCAGAGGGGACTCCTTAGGGGGAGAGGACTTCTCAGGAGAAGAAGAGTCACGTGTAACTAACTGTGTCAGCTGAAGCCAGCAAGCTGGAAGATGAACTGCAGGCTGGTAAAGATTCACACCCAACAGCTGGTGCAGAGCCACAGTCAGTCAACAGGTGAAACTAAGTTGATTGTTCCCAGTCCTCCAGTATCACCCACACCTTTGAGCACCACAGACAGAGGCTATGAGCTGAGCTACAGGAGAGACAACAGGGTGCTCACCTGGCACAATGCCAGCTGCTTGAGTAGTTGCAGAATTACTCCGTAGAAGCTGGCTGCAAATTTGACCCTTAGGCACATGTCTATAAAACCAGTTAAGGGAGATGCCTAGGTGCACCAGCAGCAAGTCATTCTACCACTGACTCTGCAACCACAGCTTCAGTTCCTGTCTTGCTTGTGTGACCCCTGGACCAACTTCTGATTATGGCTTGTGGTTCTGCTTGATGCCTGCTCATGAGTAACCCTTGGACTGTTTGACTATGCCTCTCAGACAACCCCTTGGCAATGGCCCTCTTGGCTCTGAACTCTTATCTCATTCTCCCTTGTTTGGACTTTTGACAGCCTCCCAGGAACTCACCCCTGGCTCTGCCTGCCTTGTGATCAGGCATTCCTTTCTCCTTTAAGAGCACTGAATCCTCATGTCAGCAAGTTCCTTTCACCTCAATTGAAAACTTAGAAGCGCATTTCACTGACTTGGAAGTCTAACACTGACTTGCAAAACAATTCTTATGTGCAGCTTTTTGGAGACCACTGCTTGCTTATAGGAGAAACTGTGGAAGCTATTTTTCAACAACTAAATTGTTATCTCCAGCACATTTAAAACTAGGTTTTAAAGCTTTTCTCCAGAAGCCTCCTTCTTGCTCCCCCTCCGCATTGGAATGTCCATTCTGTTCTAGATTGAGAGACTCCTTGACTCAGATGTCTGCTCCCTTAATTCAGGGAAGGAAGAATCGCTTCTCATCAGACGGGGACCGGAAACACAGAGCAGATGAATCGGCTCACAATTTACTCAACAACTATATAGTGTTTCACATTGGATCTAATTATTGGAATAGAGGTTGTTGATCTAATAAGATCAAAATTTACCTCTTACTGAAGTCAGTTACTCATAACTGAACTTTGCTTTATTTGTCTTATCAGTGCTGAATACTTTCCATATTTTAAATCTGGATTGAAAATAATGTTAACTTTTCAAAACTCTACAATCCTTTTGATAGTATTTAAAATTAGACCTCCCCCGGCACATTTGAAATTTCCCCTCCATTTTTTTTGTGTGTGAAGGATCTCCTAAACGTTTCCTCCCTAATCCTTGTACAAAGAGTCCCTTTGCTTCTGATCCTCTTATTATTTATTAATGCATTCTGACGCAGTTTCCCTTTCGACCAAAAATACTTTGGTGGTCCTAAAGCCTACCTTTAGCAAAGTGCACAGTCTGCTGAAATGTGGCAAGCATTGTAAATCCATCTGGTAGGGCATCCCAGAATGAGCTCAGGAATTTTTTCTCCACCTTGGATCAGCTTAAGTCCTCTTTACAGAAAGTGCACTCAACTGCAGACTCCTTTAAATGTTTTCCACTGAAGATGGTGATTGATGAAGCTCTTCCTACAGCAAAATGTGAATCCCTAAGTAATGCTAATGACACAATCATATTTTGAATTTAGATTGTAAGTGTTCAAGTTGTCAAGTGCCATTGGAGGAAATTCACAAGCTGCACAATTCTCAATAAGCAGTTCACCAAACTGTTTTCCAAATAACCAAAGGAACCAACTATACAGGAGTTCTTATAATCAGACTTTAGATCTTCTGGTTGCCAAGTGCCCCTCGAAGAAGACAAAGAGATGTGTGTCCGGATTCTAAATGTGTTTCGTTTCCTTTATCGATCACTTCTTATAATTGGAATCCCAGATTTTTGAAAGTTATATCACAGCATCAGCATCAGTCCTCAAGATAGACCTTACAATCCAACTAGCAGGATTTTTGCACAGTTTTGGTGCCTTTGTTTTGCCTGGAAAATTATTTTGTGTACTGCTTACTGAAATTTGTACAGCTTGAGATTCTTGTTTATTTACATGTACTGCACCTTTAAGTAAGCCACTGTGCTTTGATATATGTTGTTCCTGGCTCTTGCTGTGAACCACTGTGAATAATTTAACAAATACTTACATGAATGCTTGTATGTACATTTTGAATATTTGAATTGTTTGATGGTTCTATTCTCCAGTGGTTTTTCTTTCCTGACTGGTATTTACACTGAGAGATCCCCTCTTTTGGTCTGGATACATCCTTGCCAATCGAGGTCCAGATCCCGAACATTACCAGGTCAGTGTTTGTCTCAGGACTTTTTTGGGGGGGGGGTAGAGAAAAGCCCAGCAGGAGCTCATTTGCATATTAGGTCACACCCCCTGATGCCAAGCCAGCCAGAACTGTGTTTCTGTGCATTCCTGCTTTTTAAAAAAAAACCTGGTTTTTCTATTTATGCCAGATTTACCAGCTGGTCCCCTTCCTATCTCACCCGCGTCTAGCCACTGTGATCCATGCAATGATCACCTTGAGACTGGATTACTGTAACTTGCTCTATATAGGACTACCCTTGAGACTGACCCAGAAACTTCAACTGGTCCAGAATGCAGCAGTCCTAGTTAGAACCCTTATCAGAGCATATATCCAGCTGGTTCTTCACCAGCTGCACTGGCTTGAGATTGAATTCCAGATCAAGTTTAAGGTATTGACTGGTTTTCAAGTAGCCAGCTCGAGGTTGACTCAGCCTTTCATTCTTCTGAGGTCAGTAAAATGAGTACTCAGCTTGCTGGGGGGAAAGTGTAGATGACTGGGGAAGGAAATGGCAAACCACCCCTTTAAAAAAGTCTGCCGTGAAAATGTTGTGAAAGCAACATCACCCCAGAGTCGGAAATGACTGGTGCTTGCACAGGGGACCTTTCCTTCCTTTCCTATAACCTTTGAATACCTTTATGATCTGGGACCAACATATCTTCCAGACTGCTTCTCCTGGCATACACCCCAAAGACCCTTACACTTCTTAAGCAACAACACACTGATGGTCCCAGAGCCAAGGACCATTTACCTGGCCTCAACTAGAGCTAGAGCCTTTTTAGTGATATAGCTCCAGCTTTGTGAAATGCACTTCCAAGCAAGATCCAGGCCTTGCGGGACTTCACTCATTTTTGCAGGGGCTGTAAAATGGAACTGTATTGCCAGGCTTATGAGCAAGACCAGGGAGTTTTTAGTTATATACTGTCCTTGGCTTCTTCCCCTCTCCTCTTTCCCTGAGAACGGTGACATAATTTATATATCTTCTGGTTAACTGTTGATTGTGTATTTATAGATTTTAACTATTTTTAAATTGCTTATTTATGCAATAATTTGCTCTGAATCCCATGATCATGGGGGGAGAGTGGAATAGAAATCAAATAAATAAATAGAAAATAATCATCTTCACTGAATACACCTAACAATCTTGAACGGCAGTGGTTTTTTTATATGATGTTCTTGAAAAAGTTAACTGAGCTTTACTAACTAAATACAACCAAACCCCAGTCCTTAAAATACTATCCTGAGATACTGATGAATGGCAAAAAAAAAAAAAAGGTTGGTGACTATGATTTGTTGGATTTTCTCAGATGTTTTGACATCATTCTACTCTATAGGTGTCAAACATGCAGCCCAACCAGGTCTCAAATCTCACTCCCAAGCAACTTCCTTCTCCTGCTTTCTTTTCTAAGGCTGCTGCTGCTGCACAGCACCTTGCTTTTTCCCAGCTCCCTCAGTGGCTCTTTGCTTCCTGCACTCCGCTTCATGGTTTCTGCCTCTTACCTCCCTTTTCCTTTCCTCCCCATACATACACACACACTGAGAGCTCTGTGACTGCTTCCTGGAGTAGAGACACAGACACAACCCACTCACCCATCTCTCTCTCACTCTGTCTCTCACACACACACACACACACACACAGCTTCTGCTTCCTTCTACAGGACTGCTCCTCCTCTTTAAGGGAGGAAGGAGGGGGAGGAAAGAGAGTCAGAAAGGTATATTTCTAGCTCAATGTTGGCTTCTAAAACTGGGCATAGGGCCTTCATAGAACAGGTATGTGTTGCTTGGTCTCAACACAGCTAAAAGTTGAGCCTATCATTCTGTATTCTTGCCCTCTTCCTGCCCAAGCATTTCTTCTCAAATTGTCTTATTTAAGGTTATTAATGTATACTTACCCCATGTAATAACAGACCTGATCATGCAGCCCAATGGAACTGTTTAAATGTGTATATTGTGGACTAGGGATGGGCACAAACTGGAAAAAAATGGAGGTTTGTTGGAGGTTCATGATTTTCACACACCCCAAACTTTCAATGAACTCCTCCACTGGATGGAGTCCAGTTTGTGGTTTGTACCATCCACATTGAGCTCCAAAGTTTAAATACCTTTGGTGCTCACTTCTGGCCGGGTAGCTCAATCCAGAAGGAAGCTCCAAAGGCATTTAAATGCCTTCAGTGCTCATTCCAAGATGGCGGCGAGGCGAGGAGCTCCGTGCTAAAGCTCTGTGCTAAAGCTCCAACCATAACAATAACAACATATTCTAGAACGCTGGAAACGCCACCTATAACATCTATAACACCTATATCGAAGATAAGCTACATTCCCGGTGAGCTAATTTGCTGCTGTTATAAACGGACTAGACTGAAAGTGCTTACCAACGAGGGCCGAGAAGACTGAGACGGCCCAAACCCGGCCCCGGCCCCAGCCTCGACGCTGAGACGCCGGAGACGGTGTGGCTGGAGGTGTGGACTGAGTCAGGCTGTCAGCGGATGACGCTGACGACTGGCGGCTGCGGACGCGGGTGAGTGAAGATGACCGAGATGGTGAGAAACGCTGTGACCGGAGTGTGCAGACTGAAGCGGGCTGAGGGCTGGCGGGGCTGACGACCGGCGGCTGATGAGCGGCGGCTGCGGACACCTGCGAGCGGAGACGGCCGGGAGTTTGAGGCGACAGAGCCCACAGACTGCCTGTTTGGGGACCGTCCGCCTGAGGACCATCTACCCGAGTGGCCATCTCGCCAGTGATCCCGCCGGAGACTGCACGAGGCGGGGGTGCGAGGCGGAGAGTGTGAGGAATAGTGAGGAGTGCCGAAGAGTGGCATTTTGGTTGGAGAGACTGTGGCGCCAGGGTACTTGGAGATAGTTGCGGATGAGGTAAGGAGGGGCGAAGTACCAGGGTAGCTAGTCTACCAGTGGGACGACGGCCCCCCCTCTTCCCCCTCCGCTTCTTCCCCTTTCCTCTTTTCTCCTCTCTTCCCTAGTGGAATTGTAAACACCTGGAGTCCGCATATAGGGTGGAGAGTGAGCTGAGGACGCCCAGTGGGAGAAAGGGTGAACTACAACTCACCCGGTAACTGAGTCACCAGGACAGCGGCCGCACGGCTGTGGGAAACAGGGAGGACTAGTACCCCCCTGGAGCCCTGAGCTGGGTGGAGGCTGCCTGAGTTCTGAGACTCTCCCACCCCCCAACAGGAACATCAATGAGAGAGTCAATACTATCAATTATAAGAACTATGCAATCATACCATCTAAGAGAGAACAAGATTGAGACCCAATATCCTCCTCTGCCACTTTACACCTCGCACTTCAGACTCTGCCGCCTTGCACTTTTTTGGACACTACCGCACTTTAGACTTTGCCGCCTTGCACTTTTTGGACTTTTGACACTACCGCACTTTAGTTCTTAGAGCCTCCATAATATAAGTAGTAGAATCTTGCACTTTAACACTTTAACCTACTACTCCGTACCTTATATACAGCAGCACTTTACTTACCGAATTTCTGCCACCATCAGTCGACGAATTGGTGCCCACCACAGAAGATGACTGGCCTGGAGATTCCGGTACTCCTGGGGAGGGGAAGGTATGACGGTGGGAGCAGGCAGACTTACAAGCGAAGGAGGCTGAGACATGAGAGTGCTCGACCACCTTCCAGCCTGCGTCCCATCCCGACGGTGACAGGTAGTGGGACCAGACGAATTTACCCACCTCCGACACTGGTGCTATGCAACGCCAGGTCCATCAACAATAAGACCGGTGTCCTTTGGGACTTCCTGCTCGAGCAGGACGCGGACCTGGCTTGCGTGACCGAGACCTGGGTGCGAGATGGGGAGACCGTGGCTCTCTCCCAGATGACCCCCCCAGGTTACTCGGTCTTCCACCAGTCACGGACTAGCGGGCGGGGGGGAGGAGTGGCATTACTCATACGAGAGGCTTACTCCTTTAGGGCTCTCCCGGCCCCGGAGATCCCGGGCATTGAATGTGCTGGCCTGATGTGGGACGTTGGGGAGGGGTTGGCGATTTGGCTGGTGTACCGACCGCCTAACGCACCAGCCGCCGCCTTACCATCCCTGGTGGAGGCTGCGGCGGGCTGGGCGTTGGAGTGCCCAAGGTTACTGGTCTTGGGTGACCTCAATGTTCACGCCGACGATGCGGCCTCCGGCCAGGGGATGGATCTCGTGTCATCCATGGCGACACTAGGACTCTCCCAGGTTGTTACAATGCCCACTCATCAGGCGGGACACATGTTAGACCTGGTCTTCGCGGCGGGAGTACAAGTGAACGATATTGCAATGGAAGCAGTGCCATGGTCGGATCACTTTGCCCTCAAGGCTCTATGGATATGCCACCCCAAACCCGTTTAGGTGGAGAGCATATTTTGGCTCGCCGCGGAGCCTGATGGACCCGGAACGGTTCCTGACAACCATGGTGTCAGGTTTGATTCATACCCATCCCTGTTGTGAGCCTTGAGCTGAAATACCCTTTGCAGAACTTTTGATTGCAGAAGATTTTAATCTAGGAGTGGGAAGGATTACCAGCTCTTATGTAAGGCCATGGGCTTTGCCTCAAATGATTCCTTCCCTAATTTCTTCCTTTCTATAAAACACTCCAAAGACCCTCAAGTTAATTCTGTGGAGTCTTTTGGGCTAATTTCTGTATTCCATCTAATAAAATGGATCCCTACCTCAGGATTCTCCTGGCCAATATACATTTAGTTCCACTTGGGGTGGTAGCATTATCAATTATGTTACTGTTTCCTTTACCATGAAAAGACATATTCTGGACTTCTGCGTAGGCGAGTGTGTTAATAGTGACCACTTTCCTCTGATCACTATCCTTGAGTATGAATCCCTCTCTCAATCATCACCTCCTCCCACTACTTTCTGCAAGAACATACTAATCCTCCAAATAATTAGATTGTCACAAAGAGTGGATGAGAGTATCAACCAGCTGATCAATACTAAAAGGCTAAGTGAGCTAAATCAGCAATTAACAAATGATGAAAATCTCCCTGAGGCTCTTTGGTCCTATGGCATTCTTGCTATTACCATCAATTGTTCACTTCAACAGAAAACTGGAGCTTGCCATAATTTATCTAGAAATAATACTATGTATGGTCTGATGGTAAACATCAAAGACTGAAATATCAGTTATGTGCTACATACTATTCTTATTGTAGCAGCAAAGCAACTACTGTCCCCACTAGCTATTTTAAATTTAAAAACCAACAACTTTAAAATACAATTGCTCATAAGAAGAGAACTGGGATTTATTTATTTATGGTTCCTTAACCAAAAATAGCAAACAATTCTAGCCTCTGTATTCAGGTGCTTTCTTTGATAGTAGCCAATCTCCCAACTGCCCTGTACCAGTTCAGGCTTGGACAAATTCTTTTTCAAATATTTTATTGATTTGATTTATATCCTGCCCTCCTCACCGAAGCAGGCTCAGAATGGCTCACAGTATAAAACCACAACAGACAATTAAAATCCATACATATTATAATATTAATGTTTCTGCACCATACTTTGGGAATTCCAAATCAGAGTAGTTTGGTGCTAAATCTTTGATATTATATCATTTTGGTGGCAACAGTATTTCTTCAATTTCCCTACGATACAGGCTCGGCCAACCAGAAAGAGAGTGGTCTTACAGGCCTTGCTGCACTGGGCAAAGTTCCACAGGGCCCTCGCTTCCTCTGGTAGTTGATTCCATCAGTAGGGGGTTGCAATTGAGAAGGTCCTCTCTCTAGTGGTCTTTAGTTTGGCCTCCTTTGGCCCAGGGATTACTACTAGATTTTGAGATCCAGATTGAAGTACCCTCTGGGGAACGTGTGAGGAGAGAGGGTCCCTAAGGAAGGTAAGTCCTAGGCCATACAGGGCTTTAAAGGTAATAACCAGCGCCTTGTAACGAATCCGGTATACTATTGGCAGCCAGTGCAGTTCCCGCAGTCCCAGCTGTAAGTGCTCCCAACTGGGAAGCCCCAATAGCAGCCTGGCCACCACGTTCTGCACTGGCTGTAGTTTCTGGGTTCGACACAGGGGCAGCCCCAAGTAGAGGGCATTACAATAGTCCAGCCTCGAGATGACCATTGCATGGATCACCATTGCCAGGTTGCCACGTGCAAGGAAGGCGACCAACTGCTTCACCCACCTAAGATGGGGAAAAGCAGATTTAGCAGTGGCTTTCTGGGCCTCCATTGTCAAGGTTGACTCCATCAGCACCCCCAAGCTTCTGACCTTGTGCGCTATTGTCAGTGGCGCACTGTCAAATGCTGTAAGAGGATTTCCCTGCCCAGACCGCCGCGACTCAGGCAAAGGACCTCTGTCTTCGCTGGATTCAGCTTCAAGCAACTCAACCTAAGCCATCCTGCCACAGCTTGCAGCACCAGATTTTCTGGGACACAGCCAGGCCGTCCGTCCATCAGCAGATAGAGCTGGGTGTCATCAGCATACTGGTGGCAACCCAACCCATACCTCCATGCAATCTGAGCAAGGGGGCACATGTAGATGTTGAACAGGGAGAGCACCCCACAATTAAATATATTCTATGATTCTTTTTTTTTATTTAGATTTTTAGATTTATATCCTGTCCTCTCCCACAAACGGGCTCAGTTCTTCAATTACTTTCCTTGGTCAATAAGAGACAATTTCTTCTGATTTACCTTAATGGCACCCTGTGGGACTGCCTGACCTGGTATGCCACTTGAAGAGCTGGGGAGATCAAAACTTACTGGTGATCCTTGGCCCAAAAGATGCCCAGCTGTCCTCAACTAGGGCCAGGGCCTTTTTAGACCTGGCCCTAGCTTGGTGGAACTCTCTGCCTAGTATTAGCTGCACTCTGCAGTACCTTGCTCAGTTCTACAGGGTGTGTGAAACAGAGACGCTCCACCAAGCCAACAGTTGAGGCAGCAAAAGTTTTTATCATGGTTTCTGTCTGGCCTTACCAATTCCAGCATGCAGTTCAACCTGTGGAGGGAATTCACCCTGTCTGTAGAAATTATGCTGTGCTTTCAACCAATGTGTTGAGCAAATTCAGGCAATGTTTCTGCACCGTACTTTGGGAATCCCAAACGCTGTAAGCTATGTGGTTATGTGTTTGAAAACATTTTAGAGCCTTTTAAAGACCAGAGCATGGCTCCTAACCCTAAAATTTTGCCTACACCGCCTGATCCTGCTTTGGTGGGGAGAGCGGAATACAAATCAAATCAATAAATTATAGGTCTGCATCCCCTAATCATTTGCTGTACATGCTCCTTAACTAATTGGTCACGTTCAGTTTTGAGTAAAATACAGTCTTATTGGTATTCCTCTTAATTCTCTCTTTATGTTAGAAGAAACTCAAGCTTTTAGATCATCAAAACAGAGACTTTTGGATACAGAGAAACAAACTCTCTCCTCTTTAGCAAACAGGACATGCTCCTTGCTGGAGTTTGGTATCACACCTGATCATGGGATTCTTAACATCCTACTTTTCATACTTAACATCTCCTCAATAATGTTGAGTTTTTATGCTTGCAAGATTTAACACTCTTCCCTCAGTGGTTCATTTTGGAAGATTGCAAACATTCCTTATCATGAAAGATTTTGTCCATGCAAGGCCAGAAATCTTCAATCGGTACCCCATGTTTTGCTGTACTGTGATTTCTATGTTAAACTGTGCAATTCTTTAATTAGCCCTCTTCTGCACAACTTTCATGGATAGCTCAATGAGAGGCTTGTGCTATATCTTCTGCTGGCCCAGTGCCCTTGTGGTATTTGTTTAGCAGCAAGGTGTCTTCTAATTGCCATGAGGATGTGGAAGCATAACACAAACTCCTCTGATGGGGAACTTCGTCCTCTGTAATGCTCAACTCATGTTGTTTTCTTTTGTTTGTTATGTTTATAATTTATGCCAATAAAGGTACTGAAGCAAACAGCTGGCTAGTGAAGATATTTCAACTATGGAATTATGTTATACTTGTAGTCGACTCCAGCAAGCAAACTTAATTAACTGAAGTTTTCAGACAGTGTTCAAGAGCAGGCCACATAGAGTGCACCACACTAACCAGGCCAGAAAATGACAAGATCTTGGATCAGATTACTTTTCAAGCAAGGGTTACAACTGGTAAACAGCTGGTAAATCAGCTGATGCTGGCTAAGCATACCATATTAGAAATCTGAATATCCATATGTCCAGATTTAACAGTATCCCAAAGAAGCAACCTGCTCCTTCAAGACAAATGCAATCCCATCCAGACTAGATTATCTCCCAATTACATGATCAGCACTAACATGCACCAACAATATTTCAGTCTTATTTAAATAAGGTTCAATTTGTTGACAAAAACATGTAATCTTTCACTGAAATCTGCCTCCATTCCTGAGGACTGGAAGGTAGTTAATGTCACCCCCATCTTTAAAAAGGGTTGCCAGAGGAGATTACAGGAAATTACAGGCCAGTCAGTCTGACATCAATACCAGGAAAGTTGGAGGAAAACATTATTAAAGAGAGAATTAGTAGGAACATTGATTGACAAAAGCTATTGAAGAAGACTCAGCATGGGTTCTGTAAGGGAAGATCTTATCTCACTAACCTGTTAGAGTTCTTTAGGAAGTGAACAAACATGTGGACAAAGGGGACCTAATAGATGATATATACCTTGACTTCCAGGAAGCTTTTGTTGAAGTTCCTCATCAAATGCTCCTAAGTAACCTCAAGAGTCATAGGGTAAAAGGACAAGTCCTCTTGTGGATCAAAAACTAGCTAATTAATAGGAAGCAGAGAATGCGTATAAGTGGGCAATTTTCTCAGTGGAGGGTGGTAAGCAGTGGAGTGCCGCAGGGCTCAGTACTGGGTCCATTACTTTTAAACTTGTTCATTAATGATTTAGAGTTGGGAGTAAGCAGTGAAGTGGCTAAGTTTGTGGATGACATTAAATTGTTCAGGGTGGTGAGAACCGGGGAGGATTGCAAGGCACTCCAAAGGGATCTGTTGTGGGTGAGTGGGCGTCAACATGGCAAATGAGGTTCAACATGGCCAAGTGCAAGGTAATGCACACTGGAGCCAAAAATCCTAACCATAAATACAAGTTGATGGGGTGTGAACTGGCAGAGACTGACCAAGAGAGAGATCTTGGGGTCATGGTAGATAACTCACTGAAAATGTTAAGACAGTGTGTGACTGCAATAAAAAAGGCCAACTCTATGATGGGAATTATTAGGAAGGGAATTATTAAGAAGGGACCCAGGGGGTCCAATTCTATGAGCCCCCAAAATAAGGTGCACATATCCTTCATTATTTCAAATTGACAGAAGGCATTTAAAAGGCATTGTGAGGGTAATGAATGGGTTAACAAGAAAACTAAGGACGCATAGAGCCTGCATCAGATGATCTGAGGGTGGGGGCCAGAGTGCTCAGAACTCTCAGAGGTGATTGACAGCTAACGGCTGAGGGCAGTTAGTGACAGACAGAGTCTGAGGGAGACTGCTGAAGAGAGCAGTTGGTCTGAGAAGGAGCTGAGAAAGGAGCTGAGGAGATCTTTCGAGAGAAGCAAAGCTCACTGTTCACTCTATTTAGACAGCCATGGGCTTGTGTGTGACTAGAGAAGAGTCATAGTAAAAGACCTGCGAGATCACAGACACAGAGACACTTCTCTTAAGAGCTAAAGAGGTGGTTGAGGGAAAGATGTGGGTCTAGAAGTCTGAAGGGCTGGGAGAAGAGACACCAGTCGACTTAAGGGACTTGGCACATTATACCCAAGAGGCCAACCCAGAATAGTGTTGGAGAGTGAAAGCTGTATGATCTGTGAAACCTGAGAGACCTAAGTGAACTTGATATTATAAAGCCTGAACTACAAAGAAACTGTTAACTGCTTGAGATACAATATAGCCCATGTATATATTTCCCATTCCCCAGTTGAAGACGGTGTTTGTACGTTAATAAATTTCTGTGGTTTACTTTAAAGTTCTCTGGTGCCAGTATATTGGGAAAACTATCAAAGCTGCTGTGGTCCCCTACAAACTGAGTTTATATCCATCTGAAAGCAAAACAAAACCCCCGAAGAGACTAGTATTGAGAAATCCATATTACACCCACCCCTTGAGTTTCCTAGTCGTGAGGTAAAATTCAAGAGGAAGAACTGAGGCTGAAGAGGGGCTGGGGTAGCCATAAGCCACATATAGAAGCGATCTAGTGAGACCGCGAGGCGCGCTGCTATGGGCATTTAGAAGGCTTTTAAATGTGATGGCAAGAACTCCCTTTGGACTTCAATTATGCTTGTCACAAGTTTGCTGCTGGCTCCACAACCAAAGTCTCCTGGCTCCACCACCGAAGTCCCCAGATATTTCTTGAACTGGACTTGGCAATCCTATTATAGAAAAAGGGTTTACATGTGCATTTACTTCCCAGTAGGTCATTACTGCACCATGTAAACAAGAAAGCTATGATTTAAGAAGTGAAAAGTTGTAGTTTATTTCAGAGGTATTCTAAGCTTGCCTGCATGCATGTATATGTAGATAGGAATGCAAAATGTTGAACAGACCAAATTCAGCAGAAGTACTGTACAACCTGTGAAAAAATGGAAGTTTATTCTAAAAAATAAATGTAGTTTCATACCATCAATCAATCCTCTGAAATGAGAACAACTACTGTGCATTGAGAGCACCATGAAATGGCAAACATATTCTTTAAAAAAAGCTGTGCTTCCTTCATGTTAGTTTCTTAGGAAAAGCCTGGTTTAGTGATACAGCTCTAGCTGATAAGTGAAAACAATGATTATTTTCCCAAAGAAAACTATTCTACAAGTTACCCTTATTGATGACCACAGAAGGATTCTGAGTAGACCTGCTTAGGAGGCCACTGTTAAATTATTAAACATCTAAATGCCTAAACAACTTGAAACCAGATTTAAAGAACATAAATTAATAGAATATAAATAGTTTTTACTCATATATTTTAACATGGCATTGTTTCTTACAGGGCATGGCCTAGACACAGGAGTAATTACTTGCTGCAAGAATTATCCTGAAAGCACACAATAACTTTCCTCAAAAGGGCATGCTTATTGAGAAGCATTTCTGTAGAAAATGTAAATTTAGAAACATAAAATAACAAAATGTCTGCAGAAGTATGACTTATTCTACACTTAACAAGCTGACTTCTATTCAGTGAGTGATAGTGGGAGTTATTTGCCTATATTTTTCACATCAGAAAAAATCCCTTTTCTAAGTCTTTTTTTATACAAAAACACTTCTTTGGATCTCACAATAATGCAATATATTTTCTGTAACGAACAGTGTCCCGTAAATGTCCAGCTTAAGCAACCGAATAATAATATTTCAAACCTAGCAAGAATCTAATCAATATAATAGTAATAAAAGAAAGACTTAATAAAGTATTGTGAAATTAATTCTGTAATGACCAATAGTACCTTTCAGGGGTGAAAAAAAAACATTTTCACTGAGCAGAAGCTTACAGTGATCAAGGATTCCATGCCTTGTACTAACAGGAGCTGTGTCATCCAAATAAGACCTGTACGGGAATGCTGTAATTGGCTGTCCCAGAAAATCAAGCATGGATGCAGGATGAGGGGGCTGGCCAGCTCAAGGCTGATGTCCAGGAATCAAGCTACTGCAGCTGGAACCAACAGTGTATTCAGGCCCATAGCGCCCCATGAGGCCCAGCCTGATGGATTTTACAGGCCTCCTACCCAGGCCTTGGCTCTCCCTCAGGGCCCCTCACCCCAATCACCTCAGCACATGAAGGAGGTAGTGGCACTGGCAAGTTCTCCCCTGAAGCACTCTGAGCAGAGCTGGGTGGGCAGATTCTGAAAGCTGGATGGGTAGGTGGAAAACCAGCCCCACCTCCTGCTCCCAGCAGCCCTTAGTCCAGCAATGAAGAGATGGGGGCTCCATGTTCTGCCTTGTTTTCCACCACCATGAGCCTGAACAGTAAGTTCTTTGGTGGGTGGGTTTGGTGGGAGGAGAGGCCCCTAGGTTGCACAGGCTGCAAGGGCAGCTAGAGTCCTTTTGGGGTCGGGAGGGAGGAGGGCAGCCAGGACATGTCTTCCCTCAGCCAGCGTGTATAACATGCTAGGAAGGGCACAGAAAAGCAGGGAAAAGGGCAGAGACACAAATCAGCTTTCTTTTGAATTTCAGAATTGGAAGCTGATCACTGCATGCTGAGCTCCAGGTAAGGTAGAACGGGAATCGGAGCTTACATGCAATTTAAATCACACTGGAGGGGGCAGGAAGCCTCTCCAGCTTCTTGCTCTCACCCCCAGGGTCCCTCTTCTGTGACTCTTATCTATGGGGCTGAATGTACTATAGTGAAGGCTTGCAGATGAAATGTGGCCTTAAATACACTTTCAGGCCCCTCACCCTCAGAGGCAAGCTGCTAGTAGTTAAAGATGCCATGCCTAGGTTACAGTAGTGTGTACTACAATGGGACTGACATAGTTCAGGACTTTTGAGAAGCCTAGGAGGTCAACAGATGAGAAACAGCTGGTTCAGCAGCAGGCTGTAGGATGAAGAGTTCAGGGTGCAAGTCTAAATCGGAAGGGCTGTATCCCAGAGGAAGCAGGCTGACTGAGTCTAGGGGCTGTACCTGCACATCAACGGAAACTCCTGGAAGTGTCTTAACTACCTCCTTCTGCAGCAGTGTCAGGAGATCTCCACGGAGTCTTTGGATTCTTGGCCCCATGATCCAGATGCCCCTTTACCTTCAAGTAAGATGTGCACCACAGAGAGGTGTCTCAGTCTAGGTGACATTTGCCTATAAACCATAGCTTACAATAATATATGTGGGTACTTCCCCTTCATTCTGACACTCTAGATTGTCAAAATTTTGTTTCCTGGGGAAGTAGATCTTCCCCTTCACAGACAGACTGCAGCATTCAATGCAGGTGCTAAAGAAAAATATTTGTTTTAGCCTGCTTCCTGTTAATAAAGACAAAGCAAAGAAGAAGAAGAAGAAAAGAATAAGAAGTGATACCTGATAGAAGTTTGGCCAGAAGGTGCTAATTGCCAATTCCACCCTGATCCAGGTTCCTGTAGGAGCTCCAGATGTATTCCATACTGGGCTACCAAGGGGTCCATTATTAACTTTCACATAAACATTTAATACACCAGGGCTGGACCCAGTCTTGCTGGAAACGTAAAAATTGACATCGATGCAATGAGTGTCATTTTCTTTAAGTTGCGGAAGCAGAAGATGTGCTCTTTGTCCAAACCTTCCAGAGGTATTCACCAGCATAAAAGACCCTGTAGGAAACAAACAAATATAGTTTCAGTCAGTGGTTTAACTATCTCTTGTCTCCCAACATATCTTCTTTTGGGGAGGAACCTTTAAAAGTTAAGAGGATCTTCACAATCTTATAGAACTATTTCTCTGATGAATGTAGACTACAAATTTTTTGCCACAGAAGATTAAGAAAAGGCATACCAAATTTAATACTGTTTTGGGCTGTTTTAAATATAATATCTCAAATACAAATGGGTTCTTGATATAGGATATATAATAGACCTTCCTCTGCACCTTGATGAATTACTTAACTTTTAAAGGTTCTAATCAATATGTAGAAGTGGCAAAATATGTAATATTAAATACACAGTAATGCAAAAATGGGAGTGAATATAAGAAAAAGATATCAAATTTATAATCCCCAAGACATTAAGAGGAAATTGGTACAAAATGTTTTTAGATGGTACAACTCCAAAGGACACTGAGAAAGCAGATTAAAACTACAATGCTGGAAACAAATGATATTGTCAAAATAGATTAATAATGAAGATTGAAACTTAAAATGTTGAATACAATCATACCACAACAGAAGTAACAGCTATTGTATTTTATATATAATACCTTAAAATTATAATGAAGGGGATGTACTGGAAAATATTTTGTTTCATACATTTTACACTATGTTATTGTCCTTGACAAATGCAATTGCGTTGTATTTACCCCTTCTCTTTTCTGTATCCCCACTGTCTTCCTAACTATTTCTAAAAATATTTTAAAATTTAAAAATATTTTAAATATTAATTTAAAAACAATTTAAAATCCCTTATAAAAACTGGTGAAGGCTGTAATCATCAGTAGGGATGGGAACAAACCAAACCACAAAGCAAAATTAATTACATTTTTTGCCCTGCTTGTGGTTTGTGAACAGAAGTCCATTAACTTCCACAAACTTTTAAAGCACTTCGTAGCTGTTTGTGGATAGAGAAGAAAGCGGGTTTAAAGTGATTCCAAGTCCCTTTAAACCCCTGCTTTCTACTTCCTGTGAAAGCTGCTTTGGGCTGTCTTGTGTAACCCCTTTGAACTTTCATTTAATTTAATTTTTCACTGACAAACTTGGAAAAATAGATAGGCCATTGAAAATAAACTACTATGAGGTATTTTTCTTCAAGTAAAATGCTTCTTAAGGCAAGGTTTTTTACATTCAAGATGTACAGCATGAAAATGTTTGAGCTGTCCCACTTCTCCAATGGAAAAATTTTCAGGACTACTGAAAAAAATAGATGAAGAAATATCTCTGCTAAATTAATCTGAGCACTGCTAAGCCTCTTGAGAAATGCTGGTCTGTTAGTGAAATCAATTCCCTAAGATGGGTGAGAGAAATTTACACCAACACTGTCTCCAAATACCTCAATTAAACTCTTGCAATAGTCAACACAAAATCCTCCTTTAAAAAAGGGTATTTTGTTACTGAGAGGCGCTGCCTAATAAAATGGAGTACCCCAGTACCTAGAGAGAGAGTGGGACTCCTGTTCCTGGAAACAAAATGGAGTCTGACCAGAAACAGGCCAAGAAAACACCCCATCTAAAGGTGGAGTGGACTCCATAGAGAGCTTGTTCTGGTTGGTGCCTGAAGTCTGCCTCTCAGTGCAGTCTCAACTATTCCCCCCTCCCCAAATGCCTCCACCCAGACAGGATGCATAATAACATGGGAACTGTTGGTAAGTGTTATTCTCACCCTGATCTTCTGCTACCTGTCGATGGCCTCTTCTTTCGACCCATTCTCTCCACTCTGCCACTTCTATTCAAATTCATGATAAGACCCATCCTAACACTCAAGGTCTTTGTCTTTCCTAAAGGGTCCCTTCCTGAGTGTCAGCCAAAACTGGTAACAAATCATTCAGCCACGTCCTAGCTCATCGTTCTAGTAAATGCATGGAATTCCCGATCTATTGTTTTAATTAAATATCTATTCAAGAAAGCCATCACCGGGCCATCAATGACTCTTTAGCAACTAATGATCCCCATCCTTCAGATCTCTATATAATATGGGTCAAAAACCCATTTCGGTGTGCATTCTGTAGGGCACCATTTGCAGTCTGTACCCCCTGTTACTCCTGTAATTGGGTCTATAGGGCACGTCACGCTGGTCGTGGTCGTCCCTCTCTCTATACTTTTCCACTGAATGGACGTCTCCTTTTCTGAATCAGGTGAATATCACCAGCTTCAATGACCCTACAATTCTTCTATCGATAACCTCTATTTTTCCTAGTTTCTTGGGTGTTTGTTGTGTACCTGTGTGTGTGAATACTTTTTTACATACTTGAATAAAACATTATAAAATATCACTGCTTGGACTATTCTTGGCTGAAAACCCAAACTCCGTATCATTGAAAGCAAAGATCCCTTGCTCCTAATTCGCTGTACCAAGTCTCTTAGCTAATTTCCCCATTAAAAATAAGAGACTCAAAAGCATTGCCGGTAACAGTTGCACTCAGATGACCAAAATGAAAACATTCATCTGTTTATTTTCAGACTTCAAACTTCATTTGCAACAGTTCCACTCTAATGACTATCATGACAATTTACTCATGTGTAAATGGGAGAAATCTTATTTTCTCTTAAATAATAAGCATCCCTTAAAATCTGTTTGCACTAACTACAATCCAGTGTTGGGGAAAAAATTAGAATAGGAATAACCAGAAGCCATCAGCTTCTAAGTCTTGAATTAATGAGTAAATATTATATGACCTGAAACTCATGGACAATAGTCAAGAGGACCAAGACAAGATATGCATTGTCAACTCATCTTGGAAAAGACCTCTGAGACTTACTAATTTAAAGAGAAAAAGCAAGCATCAAGGAACTTCAGAGTAAACATAAGAAATCCTTTGGGCTCCATTTAAGAAACTGATGTGATCTGCTATTATAGGAAAAGTGAATCTTTAATGAGAACTAAATTAAGTTATGATATGATTTAGATGAACTGTTCTAGCTACCAAGTTAGAAATATACATCAAGTTCTTGCTATCCCATGAAGATAATAGTTACCAGGAATATACAAACATAATTTTGGTGCAGTGGTTAAGTGTGTGGACTCTTATCTGGGAGAACCAAGTGGTTTGATTCCCACTCCTCCACTCACAGCTGCTGGAATGGCCTTGGATCAGTCATAGCTATTGCATATGTGTAAATAGCTATGTGTAAATAACGATGTGTAAATAGCTATCGCATAGCTATCCTTGAAAGGGCAGCTGCTGTGAGCCCTCTCAGTCCCACCTACCTCACAGGGTGTCTGTTGTGAGGGGAGAAGATATAGGAGATTATAAACTGCTCTGAGTCTCTGATTCAGAGTGAGGGTGGGGTATAAATCTGCAGTCTTCTTCTAATTTTCAGTTATCTGGGATTCATTGTAAAATTGGAAAAACAACTTTCTATTTAATTTCTTTGGGAAAGTTCCCAATTCTACCGGTTACTCGTATTGTTCAAGCCTCTTGAGTTAATTTAACTGTTATCATGTTCTAACAAGACACTTCCTTCCCCCCTTTGCCATCCAAACCCATACTATCAGGGAATTAATGCTTGCCTTATTAAGACCCCATTTTGCTTAAAGTGGTAATGTGTTTGAGAAGTGGTAAAGCCACCAAAAGTAAACATAGTCTGTAACAGTTTGCTGAAACAAACGTAAACCCAGTTTACGTTTGCTACGCAAAAGCCGCGACACTTCCTGTAACTCCGGCGCAGATGGTGGGAAATCTGACAGACGCTGCGGAGGGAACAGGATTGTGACTGCGAGGTAAGCTATGTGTGAAAACGGTCAAAATCTCAATGCACAGGGAAACCTTATGGTTTTAAAATCAAAGAATGCTACAAGTTAGCATAAATCAGAAAACAAAGAGCTATAGAGGAACCAAAAATTCCTTGTACAACTTTTCATCTCAAAACAGAGAAGGAAGGATGGAGTTGGGAGACATGAAAGCATTCATTTGCGTTCTCACTCCAGTCAAGTGTTCTACCTGACCTGCAAGAGGCATGCCTAGATACCAGGTGGATTGAGAACTGCTTAACGACCTTGGTGGGACCTCCCAAGGGGAAAGGGGTAACCACGACCAGCAGGTGTCCCAGAGATGGGACAGTCAGAATGCACTTGGCCCAGTGAGACAGCACACAGAGACTCTCTACAGGTCTATGGTAAGAATGACATGACTACCTCTGAGATTCTCCTGGCTGCCTGGACCCAGGCAAAGGAGGATTAGAGGGATCACTAGTGGCTTGGGGAGGAACAGCCTTTAATGTGGTCAGGGCCTAGGATAGGGAAGGGAATAGGGAAAGGTAGTGTAGAAGAGCAAAGTGGTGGGAAAGCTCAAAGTGTAGCTCTGCTGTTTGATTAAGAGAGCCAGGCTGTATCGATTGCAAAGCAGAGCTACAGAGCAAAGCCCATCCATTGGCTGAATCCTCCTCCCCTTACATCCTCCTCCCTTGGGGAAAAAGGAGGGGGGAAGAGGGGAAGAGCAAGAGGCTGCTTGGCTTGGCTGCATTGCAGGGAAAAGAACAAAAATGGCAAACAAAGAAAGCAGGTGAGAAACACAACAATGGTGACCAAAGGAAGCAGGTGAGGGAGAAGAAAGGAGACAAGAGCTATTTGCTGGCCCTCTGGGGGATGGATTAGGCCCATGGGACACGTTTGGCTCCCCTATTTTAAGGCATCAAGGGCAGAAGTACAAAGTAAAGGTGAATTCAGATGACCTCCACAGTGTGTATGTATCCATTTGGAAACCAATGTTACCATTTTTTTATAACTCTGCAGCTCTTGAAAACAAAATAGTGATAACATGGTCATCAGTATAAAAATACTAGACACCATTGTATTAACAAGATCAACCAAAGAAAGGCTGTACATAATGAAAAACAAAGCCTGTTGAAACTCCTAGAAGAAGCAAGATGATGAGCAGGAATTACCCAAGAAACATGTGGAAAGCTATGGTAAAGATGATACAAGTTCCAAGAACAATGCAATGAATTATATCAAATGGAACAAATTAGTGAAGGAAAATAAGGACTGAAAAGACTTTAAAATTGGTATAACTGTTTAGCATGGTGAGGAAATATTTAACAACATCACTAGATAGGTGTAATGTACTGGGAGACGAGACGTGGTTAAGGCATTGGTCTTTAATCGCTGGTACATTACAGAACTGAGGAACACGCGGCCGGGTCCGCTAATATATACATGCACCCCGGATCAACCCCCCTGCTGGCCAGCCCAATCCTGGCCAGTTAAACTTCCCGCGCTTGGTCTTGATTGGCGGTGACTATTCCCGCGCTGCGCCAGGTAACCCGAGGACGTCCCGGCTTGCGCGGCGCGGGTGCAGAGTCCGATACTCTACACTCCTCCCCCCTTAGTTTAAACCACATAGTCCCGGAGGTACGCAGGTGTTCTCCGTTCCCGTGTCGATCTCCTCGGGGTCGCTCTTGGTGCGGAGGCTGGTTCCGTTGTGGGCGATGCTGCTTCTGGCTGCGGGATGTTGGGGTCTGTTTCGGGCTCCGGCTCTGGTTCGGTGTCTCTGGGGGCGTCATACGTGGGTAGTTCCTGTATTGGCGAGCGCCCCTCCGGACCTTCGGTTGCCCGCGGTTCCCTATTCCCTACCTCCTCTGTTACTTCAGGTAGGGTGCGGCGGCGCAGCTGATCTATGTGTCGCCTTAGTACCTGGCCCCCTTCGGTGGTCACTTCGTATGACCTGGAACCTGTCACCCTAAGGACTCTCCCCGCGACCCACTCGGGACCGCTTGCGAAGTTCTTCGCGTATACCGGGTCCCCCGGAAAGAACCCCCGCACCGCCTCCCGGACCTCTGGGGACCCGCGGACCTCGGGGGCCCGGTCGGGGTGCAGCCTGTCTAGGCGTGTTGTCAGTTTCCTCCCCATAAGCAGTTCTGCGGGGCTGGATCCCGTTATCGGGTTTGGGGTGATCCTGTTGTGGAACAGGAAGGCTGAGAGGCGGTGGTCCCAATCCCCTTGTACTATTCTCCCCAGTGCTTCCTTGGTGGTCCGCACCATCCGCTCCGCCTGGCCGTTGGTGGCCGGATGGAAGGGTGCGGATCTTATGTGTCGTATGAGGTACCTCTCCGTGAACTCCCTGAATTCCCGGGAGGTGAATGCAGTTCCGTTATCCGTCACCAGGGTGTCTGGGATCCCGTGCGTGCATAGGACCCTCCTGAGTGCCCGGACGGCTGCTGCCGTGGAGGTCGAGGCTACTGGAATCACCTCCAGCCATTTTGTGTAGGCGTCCACAAGTATAAAAAAGATTTGGCCCTGATACGGGCCTGCAAAATCTAAGTGGAGGCGGGACCATGGTCGCCTGTTAGACTCCCATCTGTGGGCCGGGGCTGATGGGGGATCGGGCCGGGATTCTTGGCAGGGTTGGCACCTCCTCACCCACCCCTCTATCTCCTCATCCATGCCCGGCCACCACACATAACTACGGGCCAGGGCTTTCATCCTCACGATGCCCGGGTGGGTCTCGTGGAGGTCTTCCAGTACCTGCTTGCGCAAGGGGGGGGGGGACTACCACCCGGCTGCCCCAAAGCACACACCCCTTGTGGGTTGATAGCTCGTCCTTCCTGGACGCGAACGGCCTGAACGCGTCTTCGACTTTGCCTGATGGCCACCCCCTCCCCACCCAGTCCCTGACCCGTGCCAGGATGCGGTCCCTCCCTGTTGCCCGAGCCACCTCCGCCGCGTGCAGGGGGCGCTCGGGGAGCGATTCCATGAGCATTACCCCGTGTGCAGGGGCGGGGTCCGGTTCTGTCATGGGGAGCGGCAGGCGGCTGAGGGCATCGGCGTGTCCCATGGCTTTACCCGGGCGGTGGACCAGTTCATACGTGTAGGAGTTCAGGAACTGGTTCCACCTCAGGACCCTCTGGGATAGGATTTGGGGGGTCTGACGGTCTGGAGCTAGGAGCCCCAGGAGCGGCTTGTGGTCAGTGGCGATGGTGAAACGCCTACCGTAGAGGTAGTCGTTGAACTTGTGCACCCCCGCCACGATCGCCAAGGCCTCCTTGTCGATTTGAGCGTAGTTCCGCTCCGCTGGGGATAGAGTCCGTGAATAGTACGCGACTGGCACTTCCCTCCCGTCCGGGAGTTGGTGCCCCAAAACCGCTCCTACTCCGTAGGGGGAGGCGTCGCAAGCTAGGATCAGGGGTAGGTTTTCGTCGTAGTGGTGAAGTACCGCGTTAGAGACCAAGAGGTCCTTCACTGCTTGGAACGCCGCGGCTTGGCGTTGGCCCCAGACCCACGGGGCCTGTTTATCCAGCAAACGGTGCAACGGTTCCGCTACGGCGGCTTTGTGCGGTAGGAACGTGTGATAAAAGTTCAACAATCCTAAAAAACTCTGTAGTTCTGCCTTGCATTTGGGCGCAGGCGCCTGGACTATGGCCCTGGTCTTGTCCGCCGTCGGGTGTATCCCCGCCGCGTCCACGGCGAACCCCAGGAACTCCACTCGCGGGACACCTAACAAACATTTCTCCTTTTTGACTCTCAGCCCCGCCGCTTGGAACCGTCTGAGGACCTCGCGCAGGCGGCAGCAGAACTCTCCTTCATTGGGGGCGGCGATTAAAACGTCGTCAAAGAAGGGTTGAACTCCGGGGATCCCTTTAAGGAGAGAGTCCATTATGCTCTGGAATATCCCCGGAGCCACACTGACCCCGAACTGCAGCCTTTTAACCCTGAACGCGCCCCTGTGGGTCACAATCGTCTGCGCCTCCGCTGTCTTAGCGTCGACCGGCAGTTGCTGGTATGCTTGTGCTAAGTCCAGCTTCCCAAAAACCTTCGCCCCGGCTAGCGCTGCTAGGACGTGGCTGACCACCGGGACTGGGTAGGGGTTGTCTTGTAGCGCCTTATTGATCGTGCACTTGTAGTCAGCGCAGATCCTCACCTCCCCATTGGGTTTGACGGGCGTTACTATGGGGGTTTCCCATTCCGCGTATGTTACCGGTTCTAAGACGCCCTGGGCCGTTAGGCGGTCCAGTTCTGCCTCTATTTTCGGCTTGAGGGCGAACGGGACGCGCCTCGCTTTAAGCCTTATGGGCCTGACCATTGGGTCAATCGGTAGGGTGATGGGCGGACCCTTATAGCTCCCCAACGACCCGTCAAAGACCTCGGGGAACTCCCGGCAGACCCCGTCGAAAGTGCTTGCCTGCAAGTGGTCCACCCCCACCAGCTGGATCCCCAGGGGATTGAACCAAGCCAACCCTAGAAGTGTGGTCAGTTGGCGCTTGACCACTAGGATGTCTAGGGGCCCCCTGAAACCCCTTCTTTCCACATGCACCCGGGCCCACCCCACGATGTGTACTGGGTTCTTCTGAAAGTCCCTCAGTACGAAGTCCGCTGGCCTCGTTTGAAGGCGGCGGCGGGGGCATAGTTTCTTGAGGGTTTCCTCCGAAATGATAGAGATGGAGGAACCCGAGTCCACTTCCATGGTGCAGGGGGCGCCCTCGATTAGGACCGACATTTTGACCTTGTCTGGGGCCGAGAGGGGCAAGTTCAATACCTGCAGAGTGGTGGATGCCGTCGTGTGGGTGTCCAGGGAGTCGTGATGCGCTGATGGTTGTCGGCGGCTGTTCTTGGCCCGGCAAGCCCGAGCGATGTGGCCCGTCTTTCCGCAGCTGCGGCAGTCCAGGTTGCGGTACGGGCAGTCCCGGCGCTCGTGGGGGTCGCCGCAGCTGGCGCACCTGGGACCGGTGGTGGCGGTGGCCCTCTCCGTCGCTCGCTGTCTAGCGGGGGCCCTTGTGTCCGTTCTTTGGGGCCGTCGGAGTTGGAACGCTTCTTCCTCTGTTCGGTCTTCTGGCTCCGTTTCTCCTTGGTGGACTGCTTCACCTCGTGGCTGGCCGAACGCCTTGGTGGCCCTCTCGAAGGCCGTCGCCTCGTTGAAGGCTTGTTGTAGCGTTAGCTCCTCCTTCGCGAAGAGTTTCTGCTGCAATCGCTCGTCGCGGAGGCCCCAGACGAAACGGTCCCGCAGGGCTTCGTCCCTTTTATCAAAGTTGCAATTTCCGGCGATCTGCCGAAGGGCCGCCAGGTAGACCGCCGCTGTCTCCCCCGACTTTTGGTCCCTCTTGTGGAAGAGGAATCGGCGGGCGACGATGGACGGTTGGGGTGAGAAGTGGCCCGTGAGGAGCCTCACGACTTCCCGGTAGGTCCTCTCCGTCAGCTTAGCTGGAGCGGAGAGACCTCGTGCGATCTCGAAGGTCTCTTCGCCACAGACGCTCAGCAGGACGTCTCTCTTTCTTTCGTCATCGTCGATCAGGTTCGCCCGCAGGTAGCACTCGACCCTTTCGGTGTAGGTCTCCCATCTCTCGGGGTGCTCCGGGTTGAATTCCGCAAGATGGCCCGTCGTTACACTCGAGTTCGCCATGGTGGCGGCGGGCTGCCCGATCCTGCGGTCTCTCGCCGTCCTCGTCTCCTGCCGGACCTATCTAGATCCCACCTTCGTCGCCAGTGTAATGTACTGGGAGACGAGACGTGGTTAAGGCATTGGTCTTTAATCGCTGGTACATTACAGAACTGAGGAACACGCGGCCGGGTCCGCTAATATATACATGCACCCCGGATCAACCCCCCTGCTGGCCAGCCCAATCCTGGCCAGTTAAACTTCCCGCGCTTGGTCTTGATTGGCGGTGACTATTCCCGCGCTGCGCCAGGTAACCCGAGGACGTCCCGGCTTGCGCGGCGCGGGTGCAGAGTCCGATACTCTACAATAGGAAAACCCTGACCTGGATAGCCCAGGATAGCCTGATCTCATCAGATCTCAGAAGCTAAGCAGGGTTGGCCTTGCCTAGTATTTGGAAGGGTCATGATGCAGAGAAAGGCAAGGGCAAACCACCTCTGAAATGTCTTATGCATTAAAAACAAGTCTAGCTTGCCACCTACTGGTGCATAATGCTAAAAGACCTAGAACTTCTGGCTTCCAGGCAATCTTAGGATCTCCTGGCTATACATATATTGCCATATTTAATTAATTATTTTACTACTACTACCACCACCGCTACTACTAGATAGGAAAGATCAAATTGAAAGAGAATTTCCAATGATGTAACTGTTTGCCTTATAATTTGCTAATAACACAGGCATAATATTTCAAAATTATATGTGTATTAAATTTGTTCCAATAAAAAACAAGTCTGTTGGAAATGTAAAGACAGCTGTATAGTTGTGAGAGCTTTCATAGACAATGACTTTTACAGGGATGTCAAACTCATTTGTTAGGAGGACCGGATCTGACATAATTGAGACTTTATCAGACCGAGCCATGTGTGTCATAAAATGTAATGCCAGGCAGTGAAGATATAAACTTTATAAAGGACGCAGAATATTTTATTTAACAGTCTCTGATAACTGATAACTCTTGCTCTGAGGAGCCTCAGTCAAGAGAAGGAAGAGAAGCTCTGCTATGTGATTGAGACAGCCTGGCAAAGCAAGCTCTCCCTTCCTCCCCCTTCCTCCCAAGGAAGGAGCCTCAACCCATAGAGAAAATGGAGGCTTTGCTCCATAACTCCCGTGTGATTGAGCAAGCCTGGCAAAAGCAATAAACCATAACATGATTGCTTTTCATCTTGTTTTTCCAACTGCATTAATACTATGGATGGGCATGAACTGGTTGATCATCACAAGTTCATCACAAATTTTGGCCAGTTCATGGTTTGCAAAGTGATGTTCACAAACTGAAGAACGGCCAAGAACTTCTATGAGTTTTGTTGCAGTTCATAGCAATTTGTAAGGAGAAAGCAGGGGTTTATATCTGCTTTCTGCTCTGAGTCATTTAATTACTGCTTTCTACCCCCCCCCCCCCCCCGTGAAAAGTTGCAGGGAGCAGAAGGCAGGGGTTTAAACTTTAAATGGCCCACAAACCAATATGAACTGGTTCAGTTTGCAAACCAGCGTATCAGTTTGTTGTTGAGTTCAAATCAGACTGAACTGCAAAAATGTGGTGGTGCCCATTCCTAATTAGTGTCTATAGTCAAGTTACTACGGACAGCAAGCCTAAGCAAGGCTACTCAGAAGTATAAGAGACTGAATTGGGCCCACTCAAGAAAAGTGCTCTTCAGTTTGCAGGCTTTATATCTCAACAGAGGGAATCAGACAGTGGCATTTGCAATATGTCTATCGTATGTAAAATGAATTTATCTAATATAACCTCGCTATTCAAAACAAAATATTTGGGACACATTTATAATTCTTTTTTTGTGCGCTAAAGTAGGTTAATGCATTCTTGATGGGATAAAAACACATTTAAGGAACACAACAAAATTGAGTGCAACATTATTGCACTGTTAAATAAATGATAATCATAATATTGAAAGCACAAATTGTAGGAAAGGATTAAACTTAGAAAAGAGAAAAGATATCAAGAAACATTTATATGGGTTTTACATTATAATTACTTACCAATCAGTAGAAATTAAAACATGATTTTGTAACATAAAGGTGGGATGCTGACATATTTCCTGTTGAATTCTCTCAACATACTGTTTTAACAATGCCAGAGGGGAAGTACTAATATAAATCTTGTAAGATATAGATTTACCCATACATGTGCATGCACATGCATACATACATACATACATACAGAGAGAGCAGACAGGGTAACAAGGCATAGTCATTACAGGTTAAATGAAGGTGTACAGCTTAATTTACAAGGACCTACAATGGGAGTAACAGCTCTATTAAGCAACTCCTCATCCCATACATAGCCTAGACCAGTGCCAGTTCTCCACTGTTCTTCATCATTAGCTTTTAATACTGTTAATAATTCAATCCTTTCCTTTTTTGTGGAATCTCGATGTTCATGGTTCTGTTGTCTTTCTAAGCACATTTCTTTAGCTTCTGTTGTAGAATATTTCCTTGCCATGCTAGATTTCTTGAGTTCTCTTGTTTGATTTCTATTTGTTATCTTTGAATGCTTTGGAACTTATTTATTATTCATTTATAAGTTATGCACCACTTCTCCATAGATCTGCCTGAAGCAGCTAACAGGATAAAAACACTACAATTATTGAGATAATCTGTAATGGGAGAGATATATATGCTGATTAATATTCAGTTGTTCTTTCTACATCTGCTCTTTCAGCTGCTTTTACTAACCTCTTGTCTCTTTATTTATTTCCTCTCTTGTTTCTTCTTTAATTTATTTGCTTTAGATTTATTTTTCCTGTTTCTTATGAAAGAGGTGTTTGTGTTGAGGTGAGACACAGAGGGGTAAGAGATGCCTGGACAGTTATGGTGATGGAAACTGCTGCAGACGTCTTTGTGGCCAGGAAGAAGGGGAAAATATGTTCTTTGTGAGATATACACCAGCTCTTTAATGTGTTAACACCTGTTGTTTGGAGGGTATAGATTTGGCAGACTGAAGCCCCAAAGCCTAGCACCCAGATTGGCTGAAGACCAAAGGACACATATAGGGTGAAGTAAAAATGAGGCTGTTCCTTTGTTTGGGCTTATTCTTGGTCAAACTCTTGGAGGGAACACCTTATTGGGAACTCCTTGTATTGTGTGTTTTGTCATGAAGGATGCTAATGAGAACTGCAGATGCACCAGGTCAGAGCATTCTGCAACAACCCAAATCAGATGCAACATGGATTGTTAGAATTTTAGTTAGCATCTGTCTTTTTTTATTTCCTTTCTGTGCTTAGATTCTTTTATTCGCAATAACCAGAGTTTGTGCCTCAAAGAAAGTAAGTTTTGTTTAACTTGAGAGAGTTCACACAAGTCCTTACCTACCCACCTGTCTTGCTACAGGGTCATACTGTCAAGAAAGGAGGGGTATAAATGAAGTTAATAAATAATACATATTACTGAATATGGGAGATAGATAAAGGTAGGCTAGTGAAAGGCTGAGAAAAAGAGAATGAGGCAGGGAAAGGAGAGAGGGTATGGGAGCTGCCCATGGGACGGGAAGAGAAAATAATGGGGGAAGAGGAATACAGAGGAAAGTGAGGTGCCACTCCATAAGTCCTTAAGGGTTCCAACCATGATTGAGTTCACCAGCTGGCATCACAAAATTGGACAGTTTTTCTAGGTAGAGGCTGTGGGAGGGGGAACGCAAGACAGAAGGGTAGCTAAAGGAAAGCTGGCTGTTGAGTGGGAAGGAGATAAAGTTGCCAACTCCAGATTAGGACATTCCTAGAGATTTGGGGGGGGGGGAGTCTGGGGACTGTGGGATTTGAAGAAGGAAGGGACCTCAAAGGAGTGTAAAGCCATAGACTAAACCCTCCAATGCAGCCATTTCCTCCATTGAAACTATGGCTGTGAACCTCTAAGTGGGGACAAAAGATCACCTAGAATTACAACGGCTCTCCAGATAACAGCGATCAGTTCCCCTGGAGAAAACAGCTACTTTAGAGGGTGGACTCTATGGCATTACACCCTGCAGAGGTCACTACCTTCCCCAAACCTCATCCTCCCTTCCAAAGTTCCACCACCAAATCACCAGGGATTTCCCAACCTGGAGCTGGAAAACTTAAGAGGAGAATTGATCTCTGTAGATGCTTGTGATTACAGGACACCTCCAGGCCCAACTAAAGGGCAACAACTCTATAAGGAAATAAGGAAGCAGGAAAAGGGGAGAGGCTATGGGGCTTCAGAAAGATGAGATAGAAAATAATGGGGGAGAGGGGAAAGAGATACCGCCCGCAAGTCCTTGAAGGTTCCCATTTATTTTGTCTAATTTGGACTGTTGTCAGATCCAGTTCTTGTAACAAATCAGTTCAATGCCCTTGGTCTAACTCAGTGTAACCTAGCTCACAGTGTTGTTGTGAGGAATGGAGGAATGGAGAAGAAGAAAGCCATGTAGCTCAGATGGGATAAAAATGTCGTACTGTATATTCATTACTGCATATTCACAAAATGTCATTACTATATATTCACTTTCTTGGTTCTGCTGCTTTTTTTCCACTTAACAAATCTATCACAAAATTGTCCAATATTTTATTTTGGTATTTTATTTTTCTTCCTCTATTTTATGCATTATTTACAATTTAAATAGGAAGCCTAATTGGGTAGGGTCTGTTTTCTTAAATGTTATGAATACTGTGCCTTGTTATAGAGCCAGTTTGGTGTAGTGGTTAAGTGTGCAGACTCTTATCTGGGAGAATTGGGTTTGATTCCCCAATCCTCCACTTGCACCTGCTAGCATGGCCTTGGATCAGCTATAGCTCTGGCAGAGGTTGTCCTTGAAAGGGCAGCTGCTGGGAGAGCCCTCTCCAGCCCACCCACCTCACAGGGTGTCTGTTGTGGTGGAGGAAGGTAAAGGAGATTGTGAGCCGCTCTGAGACTCTTCGGAGTGGAGGGCGGAATATAAATCCAATATCATCATCACCAATATCATCATAATAGAGAGCTGCCTCATTAGCCTTCACAAGTGATGCTCATTCCACTGACATCTTCCAATAGTTAAATCAAATGCATGCTTATTTGCATGTTTACTTGTAAGTCTAATTATAGCTAGTGGGCCTTACTCCCAGAGTAGTATGCATAAAATTGAAGCTTAAATTACATTTAATGGAAGAGAATACTGTCAGGCCACCAACAACAGGAGAGTGTTATGCTCTTTGGACAACTTACTGGTGGTTTCACATCCCTAAAGAAATCTAATTGTCTTGGACCAGGGTCTTTTCAGTCCTGGCCCCAACCTGGTGGAATTCTCTGCCAAATACCATCAGGTATTCTTTTTCCCTCCCCCACCTGAGTAGTCAGCTGTCTGAAACTAGAAATAATTTCACCATCTGAATATCTTTTAAATTATGGTATAAATGTTATTTAAATGTTTTATCTTATGTTTGATTTTTTTCATTATTGTGCATCACCCAGAGCCCTGCAGTAGCATGGACTGGTCGATTCATAAATCCAAATATAAATAAATAAATAATCCAATCAAATCTTATGCAGAAACTAAAAGAATAAGGATTAGAGTGGAGTTCATTGAACTATTGCCCCTATTCAATTTTAGGAAGACTCAAAGAGTGCCTGCGTTCCTGAAGAACAGTGAGATAGAGGTAGCATAGGATTCCAGTGGTTTAATTACATAAGCAATGGAATATATCACAACTCTCAAGCACAGATACTTGGTAGAAACTCATCCAGTGATTACATGTTGTTTTTATATCCTTTGGCTAGAAGGAAAATGAACACCTTTAGTTTATTGTTTTTAAATTATTGTTTTTTATTATGATTTGTAAGCTGCCTTGAACCACAAGAAAAGGTGGAATATACATATATATATTTAGTTAATTAATAAATTCATTTGATATCTGTGGTTAGTTTCAGTACTACAATAAGCATTTCATTCATTGTCCCTTAAACAGAAATATGTAGCTTTACAGTTTATTGGCAGGAGAAAAATCTGGAGGTGATGAATTGAGAAGAGATGCAGCAGAACAGTTACTGTAAGTTTTCTAAAAATATCATTCCTAATTGCCAAAAAATAAATGAATTGATCCTGTTTTGCTAATGCACGTCACCTGCCATCTGTCTTAAATCTGCTTTTCAAGTATCAGTTAATTTCAGGAATGTTGCATTATCCCATATCTATGCTATTTTTATGAAAGATATCAAAGAATTACCCACTGTTCAAATAAATACACAAACTATTCTTAAACAAGTTTTCTTAACAAGAAAAATTCCAAAAGCATCTAACAAGAAACCTCATGTATTCTAGTTAGAGACACATACTCCAGGAATCCATTGTTTGGTTCCATTCTCCTACTGCTGGAAAACTATTCAATTCAAATACAAATTCTTAAATGGAATTGAAAGGGGCCCTTTATGGATCCATATATTGGAACAAGAATGTGACAGAATTGTTTTGCCTGAGGCAGGATTTGGTGTCTTATGATGCTTGTGATGAACTTTCTTTGGAGGCAGCTCTGAGACACTGCAGCTTGGAGATGGCAGGTTCAAAGTTTGAGATTGCTGTAATCAAGGTTGGGTCCAAAGATGTTGGATCCAGTGCTGGAGCTGTTGGAACTAATGAAGAATGAGCCTGTCTCTTGGGGTTTTGGAGAGGCACCAGCTGGGATGGTGTCAGACACTGAACTGGAATGAGCATTATCCCATAATGCCATCTTAAAGGCAGGAGGCTCAGTCATGCCTGGCTTTCAGTGTAAACTGTTTGCGGATGGAGCATCTGGAAATGTCATGCTCCTCACTGAGACAAAAAACAACATTGTGCAGTCACTGGATTGGAAATTTTTGCCCCACAAACTGAACATTTTTAAATTGATTTTTTTTTTTAGCCATATCAAAGGACCTTTTGCTCTCTTGGCACCTCTGAAGTCAAGTTTCTTTTATTTCCTTATATTTTCCACAAATATAGGATAATAAGAATTCACCCTGTTTTCCAAAGAAAAATGACTTCCTCAAAGAAAAACCCAAAATTAAGTGTGAGAGGATGTCTCCTTGACAAGCAATGACAATGAAAAGCCTGAGAAAAAAGAGCTGTGGAAAAGTCCAGTTTTAACTTTCATGAAGAAGAAGAGCTTCACTGAATGCATCCTTTTTCAGAGGTGGCAGAAAGAGGAGTGAGGCAAGGGCAAAGGGCACTCCGTCTTCATGCTGAAAAAGGCTTGTGAATTGAATGTATGTGGGATTGCACAGGTACCATAACGACAGATGAGTTGATAATGTGATAGAAACCCTGTTTTCAAGTGCACATATAATCCATCCGTTTCAGGGGGCGGGGCTTGGACGCTGTAACAGCCAGGCCTCCGCCCTCATCTTCAGTCCCTCGTGGATAGCCTGGCTCAGCAGGAGCGTTTTTGTGGCGCTCTGAGCCAGTTTCGAGGGATTAGGCCTCCGTTCAGGCCCTTTGGGGCTGGGTGTTTGGTGTTCTGTCAGGCGTACTGATAAAGCGTGGACTAGGTTCGTTGGGTCTGTCTGTGGGAGCGTGCCTGCTCCCGTTTGGGTCATTGTGTGGCTGATCCTGAGCCAGGAGGGCAGTGTCGACTTTTAAAAAAAATCTTTTCCTTTCTTCTTTGTTCACGGCGCGTGAAGCTCCCCTCTAACCACCACCCCTCCTCCCAAGGACTTAGTTAAGACTGAGCTTTCTGTTGGGGGTGTTTTTTCTCTTTGGCTTTGGTGGGAGTATTAGGTTGGTAATTGGTGGCTACTTGTGGTAATTGGTGGTTACTTATTTGTGGGTTCCTGCCTTTTGGGGGGCTTGGTGGCATTTTATTTAACTCCTTTTACTGGATGACGGCCACTGTAGGGGCAGATATTTGGCAGACATTTTGGGTGCTGCCTTGAATTGGGAGCCATTTTGGGTTGGGTTATTGATTATAAGGTGCCTGCATAGGGCTATTGGTTGTTGTGGGTTTCATCTGTCATCTGTGATTACTCCAGGAGTATGTCCAGGCACAAAGGGACAGGGAAGTCAAAAGGCAAACAGCCTGTGAAAAAAGCTCTTAAGCCTCCACAAAAGCGTCCTCTGCCGCCTTCATCTTCTGATGAGGAGGGGGAGGATGTGGTGACCGTGGCTATTTTGCAGAGACTGCGGGCCCTGGAGCATGCATCTGGTGTTTCACTTTCGCAAGGTTTGGATGGGGGGAAGGTCTCCAAATTGGCATTTCAAGCTGACATATTAACCAGGTTGTCTATTTTGGAGGGTATGTCTGCTGGAAATGCTGTTGGGAAGAGTTCTGGGGCTCGGCACTTCGGATGCTGGATCAGGCCCCTCTTCGGGTGATGTGGGATCTGGATCGGCACTGGTGCCTGCTGGAATGCCAGGTAAGTCTGGAGACAGTGCAATGGCATATATAGGGCTTGTCTGGCCTTGGGGAGCATGGGGTCCAGCCACACCTAATGTTCCTGGCACTGTTTCTGGGGGTTCACCTTCCACCATGAGTGTAGGTCCTCAGGCTAATTGGCCATGGCCGCAGGGCCATCTTGGTTCTTATGGGAGTTGGCCGGTGGCTGGGCAGCAGGGGTTTGCACCTTCCTTTGGGGGGGGGGGATGGGCATTTCCTTCTCCCTATGGGGCGGTCCGTTTCACTGCTATGCCTTTTGGAGACGTCGCTTTACCTTTAGGCGATCATTTGTTGCCTGCAACAAAGGACACAATTTTAAAGGGAGAGTATGTGGACATTTTTTCCCTCCTGTTTCGGGAGTTGGGGGAAGTTGAAAAAGCAGAAGGTGGATCGGAACTGGGCCAATTGGCTGCCAGGGTTTTTTGTATATGCTGGAGTGATAGCGTGTGCTCAGCCTTGGCAGGCGGCAGCGCTCATCCAGTATATGGATATTATTTACCAAAGGTATACAATGTTTAGTGGCCCGGCCTGGATTCAGTATGACAAGGAATTCAGGATGAGGGCTGCTTTGTACGCTTCCCTCCAGTGGGACTGGATCCATCAACAACTGTGGCTGCAGGTGATGTCACCGGCAAGGCCTAATTTGGGTGACCGCTCTGATAGTGGTCATTTGGTTGCTAAGGCATCCACTTCTCTCTCTGCTTCGTCATCATCTTCCCGCAGTTCAACGGGGCAGGCAGTTCAACCCCGCTTGCTTTGTTGGGAGTTTGGTTCATAGGGAGTGTGCAATCGGAAAGCTTGCCAGTTCAAGCACGAATGCCCCATGTGTGGAGGTCCGCACTCCTTTAGCAGCTGCCCCAGAGTTCGGCCACGTAAGGGCCAAAAGAGACAGGGTGGGAGTGGGAGTGCTTCCCAAACTGGAAAAGGGGCCCAGTCCGATAAAGGTGGGACCTCTTGAGCGGTGGCTGCGTAGTTACCCACAGACGGCAGATAGGTTATATTTGTTAAATGGTTTCACGTTCAGTTTTAGAATTCCTTTTCAGGGTGCTCGGGTCCCAACCCGGTCTCGGAACCTTAGTTCAGTTAAGGGTTTAGAGCATGTGGTAGAGGATAAGATCGCCAAGGAGCTAGCTGAAGGCAGGATTTTGGACCCCTTTCTTACTCCTCCGGTGGTTAACCTTAGAGTTTCCCTTTTGGGGGTAGTACCAAAGAAAGCGCCTGGTGAATTTCATTTGATTCACCACCTTTCCTATCCTAAGGATTCTTCTGTTATGACGGGATTCCTGGGCAATTATGCTCAATTAGATATACTAGCTTTGATCAGGCCGTGGGCGTCGTTCAACACTGTGGGCAGGGGGCAGAGTTGGCTAAATGCGATATTAAATCTGCTTTTTGCCTTCTCCCTGTCCATCCGGATGATTTTGAGCTCTTCGGTTTTTCTTTTGCATGGCATTTTACACGGACAGGGCTTTGCCTATGGGCTGCTCTGTATCATGTGCAGCTTTTGAGTGTTTCAGCACGTTCTTGGAATGGGCTGTGCACGAAAAAGTGGGTTTGCAGGATGTTGTCCATTATTTGGATGACTACCTTTTTGTGGGTCCTGCAGGGACTGGGCATTGCGCTCGGTTGCTGTCTGGCTTTATTGAGCTGGCTGCAGCGTTGGGGGTGCCGTTGGCTAAAGAAAAAACGGAGGGCCCGGCTCAAAGCCTTATCTTTTGGCGGATAGAGTTGGACACCTTCGCGCAATCGTCCAGAATACCTTTTCAGAAGGTGGAGGATTTAAGGAATAGGATTAGTACTTTCCTCCTCAAGAAAAAGGTTACACTGCCTGAGCTCCAGCAATTGATCAGGCATCTTAACTTTGCTTGCAAAGTGGTTGCCCCGGGTCGGGTTTTTCTTCGCAGGTTCTGTGATGCTATGGCAGGCCTGCGCTTGCCTCAGCATAGGACTAGAGTTACCAGCAGCATGCGGAAGATCTGAGGGTATGGCAGGAATTTTTGGTATCCTTTAATGGATTTCATTCTGGAGAGAGGACATGAGGCTTGAAGCGGAGCTTCAGGTTATGTCTGATGCTGCTGGGTCTTTAGGTTTTGCTGCAAAAGATGCTGGAGGGATGGTCCAGGGAGATGGGGCCTGGCTCCGACGCCAGGAAACCCATATCACCTTTGATTCTTAGGGGTTTGAAGGGGGTTTGGAGTATGGTTTGTGCATTTCATTTTGAGTCTGTTTTGTTTCATGCGGCCTCTTTGGTGGTCTTTTTTGATGCACTTAGGGTCAGTGAGTTAGTGGCAAGCTCCAGAAACGATGCTTCTGACAGGGCTTTGTCGCTTTGGGATTTAAGGTTGATGGCCGGAAAGGCGGCTGTTGCTGTGCAGTGGTCTAAGACTGATCAGCACAGCAAGGGGACCGTGTTGGAGCTGGGCACGTGCTCTGAGGTTGAGCTTTGCCCAGCTTCCGTGTTGGCTGATTATTTGGCAGTGTGGGGAAACCGCGAGGGGGTTTTGTTTTGTCATCTGGGTGGCAGCCTTCTGACTAAGCATCAGTTTTGGGCGGTGACTTCTAGGGCATTAGCTCAGTTGGGGTCGTCTGGAGTGCGGTTTGGTACCTACTCCTTTAGAATTGGGGCGGCCTCTTCGGCCGCTGCTTTGGGCTATTCCTCCATTCAGCGCCTGGGTCGCTGGTGGTCGCTGGCGTACAAATCTTATGTTCGCCCTTTGCTCCATTCTTAGTTTGGTTTACTGAAAGCTGGGAAGTTATGTTATGTGTTTGTCTGTTTTTTTTTCTTTTTAGATGCTGTTATTCCTGGCCAGAGGAGCAGAGTTCTCATCTGTGGACACAGCTATATGTTTTGGGTCGTACATCAGGCTCGGAGAACTTCGGTCGACTCTCATCTGGTACTCAGCCAATATATTACTGTTGAATGGCAGGGGCGCCGGGGTCTGCAGTGGCCTGACCTGCTGTCATTGTTGTTTCATGGGAATGTGGGCCCTCCTCCTCAGGTTTTAATCATTCACTTGGGCTGATGAAAGGCAAGGCTTTGGTCCTGCAGGCGCAAGATAATTTTAGGCACATCAGGGAGAAATGGTCGGGGACCATTATAATTTGGTCGGCCATGATTCCCTGCCTAGTTTGGCATGGTGCTTGGGATCCAGCAGGAATAGAGGGCTCATTACAGAGCGAATAAGGAGATTTGTAAGGCTTTGGATTGGGCCACTATTTGCCTCGTCCGGATATTTCTACAATATCCCAACCTCTACAGAGGGGATGGGGTGCATCTCTCGGAAAAGGGTAATATGCTTTTCTTGAGGGATATTTGGCAAGGGCTGTGGTTGGCTTTAGACCTTCCGGTGGGTGCTAAGCCCTAAGTAGAGACTTGGCCTTAGTTGTGGCAGGTTTTACTGGGTTTTTGGTGCTATGCAGCTAGGGGAAGACCGGAAAGCCTCCCCCTTTTGGGGAGTTAGGGGTCTTGCAGGATCTACCTTTGGGTGTTCATAACCCAGGGTGGGTGAATGCAGACCATCCTGGAGGCTCAACCAGAAGGTGCCTTCCATTGAGACGTGCGTCTGATGGTTGGGCCCTCTGAGGTGTGCCTCCCTGCTGGGCCGGCCTGGCAGGAGCTGTCACATACCCGGCTCCCCAGCCGGATCTCTCGCCCGTTAATGGCAAGGGAGCGGTCTGTTGAAACCCCTGGCCCTGACCAGACCACAGTTTTAGTTGCCCTTGCCATCTTGTTTAATTATATAATAAAGTGGCCCTTAGTTTTACCAATATCTTGTGTCTGACTCTTCATTCTGACATGGGGGGCAATTCCACTTACTCTTCCCTGCAGTCTGAAATGGCACAGCCTATCACTACCAATTCAGAACTCTACCATCATTTTGCTGCATTTATGGACCAGGCCTTAGATCAGCAACACCAACATAGTGGTAATCTCTTCACAAAATCTGTCAATCATAAAAATCCATTGAAACCTGGGACCCCTTAAAATAGCATTGGAAGGATAAAATGAAGTTTCATTCTTGGCCCACATTCCTTTCATTTTACCTTTTTTTATAAGGGACCATGTTGAGAAAATGGTTAAAGGGTATTTATATTTTTATATTTTGTAGGGACAGACTTGTTAAAAACACAGAGGTTAACATAGAATGTATATAAAGTTGAAAAGAATATGAGCTGTTCAACTTGTATAGAAATTCAATTTTTTCCTCGGCTTTGAGCTACTGGACTAATGTTTGACTAATGGTTTGATCTATGTACACGTTCAGATTGTCCAACCAACCTTGCAATAATTTTTTGGTAATTGGGAGCAGCCTGTCATTACATCTATGGCTGATGGTATCTGTGGAAGAATCACTGTCAGCTAGCTAATTATCTATTTGCTGTCATAATACTGTCAGGTGTGCAAACAACTACAATCACATCATCTAGATTATCCCTTACAAAAATATGCACAATGAAGTGGCATCTATCATTAAATACCTATTCTGTAAAATATCTTTAACGGGCTGTTTGTTACAAGATTTTGAACAGAAAATACTAAAGGCCATACCATCAATTTTACAAAGTTTCATAGATGTGTTGTATTTCTGGGTTTATTTACTGTGGCTTTAGAAATGGCAAAAATAATACATAATATAAATGTCACCTATAAGGGATGTTTCCATCCCAAGTCCTTTCTATAGCATATCCCTGCCTAGTCTATCAGGATCCTCCCCTTAATGCTTGCCATGGACATTGTTGCTTAATAGCAACAACTGTTGATGGGATTGGTAGGAGTATCTGCCAACTACAAAAGCTGCTGTTGCTGAACAACCACACAACAAGGAGTGGTAGCTAACCAATCCCAGCTGTTGTCTCCCTTCTGATTCTCAAGCTGCCACCACTGGCTGGGAATCCATCAGCACAGCACAGCAATTTTGTAAGCATAGCCTTACTCTTTAGAACAGGCAGCAGCCAGCCAAAGAAACAGGAGTGGGATAGAACAAAATAGGAGTCGATTGCACCTTTAAGAGCCAGTTTGGTGTAGTGGTTAAGTGTGAGGACTCTTATCTGGGAGAACCGGGTTTGATTCCCCACTCCTCCACTTGCACCTGCTAGCATGACCTTGGGTCAGTCATAGCTCTGGCAGAGGTTGTCCTTGAAAGGGCAGCTGCTGTGAGAGCCCTCTCTAGTCCCACCCACCTCACAGGGTGTCTGTTGTGGGGGAGGAAGGTAAAGGAGATTGTGAGCCGCTCTGAGACTCTTCGGAGTGGAGGGTGGGATATAAATCCAATATCTTCTTCTTCTTCTTCTAAGACCAACTTAGTTTTATTCAGAACGTAAGCTTTTGTGTGCGTCTGAAGAAGTGTGCATGCACACGAAAGCTTACATTCTGAATAAAACTACGTTGGTCTTAAAGGTGCAATTGACTCCTATTTTGTTCTACTACTTCAACACGACTGCCTACTTGGATAGGAGTGTGATAGGTATTACAGCATCACAAGGAGGTAGCAAGGAAGGAAGGAGCGAAGGAAGGGTCACCTGCTCCCCAGATTTTGTGAGGATTGAATTTGTGAGGTCCAAGTTATGGCCCTGCAAAGAAGGTAAAGTGCTTTCTGAGAAAATGACAGGAGCAGGTTCAGAAGTGTATAGAACAGGCCCGTAGTCAGGATTTTTCAATTGGCGGGGGGGGGGGGGCAGCCAGGATTTTCATTTAGGGGGGCACATTTTAGTTTAAATATATTATACATAAATTAATGAATAAATAATACAGACAAGTCATTTATCACTCAAAAGATGTTTAAAGTTTATTTTTAAAAATGCTAACCATTACCTACACAATGAATACTACTATTAATATTTCTAGTGTATCAGACTAAATGTTCGGTCTGCATTATGTTCCTCCAGCTGGCTGGCAACTGACACTGTAGATCCTCTCCCCTTTTTCACACTGACTTCTGGCCTTCAAAGCTTATAGATAAGGATGCATTTCTTTAGCATGTGTTTATTGCACCATAGACAACTTTATTGTCTTTGCAAAGCAGCATCAAACACACGCAAAACATTCTAGCAAAGTGTGGGGACTGAAAGGGGGACATCATGGTTTCAAAGAGATTTGATTGGTAGGGCCAATAACCCTCAGGCCCACCCCCTTGCTACGGGCCTGGCATGGAATGGATCCTGTACAAGCTAGAGACATCAAAGTTGCAGGGAACTTCCCTGATGCTCCTCTATATGGCCTCCAAATTCCACCCTACCTGTTGCCTTGAAGTTTGGTAATCATTTAGACTGTGCAAAGATTGTCTGTCTGAAAATGTATCCATTCATGAATTGCCACAAACCATCACAAACACATAGAAAGTTCATGCATGTTGACCAGACACGAATTTTAGTTCATAAACCACAAACCAGTCAAAATTCATCATGAACTTTAGTTTGTAAACTGGTTCACGCCCATCCCTAATAATTACAAACTCAGCTCGGCTGAGTTTGACTCACCATCACTACAATTTGTCAATGGAGGAACTAGAGACAATCTCCCCAACCAATCCCCATAACATAGGAATAAGAACTACTGATCCACTTTACACGTTTTCAGTCAGAAGCAGTTCCTACATGTACAATCATGTGTTGCGCTTTTAAATTCATGTGACTGTGTTCTAATTATCTGTAGTCATCAGATAATACAAGGACAACATTCCAAACAGCAGTGCCAACTAAGATTGCATCTGACACATCCTTACTTGGGAGGTCAGCCCTATCAAATACCCTCAGATTTGCAGTGGGGGAAGAGGATACACTCCCCTTGTTCAGGCCTTTCTCTCTTCACCCAACAGCATCATCTGGGCTGCATAAGAGGAAATAGACACCAAGGCCCTGTTCACACAGCATGTTGAGTCCGTGTTAAACTGACCCGGTTCTGTTCCGAATATCTTTGTTCCGGATATCAGACTGCCATACTGCAATTCAAATCACTCCACTGTGAAACTGTCTTCTGCCATCCACATGACGACACCATGCAGTTCTCTTTTTTTCCATTATGTGCATGTGCGCATTCTATGTATGCGCACATATGTACATATGAACATAGGTTAAAACATTATGTGGTTTTGCGATTATGCGCATATTGCTAAATAGTAAAAAAACAAATGGCAACCATAACCAGATGTCTGAAACTCGTTTTGTTCTGGGACAGCCTTCAGACATCCGGAAGTTGGTTAATATCACAGCAGAACTATCCAGATGGAGAAAACTACAAGGTGAAACCGAAGAACTAAAAAAACACCGCAAAGGAGCAGGTAACAAAATAATCCGGTTCTGAGAAGGATTGGGAGGGTTACCACGAATTCATACCAGGAGGCAGATGTTGCTGTCTGATAGCCACTTTAAATCCAGAAGGAAACAACAGAAACATCTGATTATACTGTGCGTCTGAACAGGGCCCAAGAAAGCACAAAGCACACCCTCTACTCTTTTCTCTCTTGAGTACAGCCCAGGTCTTGCCACTGGGCAAGGAGAGAAGGAGCTGGATGAGAACAACATGTCATCTTCTGCCACCATAGAACCAGCTGCTCATTCTTCCAGCTGTAGAAGTCCACTTGGATTGAACCTGTAGTGGGGAAAATGGAGGTCTGGATTCTCTCTCTACTGTTGGCATGATACAAATAGCTCCTCCAACAGAAAAAAAAGGTACCAGTCACTTATCCTTCCCATTCCAGAAGCACACGCCATCCATTCGCTCCTCAAGGTAAAATTTACCTTAAAGGATTATATTTCACTCACAAAGTAGCTTTCACAACACCCTCTTCAAATTTATTACACTGAGACAATTGACACCCATCAGGAATTTTGGTATGGCATTTTGTACCATATGAAGTTTCACACCAGTCTTCAAAGGACAGTTTATGTAGAAGCATGGATAATTATTAGGTTCTCCCTGTTTAGGAAAGGCAGCAGCTCGCACACCAACCAAAGCAGAGCAAAGACACTTAGGGAATGGGTACATATGGGAAGCTTGGAGTGGCAGCTTCCCATCACAGGAGAAAACTGGCATAGTGGAAGCACCCCAGGGGTGGTCAGACAGCATGCAGCTTGCTGCTGGAACAGGGAAAGGCTGGATGCACCCTTGAGGACCAGTCACACCGCTCAAGCACACTTCCCTAGTGCTCCCCAGTCATTTAGATGGCCAGGAAAGGTGCCTCGGAAATGCTTCAGTGAATTGCTACCGCTTACTACCTGATAGCTTTTTGAAGCAGCAGAGCGATGATGGAGGATGAGGTAAGGCAAAGAGCAAGGCAGGACCCAAATGTGGGTGTTTGAATGCACCATTTAAATCTGGACATGGGCCATTCCCCATGTCAGCTCACTGGCCATTTTAATTCAGCCAAGATGATCTAAGATTCCAACTGCAGATACAGAAATAGCTATGAAACTGCTCCTTCAGTGGCAGTGAAGTACCAATAGCTAGAACTATAAGCCACTCCCACTGTCTAGCATTATAAAGTTGTATGGATGTACTATAAAAACATTTTCTCTACAATAGGCATCAGACATTCACAAGGGTTAAAGATTTTAAAAAACTAGCAACCTCTTAATGTTTTCCTCTTATTCAGTGGCTTCTCTGTTCTTGTAAATAGTATTCACGTCTGACAAAAGACTGCCCTGCACTTCATTAAATACATACAACACCTTGAGTTGAATATTAAATTGTGGTTTAAACTGTCAGTTCCTCTAAGTAATGGCTGCTGAAAAGCTGATGAAGAGTTCCAAACCTCCCTTGTGGCTCACTGCCAAAGTAATTTGTCCCCATTCTGATTAATTTCAGCAAGGAGTTCAAGGTTGGCCATGAAGGGAGGTCTGCAAGCCTCCAGTAGATTCATTATTCACACCTGCTTTACGTGAGCCTTTAGCTTTCTGACCACTTCAGTAACTATGGTGAATTGTTACACCTTAGGAGACTTGATTTCAAATTCAGCCTAGAAAAGAGTAAGACTCCGGTAGCATCTTAAAGACTAACAAAATTTGTGGTAGGTTTTAGATGCCAAATGACATTAGCAGGGAAATGAAAATGCAAGGTGTGATTGGATTAGGTGTGATATGCAGAGCAGTAACAGGGGTAGAGAAATCAACATTGGTAATGAGACAGAAAACCTAGGTCTCTCAATTCAATTCAGGTGGATGCATCATTTTGAACTTCACAGCATCTGAAATTGTTCCACTTTCCAATATAACAGATGGACTCACATTCTAGCTGTATCTGAAGAAGTGAGCAGTGACTCATGAAAGCTCATACTTTTACCACAAATTGTGTTAGTCCTTAAGGTGCTACTGCACTCTTATTCTTCTTCTAATACAGACAAACACAGCTACCCATCTTGATCTAAATTCAGCCTTGACAGTTGATACTAAAAATGCAAGCACTGCACTCAGAAGTTTTGTAACTCAGGAACCACTATTAGATCAGTTAATAAGTCTTCAGGGAAGAAAGCTCCATTAAAAATCTAACATTATAACCCATTCACTTTGACTGATTGTCTCTATTAAAGCTGAATCGAATGTGACATTTAAAACATTATTTTGACTTTTGTCTTTCTGCCCTGTAAATGTGAATAATTGTAGTACAATTTAGCAAACACCATTTTGCATTAGATAGTTTTAGTTTTGCCTGAACACTACAAAATAAAAAGTGATGGGAAAGCTGAAGGATTTTTAATAGAAAAAATATTACATTTAATATTTTCAGAACATGCTTGGTTGCATCCATCTACTAAAGGCAAAATTAACACAGATTCTGAATGTATGGTAGAAAATTCAAATGTATCTCTTTTGTAACACAATACATGCAGACTGGTTCATTTAAATATGACTGCCACCCAGTACAAATACAATTAGACTTGTCTGTTTTAGAAATAAAATAGAATCCATCATACATTTATGTAACATGGAATGACTCAGCTTCTACCCCTTCCTTTCTTTGGTTTTTAGTATATAGAACCACAGGTTCTAGACAACAATGCTCATATCTATAAAGTATATGAAAAAGAATTGAATGTAAAATATAATCTAAAGCAGGGGTGTCAAGCATCCGGCCCAACCACAGCTTCAATCAAGCCTGCAGGGCTCTCTTCTTCCCCCTCCCCCCTCCTGTTCTCACCCTTTGAAGCTTCGAGGCTGCCGACATTCTTAGCTCCTTCTTCCTTCTCTTTACAGAGGCTAAAGCAGAAAGCAAAGCTGCAAAGAAAATGTGGAGTGGATTTTCCATTTAGGCCTCAGGGCACAGCAGACCTGAATGGAAAATCCACTCCACGTTTTCCTTGCAACTACGTTGATGTGTTTCTATAGAGTTGAGCTCAGTTTAACTTCCCAGCATTCCTATAGCTAGCTGAAGCTTTGTGGAGTTGTGTCCTTGCAAATCAAGCGTTGATGCTTTGAGCCAGCTTTGTCTCTGCTCAATGGACATGAGAACTAGTGCGTAGTAAGTACTCTCTTGGGGACCCACAGCCAAAGGGGGATATTACACTGGAGAGCTATTGCTAATCTGAGTAGACCGGGGGGGGGGAGGGCTTGCAATGCCCTGCCATTTCATGTTTTCCCAGGCTGAGAGCATTTTATATTTTTAGTTTCTGCTGTGATCCTTGTGTTTTTTGATGTTTTATTTTTAAAATTGCATTGCAAAATCCCACTATTCCTCCATGTTTCCATTTTAAACAAAATATTACAATAGTTTTAAGCATGTTTGTATTTTAAGTTAACAATAATATCTTTAATTGTGTTTGCCTGTGTCCTTAATAAAGTCTATATCTCCATTTTAGGACACACATGGTTCAGCTTCACAAAATCCCATTTATGACAGATCCAGCCCTCCTAACAAATGAATCGGACACCCCTGATCTGAAGTATAATGTTCATTTTGAGTGCATTTATTTTGTCAAAAGAGAAGCCATCAGAGGAAAATTACCGGTAAACTTTCATTTCACTGCACTGACCCCCCCCTTCCTCAGCCACCCCCCCTTCCTCCCATTGATGGGAAGAAGAAAGAGGAGGAGGAGATTGGATTTATACCTCACCCTTCACTTGGAGTCTCAGAGGAGCTTACAATCTCTTTTCCTTTCCCCTCCCCACAACAGACACCCTGTGAGGTAGGTGAAACTGAGAGAGTTCTCCAAGAACTGCTCTTGGGAGGAACAGCTCTGAAAGCAGGGTTTGTATCAATGCATTTTTATCCTTCTCTTCCTCCAAGGAGTTTATGGCGGTGTATTCCTCTAAATTTTATTCCTATAACAACTCTGTGAGGTAGGTCAGGCTAATAGAGCATTACAGTGACCTTCACAGCAGAGCACACACTGTAACCCAGAGTTCCCAGATCCTACTGCAACCACCATTCTACACTACTTTTGTAAAAAAAAAAAATATGAAATTAACATACTTAACAGCCAACAACAGCAACAGCTAATTTTGAAGTTGGTGAAAATCAGCAAAAATGTAGGGAAGTTTGCAATTTTATTGTTCAGGATGCAGGGAAAAAAAACTCATTAACTTTTGTTTGTTTGTTTAAAAGATGCTCTTTAATGGGGAAGGCATTTATATTACTTTCACTTTATTATCAGTTCAACAGATAGACTGCCAGATATCACTAATTTTAAGAGAGGTCAGAGACAATGAATACCAGGCTAGTTTTTAATGTATGGTATTCCCTCATTTTTTTCTAATACTTTCACTTTGCAATATGAATCAGTAAGATGATTCTCAGAGGTCATGCCAAGAAAAAGAAAAGGCACTGATTTGAAAATGACAACAATAGGCAAGCTTATATTAATACTGTTTAATATATCTAGTGGAATTATTTTGCTCATACAAAATAATTAGCTTTCAGTTTCCACTGATACATGAGAAGAAGCTGTTAACAATTTTTCCTCCTACTTTTTTACATTTTAAAATCAAGAACAAACTGAGTTCCTACCATAAACAAATTTTATTGTAGGGTTTCATTTTCATCCTTCTATACAATTATTCACCAGTTCTGCTTGTATTAGCAGGAGACAATGGAAATGAAAACAAAACCATTTTTATTGGAATTCCCTTTCTCATGTCTTCCCCCAGAACTTTCATAAATTGTCTTGTTTTGCATACCATCAGCCTCAGTAGTATCAGCAGCACCGATTTTAGCAGACATAGTCTAATTTCCAGTGAAACTAGCTTTAAGACAAATCCAAATGGACTCCTAAATGAACTACTCAATTCTTCTTCCATAGAGCCCACAAAGAATTATGCTGGTACTGTTTCCATAACTAGGAGGGGCCCTTCCAGGGATAGAAGGGTTCTAGATAAAGTAACCAGAGGCTTCATAATATGCACTAACATATCCAAAAGACAAGCTTCTGATTACCAGCAACAGACAAATAGAAAAAGAGGAAGCTGAAGTATAGAAAGGAATGAGCATGCTTTCCATAGTTTTTCTGATCCCAAAGAAATGCAAGATCCAATACTAGGTGCTCTGAGTCTCCAGTAATTAATTGTTCAAAAGTTTTTTTCTCTCTTAATTAGCCCCCTTCTTTGGCTATTTGTTCTTTGAATTTAGATATAATTTGCAAATACAACCACCACAGAATATTTTTATTTCATCTTGACTTTCTTGCCAAGATTTTATTTTCCCTTGTTTATTCATCATATATTCATAATTTGTAAAATGATTTGTATTTATAATTTGTAAAAGTTAAATGATCTCTCAGTCCCAATATTATTGTATGATGATACAACTATACTTTCCTACACAAGAGTCAGCCTGCAGTGCTACCTGAAAGGTTTTAACAACTACTGCCAGTTTAACACACTTGCTATAAACTATTCCAAATCTAAGGTTGTGGTCTTTTCTAAAAGTTGGCGACCACAAAAATGGTATATAGGCAAGCAGGAAATTGAGCAATCCAAATGCTTTAAATATTTGGGCATAACCTTTAATTACAATCTCAAATGAGCAGTTCACCATGACAGAATAAATATAGCTAGTTGTTCATCTCAAATAGTTTTATTATAAAAAAGGTAACTAACGTTTGGCTGCTGCAATCAGAGTTTTTAATGCTAAAACACTATCACAAATTTTGTATGGTATCCCTCTGTGGATTAATGCTCTGAACCAAAAAAATAGAAAATATCCAGGCTGCATTTCTGCGACAACTTTTAGGAATCTCCAACTGTGTTCCTTATTTTGTAATCTGTTCAGAAACAGGCCAATCTCTGATTGAAACAAAAGCTTGGACTCTAACTTTTAAATATTGGTTACGGATATTATATAGGGCTGAACCAGCTAGCTTGCTCAACTACCTAAAAAGAGACCCTTATAATGTTGCTTGGCAAGATGGAATCATGTCGAAGCTCAAACACAAGGGAATTGCGATTGACGATCTATTTTTATCTGATGAATCTTATAATTTTAGATTTATCAAACAGAGAATCTTAGATCTACAATCTCATAAACTGTGTCCTGTCCAATTTTATACTTGCTCTCCTGCCTCACTTGGACTTGATCAGATGGCCAGGAAAATGGCCAAATATTTATCTGAACTAGATAATCCGCAACATCAGAGAGCTTTTATGCTGGCTAGGATGAATGCATTTCCCTCCAATGTTCTCTATGGGAGATTTCTTCAAGTCCCCTTTAGCGAGAGATGTTGTCTATGTGTGTCAAGCTTGCCGGATTCCATCCAGCATACAGTCGACCTGCCAACTGTATACTAATCTCCGGAAGGTTGTGTTAGTCTTTCCTTACTGTCCTACATTCAAGAAAATAGGATTGATTGCCGTTTCCTATTAAATGACAACATAATCGATATCACAAAAGCTGCTGCCAAATTCTTGGCTGAAATTGTTAAAAATTATTCTAAGCAGGTTTTATTGTGATCTTAATCTTAGTTTAGCCTTTTATGCTTTGAAAAGACATATCTGATAGTTGTTTGGTTGACAAGTCCCTGTATATCTCTTTTCGTTATGCCAATAAAGGTGTGATTGGATTGAATTTGTATAATCAATTTTTGCTTCTTATAATGATATTACAATAAAGATATGTTGGGGATATTAATGGTGAAGTGGATTTATTTTATTTCTACAGTGAAACCATATTCTTAGTAGTCCATTCCTCAGATTGTCAGTGCCATCTTTGAATAGTTATTAAGTGTGAATTTCTTCTTTAGTATCAGTTGTTTCCAGTTTAATGTTCCATTTGGATTTATAATTCAATCTGACAAACGGACTTGTGCGGCTGTTTGGCAATACAATTTGATGTTTGGTACAGCTAAATCTCCTTTTTCCCCCCTTCCCGAAATATTTTAAATCCTATTCTTGTCTTCTTCCTGCTCCATACAAAGTTACTTATCTTTTCTTACCATTAAAATATTTTCATCTATATAGATTGGAAATATCTGAACCCAAAAAGTCAACTTTGGAAATGTGTTAATATTAACAGCAGAAATTCTTTCTAACCACTAAATGTTCATTCTTTCCCATCTTTGTAAATCTTCCGTAATGTTCACCCAAATTTTTTTATAATTATCATCATATAAATCTTCATTTCATCCTGTTACATATATAGGCAATTATCTTATTGGGGTTTTTTAAATTAAAAGTTCATTGTTATTTTTTCTGTTTATTAAAAGCATATTATGTTATTTTCTGTACATTCTGTTATTTAATAAATATAGCAGAAAAAAGGTTTCATTGGTGGTGGGAAGGAAAGCCAGACAAAAATATCAGAGGATGCCAGGAGGAGGGGAAAAGGGAAAAATAAGAAGGATGATACAGAAGAAAGTGATATTTTCAAGTTATTGTGGGTTCCTCACAGTGCAACTGGATGCAGCCCAGCAGTCGTAACTGTACAACTCAGGCAGAGGTTTTCTAAGGAGAGACTACCAGGGAAATGAAGAAGAGAAAACTGAAGACCTAGACCAGGAAGGTAGGTTGACTATTGCGTGGGAAGGAGAGAAGGAAACAGGAAACAGGGAGGCTATGGGGGCTTTAAGAGAAGGGGAAGAGGCAATAAGCTCTCCCACTTGTCTAATATATAAAAGGATCAAAAAGCAATCATATCATTATATGTTTTAAACCTCTATCTAAAATTGCTAGTTTTGCATACTGAAAGTTAGTTTGCCTACAAGAGGCTGGAATAAGCAATTCACATCCCAATGTGCATCATGTAAATCCTACCACATGTGCCTACATATGCAAGCACTTTTAGAACAATATTTTCCATTCTACACTTTAAGAATTTAATCAGAACTACCAATATGCTGTGTAAGTGCTTTATAATTCAGATAATCAACACAAAAAAAAGTTCAGAAAGCTCTTTTTTGTTTGTTTGTTTGTTTGTTTGATGAGCACAGCCTTTTGCCTTCCTTGACCTTAAATGGGGCTGGTGGGGGAGGGGGAATGATCAGGTTCCGATTCAGGTTCAAAGTAACCATGAAATTTTAGATTGAGGTCCAGTTCTGATTCATAGAGGGGAACATATCTTAACTGGTTTCGGCAAGGGAAGAGGTTCAGTTGGATTCCCTGATATAATCCAGTCTCAATGGTTCTTCAACTGAAACAATCTCATGATCTGCCTAACTGACAGAATCAGCAATGCCTTCAGGTGGCAATCTAGCCTCTACTTAAAAACCTTCAAAGAATGAGAGCCCATCACCTTGTGGGGAAGCCTGTTCCACTGAGGAACCACCTTAACTGTCAGGAGGATCTTCCTAATGTTTAGTCAAAAACTCTGCTGATTTAATTTCAACATATTAGTTTTGGTTTGACCTTCTGGGGCAACAGAAAACAACTCCGCATCATCCTCTATATGACAGCCTTTCAAGTACTTGAAGATGGTGATCATACAACTTCTTAATAATCTCCTCTCCAGGCTAAACATACCCACCTTCTTCAACCTTTCCACACAGGACTAGGTCTCCAGACCCCTCACCATCTTTATTGCCCTCCTCTGGACAATTTCCAGCTTGTCTATATCCTTCTCAAATTGCTTTTTACCATCCAGGAATAAATCTGGATAGTAGGATATGAATTTCCAAATAAAAGGCTGATATGCAGTCTGTAAAAGACTACACATATAAGCCAAAGACATTTCATCACTCTGCACCTGTCAATAAAGAGGAGTAGAGATCTTTTAAGATCTCTAACTATGAGGCTCTTGCAAGCTGCTAGCAGAGGCATCAAGAGTGTGGCATGTTGGAACTGGACACATGTGACTATGAGGTAACTAACACTGGCAAGGAACCAAATGGTGGGATCCTGCAGGGAGAAGTAGACAGATCTCAGTATCAAGGAATCAGTTAGAATTTTCACTGGCGAGACTGATGCTCATGGGCAGAGGAGACTGAGGGCAGTTCACCAGTACCAATGAAGATTTGGAAGAGCTATGATGACCAGAGTTTTGACAGTGGTGCTTCTAAGCCTGACAATGGCTGATGCTGGCCAACTCCTCAAAAATTCAGGTTAGTCCATTGCTAGATGCTTTTGGAGACTTCAATGGTCAAATCTGGAAAGCAGTTCAATCTCAACCTCAAACTCCAGACGAATTTCATCGTTCTCAAAGTTGGCAGCATGGAGACATAGGGAAGAAGTGGGAGGAAAATGCAAAGTCAACTGTGATTCGGAATCCTATGGGCTGTAAGGCAGGGGTAATGGAAGAAAAACAAGCTTTTCTATCAGCCTTATCTTAATGGTTGGACTTCAGTTTCTGCATCAGAAGCACAACAGCCCTTTCCTGGGAATGACAATCTAAGGGAGTGGAATGGTGCTTTTCAGAGTAGTCATTGGTTGGCACTAAAGCCCTGAAAAAGCTGCCTTGAGGCTAGACATCCTATTATCTATAGCTTTTGGGGTAAACTGCTTTCAGATGGAACACACAGATACATTATTTCCTAAGGCACAGAAAGCACTTGGAATTGTCATCATTTTGCATCATTTTTGTGCCAGTCAAAAACATTTTTAAAATACCATCATAGCATATGAGCAGCAAATGACTACAGCAGGCACATACCAAAGTAAATAAGGAAAAATTAGCCTATCATTTTTAAAAATCTCTGCCCTTAGAAATAATATATTGAAGATAAAAAGCTGTAAGATCCTCTTTCTACGGTGGCAGAATGAGTACTGAGGAAACTCAATTCTCACCCCTCCTCTGTATGTGACCGTTCTGATGGGAAAATCCATTGAGAGGGGAAGCTATGGAAATTTTTTCCAAGGCAGGCTTGCACAGAACACAGATGTGTAACCGCACAGAGATCATGAAGATGAACTTGTATTATAAGGCCAGGAATACAAACTTTGATGACATTTCAGACACTTGTAAAGTAGATTGTGCTGGTGAAGTGATAGCTTGGTGCCTGTGTTATGTTATGATGGTGGAACCCTACCCAAATATGACAGTGCCATTTCAAAGGACAAATACAGGCCAAGTATGGAATACTGCAGAACAACACTAAAATCAAATTCTCAACACTGGCATAATTTTACAATTGTCAAAGAGATGGATTAAGTGAAAACTTTCCCACTGAATTCAAAGGGGAGACCAAGGTGCTGTTTGAGCACCTCTACACACTTTTTGCCTCTCAAATGCCACAATGTGGGGATGGAACTGAGACTAACTACAACTAATCATGGCCAGCACACCAGCAGCAATGTAAGTCCCAATCAGGAACTCTAAGTACCAAGCAAGTTACAGTTATAAAAACAATTATCTTTGAACACAGATGGTCATAAGCAACTAAAAGAATACAAAAGATTTTTATACTGCCAGGGTCAATAGCGCATTGTAGAGCCACGGATGCTTTGTGGATATTGCAAATGTGTAGATATTCCACTCATTCTTGAGAATTCAGGGCAAAGAAATAAAGAAAGACCTGCTTTCATGGGTCTAGAGATAATTTTATGAATGTGTGAAACCCTCTGGAATGAATAGCTTCCACTGGTTACAAATTTGACAACTGGAGCCTCCCTTGATGTTATGATGTAAGCATGGTTATTAGAATAATTTCATAATTATGGGACATCTTGACAATACATGTTGTTGATCCACGCAAAATATAAGCAGGTTTATACTCCAGCCTTCTCTTTACTGCAGTGTTGTCAGATGCCTTTCAGGAGCAAAATTAAATCCCACCACTGTCCCAGGACATGTCACTGACTTCTGCCTTGATCTGACACTGTAGCATCCTGCTGTTTTATCTCTCAAGCATGCTGCTGGGGAGAAAACAAATCCCTCAGGGCTACTATGGAAGCATTATTATTCTCACAAGCCCATGACCTTCTTCAGCAGATTGGAACATTATCTACCTTTTCTGGCATTAATGTGCTGTTTGGTACAGAAGGAAAAATTAAATTCTATATGTCCTTTCAGTGACAGCAATTTCTAATTTATTCAGTCTTCAGAAGAGAAAGCACATACAGAATTATAATCAACACCTCCCCACTACACTCTGATTTTTCAATGAGAATTCTTTCATATTATGATTCCCTCTAAGACTAGCTTTGATTTGATGCAAAGAAAATGAAGTTGAGGACAAGCAACTTCCAAAAACTAAAAATAATACAATAAAGTAAGGAAGTCTGGGGAAACGGCAAGAAGGATGGTGAAAGCAATAAAAGAAAAGCCCTAGAATTTTACTCAATGCTTAGTTCTTTGCATGATAGTTAAGTAAAGCTGGCATATTACAACCTTCTTCCTGATCATTAATAGCTGTGACCAGGCAGTTATTCCTGGTCACAGAGTTTGAACTGTTTGCAATCATATACACAAAATATGTGACTGGCCTATCATGTTGAAAGATTCTTCTCATATTTTAAAAGACTTCTTGTGTTTTCCTGTAATTTAAGCATTCCACTCAGAAAAAAGGAAAATAAGGTTCCAACTTGGTTTAGAATGGTCACTGCTGATGAGGGTGTTGTGCAAACTTAGAATAAATAATGAGGATAGAAAATGGAGATGCAGTTAAAACACATGGAAATAGTCCCAGCAAAACATCTGTGCAATCTTTTTGCCTGGCCAACTAAACGGACATTCTCCCTCCTGACTAAGCTGAAAACATACTTTGTGTAAGTTCCTCCCCCACCCATCCAAAATACCTGTAATTGCATTGTGCTAGCCCCTACATATTGTCACCAGAGCTGGGAAGAAAACAGTAAATAAAGGACTCTTTCTATGTTCAGGTTCTAGCCAGAGACCTTCCCACTATTTGGTCACACAAGCTCATAGACTGTACACAGCTCTGTTTCTTCCAGAGCTCAAGAGCTGCCCTGAGTAATACCCTGCAGAGCTCCCTGGAGCCTTACATTGAACCCTGGGATGATTCTGCACTAGGGTTGCCAAGTCCAGTTCAAGAAACATCTGGGGACTTTGGGGGTGGAACCAGGAAACTTTGGGGTGGAGCCAGGAGACATTAGGTGGAGTCAGGAGCAAGGTTGTGACAAGCATAATTGAACTCCAAAGGGACATCTGGCCATCACATTTAAAGAGACTGCACACCTTTAAAATGCCTTCCCTCCATTGCACATAATGGATAGGGACACCTTGTTTTAGGGCTCATAGAATTGGATCCCCTGGTCCAATCCTTTTGAAACTTAGAGTGTTTTGGGGAGAGGCACTGGATGCTATGTGGCAAATTTAGTGCCTCTTTCTCAACAAACAGGACTTCCAGAGCCCCAAATACCCACCGATCAATTCTCCATGATACCTTATGGGAATCAATCTCCATAGGGAACAACAGAGTGCCCAGCAGACATTTACCTCCCCCCGCTGCTTTCTGATTATCCTGAAGCGGGGGAGGGCCTCCAAACCGGGGGATCCCCTGACCCCACCTGGGGATTGACAACCCTATTCTGCACTGATTTGTCTGAGATGTAATTAATGTCTGTTTCTTAGACAAAAAGCAAGGAAAGATATAATTTGTACAGTTTACTAATTTCCTAATATCTCACAAAACATTTTGACTCAAGGAACATGCACATATTGATAAGTAAACTAACATTCACAAAAAAACCTAAAACCAAATTGTTTAGAAGGGCATTTTAAAAAGAAATCAGGTTCTAGTATAAAGGAACACTTCTTTATAAAAGGAACAAGATTGTAGACTATAATATTCTGTTGTATACCTGCTTTTACTGTACTGTCTTCTATTTTTACAATTCCAGTTGCTGTATCGTTTACTGTATGTCTGATACTTTTTTCTTTTTGCATTATTTTTTAACTTTTGTAATTCTAACCCTATTACGTTGTTTACTGGATGCTTTATGCTATTCGTAACCCTAACCCTAACCCAGTTTGGTGTAGTGGTTAAGTGTGCAGACTCTTATCTGGGAGAACCGGGTTTGACTCCCCACTCCTCCACTTGCACCTGCTGGAATGACCTAGGGTTAGCCATAGCTATCTTAGGAGTTGTCCTTGAAAGGACATTGCTATGAGAGCCCTCTCAGCCCCACCCACCTCACAGGGTGTCTGTTGTGGAGGGAGAAGATATAGGAGATTGTAATCTGCTCTGAGTCTCTGAATCAGAGAGAACGGCGGGGTATAAATCTGCAGTTTACTTCTTTTTCTAATTACATTGCTTAGTATATCTTGTCATCCACTTAAATCCCAGCAAGAAAGGCAGTATATAAATAAGTAAACTAACATACACAAAAAATCTGGCTCAGGTTTTTTTTCAAAATAAACTTTATTAAGCTTTAATATTAAAGCTACATTCAAAGCTATGAAATGGAATTTTAAACCACTTACATCACATAATTTCAGATCCCCTAAGAGGGAAGATCTTTTTCTGTATATGTACATGGCAAGCTTACTAATAACAATAACGAGTACAAACTGGTAAACAAATGAAACAGTTAGAACAATTAAATTAGTTGTTATTAAACCAATTGCACAGTTGACTGAGTTAAAGAAAAGCAAGATTACAACTAAATATATAAACTCATTCTCAATTAATAAAAAGCAAAGTCTAAGTACTTGTGTGGTACTTTGAGCTCAGGTATTTGATTAGATTGTATAAAATCAAAAAATTAAAACAATTTTTCTAGAAATGTATATTCCTTGTTTCCAGAAGAATCCATTTTAACTAAATTTGAAGATATTTTATCCATCACAACTATATCCCAAATCATTGAGTACCATTTCCGGACTGAGGGGACTGCCTTAGATTTCCACAATTTAGCTAATAACAATTTAGCTGCCAAAAGAAGCAAGGAAGTGATTTCTTTTCTAGTGCTAGGTACATTTTGGGTGGCCCAGTTATTTAACAGAATCGATTCTGGGGTTAAAGGAAGCTTAACATGTACAATTTTTTCAATGATAGATATGACCTGCTTCCAAAAATATTGAATTCATGCACATTTCCACCAACAATGCACTAATGTACCCCTTTGCTTACAGCCCTTCCAACAGTATGGGTTAGCAGAGTACAATTGCAAAGGAGTCAAGTACCATCTAGAATACAATTTGAACTGCAGTATCTCATATTTAAAGATACTGTGTGCAGTAATTTTGATGCCCAAATATTGGCTCAGCTTTCTTCCGAAAGCATATTTTTGCAATCTTTATTCCATGAGTTTTGTAATGCTGTGGTCTTTTGCCAATTTGAAAAGTTAAGTGCCTTGTAAATTATAGCTATTAAACCTTTTACTTTGGGTATGTAAGATGATAAAGCTTTTTCAAACGCATTTAAAGGCCTACAAACTGAAGTGATAATGTTTGGGTTATGCAAGAAGTGGTGTACTTGATTATATTGTAACCAAGGTGAAGAAAAATTATAACATCTTACCAACTGATCTTGAGAGAGAATTTTATTATTCTGGCATTCTTGCATTAATAAAGATACCTTTTCCCCTCCATAACAAAAAGGAACGGATATACAAATGCTCAATAAGGCATTAGACTAGTGACTCCTGAGATCATGCTGATCTAACTGACAGTCAGTGTCAAAATGACTTCAGTGCTTATCAGGTCTCAACAAGGTATAACCAGTTCTGACTGGCATTTGCAAAGGTTGAGTGTCTAGTGCACAATGACACAGCATTTGTAACCCATTGGTGCATATCCTATTTAAAATATGTATATAAGCAGTGCTGTACTGTTCACTGTATCCTTCTTCTCTAGATGGTTTGCTTGGCGAAGAACTTTGCTGGTGGATGTAAATTATGTAAATAAATTGTATATAGTTAAGCACAGAGTGTCATTGGACTGTTGCTTGCTATACTGACTCACCTACCAGGGCTAACAACAACAATAAAATGACAGGGTTATGGGCCCAATCTGCTATGCTCTGGCGGCTTTAGGTGAGGCCAGCCTGCTGTGGTGAACCGAGCCAGAGTGGATGTCTGCTACCATTTTTGAGAACGAGAGCGAGGACGAGCTCCATCAGGCTTTGAACAGCAGTGCAAAGAAGACATCAGCATGGCTCATATTTCAACAGCCCAGTTTGTCGAGAGGTTCACCTCCACAAACTATAGTGTGTGGGCACTCTTTATGGAGCATTTCCTCAAGCGAGAGAGTCTATGGTCGAAGAACATCCAGCCCAGCTTGATGATGAAGATGCAGTAAAGAATGAGAAGGCACTGGCTAACATCGTCTTTAGTGTGGGAGACGACCAGCTGGTTCATGTGTCCGGTAAGACCACTGCGAAAGCAGCTTGGGACAGTTTAAAAGCGGTCTATATACAAAGTACTGCCGGATCCCTGATTGCTATTACTCGTCAGCTATACAGGACAGTAATGAAGCCAGCAGAGTCTGTCAGGGCACACTTAAATGCCCTGGCGGAATGTTGCCAACAGCTAGAGCAGAGGGGGAAGACTGTGCCAGAGGAAGACAGAGTATACATAATTCTCAGCTCGCTGACTGCTGAATTCAACATGCTCATTACTTCACTTGAGACAGCTGAAGCAAGTAAGCTGCCCTTGGCATACGTCACCAGTCGACTTCTCAAGGAGGAGAAGCGGCTACAGGAATCGAATTACACTCAGGCTTGGCAGTGATCTAGACTGAGGGAGAAAGCGAAAGTCAGCACCAGCATTTCCCTTGACGACGCCAGGAATCGACAGGGAGAGGCGTCAGAGGTTGCTCTAAAGGTGCGGAAATGTTATTGTTGTGACTCAACGACACATTTCAAGCCTGTCCTGAGTGAAGGAAGCCTGTCCTGAGTGAAGGAGACAAAGAGGAAAGTCTTAAGAGTTCAACAGATCACTCCAAGGCTTTGCTGATGGTGACAAATGCTACTCTACTCCAGGAGTATGGATTTTAGACTCAGAGGTATCACAGAATTTCTGCAGAAATGAACATTTGCTCCACGACAAAAAGCCTTCCGATCTTCAGCATGTTAGTTTGGCTGATGGACGTAATTCTGAGGTACTATGTCAGGGATGTGTAACTTTTCTGGCTTTGCAGCTCACTTTCTCTGAGGTGCTATGCGTTCCCTCATTAAAAAACAATTTACTGAGTGTGCCTGTCTTAGATAAGGCTGGGTTTACGGTCACTTTTGCTGACAAGACATATAAAGTCATAAAGGGAGGGAAAGTGCTGAAAGTTGGGAGATTACAGAACTCATCAGGAACAGTTAGGGCTGTAACTAACTCTAACCAGCCTGCTGTTGTGTACATTTGATTCACCGGAAATTGGGGTATGCTAGTTTCCATGCTCTCTATTTTGGGGAAGGGAAGTATGAAAGACTGCAGTCAATTCCTTGACTGTGAGGTATGCAAGTGCACTAATCACAAGCTTTCCCCATAGCTTGCAGGAGCGACAGAGTGTCAGCAAGGCCACTAGTTTTAGTGCACGCAGACCTGATTGGTTCGTACCCCAAAAGCCACTCCAATAACAAATTCGCTATAATTCTAACCGATGACTACTCCAGGTTTTCTTGGGTGTATGTGTTAAAGCAGAAATCGGATGTATTCACCACTGTGAAATACTGGTAAAAAAAGCTTCAGAAACAGCTGGGTAATTTGTGTGCTATTCAAATGGATGTGGAAGGAGAGTTTATATCCTCTGCGTTTAAAAGGTGGATGCACATATATGGGATATCTCACAGAGTGGCTAATGTAGCAATGCCTCAGGAAAATGGGGTTGTTGAATGAAAAGGTGGGATGTTGCAAACAATGATGCATTCTATGTTAAAGGATGCTGGGTTACCTATCAGTTTTTGGGCAGAAGCTTTGAAAACTGCTTGCTATGTCAACAATAGACTCTGGTCTAAACCAACTGATAGCATTCCGTATAAGATGCTATGCAACAAAAATTCCAACCTAGATCACCTAAGAGAGTTCAGTACAAGAGCTTGGGTAAATATTCCGGTTAACCAAAGGAGAAAAGGAGGTGCAAGATCTAAAAAACTTCTATTTCTGGGTTACCGAATCGGCATGAAAGCCTATCAGTTTGTTAACGATCAGCAGAATATTAGCTTCAGCAGATCTGCTAACTTTTGTGAACACCGGGGTGGCAAAGAATCCATGCCAATGATTTGCCCGATTAGATTGCACTGCCTATAACTGAGGAACAAACCACTACTGTAAAACAGGAGACAGTTCTCCTTCACCTAGTGTCTCTGAGGGTGAACAAAGTGCATCAGTACCTAGAAGGTCAACTAGAAGTACTAAGGATGTACCACCCAACAGATATGGGTTTGAGAGTACCTCAGAGAATCATGTTTATGTGAGAGAGCCACAAAGTCATAAAGGGAGGGAAAGTGCTGAAAGTTGGGAGATTACAGAACTCATCTGCCCTACACCTCTTACTCTCACTCACTCACACAGAAATCTCATAGAAGGCCACCTGGCTACTACTGGGGGTGCCAACTTTTCATTGGCAGAGCTCCTATGTCTGTAACAATAGTATGATGAACAGAAATGTTTCATCCAGTAAAAATGGGAGGAAAGAAAGAAAGAGAAAGACATAAAAAGAAAGAACATAAACATAAGAGGAGCCATGTTAGATTAGGCCAGTGGACTATCCAGGCCAAAATTCCCTCATACAATGCCCAAAAAGCACCAGAATGTCCACCAGTGGGGCCAGGGCACTAAAAGCTCTCCCACTATTGCTTCCCCCCCCCCAGCACCAAGAATATAGACAGAGCATCGGAAGGAAGGAAGGAAGGAAGGAAGGAAGGAAGGAAGGAAGGAAGGAAGGAAGGAAGGAAGGGAGGGAGGGAGGGAGGGAGGGAGGGAGGGAGGGAGGGAGGGAGGGAGGGAGGGAGGGAGGGAGGGAAGGAAGGAAGGAAGGAAGGAAGGAAGGAAGGAAGGAAGGAAGGAAGGAAGGAAGGAAGGAAGGAAGGAAGGAAGGAAGGAAGGAAGGAAGGAAGGAAGGAAGGAAGGAAGGAAGGAAGGAAGGCCTGCCCAGGGGTCATTTGGTAAAAAACAATAGCTACTGGAATGCCCACTCTCTGCCCCTTCCGGCTGAAAAATACACACACACCCTTCTTTGCCGCCCAGGCTTCCCCAAAAGAACATACCGCAAGGCACTGAAAGCTCATACTTTGAAGAACACTTCATGGGTCTAAGGTGCCAGTGGATGCTAGCTTTTCTCTCAAGCACTGGGAGCGGGGAAGAAGGAAGGAGAGGCAGCCCAGCTCCTCTCTGCACAACACATAATAATAATAATAATAATAACTTTTAATTTCTATCCCGCCCTCCCCGCCAAAGCAGGCTCAGGGCGGCTTACAACATAAAATACATTATACATCAGATTACATAAATTGCAAATAAAATCCAAGTTAAGACAAATTACAAGTTAAAATTTACAAATTACAATGGTGCTAAAACATTCGATCTTCAATAATTCCATAAAATTCAGTAACCAAGAGCAATTTTTTAGAGGCATTTCCTAGTTTATCATTGGTTGAAGGCTAGTTTATAGAGGTGGGTCTTACAGGCCCTGCGGAACTGTTCCAAACTCCGCAGGGCCCGCACCTCTACCGGGAGTTGATTCCACTGCAGTGGAGCAGCAATAGAGAAGGCCCTATCTCGGGTGGCCTTCAATCTGGCCTCCCTTGGCCCAGGGACGGTCAGCTGGTTTTTTCCAGCCGACCGCAATGCTCTTTGGGGCTCATATGGGGAGAGACGGTCCTTCAGGTAGGCAGGTCCTCGGCCATATAGGGCTTTAAAGGTGATAACCAGCACCTTGTAACGAACTCGGTATCCCACTGGCAGCCAGTGCAGTTCGCGCAGCCCCGGCTGTATGTGCTCCCATCTTGGGAGATGGGGCGAGGCTAGCTTTGCTGGGGGGTGGGGCTAGCTTTGTCTTTTTTTGTGACTCAGTAGTGAGACTTCCGTTCCCTGGTACCGGGTCATGACGCTGCAAATGGGAAACACTGGTCTAGTCTGATATTGCTGCAGTAAATGGAGCTATAGAAGCTAACATAAAGAGAAATATTAAAAAGTTATATCACATTATGGTACCTAAGACTAGGGATGGGATAAACGTGACAACGATTGCAATATGAACTTTTTGCATGAGGCACGATGGCTAAAATCCATGGCTTTAAATACTACCAATTAATAATAGTATGAGTAAAAAAAAATCCAACTTACATGCCAATATTAATTAATTTACACAACTGCACCTCAAAAGGAAGAAATAATAATAGGAAAGAAACTTACTCTTATAATTTACAATCATTTTGTAAAAAGAAAGAAAAACATTAACTTAATGGGATTAAAATGTGATAAAGCTTATAAGGATTTGTGCAGAACTTAGTCCATATAGAGGTTTGCTATTTAGCGGTGCTTAACATCTATTGTACAACAACAACAAATAAAATTAATATTGACATACAATTAATTCATATATTCACTAACATACAAAATCATTCTGACAATCATGTGAAATAATGGGCATCAGCATTCATACACTATAATCAATAACACAAACATCCCTAATACATACATACTATAATCAACAAAGCACAAACATCCCTAATACATACATACACACCACGCTAATAATTAATTCATAACTATATTACAATCAATTTTAAATTCCTATTTGATCTACTCATTACTTAAAGCGAATTACATTTGGGATTATTATTTATACCATGACCATATATACTTTCATACATCATTCAGACTCCTAAACAATCTAACTCCCACTCAAACCATTATATAGAATTAATATGTGAATAAACATTCATGCACTCCCATACAACTAAGGTAACACACCACACTAACATTCACACCAACAAACAGCCAAGCATGCCACTGAACTCTAGGCATCCTTGCTGAACTTCCCTACCCTAAGCAGAACATTAACGGGCTATTTAATATGCAGAAACAAACACTTTTCCGTTCCTCAAAACTTATTAACCAATAGACAAATACTAAAGGAGTCTTAACAGTGAAAATCTTCTAGCAAACGGATATACTCTTAAGAATCATTAGGTGCCGCCAGTTCATGAGAGTCTTTTCCTGCTCCTGAGTAATTTTCACATTCAGAGCTGCTAGCAGTGCTTTGCCAGTTAGACCATCCGAAGCTTGGAAAATAGAGCCATTTTTGTATACGATTATGTCTGAGATTGGGTTCCAACGGTATTTGATTTTATTTTCAGAGTTTGTTGGAAACCAAGTTTAACCGACAGTGCTTGGAAAAGGTTTCTGGGGATATATCAAGCAGCAATAACACACGCTTCCCATCCAAGGAAATCTTCCATTGTCTTGCCTCTCTCAAAATGGCGTCCTGTTGTGCTGATGAGATGAGCTGCACTAGGATATCCCTGGGTCGCCCCCACGTGATGATGCCATAGATCCCACTCTGAAAGCATTCAAAGCTGACATCGCTATGAGTCCATGGGCAGAAAAAGTTTTACTGAGCCAGTTTTTTACAAAAATAAATGTTGAAGCACTTTCCTCTGCCCCTTCAGCAATCCTGCGAATTTTAAAATGACACGTTCTCCATCTGGCTTTTATTTGATTAATATGTTCTGTTAGGTGTTGTTCTGAGTTTTGAAGTGCCTTCACCTCATCTTGCAAGGTGCATGCCAACTCAGCGGCATTTTCTGCTGTTTTAGACGTTTCCTTGAGCTCCGCTGTTAGAGCATCAAGTTTTATATTAACTGGAAAGAGTAATTTAGACATTGAGGTGGTGAAAAAGTTGCATAGATCCTATCTCAGGTCTAAAAGATCCTGCTTTGTTGAGGGCGCCGAATCTGCCTCCACAGAGGCATTGGAATTTGAGTCAGGACGGGGGAAACTGCTGCCAGGTGTCACATTGGCTTTGTTAGAGTTGCAAGGGCCCAAGGGACTAAATGTCTCTTTTGGTGAGATAAAACATCTTACTGACTCCGTCAATTTTGCTGCCAACTTGGAAGAAGAGCGCAATTTTTTTCTCATACTTTTTTTGCTTTCGTGAGTGATCACTTCGATCTATAGGTATTTAGGGGAGAGTTGTTGGAGCCTCGTCTGCCATAGTGAAGCGATGCCCCCCCCTCCCCGGCTCAGTTTTATAAACAACATCATGCATTAGTCTTGTCAGAGTACAATCTTTCCATGGAAACTAAAGGGAAGAGAAGAAGTGAGGGTTTCCACAATTCTATATTAGAATAATTGCTCTTTATTCATAAATTATCTGGAATCAGAATAGAAAAGTGAAATGCTAAAGTTTACATCATTTAAGATGGTGAAAACCATTTTAATAAATGCAGATTGAGAAAGGTCCAAGAGAATCCTTTCTATAATAAAAGCCCTGTGTTGAGGCAAAATCCAGGTCTCCCATGGACTTAGGGGCACACTCCATAAATCACTGGCCTATCATTTGTCAGTCATCATCTTTGGGCTCCCATTGGCAGAATTCCTTCTCCTGCCCACTGCTAGACCCAGGACAGATGAGGATTGGGCCACTGGGGAAGCTACTAGGCAGTAGCTGTTGCTAGGCAACTAGCAGAAGCTCTTGCTTGGTTCTCTCAATAAAAAAAAGCAACTATGCATGGTTCTCTCAGTAAAAAGGGGGAAGGCTCTTCCCAGGCCTATTTCGGCCTTTGAAGAAGAACTCATTGGTTCCAGTCCTGACTACAGTTGTCAACTCCAGGCTGGTGGGAAATTCCTGGAGATTTTGTGTGGAGTCTAAGGAAGCCAGAGTTTGGGAAGGGGAGAGGCCTCACCTGAATATAATGCCACAGAGTCCACCCTCCAAAGCAGTCATTTTCGCCAAGGGAAGAAAGATCTGTTTTCTGGAATTCAGTTGTGTTACCAGGAGATCTTCAGGCTCTCCTGGAGATTGGCTACCCTAGGCCTGGCAACACTCTCTGGGTTACTTGATGCTACCTAGCTGGCATAACTTAACCAGGCCTAGCTGTTTGCTCCTGTTCAGCAGCAGCCCACCTATAACACCTAGTGTGACTTAGCAGTTGCCAATTCAGGCTGGGAAATCCCTGGAAATTTGAGAGGTGGAGCCTGGAGAACCACCGTTGCTAATCTCCAAGGGAAAGCTGAGGATCATGCAGAAGTACAGTTGCTCTCCAGATGGCAGAGATCAGCTCCGCTGGAGGGGGTGGGGAGTAAATTCCTTCACTTGGGTGGATGGGAAGACAGCAAGGGTCCGGGGGCACTCACTCAGAGCCTCTTTCTAGAGTCCATTGTATTTTTCCCTAAACGGGCCTTCTTCCTAATGTCTACATAATTCATAACAGATAGCAACATGGCAGGTAACAATCCATGTAAATGTAAATAGAGGCACACTAGAACAAAAAAAAAAGATACCAAATACTGTATATAGATATATAATGATGATGTCTCTATTACATATGTCTATATACTGATAACTTGTATTGGCCAATAACAAGAGACTGGGCAACAGTACAATGAGCAACAGTACAATGAAAAATATCCACAATATATAGTATCAGTATAAAAGGCAAATTCCATGCTAGAGATTATTATAGGTTAAAATGTATTCTAATGTGTTTTTATAAATCTATGGTTGAATAATTGATTCACTCTGCCATTTTTATTGTGATTAAAAATGTGTTAGAGGTTTTATTGCTGTAGTGTAAATTATGGAATTCTTCAGGGTTTTAGTAGACTCATGATTTCATTTCACCATCATCCAAACCTATGTACAACAAAAGTGTTCTGTATATCCCTGGTAGAAGTTAAATCTGAACCAGTTCCAGCTTTACAGCATTGCATTAGAGTCCCTTTTATGTCTTGAAGAAATCTGTTTATCTGGATTTTTTATGTTCAAACAGAAGAGCATTTTAAAAATATTTTTGTGTGGAGAGAATAAATAATGTGCACATACTTGAACAATATCTATCTGTCCTTTAACTACATATCATGTTAGTGTCACTTAATTTTCTTATTCTGCCTAGTTTTGTACAGTATCAGTGAACTATGCGCAATTAAGACCACCCACTCACTTGGATAAACATTGTGTGAATTTGAAAAGAAATTGCATTTGCATTGTTATACATTCAAACCTACTTTGCTTATATTATGCAAATTATATCTTTTCAACTCTTTTAAAGAAGAGCTGGTATAGGAGGAAAGCACATGTATCTTCCCAACTTGAAAAAATGCTAATTCTTTTCATATTGTGTCTGAAACATCTTTTAAATATGCTGAATGTAGCCAATCACAACAGGCTTCCAATGGTGATCAAACGTGCCTTCCTTCCAGGTGTGTTATTAGATTTCTGTCAATGGTTAATGGCACTGGTGACACTAAGGCCAGAAAGTGGCATTTGCATGTGAATACACAATAACAACAATCCAGTGGTAGTACTTTCCCAGAACATGTTAGGCTAAAGTTCCTAAATGAAAGAATAAAAAGAATGACTCCTAGGCTGGAAGATTACTGAGTCACCAAAAATACTTTTCAGTCACCTTTGATCTCTTGATCCAGTCACCTTTGATCTCTTGACCATACTCAGATTTGAGATGCTCTAGGATTTAATTGCTGTGCCTAGTTTCAGAGGCAACACTAGCCAAGAAAACAGGGTTGCACTTATCTGTAGCTGTTGTTCATTGACATCTTCCGTGCAAACACACATTGTGTAGGCCAGTCAATGAACATTTTTCCCTATAGCGTAAAACTCCTTAAAGGGGAGTCCCTCCCCCCTCCCAAAGCCAACACATGCAGGTTTTCCTGCCCAAAGCATCACTTGCTCCGTCAGCAGCCACCCCCTTCTCTCAGTTCCTGTGATGTCACCACAACCCCTCCCCCACATGGCAAGAAGATATGAGAGCTCAGAACAGAGCAGGAGAGAAGGAATGTGTTCTGAACAGAAGATGTCAATGAACAACAGTAACAGATAAGTGCAACCCTGTTTTCATCTTCCATCTTCAGTGCAGTCCCACACTGGGACCACTAGCAAGCTACTCAACAGAGGCAGTGTAGTGAAGCTCTCACTGGAACACAGCTTGAGGGACTGCTTTTTCTGTACCTGCATTCCTTCTGGCTTGCAGGTCCAAGGCACAATGTTTCAGGTTGCAGCCTGGGAAGTGTCCACGGGAACCCTCCTGTGGAAAACAGCCAAGGAACTTTGCACTCTAGTGGAGCATGTGGTCACATCCAGCAGATATGGCTTCCCTACCGCCACACAGCAGACTGTGGCAACCACCCACTTGGAAAAGGACTGGGAAGAGGCGGTCTGACCCTTCTTAGACCCCCAATGGCATACAAAAAGCACCCTGTTCTTACAGAATGACTTGGTCCTGTCTCTATAGTACAGTAGGCCCCTCGTAATGTCCTGTCTGATCAAGCCTTGGGTGTGAAGCGCTGGCAAATGGCACTAGTGATGACTTTATGGGACTCTCCTAGACACAAGGTAAAGCTCATGTTCACTGTGAGTCATCTTGGTCCCACATTTTATGCACTTCTTAAACAGTGCCTTGGTCATCCATATTGGGCACCACAAGCAATCACTCCAAAGATGAATAGCTCAGGGTAGGCCAGCTGGAAATTAAACTGAAAAAAAAGAAAAGAAACTTTAGCCAAAGCCACACCAACATAGCCAGCAAAGGAAAAAAAATCTTACTGAAGGTAAAAAAAGCTATCAAGAGGAATGTGCTAGAAAGCTTCCTATTCTCGCAACAGCAAAAAAAGGGGGGGGGGCTGAGGGAAGGGGGCGCATGCTGCTGGAGGACGTGAGGGTTGAGGTAGGAAAACCTGCACATGCCAGCTCCAGGAGGGGTAGGGCACCCCCTTTAGGAGTTTTATGCTAGAAAAAATGTTTCACAGCCACCCTGGACAGGCACAGTCCCAATGTGGGGCTGTACTGAAGATGGAAGAGGAACACTTTTCACTGTGTTCTGGACTCTGTAGTCTTCCACAACAGTTGCCAAAAAATTCCATAATTATCTATATTTTAAGTAAAAAATAAAGCAAAATTCACAGATTTATTTTGATTAAACTATTATATAATAAACAAATACAGACTTATAACAACACAATCTCTAGCTCTGTTGCTCCTCTTCAGAATGAACTGAGCCTTTTCTGTCATGTAAAATCCAATTCATCATCACCAACCCAACGTTTCTTGCTTGCTCTGGCCATATTTTGGTAACCAATTGCCTTTTTCCTTTTGAAAAGTGGGTAAAATGTACAATTTTACTTTTGTTCTTTTGAAAGCATATTGCAAAGTGCCCATGAGCATTAAAGTAATGCCATCATGTTGCTAACGTCAGCAGGGGTGATATTCTATTTTTTGTGGCAAAACTCTATGGTTTCTTGCCAATTTTACCACAGAGTTCTGCCAAAAAACTAGAGCATCACTCCAACATTGGCAACATGATCAAGTTACTTCTAGGTGATATAATCACATCGCCTTTTGGGGACAGAATTTCTCCCACTGGCCAGTTGGCTGGCAGCCGGGAAATGCCCCACAAAAAGATAGGTTCCCCCACCCCCTAGTGGGCATATAGTAAGAAGTGGGCATATAGTAAGAAGGTATTATACTGGAATTATGCTGGAATGAAATGAAATAAAACAGCAGCTGAACCACAAGCTCATGACATATTGACATTATGCATTACACAAAAATGAAATACCATTTATTAAAATATGGAAATATTTCAACATGCAGATTCATCACAAAAATAAAAATAAAACATAAAAGTCAAGAACTACATTTTGTACTTTCCTAATGCCGCCTGATTGTGAAACATTATATATTGTCATTAACTCACTCATTGAAGCACAAGTATCTGAAATTAGGAATGTCATTGTGAGTTCCTTTTGCTTTTGATGGGATTACTGAAGAGCATTAATTCACTGAATGTTTCATCAAGTATAATAATACTTTTGCAGAAAGTTATTCATGATGAAAGGCAGAAACATCTACAAATAAATCTAAATATTCTATTCACTGCCACAGCATTTAGAAAATGCTGACACAATTCTATTATATATCTCCTAGTTTCACACTAATTAAAAACTTTGCTTATAACAATACTAATAGTCTCAGTCACCTGAAGTTATTTCAATAATGCCTCGAGACTAGGCCCTACATAAACTGCGTTTTTTTCTAAATAACATGCCAAAATATTCCTTCTCCCTGGATTATACGTTTAATGAAAAAACCAAAAAACGAGCTGTGAGACTACTCCCCTATCTAATCCCAGCCACTGAGTTAGGATTAAAATTTCCTCCTTTTTCAAAAGAATAGTCTTTCTGAATGCAGCCTTGAGATTTTTCAACAAAATCATTAATTTCTATGGGAGAAAGAAAATAAGTAGTGTAAGACCACACTCTGTAACGGAAGTGAAGCCCATACTGTCACTACACTGTTTCTAATTTGTTTCTGTCAGTTTTATCTTGGTGCCTGACACCTGCTTTCCTCTGTGTTTTACATGAAAACCAATAAACAATACTCTGGCATTATAGAACAAAATGCAGAGATGGAAGGGAGGAAGCAGGACCACAACCTGATTTAATCTTCCTGACAAGATGAATAGGAAGCCACTGGAAGATTCCCACAGGAAACATCTTCACCTAGAAATGGGTCACCTTGTCCCTGGAAATCCCCCTTTTCTTCTTGAACTGCCCAATTTCACTCCCCCCACCAAAGACACAACACACAGCTGGCCTTATCTCTGCCCACCACATTTTCTAAGCCACCACACTTTTCTGGGAACAGTGTCTTTCCTCAAGGTACTGTCTGTCTGCTTCAGGACCACCCAATGCTTTCCTTCCTTCCTTCCTTCCTTCCTTCCTTCCTTCCTTCCTTCCTTCCTTCCTTCCTTCCTTCCTTCCTTCCTTCCTTCCTTCCTTCCTCTCTCCCTCTTCTGAAGAGTGGGCACTGCACACACACACACAACCCAGAACAGCCCTTGTGCCCCCTGAATTTGTTGCTGCATTAAGAAGTGGCTGCATTAAGAAAGCACTAAGAGCCAAATCACCACAATCTTTCACTTCTGGTGGGAAGAATCTTTCACTTCTGATGGGAAGAATTTACTACATCATTGGCAAGATGTTATTTTGTCCAGTTTTCATCAGTCCTGGCATGCATCTTTGCTGCAAAGCATTTTGTTTACAAGAGTCCCTTGATTCTAAATGGTATGCAGCTAACTGTTACCTGCCTCACCCGACCCGCTACCCACATGGGTCCCTGGGCGTAGTTTTGTGCGAACACGGGGTCCCCCGCGAAGAACCCTCGGGCTGCCTCCTGGACCTCCGGGGACCCTCGGATGTCCGAGGCTCGGTCGGAGTGTAGCCTGTCGAGCCTCGTGATGAGTTTGCGCCCCATGAGGAGCTCTGCCGGGCTTACCCCCATGACCGGGTTGGGGGTTACCCGGTTGTCGAACAGGAAGGCGGCTAGTCTGTGGTCCCAGTCACCCTGCACTATCCGGCCCAGGGCTTCCTTGGTCGTTCGGACCATCCGCTCCGCCTGTCCGTTGGTGGCCGGGTGGAACGGGGCAGACCTTATGTGTCTAATTAGGTACCTCTGCAGGAATGCCTGAAAGTCCCCAGAGGTGAAAGCCGCCCCGTTGTCTGTGACAATAGCGTTCGGAATACCATGGGCGCTAAGGGCCCGGCGCAGTGCCCGTATGGCGGCTGCTGATGAAGTGAACTGGAATGACCTCCAGCCATTTGGTGTAGGCGTCCACCATGATCAGAAAGATCTGTCCCTGGAAGGGCCCCGCAAAGTCTAAGTGGAGCCTGGACCAAGGTTTCCTAGTGGTTTCCCACCGTGTGACCGGGGCGCTTGGTGGCTCGGGGCGTGACTCCTGACATGCGCTGCACCTCCGCACCCAGTTCTCGATCTCCTCATCCATCCCCGGCCACCAGATGTAGCTCCTGGCTAGAGCCTTCATCCTGACTATGCCGGGGTGTGTCTCGTGGAGTGACTCCAAGATTCGCTTCTGCAGCGGGGGGGGGGGGACCACCACCCTGCTTCCCCATAAGATGCACCCTTTGTGGGCTGCTAGCTCCTCTCTCCTCATTTTGTAGGGCTTAAACTCTTCCCCCATGTTCCCTTCTGGCCACCCCCTCACCACCCAGTTGAGAACCCTTGCCAGTGTTTTGTTCCTCCCTGTAGCCTTTGCGACCTCCGCAGCGTGGAGGGGCTGTTCCGGGAGGGATTCGACCAACATGACCAGGTGTGCGGGGGCTGGGTCAGGCTCTGTGACGGGTAGAGGCAAACGGCTGAGCGCGTCCGCGTGGCCCATAGCCTTGCTGGCCCGGTGGACCAGTGTGTACGTGTATGAGTTGAGGAATTGGTTCCACCTCAACACGCGCTGTGAGAGTATTTGGGGGGTTTGGCGGTCTGGGGCCAACAGACCTAAGAGCGGCTTATGGTCCGTAGCTATCGTGAACCTCTGCCCATACAGATAATCATGGAACTTGCGGACCCCCGCCACGATTGCCAGAGCCTCCTTGTCTATCTGCGCGTAATTGCGCTCGGCCTGTGTGAGTGTGCGGGAGTAGTACGCTACCGGTACATCCCTCCCGTCCGGGAGTTGGTGCCCCAGGACTGCTCCCAACCCATAAGGCGACGCATCGCAAGCCAGGATGATGGGGAGGCCCTCGTCGAAATGGTGGAGCACCGCATTGGACACCAGGACGTCCTTGACCGCCTGAAATGCGGCGGCTTGTTGTTTGCCCCAAACCCAAGGGGCTTTTTTGTCCAGCAACCGGTGTAGGGGTTCTGCTAGGGCTGCCTTGTGGGGGAGGAATGAATGGTAAAAATTAAGCACCCCCAAGAAGCTTTGTAGCTCCGCTTTGCAGGTGGGGGCCGGGGCTTGCATGATGGCTCGGGTCTTTTCTTCCGTTGGGTGGATTCCTGCTGCGTCTACAGCGAAACCCAGGAACTCCACCCGTGGGACCCCCAGCAAGCATTTCTCCCTCTTGACCTTGAGCCCCGCTGCCTGGAACCGGCGGAGCACCTCTCTCAGGCGGTTGGCGAATTCTTCGGAGTCCGGGGCGGCGATTAAAATGTCATCGAAGAACGGTTGAACTCCGGGGATCCCTTTAAGGAGAGCGTCCATTATACTTTGGAAAATCCCCGGAGCCACGCTAACTCCGAACTGTAGCCTCTGCACTCTGAAGGCCCCCCTGTGTGTCACAATAGTCTGGGCCTCCGCCGTTTTCGTATCTACCGGGAGCTGTTGGTAGGCCTGTGCCAGATCCAGCTTCCCGAAGATCTTAGACCCCGCTAGGGCAGCCAGGACGTGGCTCACCACCGGCACTGGGTAGGGGTTATCCTGCAGTGCCTTATTTATTGTGCACTTGTAGTCGGCGCAGATCTGTACCTCCCCGTTTGGCTTGATCGGGGTTACGATGGGAGTCTCCCAGGTGGCGTAGTCTACCGGTTCCAGGACCCCTTGGGCAGTGAGGCGGTCTAGTTCGGCCTCTATTTTTGGTTTCAAGGCGAACGGGACCCGCCTCGCCTTGAGCCTGATCGGCCTGACCGTCGGGTCTAGTGGTAGGGAGATGGCCGGCCCTTTGTAGCGCCCCAGGGAGCCGTCGAACACATCTGGGAACTCTTGGCATATCTCCCCGAACCCCCTGGGTGTTAGGGTTTGCCCCACCCCCTCCAAGCGGATCCCCAAGGGCTTGAACCACGCCAGTCCTAGCAGGGTGGTAAGCTGGCGCTTTACCACCAGGATGTCCAGCGGGCCGTAGAAGGACCCCCGCTCGACTTGTACCCGGGCCCACCCCACGATTTGCACCGGGTTCTTCTGAAAGTCCCAGAGTATGAAGTCCGCCGGCCTTAATTGAAGCCGCTGGCGGGGGCACAGTTTCCTCAGGGTCTCCTCTGCTATAATGGAAATGGAGGAACCTGAGTCCACCTCCATTTGGCAAGGGTTCCCTTCGATGAGGACCGCCATTTTGATCTTATCGGGGGTGGCGAGGGGCAAGTTCAGTACCTGTAGGGTAGTGGAGGCTGTGGAGTGGAACTCCGCCGACTCGTGGTGCGTGGTCGGCCTCCGGCGGTTGGGCTTGGCTCGGCAAGCCCTTGCAATGTGGCCGGTCTTTCCGCAGCTCCGGCAGTCCCAGGTCCGGTACTGGCAGTCCCTTCTGTCGTGGGGGTCGCCGCAGCTGGCACACTTGGGGCCCGGCAGTCTCTCCGCCGCTGGGGATCGTTCGGGCGCTCAGGGCGCTGGGGTGCTCGGTTGGGTGGCCCGGCTGGGCGGCGCAGCTGGTAGGCTTCTCCCTCTTCCAGGCGGTCGTGGTCCAGCTCCTCGTGGTGGACGGCGTCGGTCCGGGCCTTGGGAAAAGTCCTCGCGGTCCTCTCGAACGTCACGGCCTCGCTGAAGGCGCTCTGGAGGGTGAGCTCTTCCTTGGCAAAGAGCTTCTGCTGGAGCCTCTCATCGCGGAGGCCCCACGTGAAGCGATCAGCCAGGGTCTCCTCTAGCTGAGGAAAGTTGCAGTTCCCTGCGATCCTGCGTAGGGCCGCCAAGTAGTCGGCAGCCGATTCCCCTGCAGCCTGGTCCCTTCTGTGGAAAAGGAACCGGCGGGCCACCCGTGAAGGCTGTGGCAAGAAATGGCCAGTGAGGAGTCTGGTGATGTCCGCGTAGGACTTCTCCGTGAGGCGGGCGGGGGCCGAGAGACCCTTGGCGATCTCGAATGTGGCCGCCTCGCAGACGCTCAGGAGAACGTCCCTTTTCATGCTGTCCTCGGTGATCTTGTTGGCCCTCAGGTAGCATTCTACCCGCTCCGAGTAGGACTCCCAGGCCTTGGGATTCGCGGGGTTGAATGGCTCAATGTGACCGGTGGTTCCGCTCTGTTGAGCCATGCTGATGGCGGCGGCAGTTGCGGCCTGTGGGTTGCCCTGTCTCCGCTGTAGCCGACGTGGCTAGAATCCCACCTTCGTCGCCACTGTAACGTACTGAGACAAGAGACGTTGGTAGGGCAACATGCTTTAATGGAGGCACGTTACAAGAGAGAGAACACGCGGGCCGGGTCCCACTTATGTACAACTCCAGGAACCTCCCTCCAGACAGGCCAGTCCAATCCTGGCCTGTTGAACTTTTCGCCACAGCTGGTGATTGGCTGGGAGTTCGGGTCCTGCGCTGAGCAGCCCGGGGACAGCCCGGTTGCTCCGCGCAGGGTCGCGCTGGCTGGTTTTATGTTATTGTGTTATTGCGTTGTATCGTTATCTCGATACACTACAATCTGCACAAGTTGGAAGACTGCAGTGAGGTGGAAAAGGGGATGAAATTGTACTTCCTGCCTCTTTGATCAAAGTAGCTCCTACCACATTTCTAACTATGCAAAGAAATGCAGATATTATCAATGTCTCTTTATATTGCAGAACCGAAGAAAGACCAACCAAAGAAAGAACCTGCTTTGGCAGGAAGGGTGGGCTAGAAATCACATACATACTTTAATTAATTAATTAAAGATGTTGTCATTAAGCTGGAAAGATAGAAGGTCTTCAAAATATATTGCAACAGGAACTGATGCCAGTGCCAATAGTATTCAGAGAACTGACCAGAAAACCTAAAGTGGAAACAAATTAGTCTTTGAAGGTATCCATTGTTCTCTCAGGAGACACCTGAAGGTAATTCATATATTTTGACTATCCAAAAAGGGATGACACAATGTTCAAAATGTCTAAAGCCAATCTGAAGACACTTCCAAACAACTGGCCATATGCCTTGGATATTCCATGCCACAAAAGCTGGTTTTGTCTGCTGTCTGAGCAATGCAAACTCCAGGCACCCATTATTGTTTCTGCAGGGTTCAAAGAAAAGGACACTAGGAAGCTTTTCATTTGAACTGTGGATACAATTGCACTGGCACTCCAACACAAGACAGCTGATACAACAATTGCTCTGAACTCTGTGTATGTTAATACCAACAGCTGACATATAAAATATAAAAACTAAAAAGAAAAATGTAACAATGTCCACCTCCTACAGTTCTCAATTCCCTTCTCCTCTATCTTATATAATTAATATATAATTTAATGTTTCAGACATACTGATATGTACATTTTTTAGATATAGTGCAGAAAATGAATATATTTTGCATTAGAGAAACTATATCATTTCAGAACACCACGTCATCCACCTCCTGACATATATCTGGTTGTTCCTGTTTTTTTCATTTGCAACAATATTATGTGGTATAACAAAAAAAAATTAAAAATTCCAATGAAACCACCTGTTGGCATCCATGGATCTGATGAAGGCTTCACCAATGTGTTCACTTGATCCCAATTAAGATCATCATCATCAGACTGACTATAACCACATGAAGAGAATGGCTCATCGAATGAACAGCCACCTGTCAAAAACAAAATAAGTAGAAATGAATAAACTTTAGATAGCTTAAGTGCATCCTCATCTCCATTTTCTTTTTTACAGGCATCATTATTGCTGTCCACAATTTTGCCCTATTTGGAGCCTCAAATCATTTTTTAAAAATACTTAGCATAGTCAGTGTCCAGAGACCATGGGACTCAAAGAGCAAATACTGCCCAGATAATTTCACCTTTAAGTAAAACAGGTAATACAATAATTTGGTACAACAGGTTTCAGTTCTAGAGTCTACAATATGGGGAAAATCAAGCTCAAACTATTGTTTGTTTTTGGTTCATACCCATCCCTAACACTGGCCAATAAGTTCAGCCAATAAGCTAGATCCTATGGAGCTGTAAAGGGCACAAAGTATCCAACTGGGCCCTCTAACCACCACTTTTAGGATCCCACACACTCTCCAAACATACAGAAGCTTATTTTAAAAGACCATTTTTATGACATTAGTACTATTGAAAAGTTAAACTTTGAAAATTCAACTTTGAAAAATGCATATTTAAAGTATTATTTTGCAAAAAAACAAAAACAAAAAAACCTCAAGAGAAAATTTTAAGAGGATCCATAGTTAAAAGAAATGAAATTGCACTTTGTATTGAGACTACTTACAATGACTATTTAACCAAATGGGAAGTTTGAAACATAACCAGTTTTATAATTTCATCATCCAATATTCAACCAAGTTCATCCATTTGTACATGTAATTTTGAGCAAAGTTCATTTCTGAACAAAGAGGTAGATGTAGCTTTTGGTGTCTTGTTGACACATGAATCACTAATACTAGTCCAGTTCACCCTGAATGATTTTTTAACAAACTCTCAATAGCTAGTCCCATCTTCTGTTTGTGCCTTCGCTTTACAAATTATAACAAATGAATTTGGCTCATAATTTCTGAAATGGTGCACGCCATCATTTCATTTTTCAGAGCTAGCAATTATAACAGTTCAGCTACCTTGATGTCAGGAACCAATGTCAGTATACTGATTAGCATTTAAATTCTGACATAAAAATAGTTTATCTGTACTATTACCAATAGATTTGACTGAATAACCCAAATTTTCCAATTTTATTGTAGCACTTCTTACCTCAGTCTTTATTCCAATTATTTAAGTTGCTCCTAATTCACTCCTTAAGGACTCAAATTCAGAAGATTAGAGAGCCTAGTATCTACAAAATCTAACACTCTTACACTGCACTCCTAAACACAGTTAGAGGATTCTAAATCTGCAGACTTCAACAGACTTAGAAGGGTATAACTCTGCTTAGGACTGACTGCACCATTAATTCAATATTATCTGATTTTTGAGCTAAGTAATGCATAATTTAAAGGTATTAATAAAACAGCAACTCCTGGCCTTACCACTTCTTCAAAAGGAAATGGTTCCATTTGTTTGAATTAAGCCTTTGGAATCTACATCAACTGTACTTCCATTATTCATTGCTTCCCAAAAAATTATCCAAATTGAAAAAAAATTATCCTCCACTACAGAGCCTGGCTTCTATTTGCTGCTTAGACACTAAACCACAGATCTATCTGAAGTCACTTTGATCAGGAATCTTTGCTGCTTCCACACCTCTACAGGGGAAAGTTATACATCTACAGGAAAAGCAAAGGATTTATGCACAGCTGGTTCAAGTTCATCCACATTAATGTTAAAAGGATAAATTCCAAGCTCTGGCAAGAATGCCAGTTTTGTTTCGATCCAACCACATTCTATTTGGGAAGTGGTAAATATTAAAATTTAAATGGACTGAGCAATACACTATACATTAACTGAAAGTAACCCAAAATGAATAAAATGTAATGGAAGAAAAATGACTAGCTAGGTTGTACTTGCTATTTAATTTTGCAAATAAAGAAGGCAGGGAAGATGTTGCATTTGGGAAATGGCCATTACTCACTTTAAAAAAAAATCACCCAGTTTCCACTCCCCTTAAATACCGCCATCTGTTTTACCTTATTATGAACCTCACAAACATATTGAGTATGCCCTGGTGGCAGAGAGATAGGTCATCTTCATGCAGTTCTAAATTGTGTTCTGAAGAACAGTCTTATTCGTTATCTCTAGGCATTTCAGAGAAATTAGCACCCCTGGACATTGCATCTTTCTGTAACACTCCTGTCTATACCAACCTCAATTAAAAATTCCACAGGGAACAGAAAACTCATTAAGGAACTACTTAATATTTCACCTCAACAACAACATATAATCTGTCTTCCCACATCAATAAGAAAGAATTAATTCAAAATCAAGTAGATGTCTTCAAATGCAGACAGGCAGGTCTAACAAGTTATACTGTATGCTAGAAAACTTCAGCATTTATTTGAGGACGGTGCACACTAGGCAGCCTGTCCATGGCTGCCTGTGTTCTGGCAAATCCATCCTGGCACCAAACTTGGCCAGCAGCTAACTCCAGCATTGTTTATTCTTGCCTGCACTTTTTTTTTTTTTTACATTTTAAAAGAGATTTTATTGAAACTTTTATAAGCAAGTACAATATAAAATTGAATGACGATGAGTGATGGTAAGTAAACAGAAACAAGCAGCAAAAGCTGTATCATGAGGTGTGGGAGTAATAATTAATCATCCCACCTGTCTTTGCATTGGATGGCTGCATCCAAGCCAGTCCATCCAGCCTCAAACTTCCTTTGAAACTGGACTAGGGCAAATCAATCCATAGCTCTAATGCCTTTGAATGCCTCTTTCCATAAAACTGAAAATATCGTTTTTAGAAGACAAATTTTGCAGAATAAAGAGAACTTAACTTTGTGCTGCACTCCTGAAAATGTCCAGTGATGAATTTTGCAGTGGTGCTAGAGATCTCTGGGCCAGGATAACATTAAAAATTCACAGGTGCTAGTTATCAACTCTTTAGGAACATTGTTCACCAACTTCCCAAAATTTTTCTAGCTTTTGCCAAATTCTGTGAAGAATTCAATTTCAAAAGAAATCCCACAGATGCTGCTTTGCCTATTGAAACGATCTAGAAGTAGAAAAATGACACCAGCTAAATTTTTCCAAGCACATTGCATGTGAATGAACAGTTCTATCCTGAGTACAATGCTTGAGAGGGCAATATTGTGGCAAAGCAAACAGAATGCATCGAGACTCTTTCCTAGTGGTCCGCACTAGGAATTTGCAAAGCCAAATATATACCTGGGAAATACCTTATCAATATTTTTCAGGTATTTATTCAGCCGAATCAGATTTTCTAATCTGATTCGGCTACAAATCTAGCTGAACCAAATAAAAGCCGATAATATTTGGATTTTATTCAAGCTCAGCTTCACTAGCTGAAGCGGCACAAGTTCACCCACCTTCCAGATGAACTCATGCCATTTCTAGGTTTCTTGCATGTGGCTTCACTTTGCAAAGGCAAGCTGTCAAAGTGACTCACAGAGTCATGTTGCCAGGGTGACACAACTTTAATTAGCTTCCCTTCCTTCCCCAAGTCAAGCCACAGCATTAGCATGCCTCAGTGAGTGAAGGGAAGACATTTAAAGAGACCTTCTCTTCCCTCCCCAAGTCACTCCATGGAAGTGCCACACCTCGGTGACTGAAGGAAAGGCTTTAAATGTCTTCTCTTCACTTGCTGAGGTATGCTGCCACTGTGGCACATCTTGGGGAGGGAAGGCATTTAAACTTAAATACTTTCCCTTCCCTCCCTGAGTCACATCACTATGGTGGCATGCCTCAGTGAGTGAAGAGAAGGCATTTAAAGCTTTTCCTTCAGTTGCTGAGGTGTACCACTTCCACAAAGTGAATCCCAAGATATTGAGATTCAGGAATATTGGTATATACTGATATTTTTTTCAGGTTTGGTATATCTGAAAAATACCAATTTGGAAGGCCACACCCCTAGATCTAAAGCCACAAACCAAGACTGAAGACACAGCAAATTTCCTTTAAATTAGGGATTATAAACAACATTGCTACATTCTATGCACCATGAAACTGATATAAAATAATGTGAAATGTATGCTTTAAATGAAAAAGTGCATAACATAGACTAATTTTAGATTATGTATATTTTATTTAAAACATTTATTATCCACCATTCTTCCTTACAGAGGTCAAGGTAGCTTACAACATAAATATACAAAATACATTTTTAAAAAACCATTAAAACTGCAATTTAAATCACAGCTCAGGACTGCCAATAAAGTTAAGCAGATGCAGCTAAATTAAACCATCTCCAACTGCCTCCTAAAAAAATTAAAATGACGGCCAAGTGCACCTCCCTGGAATGGATGTTCCACTATCATGAGACTGCCACTGAAAAGGCCATCACTTCTGCAGGACAAGTTGGGTCTTCCTTTTTCCTGCTGCCTTCAACTATTCCTAAAATTACTTTTTTTAGTGAGTCTTTTCATAATGTAACACCAAAGTACAATAGCCTCAATGTAGTCAATTTAGTTTCTAGGGAGTTCAGGCTTGATTTGGTTTAGAACCCACTTATTTGCCTTTTTTGGTGATCCACAGTATTTCTTAAACTCTCCTCCAACACCACATTTCAAAGGAGTCAACTTTCTTCATTGTCCAACTTTCACACCCATACACAGTAATGGGGAATATTATGGTATGAATTAACTTGACCTTTGGTCATCAGCAACACAACCTTACACTTTAGTATCTTTTCTACATTCCAACAATATCTCATAGACTTATAAAGCACACGCTGTATTCATGCAGGTGGCTCACCATGTTGGGAACCACCTGCCAGCCCTGCCTTTTAAATTGCTTCTGCTTCCCGGCTTTCTTCAGGCAGGCACCATTTACACATATGGCTATAAGGCAGAACTACAGTGGTAAAGCATCCGTTTAACATGCAGAAAGTCCCAGGTTCAATTCCCAGAATCTCCAGTTTAAAGATCTTGTAGTAGGTGATATGAAAGACCTCTGCCTGCAACCCTGAAGAGCTAGTGAGTAGGCAATACTGGTTTGATTCAGTATAAGGCAGCTTCATGTACCTACCTTCTTAATTACCAGATTTTGCAGGGGCGGAGCACAATAGAAAGAGAATACATTAGTATTTTACTGGCAAATTCCTAACACATATCACAAATCTTCCTTAGAAAAATGTAAGGCCATGTTTCAAAATACAGCTCCTCTTATACCTTACCTAGAGGAGACACATTATTATGCTTAACAATGGAATATATCCCCATTAAGGCAATCTGGAAAACATTTTGGGACTTTTCTTTAACTTTGCGTTCAAATAGTTTCAATTTCTTGATGGCATCTCTTACTTGGAAACTTCTTTTTGTATAGGTTTTTTGGGTATATTAACCTATATCTCTTCCCTTGGATATATTATATTCTACTACCTAAAAGATTTTTTTTTCTTGATATCGGCATCGCTCAGGTAATTGGTATGATGAAATTTAACACTTTTCATTTTTGTTGCTGCTGCTACAGAGCTGCATCAAAGGGTGCATTCACACTACACTAAACAATGTGTTTTGCAACTGCATTTTTGCTATTCTTACACTGTAAAAATCCAGCTGCAAAACACATTATTTAGTGTAGTGTGAATGCACCCTAAGTTTCAAAAATATCTTCAGAAATATTTTGTTAAGAAAGGTTTTGAATATGTGCAGACATGATGGGCAAGAGTAAACAATAGTAATTTAAGTTTTCAGTCTAGATTCTAATGCTAATCATATAACTTCCTGCTTTACAGCATAATTTGCTTCAATATATTTTACAATGCTTCAATTTAAACATAATTATGTCTGTATTATATATGTATATGTTAGCATATTTTGTTTTAAAATATCTTTATACATTTTTCAGGCAGATTTTAATTGATATTTAAAGTTAGGGTTTTTATAACTAAGGATCCTATGAAACTTATCATGCAGCAAGCTCCAATGAACCCAGAAGTGGTTCCTGCAGAGACTTCCGGGGTTGGAAAATGCCGAGCTGAACTGCTTCTCAGAAGGGGAGCAGGCTGGAAGGCAATCTAATGCCTACTGCCTACTTTTCTCAGTCAGAGATCAGTCCAAGATATGCACAGGAAACTTTGAGGAGATTTACCTTGGCTAAAAGGGAGTCCCGGGGGGGGGGGCTCCTTTGAGGGGTCTCTGGAGACGACTTGCATTTTCATCATCTGCAGAAGTTTCCAGAGTCATTTATTTGACATAAGCTCGACAGGATCCTAATCTTTGATACTGCTAAACATCAAAAGCTATACAAGACCGGTGTTGATCAGGATAACTACAGAAAAGGTACAGATTGCTATCTTTCATTCCAGGACTAATTAAAGTTAAACAAAATAAAATCAGAAGGTGGGACATTGAAATCTAGAAAGCTTGGAAGAAGACGGGGAGAAGGAGCGAAATTTGGACTTAGTAATTTTAAAGGACAGTGCTAAAAAGTGGAAATGAATTTATTGTTTTGTCTACTTGCAGTTTTGGAGAAAAAGCCCCATAGAATTGCAACTCCCACAGCCAACACAGGAAATACGTCAAGTATCGTGAGATCTCTCTACCACCGAAAACGGGATTTGGTGGCAAGCAAAGCATCGGATGGAAAAGAGAAATCATTGAAGCAGCCAGCCTACTCTAGGACTATAATATCATAGAAAAACATCAGTGGCCATTGATAGGAGGCTAAAATTTAAATAAAATTTTTAAAGTGTTGGGGACATTAAAAATTGGTGGAGCCGACAAAGGTGACGATTGTAAGGTAAATACTATTGGACACTGTTAATAACCATTTTAGAAGCCTCTAGAGGAAAAAGAAAATTTTTTTTAAAAGTGAGGCAGAAAGTCGCAACCGCCATTTTGGAAAAAATAAAAACTTTAAAAATTAATATCTGAGCCCAGGAGGCTCTGAGAACAGTGAAATTAGGCTTATTGAAAAGAGCAAGCCTCACTCTTAAATCTGATAGTTGAAATTTAATTTGGTGAGGTCAAAATTTTCGGTGTTTTTACATGTCAGACCACAAGCAAACCCGTGCAAGGACTGCTTCAATAGAGAAAATGCAGGACCAATTAGATGCAATGGAAGCCAGGATAATGAAAGGGATGAAGGAGATGATAACTGCTTCCAAAAAAGAAATAAAAAAAGATATTGAAGAGCTAAAAAAAAGATATAAAGGATCTCAGAAATGAGACTGTGGTGACATCAAAAAAAGTGTAAGAGGTGGAAGGGAGAGTGAAAGTACATGATTCCACTTTGTTAAAAATACAAGAAAAAGTGGTAATTCATGACTGCAAATTGATGGAGACCCAGATACGTCTGAGAGGAATACATGAGGATGAAGAAACTGATTTGAAAGAATATATAATGAAAATAATTTTAGGAGGAAGGTACTGAAGGGACTAGAAACGTGTATGACTATATGTATAAAGTGGACTCACTATATGCAAAAAAAAAATCTACAAAGAGATGTGGTTATAAGATATATGACAAAAGAAATGGTGGGGAAAATCATGAATAAAAACTTTGAAAAGACATTGATAGTGGGAGGCAGCAGAATAAGAATTATGAAGGAGTTGCCAAGACAAGTGATAAATGACAGAAGAGCATATAAAAAATTGACAGAAAAATTATGGGACAATGAAATGAGGTATAGATGGAAAATACCTGAAAGCTTGAGCTTTGAGCTACAAGGAAAAGGGAATACAATTACAAGCACACAGGTACTGCGTGGATTTTATGAAGAACATAAAGAATTTGCACCATGATGGATTACAAATTATTATCTTGGAATGTAAATGGACTAAATTCACCACAAAAGAGAAAGGCAACATTTCATTGGATTAAAAAGCAAAATTGTAATATAGTTTGTTTACAAGAAGTAATAATAATAATAATAATAATAATAATAATAATAATAATAATATTTTATTTTTATATCCCGCCCTCCCCGCCGAGGCGGGCTCAGGGCGGCTGAGGATTACAATTTTTTATGAAATAAGCAATTGGGACAAGAATTTCACTCATTGGCTGAACAGAAGAAAAGGGGAGTGATTTTTAATATTAAAAGAATTGGACCCGACATTAGTGCTTAAAGGTAAAGTTGGAAATTTGTAGCGGTAGAAATAATATTAAATGCAAAAAAACCAGTGTTACTGGGAATGTATGCACCAAATGGAGAAAGGATGCTTTTTAAAAAGACATTATACAACAATTTGATAAAGTGACATATGATCAAGTTTTGATAATGGGGGACTTCAATGGAACAATTAAGAACACACTGGATAGGTCTGGGGGGGGGGGAATACGGAAGGAAAATTGCCAAAGTCTATTTTTGAATTGGTCAAACAAGGAAACTTGGAGGATATATGGAAGAAATTTAATCCCGAAGTGCGGGACTATACCTTTTTTTCAGCAAGACAAAAAACTTTTTCCAGAATTGACATGTTCTTTGTTATAAGAAACATTTTTTTTGTTATAAGAAAATAGAGATTTAACCTAAAATAGGGGCTGATCATAACCCAATAATGTGGATTACAAAATTGTCTAAAAAGTCGAGAAGATGGAGATTGAATGAAGATTTACTACAGAATAAACAAATAGTGACATCTCTAGAAAATGAAACTAAAGCTTTCTTCCAAATAAACGATAAAAAAGATATACAATTTCAGACGGTGTGGGATGCTAATAGAGAAGTAATGAGAGGAATATTGATTACATTGAATAACAAAAACAAGAGGACAAAAGAAAAACAGATGCTGGACATTCAAAATGAAATAAAGAAAAAAGGGGAACTGAGAAAAAGGCCAGGGAAAAAGAAAATTATGAGGGAGATCTACAATATTACAAACACAAATTAACCATTTGTTAAATAAAGAAAGGGAATGGAATCTGAAAAGGTTGCAGCAGAAATCTTTCGAGGGAGCAAATAAACCTGGAAAATATTTGGCCTGGAAACTGAAGAAAAACAGAAAAAGTAAAATTCTTAATAAAATTGTGGTGGATGGAAGAGAGGTGGTAGATCAAGAAGGAATAAAAAGAGAATTCTTTAAGTATTATGCCAAATTATTTAAGGGTGTTAAAATAAAGAAAGAAAAGATGGAAGAGTATTTACAAACTATTAAAATAGCACCCTTAACAGAAAATATGGGGAAGTTTTGAATGACCCAATTGAAAAAATAGAAATTGAAGCAGCAATTAATGCAATGAAAAATGGAAAAGCACCTGAGCCAGATGGATATACAGATAAATTTTTTAAAACCTTCAAAGGAGAGTTAATTCCGAAACTTCAGAAATTGATGAACATGATAAGAATAAAAGGGAAAATACCAAATCTCTCTCTCTCTCGGCTTCACTTCGCGAACGAAGATTTAAGAAAGGTGCAGTAGTCCACGTCTGCTGCAGGCTCGCTGGTGGCGGACAAGAACAATGCGGGACAGGCAGGTCCGGCCGCAGTGGCTGCAGGAAAAAGTCTGATTTGGGATTGGTGCTGTAGCAGTACGATTTTTCCTCAATCTCCTTTTATCCTCAAGACTAGCTATGCGTGCATTCTCAAAGGAAGAGACAGCCTGGTGGATGGTGTGCCTCCATGCTTTGCGATCTGAGGCTAGGTCAGACCACTGGTGATGGTTAATGCAACAGGTACCAAGGGATTTCTTCAAGGAGTCCTTGTACCTCTTCTTTGGTGCCCCTCTATTTCGATGGCCGGTGGAAAGTTCACCATACAGGGCAATCTTGGAAAGGCAGTGGTTTTCCATCCTGGAGATATGCCCTGCCCAGCGCAGCTGCGTCTTCAACAACAATGCCTCGATGCTTGTAACCTCCGCCCGCTTGAGGACTTCAGTGTTGGTCACAAAGTCACTCCAGTGGATGTTGAGAATGGTGCGAAGGCAGCGCTGATGAAAGCGCTCAAGGAGTCACAGGTGATGACGGTATAAAACCCACGATTCGGAGCCGTGGATGAGGGTTGTCATCACAACCGCTTTGTAAACATTGATCTTTGTGCCTTTTTTCAGATGCTTGTTGCTCCACACCCTTTTATGCAGTCGGCCAAATGCACGTTTTGCCTTTGCCAGTCTATTGTCAATCTCCTTGTCGATCTTGGCATCTGAGGAGGTGATGCACCCCAGGTAGCTGAACTGCTGGACTGTCTTCAAAACTGATTCACCCACAGTGATGCAAGGAGAGTGATAATCTTCCTGGGGTGCAGGCTGGTGGAGAACATCTGTCTTCTTCAGACTAACTTCTAGGCCGAATAGCTTGGCAGCCTCTGCAAAGCAGGACGTCATATGCTGCAGAACTGATACCGAGTGGGAGACAAGTGCAGCATCACCAGCAAACAGTAGCTATCGGATATGTTTTTCCATTGTCTTGGAGTAGGCCTTTAGTTGCCTCAAGTTGGACAGGCTGCCATCGGTGCGATAGCAAATGTAGACACCATCGTCATCATCTAAATCTACTGCGGCTCTTTGAAGCATCATGCTAAAGAAGATCATAAAGAGAGTTGGAGCGAGAACACAGCCTTGCTTTACACCTATGCCTATTGGGAAGGGCTCCGAGAGGTCGTTGCAGTGTCTGATTTGGCCTCGCTGGTCTTCATGTAGCTGGATGACCATACTGAGGAACCTTGGGGGACATCCTAAACGTTCCAAGATTTGCCACACGCCATTCCTGCTAACGGTATCAAAAGCTTTGGTAAGCTCGACAAAAGTCACATAGAGACCCTTGTTCTGTTCCCTGCATTTCTCTTGGAACTGCCTGAGAACAAATACCATGTCGGTGGTGCTCCTGTTAGCCCTGAAGCCACACTGGCTCTCTGGGAGGAGTTCTTCTGCAATGGTGGGCACCAGTCTGTTCAGGAGTATTCTGGCAAGGATTTTACCTGCGATGGAGAGCAGGGTTATCCCCCGGTAGTTGGAGCAGTCTGACTTTTCCCCTTTGTTCTTATGTAGATTAATGATTATTGGATCGCGAAAGTCCTGTGGTAGTTTGCCTTGTTCCCAGCAGGTGACAAGTACTTTGTGAAGTGTGCTAAGTAGTACTATGCCCCCATGCTTCCAGATCTCTGGTGGGATTCCATCAACTCCTGCTGCCTTGCCACTTTTCAGTTGCTTGATGGCTTTAACAGTCTCTTCTAGGGTGGAGATCTCATCCAACTCTGTTTTCACTGGTTGAAGTGGGGTGAGGTGGATTGCTGAATCTTGAACTACGCGATTTGCACTGAAGAGAACCTGAAAATACTCCGACCACTGGTTCAGTATGGATGCCTTGTCTGTGAGGAGCACTTGGCCGTCTGCACTATGCAGGGGACTCTGAGCCTGATATGATGGACCATATACTGCCTTCAGGGCTTCGTAGAACCCTCTTAAATCACCAGTGTCTGCACATAGCTGGGTTCTCTCTGCAAGCTTGTTCCACCACACGTTCTGAATGTCTCGAAGCTTGCACTAAAGGTTGCTACATACAGCGCGAAAGGTTGCTTTTTTCCCGGGACAGGAGGGCTGAGCAAGATGTGCTTGGTAGGCAGATCTCTTCTTCGCCAGTAATTCTTGGATCTCTTGATAGTTCTCGTCAAGCCAGTCCTTGTTCTTCCTTGTGGAGAACCCGAGGACTTCTTCAGAGGTCAACAGGATGGTAATTTTTAGGTGTTCCCAGAGTGCTTCTGGAGAAGGATCTGTGAGGCAACTGGGGTCCTCAATTCTTGTCTGGAGTTTTGCCTGGAAGGCAGCTTTAACTACGGCTGACTGAAGGCTGCCGATCTGAAACTTCCGCCGGGGGATACCGCCTCACCTGGGTGTAGATTTAAAGTGAAGATGGAGATTGCAGCGTACAAGACGATGATCCGTATGACATTCTGCACTGGGCATTACTCGGGTGTGTAAAACATCTCGAAGGTCTCTCTGGCGCACCAGAATGTAGTCAATAAGATGCCAATGCTTGGACCGTGGGTGCATCCAGGTTGTCTTCAGACTGTTCTTCTGCTGGAAGATAGTGTTGGTGATGGTGAGCTGATGCTCCGTGCAGAATTCTAGCAAGAGGCGCCCGTTATCATTGCAGTTGCCAATGCCATGTTTGCCAAGTACTCCTTTCCAGGCTTCCGAGTCTTTACCTACTCTGGCATTGAAGTCGCCAAGGATGATCACCTTGTCCTCTGTAGGGGTCTTCCGTACGAGGTTACATAGATCAGCAAAGAACTTGTTCTTTTCTGCAGGATCTGCTTGAAGGGTTGGGGCATACACACTGAAGAGTGTTGCATGCTGCTTGTTTTGAAGTGGAAGGCGCATAGACATGATGTGATCTGAGTGACCTGTTGGCAGGTTTTCGAGTTTAGAGGCAATGGAGTTCCTGACCATGAAGTCAACGCCAGAAAGGCGGCTCTCAGCCTTTGACTTACCCGACCAGTAGAGGGTATAGCCAGCACCGTGTTCTCAAAGACTACCTTCCTCAGGGAAACAGACCTCACTGAGAGCTGCTATGTTGATATTCAACCTGAGAAGTTCGTGGACAACTAGAGCAGAGCGTCGTTCAGGGCGACCACTGTCTACTGTGTCAAGCATGGTTCTGATGTTCCAACACGGAAGCTTTAGTCTTTGCACACTTTGTGAGGCAGGTGCATGCCTTTTCTTTGTTGTTATTTTTCGACCGCAAGTAAGGATGCCCGTTGACCGCGGCTAGCCAACTGGGGGGGGGGGGAGACGAGTTTTATTTAGGCCACTTTTTCTAGGCCCCTCTCCATACGGAGCAAGCAGTGCTGTCCCTAAATAAGGCTGCTTGGTCGTTCAGGGTGCTGCCGAAAAATGCTTTCGTCTCCGGGTCAGCATCAAGCGACCAATACCCTGAACCGCCTACATGCAGGATCGGGACTGCGGCTTCCAGTGACATCTTCCACCTGCCGTTTCGCCCCTTGACCATCGCTGCAGGACTTGGTATGTTGTGGGTTGTGGATGTGGATACCCTTCAGGCCTGTGCAGAGGAATTTTTAGGTGAAGCGTAGTGTGCGCAGTACTGGATCCACCCTTTCACAATGGGGTCATCTGCCATGGCCCAGTAAGCCGGGACGCCAGCAGCGAGTCCTCCAGGTGGTAGATGTTACATTAACGAGCTCTGTCTGCCCGGGCTTGATGTTAAGAGTTTTCCTTCTCTTGGCTGGCGAGGTTGGTGAGCCCAACCCGCTTATCCGGTTATACCGCCGGACATTTGGTCGCACCATGACGTGGCAAACTCTGTGAAAACGGGAGGGACCAGCAAGAAGGTGTTGCAGTGATGTAGGAGAGGCCATTGCAGTGACCATCTGCCAGGCATAGCCAGACAGTGACCACGCAGCATTCACTGCACTGGGAAAGGATAGGCGATGTATTGCACATGCACTTTCCCTGGGGGGGCAGGACACCCGGAGGGAGCCCACCCCCCCAAATACATGGAAGGAAGCTGTTATTTCGTTGATTCCAAAGGAAGATAGAGATGTCACGAATGTAAAAAATTATAGACCAATCTCACTATTAAATAATGACTATAAAATATATACAAGAATCTTGGCAGAACGGCTTAAACAACATTTGACAAATTTTATAAAGGAAGATCAAGCGGGGTTTCTCCCCAAAAGGCAAATAAGAGACAATATTAAAACTGTTGTAAATATTGTAGAATATTATGAAAGACACCCAGAAAAGGAAGTAGCATTATTCTTTGCGGATGCAGAGAAAGCATTTGATAATTTAAATTGGGACTTTATGTTTGCAGTAATGGAGAAAATGGAGTTGGGGGAAAACTCTATAAGGATGATAAAAGCAATATATGCTGAACAACATGCAAGGCTATTTATAAATGCAGATCTTACAGAAGATATGATAATTAGCAAAGGTACAAAACAAGGCTTTCCGCTTTCCCCACTGTTGTTTATAATGACTCTTGAAATCTTACTGATGGAAATCCAAGAAGATAAAGAAATAGAAGGATTAAAGTAAAAGGATTTACTTACAAATATAGAGCATTTGCAGATGATATAATGTTTATAAATGAAAGTCCCATACAAGTCACACCTTTGTTGTTAGCTAAAATAGAAGAATATGGGGAATTGGCAGGACTTTGTATTAATAAAGAAAAATCAAAACTTCTATGTAAAAATATGGAAGTAAATAAACAAAAGGAATTGCAGAGGCTAATGGGTTGTGAAGTTACCTCTAAGGTAAAATATTTGGGTGTGGAGATAACAATGAAGAATATTGATTTGTTCAAAAATAATTATGAGAAGCTATGGCATAAAATGGATGAAGATATGTTAAAATGGAATAAACTTAATTTGTCATTGCTGGGCAGAATAGCTGCAATTAAAATGAATATTCTACCAAGAATAATGTATTTGTTTCAAACTATCCCGATTGTGAAAGACAGTAAACAATTTAATAAATGGCAAATTTCAGAGTTTGTGTGGGCTGGGAAGAAACCAAGGATTAAAATGAAAATTTTAACAGATGCAAAAGAGAGAGGCGGATTCCAATTACCAGATTTAAAATTATATCACAAAGCAGTTTGTTTAGTGTGGATAAAAGAATGGATGATGCTGTTAAACAAAAAACTCTTAGCGTTGGAAGGTCATGGAAATAAATTCGGCTGGCACACTTATATGTATTATGGGGGGAAAAGATGGATGGTTTTTTCTCTCACCATTATATAAGAAATAATTTGCTAAATACATGGATGAAATATAAGAAATATGGAGATGAGAGAAAACCATTATGGATAGTGCCAGCAGAAGTAATAAAAGTAACAGCTGAGACGGGTGAAGAAAAGTGGTTGTCATATAATCAACTATTAAAAATACAAAGTGGCAAAATAGAATTGAAAACTGCTGAAGAAATGAATAATAAATATGATTGGTTCCAAATGCAACAAATGAAGAGCTTGGTGGATAATGATATCAAAACGGAAGGAATAAGAAAAGAGCAAACAGAAATGGGAAAAGTTCTGCTTGGAGATAATGAAAAATTAATTTCAAAACTATATAAATTACTTTTAAAATGGTCTACAGAAGATGTAGTGAAATCTCAAATGATTAAGTGAGCAATTAATGTAAATAAAGAAATACAGATGGAAACTTGGGAATATTTGTGGAAGAACTCTATGAAGCTTTCGACGTGTCATGGTATTAAAGAGAACTGTTTTAAAATGATGTACAGATGGTATATGACTCCTAAAAAGTTGGCAAAGATGAACAATAAGATGCCAGACAGATGCTGGAAATGTAAAAAACATGAAGGTTCTTTCTACCATATGTGGATTTGTGAAAGAGCAAAAAATATTGGCAGATGATTCAACAAGAAATTTCTAGGATCTTGGGATATGAATTTAAGAAAATTGCAGAGACTTTTCTGTTGGAAAAATTTTCAAAAGAAGACAGAACTATAATTTGGTACTTGCTTTCAGCTGCTAGGACATTATATGTGCAGTTGTGGAAGCAAGAAAAAATACCAGAGAATTGGGATTGGATTGTAAAGTTATGACATGGAGTGAAATGGACAAATTAACAAGAATTTTAAGAGACTATGATTTAGAAGTTTTTAAGATGGAGTGGAAAAAGTTCAGAAGATATGTAGAAAAAGAGTGGAAAATAAAAGGACATTGGACAGTTTTTGATAATGATTAAGTCTTAGAAGGAAGAAGAATGTAATTTTTTTTATTAGTTAAGGGTACCTTTTAATATTTGTATTATAAGTAAATAACACCGGCAGGGGTCAAGTAACGGGGGGAGGGGTGGTTAGAAAGTAATATATGGGATAGATAAAAAGAAGTTATTAATGATGCAGGAATAAGATATTGTTACCATATGTTACTAAATAAAAATCATTTTAACAAAAAAAAGGAAGTGGTTCCTGCAGCCAGCATATGGTTGTTAAATGGATAGCAGTACCTAACACAGACCAATGACATTGCTAATTGCATCTACAGTGCTTCTAGCACAGAGGAGTTTATGCCTGGATGATGCTATACTGGTAGCATGATGCCCTTGGTGAGAATTGAATTCCATTTTCCTTATAGCAATCCAATAGCACCTGCAGTCTTCCAGCAAACTGCTATACAGTCTGCTGCTGGTTATAGCAGTATGGAAGGAGATCAAAAGCAACACTTCCATGTAAACTGTCTGAACAGATTTCTTAAAGGAATAAAGACATAAAACATCAAATTAGCAAAATATCAGAAGCAGGAGTTTCCAGTTTTGGTGCAGCGGCAACGGTTGTGTTTCCAAATGTTCTCGCAGGGAACAGGCGGGGGGTCTCCGAAAGCAGGAAGGCCCAGTAGGACCCTGGTTGGGGGGTTCTCGAGGTGGGGGGGGGCAGGAGGAAGGAAGAATGGGAACTGTCTGTTCTCTTCCGAGCTCCTGAAACCCTTAAGTCCAGACCGTTGCGGACATCATTGAGCGGAAAAGCTGTGAATGCCAGAGAGGAGAAGCGGCGGTAAAAATGTTTAAACAATGAAAAAGACAATGAAAAAGACTCTCTCAGCAAGGGAAATTTAGACTTTCTGATACCCATTTCAGTGAAGACAACAGGGCTCAGAAGTGATGTCCGGCTGAGTGGAATATCAAGAGTTAAATGTGGAGACAGTGCAGAGAAGGATGGAGGAAAACGGCTCAGCAGACTCTGTTTAAAGGCTTGGTGCAAACAGACTAACCTTGCAGGCAAGTTGCAGACTGTGGAATTTGGATGGACTAATACTATTCGTGGCTAAGGCGACTTCTGAAACTTGGTGCTTTGATTTGCTCTGAACTGGGATGAATGTGTTGGACTGTTAGTTGATTTCTCATGGACAGTGCTTGGCAAGGAACAGACTGGTTGCATGCGAAAGTATAATAAACTGATGAATTAGGAGTTACAGCGGAGTGAGTAGATGAGAAGGAAAAGAAACAGAGGAGGAAGAGGAGAGAAGGCAGAAGAGAAGAGAGAAGACTAAGAAGCTTAGGGAGCTTTAAGAAAATTCTAGGAGATATATTGGATTGTAAATAAAAGTTTTGTAGGTGGCTGTATTACAATGTAAAATAGAGAATGATAACAGAGTGTGGGTGTATGTGGGAGATAAAGAGTGGATGTGGGAATGTTTGGATCTATATGAATGGGTGATTGGAATAGTTTGAAATTGCATAGTATGGGTGAAGAGGGGTCAGAGTGAGAGATATAATGAATGGCTGTGAGTTCTCAATCATTAAGAAATAGAAGCAATTAATTATTATAAAACAGAAGCAATCAATTTAAGTTGGTTTGATTTGATCTTATGAAGTAATTGATTAATGAATTTAGTAGTCTAATTTGAATCTGAACAGGAAAAGGAAAAAAATAAAATTAATAACAAATAGAACAAATAACAGTTTACAGTAATTAATAGTAGGTCATTGGTCTTTAGGATAAAATACAAAATTTAAAATAATGAGTATGTCAGCAAAGTTAGCACCCTCACCAGAGGTCCCCCAATATTTCAGGATGTCATCAAAGAATTACAAAATAATATGCAAATCTATTTCAGGACAATACTGAACCAGGTACAGGCTAACCTAACAGACCAGATTGGGTGGGGCTGAACTCAAAAGTGGACAGGTTACAGGTACAAATAATAGAAACTAAAGTAGAAATTTAGGGCTTAACCCAATCTGTAGCATTCTTCAATATTAAAATGAAGGCTGCTAAGCAAGAACTGGAGGTTATTGAGACAACTCAACTGAGAAAAGAAGAAAGGTTACTTAGACTTGAGTCGGAGCAGACAGTGTATAAATCGAGACCTCAAGATGCTCCAGCACATAAAGAAGAAGATGTGTTACAAATATTGGATGAAGCACCAATAGTGGAAAGGGAAATAGAGCCCTCAGATATAGAGCCCTTGGATATAGAGAAGGAAACAAATGAGCTACATAGGGATAACTTAGCCCAAAGGTGTCGAACTCATTTGTTATGAGGGCCGGATTTGACATAAATGAGACCTTGTCGGGTTGAGCCATGTGTATCATAAAATGTAATGCCAGGTAGCAGACATATAAACTTTATAAAGGGCACAGACACACAAAGAATATTTTTTGCTTAAAATAAAACATGCTTAAAATATTAGCCCGCTTGCAATATTTTGTTTTACAGTATCTGATAAATGTCACCTCTTGCTATGAATTATTGCTTCAAAAATTGCAGACAATATCTATGCTGTACCAGTCTTGAATATGTGCTGTTCAAGTGTGCATATCTCTAAGCTGCACACCTACTTTTGATTCGTTGACATTCATTACAGACATCTTATGATCAATGCTTTGAGCCTAAGACCCAGAGGAACATGAAGCAGCTGGGCATTGTGAGCTTTTGTACAGAAGTTGCTTCAAGTACTAGTCAAGAACATGTGAAGGCACCATGGCACAGACTGAGGGCTATGTGCTTGTCTACAAAACCATAATCTTCCCCAGAAAAATGACTACAACTAAAAAAAAAAAAGACAACTTTCCCCCCAAAAAACAACTACAAGAACAGAGAGACAGCCATGTAAAGTGGTCAATGTCCCTCTACTATCTGGGAAGTATAAATTCAAGACCCCCAATCGAAGGAAAATGTGAAAGAAAAAAATAAGGAAAATTTGCTGGGTAAACCTGGGGTGGAACACACTCTCAGCCTAATGCTGATATTTCTCTTCTAAATAGTTCATATGCTTTCCTATTGAGAAAGACTGGAGGGTATGAGTACAGTGAAAAAGAGGAGGGGAACTTCATTACAAGCCCAACAAAATTCTCTCTCTCTCTCTCTCTCTCTCTCTCTCTCTGTAGCAAGGCAAAAAGCTCATCCTTCACTAAAACGTTGCTAGTCTTAAAAGCATTCTTTGTAGCTCTCCTGATGGTGGAGACTGGGCAAAGGAAGCTCTGGCTCTTTCTTTCCTTCCCCAGGGCAGGAGGAGGGAGAGGAGCCTCAGCCATTTATTAGAAGAAAGAGAGGCTTGTCTCAGTAGTTCTGCGGAGTGATTAATTGAGCCTGGCAAACTTAATCACCCAGCAGAGCTATAGAGCCAAGCTCCCTCATTGGCTGAGGCTGCTCCTCCCTCCTCCTTCCTTTGGGAAAAGGGAGGGGGGAGAGGGAAAGGCTGCTTTGCTGCTCTGGCCTGTCTGGGGGGGGGGGGAGAGAAACACAAAATGGTGACCAAAAAAAGCAGGCAAGGGAAAATGAAGCAGATGACAGCCAGTTGCTGGAGGGCCTGATTGGAGCCCTCTGTGGGCCTGATCCGGCCCACAGGCCATGTGTTTAACACCCCTGACTTAGCCTATAGCATATTTGTTACAGAGGGAAGTCTACAGTAGCTCCAATAGAAGATTGTTTATGGAGTTGTTGTAAAGTGTCAATTGATCAATCATTAAAAATTACTGAACAAAAAATTATGGTTTTAAGAGAAATTCCATGGCTGGTGAGGAAGAAAAGACTAAAATCAATCTTAACCTATATAGATGGTTTCAAGCCTCCAAAAGAGAGAGAGAGAGAGAGATACTCTGTCAAATATGATGAGAATAGAACAGAACTAATATGAAGTATAGAACTGGTCACCACTTAATGATTAGATGTGTAAATAATGGAAAGTGGATTACTTTAGAGAATAATGACGGTTAAGAGGTCAGTAAGGTAATATGTAGAGTAAAGAGGGGTCAAAAATAACTGGAAAAAAATATACGGCTGTGCATTATTGTATTGTTAACTGCATTCCCCATTCCTTTTTTTTTTTTTTTGGTCTGTGGTGTGTTTTTTTGGGTTTTGGAGAAAATAAAAATATTAATTGACAGGAAATTAGCAAAATATCTAATTTCCTTATTAATGCAGCTACAGAACATAGAAAACCAATGAAACAAAGCAGTAAACTGGAAGAGGGCACAGCCTACTAAATATCTCAGTCCATAAGTAGTTCAACAGGTAAGTCCTTTTTTTCTTTTTCTTTCAGGTCTGACATCCACATTCCCAGTGTGCTCAAATGAGGTGGACTGCAAACCACAAAGGCAGCATTAATCCATCCGGAAGATTCTCTGGTGTGAAAAAATTAAATGTAAGTCCTCTTATGCAAGCTGAAGCTGAACGGGCTTCCTGGAGTTCTGAGCCTCGTTTTCATCCGCTGGGGTTTCTCCAAGCTTTAATGCATGCCCTAGCACTTCCAACCGATCAAAATTCTTCCCACTCTCTTACACTTCCCAATCAGGTTACAATCCATTTTCCTTATAGCAATCCAGTAGCACCTGCAGTCTTCCAGCGAACTGCTATACAGTCTGCTGCTGGTTACAGCAGTATAGCAGTACCCTGGTCTGCCACCCTGAACCACAAGGAAAGGCGGGGTATAAATGTTCTAATAAATAAATAATAAAAGTAATGTCTAAAGGCTTCCTTTACTTGATTTCTCTTTTCATGGAATGTAATGTTCAACATATTAATTTTAGTAGCACTTTGGCCTGTTCACTTTTGATGCAACAAAAATAACTTGCTGTGTTTCAAATTAATTATTTTTTTAAAAAAACAAGCTTACTGATTTCACTGTAACTTGTTTTTGAATCAGATGGAATAACAATACAAAAATCTATTATGAGATTTTGGCAAGAGGCTACTTTATGGGTTTTAATCAGTTTGGATGAGGACCCAAGTGGCTTGAAAGAGCTGTCATCTAGAAAGGTTTCTTATGGCTGCATTAATATTATTAACTAGATTGGTAAAATGCTCAGCTTTCCCACAAGAGGGAATTCTCCTTAAACCAATATTACTTAAGTAGCCTTTCAGGATGAGTGCCACATCCAAGTCAAATATAACTAATCTGCAAACAATATATTATTCATAAAATGTAGAAAACGCACGCAAAGCAAAGGCTTCCTTGAGTCTAACAAAATCAGAGAGAAGCAAAGACACATGAAGAATACATGCAGACAAAGACTATACAAACTGAAGCCATTCAGAATTAATAACAAAGAAAAGAACAGTGATCAAAGCTTCACGGTTCTGCCATATTTGATACCCAATGCAGAAATAAGTGAAAACTGCATTACCATGACGGATATGAATATCAAAGCAGTCTACAAGGAGCCAATGTTTTTCTAGCCAAAAGAATGAGAGCTGTGTGAAATATTAATAAGCTTAGGTACATGCAAATAAGCTACATAACTTTATTGCCCTGCTCCTACAGTCTTTCTGCATAACAAGTATGAGTGGTATAGTGGTTAAAATGCTGAACTATGATCTGAGAGGCCCATGTTCAAATCCCCACTCTACCATGAAGCTAACTATGAGAAATTGGGCCAGTTACTCTCTGGGTAACTGGTTACTAGTAGGAAGTAAGAACCAGGTATGCTGCTTCCTTGGAATAAGAGTAGGATACAAATGTATCATCAGAGTTCTGGAGGCGTAAGGATATTGTGAACTTCTTTGCATAACTTCCTATGCAATAACTGCTGTGTAGTTGGTTCCTACCCTACCATGCAAACATCACTTTCTGGAGTTTGACTATTTAAATAAGTTATAGAAACAAGGATTAGACATAGATACTTATGATGCACAATGTCCTCATCTATTCCCAACTCTAGCTAGGGAATATAAAACTATTAAGACAGACTTGCCATCTGAGTATTGTAGGTTAAAATATCTAAGTTTATCCATTCATTTTGATAGTGTGTAAAATTACCTGTTAATGACAAAGAGTCCCCATGTGATTTCAAAGACAATTACATAAGTGTTCCGTTAACTGAGTTCATTTTCTTGTATTCCCCAGCTATTGAATACATTGGGATGTAGAAAAATTAGCCATTCCTTCTAACTCTTTAAATCAAAAATTCAAAAACTACTCAATGTTTACTTAATTTTAATTGTCCAATACAAAAAGATTCTTATGTTTACATACATGTTACATATCATTAGGCTAAAGTGTATGGATTGCTTTTGACACACTCCTTTGTTTCCACATACATATAAACAGTTAAGATCAGAAAAAAAACAAAGTTTTTTCTAGATATCAAAGAAGACTATGCAAACCTTGTAAATCCATTCAGAAGATAGCCTAGATTGAGGGAATTCATTTTCTCCATCAAAAACTATGTAAGATATTCAGTTCTATATATCAAGGAGACATTTCAAATGAGCTATCTGGCAGTATTTCTCTTTATCTGCCAGTTCTGCTTTTAAAATGGATATTCTCCACCTTTATACTCCTCAAGCTAAAAACCACAAGTGGACTTAAGGTTCAATCCTTCTCCATAGCGCAACTCATTTTTAATGAGAGTCTTGTCTTCCCATCTCCCCAGAAGACAAAATTCACAAAGCAATCTCCGATAATTTGAAACCAAGATATGCTACTTCACCAAACCCCTGTCTTTTTGAGTCAGAAAACTTCCTGTTAAAGCCATATGGGAATGGTGGACCATTTCAGTCAAAACTGATTTCACTTATTTATCACAGGCTCCTGCTTAAAAGTTCCACTGTGGATTTGCTTGTGCATACAGTCTGTTTGAGGCTTTGAACTTTAGAAAGGATTTAAACAGTCACTTTCAATATCATTATAAATCCAAGAGCATTATCTTCCTATTGATTGTGAGAAAATAAAAAAAGTCTGAAGCTTGATTCCATAGATAATCTTTTCCATTTACTAGATGAGTTTTGAAGCTGTAAATATATACTTGTATAACAGAATAATAAACAGGGATTGGAAATCAAGTGTATTTAAAACATGTTTCCAGTTGTTAGTAAAGAACAAAAACAGTATTCATTATGTAAAGCGTCAAACAATTTTCAATTAATCTGCTCTTGGGTACAGAGAACAATTTCCATAGTATTTACTAGAGGTTTCTCAGTAACTTTCAAAGAATACACCAGAATCCGAAACTTTTGTGAAAATTTTTAAACTAGTAGTTCTTCTGCTGCTTGTTACCAAAAGTTGCATTCCATAATCACTCCCAAAGAACTGTGGCAGGATCTCCACATGAGTAACAGAATAATGGATTGCAACCAAAAAGTTCAATCCCTCCAAGTACTTGGCTCACTGCCTTAGAAATGTCATCATTATAATAAATAAGGGTAAAAGCTACTATGCATCCATGGTAGGCATTAGTGATTAGGTGTATTGTTAAATACAGAAGAGTTGTGCAGGGTGTCACACCATTTGACTCAGCACAATCATTACTAACATTATTCAGGTAATTTCTATTTCCATCTAAGTAATCCTACCCAAGTACTAGTTCCTACAAGAGGACCCTAAAAGTTGACCATATACACAATCAGCATGGCCAGGCATGTCTAGGCTTGCCTTCTCTTATTTCATAAAAAGGGGGATATGCGTATGTTTACGTGCTGTTGCTTTGAAGACAGTGCTGAGAGAGAGGGAAATATAACTGACCTAAAAAAACTCAGGAGAAACTCAGGAGGCTGAAATCGGTTCCTTATTCACAGTTCCTTATTCAATCCTTATTCGTTACTTATTCGTAAATTCAACCAAAAACACTGAAGAGAGTTTGAAAGGTCTGAACCCCAAAATAAGGTCTGGACCCCCATATATCATACACCCCCACATTCAAGGGACTCTGCCCTTCGAGAAGACATGTGCTGCTTCATGATCCAATGAGCGGTTCTCATGCCAGCTGCTCCAAACCAAGGTGCCCCCAGGACACTCAAAGAGGCAGACACTGGGGCCAGGTTGCACCCCAAAACAATGTTTGGACCACCCCAAGTGACACATCCCCATTTTGAATAAGGAACTATTTTGATTGCTTGCTCTCTGCATCCCAAAATACAGCATGGGTCACCACATGCCATACCACCCCAAATGACACATCCCCACGCTCGGGACACTGTCCTCTTCAAGAAGACATGCAGTGCTGCCCAGTCCAAACACTGGTTCCGGCGCCACAAAAAGATTGGACCAGGGGTGCCACCTAGAAGCCTGTATTTCAAAGGAGATTTGAATAAGGAACTATTTTGATTGCTTGATCTCTGCACCCTTTAAAAAAAAACGGACTACCACATGCCATACATCCCCACGTTCAGGGAACTCTGCCCTTCAAGAGGAAGTCAATGGCAAAATAGGGTATAATGAACTGCAGCTGGGGAGGAAGGATGTTTGAGGTAAAGGCTCCAAATTTGCAGGAGGCTGCTGCAGGAGCCTCTTCGCCACAGAACCCCCAAGTTTCAAAAAGATTGGACCTGCAGTCAACTGTGCTGAGGGTGCTAGCTTGCAAGGATCATAGTTGCCCTGCAGAACAAGTGCTACTGTGGCAATTGTAATGTAATGCACAGGACCTAAATTCAAATTAGAGAATCACTCAGATTTAAACATTGGAATGGGGGCTTTCTGTAGGGACTGCAGCACAGAACCAGTGCATTCAACGCACAAGTTCCAAGCAGCAGAGATGGGGCATGGACTTTCCACATACAAAGAAGCTGCCTACTGAACCATAGCCATACATAAGAAATACCTGTGGGGAATGCTGTAACACTACATTGTAAGAGAGAAAATTCTGGAAACTAGGACAGGACACTTGGGTTTTAAAAGAAGCTTCTGAGAAAGACATGTTGCTTACCTGTAACTGTATATCTTTGAGTGGTCATCTGTGCATTCACACTCATGGGATAGAGCGCCTGCCCCAATCCCCGAATCGGTATCTGAAATGCCCGGGATTTTTCCACGCTCGGCGCCAATAGGCATGAGCAGGCGTCCCAGTATGCATGCTCACTGTCACCAGCACAGGGATCCCGCCAGTTCCTTCCTGACCACTGGAAGCCCCTACTGGAGGGAGATCGTCAGCAGTGGGGAAGGAGGGCAGGTAGTGTGAATGCACAGATGACCACTCGAAGATCTACAGTTACAGGTAAGCAACCTGTCTATCTTCTTCATGGTCTCTGTGCTTCACACTCATGGGAGACTAGCAAGCAAGAAGTACCTGGAGGTGGGAAGACGGTCAACTGGAAGAAATAGCTTGCAACACCGCAGTTCCCAACCGAGTCATTTGCTGAGCATGCACGTCCAGTGTGTAGTGCTTCCTGAAGGCATGCGGAGAAGACCAGGTGGCAGCCTTGCAGACATCAGAAAGGGACACGCCTCTCAGGAACGCCACTAACGTGGCTATCGCTCTTGTGGAGTGTCCACGAACAGGCCCAGGTAACGGCTTCTTCGCCAACAAATAACAGAGTTTAATCGTCTCAGTGAGCCATTTTGGGAGCCTCTGAGACGAAATCCTGGAACCTATCTTGGGAACAGCATACGAAACAAAAAGCTGCTTGTCCTTACGAAAAACCTTTGAACGTTTTAAATAAAACAGCAAAGCACGCTTAATGACCAGAGCATGCAACCTATGTTCCTCGTCCGAGGAAGGGTTAGGGTAAAAAGTGGGCAACCAAATTTCTAAATTGAGGTGGAACTGAGAGACCACCTTCGGAAGAAAACTAATGTCCAGAGCCAGGGAAACCCCAGCCTCTCAAAAAACAAGATAAGGATAATCACACCGCATCGCCGTGAGCTCCACAACACGACGTGCTGATGTGATGGCAACCAAAAATGCAGTCTTCCATGACAAGAGCTGCAAATAGCACGTGGCTATCGGCTCGAAGGGGCAACGAGTAAGTTTGTCCAGCACTAAAGTCAAGTCCCACAACTGTGGGTGCGATCTTGATAGTGGGTGCAGCCTAAACAACCCCTTCAAACATTTTTTGGACTGAGAGTGTGCAAAAACGGAGTACCCCTCCACCGGATCATGGAAGGCAGATATTGCCGCCAAATAAACTTTGATGGAGGAGAAAACCAGGCCTGCATCCACTAGGGACAACAAAAAATCAAAAATTGCCGACAACCCCACCCTGCTTGGTGAGACCGACGGGTCAACTAAAAACTTAGTAAATCTGCACCACTGCCTGTCATAGGAAGCGCGAGTGGACGGTTTTCTGCTGTTCATAAAGACCTGCTGGACCCTGTCAGAGAACCCTACTGGTCGATGAACCATGCTGTCAGCTTCAGATGGGGCACGTTGTGATGGAATACATGCCCACCCTGAGCTGACAGAAGGTCCGGTTCTGCCGGAAACTGGTAGAAGACCCCCCTCGACAGTTGGAGCAGGATCGAGAACCAGTTCTGGCGAGGCCACCAGGGAGTCACCAGGATGCAGCATGGTCTCTCCCTTGCTATTTTGTTGACCACCTTTGTCAACAATGGCAGAGGCGGGAACATGTAGATGAACCGACCCTCCCAAGGAAGCAGGAGCCTGTCTCCCAGAAAGGCTAGATCCGCTCCCACTCTGGAACAGAACATGGGGCATTTCTTGTTCTCGGCCGTGGTGAAGACATCCAGCTGCGGGTACCCCCCAAGGCTGGAATACAAGCTTCAGGAAACGCCACTGCAGTTCCCACTCGTGTGGGGAAGCCCCACCCCTGCTGAGGGAGTCTGCCTGAATGTTGAGGACCCCCGGAAGATGTGCCGCCTTCACGAAGATGTCGTACTGGAGACACTCCAACCAGAGATCCATCGCCAATGGGCAGAGCCGACGAGACACTGTCCCTCCCTGCCTGTTGATGTAGCACAGGGCAGTGGTATTGTCCGTAAGAAGTGCTACAGTCTTCCCCGCCACTAAGGGACAGAAAGAGCGTAGGGCAAAGTGAACCGCCAGCAGTTCCAGGTAGTTTATGTGGAACTGAGTCAGTTTTGGCGGCCACTGGCCCCCCACACACAGGCCTTCCATGAGGGCCCCCCAACCCCACAAGGAAGCATCTGTGGTGATAGTCACAGTAGGAGTTGGCAGATGGAAAAGAGCTCCCTGGCAGATGTTGTTCTCTGACTCCCACCACTGTAGCGTCTGAAGAGTCCCGGATGGGATGGTGAACCTCTTTCGAAGTGAGTCTCTGAGCGGATGAAACTGGCGAAGAAACCACAACTGTAGGCCTCTCATTCTCAGTTTCGCGAAAAGTAGCACGCTTGTTGTCGCCGCCATCAGCCCCAGCATCCACTGAAGCTGCTGTGCTGTGCCCCACTTTCGCCTCTGAATCAGTTGTACCAGGCTGACAATGTCCTTTGCCCTCTGAAGGCAGGTATGCACGATGCTGGTTCGTATCCAGCAAAGCCGCTATGAACTGCACTGTCCTTGACGGAGTAAGGTGAGATTTCTCCAAATTGACCTGCAACCCCAAGGTGTCGAGAAGATGTAGAGTGATGGCAATGTGCGTTGACAAACTTTTCCTCGACTTCACCACAAGGAGCCAGTGGTCGATGTATGGAAAGACGACAACTCCCTGGAGACGGAGATGGGCAGCCACAACGCTCATCATCTTCGTAAACACCCGAGGTGCAGTGGACAGGCCGAACAAAAGGGCTTTGAACTGGAAGTGCTGGGAACCCACTGCAAACCTGAGGAAACGCCTGAACGCTGGATGGATTCTGACGTGGAAATAGGCATCCTTGAGGTCCAGGGTCGCCATCCAGTCCCGTTGATTGATGAAGGGCAGGATTGTTTGCAGCGTGGACATTCTGAACTTCTAGTACAGAATGAATTTGTTCAGATTCCGAAGATCCATAATTGGTCTGAAGCCCCCGTCCCTCTTGGGGACAGGGAAGTAGCGAGAGTAAAAACCTCCCGCCCTGGCCTCCATCGGAACTCTCTCTATGGCTTGTTTCTGTAGGAGGTTGTTCACCTCCGCCAGCAAAGGTGGGGAAGAGGGAGTGGTGATCACCACGGATTAGTTCGGAATCTGCGCAAACTCTATTTTATAGCCCTCTTGTATAACGGACAAGGCTCACCTGTCTGAAGAGATCAACTCCCAGGCAGGTAGGAAAGGGCGGAGGCAGACAGATGTTGAAGTAGGGGCGGTGACGCGTGCCATGAGAAAGTCAAAGGACCTGCTTTTGAGGGCGAGCACCCTTGGATTTGCCGGTGGTATGAGAACCGTAGCAGTTCCTGTTGTTGCCTGAGTACGATGGTCTGTCAGGTTGGGTGGAATGAGGTTGCCATTGCTGTTCAGGCGAAAATTTTTGGAAAGGCTTCTTGGCCCACGGTTTGTGCCACTGCTTCGCCTTAGGAGCCCTGGAGGTGGCCTGCACACCCAGGTTCCTAGAGGTCTTCAGGCTCTTATCTATTTCCTGCAGTGCACTGTCTGTGGTGGTGCTAAACAGGCGATCACCCTCAAAGGGCAAGTCCTCAACAAAAGCCCTAGAGTCCTGCTGCAGGGGTGTTGATCATACCAGGAGTGCCGACGAATGCACACAGTGGACATGATTGCCTTTGTCGACACATCCACCATGTGCTTTTTGCAGCTTCCTGGCAGCAGCTTTTTTGTCCTCGCTCAGGGATGAGAGGAGAGGGGTGAGTTGTTCCCATACGGAATACTGGTATCTAGCCATGCAAGCCGCATAGTTAGATACCTTTACTCCTAGGGCCCCTGCAGAGTAAACCTTTCTTCCCATATTGTCCAGCTTCTTTCCCTCCTTGTCGGGTGGGGATGAGTGGACCTTTCGTGCCTTGGAGGAAGAAGAGACGACCACTGAGTTCGGTTTCGAATGGGTGAAAAGGAACTCAGCCCTCGTCTCCTGGACCCTGTACATATGGTCCAGCCTTCTGGATGACACTGGAGTCGAAGATGGTTTCTTCCAGGGCTTCTTCACTGCCTACAGAATCACTTTGGTGACCGGCAAAGCGATTGCCGTGGATGTGTCCCTTTGCATAATGTCAAAGACATTATCATCCACGACGGGTTGTGGTTGCGTCGCAGGCAGGGAAAGGGAGGTTGCCATCCTCTTCACTAGGTCGCCATAGGACTTCAGATCCTACGATGGCGAAATCGGAAGATCTTTGGTCGTCTGGGACCTTGGCGAAGGCTCCAAAGCACCTTCCTGGGTGTTGGCACTGCTCTCAGAGTCGGATGAAGAAGACTCCCGGTGCTCAGAAAGGATCGGCGTTGATTCCCGGCGAGCGGATCGACGTCGATGGTCGCCGACAAGTCTCAGCCACTGATGTAGTGTGCCTCTCCGGAGGGATCGATGCCGATGGTCTTTGGGAATGGTGTGACGGCCTCGACATGCAGGATGCCCCTGACTGTTGATCCCATTCCGCAAACTCCCTCGGTGGATACCACTGATAAGGACGGTACGGATACGGATAGGAGGGTGGCCATTGACGCTGCTCCCATGATGGTAGCGGTGGGAAACGGCGTGGTGCCATGGAGGGCTCTAGCTCCCGTCTGCTTCTGGGTTCCATCGGGGGAGACAGATCCATCGGCGCAGAAGCCTCCACTTCTGAGATCGACCCGCTCCTACTGCGACGCCGCAACCCGGATGACGAGGATCGCTGGGTGAGGTCGATCTCTGGCTCAGACATCGAGAGACGGTGTTGTTGAGTACTGCCTCTCGATGCCGATGGGCTGTGGCATGGGGACACCAGGATCTTCCTTGGCGGGGCAGTCGGTGCCGAAACATCGCGTGAGGGCGATGGAGTGCGGGGCCTCTTTCGCTTCTCCTTGGCCTTCTTTGGGGCGGATGCTCGGGTCCCCGAGTCATTCCGACGCTTCTTAGCGGGCGTTTCCACTGATCCGTCATGGGATCGTTTAGTGAAGGAGCCTCGCTCGATCGTCATTTCGGTCACGACCGGGGTCACATCGGCCGATGTGACCGTCGGGGCCGGAGTGTCTGCCATGGTCAATGCTGACGGGCCCGATGCCGATTTTTGAGGGCAGAGTGCCGATTCTTCCTCGTTTGCTTGGAGAAGCGGAGGCAATGTGGGCAAGACTCCACACAGTGCGCTTCACCCAAGCAGAGAAGACACAGAAAATGGCCATCTGGGGGGGGGCAATCTTCTTCCCGCAGGAGCGGCAGCGTTTGAAAAAACCCCAGTGACTTTCCATAGACTCCAGTCGCTAAAAACCCGCTCAGAGTCCTCTGAGGGGAAAAAAACGTTTGGGGAAAACTAATGGGGGGAAGGCCCCAAAGTGGCGCCAGTGAGCATGCGTACTGGGACGCCTGTGCATGTCCATTGGCGCCGAGTGCGGGAAAATCCCGGGCTTTTCAGATACCGATTCGAGGATCGGCGCAGACGCTCTATCCCATGAGTGTGAAGCACAGAGACCACGAAGAAGATGTCAAAGCTGCTCAAAGGGAACTTTAACTTATGTGGCAATAAGTTGCATGGATATCACCTCTAGTCTTCTTTTAAAAGCAAGCAACTTGGAAACCTATCTCTGCCCTGTACTTATTCCAGTTATTGTTTCTGGTATGGCACACATCTGAAGAAAGAAGCATTCCTATCTATGATAACAAAGCTGAGAGACCAGTCACTGCAAAAATACTCAAGACCCAGGAACCCCCAGGACTTCATAGAGATATCAGCTTCCTATCTCAGTGGACATAATAACTTGCTCATCTGTTAATTTCCCCCAGAATTCAGACTCTGTTGGTTTTAAAAGAGCAACTTGCCTCTTTTTATAAAGTGTCCCTGTTTAGGGTGAGTGCCTGCTTGAGGTGGGATAAGGTTTTCATTTGGGGTGGGGGGTTGGTCAAGTCTTTAGATGTTAAAATTTTGTGCAGGGTATAAAAGCTATTTGTAGAAATATTTTAGTACTTTCATTCAAGATATTACTGTATTATTGCTGTTATTACTTTGTTGCTGGATGGAGCGCAGGGTGTTTTAATCACTGTTGTTAATTGTTTGGTTAAATTTCTGATCACAAGTTGTGTTAGTGGTTGTTTGCAGATTTAATTATTGTTACTGTTTTGTGGACATTGCAAGAAGTTTTTAAAGAGTTTACTGGTGCTTCCTTTGTTGCTTGGGGATAGATGGGCAGCTGCTGTTGCAGGGTTGTGTCTTGTGGTTTGGTTCTCCTGGATACTGTTGTTGGGGGGGGGGGGCGGTTTGCAATTTTTTTGCTGCACGATGTGATTTGTTGTGAACTTAGGATTGGTTTTTTTAAGTTTCTTTTCCCCCCATTCTGGTTGCTGGGGAGGGGACTGGTGGTGGGGGTCGGTGGGTTGCTGTGTTTCTCTGTGTTGTTTTGTCTTATACAGACTTGTGTTTTTTGCCCTTTTTTCCTGCCTCTCTGCAAGGACTTCTGCACAGAACCAATGCATTGAATGCAGCTGGATGTTACTGATACAGTCTTTTGACTTGCTTCAAGATGCATAATAAGACCTGGGTGTTTACCGAGTACAACGACCTAGATTCAAGATGCATAATAAGACCTGGGTGTTCATCGAGTATAATGAAAAACAGAGCAAGGGAAGAATACAGCAGCACATAACCACAAACCTGAACACCTAAATGTGAGAGAATGGCATTTAGAAGTGTGCCAGTGGCACCTCAAGACAAGCAAAGGACAATACTAGGTGGTATAAGCAACACCAGAGTTCCGTGAGATTAAATGAAAAGGGTGTCCCCTCATATTTCATATGGGAGGGAATTTGTTGCCAGGAAGCACCATTAGAATCTAGATGCCAATGACAGAGTGGTAACTGAAGTGGATAAACATATTAAACAAGAACAAAAATGCTACAATTTTTGATTCAGAACAGGTACTGATGGGGTTAATAACATGCCTGAGAACTACATCCGACTACAGTGGCATTTTTAAGACCAACATAATCGGTTTTCTGTGAAAAACTGAGAACTAAATAACTCAGTTATTAATTATTATGTCTACTAAGTTAGGAAGCCAATATCTCTGTTATGTCCTGGTGGTTCCATTGTGTTGACTGTTTTTATGATCACTGGTCTCTCAGCTTTGTTGTGATAGAAAAAAAAATGCTTCTCTTTTTGGGAATGTGCCATGCCAGAACCAAGATGTAGGATAAGCATGGTGCAATAGCAGGTTTCCAATATTTTAAAAGAAGAGCAAAGAGGATATTTACATGCCACTTAGCATGTCAGTCAAGGTTCCCCTTGAGCAGCCTTGTTTTTTCATCAGCTTCTTTTAAAACCCAAGTGCCATAGTTTTTAGGATTTTCTTTCAGTAACAAACAACAAGTGGAGTGTTAAGGGATTCCACACAGGTATTACTTCTGTGGGGCTGTGGTTCAGTGGGCAGATGCTGGACATACAGGAAGTCCATGCCTCATCTCTGCTGCATGGCAGTAGTGCATTCAATGCATTTGTTCTGTGCAGCAGTCCTTGCAGAGAGCCTCCACCCCAACTGTTGAAAAAGAGATTCTCTAGTTTGATTTAATGTAATGACAATGGCAGTAGCATGGTAGCACTGGTTCTGCTTGGGGACATGGCACTGCCTTTGGGGAAGAGGCCCCTGCAGCTGCCCTGCAAATGTGGGGGCTCTTCCTCAAACCCTCTGATCCCCAGAATCAGTTTTCCCACTGTTATTGATTGCTTTTCCCCACCATTGGGAGAAATGGGTCTTTTGGGTGCCCCTAGAATGGGAATCCCAGGTCAATCTTTTTGTAAATTGGGGGTTCTGTAGCAGAAAGACCCTTGCAGCTGCCCTACAAATATGGGGCCTCTACCTCAAACCCCCTCCCCTCCAGCTGCCTTTTATTATACCCTATTTTGCCATTGACTTCAATGGCCCATAGGGTATAATGGAGAGGTGGGGACACCCTCTTTGGGTGTCCACAAAATTGTATCCCCTGCCCCAACCTTTATGGGTCTTGGGGGTTCTGTAGGAAAGAGGCTCCTGCAGCAGCCCTGCGAATCTGGAGCCTCTACCTCAAACCCCCTCGCCTCCAGCCACCTTTCATTGCACCCTATTTTGCCATTGATTTCAATGGCCCATAGGATATAATGGGACCGTATGTTTGGGAATAGCTGAATATCTCTGGAATCAGATTCAGCTACTGAATCTGCTATTAGGAGATATACAGCCTCCCAAATTTTTTAGCCCCGAATACCCCCAAATCTGAATTTTCCCGAATTTTTTTCTTTTGCGCATCCCTAGTTGGAACACGTTCCCTTTAAAGAAAGGTTAAAGCACTTGGGGCTCTTTAGCTTGAAGAAACAATGACTGAGGGGTGAAATGATAGAGGTTTACAAGATTATGCATGGGATAGAGAAAGTAGAGAAAGACGTTCTTTTCTCCCCTTCTCGCAATATAAGAACTCACGAATACTCAATGAAATTGCTGAGCAGTCAGGTTAGAACAGATAAAAGAAAGCACATCTTCATCCAAAGAATGATTAACACATGGGACTTATTGCCACAGGAGGTGGTGGCAGCTATAAACATAGACGGCTTCAAGAGGGAACTGGATAAAAATATGGAGCAGAGGTCTATCAGTGGCTCTTAGCCACAAGGTATAGATGGAACTCTCTGGCTGGGGCAAGTGATGCTTCTAGTGTCCTAGCCCCACTGGTGGACCTCCTGGTGGCATCAGGGGGTTTTTTTGCCACTGTGTGACAGAGTGTTGGATTGGATGGGGCATTGGCCAGATCCAACATGGCTTCTCTTACAATATTAATAATAATAATAATAATAATAAATTTTATTTGTATCCCGCTCAGGGCGGCTAACAACATTTCATAAAAACATACAAAAATAGATAAAACCTTTAAATTTAACAATATAAAACATTAAATTTAACAACATTAAAAACCAGTCAATACAGTTAGGTAACTTGGTCTGACAGTGCTGATGGTGTTTGACGCTAGTTCCGCCAGTTTATACATAGCGGTATAGGTCTTTAGAGCCGCATTGGCGGATCCTTAATTGACAGCTTTCTTTAGCAGCCCGAATATGCAAGTTTAAAGAGGGTGGTCTTGCAGGCCCTGCGGAACTGATCGAGGTTCCGCAGGGCCCGCACCTCCTCAGGGAGTTGGTTCCATAGGGCAGGGGCCGCGATTGAAAAGGCCCGTGCTCTGGTATTCTGATGTTTAATCTCTTTCGGCCCAGGGATAGTCATTAGATTTTTCCCGGCTGACCTCAGTGCTCTCTGGGGTTCATATGGGGAAAGACAGTCCCTCAGGTAGGCGGGTCCTCGGCCATATAAGGCTTTAAAGGTAGTGACCAACACTTTGTACTGGACCCAGTATATAATCGGCAGCCAGTGCAGTTCACGTAGCCCCGGCCGTATTCATATGTGCCCTGTATACACTTTGGAAGGAATACAGAGTTTTCCTGCATTCCCCACTTTTTCTGCAGCCCCCTTCTGATGGGCTAAATTTGGGATTGATCTCCTCTGTCCCCTCCCCTCCCCTTCTCATCAGACAGTTATATATTGTCCCTGCATAAGATTCTATGCCATCTTTTAACTGTATAGTGCAGGGGTGGCCATACTGGCTGGGACTGATCGGAGTTGTAGGCAAAAAAACATCTGGAGAGCTACCGTTGGCCACCCCTGGTATAGTGAATGGTATATGGATCTTATTGTATTTATTGTAATTATAATGACTGTATTTCTTAATTATTTAGAATGCTGAATTGTTTGATACATTGATGTTATCCACTCTGAGTCGGTTCCAGGGAGAGTGGGTTACACATCCAATAATATAAATAAATAAATAATACTGTGTAATGCAGACAAGACCGACTACTGTTGCCATGTTGTTGATCAGAAGTACCCTCAGTAATAATGTTAAAATAACTCTGATGTGTGCTAGGTTCATTGATTGAAGACAACTATCTGAAAACTGGACTCAGTAACCAAAGAACATTACATTCTTCACTGCAGCTGGTATGCATTCCCCATTCAATGTAAGGGCATACTTTTGTCACAAATATTGAAACTACCAGACTTAGCATTAAGGATCAGGGGCAAAATATATTGATTATTTTTCTTCCTAAAACCAAAATTGTATCTAACTATATAGATGCAACATACATGTTATTCTTCAACAGCAACCAGAAATACATTTAAAGAAATAACTTTTAAACTGGGATTTTAAAATGGTATACTTAGAATTATTCTTCATTGCTATTCTGATAAAAATTGTTAAATATAACTTAATGCACTCTAGAGCAGGGGTGGCCAACAGTAGCTCTCCAGATGTTTTTTGCCTACAACTCCCATCAGCCCCAGCCAGCATGGCCAATGGCTGGGGCTGATGGGAGTTGTAGGCAAAAAACATCTGGAGAGCTACCGTTGGCCACCCCTGGTATATAATACTCATCCACCTGTAAAATGAATTTAAGTTACTATTACTAGCCTGCTCTAGAGGGTTGTTAGGTGGACATGATAGATGATACCTTCTCTCAGGTCTTTTTCATTTGTTAAATTATGACAGATGACTTGCGTACATTACTGAACTCACATGCAGCTTCTGTTCATTTTTCCCATTTTAATTAAAAAATATCCCTTCTACAGTTTTTCTTAATCTATCTCTACCAGAACAATGTGACAGTCGGCAATGATGATAAAGAAGAGAAAGGCCACAATGTTACAGAGTAAGTCCCTTGATGATGTGTGAAGCAAGAAGTTTATGAATACAGAACAACTATCTCAGCAAAAGTGCCGCAGAAATTCTGGTTTCAGATTATGTAATTCAGCATAATTCATTTCTAGCAGCCAGCAGCATTGCTGCTTGGCTGCAGGGATGTCTTTGCCTCCCTGGAAGGAAAAGGGAGGACTTCTGCTGCCCGTTTGGGTGCGATTCTGAGGGGGCAGAGCTTGCTGCTATAACGGCAGTACCATCTGCTCCCTACCTCAGTCTTCAACAGATGATCGGCAAAACAGGAGGGCTTTTAGGTCGCTCCTTGCGGATCTTGTCAGTTTCATGTTGGCCTTTGTTTAAGAGAATCGGGTGGTTGATAAGGTCAGACAGGAGCGCCTTTAGCTCGCTCCTATTTAGGCACCTCATTTCAGCATCTGGAATTAGTTACAGAGATCAGGTGGCTGATAAAGCTGGGCAGGAGTGTCGTTTAGCTCCTGTTTAGGCATAGACGGCTAATTCCTCATTACTTCCTGCTTCTCCAGGGTCCAGCTGAGGCTACTTTTTCCAGCAGCAGTGGTTGCTGCGTGTTTCTGGGAGCGGCACAGGATAAACAGACTTTCATTAGAAGGCTTGTTGAATCCCACCCCCTCTTTCTTCCCACCCCCAGGGTTCATGTGGAGTGCCTTTTGGGATGTTTTTGGGGTAGTATTTGGCAGCCTTATTGTGCTGCTTTATTACCTGAGCCCTTGTTTTGCTGTTTATTTTCTCCTCCTATTTGGTGGTAGGGGATCTGGTAGTTAGTGATGTGAAAATCCCTTACCTTAGTCTTAAAGGGTTTCATTGGTCTTTCCCTATATGAAGAAGAATTGAAGATTTATACCCCGCCCTTCTCTCTGAATCAAAGACTTAGAGTGGCTTGCAATCTCCTTTGTCTTCTCCCCCCACGGCAGACACCCTGTGGGGTGGGTGGGGCTAAGAGGGCTCTCACGGTAGCTGCCGCTTTCAAGGACAATCTGTGTCAGACCCATGGCTAACTCAAGGCCATTTGCAGCGAGTACATGTGGTGGAGTGGGGAGTCGGGCCCGGTTCTCCCGGAAAAGAGTCCACGCACTTGGCCACTACCCCAAACTAGATCTCTTTAAGCCAATTTTATTTTATGTATGTATGCTGCGTTGGCCATATTTGCTCCTTTTGTGGATTTCTTTCTTCAGTAGAAAGGTGTCCATTTTAGACTGCTGTAGAGCAGCGGCCATTTTCATTCCTTGTGGCCTTCTTTATATAATAGGAAGGCTGTCATTTTAGGTGCTGCTGTAGCAGCGGCCATTTTCAGGCGATTTTCTGGGGCTTTATTTTCTGGCCCCATGGTGCAGAGTGGTAAAGCTGCAGTACTGCAGTTCGAGCTCCCTGTTCACGACCTGAGTTCGATCCCAGTGGAAGCTGGGTTCAGGTAGCCAGTTCCAGGTTGACTCAGCCTTCCATTCTTCTGAGGTCGGTAAAATGAGTACCCAGCTTGCTGTGGGGAAAGTGTAGATGACTGGGGAAGGCAATGGCAAACCACCCCATAAAAAGTCTGCCGTGAAAGCATTGTGAAAGCAGTGTAACCCCAGAGTCAGAAATTGACTGCACAGGGGACTACCTTTACCTTTTTATTATTATTAATTGGTGTTGTTACAATGCCAAGTAAGAAGGGGACAGGGAGGTCCAAGAGTAAACATCCGGGCACCTTAAGCCCTAAGGCCCCTCCAGAAAGGCCACCCCACCCCCTTTTCATCATATTCAGATGAGGAGGGCGAGAATGGGGTGAATACAGCCATTCTGAGAAGGCTTATGGCTCTGGAGCAGGCATCTGGTATTCCTCCCTTACAAGGTTTAGGCTTAGGTATTAAAAAAAAAATCCCCCCAAAATTCTTGGGTAGCTTTTCAAGCCAATATATTAACCAGGTTGTCTATCCTTGAGGGTAGGTCTGCAGGAAACATCGCTGGAGGAGCCAGGGGTTTCAGCTGTCCAGACAGAGGTGCAGCTCCATTTCCAATGGATGCTAGATCAGGGTCGGCGCTGGTACCGATGGGAGTGGGTAAGGCTGCAAACACTCCAAAGGCATACATTGGGTCGGCTTGGCCACGGGGTCCATGGGGTCCTGCTGCTCCGGCTGTTCCTAGCTACCACAGGGGCTCCAAGTATTCCCCTGTCCTCTGGCATTGGTACGCAAGCTTGAGCATTGGCCATCGGGGCAGTTTGGCTCCTATGGGCCTTGGCCTGTACCAGGGCAACATGGCATGTCAGGTCCTCTTTTAGAGGACTGGGGCTTCCCTTCACCCTTGGGTGCTTCTTATGGGGTGCCCCCCCCCTTTGCTGCCTTGCCTTTTGGAGATGAAGTGTTACCTTTGGGTGATCATTTGTTGCCTGCAGCAAAGATAAGATTGTAAAGGATGAATATGTGGATATCTTTTCCCTCCTGTTCTGGGAGTTGGAAAAGAAAGATAAGGAGGATTTGGATGATGAAGAAAAAGAAAAAACTGAAGAAGAGGAAAGTGGACCGGCTTGGGCCAACTGGCTGCTGGGGTTTTTCAGATATACGGGCGTGACAGCACATGCCCAGCCTTGGAGGGCTGCTTCGCTTATCCAGTATATAGATATTATTTATAAGGGGTATACAATGTTTAATGGGCCTGCTTGGATTCTATATGACAAAGAGTTCAGGAAGTGGGCTGCTTTATACCCTTCAGGTCATGTCTGATGCTGCTGGGTCTTTAATGTAATGCAATGTAAAATTTTATTTATATCCCGCCCTCCCCCGCCGAAGCAGGCTCAGGGCGGCTTACAACATTTAAAATGAACAATACAATAATAAAACATTAAAATCACATTAAAACCAATCAGTAATTAAAACATTCCTAAACTAACAGTGGCGGTAAGTATTATTAATCTAGCCGTAGGTATTGAGGTTTATTTTTGCAGACATTGGTGCGCAGATATGGCCAGATTCCTGGGTTCAGGCAGGTGTGAATCTAGATCTTACGTTTCTTGAATTCTTTCCCATTCTCACTGTGGTTTGGTTGTGGGGAAGTTATATGGCCAATCGCACAATTCATTCTTGGTGTGATAACATGGCAGTGGTTCTTGTCATTAATTCCCTTTCATCCAAAGCTCAATGAGTTATGAAATTGGTGTGGGCCTTCACTCTGCGTTGTCTGCAGCTTAACATACTGTTTTCTGCCAATGCATGTTCCTGGGATGAATAATGGGGTGGCTGATGCTCTCTCTCATAAACATATGGAGAGGTTTCGTCAGCTGGACCCTGAAGCTGATTGAGAGCCAGCGCAAATGCCCCAAGAGCTATGGCTGATTGGCGAGACGAGGCCTGCAGAGCGATAAGCCTAGCCATTGCACCCAGCACTTGGAAGTTTTATGAACGTGTCACACGGCAGTTTGAGGGTTTTACGTCAGAGGTAGAGTATCGCATTATTTGGCCCCTCTTGTTGGAGCAGTTGCTCCATTACGGTGTTTCTTTAAAGGTGAGGGACTGGCCGTGCGATCCATTAGGGGACACCCGTCTGCTCTGGCTTTTGCTAGTAAGGCATTGGGGTATAAGGAGGCATACTCTGAGTAGGAGTTGTATCCTCTTTCCGATTTGGCTGCTTATTTGGCAGTGCGTGGTCCAAGGGATAACATTTTGTTTTTGTCCCCTCAACAGCAGTCTGCTGACAAAACATCAGTTGGGCCTGTAACTACTCGGGCTTTAGTTACCCTTGGGTGTCCAGGGTGTGGTTTGGTACCCACCCCTTTAGAATCAGGGTGGACTCTACGGTTGTGTATAAATCTTATGTTCGCCCCTTGCTCAATTCCAAACTTCATGTGGTTGTAACATAAATCTTATGGCTATTGTTTAAAGTTTGACTGTTTTACTTTTTAAGATGCTGTTATTCCTGGCCAGAGGAGCCAAGTTTTCATTTGTGGAAACAGTGATGTGTTTTGGGCTGCACATCAGGCTCAGAGAACTTTGGTCAGCTCTCAGCTTGGACTCAGTCAATGGGTCACTATTGAATGGCGTGGGCATTGGGGTCTTCATTGGCCTGGCCTGCTGCCATTGTTATTCCAAGGGAATGCTGGCCCTCCTCCCCAGGTCCTAGTTATTCACCTGGGTGGGAATGTTCTCAGGCAGTAAAAGGCAAGGCGTTGGTCTTGCATGCCAGGGATTATTTTAGGGCCATTAAGGAGAGATGGCCTGGGACCATTATAATATGGTCGACTATGATTCCCCGCCTTGTTTGCCATGGTGTTTGGGACCCTGCAGGCATTGAGAGGGCCCGTTACAAGGTTAACAAGGAGATTAGGAAAGCCTTGGGGGGGGGGTGTTGAGCCACTACCTGCCCCATCTGGATATTTCTCTTAAATTCTCTTACATTTTTCAGAGGGGATGGGAGCATCTCTATGAAAAGGGTAATATGCTTTTTTTGAGAGACATTCGGCAAGGGCTGTGGGTGGCATTGGGCCTTCTGGTGGGTGCTAAGGCCTAAGCAGAGGCTTGGTCTTAGTGGTGACAGGTTTTACTGTGCTTATGGTACTGTGCAGCTAGGGGAGGACAAGAAAGCATCCCCTCTTGGGGGGTTAGGGGTCTGGCAGGATCAACCGTGGGGTTTGATGACCCGGCGTGGAAGAATGCAGACCGTCCTTTAAGGCTCGACTGGAGGGGGCCTTCCATTGAGATGTGTGTCTGGTGGTTGGACCCTCTGGGGCTTGCCTTCTTGCTGGGTTGGTCTGGCAGGAGCTGTGGGGGCCTGGCAGGAGCTGTGGGGGCCTGGCGGGAGCTGTGGGGGCTGGGTCCTTCACCTGTTGAATGGCAGGGGTGGGGTCTGTTGAGACCCCTGGCCCTGACTAGGTCACAGTTTCAGTACTGGAGGGTTCCTTCCATTGAGACAAGCATCTAGTAGATGGACCCTGTGGGGATTGCCTTCTTGCTGAGCTGAGCGGCGGGAGCTGTGGAGTACAGCTTCGACTGGGGGCTGGGTCTCTCAACTGTGGAATGGCAGGAGAGGTGTCTGTTGAGACCCCTGGCCCTGACCAAGACAGTTTCGGTTAGCCCTTGCTCTTTTATTACTTATACTGAAATAAAGTGGTCCTTAATTATACCCAATAACTTGCATCTGACTCTTTATTCTGACTTGGGGGGCAAAACTGAATGACAGAATTCATCATCAGTAATATTTAACTGGTAAAGACTCCTTTTCTTGAATTAGAATAAACTTAGTAATTTTGTTCTTGGAAATTATTCAGCAATATATTTGTCTGTTTTCCAAGGGTAATAAGACAGAATATTTTCAAAATTTCACCAAGAATATTATACTTTTGTAACCCCCCCCAAAAAAAAAACAGGGGGGGGTGTCTTTAGAAGTTGTTTTAATCTTGGAAGAGAGTCAGGGTTTCTACTATACAGAACTTTTGAAACAAGGTTGTATGAGGTATAAACTCTTAAGGACACTTGAATGGAACTTTAGAAAACCACAGGTTTTATCTGTTTGAAGTGGGGAATAAGATCTAAATCTACATTTCAGGAAACAGGGATAACACTTTTATGTAGATGGATAAACCAGGAAGCAGTAGAATTACCCATATGGGCTACCTTGTCAATTGCCCTTCAAAATTATTCCTGGCCTTCACCTCTTTGCACCCCATACTGCAGTTTGCTCACAGGCTCAAAGATAAAACTTCTTTAATCTGTACTTTTGAAGTAATTGGTCAAAAGACAACTTGTAGAATATTTTGAACCTGTACTCCAAGTTATGACTGGCCTAGGAAAAGAAATCTCAACTAGAGAGAATGCCAATCAATGGGGCAAGTCGGTTTGGGGCACAGCTCTGTATCAGATGTCTGGTCTTGAGAAACTCTGTTGGATCAAAGTTCCAGCTGCAAACAGACCACAGCCCTTTGGTCTTCTTGAATAAAATGAAAGAGAACAATGCACAAATTTTGAAGTGGGCTTTAAGCTTGCAAGTCAGTCAATTTGAATCGTCTCACATTAAAGACAAAGATAATGTGGTAGATTACTGCCTGTCATGAGCCAATGTGAATCAGTATAGAGAAGATTTTGCTGAATGAAACGGCAAAAGTGTATTGTTGCTTTGTACTATGCATTCATTTCTGTATTTTGGTTCTTGTTTTATTTTCACAATGTTTCTATTTCTTGTATTCCAAAGCTGTTATATTCTGCACAATAATTAATTAGTGCTTGTCCAGGATTGACCTCACCCGGTCTTGAGGGCAGCAAAGGCAATGTTCAAAATGCTCTCCCTTTGGACAAGGAATGGTCCTGGGAGGCATGAGACAGTACGGAAGCAGTAGAATCACATCACATCACCCTTACCAGACAAGACACTGGAAGCTGCACTGTTCTGTCAGTGCCAAAAGCCCTAGGTCAGGTCCAAGGATAGGACTGTAGTCAGAAGAGCCGGGCCACAAAACAACTGCTGGAAGGGGCAAAGCCTGAAGCTTAAGGGAGGGAGCATAAACTTCGCAGTCTCACCCTCATGAGAACAGAGAGGGTGAGGCCCAGTAGCTAGGGAGGGGAGAGAAGGCAGCCCAGTATACAAAGGAATGGTAATGGCTCCTGTCCTTGAAGGCAGGGCAGGCAGCCAATCACATTGGGAAACAGGGGAGCAGGGCTGGATTGGGAGAGGATAAAAAGGGGGCCAGACACTGAGTTGAAGGAGGAGAGCAGGAAGAGCTAGCACTAGAGAAAGAAAGAGAGCCTCTGATGGGAAGGAAATGGGCCCAGGTGAAGTAACCCCCTCCTCCCATTCTGAGATTGCATGTGGCCCCTGGATCCATCTGGATCCATCTGAAGAAATGATCAATGACTCATGAAAACTCATAACCTGCCACAAATTTTGTCAATCTCTAAGGTGCTACTGGACTCTTGCTCTTTTCTGATCTTTTATTTATCAGCAATATTTCTGTATCACTACAAAAAGTAGTAGTTTCGTGCAGATGTTAGAAAGCACTGGACCAAAACAAAAGCATCTCTTGAGGACAGCTCCCAGCAGTTTCCACAGCAGAGCCTTCTGAAACCTGTTTTGAATTAAAAGATGCTTGAACTTTCCTAAAGACCTTACCTGTCTTTTCAGGTGAGATCAACTGACTATCTGAACAACCATGACCAGTAGAAACCAAGGGGGGGGGGGGTTCCAATAAATATTTTAAAACCAATATGGTACCTAAGACCAAACAGATGTGAACGAATATTTCACAGGGAATTACTGATGGTTCCACAGATCTACTAATTTTAGGCTACATATGCCCCAAACAACATGGAATAGCTCTGACAAGAAAGATTTCTGCACTATCTTATCCAGTTCAGTATTCCAAAAATGAACTACAGCATTAAGAGGAAGGCTTGCCAACTGAGCAAAAAAATATCTGACAGCAAACTTGGTCCACTGGATCTACAGCCTCCAGGGGCAAACCATTTTAATAAGTTGCATTCCACCCCTACAGAGCCTTTAGAGCTTCTATGAGTTTAACAACATAATGATTACTTGATGTGGTTGAAGGAGCCTTCAGTGATTTCTCTGTCAATGCATAATGGCTCCCCAGACCACAGATCACCCTCCCTTGAATGCCAACCACACATTCAGGATGAAATCTTAAAAGTCAAAGGGAAAAAGGAGCATTGATGGAAAGAGCATGATGTCTGAAGTTGCTCTTACCTTCTCCCTCTTGCTGTTTTTTCCTTCAATGAGGGGCATGCAGTCTCCTTTATAAAAGTGCATAAAAAGTGCTAGATTTTACCCTCACATCTGCAGTTTTTAAGAAGTGTCCATTGTTCCACTCATCATACTTGTACAAATCATATGATTCATCCCTTCTTTTAGAAAAATGCATACCATCATTAAAACCATTAGAACACTCAGCACAAATTTACAAACAACAATTATCTTTTTTACATTACTCTGGTAGTTCTAAAAGACAGCATCAAAGGGCAAACATTTGGACTTTTTCTCAGGAAGGAAGATATAAAACTCCACAAATGCGCAATATGGTGTACAACTTTTAAAAATAATTATCAATGTACCATTTATAAGAGTTCAAGTTCATGATGCCTGAACAGTTAAATAAAAAAGCACACAGTCTATACTGATTTATTGTAATCATCGTCTTGTGCCCTGGACTAGATCTCTCAATGACACCAAAATATACTGTGACATCCAGCCTTCCAGAACTCTTTTCAAATGTGTTTAAACAAAAATTGATAATATTTGTGTGGTTTGTTAGTAACAATTTTTTTAAAAAAATATCTAGTGTAATATATTTTTAAAATCTGTCAACAACATAACAAAACTTCGCCAGATGAATAAGGTTATCTCTGCATCACCCCCTTTAACAGCAACATTCAAAAGAGTTCCCCTTTGTCACATAATTCCTCCCCAAAAAGAGCACATAAATTCAGAAATTGTGAGCACACTATGTGCCATTAAAATATCTGTGAACTAAAATAATATGCCCCTAAATTATGTCTGTCAGAGTCTAGAGTATTAACATGTGTAAGTGATTTTAAGATGACAAAGTAATTATACAGTGTGGCACTGGTGTTACCACAGCTGAAGCAGAAAAGAGCTATTCCAATCTAAACCTGTATTTTCAAGCTGCTTAAGTCTTTCTCAAATATATTTTTCCAAAGGTGTAAAAAAGCTGTGACATACTTGGGTTGCTTTAGGTTGTTCACTCTCATCCAGTATCCCACTGATTTGCCAAAAATAAAGCAATTAATAATACAACAGATTAATTGCAGACCATAAAAAAGAAAGTAATAGAAGGTAACGCCACTTCATAAAACAGAACGATTATTGTATAGTGGGTTCTATGCATGGAGGAGTTGCAGGATGAGTGATAACAAGCTCTTTAATAGAAGTAGCATAGTATACGGCTACATTACAAGACTGGGGCCAGGGCCAAACTTATATACATCTCTGGGTTCCTGCACAAGCACATTATTGGGTCATATCGGTGGGGGCTTGTGGTTGGTTCAGGGCTGCAGAGATTTGGACCCTGCAGCCCTTTGTTTCCAAGTCCCCAAGCTCAGTCCATATGGCTCCAATGAGCCAGGCAGAAACATCCAAAGTCTTCCATTGAGTCCACATACATAACAACAACGTTAAATATCTCTGTTCCACTGTACTTCCTGTAATCATATCCTAGATAATATGCTAGTTAGGAAGCAACATCTGTTAGTAAAGGGTGATAAAATGTTCACTGCTTGCCTTTTCTTAGAATCCCTCTAAAATTATTTTTAATAGCAATTCAAGTTAAGTTGCAACTATAAGACTAAATTGAAGGGTATACTGCTTGTAGAATATTTAAAAGCAGTAGGTTGCTGCTTCTTTAAAATACTAAGAGCACCGACTCCTTTTTATTGCAGCTGTAGTTAGAAAACACAAAAGTTCCCTCAGAACGATTTTTATAGAATGCAGATTTCTGCAAATGGATGACAAGACAAGAATTGGATTGCAAGTCTTAAAAGAGCCCCCCCAAAGAGCATTAACTAAGCATTCACTAACTTTCCTACTCATTTACTTAGTGCATGGATGCTGATCATAGACATTTTAACACGGAACTTTGGGTGCATCGGTTTCATATTACATGACAATGAACCTCCCAGTATAGTATCCATAAATAGGTATAGCACACACATTGCCTGCTGTGTATATATCTTCCTCAGTAAAATACACTGAGATAGGGATAGATTCCTGGCCATTTCATGCCCAGATACAGAGTGTAAAGTGAGAACTGAGGACTGACGCCTTAAAGAAAATCTGCAAGTTATAACATTTTGAATGCCTCCAAAATATATAAAAATTGGACTTCAAAATGTGCTTTCTGAGGGTGGTATGGGAGGCAGCTGACATTGCAGGAAATATCTGCAATGTCTCCATCCTTTGGCTGTCCCCCACCAGTGTATTCTATAAACTGAACCTCAGAGAACACTTGGCATTAACTATCAGGTGTTATGTGGGCTACATTCCCAAATGCACCTACTTTCCTTCCCATTTGCCCTGAGTCCACTCCACCTCACACAATCCCAGTTAGCCAGAGTTAGTAGTCACAAAGCCCAATGGGGGGGGGGGGGTGCTCAGCTGAGGAACCAATGAGTGAGCAGGAGAGGTGCCTTAGAACCCTGAGGAAGCACCAAACACCCCCAACCCCGCTGCTCACAGGAGGAACGACTTCCAGTTCCTTCACTCTCTGTCTCTGCCTTTATCTAACACATGGTGTGCCTGCTGCCAACAGAAAATAATGGCTGCGTGTGAGCTGGGGGTATATATCATTCTGCTCCCATACATGAGAATGGAAGCTCTCTTACTGGTGGCAAGCACTGCCTGTTGAGCTTTGGAGGTGCTACTGCTACTGCTGCCAACCAGGCTGCTACTGCTGCCAACCAGGGCCGGTTCACCCACTAGGCAAATCTCAGTAAAGTCTGCCTGCTGCCGCCCCCCCCCCCCAGCATACTCAGAGAAGTGACACCAGCCTCCCCCTTACCCACTTGGACGAGGGCTTCTCAGTAAAGCATTCCCTCAAGAGAGTGCAGGACACAATGAGGCTTCGCTTCCCCCTCCCTTGGGAGCCGGAGAGTGGCTACACACAAATAGAAGAAGGTAGGGGAGGGGGAGGGAGGAAGTGTGGCATGGCAACTCTGCCTGGGGCACTGCACACCCTGGAGCCAGCCCTGCTGCCAACACACCCCATAATAAAGACACCAAAACCTCTGAAAACCACATGGTGGGTTGTGGGAGGGTCGGCGAGATGATATTGCATGGACCTGGGCTCGGTAACCATGATCCAGGCAATTTTAGTCACAAATTTACTGTCATTAGCATGTTCATGTCCATCCCTAGTAGCAGTTTACCAGGGCGTAGTCAGCAGATTAGCACAGAAACGCAGGTGGGAGCAATTAGGAACCAAGTGAAGGCAGAAGGGCCATGAAATAAAAGGGAGAGACACCACAGTTTTGGGAAGGAGGATAATGGAGCTGGAATGTGTCTGCAAGGAACCAGGATCAGGCAAGAGAGTGATGTGGCACCTGATGAAGGTTGAAGCGAAACAGGAATGTAGCAGTGAAAAACTAAGAGCCTAAAGAAGATAGCTTGGAAAACCTCAGACGTGGACATTATCAGAGAGAGAAATATGTCTCCCAGAGTGAAACAACAGAGAAGACTTTCCTATCAGAGAAAAGGCTGGTCTTGAGAGAGGGACTGGCAGGGGGCTACAAGGACGGTGGCATTTTAAACAGAGAGGAGACCTGGGTGAATAAGCAAGCCAAATAGTTTGCACTAGAGTAGCAGCAGAAACTTAACTGATTCATGAGAGACACTTCGTGTGACTAAAAAGAGCACCCAACTTGCAGAACTTCGGTGTTCCTGGCCTTTGTCACTCTCTGTAAAAGGGTGGGGTCAGTGTGAACTGTTACATGTGGTTTCCAGAATGCCTGGCATAAACTATTAAATGTTCTCGGCACCACAATTCTCAGAATGCACAGGGGGAAAAGATGAAAAAGGGGTACAGATGATTGTTCTGGAAACATTTTCCCATCTCTTAGCTCCTAATGTCAACTTTTAAAAGCTTCTGTATATAAGTACTTTTGTTTATATAGGGTTTACTCTCTCAAATGTTATAGTATATGACAGGAGTGGCCAAACTGTGCCTCGGGAGCCATAAGTGGCTCTTTTAAACATATTGTGTGGCTCTCGAAGCCCCGTTGGCCAGCTTGGAGAAAGCATTTGTCTCTAAATCACATCTCCAAGTCAAGTCAGCTGGTGGCTTGCAGAATACATTTAAAGTTGCTTTCTTTCTACCTCTACCTCCGTCCTCTCTCCCCCATCTATTTTCCTTCTTTCCTTCCTTTCTTCGGCTCTCAAACATCTGATGCTCATGTCTTGCAACTCTCAAAACATCTGATGCTCATGTCTTGTGGCTGACATTTATTCTATGTGGCTCCTACATTAAGCAAGTTTGGCCACCCCTTCTACATGACAAGAGAACAAGTAATTTTATAATGCAAAAGGGGAAAAAATAGAACCCCCATACATAATTACATTCCAATGTCAAAGCCCTGAAAAAAGTAAGGGGACCACATATTTTCTGCATCATCTGAGAAGTGCAACAGTACCCAGGCCAAATTCTGGGTTCTTCCTATCTTAAAAAAATTGTATCAGAAAATAATTCATGGATCAAAGATATGCTGTTTGCAATATGTCATTGGATAATAAAAATTTTCAAAACTGAGATTAAGATCTATATGGGAAGCTGTGAAAGATAACCCATGGTTTTATTAAGAGATGAACTTGTGATCTCCTTGTTGTAACAAAGCTCATACAAGTCTGTTTCATTATTGGATTGAATTCCATTTTTATCTGAAGACATAATTCCAACATTTGCTTGGCAGAACAATAGCAAATAAATTATTCTACTCAGTCTGATAACCAGCTTTTCTACTGAGTTCTTCTGGAGAAGCTAGCCAGATTCCACTTTCTTGTACCAGTAACTATTCTAGATAGTGTTAATATAACACTCCTTGCAAATGCCACTTTTGAGGACTATGTTAACAGAAGACATTCCTCCAACAAATATTAGGGGATAGTTTCTACCTTTGTTACAAGCAGAACAAGCTCACTGGTTTTATTTGCAAAAATGAGATTACTTAATTGCTAACAGTAGTAAAGAGATTACACAGAATACAGTCATTTTTGCTTTGGCAGCTGAAAAACACTACAAAAGTTCTGTGTTCATGGTGTAGAATGTAAATTATATTTTTAATAAATGACATTGCAGTTGCATGATAATTAGCACAAATTCTCACCTAAAAATATCCTAACAAGAACAAAAATGCTTTATTAACAGCTTTAGCATTCTTTTTAAAGCACTCTTTCAATGAAACAAAGCTGGCCTGCAACCTGCCTCTTCCTTTGTTTCTTCTTTACATCAATGTTTGGCTATATATTCCCTTTACTTCCAACCCTGGGATACAGCACATAGAGTGCTGTGATAGGAGAAATTCTCTGTTCAATGTTCCATTGAAGAGGACTCCTCTCCAAAACAATACATAAGAGCAGAGTGGATAAAAGTGTATGTTTCTGGTTATGGTTTGCTGTAACCCACAAAATATAATTTGTCTGAAACAAAGGGAACCAAATTCTTTTGGAACTATTACAGATATCTGCACCCAAATCTGATTTTAGGAAAGTACTGTTCACACTGATTGCCAGAAGTGCTCAACGAGCCAACGTTTCTATTTGGCACATATTCTTATTGTGTTTGTTTTATTCAATGGTGGCAAAAAAAGGAACCAGGGGAGAAAAGGCACCCCACCCCCATCAACTATGTGACTGTTTAGGTTGGGAAAAAATGGTGCACAATGACTCCGAGGGGCAGGGGCACCCTCTAGTTGAGGGACTGCACAGAAGAAAGAAGATGAACCATAGCTCCCCTGCTCCAAAATGGATAAAGATGATCTAAAGATGATATAGAAACCCATAGTCTTAAATTAAAGATTAAATGAGCGAAAGCAATCCTGACTCTCCATCATAAAGTTGTCGTATACATCTTGAGAGGGGTGTTACACAATTGTGCATGATTTGATATTATAATGTCATGGTAAACTGTACAAACCACAACTATCTGATGATACAGATATCCTTCTCCTGGCTCTGAGGAGTAGGGTTGTCAACTACCTGGAGAAAAAGATATATTTAACATAGATTTAACAGGACATTATTTGATGTTATTTACATCTAAGTGGTCCCTAACCTGCATAGCTTAGGCTAGTCCAATCTCATCAGATCTTAGAAGTTAAGCAGGGTCAGCCCTAGCTAGTATTTGGATGGGAATATCAGAGTCGTGATGTGAAGGCAAGCAATGGCAAACTATCTCTGAATAGTCTTGAAAACTATATGGGGTCTCCATAAGTCAGCTGTGACTTGCTGGCAAAAATAACAACATATCTCTATGTGACACAAAAAGTACCCATTTCCGCACATAAAGCTATTAAAGCAACAGAATATATTTCTTCAGGCCTGCTGGAAACCCTACTGAGGAGGCATTAGTATGTTTGGGCAGGGGGGAGTTGAGTACACCTCTGGACTCTTAGCCATCTTCCAAATAGTCACATTTGTTTCTGATATAATACATGCCTATATGAAAATGCCCATATTTTCAAATTTAGGGATACATCTTGTGTAGAGCCAAATTAAAGCTATTAAATCTCAAGAAGATGTTGGATATTAATTGCAGAAGGAAATATATTTCATAACTGTGTCACATTTTAGAATATTTGAATTTAGATGTTATTAATGACAGAAAGCAAGCACTTGCACAGAGACATGATCAAAAGGATAAAAGTGATGCTATGCATAATTCTTTTGCAAGCTTGTAAGCAGCACAAGAGGTCACACAAACAAGTTGCTGATGCCGCCATTACACAACAGGACAGTTGCCAAATGACTAAAAATGCTGGCTAAAGATAGAATTTGTGTACTACTTTACCAATTATAGTCATGTCTAGCACAGTTTGGCACTGAAAACTTCACCTCATTTACAAGCTGCCATATCAAGAGCGTTTTAAATCATTCCTTTTCTAATAGTGCAGAGTTACAATGCCTTCTCAATCATAATTTAAAAGTCAATCAGAAAGGATATTTCACCTACTTGTAATTTTGGCTTTAAGATAGACTAATTTTTTATTTATTTTTTTATTTAAGGATTTATTTTCATAGCTGCTGGATACTCACGTTTTTCTAAGTACCTGCAAACAAATTCTCTGATAACATAGATCAGTGACAAACACATGGTATGCATCATGAAAATCACTTATTAGAAGATATATTTGATCACTGCAGAACCAAGTAGCACAGATATATGCAAGTCCAGTCATGTTTATATATAATACTTATCACATATGCAACCAGGTTTGGCCTTTAAGTATATAACGGGGTGGTCAACGGTAGTTCTCCAGATGTTTTTTTGCCTACAACTCCCATCAGCCCCAGCCATTGGCCATGCTGGCTGAGGCTGATGGGAGTTGTAGGTAAAAAACATCTGGAGAGCTACCATTGGCCACCCCTGGTATATAATACTCATCCACCTGTAAAATGATTTTAAGTTACTATTACTAGCCTTCTAAGGAAGGATCTGCAAACATATCTCCATCTTTAGAACACAGACTATCTTCTTCATCTGATTGGTTGGGCTGCAAAAGCTGTTTATCAAATTCTAATGTGTATTATTTACAACAATGCTAATGAGGTATACAAATTCTGTACTTGCCTGTATCTTGAGTTCTGTCATGGAATGGTAGTATCAATAACAGATTTATAATCACTTTCACCAGCTTTAAATTTAAAAGATCTAGCTCTTTGGTACATTATACCTTGTCTCTCCAATTTTATGTCTGTATGTTAAATGGTAGTGAAATGTTACAGGGGATGATGTCCGATATTTTTCACTGATAGTAGACCATAAACTTTTAATAAGATGGTAAACCTACATTTTAACAAGTCACTATACTAACTTTTCACAAGTTTCTATGTCCACAGTATTTTTAAAAATGAATTTATTGTTTGCAAGATCCCAAGCCCAATTACACAGATAAATAAAACCTTCTTAAAGCCCCATGTGTACTCTTAAATATCAAAATCCCATTCTTTGATGATGCTGTAATCAAAGCAAGTCACTCTGGTAATATACACAAACCCCAGATAAAGGCTTATAGGATTAAAGGATTACAAGAGGGTTATTAAGGGTTTGGGTTTTTGCTTTAATTCTGTTTGAATGTTTAGGAAAGAAAGAGGGTTCTCTTTACAGTAACCCTGCTTACATTGCTTGTGAGAATAGTACCGGCTTTTTAATAAGTCAAAATATTTTATTTTGTAAACTGGCTGGAAACTTTACAGCATTAATATCTATAATAACTTGAATCTATAATTGTTTTGTTAGGCAATATATATTTATATGATACACGAAGGTCATTTAACAAAATTTAAGTATTATCCAAAAATTACACATACCCACTCATGCTTCAAAATCTTTATACAATTAAGGGATACATTTTGCATACAGTAGATTGTTTCCTACCCATTTAGTTACAAATACTTTCCATCATTCTGAAGCATTCTTATTTTGCTCATGTTGTCATTTTCTTTAGCCTTTACAACAACAAAAAGTCTTGATTGATTAACGATTTAGAATGGTTTTGTCTTGCTTGAGTGTTCCACTCCAGATTTCCTTTTAAGAAAAATATTATTATTATTATATACATATATATATATTATTATATATATTTTTCCTACAATTCTGTGAAAAGATCTAAGTATGATCCAAAATATTTTGCAGGCATTTGAAAAGTATTTGAGAACAGACTGTGGCTCCGTTCTCTCAAAGCTGTTCTCTCAAGACCAGTGTTCTCTCTCAGCCCCACCTACTTCACAGAGTATCTGTTGTGGAGTGAAGCAGAGAAGGAGATTGTAAGCTGCTCTGAGACTCTGAGTGAAGCGTGGGAGGTTACTATTGTTGTTATTATTATTATTTTGTAAGAATGGCATAATGATTGATGTTTGTGTGTTCGATTATAAAATATTTATTAACCAAAGAACTGATAACATCCTTTTAAAACTTAAAGCAACTAAGAATGTATAAAGAGACTCAATACTTTTGTATCCAGCTTAATTGATGACTAGCTGGGTATACCTCTCGGTATACCCGAGTACTGCAGGAACAACCATCTGTCTCTGCGGATTGCATCATTGCAAACTGCCATAAAGCAACTGCTAAAAATGAAATAAGGCACAACAGCTCCCAACTCCAAAAGTCTCATTAAATTTTCCCTAATTTTGATATCAAAGTGTTAGAATTAAAAATACCAAAGGGCCAGAACTCAACAGGGTTGCCAGCCCAGTGCTAACAACCCCTCTGTCTTCCATGGCCTTGTTTGTCCTGCTGCCAGGCAGAGTTGCAACACACAGCATTGCATCAATATCAAGACGCCATTGCATAGGAACATCACTACACAGGCACAGTGCTCTAGGATTCACTCCAAAGTCTATGGTTTTGGCAATTTCAAATGTGAAGCCAATTCTTTCCCTCCCCCATTTTGCTGCCATTTCTCCAATGAGGAGCAGTGGGCCCCACAGCAGGAAGTCTCCCACCACTTCCAAAGTGGAAGACCTGGTTATCCTGGTGCTCAGAACTTTCCTATAAAACCCTTTGTCCAACAGTCTCAAATATTGGTTTGAAGTTTATTTTTTTAACACTGTAACTCTAAGTTGTTATTTTCTGAAATGACTTATTGGCAACAAATTCATCTTTGTTTACAAATTGCAAAGCTTTGTGCTGGAAAAAACAGCACATATAGGTATTTTTCATCAGGATAAATTTTACGCTAGATTCCCCATCCCCTTTATTCAATGTTTCCTTTGCTCTCAAAATCAAACACCGAAATCTTAATGTCCATGATCTAGATCAGGGGTGGCCAATGGTAGCTCTCCATATGTTTTTTGCCTACAACTCCCATCAGCCCCAGCCACTGGTCATGCTGGCTGGGGCTGACTGAAGTTGTAGGCAAAAAACATATGGAGAGCTACCGCTGGGCATTCCTGATCTAGACAACCATATGATGGCTTCCATACTCACGTTTAGGCCCCCCATAACCTTGGAATTATAAACTCACAACTGCAGCATCTGGGCTAGTTGAACTTCTGGAAGCAAAAAACAGCATATTCTCATGTAGGCAGGAAAGACAAGAGCTTTATGGCAAGTGAAAGTGTACTATCAGTGTTGCTCTGTTACTCAATCACAAACATTTAAATTAGCATAGCTGCCCAAAACAGCCGGAATACCATCATAATCAGCTCTTCTGTCAATACTGTTCATCTAAGACAAGCCAAAACAAACATCCATAACTTAAAACAGCCACCAAACCAACTTTTGCCTTTCTCCCAGGCATAGTGGAGAACCACAATGGTGATCATCCAGCTCACCCTAGGAAGCTTGACCACCTGGCTCCACTGACATTCACATGGTCCATATCTGAATGGCAGTTTTAGTGGGATCTGGGGAAAGGTCAGACTGGATTTCATCATGTGCCCCTTGGCCAGTCAGTTAAGCAGGAAGTTTATATTAGGCTGTCACTGTACAGTATGCCTGAAATGAGTTGGATCAGGCTTTCCATACTTAACTCATGAACACATGAAGGTGTATTATACTGAATCTGACCATAGCTCCATCCAGATCAGCACTGTCTACAGACTGGCAACAGCTTACCAGTGTCTTAGGTACATGTCTTTCACATCACCTACAATTGATCCACTTTTACTGGAAATGCCACTGCTGAACCTGGGCCATTCTTCATGCCAAGCAAACGCTCTACCATCCCTCCATCCATGGCTTTTTTTTTGTCCTGCTGCCAGAACCATGTGTTTAGGCATCATGCAACTGAGGACACATGGTCCCTGCAAGTGGACAAATATACCTCTCTCAGAACCATTTCTTGCTGCCCATGTTGGAGGAAAGGCTGCAGTTCCTTCTAACATCACACCGCTGCTCAGAGCAATATCTCCCCTATCATTTTTAAAGTGAGTCCCATCCTGAACTTCTGACTGTGATTCAGGTAAGCGAATTTTTAATGCACAGTCTCTTCTATGTATGTTTGGAATCAGCTGCCATCATTTCTCTTGTTCAGTTTGGCTCATTTCTGCAGAGCTTTTCTGCAAGAATGACTTAATCTGTGACCCGAAATCCCAAAGCTACTTTCAAGACAGAAAAAAAGGTAAACTACTCCCTCTCCTGAGTTCGTCTTTGGTGATATTTAGGCCAAACTGCAGCATTTGAGGTTTCTCCAAAGAAATAAATGGCAGTCATTAATTCATACAGATGGGAACAAAACAGGAAAAATTGGGGTAGGGGTGAAAAATTAGTGGAATCCTGGAGGCGGGGTAAATCTCCTATTAAATATTTTCTCTTTTGGAATGAGTGAGACGCTTTTAAATACAAAGTTTTCCTCAGAATGTGTAGTATGAATATATTTATGAATGAGTTATTATGTTAGATAACTGCTACACACTGAGCATACATGATTCATTTTCAAACATATGCCTGAATGTGACTAATTTTTACACAATGAATATTTATATATATGATAAATGACTATCAAATAGTTCAATATTTTCAAAGCTATAAAATTTAACCTGAAATTCAGAATTCTCTGCTTTCCCAGGAAAAAAATCTTTAAAACCCAACAGTTTTTCTCTATTTTTCCCTTCAAAATCTCCAGAAATTTTATATCTCCAGTCAATGATGATGATGAAGAAGAAGAAGAAAGATCATTAAATGATGATGATAGATAGGTAGATGAAAGCTGGATGGATGCATGGATGATAGATGATAGATAGATAGATAGATAGATAGATAGATAGATAGATAGATAGATAGATAGATAGATAGATAGATAGATAGATAGATAGATAGATAGATAGTAGTGCTGAGATAAACTCAGTGCTGAGAGAAACCAGACTTTGCCTCCTTTTATATCAATTCCATTTCCTGTTTTTGGGATCCTACACCTTGCTTCCACACTTGCGTTTCTTTTCGTCCATTGCAGAGGCAGTTCTCTGCTTCTCAGCCTGAACAGACACTTTTTTGTTCCTTGAAAGACACAGATTTTGGATGAATGGAATGCCTAGTGCTAGAGGAACATGTACTCCATAACAAAGGACTTCCTCTGCAACTAGGGTTTCCATTTGCCCACTTAGGCGACTTCCAGGTAATTGTGGCCCTTGCCCTCTGATGTTTGCATGCTCAGCAGGTGGAAATGGGGCCATACAGAGGGAGTACAATTGTTCTGGGGAGAAAAAATATATAAAAAATAAGGCCTCATCTAGTTACATGAAGTTCTGACAATACAGTTCCAGGCAATTCCTAGAGCTACCCAGAAGTGACAAAGGTCTATAAATAATCACAAACTCTATTGTCAGAACTTCCTGTTGCTAAACCAAGTCTTGTTTTTTCTTTTTTAAAATTTTACTCCTGGGACACTTCCTCTACCATAGTTCTCCTTCTGGTTGCCAGGCACGCAAGAAAACTGCTGGGGGGGGGGGGGGGGAGGAAGAAGCCAGTTTGGTGTAGTGTTAAGAGCAGTGGGTTCTAATCTGGAGAACTGGGTTTGATTCCCCACTCCTCTGCATGCAGCCAGCTGAGTGACCTTAAGTTAGTCACTGTTCTCTCAAGAGCAGTTCTGTTCTCACAGGTTCTGTTGTGGAAAGAGGAAGGGAAGGCGATTGCAAGTAGTTCTGAGCCAGGGACAGGGACAGATAGTAAGGGAAGCAGAATGTAAACTACTCTGAGACCCTGAGTGAAGTGCAGGGTATAAATCCAACACTTCTATAAATTCAACTTCTCTTCTTCTTCTCTGCATCTTACTTCCTCTCTCCCCATAGCATCATTCAAAGCTTTCTCTTTTTTAAGTAGCAATTCTCTGCAGCTGCTATATGGCTGCAGAGAATGTAGGAAAAGTATAAACATGTGAAGGAAAGTACTGTGTACTTTGGCTCTTAGCAACAGCCCTTTCAAGCAGATGGAGTAGAATAAAAAGTTAAAAGCAAGAGCTTTGCTATGATAATTAGGTTGTCTTAAATAATGCTGCTTCCCCCCTCCTCAGCTTTAGTTACAAGGGTTGGGGGGTTTTGTCCAGTTTTGCTATGTGATCAAGTATTACCTCATCTATTAAGTGCAACCTTAATTTTATCCTTGAGATGCAGAATGGCTCAATGATTGACAGGAGAGTATCAAGGCCTTTCTGAGGTCAAACACTGCTTAACAGACACAGAAGCAAATCTTTCTCTCAAAAGTGTCATTTAGTTTATCTGTTAAATTGTAAGCTAATAATTTTCAATGATTTATTTTAATCTTCAGCAGGCAATGAACAATTATAACCATCATTTCTATGCTTTCCAACATGTATCACATGATACTAAAAAACAAAGACAATATTTAATAGACTCTGATCTTAATCTACAAAAATCTGCAAAAAAATGTCATCTCAGGATTTGTATCTGAAACATAATTATCTCAATCCCCTTTTTTCACCTGTAAGGCTAAAAATTATTTGACACTGATTAAATTAAGTGGTCTCTGTAAATAAATTCAGCATCTGGGCACACTCCCATCCCTCTTTATACTCTTATACTTGGCAATTGTTCCACTATCAGTCCAAAATTATTTTATTTAGAATGCATAGTCCCTAAGATTTTTTAGTTCAAGACTTCTGTTCAAACAAGAATGACGGAAGACTCTAATAGTCTGTTCCAAATTCCATTCTTGGAAGAGAAAAATATTTAAATACAAAAGAAAGGAGGGACGGTGGCTCAGTGGTAGAGCATCTGCTTGGGAAGCAGAAGGTCCCAGGTTTAATCTCCCAAAAAGGGTCCAGGCAAATAGGTGTGAAAAACCTCAGCTTGAGATCCTGGAGAGCTGCTGCCAGTCTGAGAAGACAATACTGACTTTGATGGACCAAAGGTCTGATTCAGTATAAGGCAGCTTCATATGTTCATATGTTCATGACTTTGTTTTATATGAAAATAACAAAACTTGAAATTCTATGCATAAAATACATATTTTAACCTGAGAATTCCAATTAAGTTGTAGGAAATAATACAAGTAAAAATACTCTACATAATTTAGAAAAAAAGGAGAGGTAGTTAGACATGGAGATAAAAAGGATATGAAATAGAATTTTTAGAAGAATTAACTAGACTTTTCATCTTTTAACCCTAAAAGTCTTCATGCTCCCTTTTAACATAGGCTGCCCGCACATTTGCAGGCTAAGGTTTAAATACCTAAATCCTGTACTAGAGAGCCAGTTTGGTGTAGTGGTTAAGTGCGTCAACTCTTATCTGGGAGAAAAATAGGTTTCCTACCTGTAACTGATGATCTTCGAGTGGTCATCTGTACATTCACACTCATGGGATGAAGCGCCAGCGCCGATCCCTGATCGGTAACTCCAAAGTCTGGGATTTTTCACTGCCTGACTCCGGTAGGCATGCGCGACAGCCCCAGTGCACATGCCCACCCAGTGTGCGTGAATATCCCGCCAGTTCCTTCCCACCGCCACCTATCAAGAGTACCATGACCGGCAGCAGAGGGGAAGGAGGGCGAGTAGTGTGAATGCACAGAGGACCACTCGAAGATCATCAGTTACAGGTAGGAAATCTGTTTATCTTCTTCATGGTCTCTGTGCTTCACACTCATGGAAGATTAGAAAGCTAAGCTTACCAGGAGGAGGGAGCTAGCGGTTATACAGAAGTAGAAGCTTGAAGAACTAGGGTACCTAGCTGTGCTCTGCGACGCTTCTGGACATCCAGGGCATAATGTCGCATGAAGACATGAGGAGATGCCCAGGTTGCAGCCAAACAGATGTCTGCCAGAGAAGCACCCTTCAGAAATGCTGTGGACATAGCCATAGCCCTAGTGGAATGCGCACGGAGTGGCACCAGCAAGGGATGCTTTGCCATCAGGTAACAAAGTTTAATGGCTTCCGTGATCCACTTAGAAAGTCTCTGTAAAGAGATCTTGAGACCCAATCTAGGTGCCACATAGGAGACAAATAGATTGGAATCCTTCCTGAATGGCTTGATGCGATGCAGAAAGAACAACAACGCCCTATTAACATCCAAGGCATGCAGACATCTCTCTTCCACCAAAGGAGAAGGGTAAAAATTAGGCAAAAAGACTTCCAAATTAAGGTGGAAACTAGACACTACCTTAGGGAGGAACAAGATGTCCGGGGCCAAGGACACCCCATCGTCCTGAAAAGAAATGTATGGAGCATCACATTGCAGAGCCACAAGCTCACCTGCCCTCCTGGCCATAGTGATGGCCACTAAGAAGGCAGTCTTCCAGGCTAGAAGATGCAACGGGCAGGTAGCCACGGGTTCAAAAGGCTGCCTCAAGAGCCGGTCCAGGATGACCGTCAGATCCCAAGCAGGAGAAGGAACCTTAGACGGCGGGTGAAGCCACAGAAGACCCTTCAAAAAACATTTTGTATGCTGGTGGGTAAAAACCGAAGCGCCATCCACAGGGTCGTGATGAGCCAAGATGGCAGCCAGATATACTCAAATCGAAGAATGATTAAGTCCAGCATCAACAAGAGAAAGTAAAAACTCAAACACAAGCTCAAGACCAGCAGTACGTGCATTGATATCCTTGTTCTGTAGAAATGAAAGGAACTTAGATCACTTTCCCGCATAGGAGCAGCAAGTTGACAGCTTTCTACTGTTCAACATGACATGTTGTACTCTGTCAGAGAATTCTAGAAGGTGACCCTCCAAGCTGTCAATTTGAGGTGAGGGATGTTGTGGTGAAACAGGTGGCCGCCTAGAGCCAAAAGGAGATCCAGTTCCAACGTAAACTTGTGGTGACACCCCCCTGCCATGGCTAGAAGGACAGGAAACCAAGTCTGTCGAGGACACCAAGGAGCAACTAGGATACACTCTGGACGTTTCTGGGCCAATTTGTGAAGCACTCTGGTGAGAAGAGGCAAGGGTGGAAACACGTAGAGGAACTTGTCCGTCCACGGAAGCAGAAGACCGTCCCCTAGGGATCTTGGGACCATCCGTCCCCTGGAGCAGAACTGTTAACACTTCCGATTGTTTGCCATGGCAAACATGTCTATTCTAGGATGACCCCACTCCTGGAACAGAGGTTCGAGGTATCTCCAGTTCAGCTCCCATTCATGATAGGAGACCTCTCCCCTGCTCAGGGAGTCCGCTTGAACACTGAGCTCCCCAGGTAAGTGGGTGGCTACAATGAAAGTCTGAGAAGCTATGCAGGTCTCCCAAAGCTGCATTGCCAATGCACACAGCCTTCTGGACACAGTCCCCTCTTGGTGATTTATATAACTGACAGCTATCGTGTTGTCCGACAGCACAGCTACGGTCTGACTGCTGATTAGGGGTAGAAACGACCTCAAGGCCAGATGAACTGTCATGAGCTCTTAAAAAATGATATGATGGTGAGCCATCAACAGGGGCCATGGGCCGCCTATGCAGAGATCTCCAAGGTGCACTCTCCATCCCCACAGCAAGGCATCCATTGTTACCGTGAGCAAGAGGAGAGAGAGATAAAACGGAGCTCCTCCGCAAAGATTGGGTTTCATCCTCCACCAATCCAGGGATTGAAGCACCAGCGAAAAAACTTGTAGAATCTTTGACGGGAGATCTCTCACCAGATTGTAATTCCTGATGAACCAGAGCTGGAGGACTCGCATCCTCAATCTCGCAAAGCACAGAACAATGTTAGTAGCCGCCATGAGGCCCATTAGATCTGCAGAACAGGAGCACATCTCACCGCCTGAAGGAGTTGAACCAGGGAGATGATATCCAACGCCCGGGAACCTGGAAGAAATGCCAGATGCTGGGTGGTGTCCAAAATTGCTCCGACAAACTGAGCTCTTTGCGCTGGGACCAGGTGAGATTTCTTCTCATTCACTAGAAGTCCTAGTGCACTCAAGAGGCTGAGAACCACCTGTAGATGTGCTCTGAGAGAAGCTTCGGACACAGCAACCACCAACCAATCATCTATGTGGAGGGAAAGGATGATACCTTGGAGCCGAAGGTAAGCCACCACAACAACCATGGTCTTTGTGAAGACCCTGGGGGCTGCAGAGAGCCCAAAAGTGAGCACCTGATATTGAAAATGGTTCGTCCCAATGTCAAACCGAAGAAACCTCCTGTGACTGGGAGGATGCTGATGTGAAAGTAGGCATCCTTCAAGTCTAGGGTAGCCATCCAATCTCCCTTGTTGATGAGTGGAAGGATGCTTTGTAGAGTCAGCATTCGGAACTTCTGGTACGTGATGAATTCGTTCAGGTCCCTCAGATCCATGATCGGACAAAGTCCACCGTCCCGCTTGGGAACCGTGAAGTAAATGGAGTAGAACCCCTGGCCCTTGAGATGATCAGGAATGGGTTCTATTGCTCGCTTGCTGAGCAGATTTTGAACTTCCTGCAGCAAAACCGCTGTAGGGTGTGTGATCACCAATCTGGGATACGAAGGGGGCTGAACAAATTCTATCGCATAACCCTCCTGTATGATGGACAAGACCCACTTGTCAGTAGTAATCTGCCGCCATGCTTGCAAGAAACTGTGGAGGCGGGTGGGCCCAGAGAAGGGGGGAGGCAGAGAAGGGGGGATGCCAAAGTCAAAGTTCCTGCTTGAGATTCCTGCCAGCCTTAGACTTTTCCATATGAGAGAAAAAAGAAGAAAACTTTGTTTTCCCTCCTGCAGTGAAGGAACTCTTAGCCTCATGCTGTCCCATACACGGCTTCCACGAACCCTCAGGGGATTTGGCGTGGTAGGGCTTCTTAGGCCATTGTTTGGACCATGGGCGAGTCTTGCCAGGGCGAGAGGAAAATGAAGGTACTCCCAAGTTACGAGACATCTTGATACTCTTGTTCATTTCCTGTATGACCGTGTCTGTAGTGGAGCTGAATAGAGCTTCACCTTCAAAAGGAAGATCCTCAACCCAGGATCTTGTGTCTAACTGGAGAGCGGTGGACCGAAGCAAAGCGTGACGATGCAACGTAATGGCCAAGGTAAGAGTTTTAGCTGCAGTGTCCACCATATGTTTGGAAGCCTAGAGCTGCTGTTTTGCCAGGAGCATTCCCTCCCTCTGAGCCTTCTTGGCCAAAGTGCGCTTATCCTCAGGCAGGAGAAGTGAAAGCTGCTCCCATAGGGAATACTGGTATCTTGCCATGCAGGCAGAATAATTAGAAATTTTAATACCCAGAGTGCCCGCAGAATAGAAGCGCCTGCCAAACCTATCAATCCTCTTCCTCTCTTTATCTGGAGGTGAGACGTGGGTCTTCTTAGCCTTAGAGGAGGACGACACTACTACAGAGTTGGGGTGTGGATGGCTGAAGAGGAACTCTGCACCCTGTTCCTGGATCCTATACATGTGATCCATATGCTTGGATGAGATAGGGGTTGAGACAAGCTTGAACCAAGGATCTTTGATGGCTTGCAAGATGACCTTAGTAATGGGAAGGGCTACCGCTGTCAAAGTGTCCTTCTGCATGATGTCAAAGACTGCGTCATCAATGACCAGTTGAAGCTGGACCACAGGCAAAGACAAGAAATTCGCAATCCTTTTAATGAGTTCCCTATAGGATTTCAAATCTTCTGAAGAAGAGATTGGAAGGTCCTCAGCTATTCTGGATTCTGGGGACGATCCCTCTTGCTGATGGCCTGACTGCTCTTCCCCATCGTCATCGGAGGTCGATGGTGAAGAAGATACATTCTCAGCCGATGGTAAACCTGGAGCGTCAATGGCAATCCTAGTTCAGGAGGTTTTCTCGACGTTAGGACCACTGGAGTGTACCGGCTTCCTGACCGACCTCAGGGTCAAAGTCGGCATCAATGACTCTTGGACCTGGCGGAGAGTGTACCGAGACTCTAGAGTGGTGCGAAGCCTCCGAGTGCTGATCCCAATTGGGGTTCTGAGGAGGTTACCAAGGGTATGGAGAATGATAGAGTAAGCCCACGGGAGAATGATAGGGTAAGCCAAACAGATAAGCTCATGGTCACAGGTCCCAGTTGGGCAGAGGGTGAGGACGTCTAAAAGGATCCGAAGGCTCCCCGAATCTCTCAGGCTGGATCAAGGGCGTCTTCAGTGTTGAGCGATCCCTCGGCTGCAAAACTTCTAAATCCGACGCTGAGCTAGGATCGCTGCCCTCCTTCGAGTCTGCTGACCATTCTATAGGGTCGAACTCCTGGTTGGAGCCGGGGAGAGAGGTCTGCAAAACATCCGTCAGACCCGAGGGGCTTTTCAGTTGAATCGGTGAAGCGAGGATTTTCTCCGGAGGCTCCCCCCCAAACGATCGCTGAGTCCTTTGGTGGCGGAGAAGGGGTTTGCCTGTCTTGGTGCCTCTTTTTTTCCTTGGGCTTCCTAGGCTCAGCAGAGCGTGAGTCCTGGGCCCCTTTGGCCTTCTTGGCCAGGGTCGATGGTTTCGAATGGAATGTCGAGCCCACACGCTTGTGGGGGCGGTCGGCTCCCTGGAATGGTTGGGTCGGTTGGTGCGACAACCAGAACCGAAATTGATGCTGGGGCAGTCATCGAAGTGCTTGTTGACACTGATGCCAACATCTGCAGTGCAAGAGCAGATTTTACCAGCGTCACTGAAAGTCTCGCCGCTCAGTTTTTCCTAGTCTGCTTGGAAACTTTTGAGCAGTGATGGCAGGATTCCACCCGATGACCTTCCCCAAGGCACAGCAGACAAAGAGAATGTTCGTCCGGAGGAGGGATCTTGCTCCCACACTTAAGGCACCGCTTAAAAAACCCCAACACTTTTCCATAGACAGGGATAGCGGGGGAAGGGCGGGGGAAAAAACCCCGAAGGGGTGAAACAACTAATAGTCTCTAATTTTTATATATATATATATTTAAATATATATATATATATCGACCAGAGTGACGAAAAACAAGCCTATCCGACGCGGCGGTAAAGAAGGAATTGGCGGGATATTCATGCCCACCGGGTGGGCATGCGCACTGGGGCTGTCACACATGCCTACTGAGGTCGGGCAGCGGAAAATGTCGGACTTTGGAGTTACCGATCGGGGATCACCGCTGGCGCTTCATCCCGTGAGTGTGAAGCACAGAGACCACAAAGAAGATCTGGGTTTGATTCCCACTTCTCCACGTGCACTTGCTGATGTGACTTTAAGTCAGTCTCAAGTTCTCACAGAACTGTTAATCTCAAGAGCAGTTTCTGTCAGATCTCTCTCAGCTCCACCTACCTCTCAAGGTGTCTGTTGTGGGGAGGGGAAGGGAAAGGAGACTGTAAGCCACCATGAGTCTCTTTCAGGTAGTGAAGGATGGGGTATAAATCCGATCTCTTCTCTTCTTTACTTCTCTTTTACTAACAAGACTGATAGGAGCACCTCAGCAACCATTGTAAGCAGTCAGTACATTAAAAATGTAAGTGGTATAACTGAATATTTATGCACATCCCTTGAATTGGCAAGTGAGGACCTACAAAAAAGAAAGAAAAAAAAAAGAAAAAAGACTGGCCTGAAAGTTACATGACTGTATTTATTATTTAAATATTATTTTTGTAAATAATGCCAACTGTTTTTTTGCGGTTGAGAACTCATTAGCAGGAACCATCCACAATCAAGACCACCAGCTCAGTAAAGATGACTAGAATGTGGCAGATGTGCTCTGTTAAGAAAGGGACATTTAAAATTTTGATTCCCATCCGGTTCTGTAGCTTATCACAGGTAACTGAAAGAATATCTAGTATTAGGCAGGGAAGAGAAAGTATAAAAACAAAAAAAAGCCCCTCTTTTTATAGCTTATAGAGGCCAAAAGAAGAACTAGTGACTTTTTAGAGAGGGTGCAAAAATTAATCTCATATGCAAACTCAAGAGCACCTGTATCCTTTTTGCTATAGACCTCTACAGATGGATGATGCTCATTACTTCTGAAATCTCTGATAAACTACTCTATGGAGTTGTAGTACAAAAAAGATCATTGCAGGAGATATATTCATGAAGTATCTGTGTTGCATTTTATGCTGCCTGCTTATTCTACTCACCTAACTTGGCAGCAGTTATAAAGCCTTACTCATATGCATAATGCCGCTTTGTGTATGCTAACAATCCTGGCAGTTTTCCCTTCAATAAAGCGCTCCAGATGTTAGTCCTAGTAATTACGCCTGACATCTCTCAGCTTTAGTAATGAAATACTGCTGCTACAAATGTCTTGTTTATATTTCTATGGATCATCTGCAAACATCAGGACTGCTGCACTGAGACAAATACATGGATGGGCACTGAATAGAAATATGCTAAAATGAAAATATGGCAATGGTATCTTAGCATAAATAGGATAAATATGGAAATGAAATATTTTGTATGGAAAAATATCTCAGTAATATTGTGTATTTGTTCTCCTGCATTTGATAACAAGGATATATTACTGCACATCCCATAAAAGGAGCGGACTTCTAAATACAAAATATTTAAAGAATATTTAGAAATGCACCCATAATCGCTAAAAGGTATACATGTGCATGACCAAGAAATAAACATTTATTTTACATATAAGAATTATTTTTTCATAATATCAAGGCAAAAACAAAAGTAAAAATTAAAAATCTCTATGAAAAGTCTGTAATGTATCTTGTTATGGCAAAATGTCAGAATATCAGTGATAATAAAGCCAGGCATTTAAGAAAACGGGTAATAAAGATTAAAATGCTGAGCAGTTGGATGTCAGAAAATGCAAACAAATGCACACCATATAATATCTTCAATTACTATGATAGGTTGATAAATATCCAAAATAAGGCTGACAGCAATGAAGATCCTGTGAATTTAGGGGGAGGTATTTGTGAGTTTCCTGCATTGTGCAGGGAATTGGACTAGATGATACTGGAGGTCCCTTCCAACTCAATGAGCTTTTTCACAAAGCCTAAGTATTCCAGTATGGCAGCTGGTCAGTTACTGAACAGTAACGGGTTTCTGCTGGCATTTCAGACAGACCCGATTCAGTAACTGGCTGCTACCGGCATGCTGTTACCTTTTCACACAGTCCCACGGCTGTCCCAGTAGTGAGGCATGCCTGAGTCGTTATTAACAAAGAGCAGCTTCTTTCAGTTTTTAACCCCTCCTTCCGGGTTGAAATCGCTATGGGACGCTGTGTGAAATGTCCCGTAATGATTCTTGGAGTGCCGCTTTCACGCCCTTTTTTGCCTGCAAGCACACGATCTCCAGCTTTTTTGGGGGGGGGGGGACGTCGGGCTAAGATCACTATAGTGCTATAGCGATGTTTCAAAACAGCACCACCATAGGGATGCCTGGGCTCCACTGATGCCTGAGATCGCTGCGACTGACACTTTGTAACAAGTGCCCCATTGGATACACAGTTCAAACGGGAGATCAGGGAACCAGGCATTGGTCTGTCACCTGTTGCTATCACTTCCATGCCCACACAGGAGTCACGGGAATGTGATTGGTTTGTAGGTGACTCTGAGGCACATTTATTGGGAGGGGGGCTGTTACCACCCGGAGAGGGGTTGCCCATAGGGCAGCAGGTTTCGGCGGGAGAACAAACCAACAGTGATTGGTGAGACAGATGTTGCTAACCCAGCCTGATGTGCACCCATCCATGCTCACAGGCTATTGGCTGGAAAGTGACTTGTGCTAAACTGCAGCAGATATAAATATCAAGGGGGGGGGGGCCACAGACCATGTTCAGATTGCCAGGCATTGTAAACTCTCTTCCCACTTGAATTGTGTATCCAATCCTATGGTGGTGCTGTTTTGAAACATCGCTATAGCGCTATAGCAATCTTAGTCCAATGTCCCCCCCCCCAAAAAAAGCTGGAGATCGTGCGCCGGTGGGCAAAAAAGAACACGAGAACAGCCAGCACTTGTGTAAGCGAGATAAAGTTGGAATAGTGTGAAATGGCTCGCTTCAATCACAGAACCCTACTGGGGAAAAAAACATGTCTGAAAACTCCCATCCCTGTCCCAGATTACTCCAGGCCAGCACAATACCGGCTCCCTTCTGGTTTCCACTGGTAAGTGTGAAAAGGGCCTATGATTCTAAGGCTTGACACACAATCAGTTATGACATCTGCTGGTGAACTGCAAAGCCCTCAAAGCTCTCAGCTGAATGCCCAAGTTTCACCCTCACTTCATTCATTTAACAGTCAAGAGTGATATCCACTAAGGAATGGGTCCCCAGCATGGATTAAAGATTGGTTAAATCAGAACAAGCAAAGGATAGGAAAAAAGGGACAGTTCTCACAATGGAGGGACGTAAGCACTGAGGTCCCACTGAGGTTCAGTATTGGGGTCGGTACTATTGAATTTGTTCACAAATGAACTGGAACTAGGGGTGAACAGTGTAATGGTCAAATTTGCAGATAACATTACATTATTCAGGATGGTGAAAACCAAGGATGGTTGTGAAGAGCTCCAGGAAGGTTTTCACAAATTGGGTGAGTGGACTGTATGTGGCAGATGAAATTCAATACTCATACATGAAAGGTGATAAACACTGGAACAAAAAAGTCACAACTTCAAGTAAAGACTAATGGAGTCTGAACTTGCTGAGACCGAGAGGGGAAAAAGAGTGTGCTGCAGCAGTGAAAAAGACAAACTCTAAATTAGGATTATTAGGGAGGGGATTTAAAATAAAATGGCTGATATTATACTGCCTCTCAATGGATATTGCACAGCTGGATAAAGTACAGAAGATGGCAATCAAGATTATTAGAGGATTCCAGCACCTTCTCTATGTGGAAAGGCTGAAGAACTTGGGACCTTTCAGTTTAGAAAAGAAGTGGAAAAAAGAGATTGGAATTATATCCCGCTCTTCACTACCCAAAAGAGTCTCAGAATGGTTTACAATCTCCTTTCCCTTCCTCACCCCACAACTAACATCCTGTGATGTAGGTGGAGCTGAGAGAGCTCTGACAGAAACTGCTCTTGAGAGGAACAGCTCTGTAAGAACTTGTGACTGACTCAGGGTCACATCAACATGTGCATATGGAGAAGTGGGGAATCAAACCCGGTTCTCTCAGATGAGAGTCTGCATACTTAACCACCACACCAAACTGGCTCTCTCACAAGAGATGTCTAGGGGAGGTCATGACAGATGTTTATAAAATTATGTATGAGGTGCTGTTGACAGAGAGCACTTTTTCTCCCTCTCCCAAAATACTAGAACTTCACAGCATGCAATGAAGGTGACAGACAAAAGGAAATGCTTCTTTACACAAAAAGTGATTAGAATGTGAAATCTGCTGCCAGAGGATGCAGTCATGGCCACAGGCAAAGATAGCTTTAAAATGGGATTGGATAGATTTGTGGAGGATAGGTCTATCAGTGACTACTAGTCATGGTGACTAAAGGAAACTTTCACATTTAGAGGCCATAAACCTCTGAATACCAGGGCTAAGAGGCAAAACCAGGGGAATGCCTCAGCCTCTATGCCCTGTTGTTAGGAACTGGCTGGCTATGGTGTGACATAGGATTCTGGGACAAGATGGACTACCGGTCTGATCTGGCAAAGCTCTTTTTATGTTCTTATATGTTCCTAAGTTCTCTCCCTCGCCACTTTCCCAGTGTGCTTTTTTTAAAAATTACCCATCTTTTCTCTTGCATGTGAGCTTCCTATATGACTACATCTCTCATGGCAGCCGTTTTGTGGTTGGCTCCACTTCCCATAGCAGGCACTTTAAGGCTGTGCCTGTGATAGAATTCCAAAGGTTGGGGACCAACAAATTCCTTAATGTATTTATTTCTGGTATTTACTAGTAGATCTCAAGACTCCTTCAGTTCTTTCAAAAAACAGTTCAATTCCACTTTCATGTTCATCATGAACTAGTAAATCCCATTGTTTGAGAAACATCCAGAGTTGTCCACAAATGAATTGCTTTTCAGGTTTTGGGAAAGAGAAGAGAGACAATGAGCCCCAAAGGCCCATAAAGACACAACCTGAGAGGGGGCTCCGATGGCATTTAAATCATTCATGTTGGGACCACAGAACCAGTGGTGGGTTCCAATGGCATTTAAATGTCTTTCAGACCTCACTTCTGGTTGAAATCTAAAGGATGCCTTAGCGGCCCGCACATATTCTCCCCGAACCTCACGAACCATTGAGGTTCATGGAAGACACATTCTCCTGAACCCCTGGTTAGGAACCATGAACTAGCCTGGTTCATGCTCATGGAGTTCATTTGTGGGTTCATATCCATCCCTGATGTACAATGTTGGAGCTCAGCTCTTGGGAGTCAGTCCAACTAGATAAAAAGATCTCACAATATGATTAATGGAATGCAGGCCCATAGCCAGAAAATCTTTAGTGGAGTGGCCCACAGAATAAAATTTCGGATGAAGGGCCCCTATAGCAGCGCCCGCCTCACGGCCTCACTGGACCTCTTTATTTCAGTCTCTTCGGGGTATTTTACTTGTTTATTTGATGGAACCACAGCAGCTTTGTTTGTTCTTCCCACAAAATATAGGCTCTTGAGAACTTTAACTTAAACCACAGATTTATTATAACACAAAGTCTTTAAACTGGGGATATGGGAGATATTTACACAGGCTAACACGTTGCTCAGTTGTTTCCAGTTCCAGACTCGGGGTTTTTTTGTTGGAGCAGTCCACATTGATCTCCCTAGATCTGATTCTATCTCATCTAAAATCACAGCTGCTTCTTCTACTGTTCTCAATTTCTTGTCTCTCAGAACCCACCTATACTGAGAGGGGACTTGGTTATAAAACTGTTCCAAGCCCACTAAGTTTTTCAGGTCTTCTAATGTGGAAACTTTACTCCCTTCAACCCATCTGTTAAGGGCTCTGTCTAACCAACAACCTAGTTGAGAGTATGTTTCTCCAGGCTTTCTTCTGATTTCTCTAAATTTTTTCCTGCTTTGCTCTGCTGTTAAGCCAAAACGGACCCTGACTCTTTCCTTGTACAATTGATAGTCAGAAGTTTCCTCATCCCTCAGTTCAGAGTAGATTTCACTCAACTCTCTACAGATCTGAGGTCTCAAATAAATCATTCTGTCCTCATCAGCAACTCTTAAATCTTTACAGGTTCTTTCAAAATTAAACAAAAAAGCTTCTACATCATCCCCTTTTTGGTACTTGGGAAATTTCTTTTGTTCTACAGTGAGGCGCCTTTCATTTCTAGTATCACGTGGAAACTCTGGCCTTCCCTGAATCTCCTGGAGTTTCAAACTGTACATTTCTTTCTCATGTTCTCTCTCTCTTTCCGCTTCCCTCTCTCTGCATTCTCTCTCTCTATTTTCTCTCTCTGATTCCAGCCTAGCCATCTGCAATTCTTTCTCTCTCTCTGCTTCCCTTTCTCTGTGTTCTCTCTCTGATTGAATTTTGGCCATCTGAATTTCTTTTTCTGCTTCTATTCTGGCCAATTCCAACTGTATTTTCATAGCCTCTATGCTCTGACTAGGATTCTCTTCAGGAATCTCTTCTTGTGTCTGCCCATCCCCCGTGGCTGTGGTAGTTCTCTTAGGAGGAGCCATTTCTGACAGGAATTTTTCACAGAACTGTCTTAATTCCTTTACTGCAGTGTCCCTCTACTTTCTGTGTGTCTTAGTGACACTTATTTTGGGGGGTTTCTTCGAAATCCCGATGCTGGCAACCAATTATAGCTGCGCCCGCCTCCTGGCCTCACTGGACCTCTTTATTTCAGTCTCTTCGGGGTATTTTACTTGTTTATTTGATGGGACCACAGCAGCTTTGTTTGTTCTTCTCACAAAATATAGGCTCTTGAGAACTTTAACTTAAACCACAGATTTATTATAACACAAAGTTCTTAACTTGGGGATATGGGAGATATTTACACAGGCTAATACGTTGCTCAGTTGTTTCCGGCTTTACAATCACTTTTACTTTTCTTGGAGTCTCTCACAGTTCACAGTTTCCCTTTAACTCACTCTCCACCTCTAGCCAAGGTCTGGCCTCTTGGGATTGATGTGTCAAGTCTCACCCCTCGACTGGAGTCTCTCCTCTCAGCCCTCTTGGTGTCTCAGACCCACATCCACTCCCTCAACCACCTCACTAGATCTTCAGAGTAGTCTCTAGGTGTCTGTGACCATTCCGGTCTTAACTGACTCACACACACAACCCTCTTGGCCGGTTTTGTCGAGCTTGTAGTCTCTGGAAGACTTCCCCGTCTCCGCCTCAAGCTCCTTCACAGGATCAGCTGTCCTCTCAGCCCTTCTGGCAGGCTCGAACTGACCCTCTCAGTCTCTGTCAGGTCCCCACTGACAGACTTCTCTGACAGGCCTCCACTCTGTCAGACATCAACTTGACTGACTGCCTCAGCAGCTTCTCTCACTCAACTACTTTCCCTCCCTGAGAGCTCTGAGCACTTTGCCCCCACCCTCAGGTCACCTGACGCAGGCCCTGTGCGTCTTCAGTTTCTGGTTAACCCCTAGCTTTCCGTCACAGCCCCCCTCTCGCAACCCCCACTCTCTCTGGTGTCGCTTTTCTGGCGGCCCCCAGCCCCCTCCACGGTACCTCCCCCTCCCTTTCTCCCTCCCACCCCGTGAAGCGCCAGCTCCTCCTGGGGCTCTTTACAGGCCCCCCCACCGATCATGGGAAAAGCCACGCCGGGAGGCCAGTACTCCTCTGCCAGCCTTCCAGTGCTCTCTGGAGCTCTAGTGCTGGGGCCGTGGCAAAAGGAAGCACCAGCAAGCCCTGCAATAGCGCCCGCCTCTGCTGCTTCCTCCCTACTTCCCACATGATCCAGAGAGGGAAGTAGGGAGAAAGCAGCGGAGGTGACAGGCACTTTCGCAGGGCCTGCTGGTGCTTCCTTTCACCACAGCCCCAGTGCTAGAGCTCCAGAGAGCACTGGAAGGCTGGCAGAGGAGCGCCGGCCTCCCGGTGCGGCTTTTCCCATGATCAGCACATGGGGGCCCGGAAAGAGCCCCAGGAGGAGCCGGCGCTTCACGGGGTGGGAGAAAGGAAGGGAGGGGGAGACTCCGCACAGAGGGGAGTGGAGGCTGCAAGAGCGGCAGGGAGTTCGGGGGCTTCCAGGAGGGGCCACACTAGTCAAAGGGGGATTCAATGAAGGGGCCATGCCCTGCCCCCCATGGCTACAGGCCTGATGGAATGTCTATGTGATTGGAACACCAGGATTTAGATAGCAATTAATTCCATAAATTTGGGACTACTGCTCCCTTTGGGATAAGCAATTTGTGTTTAAGAAGAGGCAATACTACCTTTCCAGGCCTCGTAAGAACACATAGCATCCCTGATCTCACTTCCAATCAGCTTCCAGCCAATAGATTCAAATTGCCTTTGAGGCACCCTAGACATTCTTCAGACAACATAACATCAACCTGTGCTTGCTTCTCTTCTGTTTCCCTTTCTAAGTACAACACTCCTAGGGTGACAACTTGCAGGTCCTGTCTGATCCCTCTCTGGATCCTTGGTTGACTTCATCCACCTGTATTTCTTGGCTCAGGTGCCAGCCTTTATATAAGCCCTTACTGGTTTGCATGTTCTACAGTGGAAAAGCTGCAAAAAAAAAAACTTTTGCATTTGATTTAAAAAATTGGCACAGCTTTAGTTTTTATTCAGTTTGGATTGGAATCAGTCACTGAAATCATCACCCACTGAGTTGTGTACAACAGAAAACAAAGTTCACAGGTCTGAGTTTAATCTTTCTAGTGTATCTGTTGATTTTTTTCTATGAATAATATTAATTAAAACAATAAAGAAAGAACACTTAAGTAGAACTATAGTTTTTCAGAATTCATTTTGAGGTGCAGCAACTGATCTATGCTCTTTGGGCTCTGAAGAGGAAATTGCTACTGGCATACTCAAAGGAGTCTAGAAGTCTGTATCAAAATTATGTCAGCTGTACTGGTCTCAAAGGGATCTTTGTGCTCAGCTTGGGATAAACACATCATTGTGCTTTTCACACTGACATACCCTACTCCTAATATGAACTCTTATGGATAAAGCCAGAGGAAACAGTTCTGCTAGCTTGTGCTAAAAAAAGAATCTTTCATTGAACAGACTTTTTCAGCTCCTTTAAAAGCAGTATTTCCCATTTGCTATGCTTCAAGCAGCAAGGCAATGCAAAGAATTCATCTCTAGCACCCAGCAGCATTGCTGCATGGCTGCAGGGATGTCTTTGCCTGCCTGCAAGGAAAAGGGAAGACTTCTGCTGCCCATTTGGGCACGATTCTGAGGGGGCAGAGCTTGCTGCTGTAATGGCAGCATCAGCTGGCCCCTACCTCAGTCTTCAACAGATGATCGGCAAAGCAGGAGGGCTTTTAGGTTGCTCCTGGCGGATCTTGTTAGTTTTGTGTTGGGCCTTTGTTTAAGAGTATCGGGTGGTTGATAAGGTCAGACAGGAGCGCCTTTAGCTCGCTCCTATTTAGGCACCTCATTTCAGCATCTGGAATTAGTTACAGAGATCAGGTGGCTGATAAAGCTGGGCAGGAGTGTCGTTTAGCTCCTGCTTAGGCATGTTAGTTCTGGATGTGGGCTGCTTTATACCCTTCCCTCCAGTGGGATTGCATCCACCAGCAGATTTGGCTCTGAGTCATGTCCCCTGCATGACCAAATTTGGGTGACTGCTCTGATAGCGACATTTGGTTGCCAGGACATCTGTAACTTCTTCATCTTCTTCCCACAGTTCTGCAGGGCAGGCAGTTCAACCCTGCTTGCTTTGCTGGGAGTTTGCGTCCCAGGGAGTATGCAGTAGGAAGGCTTGCCAGTACAGGCATGAATGCCCCATGTGCAGTAGCTCTCCCTCTTTTAGTAACAGCCCCAGGGCCCAGCCACAAAAGGGCCAAAAGAAGCAGGGCGGGGGTGGAGGTATTTACAAAGCTGGAATAGGGGTCCAGTCTGATAAAGGTGGGACCTCTTTCTCCCTGTCCATCTGGCTGCAGGAATTTTTTTGGAGTCCTTTAATAGGATTTCATTTTGGAGGGCAGACATGAAACTTGAAGCGGAGCTTCAGGTCATGTCTGATGCTGCTGGGTCTTTAGGTTTTGAGGTTTATTTTTGTGGACATTGGTGCGCAGATATATGGCCAGATTCCTGGGTTCAGGAAGATGTGAACCTAGATCTTACGTTTCTTGAATTCTTTCCCATTCTCACTGTGGTTTGGTTGTGGGGAAGTTATATGGCCAATCGCACAATTCATTCTTGGTGTGATAACATGGCAGTGGTTCTTGTCATTAATTCCCTTTCATCCAAAGCTCAATGAGTTATGAAGTTGGTGTGGGCCTTCACTCTGCGTTGTCTGCAGCTTAACATACTGTTTTCTGCCAATGCATGTTCCTGGGATGAATAATGGGGTGGCTGATGCTCTCTCTCATAAACATATGGAGAGGTTTCGTCAGCTGGACCCTGAATCTGATTGAGAGCCAGCACAAATGACCCAGGATTTCTGATTTGGCTGCTTATTTGGCAGTGCGTGGTCCTAGGAATAAAAATTTTGTTTTTGTCACCTCAACGGCAGTCTGCTGACAAAACATCAGTTTGGCCTGTGACTACTCGGGCTTTAGTTACGCTTGGGTGCCCGGGGTGCGGTTTGTTACCCACTCCTTTAGAATCAGGGCGGCCTCTACGGTCCTGTATAAATCTTATGTTCGCCCCTTGCTCAATCCCAAACTTCATGTGGTTGTAACATGAATTTTATGGCTATTTATAGTTTGACTGTTTTTCTTTTTATATGCTGTTATTCCTGGCCAGAGGAGCCAAGTTTTCATCTGTGGAAACAGTGATGTGTTTGGGGCTGCACATCAGGCTCAGAGAACTTCGGTCGGCTCTCAGCTGGGACTCAGTCAATGGGCACTATTGAATGGCGTAAGAGCTGGAGTCTTCATTGGCCTGGCCTGCTGCCATTGTTATTCCATGGGAATGCTGGCCCTCCTCCCCAGGTCCTAGTTATTCACCTGGGTGGGAATGTTCTTGGGCTAGAAAAAAGCAAGGCGTTGGTCTTGCATGCCAGGAATGATTTTAGGGCTATTAAGGAGAGATGGCCTGGGACTATTATGATATGGTCGGCTATGATTCCCCGCCTTGTTTGCCATGGTGTTTGGGACCCTGCAGGCATTGAGAGGGCCCATTACAAGGTTAACAGGAAAGCTTTGAAGGGGCGGGGGGGTTGGGCCACTACCTGCCTCATCTGGATATTTCTCTTAAATTCTCTTACATTTTTCAGAGGGGATGGGAGCATCTCTATGAAAAGGGTAATATGCTTTTCTTGAGAGACATTCGGCAAGGGCTGTGGGTGGCATTGGGCCTTCTGGTGGGTGCTAAGGCCTAAGCAGAGGCTTGGTCTTAGTGGTGACAGGTTTTACTGTGCTTATGGAACTGTGCAGCTAGGGGAGGACAAGAAAGCATCCCCTCTTGGGGGGTTAGAGGTCTGGCAGGATCAACCTTGGGGTTTGATGACCCGGGGTGGAAGAATGCAGACCGTCCTTTAAGGCTCGACTGGAGGGGGCCTTCCATTGAGACGTGTGTCTGGTGGTTGGACCCTCTGGGGCTTGCCTTCTTGCTGGGCTGGCCTGGCGGGAGCTGTGCCGCACAGCTCTGGATGGGGGCCGGTTCCTTCACCAGTTGAATGGCAGGGGAGGGGTCTGTTGAGACCCCTGGCCCTGACCAGGTTGCAGTTTCAGTACTGGAGGGTGCCTTCTATTGAGATGTTCGTCTAGTGGATGGACCCTCTGGGGATTGCCTTCTTGCTGAGCTGACCTAGTGGGAGCTGTGGCGTACAACTTCGGCTGGGGGCTGGGTCCCTCAACTGTGGAATGGCAGGGGAGGTGTCTGTTGAGACCTCTGGCCCTGACCAAGACACAGTTTTGGTTAGCCCTTGCCATTTATTACTTATACTTAAATAAAGGGGTCCTTAGTTACCAATACCTTGCGTCTGACTCTTTATTTGGAGGGCAAAAGACTTATCTACAACTGAACTTTTCCTGGAGATCTCTGAATCCATACCACTGTATTTCATTCCAACTATGGATGTTCATATTTATATAATTAGCTTCAGGCATGGATTCTAGTTTCTACATCTGTGTTTTTCACATTTGAAACTAGACACAGTGAATAATCCAGAACTTTTACTATTTTTTTTTTTATTACTGTGTGCTGATCTCGTGGATTTCTACCTCACACAATATTGCTGGTGATGCTTAGTGATCATCATACTTTTGTGAGGGGGTTGAGATACAATGAAGTTATGCAAATTCAGATTATCTTCAAGGAAGTTTTTAAAATTTAATTCAGATTATTGTATTACTCTCTTGCTAATTCTGTTCATTGATATGTTTAGAAAGGTGTACACTAGCAAAAACGTATAGAAAAAGTCCAAAACAAATTGAGAGTTTCAGAATGCTAAATTTAAAACAACTTTACTACACTAACAAAGTGGAAAGAACTAATAGTTTAATCCTAAATACTCAGAAGTATGTCGCACTGAAGCCAATATATAGGAATTAGAACCTTCATATGTAAGCTTTGCAAGATATGTTACTTCAGAGGGGAAATTGTATTCTTGTTCCTAATTGCTTTTAGCCAATATTAATCTGCTATGTAATTTCTGGGCTACCTATATTTTTACAACTGCAGAATTCTTATTATCTATAGTCCAAGTCCTCAATATTCCATTGGCAATATTCTACATCCTCCAGAGAACTCTTTTTCAGAATTCCTTCATTCTAAATCCATTCACATAATAGGACTAGAGTGAAGTAACGGCATTAAGATTGTACTGTAAATTCTTTCCCCAAGAGTTTCCACTGAAAGTACTTAAACATTTCTGACGATATCCACATATCCATGAGGAACCTGGAGGATATTGGAATGTATAATACAATTCTTTTCATATAGTGCTTAATGGAAGTAATGCATACCACAGTCCACACTGTTTAGTTAATTTCTACTTTAAAATAGCTCTTAACCACTATCACACAAGCCTGATCAGTAAGCAAACAAGCCTGATCAGTAAGCAATAACAGTGTTGCATTCTTATGAGAAAACATGTCAGAGTAGTTTTTAATATATATTTTCAAAATTCATAAAAAAATATGTTAACTATTTGGAAAGAGAAAATGTATTTCCACAATTAGTATTCACCACCACAGTTTATACCAAAGAATACAACGGGAAGAGAAGATTCAGTTTGGGGTGCGTAATTACAAGCCTAAACTGGATGCATCCAGACAATAATAACTATTTTTATTGCTTAGTTCCTGACATAAGAGGATTTTGTCATTAAACTGTTCCCTCGTGTAATGCTTACTCAAGCTCTTGTATATTGACTGAGATTGAAAATATGTACAATAGATCACTTATTCTGTGGTTTTAATAAATGGCTCTACTTAGTCACCTTTATTGTAGTGGATCAATCATCAGATATTTAGATGGTGTTGATTAAAGTATACAATCTTTCTGTGGCATATATAAACTCCTAATAAGGCCATTTTAGGAGTACAAGTGTCATTTTTCCCCTAAAGAGCTGAATACACTTCACATTGTTAGCATTACAATATTATTCACTTTATTAATTTCACTGAGGAGACAGGCAAGAGCTATTATGTAGAGGTTAAACATGACATTTACATGAAGGGTCAAGTTCTTATACTGTCAGACACAACTGAATGTACGTACAAATTAATATTACTGTGCTATTGGGAAGGGATCAGAATGGATAAGCCAAGTGTCTTTTCTTGCTATATGTCTAGGATATTATCTTGGCAACTGTATTACTTTAATATTTTAGAGTATTTACATAAGCGTTTTATTGTACTTCAGAGTTTCATGTGGGTTTTCAGAATTAAAATTTGATTTTGCAGAGTGCTTTTAAAACTCATTGAATCAGAAATGCTTTCTTAGCCAATGATTTATAATACCACACTTGCATACCAACACAAATAAACAGCTTTATCAGAATTGTAGCTCACGCACTGCCCATAAAAACAAGAGCCATTTTCCTAGAAAGAATTACATCCTATATCATTATCTTTATTTAAAGAGCATTAATGAGTGAAACAAACCCATATTTCAATGAAACATCTCAAAAATATATAGAGATATTATAATAGAATAGCAAGCCTAAGAATTTTTGTAATGTATTCTTTTATTCCAGATAATTCTGGTACCTGTTAACATATTACAGCAGCTATATGGAGAGTGCTTAGAATAGCTCCACTTGCTGGCTGTTATTATGTGGTTTAATTTCTATGAAATGTTCACCATGCGACTATGCAACTTTTATTTCTGATCACCTGGGGTGGTGCAAGCAGCTTAAACACATGATCAGCTCAGCTGTACTTATTGTAGCAAAAATCAAGAATGAGAGGAATATTTAAAGAGCAAGAAAAGAGAAGGAAGCTACTTTAAGTAGAATGAAGTAACCATATGTGCATAAAACTCTGTGGTGCTAGAAATCAGAATGATCTGACAGGAATCCCAAGAAGGCTAAACTCTAGAGCAAGTCTCAAAGCAGTTCACAACAGAGCATATTTGTTCACAACAGAGCATATTATTCTCAGCACTGGCTGTATTCAGCCTGGCTCTAAAAGAACAGCTGCCATGTGATCATAGTGCAATCAGGTAAATGTACTGAGATGTTGATAGCTCCACTGTATTTATTTGAGAAAACTGCCTGATATGTTATGGAAACTGGCAGGACAAGTTAGGGGATATGGTATTTCCCTGGTGAAAGCACTTAAGAACAACATCATTACTCCCTAACCAAATGGATCAGGCCAATATCAAGATCTCATACAGGGCTTTTTTTCTGCAAAAAGAGATGCCAGAACTCTCAAGAAGAAAATGAAGGAGACACACAGGTGCTCCTCATGAACTTTTAAACATTTTTTTTAGAATTTTATTTCCACGAAGAGGTTCTGGAATTCCATGTCATTGTATTCCCCCAGAATAAAAGCCCTGATAACACCCATTAGAGTATTACATGGGATGATGCTACCTCCACATTTTGATACCAGTCCACAGCATAATATGGCTACAGACCTCTTTGGAAATACAACTGAGTTGGAAATTAATTTGCTGGGCCCATTTCAACAACAGCCTGTAAAAGAGCAAAATTTGATCCACTTCCAATGTGGGAATCTTTTGAGGGCCCTTTAAATTTTGCAGGAAGGGAGGAAGAGGGGTGGCCACTGGTCGCTGCTCTTAGGGGTGGGGCTTCCCCCACCAGCCTACTTCCCCCACTGGTTGGCATCCACTAGTTTTGGATTAAATATGATTCAATTATCCTGTGGCCCCATATAATTGGCTTGGAATTTTAACACCTGATCAGGAGCTAGTAATAAGCAATTGCTTAAAATGAATAATACTTTTATATTGTTAAATCAAAGTCAGTGGTTACCTGGTATACATACCGCAAGAGATGACACAGTCAATGCTGCTGGCATTGTACTCAGAACATGTTCAGATATTCATGGGTTGGTTTTAGTCAATGGTAATACAATGGATGATCCTGCAGATTTTATATTTGTTTCTAAAGATGGTTCAAGTGTGATAGATTGAGTGTTGGTTTTGTTGGGTTTGTTAACTCGTTTTAAAGAGTATATGAATCTGTTGTTAGCGACCATTTTCCTGTTCTTTAGCAGTGGGATATTAAAGTCAACCAGGACCCCAGGAAATTAAACCCTGATTCTGAATCTCCATTTTCCCTGATTCCATGGTAACGGGGTGATAAAGTCAGGGGTAACATGACTCAGTTATTTTATTCTGGGAAAAATATGCTCATAAGTAAGAACAAATTGATGGATTCTACCTCTATCCAAGAGATGTTAAGGGAATTCCAGGAAATGCTGGACCAAATTAAACCTTTACTGGTGAGGAAGGGTGGTAATAAACCCAAATGGAAAAACAATAAGATTTGGTTTTATGTAGAGAGCAAAAATTGCAGCAAGTCAGGAAGGACTACTATAAACTTAAGATTCTAATAATGTTGCTATGTGATCAATACACCTTAATTCAAAGCACAGACATAGGATCTTTCTTAGACACAAGAGGTATCATGGTATCCCAAAATCTTGGCCTGATCTAATTGAGGCATCCACCAGTAAGGACACAACATCTTTTTGGAGGCAGGTTATTAGCTTGAAGAAAACAAAATGTGGATAACTGCATCTCCTGGAATCATGTCTTTATATGTAGCTGATGCCACTTCCCTATCAACAACTATTTAAACTATACTGGATTGTAAAGACAGATGTTACTTGGACCCCAGCTACAGAAACTCACATCTTGAACCTTATTGTTGGTTTAAAGGCAGGTAAGGTGGCAGGGCATGATTGGATACTACCTGATTTAATTAAGGATTTTGCCACTTGGTGGTCCCCAATTTTGACATACTAGTTTCAGACTGTTGATTATTCTGCACAATTTCCTGTGATCTGAAAGACTACACTGGTTCCTATTTATAAAAAAGGGATAAACTTGACCAAAAAAAGTTACAGACCTATAAGTCTGTTGTCATCTTTTGGCAAACTTTATGCAAGTCATTTACTCAAGTTGAAAACCTGGATGGACTCAGAACATCTGTTGGGAATAGGATGGATTTTGAGGGAATATGTCAACAACTGATCTTTGTGTGGTCGTTGTGCATATGGCTGAAAAATATACTAAACTCAAACAAGGAAGATTGCATGTTGCTTTTTTTAACCTAAAACCTGCATTCGGGTTTTTTAGGACAGACTCTGGGAGAAGCTATGCAGGACAAATGTACAAGTTAGGTTACTTTTTTATCAGTCATCTTTAATACTCAGATTAGAGTCAATTATGGTATAAATGGATGTTTAGCTGCTCCCACAGAGGTCAAGAGAGGCATTAGACAAGGTTGTGTTCCTACTTTGTTTGATTGTTACATTAATTTAGTCCCTAGAATGAATATGCTGTTGTTGCACACACCCCTCCCATGGTTGCACACACCTCTCTCATCTGATTCCGATAATCCTATATGCAGATGGCATCGCTCTGGTATCAGTAAGCAGAGTGGGACTATGTTGATCAGTTGAAATCTTTATTCAATATTGTTCTGATGGACACCTGGTAATAATTTTGAAAAATCCAAGGTTTTAGTTTTTGCTAAATCCAAGGTTTTAGTTTTTGGCCCGGGGACTACCAACAGGTTTTGTGAACCTGAACGTAGTACTCTCTGGGGAACATGTGGGAAGAGACGGTCCCTAAGGTAGGCAGGTCCTAGGCCATATAGGGCTTTAAAGGTCATAACCAACACCTTGTACCGGACTCGGAATATTACTGGCAGCCAGTGCAGACCCTGGAGCCCCGGTCGAATGTGCTCCCATCTTGGGAGCCCTAATAACAGCCGGGCAGCAGCGTTCTGCACCAACTGCAGTTTCCGGGTTCGGCACAGGGGTAGCCGCATGTAGAGGGCATTACAGTAGTCCAGCCTCGAGGTGACCGTAGCATGAATCACTGTTGCCAGGTCGTCACGTTCCAGGAAGGGGGCCAACTGCCTCGCCCGCCTAAGATGAAAAAAAGCGGACTTGGCAGTGGCTGCTATCTGAGCCTCCATCGTCAATGAAGGCTCCAACAGCACCCCCAGGCTCTTAACCCTGCCCGACGCTGTTAATGGAGCGCCGTCAAAAACTGGCAGGGGGAGTTCCCTTCCCGGGCCGCAGCGACCTAAGCAAAGGACCTCTGTCTTCGCCGGGTTCAGCTTCAGCCCACTCAGCCTAAGCCACCTAGCCACTGCCTGTAACGCCCGGTCCAGATTTTCTGGGGCGCAGGCGGGCCGGCCGTCCATAAGCAGATAGAGCTGGGTGTCATCAGCATATTGATGGCAACCCAGCCCATACCCTCGGGCCATCTGGGCAAGGGGGCGCATATAGATGTTAAATAACATCGGGGAAAGCACTGCCCCTTGAGGCACCCCACACTCAAGCGTGTGTCTCCGGGACAGTTCCTCCCCAATCGCCACCCTTTGTCCCCGACCGTCAAGGAAAGAGGAAAGCCATTGCAAGGCCAACCCCTGAATCCCTGCGTCGGCAAGGCGGCACGCCAGGAGCCGATGGTCGACCATATCAAACGCTGCCGATAGGTCCAACAACATCAGCACCGCCGAGCCGCCTTGATCCAGATGTCGCCGAAGGTCATCCACCAGGGCGACCAGCACCGCCTCCGTCCCGTGGCCCGGGCGAAAACCAGACTGGTAGGGGTCAAGGACAGAAGCGTCCTCCAAGCTTGCTGTCTTACATGGACAATTTACAGTCCAACAAAGGGGATCAAGAGTTTATATCTTTGATAGGGCTTTGGTAAAAAATATTCAGGATTTCTTTTTTTTTTCTGTGTAATTTACTTGGATCTGAGAAGAAAATTTCTGCATTCTTATCTGAATAAGAAACCTGTTTGCTGTTCTATCATTTAATGACTCTGTTACCAGACATAGATTTTAATATAACATTACTGTGTGCAAATATCTAGCTGCTGCAGTTTGTTTTGTTGTTTATTTTAAATGTTTGTTTTAAATAAATATTAAACAGCAAAAACTTTTTTGTTATATTGCTGCTGTTTTCTGGTCAAACAGCCTATTGACTTTAAGACCCAGATTGGATGCGATATGGATATTTATTTACTTGGACACTTTATTTTTATTTGTCTACTTTATTTATATCCAACCTTTCATCCTAATGGGGACCCAAAGCAGCTTACAGCCTCCTCCTCTCCTCTGTTTTATTCTCACAACAACCCTGTGAGGTAGGTTAGGCGTAGAATTTGTGACTGGCCTAAGGTCACACAGCAAGCTTCCATGGCACAAGTGGGTATTTGAAACTGGATTTCCCTAGTTCAGTACTTTAACCTCTGAATCACACTTTTTCCCACTCAAAGCAGACTCAAAGCAAGAACATCAGAAAATCATCAAAACATCACAAATATTTTAACCCAGATTACTTAACAACAAATATTACATCAACAGCCTAATCCATGGGATAGGAAAGGAGTGAAAGCAGGTAGTAAAACCTGTTGTCCCACAGGAAGATAAGAAAATGAAGTTTTACCTTTCCATCTCCTCCTGATATTTTCTGTATGGAACACAGAAAAATGAGTCCTGTTGCCCTTCCACAGTGCAAAAAGCAAGGACTATTCTGGGTGTTTTCTTAGAAGAGAGAGGACAGCATAAAGGAGTTCTTTCCTTCCCATAATTTCTTCACAGATATTGACTGCTATGTGCTGTTGCACTCAAGTGCGTGTGTGTGAAATGGGAAAGGGGCTCGAGTTGCAAACCTCCAGGTAAGATCTAGTGATCTTCCTGAAGTACAACTGGTCTTCATATGATAGAAATTAGTGCCCCAGGCCAAAAAGACTGTCTGGAGGGTGAACTCTACGGCATTATAACTTGCTGAGATTCTTCCCCCAAACCGCACCTTCTTCAAGCTCCACCCCAAAAATCTCCAGGAATTTCCCAACCCCAAGATGGCAACCTTAGGGAAGCAAAGAACCATGTGTCTTATCAAACCCTCTATAACTACCTGAGACATCTGCAAGAAAGCCTATATATTACAGTACCATCCACTATAAGATGATACCTAGGATACTTCGCAGATGGGACAGGTGCCTTTGACGGATCAGACTGGGATATAAAATACTCTTTCTATGAAGAAGGTAGAACCAAAGGAGGACAACATAAACACCGTGCACATTGTGTGGGTATCCTTCTGGCAATTAAGAAATGAGATATCTCCTAGAAACTGCTTCACATGTGCAGCTACTGCTGCCTTTAATGTCAGGACTTATTATACAGTTGAGTTAAACTACTTTTAGCATTAACACCTACAACAAATTACTCCAGGCGGGCATGAGTCTCAGCATTTTTACTTCTAACAATGAATGAATGTGAAAAGTAAATGTAGCAATATGAAAAAATTCTGTAATTTAGTACTCAACTAAAAACAAATAAATTGGAGCAAACAAACAATAGTGCAGTTGTGTTTTTAAAAGAAACAATTATGCTAGATAGCTCATGGACATCTTCATTGCTAACATATGCAAATAACATTCTACATTACCACTTCTAGCAGGATGAAATAAAATTATTCTAGGCAAAACCTGATCATTGTTTGTAAAAGTTATTAAGACAGCATCAAATTCTCCATGATTTATTATGTCTTTTCTAGGGCACATTTACAATCACCAAACCTATTATTAGGCATCAAAATAAGTTTAATAATAAACTGTGTAAGTTAATGAATGTGTCTAGAAATTAGATAGATTTAACAGCTGGGCACACAAGTTTATTGTATTGATGGTATCAAAGCTTCACTCCTTTTATTTTTAATTTTAAAATAACTGTAGGCAACACTGAAAATAAATGCCTATTTACCATTATTATTCTGTACTGGATTTATCCTGCATTATGAATATCTACATATTTCCATTTGATATAAAGAATAAAACTGTTAATATCATTCCCATAGTATTTGCTACAGCTTGATATCAGAGGATGATCAAGACAGTATCAGTTCTAGTCATGTTTACCCGAAAATACAAACAACACACTAGCTCTGTTGTGAGTATCCTATTTTGTTCATCAGGTTCTTACTGCAACTTTATTGAATCTTCCAGTTGCTCTTCAAGATGTCATTATCTTTAGTCCCTTCTTTATCTCCAATCTGAAGTTAATTCCCTGGGCAGCATGCTGCTTGCTGGGTCGAGGGATTAAATATAAGGGTTTATGAAGAAAAGCAGCTTTTGGTACAATGCTATTACACAGTGATAACTCAGACATAAATCGGCAGTTCTAAAAATGTATGTTAGACACATACTGTTCATTTTAAAAGAAATATTATCATGTTTCAAAATAACAGAAAAAGGATTACTTTATAAGTAGATACAGATACATGGTAATGCTGCCTTTCAAGAGAGACTCACAACAGAACTATGTTTTCTGTATCCACAACCTGAGATCAGAATATTAAGTATAAAATTAGAATTTTTAAAAGTCTATTTCTAAACTAAATCTACGGAAAAAACCCACAAAACTTGTTTATTGCTGGGTGGGCTTAGAAAGCTCATAGTGGCTCAAAGGAGACCGAATGTGGTACAGTGGTTAGAGTGTGGGTTAGAATCTGGGAGACCCAAGGTTTGAATCTCCTCTGTGCAATGGAGCATTGCTGGGTAAACTTGTACTGCTCATATTCTCTCAGCCTAACTAACCTCACAGAGCATTGTGATGTTCAAATGGAGGCACAGATGATGATATAAGCCACTCTGGGTTCCAACCGGGCAGAAAGTTGGGGTAGAAATTAAATTTAATTAAGTGTGAGGAGGTGTGGGGAGGCAAAGAGGAATGCTCTGTGGCAATAAAAGGGACGTGGTTGACATGTTATTTATCTGCAACTAGCTAATAATGGTATCTTTTTTTTCATTTAGGTTGAAGCATCCCTAATAAAGGCCCAGAAATACTTATTTTCCAGTACCTACTTCCAATATTGTAAATTTCCTACACAAAAGCAGTTCTGTATAAGAATTGACATTTAGTAACATTTGTAGATTGGCACACTTGTACTCACCATGAAGGTCCATTCTCCTTGTAACTGACAAGGAGATATGGATGAGTGGGGAACTCCCTTCCCTCCACTTTTGGAAGCAAGAAGTCTTGCTTGGTTGTGCCAGAGGGGATGAGTTTCCCCAATTTGCCTTTCAGTCCAGAAACTTTCATAGATCCCATTGGGTAAGTGGGTAACCATGACTTGAAGGCTTACAAAGAAAAACAACAATAAAACACAACCAAGACTGCCAACACCTATCAGAGAATTTCCCTCTTTCTAGAATCATTCCATCCTCCTCTATCTCTAACTTTCACTTTTTTTGCAGGGGGGGGGGTAGGTGCAGGTTTCCTCACCAGTTCCGAGAAGAATGTGTACCAATGTGAAATTATTCCTTGAAAGGATCAGGAGACCCAAATGGGCTGGGATGTAACAAAGAATACTGTCCCCAGTGTGGGCAAAAAAAATTCAATATCCTTAATTATCTTGCACTATCTGCTGCAAACAAAGGCTGTATCTGAAGATACCCACTTGTCAACCTTGCAGTGGTGGATAAAGGTAGAAGGACTGGACCATGAAGTTGCCCTACAATGTAAGCCAAAATGCCCTCAAAACGAGGTTGGGGAATTGTCAGGTGGGCACCTGGCTTAGTCAGGATCTTTTTGACTTGTGTATACAGGATTCCACGTCCAGAAAGTAATGCTTAAAAATATTAGGGACTCTAATTAAGTTAAACAATTAAAATTTATTAAGAAAAATATAGGCTTTCATAAAGATAAAATACATATAAAATCATACACACAGTCCTAAAAAAAATAGATAGAGAAATAGGGGAACACATGGGTAGATGAACAGGATGATATTTACCTATCGTAGTCTTCAAGGAAGGCTCCAATGGCGACGAGCGAGGAAGTGGGAGAAGGGATCCGAAACTGATCAGGAATCGGGGATGGATCTATGTAGCGGAATTGGGATACTGATAGAAGCACACCTGTGGGTAGCTAGTCCACAGATTATAAGGACTCTCTTGAGCCCTTAGGTGATGGGAGGTACGAAGGAGGTGGTCAGCTGATGCATGACCTCCCAAAAAGGGGAGGTTCCACAGTGTCCATAAGGGCTGGACTACTACGGCAACCAATAGGAAGTTCATTGGTGGCACCTAATTGGGCGCCCATTCCTGACCAATGGACTTGCTGGGATCCTGGATACCTGAGTGAACTTTCAGGTTGAAATGGACCAGGGTGAGGCTCCAAAATGACAGTTGGTGAGAAGAATAGAGGAGATTACTGGGTGGGGAGATGCTTAAGCCTATTAGACTTATCTAAAAGGGTGACAATAGAGGGTCAAATCATGGTCTAGGTAACACCCAGTTTACACAAAGGAACTTGGCTCTGGCTGAAGATGGTCTTCCTCTTCTTCGGTCTTCTCCTCTGGCTGAAGATGGTCTTCCTCTTCTTCGGTCTTCTCTTGAGTTCAGTTAGACAAAGAAAGTGGCAGTTGCCGATTAACCACTCCTGGGGTGAGTAGATTGCTTGCAGGCACAGGTGACATCTGATGTGTACGTGACCTGTCCGCTTTGCTGGAATGGAAGGAAGATGGCTGCGTGTGGTGTTAGCCCTCCACGGTGGATTCCGTGGTCAGTGCTTCAAAACCATTCGCCTGGATAGCTCCTGGCGGTGCAGATTCCTCCGTTCCATGGCTGGGATGGACATCATATGGAACAACGGAAAGCCATCCGTTTTCCTGGTGGTCACTCTTGTACCGGTCTTGTATGCCTTTGTAGCGTTATGGCTGTTTGTACTGCATAAGTCCCTTTTGCCCCTGGATAGGTTCGCTCACAGTCTCTGGTCAGACGTGTGTGAGTCACTTCTCCAGGTGCTTTGGCACCCAAGTTGGTGATTACGATGTTCTGTAAGGGGGTTTTTCCTCACAACAAATCTCTTCTGTGGAAGCTCTGGCTTCTACAGCTGTGGAAGTTGCTGCACTCCTACTGGAGTGGGCTGCAATACCCTTGGGAGGAGTGATATTGGCTGCCTAGTAGGCTAACAGGATGCATTGTTTCTACTCAATGTAGACTTGGTTACCCTCTTACCAATATTATAGTGGCCAAAGGCCACAAAGAGTGAGCCCTATCTATCCCACTGTTTAGGATGGATGGACGGATGAATGGACAGACAGACAGATAGATGATAATGAAGGTATCTATTATGTCACTGTTTTTCTTTTTGGTGCAGCACTTGAGGACAAAATGCAGGGATCTGTGGAACATGGAGTTAATCTTAGTCAGGAAGGTCAAATCAAATTGCAAAACCATTTTTTCACAACAGAATACACACAGGTCCTTTCTGATGGAGAGAGTTCATAACTCTGATATCCTACAAGCTGAAGTCACTGAGACCATGAACATCATTTTTCTAAAGTAACCCAAAAACTCAAGAAGCAGTTCAAATGGATCTCCAAACCTCCAAGGCAGAAATCTGTGACTTGTGATAGGATGGGAGACAGGCAGTCCCTCTCAAAAATTTTCTTAGTCAGCAGATATGAAGAGAATGAGTGATCCTCATACTCTGTCTGGTAGGATGGCAGCTAGTGCCACCAATTGCCTCTTTAATGCATTGGGTTATAGGCCTTTATCCAGCCCGCAATGTAAGAAAAAATAGTAAGTGCTTCAGAGCTGGGTTTAAACTTTCCAAGTGACTTTCAGCACACCAGTGTGGGAATGTCTTACATGTAACATCATAGATTCTAGAAGCAGACAAGCGTCTGGCAGCTAAGCAGTCTGAATCACCTTGCCCAAGAGCTGAAACTGCTCTAGCAACCTGTGTTCAAGAGCCAGGTGATTAACTTGAGACAACTGATCCGTGTTGCAGGAGGTCCACTAAAACTGGAAGAGTCCAAGGTTCCCCTTTAATCAGATTCACCAGATCCAGAAACCATGGCCAAAAAGAAGCAATATAAATTACTTGAGCTCCCGTTTTCTTCACTTTGCAAAGGAATCAAGGCAGAACTGGAGGTATTGGCTAGAGTATTGGAGGTAATGGGTAGAGTAAGCCCTCCAGATACATTTATCAGAAGGTGTTCATTCTTTCTGCCTGGGGACAAAGGTACCTGGAGGAAAATCTTCGTACCTTTGCATTGTTCTTGGAGGCAAACTCATGAAGCAGTTCAAATGGATCTCCAAGCCTCCAAATCAGAAATCTGTGAATTGTAATAGGATGAGAGACAGACGGTCCTCTCAAGATATGAAGAGACTGAGTGGTCCTCATACTCTGTCTGGTAGCATGGCAGCTAATGCCACCAATTGCACTTGCTGGTTTGACCTTGGGTCAGTCATAAACTCTCTCAGAGCCTGTTCCTCTCAAGAACAGTTATTTCTCAGCCCCACCTACCTCACAATTCTCCACTAACACCCATCTGTGGGATTGCATGAAGCCCATATAAACACCTGCATGATTCCATGTACTTTCTAAAGAGCACTTAGCTGCTTCCCCCACCTTTTTATGAACATGTGTGTTAAACACCAATTCCTACATAGATGTCTTTGAACAAAGTCTGTCACTTCAAATGACCCAAGATGCTGACAAACACATTTTAGCTCTTTTTCCAAGGACAGATTCAAAGCCTGAGAGGATCCAAAGGATTGGTATTACAAGCCCTCCCAGAAGACAGTTGCTCACATTGGAGGAAGAGGAACAGCCCCAATAGGGTTGCTAACCTCCAGGTGATGGCTGCACATCTCCCACTATTACAGCTGATCTTCAGACAACCAAGACTGGTTTCCCTATAGAAAATGGCTGCTTTGGAGAATGGACTCTATACCCTGCTGAGGTCCTTCCCCTCCCCAAACCCCAGCATTCTCAGGATCTACCTTGCAAATATCTGGGTATGTACCAAACAAGAGCTGGTGACCCGACCTAGGCACCAGGGATAACATTGTGGTAAAATAACACTCCACCCCATGAATTTGTATAAAAATTTACTGCTTTGCAACATGAATGTTGGAATTTGCACTCTGTGAATGATCACAAACTAACATCAAACCAAGTAGCCAAAATGTAGCAGAACTAGTTTTTCTTGCTTGCTTTCAGTCTGTGAAAGTAACGGAAAACATAAATCTGGAATTTTGTAATGCATTAGCATTCTGCCTAAACATATGTCTGCAAAGGCATCATTGGTCACGCGGGTGTACCTGCAAAACAACTATGAACTTGGATATGAACTCCATTCCACCCACCGTTTCCTGAATCATAATAAATTGAAATGGAATTCTAACATGCTAGTAATTGTTTCTATGGTGGCTTAAATAAAACATGCTTAAATCTGTCAGATTCAGAATAAACTCAGATAAACATAATCCATTCCTTGTTTAATGGGTTGTCAATCCACTGGGAAGTATACAAATCCACACATCATATCCCTGAATGATAGCTTTTAATGCCGCTATCACATTTGAAAGCAACATGCGTTAAAATCATAGCCTCACACTGATTCTGTATCTGAATAGCTTTTATATGGTTTGTTTTCACTTATAAAACCAGCCACTGTATATATTGGTAATATCTCTGGTGACAGGTTTTTTTTTCTACTTAACACTGGATAGTTGTGGGATCTTAGGTTTACGTTTAAGTATCACACACAGCTTCTTCATCTTGAATTATCACAGGGTTTTTCTGCAAAGAAATAAAGCTACCCCGCTGTAACTCTGAAAATGCATACAAAGCTAACAACTGATGTTAAAGACATCCTTAATTCCATTAGAGTATTACCTTCCTCTTACACTGCAGACTTAGATGATCACTGCAAGCTCATTTGCATGTTGAATTAAAAGAGTCCTCAATTTGCCTTTTCCTCCTCCACACTGATGCAATAGCAAATATATGACACATTAAGCCACAAATATTTAATGCCTGAAGTAAGATAAATTGGAGTTGTCTTGGTAGCTGATAAGTGGGGGAAATGCTATTCATCAATCAGAATGTTGCAAACATGGTTTGTCCAAAAGTCCCTCCTGAATTATCACCAACTTTTGCAAAGCCAGGATCAACAGGGACAACTAATTGTACATGTGGGATTTATAAATGACCTTCAGTAATCTAAAACAGTAATTCAAGGTATAATTTAATAGCCCCAAGAGTCCAGAAAAAGTACACATATGCATCTTTTCAGCTTTTCTAATTTGAAGTTTCCAACCCAGTGAGTAGTTTTATTTCAGTTGACATTGACAGACACTGCTACAGACCCCTTTACGATTTCATGGATGAAACGCTGAATTGGTTAAAGTTTAAACGCTGCTCTTTAGCTGATCCTTTGGATGAATAAATCTGCTGTTCTATGCAAGTCTGAGGAACAGTTTCACTATAACAATCAATTATGCCACACTGTTTAATTAGGAGAAGGATATAATTACATTCTGCTTTCAGGGCCTTCCAACCTGCATGTCTCTACAAGACTCACCCACTCTGTCCCCCTTCCCAATTAGCATGTATATGTCTGCCTGCTTTAGTAGTGAAGCAGGTCTGAGGTCATTCAACGAAAAGAGAAATGACCTTATGCACGTATATTTTTATTTCTGCAACAGGATGCCTAATGGTGACAGAACAGTAAGAGTAACTCTTCACTGCACATCATAAAAGTTAATTTAAGCAACAGACTACACAGGCTTTAGTCTGGCTTTTTTTGTCTGTCAGTCTAATACAATAACACAGTGTCAGATTCACTTGGCTTCCATAAGCAGCTAAATTTAGAACTGGAAAAACTAACTTTTGTGGTGGAAACATTTCAGTAGAGTTTTAGCAAAAGAATAGCTGCTTCAAATGGCAGAATTACTTACGGCACAGAAATACATGCAACAAATTTTTTATAGCCCTCTAGGAAAGCAGCTTGGAAAAAGGGACCACCAGAAGCAGTAAAACAAAAGATTGTTGTCCTTTCCATGCAAAAGGGAAAGGCAGGGGGTTCCCGACATGATCCCTGTGGTACCCACCAACACTAGGGTTGCCAAGCCCCCTGCATTCTGAAACAGAGGACTTCTGGACACCTGGAAAAGATGTCATTGTGCTGGTGATGTTGTGTGCGGCTGCTCTAGTGAATTCTAGGAAAACTCTATGGTGGCTATTGTACCATAGAGTTTTTCCCTCTCAAATGGATAGAGCGTCTGGAAAAACCATAGAGTGGATGCCACGCGATGCTGCTGGTGCAATGATGTCATTTCCGGGTGATGTCATCATGCTAGCAACGTAGGGGGAGGTACACCCACCGGCCCAATGTGGGCCAACAGTTTGGGAGCCTCCCAGGCAAGTCAATCCCTGCCTGGATTGGGGGCTTGGCAGTCCTAACCAACACCTCTTCTGGCACCTACCAAGTGTTTTTAGAAAGTGGGATGAAGATACTGGATTTATATCCCGCCCTATACTCTGAATCTCAGAGTCTTAGAGAGGTCACAATCTCCTTTTACCTTCCCCACACACACAAACACACAACATTCTATGAGGTAGGTGGGGCTGAAAGAACTCTTACAGCACCTGCCCTTTCAAGGACAACTCCTACGAGAGCTATGGTTGACCCAAGGGCATTCCAGCAGCTGCAAGTGGAGGAGTGGGGAATCAAACCCGGTTGTCCCAGATAAGCGTCTGCGCACTTAACCACTACACCAAAATGGGCCAGGTGGGACTTCTGCTAAGCAAGGTTTCTGATGTGCCACCAGAGATTTGACTGGCTGTACAATTTTTTTAAAAAAACTTGCTTTGGTATCAACTGCCACCAGAACACAAGAAACTTCACTGTGTGACTGGACATAAGCTGTGGCAGCCATTTTATGACTGGTTCCACCTTCTGTGACTGCCATTTTGCATCAGTGATCACCATGCTTTGTCAGAATTCCAAATGTACCCACAAGTTCAAAAATGTTGTGGATCTAAACTCAGATCCATCTGAGAGGTGTACCTGAAGATGAAGAATCAGACTTGAAAAAATATATAATAAAAATAATTGCAGAATTTTTGGAGGAAGATCCTGAAGAGAATAGAAATATGTATGACTATATGTGTAGAGTAAATTCACTCTATGCAAAAAAGAATAATCTGCCAAGAGATTATTTCTATTTCTTTTGTCATAAGATTTATGAAAAAAGAAATAGTGGGAAAGATCATGAATAAAAACTTTGAAAAATCATTGACAGTGGGAGGCAGTAGAGTAAAAATTATGAAAGAACTGCCAAGACAAGTGTTAACTGACAGAAAGGCATATAAAAAATTGACAGAAAAACTACGTGACAATGGAATGAGGTATAGATGGATAATACCTGAAGGTTTGAGCTTTGAACTTCAAGGAAAAAGGATTACAATCACAAATACACAGGAACTGTGTAGATTTTATGAAGAAAATAAAGAATTTGCACCATGATGGATTACAAATTGATATCTTGGAATGTAAATGGACTAAATTCACCACAAAAAAGAAAGGCAACTTTTCTTTGGATAAAAAAACAAAATTGTAATATAGTATGTTTACAAGAAGTGCATATTAGACAAAAGGATTACAAATTTTTATGGAATAAACAATTGGGACTAGAATTTTCTACATTGCTGAACAGAAGAAGAGAGGAGTAGTCTTTTATATTAAACAAGAATTAGACCCGAAATTGGCATTTAAAGATAAAGATGGAAGATATACAGCGATAGAAATTACTTTGAATGCCAAAAAAACTTTGTTGTTGGGACTCCAAATGGTGCTAAAGACATTTTCTTTAAAAATATTACACAACGTCTTGATGAAGTGACCTATGAGCAAATTTTATTGATGGGGGACTTTAATGGAACAATTCAGAATACGATAGCTAGATCTGGGAAGAAAAAAATGATAAAGAAGGAAAATTGCCAAAGTCTTTCTTTGAATTGGTTAAACAGGAGAGTTTGGAAGATATATGGAGGAAGTTTAATCCTGAAGTACAGGACTATACCTTTTTTTCAGCCAGATATAGCTCTTTTTCTAGAATTGACATGTTGTGGGGTACTAAAGATTTGGGACTTATAACAAAGAGAATAGAGATATTACATAAAATAGGAGCTGATCATAATCCAATAATGTGGTTTACAAAATTGTTGAAAAAGTCATGGAGATTAAATGAAGATTTACTACAAAATAAAGAAATAGTGACATCTCTAGAAAATGAAACCAAAGCGTACTTCCAAGTAAATGACAGAGAGGATATAGAATTTCAGACGGTATGGGATGCCTACAAGGCAGTCATGAGAGGATTATTAATAACATTGAATAATAAAGACAAGAGAGCAAAAGATAAACAGATGTTGTACATTCAAAATGAAATTAAGAAAAAAAGACGGTGAATTAAGGAAAAGGCCAGTGAAAAAGAAAATTATAAGGGAGATTACAATATTGCAAACACAAATGAGACATCCGTTAAATAAAGAACTGGAATGGAATTTGAAGAAATTAAAACAGAAATCTTTCGAGGGAGTGAATAAACCTGGAAAATATTTGGCCTGGCAACTGAAGAAAAAGAGAGAAAGTAAAATTATTAATAAAATTGTGGCTGATGGAAGAGAGATGGTAGATCAAGAAGGCATAAAGAGAGAATTTTTTAAATATTATGCTAAACTATTTAAAGGTGTTAAAGTAAAGAAGGAAAAGTTGGAAGCGTGTTTGCAGAAGATTAAAATAGCACCCTTAACTGATTATATGGAAAAGTTTTGAATGAGCCAATTGAAAAAGTAGAAATTGAAGTAGCGATTAATGCAATGAAAATTGGAAAGGCTCCTGGACCAGATGGATTTACGACAAAAAAATTAAAAAAACGTTTAAAGAAGAATTAATACCGAAACTTCAACAATTAATGAATGTGATAAGAATAAATGGGAAAATACCAAATACATGGAAGGAAGCAGTAATTTTGTTGATTCCAAAGGAAGATAGAGATGTCACTAATGTAAAGAATTATAGACGAATCTCATTATTAAACAATGATTATAAGATATACACAAGAATCTTAGCAGAACGGCTTAAACAATATCTAATAAACTTTATAAAGGAAGACCAAGTGGGTTTTCTCCCTAAAAGGCATATAAGAGACAATATAAGAACTGTTGTAAATATTGTAGAATACTATGAAAGACATCCAGAGAAGGAAGTTGCATTATTCTTTGCGGATGCAGAGAAAGCTTTTGATAATTTGAATTGGGACTTTATGTTTGCAGTAATGGAGAAAATAAAGTTGGGAGAAAACTTTGATAAAAGCAATTTATACTGAACAACGTGCAAGGTTATGTACAAATGCAGATCTTACAGAAGAAATGATAATCAGCAAAGGTACAAGGCAAGGTTGTCCGCTTTCACCATTGTTGTTTATAACGACTCTTGAAATCTTATTGATGCAAATACAAGATGATGAAGAAATTGAAGGAGCGAGAATTAAAGGATTTTCCTATAAATACAGGGCATTTGCAGATGATATAATGTTTATAAATGAAAATCCTACGCAAGTAACACCTTTGTTGTTAGCCAAAATACAAGATTTTGGAGAATTGGCAGGACTTTATGTTAATAAGGAAAAGTCAAAAATTTTGTGTAAAAATATGCAAGTAAGTAAACAAAAGGCATTGCAGAGATTAATGAGATGTGAAGTTACCCCTAAAGTAAAATATTTGGGCATGGAAATAACAATGAAGAATATTGATTTGTTTAAAAACAATTATGAAAAGTTATGGCGTAAAATGGACGAAGATATGATAAAATGGAACAAGCTTAATCTGTCACTGCTTGGTAGAATAGCTGCAATTAAGATGAACATTTTGCCGTGAATAATGTATTTGTTTCAAACTATTCCGATTGTGAAAGACAGTAAACAATTTAATAAACGGCAAAGAAAGATTTCAGAATTTGTATGGGCCGGGAAAAAAAACAAGGATTAAAATGAAAGTTTTAACAGATGTTAAAGAAAGAGGAGGATTTCAACTACCGGATTTAAGATTATATCATGAAGCAGTTTGTCTAGTGTGGATAAAAGATTGGGTGCTGTTGAATAAAAAACTTTTAACGTTGGAAGGTCATGGAAATAAATTCGGCTGGCATGCTTATATGTACTATGGAAAGAAAAAGTCGGATGGTTTTTTTCCTCACCATTATATAATAAATAATCTACTAAATATTTGGATTAAGTACAGGAAATATGGTGATGAGAGAAAGCCAGCAGAAGTAATAAGAATAACAGCTGAGACAGGAGAGGATAAAGGGATGTCATATAATCAATTACTAAAAATACAAAGGGGTAAAATAGAATTGAAAACTGCTGAAGAGTTGAATAAAAAATATGATTGGTTTCAAATGCAACAAATAAAAAGTTTGGTGGAAAGTGATGTTAAAACTGAAGGAATAAGACGAGAACAAATAGAAATGGAAAAAGTTCTGCTTGGAGATAATGAAAAATTAATTTTGAAAATCTATAAGTTACTTTTAAAATGGTCTACGGAAGATGAAGTAGTGAAATCTCAATTAATGTAAATAAAGAAATACAGATGGGCACATGGGAATATTTGTGGAAGAACTCTATGAAACTCTCAACATGTCAGAGTATTAAAGAAAATTGTTTTAAGATGGTGTACAGATGGTATATGACTCCTAAAAAGTTGGCAAAGATGAACAATAAGATGCCAAATAGATGTTGGAAATGTAAAAAACATGAAGGTTTTTTCTACCATATGTGGTGGACTTGTGAAAGAGCGAAAAAGTACTGGCAGATGATTCAACAAGATATTTCTAAGATCTTGGGATACAAATTTAATAAAGTTGCAGAGACTTTTCTGTTGAGATTACAAATGGAAAAATTTCCAAAAGAAGATAGAACTTTAATTTGGTACTTGCTCTCAGCTGCTAGGACATTGTATGTGCTGTTGTGGAAGCAAGAAAAAATACCAGAGAAATGGGATTGGATTGTAAGTTATGACATGGAGTGAAATGGACAAGTTGACAAGAACCTTAAGAGACTATGATTTAGAAGTATTTAAGATGGAGTGGAAAAAGTTCAGAAGATACATAGAAAAAGAGTAGAAAATAAAAGGACACGGGACAATTTTTGATAATGACTAAGTACAAGAGGGAGGAGGATATTAATTTTGGTTCTTATTAATTAAGGGTACCTTTAATATCAAGATTTTAAGTATATAACACCGGTGGGGGTCAAGTAACGGGGGGAGGGGTGGGTATAAAGTAATATATAGGATAGATTTTTAAAAAGTAATTATTAATGAAGTAAAAAATTGAAATTTATTGCCATATGTTACTAATAAAATTGTTTGAAAAAAAATGTTGTGGATCTCTGGGGAAAGGCAAAAGAAAAAAAAGTTTTCCTTGTGTGCCAAATATTTAAAAAACCTTGTTAAAATATATTTCTTGTCCTGTGTAATAACCCTGGGAGCAAAGAAATAGTTCACATGACAGCAACATCCTGTGCATCCTAAATAACAAATTCTATGTGTTACTACTTCTGTAGGGAAACATGAACATTAAGAGTCTTCACAGGACATCATATATGTTTAAAAACTAGGAATATTGAACTGATTTCTCCCTAAATTCTAGAGTTTCAAATTAATTGATCTTGTTCCCAGTACAGAATAGATGCATTATAAATCTCCTTGGCTGTTTCATTTTTTAGTTCTGAATTTTATGCATAGCAGTGAGATGTTGCATCAGTTAACATCCCCCATGTTAACAAAACAGTTGGCAAGCAAACAAATTTCCTATGTTTGAGTAAGGGATTTTACTAAGTGTGTGGTGTTTTACCAATGTACAGGAGTCACGTGTATAATAAAACAACAGACAAAAAGAATTCTGTTATAATCCACATTGGTGTCTCCCCTCCCTCACTGGTGTTTATTTATGCACACAGGCACTGACACTGTAGAGCAGGGGTGTCGAACATGCGGCCCGGACGCCAAATCAGGTCCCCAGAGCTCCTATCAGTCCCCTGAACAACTGGCTGTCATCTGCTTCCTTCTCCCTATCTCTTCCTTCCTTCTGCATAAACAGCTTGCTTTGCAAAGCTTGCTCAGTCACAAAGGAGCTACAGAGCAAAACCTCTATGTTCTTCATTGGCTGAGGCTCCTCACTTGGAGAGGAAGAGGGGATGGCAGAGCTTGTTTTTTTCAGTCTCTCTCAATTGCATAACAGAGCTTCTGAGCCAAGCCTCTCTTCCCTCCCCTTCCTGGTCCCCTGGGGAAGGAAGTAAGAATGGAAGGAAGGAAAGAGCTAGAGCTTCCTTTGCCCAGTTCCCTGGATCCCATGGAAGAGATACAAAGAAAGCACCTTTAATACCAACAAGTGCTAATGTTTCAAGCATGTTTTGAGGGGGTTTTAAAAATGTAACTGTGTTTTTCTGTGTCCCTTATAAAGTTTATATCTCTGCTACCTGGCCTGGCTTGACATGGCCCGGCCCAACAAAGTCTCATTTATATCAGATCCAGTCCTCAGCTGTTACGCTAAATGGTCAGTCCACTTAGCCCAAAGAATGAAGATTTTGGAAGACAAGGTTGCAAGGGAAGGCAGCCTCTAAAGAGTGCAGGTGCCACCCAGCCCCACCACTTTTTTCTTCCCAGGTCTGCACAGACCCAGGAAGGTGAAAGCATGCAGCAGTGTAGTGGGAGGGGGCACCAGTGCCAATGTAGGCCAGGTGGCACCCTAAGTAGCCCTGTCCAATTTAGTAAGCAGTATTTCATGCCCCAAAGCTGTCACCAGGTGGTATACAACACCAACAGGCTAACTGGCTGCAATGCAGATGAAACTAAAACTTCAGGTTCCAGATATGAAACCACAGAACTCAGAATATTCTGTGCACAGAGTTATTTAAACTGACAATGCAATCCTAAACAGTTATACCATTCTAAAATTATTGAAGATGGTTGATGTAGAATGGTATACTTCTGTTTAGAACTGTTAATCTCCCATTTTTCATCACGTTCAGTTGCACTTTAAGAAGACTACTGTCCTTATTTTATTTGGCAGCAGTTTCTCTTGGGATTTTCCTATTCAAACTCCAAGAGTAGATAGAGAGGAGGAGGTAGATTAAAAGCAAATAATATTTTTCCATTCTGTTTTACTTGCTGTCTAGCCAGAGATAGATTGTCCCATTAAGTAAATCAGTATTTGTGTTTGGTTATTATTGTGATAAGTTATTTATGAGTGCCTCTGAAAAGCTTTAATAAAACAAAAACTATAATCCACAAAGCCATTTCTGATCATATTCTAATTGTTCCGTAACTTTCTAGTTATGCTAATACATTTTCGATTATCTAACAGAGTACAGTAATAAAGCATTTTCCTTACAGAAACAAAAAACTGGGTCAATACACATTTCAATTGTTCATGAAGTACAGAAGGTGCAGCACTGCATGTGCTGCAACTGTGACTGGCTTTCAGCTTGTCAACAGAGGTGAGTCTGGCAAGAATGGGGAAGAAATCAACTTTTTTTTCCATCTCCCTTTTTCCAAAGCAAAGAGCAGAAGAAAATTAGTGGAAGGAACATCTGACTGACCTCTCAGTGCTGAATCAACCCACTTTAGAAAGGGAAATGACCCAACCCCACAGGGATCCAATTTAGAGAATCCTAGAACTTCCCTAATTACTGAGACTAAAAGGGTCTGCTGTTTTTTGACCCAAGTGGTAAAGCCTAAAAGCCCATAAAAAATCATTGTAAAGTGAAAGCAAATTCACCAGTGCGCTTTCCCTCTTATCTCTCTACCTTTATATTACATCTCTAGCTTTATCAGTGTTTTGTAATCATCTGTTTAACAAGATTGTAGCAGGAGTTTATTTTAATTCCCAGCAAATTACCAAGTATTCTAATAGTTCCAAGAAAGGAAATTCTGAAGTTTAAAGCCTGATTCACTATCAAATGGATTCCTACATTTGTTTGTGCCTTCTCCTAAAACAATGCAAAGTAAAACAAAACATAAGTGCATCAGCATTGAAGATAAAAGCTGCAGCAACTGAGATATATGAGTGAGAATCAAGTTGTTAGGTTTCAAATCCTGCCCCAACTTATACATGCAACAAATGTAACTGAAACAAATGATACAAGCCACAATCCTAATGGTTTTTCTATTCCACTAAAGCGTTCTTCTTTTACAGCAGTTCAAGAACTGTCCTAAATAGACTGGACTACCTCATTCAAATTTGCGTTTTGTTTTGAGTTTTAAATTTTATTTCAACCATAAAACATATAAAACATTACATTAACCAGTCAACAATAAAACTAAAGTACCTAAATGATACCAAAACTTTATGTTTCATTGATTTTTACTGCTATATAAATCATTTAATATGATTTCTATGGGTTTTATACTCAAATTTGTTTTTAAGGTGAATCCACACTTCAAATTTCAATCACTTTCAATTCTGTTTGCCCATCAAAGTTCATGATTGTAGAATTATGGAACTACAGTTCAGTATAAGAAAGGATTCTTAGCATTCAGAAAATGTTAATTAACAAGGGTACTTATGGATATCTTCTGAACTACTTTAAAATTCTAATGTTAGCATATCTTGTATGAATAAAACTGCTTCCTGCGTTAGAGGTCCTACTGGTTTAGAACTCAGTGTCAGGTGAAAGGTTTACAGGAAAAGGTTATGATCATCATTCCTGCAGTAAAGGCTTTTTTCTTAGCTCTAGCACAAGGGTGTCAAACTCATTTGTTATGAGGGCCAGATCAGACATAAATGAAATCTTGTTGGGCCGAGCTGGGCTGAGCCATGGTGGGCCAGGCCATGTGTGTACCTATTTAAGATTAGGTAGCAGAGGTATAAATTTTATAAAGGACACAGACAAACCCATATATATATTTAAAAATTTAAAACATGCTTAAAACATTGGCACTCACTGGTTTTAAAGATGCTTTCTTTGTATTTCTCCCATAGGATCCAGGGAACTGGGCAAAGGAAGCTCTGGCTCTTTCCTTCCTTCCCCAGGGGACTGGGGGGGGGAGCCTCAGCCAATAGAAGAGAGGCTTGGCTCTGTAGCTCTGCTGTGCAATTGAGCGAGCCTGACAAAGCAAGCTATCCCTCCCCTTCCTTGGGAAGGAGCCTCAGCCAACGGAGAAAATAGAAACTTTGCTCTGTAGCTCCTGTGCAATTGAGCAATCCTTGCAAAGCAAACTGTGATGCAGAAGAAAGCAAGATGTAGGGACAAGGAAGCAGATGGCAGCTAATTGCTTAGGGGCCTGACAGGAGCCCTCTGGGGACCTGATTCGGCCCCCGAACTGCATGTTCGACACCCTTGCTTTAGCAAATTAGCACCAAGTATGCCCTTGTTGACAAAGGTGGACAGTTTATGGACCAGGGACCTTCAAGTAAATGTTGAGATGAAGACTGGAGAAGACAGGGAGGATCATCCCAGGAGAGGCAGTCTCAAAAGTCTGAGGGTCCCAGGCCATTTAGGGCTTTAAAGGAAGAATCAACACTTTGTATTGGCACCAGAAACTAACTGGGAGCCAGTGCAACTGCTGCAGGATAGCTGTTATATGCACTGACAAGGACACTCCTGTCAAGTTTCCGAAGCATCTTCAAAGGCAGCCCTGCATTGAGTGAGTTACAGCAGTCCAGTCTTGAGGTGATCATTGCATATATTACTGTTGAAGGTCCTCCTGAGCCCATAAGGGGAGGGCGGGATACAAATCTGATTAAAATAAATAAATAAGATAGGGAGTCAGTTGGTGAGATCAGCCCTGTAGCCAAAAATCTGGGGTGGAGGGGCCCCGGAGCTAAAAAATTTGGTGGGGAGGCTGTGAGGCTTCACTGCTATCCTTCTCTCACACACTGCCCCTTACCATGCTGCTGTTCTCCCTCCCTCTCTCTCGCTGCTGCTCTCTCACTGTCCCCTCTCTCTCACACTGCCATTCTCACTCTCTCTTGCTGCCACTCTCTCTGTCCCCTTCTCTCTCACGCTGCCGTTCTCACACGCATGCACGCTGCCACTCTCTCACTGTTCCCTACTCTCTCTTGCTGCCAATCTCCCCCTCACTGTTGCTCTCTTGTCTTGCTCTCTCTCTCCTCCTTCACTGTCATGCACGCTCTCTCCCCCTCACTGCCCCCTCTCTCTGCCACTCTCCCATTCTCTCTCTTGCTGCCTCCCCTCTCTCTGCTACTCTCCCGTTCTCTCTCTAGCTGTTGCTCTCCCGTTCTCTCTCGTGTGCGCTGTTCCTGGAGGCCCTCCAATGAAGGAGCCCTACATAGGGAAGGGGGTTTAATAGAGAGCAGCCTGGTCCCTCCCCATCCCCCCATAGCTACGGGCCTGAGTGGAACTGTGATAGATGGTAAAATCAGTTTTTGCCACTGAGTACACTGTGCCCTTAATCCAGGTTCTAATATGGGGGATTCAGCAAGGTTGGAGGTGGGAATTCTGAAAGGAATGGGAGTGCAGCAAAGTAAGGCACTACAAAAATATAGCTTCCTTCACCCTCGTGCTCCATTTTTGTGAAGAAACCTCCACTCACTGTAAAACAATCCTGGAGAATGAAGGGCAAACTCACTTAATAAGCTAAAATCTGTGCTTGCCTGTGCACTGCCAGTGATCCCTACACTGACAGATAGAATCCCTGAGAATGTCTTCTTAAATGGAAAACTACAGCTTGAAATGTGTTCCCCATTAAAACCAGTTGTATCTAAACAAAGGTAACAAGGAACAGAACAAGCAAAAATCCAACTCTGACCTTATCTCTTTTGTTTTTGCATACCTCTTGTGTACTTACAATCTCTCTCTCTTTTTATCATTTTCCTGTAGTGAATACTTCCAGAGCACTTTATGGAATATGTAAATGTATTCTACACAGAAATTTTACTGGACTCAGTAAAATGAATAAAGCTACTGTGAATAAATCTAACAATATTCTGCGGGACTGAGAGTGTCAAAGTGAATAATTGATCAACGGTGACACAACAATTGCTAGAACTCTATAACAAAAGAGAAAGAATGATCCCTATGGACCAAAGTGCACATCTTTGTAATCGGACCAGCTGTAATAAATCTAATCTGACAAGTATTCAGGGACTGAAGCAATGTTCTATCAAATATTTTTAAAGTCAGTTCCACGCAAGTCAGCACAGCTTTGCCTGGAGATTTATTAGACATTTAGCTGGTACTCATGTGATCACTTTTTATCTGAAAGGAAAAGACAAAGAAGTTGACAAATGAAAAATATCTAGGATGTTATGAGAATGTATGGATGAAGTTTGTATTAAGTTAGACTTCATGAATACTTTGGAATTAGTCTGTTTATATTTTCAGCCACTTCTTTGTTATGTTTTTAAACATCTTACTTTATGACAATAAGAGTCTGTTCCTTTTTTAAACACATAACTAATTCAAAATATTTTCTTCAATTATAAGAAGAATATTAGAAAACAGAGGCAGGAATACACGCATGTTTGTACTGTCTTTCATCCTATTCACATTTTTATTCAGTTAAGCACCACTGAATTCAGTGAGACTTGGTTTGAAACAAAAGTGCATAAATTTGGGATGTAAAGCATATGATTTGAAAACTATCTTTGATTTCACTACCTTGTTCTTCCACTTATAAAACCTTGATAAAATTCTGTTGCTTCCTCCTGTTCAGTATTTTATGGCCAGTTCTCTCGTCTCTTATCATACTGCTAAAGCCCTGGCCTGATAGTTTTCATCAAGGACTTTAGGCTAAAATGGACTTCCTTGCCCATAAAACTGACTTCCTTGTCCATTTTTCTCTCCATTCTTGAATATGTTTCTTCTCTCACCTCCGCTTATATTTACATTAGTCTTTCACCACTGCTTCCTGTTTCCTCAGCTCAAACACTTTGTGATTAGAACAAGTAATCACTTTATGTTTGAAATACAGCAACAGCAAATACAACAAACACTACTACTTTGTCATACTGCATTTCTGAATGTATGTTTATTTATTCATATTTCCTCGTGTGTGTGCAGAATAGAACTCTTCACAATTAGGCCAGGTGTTCCAGTTAGGGAACAATAAGAAGAATAAGCAGGAGCCATACAACAGGACAGCTTTCATGCATGTGTGTGAAAAGTTAAGATTTATTTGATGTAGATGCAATTTAGAATTTTTAACAGAATCAATGAGAGAGATTGAAGCAGCCTCATGTTTGCATGTGGCTTTACCCACCACCCAACAATATCCTCCCATCAGTTTTTAGTCACTCCGCCCCCCTCCCCCATATCTCAGACTAATATCTAAGTGGGGCACATATATCTGGTTACATGGGATTTGGGATGGGTTGCTCAGTTGGTTACAGGTTTAGGAGCAGTGGCGGGAGCTAGGAGTGAAATAACCAGTCCCCCAGCTCTTGTGGTAGTTTAGGCATGGAATAGATCCTTTGGTTAGGGAGGTGGTGCCTGCATGCCCACATCCCATGGCTCTGGATACTCCCTTAAGGAGTTTTGGATCAGAACCAATCCAGCAGCATAGTGTGTACAGTTCTGGTCACCGCACCTCAAAAAAGATATTATAGCATTGGAAAAAGTGCAATGATTAAAGGGTTGGAACACTTTCCCTATGAAGAAAGGTTAAAACGCTTGGGGCTCTTTAGCTTGGAGAAACGTCAACAGTGGGGTAACATGATAGAGGTTTACAAGATTATGCATGGGATAGAGAAGGTAGAGAAAGTAGTACTTTTCTCCCTTTCTCACAATACAAGAATTCATGGGCATTCAATGAAATTGCTGAACAGTCGGGTTAGAACTGATAAAAGGAAGTACTTCTTCACCCAAAGGGTGATTAACACATGGAATTCACTTCCACAGGAGGTGGTGGTGGCTACAAGCATAGACAGCTTCAAGAGGGGATTGGATAAGCATATGGAGCAGAGGTCATCAGTGGCTATTAGCCACAGCCTATTGTTGGAATTCTCAGTCTGGGGCAGTGATGCTCTGCATTCTTTGTGCTTGTGGGGGAGGGGCACAGTGTGAGGGCTTCTACCCCCACTGGTGGACCTCCGGATGACACTTGGGGTTTTTTGGTCACTGTGTGACACAGAGTATTGGACTGGATGAGCCATTGGCCTGATCCAACATAGCTTCTCTTATGTTCTTATGTTACGTTCTTATGCCCAACTCGGGGGCTGTCAGCAGGGTTCTCAAAACCAGGTGGCAAGGGAACCACACAGCAGATGGCATCCATGTTTGGAAGGGAGATGACAAGGAAGACTCTGTAGACAACAGCAATGGCAAATCACCTCTGCTTTTCATTTGCCTTGAAAGCCCTTTGCTGGAGTCACCATAAGTCACCTGCCATTTGATGGCACCTTACACACAAACCCCCTTATAATTTCTATTTCAGTAATCACTTACAGTTCTTTAACTTTACCATAGTTGCATAGGAAACACATTTCTAAGAGTGGCTATAATAATATTTAAATGAACCCATTGAGTGGGGTTGATCATCCAAGACTTTCTCAAACATTCTCCCAATCCATGATCAGTCTGCATGGTCTGCACAGTGGATCATTTAAATATCTGTCTGCATGGTGGATCATTTAAACATTTACTCCAGCTGCATCGAAGCCACTCATGAAAAAGTGTTCCCCACGCAGACAGAAGAATGTTTACAGGGTCAACTGCAGAAAGTGAAATCACAAGAGATTCCATTTCAACAATGGAGAAAACTATGGATAAAAGACAAAAAAATCACAGTAAGCCAAGCAGAGAAAACTGGTACAAAATGTTCTTCCACTGGTACATTAAGCCCAAAACATTGAGAAGAGGGATAAAAATTATAAAGGACTATGCTGGATCAGATAGATGGTACTTTTTGCCATATGCGGTGGTCCAGTTAAAAAAATACTGTAAAAATTAATTAACATTAATAAAATCTGAATTAATAAAATACTGAAATTCAAAAAATTTTGAACATCAAACTAGAGACAATGTTATTAGAAATTCTACCAAAGAATGTGGATAAAACAATGAACTACTCAGATACATGCTAACTGGGGTCTGCCTTGCAATGATTGGCCTCTTTTCTCCAAGGTCAGGGACAAAGGGTGGTGATAGGGGAAGAATCATCCCAAAAGCACCCATTTACATGTTCAACATCTATATGCACCCCCTTGCCCAGTTTGTCCTAAGAAAGAAAGTAGCTAATTCTGACTAATCAATTAGAGGGAGAATTAGGGTGGGCTTTGATATTAATTAAATTTGATCAAATTATACTGAGTCAGATAACCAGGGGACTAAATGTGGAGGGTGGGCTAGGAATCTAAGCTGTAAGTTGAGACAATCTAGCTAGGTGGGTGAGGCCATCCGACTATTAATAAGATCATACTGGGGCATAGGTGTGGATGCTCGGCCAGGGGATCCCAGTGCTCCTGGGGAGGGAAAGGTATGACGGTGGGAATAGACAGAAGTGCAAGGGAAGGAGGTGGAGACAAAACAGTGTTCGGCCCCCTTCCAGTCTACTTCCCATCCCAACGGTGACAGGTAGTGGAGCCAAGAGGAATTGTCCGTCCCCGTCACTGGTGTTATGCAACGCCAGGTCCGTAAATAATAAGACCTCGATCCTCAGGGAATTCCTGCTTCGGCAGGACATGGACCTGGCTTGCGTGACCGAGACCTGGGTGCGAGAGGGGGAGATGGTGGCTCTCTCCCAGATGTCCCCCCTGGGTTACTCGGTCTTTCACCAGTCACGGACTAGCGGGCGGGGAAGGGGTGGCGTTATTTATACGGGAGGGTTACTCCTTCCGGGCTCTCCCGGCCCCAACGATCGATGGTATTGAATGTGCCGGTCTGGCGTGGGATGTCGGAGAGGGGTTGGCGATCTGGCTGGTGTACCGTCCACCTAATGCACCAGCCAGCGCCTTACCATCCCTGATGGAGGCAGTGGCGGGTTGGGCGTTAGAGTAAGCCCTGGGTGACTTCAATGTCCATGCTGACGATGCGGCCTCCAATCAGGCGATGGATCTAGTGTCTTCCATGGCGACACTGGGACTCTCTCACTTTGTTACGACTCCTACGCATCAGGCAGGACACATGTTAGATTTGATCTTTGCGTCCGGGATTTTGGTGAACAATATCACGGTGGAAGCGGTACCATGGTCGGATCACCTAGCCCTCAAGGCCCGTATGGAGACGCTGCCTCAACCCTGTATGGGCGGAGAGCCTATTTTGGCTCGCCCGCAGAGCCTGATGGACCCAGAATGGTTCCAAATGGCTCTACGGGATCCCTGGCCCCCTGGCGACTCCCTTGACGTCCTGGTTGAAGCCTGGCAAGATCGGCTATCCAGGGCGATCAATGTGATCGCACCCCGACACCCTCTGCGCCCTCGTGTGAGGCTGGCTCCATGGTATACCTTGGAGCTACGCCAGCTGAAACAAGGACTCAGACGGCTAGAGAGGCAGTGGCGGCGTACTCGTGATGAAGCGACGAACTTTTATGAGGTCTTATGAGATGGCAGTCAAGGCCGCAAAGAAAGATTACTTTGCGGCCAGGATTGCGTCTGCAAATTCGCGCCCGGCACAATTGTTTAGAATAATTGGAAACTTAACTACACTGCCTCAAGGCAGACCAAATGTGACAAAATTAGAAATAGGCTGTGAGGCTTTTGTGAAATTTTTTGCAGATAAGATCACGTCGCTCTGCCAGGACTTGCCCATCACATTGGATACAGTACATGAACTGGAGGCTCCGTGCCTGTCTTCTGGCTTAGTTCTGGATCACTTCGACCCACTCAGCCTGGAGGAAGTTGACGGAATTCTCTCCTCTGCACGCCCAACAACTTGCGATCTGGACCCATGCCCCTCTTGGCTAATTAAATCTTGCCTGAGGGAGCTTAGATGTCCTTTACGGGACATCATAAATAGATCCCTCCTGGAGGGGCATTTTCCAACACCCTTGAAAGAGGCTATGGTTTGCCCCCGCCTGAAAAAAAGTACAGCAGGTCCGGCCGAATTGGCAAACTACCGACCGGTCTCTAATTTACCGTTTTTAGGTAAAATTATCGAGAGGGCTGTGGCATTGCAGTTGCAGGGTTTTCTGGATGACGCTTCCATCCTAGACCCTTGCCAGTCCGGCTTTCGTCCAGGTTACGGGACGGAGACAGTACTGGTTGCCTTGGTAGATGACCTCCAGCGGCATCTGTACCGAGGTGGCGTGGCGGTGCTGATGGTATTAGATCTGTCGGCGTTTGACACGGTCGACCATCAGCTACTGACCCGCCGCCTCGCCGACATAGGGGTTAGGGGGTCGGCTTTACAATGGCTCTCCTCCTTCCTCGAGGGTCGGGGACAAAGGGTGGCAATGGGGGTGAGCTGTCCCAGAGGCGCACACTAGATTGTGGAGTGCCTCAGGGAGCAGTTATCTCCCCGATGCTATTTAATATTTATATGCACCCTCTTGCCCAGATTACCCGGAGGCACGGGCTTGGGTGTCATCAATATGCAGATGACACCCAGCTCTATCTGCTAATGGATGGCCGGCCTGACTGTGTCCCAGGGAATTTGGACCTGGCACTGCAGGCTGTGGCAACTTGGCTAAGGCTGAGTGGGTTGAAGCTGAATCCGACGAAGACAGAGGTCCTTTGCGTGGGTCGGGGCGCTTTGGGGAGGGAAATACCTCTCCCGGTTTTTGGCAGGGTGCCGCTGAAAGCGGCGCGCCGGGTCAGGAGCTTGGGAGTTCTACTGGAGCCTTCACTATCAATGGAGGCCCAGATAGCAGCCACTGCTAAGTCAGCCTTCTTTCATCTAAGGCGGGCAAGGCAGTTGGCCCCCTTCCTAGAGTGTCAGGACCTAGCAACAGTGATTCATGCAACGGTCACCTCGAGACTGGATTACTGTAATGCCCTCTACATAGGGCTGCCTCAGTGCTGAACCCGGAAGCTGCAGTTGGTGCAGAACGCGGCGGCTAGGCTGCTATTGGGGCTCCCGAAATGGGAGCACAAACAGCCAGGGCTGCACGGACTGCACTGGTTGCCAGTTACATACCGGATTCGTTACAAAGTGCTGGTTATTACCTTTAAAACCCTATATGGCCGAGGACCTGCCTACCTGAGGGACCGTCTTTCCCCATATGAACCCCAGAGAGCACTGAGGTCAACAGAGAAGAACCAACTGACCATCCCCGGGCAGAAGGAGGCAAAACTGCAGAGCACTCGTATGCGGGCCTTCTCTATTGTAGCTCCACACCTATGGAACCAGCTCCCAGAAAAAGTGCGGGCCCTGCGGGATTTTGAACAGTTTCGCAGGGCCTGCAAGACCATCCTTTTTGGGATGGCCTTCACCGATTAAAATGACAGAGGGACTCGCCTAAGCGATTTTCACCATCATGCTGAAATAGCACCAGAGTGTTAATTTTAGGAATTTTAAATTAAACTGTTTAAATTAGCTATTGTTTTTTAAATATTTATTGTATAATTACTGTATTTGATGTTGTTAGCCGCCTTGAGCCTGCTTCGGCGGGGAGGGCGGGATATAAATAAAATGTTGATTGATTGATTGTCAGGAGGTATGGGCTGGGATGTCACCAATATGCAGATGACACCCAGCTCTATCTATTGATGGGTGGCCAGTCTGACTGTACCCCGGAAAACCTAGACCTGGCTCTTCAAGTTATAGCATCTTGGCTCAGGCTGAGTCGGTTGAAGCTGAATCCGATGAAGACTGAGGTTCTCTATCTGAGCTGGGGTGGTCCAGGAAGGGCCTTTGCCAGCTCTTGAGGGGGTGCCACTAATACCGGGCCCCTAAGGTCAAGAGCTTGTGAGTGCTCCTGGAGTCCTCTCTGACAATGGAGGCCCAGGTAGCAGCCACTACCAAATCCACCTTTTTTCATCTTCAGCGGGTATGGCAGCTGGCCCTTTTCTGGAGCATGACGACTTAGCAATGGTGATCCATGCTACAGTCACCTCCAGAATAGACCACTGTAATGCTCTCTACATGGGGCTACCCTTGACCCTGACTTGGATACTACAGCTAGTGCAGAACACTGCAACACAGCTGTTAATGGGGCTCCCTTGATGGGAGCATATTTGGCCAGTGCTGAAAGAGCTGCACTGGCTGCCTATTGTGTCCTAAGTCCATTTCAAGGTGTTGGTATTGACCTTTAAAGCCCTTTATGGTCGGGACCTTGCCTATTTACGGGACCGCCTTTCTCCGCACGTTCCCCAGAGAGCACTGCATTCAGGGACACAAAACCTACTGTCCCTCCCCGGACCAAAGGAGGCCAGGTTGTGTTCCACCCGGGCTAAAGCCTTCTTGGTGGCAGCACCAGAAATGTGGAATGCCCTCCCAGAGGCCATAAGGGCCCTGTGGAATCTTTCTCAATTCCACAGGGCCTGTAAAACTATTCCAACAGATCTTCAACACCTAAACCGGGAGAGGACTGCCACCCTACACCACTGAGGAGCTACGCTCATTATAGGATCACTATCAGAAAGAAAGATCCCACCTATATCAAAGTTGTACAGCACCATAAAATGTTTTAACTGTATTTTATTGGTTTTAAATTGTATATAATTATAGATGTATGAACTCACTGTTAGCTGCCCTGAGTCCACTTGTGGAGATGGCAGGATATGAATCTAAATAAATAAATGCTGGTGTCAAATAGGGTGGGGAGGGGGACTACTATCTTTATTGCCTGCTTGAAAGCTTCCCAGAAAGACATGGCAGGCCACTCTGGAAACAGAATACTATATCTGTTTAGCAATGGTGTCATCCCACCATTTTGATTTCATCCCACAGGTCTCTTCCTATACTATGTCACATTTTTTAGTTAATCTATATATTCCTTTAGTTTTTCTAATAAGTTTTTGCAAACCACGGCAAAGTATTTTAGGGATATTTTTAATGCAGCTTGAATGCTCACTGGATTATATATACCAGCTACCAGACTGCATATTAAAACCCAGAATCAGAAAAACAGGACTGAAAGACATCTATATAGGCTCACCAAGCACAACCAAGAACACAGAAGTTACATAGGTATGTAAACAGAAACAGAAAAGACAGCAAATGGCAAAAGCTGCATGTGTGCCAGAAAACTTACTGCAAAAGATTGATGTGTGGATTACATAGGCTTCAAGTTTAGAATTTTTCCTTACAAAAGTGTCAACAATGAATGCAACAGGACATTTGCAAAGGGGAGAATAGTTCAGACATGGTTCACCATTCTGTTTGACAAAAAGCATGGCTGTACGTCTGAAAGGGCTATAAGAGAAAAAGGACATCAACAGCATAGGAGAGGTATCCCAGAGCCTAGAGTCCTATCCATTTCACATCTTCTGTAAAGCCTGCTAAAATCTGTCCATGTAGCTTTAAGGTAACAAAGGATAATATACTGATTTCCTATCACCTAATACAAGAGACAATATATTTGCAAGCATACATGCACAAGGATGCTAGGGAAATATTACATTCATTTTGGTACAAAACTGCTAAAAATATATGCACATACTTTTAAAATATATGCTAACAGTGCTAACTTTTATATATAAAGGCAGTTTTAAAATAAATACCAATTTTAAACACAAAGATTTAATTTTAATAAGAATGCAAGAGAGAAATGTACTTTGTGTGAACTAGCCCCAGAGATTTTAAAATAAAAATATTGTCTTAAAATAAATAAAATGAACTACCCATACAGACATTAATAAGGAAGTAATTTCTTAGGTTTTCACTTCACTGAATAATTATACCTTTGGGCTAGTATGAATAATTTATTAAGTGGCATGCAGTTTATGCAGCCCAGAAAAAAATTGTGCATTTATTACTCTCACTGAAGACCATTTTGGGGGATATTACGGCTGATTAGTTAGCAACCTCTACACAAAAAGCTTTTTCCCTTCCGGCTTAAACCAGTTTTACCAAAGGGTGAGCATTCAAATTACAACTTTCACAAGTGTAGACTCATGACTTTCAACTGGATAACACCAGTGCAATGGTTATCAAGTGTCTCGTTCCATTAACAGAAGCTTGCAAATAAAGGCCAAATATTTTTAGTATATTTTAAGTGCCCTCTTTCTCCCAAGTAACAGTCAATAATTCATTAAAGTACTGGAGTTCAAAACTTCCCTTAAGCTCTGAGAGTTATTGGCTAACTACTGTCTGTATTGATCTTTTCAGTGATTAAATTTTAAGGCATTTATAGTTGAATTCTGGTAAATGCAATACCCTTTTTTCAGCAGTGGCTAATGCATAAAATATGGCAAGCATTTGAAGATGTTTTGTGAAAACTTACAAAAAAGGTACTTTGGAAAAGATTTTATGTTAGCTCAAATAGATAAGGGAATGTATAAATAAAAATAACCTGACATATTTTCAATTTTCTGCCACTCTGTACCACACCTCTACAGAAAACCCTGCTTGCAAAGAAACTGCAATATGCTCTTATTAAAGCAGCAGTCAGTGTTACTCCTCTCCTTCAGCCCTCCTTCAGTAAAAAAAATCTATACTTTACTTAAAAACAAAAAAAAAGTAAGTTACTTGACATTTGTCTTAGATGCAGACAGGTTGTATGCATGAGAACTGAAAAGATTTTATAGTGGCCTGTTACCCACCCTCAGGAAAAAAAAATAAACTCTGGTCAGTATCATCACAATTCAGAGTTACCAGACGCAGAAATCTGATGGAATGGGGACATGGGGGTGCCATCAGCACAAGGGTATTATAGTACTCTAGAATTTGATGAATATTCTATTCTATTGTAGAACCACAGAGTTCACAGCGATTCCTAGAGCAGCGTGACATCGCTTCCAAGTTCTTCTTGGAAGTGACATAAAAATCACACTAATGGCAGTTTTTAAATGTTCCATCTGCTGCTGGAACAGTAGCAAGCAGCAAGGACTGCCAGCAGGGACCTGGCAACCCTATCACGTGAGAAGAAGGTGGACATTGTTATACATGTGAGGTCTTCTGCAGTGTTCTCAGACCCTTCAGTCAGGCTAAGAACACCAGCTCTCTGTAAACTACAGATTGTATATGTACACTCCTTCTCCCACAAATTCCACTCATACTTCAGTTTTGCTTTGACATGACAGTGATTTAGGAGTGGAAGAAAAGGTTCTGTAGTTACCCATGGAACAGCAGCAATCCAGAAGAGCAAGATGGGCTAATCAGGCCACTGCACTGACTGGCCTGCCCATTCTCTGCCATAAGTAATTCTTCTAGAAGCATCCAGAGGCGCTTGCACAGCACCTTTTGCAATGGGAAGGAAAACAGTAAGCTATGATCTTTTTGAAAACAAAACAAAGCACAGTAAAAAGTTGATTTCAAACCTAACTACTTCCCAGTTACCAAGACAGATTCCAATTTGTAAAGACCCCACAGAAAATGGTTTTATTGCAACTGTATTAACTGAACAGTCATTAAAAACATAGCTTAGGTCACACAGCAATCTGCTTTATGTTGCACTTTTTTATCTGGTATTAAGGCCTCATTTTCTAATTTGAGTTTCTAATTTGAGCCAATAATTACAGACAGCAAATGGGAGAATGAGAACTAAGATATTTTACTGTGCACAGATAAGCTAAATTGTCACAAAGACTAACAGCATAACAGACTTTAGCAGGTTAGATTACCTGTGCATACTTTTGAACTTAAAAAAAAACACCTCGTAGTTTATTCTGACTGATGACTGTATGCGGCTAATAATTAACTGGAAATGACTCTTTTAAAGCACAGTGTAATTTAGCTAGTCCACACAGCATGTAAAATGAGAAACGGAGCTCATATATGTATTCTGTCATTTTCTATTAGTTCTGTATACTGAGCGTTAGATAGAAACAGCTAATGATGAGCAAGGTGAAAAAGGAAAAAGGGAAATGTCAAAAGCAAAAAGGAAACTGTTAAATGGCACCGAGTGCCTGGGCGAGGTGTTTGTCTACCCATGTGCTGCTTGTCTTTCTCAATCCATCATCAGAAAAGACAAGGGACCTCACAGAGGGACGAATGTCCTAAGTCAGAAAGATGGAGCAGGCTACATCCTTGGTTGCCTGAGGCCAATAACATGCTTGCCCTAAACTGTCAGTTTATGGTCTTCATTGCAATCTGCCTTCTGTCAATGCGTGCTTCACAAACTGAAATCCGATGCGACTTGAAGTCCTCAAACAAAGGTCTACTATTTATAAATGATTCAGAAAGAAGGCAGCTATTAAGAAAAAAAATCAAAGTAAAGAGGTACAGATTCTTCCAGTTTTGTTTCCCTCAAATTAAAGGTGAAAAGTGAAAGACTGACTTGAGATGGCTCAACCAAATAGCTACCAGCCCTTGAATTAGGAAAGGAAGGTAAAAAGTATCAGAAAATGGGAGGGGGCGCATTATCAAATGCCTCTGGCATTTTTCATCAACCTGGAAGATGCCACCAGCATTCAAATAAGAGATGTTCTGACTGACATAATTAAAGAAAAAACAGTAGAGATGCCACTGCACAGTAATCCTTTCCATTCTTTCTAGTACTGCGAAAAAGTCAAAAGCTAAGAAAAAGTTAATCAGCTGCATATTTAATATAGCCCAAGGATGTTTGGGATTGTAAGGATGTAAGACAATGTTACTGAAATTTAAGCAAAGTGAACAAAAAAATTATGTAGACACAAAAGTCAGAAACTCAGTTTCATGCCACCTCCTCTTACTATAGGTGTATATCTGTACATTTCTGTATACTTCAGGATGAGGAAGAAGCAAAAAGGCAAAAAAAAAAATTAAACCCAAAAATAAAGACATAGTAACACAATCCTATATATGTTTACTTTGAAGAAAATCCCACAATAAGTATGTCACCTCAGATGTGAATTGCTTTGTGTTCTATAAGAAAGCATTCACACAAACTCTACTATTCCTTAAAAAAAAAAAAGATGTTAAGCAGCTTCAGGCTGAAATCTGGCTTATTTTACTGGAACTGCCAAGAGCATTTTTAAGTGTTACATGCACAACAAGAACAGGGGAGGGGGAATAAGCATAACAAGTAGTAAGCTAAAGAGTAGGGATGTGCAAAAAAAAAAAATTCGGAATTACACGGATTCGGAAGTACACGGGGGAAAAAAATTCGGATTCCCCATGCACTACTGAATACCGTATTCGGAATAGCCGCATATACGGTAGATGCACGGCTATTACCGAATATACGGCCCTATTATACCCTATGGGCCATTGAAATCAATGGCAAATAGTGTATATTTGAAGCCGCCTGGAGGGGGGGGGTTGAGGGAGAGCCCCCAAATTTGCAGGGGATTTGCAGGGGACTCTCCCCTCCAACCCCCCCAAGTCCCAAAAAGATTGGGCCAGGGGATCCCATTCTAGGGGCACCCAAAGAGGGTGCCCCTATTCCATCATTATACCCTATGGGCCATTGAAATCGATGGCAAATAGGGTATAATTGAAGCCGCCTGGAGGGGAGGGGGTTTGAGGGAGAGCCCCCAAATTTGCAGGGGGCCTGCAGGGGACTCTCCCCTCCAACCCCCCCAAGTCCAAAAAAGATTGGACCAGGGGGTCCCTGTCTTTGGGCTCCCCAAAAGGCCCATTGCCAACAATGATGGGGAAAGCCCAATTAGCCACTTCCTCCACTATAATTGCTGTGGGGAAAGTGGCTCTGGCCAGAGGGGGGTTTGAGGGAGAGGCCCCAAAACTGCAGGGCAGCTTCAGGGGACTCCCCAGCATGCAACCCCCCTGGCCCCAAAAGACAGCACCCATCTGTGGGCACCCCAAAAGGAACACTGCTCCCAATGGTGAGAAAAAACCAATTAGAGCCACTTCCTCACTGCAATTGTGATGGGAAGTGTGGCTCTGGGGAGCAGGAGGTTTTGAGGAGAGCCCCCCAAACTGCTGTGCAGCTTCAGGGCACTGTCCCACACAAAACCCACAAGGCCAAAAAAAAAATTGGACCAGGGGGTCCAATTCCTGGGGCACCCAAAGCCAAACCTAACTTCACACCAGAGAATCTCTATAGGCCCCAAATGCACTACATCCCTCTATCTAATCTATGAACCCTGGGCCTGCAGGCCTGGCACCAATATAAACCCAGTTACCAACGTCACTGCCACACAAAACACAATCTGCTCAAGGTCTGCTCTGCAGACCTGGCTGCAGCAAACCCAGATGCCAGCTCTCCAGCCCTGCCCCAAACAACACGGGGAGAGCTGGCCAACCACAAAAAGAGTAACAGCAGCAGCACAACACAGCACAGCAGCAACAAATCAAACACTGAATACTTTTAAAACAGTAAAAAAATAACTTTTAACAATACAGGAACTTTGCCACCCCCTCCCCCCCAAAAAACCCTTCACCCTAACCCCAAGAAATCCAAGCCACCCAAATCAGGAGAAGTAAAAGGACACTGCACTTTTAAAAGTCCTCTCACTAAATTAAGATATGGGCAAATTGGCAAACCCCCCCCCCACCCCAGGCCCCCTCCCCAAGCAGAAACCCCCAAATAAGCTACCCCACCACCACCCAAATCTGGATAAGTAAAGGGACTCTAAGTCTTTAAAAAAAGTCCTTTTACCAACAATAAATAAAAACAAGAACCCAAGAGAGTGTCTTACCTTGTCTTCTCTAGTTCAGGGAAGTCTGAGTGAGAGAGGCAGCAGCTTAAGCGAAGGGCCAGCCAGCCACTGCCAGCCCTTTGCACAATCTCTCACACACAGCATGGAGGAGTCAGCCAGGAAGGGAAGACTCCTTAGAAAGCCCTTCAAAGCATGCATTTGCAATGCATTTTGCAAATGCATGCTTTGGATTGGCTGCTGGGGCTCCTCTTCCCCCTCCCCCCCTCCCTGATCTCAGGGAGGTTAAGGCAGAGGCGGGAAGAAGCCACTAAAGGCGCCAAAGCAGCTCCTTTGAAGCTCCAGAAGCTAATTGCCGCCTTTTGAATTGACAGCTGTGTGCTTACGAATAGCTATTCGTAACCACACAGCGAGCCTATTCGGCTGCCGTGTAATGGGTGCTTATGGAAGTCGGCTGCAGGCTATTCCGTATGCGGCCGAATCAGCACTGATTCGGCTGTAAATACGGCTCGGCCGAGCCGAATGCACATCCCTACTAAAGAGGTGAAAAGGTTTCTCAGGACACTCTGCATGTGATAAGAATAGAGTTAAAAGGTCTCCAAATACAAATGTTTTCATGTCATCTTTTAACAAGAGTTAATGGTATGTAAAATGTGCCAAGTTGTCATGCAGTTTCTTCTGTGATTCCAAAAAGTTACAATCATAGACAAAGTAAACATGGAAAACTACACAATACTTTAAGAAGAATACCTTGTTTGTTTTTTTCTGTTCACTACACAGCTTCTCCCCTGGCACATGCACATTTCAGTATAGCCACAAGAAAGAGTGATTACCCAGACATCTCTCACCAATCTTACAACACATATGCTATCCCTAGAAAGTATCCCTTTTTGTATTTCACAAAAGGACATCTGTTTTGGATTTACAGTCCTCCGTGCAGAACCTCTGTGGCCAGAAAAGTTTATTTGTCCTTTAAATGCTTGTTCAACTCATATTAGTCGGACACAGAACTCTAAGATAAAGATGGATACATACACCTATTATCATACCTGTCATGAATGTATGGTCTCAGTAGACCCTTTACAAAATGTCCCTGCCAAGGGAGATCACAATCTTAATAGCTTGAGTGGGCAGAGCAAAGATTCCTTCTAGTCCTGGTTGGTCCAAATAAAGGCTATGTCATGGATTTAAAAAGGAATACAGCCACAGAGTTCATCATGCTTAAGCCATTCACCTGAAGAGAACTTCAATGAACATTGTACTCTTGAATACAAATATTAATATAATAAACCTGAGAATATTACAAGAAACTTAGGGGAATTCTGCAAAAAAAAGCATTTTTTCTTCAGGTCTGAAGACTAAGAACATAAGAAGAACCCTGCTGAATCAGACCAATTGTGTTTGGCAAGAAGAGGCAGCGTGGCGGGAAGGAAGCACCACTCTTGGCTCCTCCCCGCCACTACTCCACATCTTTCCATTGTGGCTGTTTCTGAGCCAGTTCTCATCACCACCACTGCCAAGGAAGGGAGGCTGAGAGTGAGAGGAGCCGCAGGCAGCAGCTGCCTGTCCCTTCCTGGCAGCACAGTGTGGCAGTGGGTGCATTGACAACATGGGCCTGCTGCCACCACACTTGCCACCTCCAGCACCCCCCCCCAGCTTTGCTCACGGTTGGGGGGGGGATCAGGTCAAAAAAACCCAACCCCTTAATATCATTGTGGTCACTGTTCTCTGTTGGTGAAGCAACTACTATATGTCTCACCAGGTCTTGAGACTTGCTCAAAACCAAGTCCAAGATCACTGCCCCTCTGGCTGGCTCTATGACCAACTGTTCCAATGCACAGTCATTTATGTCATTTCTACAACATGACCCAAGCACATGTTTACTGAGTCAATGTGATGGTAGTTGAAGTCTCCCAGGACTTCAACATTATCTGCTTTAGTCACTTCCCTTATTTCCTTCTCCATCTCAAGATCAGCCTCAAGGGTCTGATCAGGTGGGAGACAGTATACTATCACTTTTAAGTAACCTTTAGAGCCCTGTATTTCCATCCACATTGTTCCTGTTGTTTTAAAACCAGAACTTTTTTGTACCTCCTTTGAACATTAGGACATACCCCCTGATGTAGCCAATCCTCCTGGAGCTTATAAGGCTTTTAATACAGGGCCTACTGTAAACTCCAGGAGGACTGGCTACATCAGGGATGTGTGGCCTAACATGCAAAGGAATTCCTGCTACAAAAAAAGCCATTTAAAACTTATTTGTACGATGCAACACCAACAACAATCTGTCCTGCCTGTAGAACTTATACCCAGTAATGTCTGTATCACATAGATTTTCCCCATTCCACCATGTTTGTGAGACAGCTACTATATCTAAATTGTCACTGAACACCAAGCATTCCAGCTCCCCCATCCCAGCTCAGAAACTTCCAGCATTGGTATATAGACACTTACAATATTGTTCCCTCTCCAGTATCCCTTGCCTTCCTTGGCCCCTTAGTTGCCACACATGGTCTTCAGTCACCATCATACACTCATTCCCAAGTTCTATTATGTCCCTTTCAATATTACCCTTTGTGTCTGCACAATCATCCCTTTGGACTAGCTCGTTTCATACTGGAGACTCCCCAGCTCCTCTTGGCTCCCCCCCCCCCCCAAATTAGTTTAAAAGCTGCTCTGCCACCTTTTTGATATTAATTGCCAGAAGCTTGGTTCCTTTTTGGTAAAGTGAAACCCATCTCTTTTGTACAGGTTTGGCTTGTTCCAGAAAGTTCCCTAGTGCTTAACAAATCTAAACCATCCTCCCAGTAACACTTTCTCATCTTCGCATTGAGACCCCCTGTGCCTGTCTAGCTGGCCCTATGCGTGGAACCAGCAGCACTTCTGAGAACAAACCATTGCATACTTACTGTGAAGGGTCCTTCTCCTCTGAGGAAAGGAGGACATCTTGGTGATGATTCCCCCCACCCTTCCCACCCTTCCTTCAGGCGGGCAGGTACAAATTCTTCCACTTCATGTCTCCTTGGTGGGAGTCACCCATCTCCTCAGTTCTGACGACTCTGAAAAGTTGTCCCCTAGACTAAGAAAAAAATACTCTTGAATTATAACAAAGATAATAATTAGTAACACTAAGAACAGAGAACGTAAGATAGAAAGTAGTCCCGCAAAACTGTAGAAGAGCGAAGACTGATGATGACTTTGGGAGGGACAAGATCTCCTTTCCTTAGAAGAGAAGGGCCCTTCATGGTATCTAATGGTCCATTCTCTCTCTGAGCCGGAGGACATCTTGTAGTGTCTAAAAAGGGTGATATTGTTGACCAAGTGGCCACCTTATAGACCTCTTCAACTGTAGTGTGTCTTCCAAAGGCTGCACTGGTGCAGCTCTTTGAATTAAATGGGCAGTGATTCCATTCCAGATGGGTAACTTCTGAAGTTTGCAAGTTTCAATGAGTCAGTACTTCAGAGTACTGCTGATGGCCAATTTGGACATCTTCAGCCCTTTTATTTATGTTGGAAGGTCAAACTGAATAATGAGACTGTCTTCCTAATATGTTATGTCCTGTGAATGGACTTTAGTGTTGTTTAACCAATGTGTGCCAGAGCCTGTCCTTAGGACGAATTGGATTTGGAGGGGAAAGGGGTGGCAAGCTAATCTCCAGAGTTCTGTAAAAGTTGAGGTCACTTTTGGTTTGAAAGTAGGGTCTGTCTGCACTTTGTCTTTATGGAAAATGTAAAGATCAGGGTTAACTGACAATGCTTCTAAGTTCATACCTCCACCTTGCTGATGTGACTGCTATGAGGAATAAAGTTTTCATCCTTAGCCATTTCAGAGAAACCTCTTTCATGCGTTCAAAGGGACATTTAGTGAGAGCTAACAGCATGGTCTGCAATCTTCAAGTTGGAAATCTATGCACGTGGTGGGTCATTTAAGGCAATGCCCTTAAGAAATGTTGAATGTGAGATTAAAACAGCTCTTTGTTGAAGATAGTTTCTCAGCCACTTTAAATCAGGATAACCACAGATCAACTTGGATGAAAGCCCTGGATGAGAAACTGATGAAAGTCAGAATGCCAATTGATTATATTTTTGAGATAAGCAAAACCAAGGCATTTTCTCTGATCAAAAAGTGAGTCCTCAAAATCAGTTACGGTAGTTTGAACCTGAGAGCCCGCAGAGGATGCTCACCTTTATTTTTTGTCTATCTTACCCAAAATCTTTACCCCACCAATGTGCACTATTTTATAATCCCACATTATTGCAGAGCTTTTTTGTTTACAAGACTGAACATTAAATCTACAATGGTTTTACAAGGAAAATTTTTAAATAGGCCTTATACAGATAGCCCTTGTGGCCTTAACAGGATTGATACATCCTTTCATGCTCTACTGGAATGCAGATTTTTTTTTTGAGGTGATGAGGAATTACTATATTAAGCCTTTATTCAGCCAATCATTCCCTCAAAATCTGGAAACCCTGGCTCTTTTGGTCATGATAAGGATCCTGGGATCACTCTAGCAATTGCAAAATCTAAGTCCTTTTAGCTGTTGCATTAAAAAAAATAAGAAATACATGTTTTCTGCTGCTCAAGACTCATGAATCAATGAGCTTCTAAGGATATAAAAGGAAAGAAAGGAATGCGTGGGAAGTCTGGACAAACTCAATCTCTAGAGTTGAACACTGCTGAAAGAGCTACAACCTGATGTCTTAGCACTCACCACCTCCCTTGGGTGAGGGATTTTGTCCTACTGCCTGTTCCAGAGAGCACTCCTTCTCTGTCTGCAACCTCTCTAGACAAAGAACCTCTCTGCCTGCAGCCTCTCTAGGAAAGAAAACACCGTTTGTGCTTGACCCGTTTCATGCTCTCCTCCCAGGTCCCACCCTCTCTGGGCTAGTTTCCCTCCAAAACCTTGCCACCCAATCAGAGGGACAGAGGGGATCCTGGAAAATGCTGGAATTATGTATCTGTTCTGCATGTCTTTTATGATCTACCTTTCAGTCATTATAGGGTTAATACTGTTTACCTGTTTCTCTATTGTCCGCCTGACCTAGGAAGAAGATCTTGGCTCCCTGCCAGTCAAGAGAAAGCCAGTGAAAAGACTGTTTGTTTGGTTGTGTTAATTGGTCAGTTAGTTAGTCTGGAGACTTCTATGTCTAGGTAGGCAGAGGTCAAGAAGAAAGAGGAAGTTCTCACTTCTTAGCCATTTGTCTTCCATAGTGAAGATGTAGTTTTAGTGCTTTCTTTTTTTCCATCCCAGTTCCCTATCCCCCTCTAGAAATAAAGTTATGATTTTGCTTTTATACTAAATGGCTTTCAATCTCATTTCGATCCAACTATTCATCGAACTATTTGCGATACAAAATTGAATTCTAAGCAGAAACTTCTGACAGGAAATGTAGTCCTTCAGTAATAACCCCAAGGCAGGCTCCTCTGGAGCCTGTAGGCCGCACTAGGCCCAGCCCTAAAAAGCAGGTGGATGTCTCTAATGCAAAGGTGAAGAAATCTTCTATGTCCAGGAAAAATCAGAATGTGGGGGTATGCTTTCATGAGATCTATTGACTTGAGGTACTCTTTTGGCTGCCTGAGATCTGCACAGCTTCTCTGAATTCCTGTGCATGGGGGAGATAAGAAAATATTCCAGTGGGTGGGTAGTGTCTGTTGAACTCTATGAAGTATCCTTTGGTTACTATCTTCAGGGACCAATTGTCTGTCTGAGGATTGATCCGCCTGTCTTAAAAATGTAGAAGACATCTCCCCCATTGGAATTGGTTTGTAGTCATGGATTACTGTCATGGAATGTTTGTTGGATCTGTTTGAGAAATGCTGAAGTTGAAGGATCATCCTCTGAAGGACTGTCTGGAGGAGCACCAATTTTGTCTTTTGTGTTCATTATTGAATCTTGGTAGGAGTCATTGCCAGCAAAAAGAATAGTTCCCAAAGGGTCTCCAGTCACAACTGCTTAGGGTTCTGGGCATCGCCTACTTCTTATCTCTGGTCTCAATGACAATTTTGTCCAGAGAGACTCCAAGCAGTCTGTCACCTTGGAACGGGTAAACTATTGTCTTAGCATGGAAGTCAGCTTGTCAGCCATAATGTTCTGGTAGCTGGTTGTCCCGCCCAGCCCGGGCGAGGACTGCGCAAGGGAGACCCCCCGGCGCCTACCAGCCGCTCCCGGCCCCTGTCGCCGCCCCGAGAGCCTCCCACACCTTCCCAAGCCCCCGCAGCGGCCCCACCCCTCACCTGGGCTGACGGGGAGCCAACAGCCGCCCGAACGACGCCTCTCAGCCAACGAGCCCGTCTCTGGGTCCGAGGAGCCTGGCCAGAGCGAGACATCAGGGAGCAGGAGGGAGAAGCTGAGCCCAGCGCTGGGCAGAGAGGAGGAGAGCCGCCTGACCCGTGGCGGAGAGAGACACCACACCCCAGCACGCTGCAGAGGTCCGGGACGCCCGAGGCACGCCCAGGCAGCCCAGCCCCGGCTCGCCTCTCCTGGGCATCTGGGGCTTTGAAGGGGGGAGGAGCCAGAGAGGGACGGAACCCAGGAAGGGGGAGGATTGGGACGGGAGGATAAAGAAAGGGAAGGCAGGAGGTCGGGGAGGAAGCTGGCCAGTGCTTATTGAGGCTGCCTCGTGAGAGAGAGGGACAGGAGCCGCAGCACAGCCAGGAGGGGAACGGGGGCCTGTGGTGAAGTAACCCGGCTCCCACCCCCTGTTTCTGAGACGCCCCAGAGTGCCCGGGAGGGGCGACGGCAGCACCGGGAGACCAGGAGGGGTGCCCAGGGCGCAACACTGGTGATATGATGATATTGTCACCCTGGATGAAAAGATTATGGAATTCAATGCTGCATCTGTAATTAATGAGGTGGCTTTTGAGCACTCTGTTGGTTACTTCCCCCAGGTAACAATTGCTGGAATAAGCTGCAGAAGTCTTCTGGTCCAGACAATAGCTGCTCTTGAGACTAATGAGATAGTCACTGAGGCTTTGATGGCCATAGTGCCTTTCTTAGAGCAAAGTCAGCCATCTTGTCCGTGCAATCCCTAATAGTGCCTTCATAACCTTCAGATAATAGCCTAGATAACTATAGGGACCTGAAAGAACTGATTAGTAAAAGCTGTTAACACATACAGTATCCTGATAAAACTAGGAAGTTGGCCATATGTTTAGTCCATTCAGCCTTTAGCTGTTTCTCAAAAAATTCAAGGCCCAGCCTGAACAGCCCAGGGAGGCCCAATCTCATCAGATCTCGGAAGCTAAGCAGGGTCGACTTTGTCAAATACTTGGACAGGAGACCTCCTTGGAATGCCAGAGGCAGGGACAGCTTTAATCAGCCACATCTCTGAATATCCTATCCTCCAGTCACCATTACTTCCAGGAGCACACTTCTTAGCCATTAAAATCAGAGGGGGGGGGGAGGCAGGGAAAGGGCAGACCTTTTCCACTACACTAGATCTAGGAAATAATTCTTTGTTCCCATTGAGTCTGTCCTTGGGTTCTGCTGAAGAGGGATCTGGATATTCTCCTGAGTCAGTCTGAGTCACACGGTAAGCAGTGGGGTGCCGCAGGGCGCGGTACTGGGTCCCATGCTCTTTAACTTGTTCATAAATGATTTAGAGTTGGGAGTGAGCAGTGAAGTGGCCAAGTTTGCGGATGACACTAAATTGTTCAGGGTGGTGAGAACCAGAGAGGATTGTGAGGAACTCCAAAGGGATCTGTTGAGGCTGGGTGAGTGGGCGTCAGCGTGGCAGATGCAGTTCAATGTGGCCAAGTGCAAAGTAATGCACATTGGGGCCAAGAATCCCAGCTACAAATACAAGTTGATGGGGTGTGAACTGGCAGAGACTGACCAAGAGAGAGATCTTGGGGTCGTGGTAGATAACTCACTGAAAATGTCAAGACAGTGTGCGTTTGCAATAAAAAAGGCCAACGCCATGCTGGGAATTATTAGGAAGGGAATTGAAAACAAATCAGCCAGTATCATAATGCCCCTGTATAAATCGATGGTGCAGTCTCATTTGGAGTACTGTGTGCAGTTCTGGTCGCCGCACCTCAAAAAGGATATTATAGCATTGGAGAAAGTCCAGAGAAGGGCAACTAGAATGATTAAAGGGCTGGAGCACTTTCCCTATGAAGAAAGGTTGAAACGCTTGGGACTCTTTAGCTTGGAGAAACGTCGACTGCGGGGTGACATGATAGAGGTTTACAAGATAATGCATGGGATGGAGAAAGTAGAGAAAGAAGTACTTTTCTCCCTTTCTCACAATACAAGAACTCGTGGGCATTCGATGAAATTGCTGAGCAGACAGGTTAAAACGGATAAAAGGAAGTACTTCTTCACCCAAAGGGTGATTAACATGTGGAATTCACTGCCACAGGAGGTGGTGGCGGCCACAAGTATAGCCACCTTCAAGAAGGGTTTAGATAAAAATATGGAGCACAGGTCCATCAGTGGCTATTAGCCACAGTGTATGTGTGTATATAAAATTTTTTGCCACTGTGTGACACAGAGTGTTGGACTTGATGGGCCGTTGGCCTGATCCAACATGGCTTCTCTTATGTTCTTATTCTCTTGCAGCTGTAAGGCTGCCATGGTCTTGGTTAAGAGATAATGATAGTCCTCAGACTTAAAGAATCTTATGGACTGTTCTGAGATTTCTATTTCTTCCTCTTCTGAAAGAAATTTCCCTTCCTCACTTTCCCCTGCTTCTCTGTCTGAAGGGTTTCTGGGAGTTATCTCTTTCTCTTTTCCTGGTGTAATCCTGGTATTTCCCTTTGAAGGAAAGAGTTCCTTCCATATCTCTTTGTCTGGAAGGGGAACGGTTGGTAGAAAGGATGGAGTGAAGTCTATGTTTTTCATTTCCACCCTGGCAGAAACTCGCAATCTCCTCCCTCATGGTTCATCGGAGGAAAGCATGCAGGTTCCAAATCCTTGCACATTATTCACACCTGATATTTGTGTGTTACTAATGAATAAACCCATTGCTATTATCTTTCCTTTCCTTTTCCTATTAATCCAGATTGCTGTCAGAGATGAACACAATTGCTGCTGCTCCTTGTTCATAAGGACATCTTTGAAGATTTTCTCTGGGTCCTGCTACCTCTTCATGGCTTATGTGGGACAACCACTCCATAGCTTCCTCCTGGTTGGTTGGCATGGTGGACACCAGCAGCAGGCTCAGACATGGCCACCATGGATACTGCAGAAAAGGAGGAATAGCACCTCTCTCTGGTGCAATTTTGAGGCTCCAATCTCCTTGTCTCAGGGAAGGTTGAAAGAGCATTTTCTGGATGGTCTATGCAGACTGCACCAGCATTTAAGCCAATATCAGCAGTATGAGGGCTTCGAGCTCCCCTTCAGGAAAAAAACCCAACTTTTGCTATCATCAAAAGGATCCATTAACTGCTTGATGGCCCTAAAAGGCTATTAAATCAATGAGGTGGAAAATGGCTGCCCCGCTCAACACTGCAGCCCCTAGCTTAGGGAACTTTCCCTAAACTCTTACTGAGAGTACATGAGATTGGTAGGAAAGACAAGATATATGAGGAGGAAATAAAAGGTTAAGAAGCATACAAGCAGAGGATTTAGGAATAAGTATTAGTAAGGAAAGTGAAAATGAATAGGCAAGAACAGCCTATTCACACTGCTTCTCCTCCCTGTCAAGGCAGGGAGATGGGTGATTCCCACCAAGGAGACAGGAAGCAGAAGAATCTGTTCCTGCTTCCCTGTAGGAAGGGATGGGAATCACCTACCAAGATGTCCCCCAACTCAAAGGGAGAATGCTACCTTTGAGGTCCCAGCCCTTAGCTTTTGGTCTAATGACCTAAATTTTCCCTCCAGGACCACATGACTACATTTTCCAATGTCATTGGTACCAACATGCACCATGACTGCTGATTTCTCCCCAGCACTATATATCAGCCTATCTAGACAGTGTGTGATGTCTGCAACCTTTGCACCAGGCAGGCAAGTCACCATGTGGTCAAAATACCTGTCACAGACCCCACTCTCTATATTCATGATGATCAAATCATCCACCCAAATCACCAAAAGCCCCCTGCCTCCCATGAGTATCCTCAGTACTAGAGGATATGCCCATTGCCCAAAAAAGGAGTCCCTTCTAAGGGATCTCATCCCTCCTCCTTAGACTGACGCCCTCCGACATTGAGGTCCTCACTCTCCACAATAGCAGAAGAGCTGTCAGTTCAGGGGTGGGACTGTTTTGCTAAGTCCCTGAGGTGTCTTTCTCAAACCTCTCTCTCTCTCTCTGCTTCAGCTTCTCCAGCTAAGCAATACTAGCTTCAAGGAAATGAACCTGCTCCCTGAGAGCTATGAGCTCCATGTAGCAAGCATACACCCATGAGTTCCACCCAGCTTCTGCTCCCCTGCTGGCTTTCTACCATTATAACTCGTTAGTGGCTTAAAGATATCTAGAGTGATGCAGGGACCTCAGGCCTGATCCTCAGGCTAAGAGCCACAAATCTTTGCCTAAGAGGAGCCTTACAGTTCAGAGGCCCTCAGCCCCTGCCTCCCTGCAGCAACAGCAAAAGCTGGCGCCTGCAATCAGTGCCAGGCAAACAGACCTAGCCCAATGATTGGACAAAAGACCCAAACAGACTCAGACAAAAACACTACTCTCCTGCAGGCTACAATCACTCTCCTCACCATCAAACTCTGTCCTATCACAAAGCATCCTCAGTTAATGCTTTCCAGGGTTTAGCAGTTTAGGAAAGGCAAAAAACACTCACCTTCCCAACAGCTCTCTCCTGGATTCTTTCTCCTAGCCCAGCTGGCTCAGTTCTACTACAATTTTACTAGGAGGCATGCCACTACCACTTCTTTTAATTCCTTATTCTAATAACTGTGCCTCAGGAATACAGTAACATGGAACCACAGGAAGAACATCCTAAAAAAACAGCTTGTTAACAAAAACCTTATGATGAAGATGCTAGAACAGAACGAAAAGGGGGGGGGGGACACATTTGCCATGTTATGCAGAATGAGAATGTGTTGACCTAAAACTATTCACACAAATCAAAATGATATTCTCTCTCGGCTTGACTTCGCGAATGAAGATTTAAGAAAGGTGCAGTAGTCCACATCTGCTGCAGGCTCGCTGGTGGCTGACAAGACCAATGCGGGACAGGCAGGTCCGGCCACAGTGGCTGCAGGGAAAAGTCTGATTTGGGGTTGGTGCTGTTGCAGTACGATTCTTCCTCAATCTCCTTTTGTCCTCAAGACCAGCTATGCGTGCGTTCTCAAAGGAAGAGACAGCCTGGTGGATGGTGTGCCTCCATGCTTTGCGATCTGAGGCTAGGTCAGACCACTGGTGATGGTTAATGCAACAGGTACCAAGGGATTTCTTCAAGGAGTCCTTGTACCTCTTCTTTTATTTTTCGACCGCAAGTAAGGATGCCTGTTGACCATGGCTAGCCAACTGGGGGGGGGGGGGGAGGAGACAAGCTTTATTTAGGCCACCTTTTCTAGGCCCCTCTCCATACGGAGCAAGAAGTGCTGTCCCTAGATAAGGCTGCTTGGTCGTTCAGGGTGCTGCCGAAAAATGCTTTCGTCTCCGGGTCAGCATCAGGCGACCAATACCCTGAACCGCCTACATGCAGGATCGGGACTGCGGCTTCCAGTGGCATCTTCCACCTGCCTTCCAGTGGCATCTTCCACCCTTGCCCATCTATGCAGGACTTGGTATGTTGTGGGTTGTGGATGTGGATACCCTTCAGGCCTGCACAGAGGAATTTTTAGGTGAAGCGCAGTGTGCGCAATACTGGCTCCACCCTTTCACCATGGGGTCATCTGCCATGGCCCAGTAAGCCGGGACACCGGCAGCGAGTCCTCCAGGTGGTAGATGTTACATTAACGAGCTCTGTCTGCTCGGGCTTGATGTTAGAGTTTTCCTTCTCTTGGCTGGTGAGGTTGGTGAGCCCAGCCTGCCCATCCAGTTATACCGCTGGACACACGGTCGCACTATGACGTGGCAAACTCTGTGAAAAAGGGGGGGGGACCAGCGAGAAGGTGTTGCCATGGATGTAGTAATGTAGGAGAGGCCATTGCAGCGACCATCTGCCAGGCATAGCCAGACAGTGACCACGCAGCGTTCACTGCATCAGGAAAGGAGAGGCGATGTATTGCGCGTGCACTTTCCCTGGGGGGGCAGAACACCCGGAAGGAGCCCACCCCCCCACCCCCAAAATGATATTATGACTTACTAAAAACACTAATAGTGCACTTCCAAGCAGTTACACCCTTCTGAGTCCACTGAAGGCTAAGAAAGGATGTAACTTTACTTAGGATTACAATGTAAATGATTTCACTGCTTTAAATGCTAGCTTAGGCAGTGAATAAATAATTTATTTATTAAGGGAAGAAACAAAGAGGTCTAGACAAGGTTTTTAGTTCATCCTTGGTTTTAACACTAATTTTACATCTTCAGTGTCAGTGTCTTAAAGTCTGTATTCGTATTTTATGTATATTTTAGGTGGTATCATATTTTAGTGTATAATAATTATTGTATATTTATATTACCTTTTATTGGTTGTGAATTGGACTTTTATGAATTGTTTGCTGGTCTATGACCGTTATAAATAAATAAAATTACTCTACACTGTAAATGCTGCACTACTTACATTAAAAAATATAACAATACTCAGTGTGCAAGATTAAATTCTAAAAACAATAACACCAGTCAGAGGAAGCAAAACTAAACTGATACTGTAAGCTTAAAAAAAAACCCACTTGATACCATTAGCATTTACATCATCAATTTATAGTTTAAAAAAAACAAAGGATCAAATGTATACTATGGAAGTGTTTTAAAAATACATGTATCTCCACATATAATTCAATCTAAAGTATAAATATAGCACTATACCTATAAAACACTTCTTCCTGCAAACAATGGTACTATAAACTATGTTTTCTGTTAGATTTCTATATTGCATTTGTATTGACAGCACAGAATCACCAGCAGGATTAAAAAGATCTGAAAGGGGTTAAATGAATCCTGGAAAATGCTAGCCTGAACGCTGAGATGTAGGAATCCATACCTAATTGCCAGATGCTTTAAGCCAGCAGCCAGGCAACATCCCTCCAGTTTGCTGTTATGGCTCATGAACTTGATTAAAAAAAGAACTGTTGGATCAAGTCCAGAATCCTGAACATTTCATTGGCAAAGGTGGACTCTGGCACCATCCATCACATTAAATATGATATAGTCCACAAGCAAGTCAATTGACTTTCTTCTATAAGGTCATCTCACAATACAAGCCATGTTTTTGCATGCTGTCCAGGAAAATGAACCTTCCCACTTAATTATGTGGAAGATTAAAAGGCAGCCGGAGGATAATGCAGCGCTGCTTGGGCTGTGCATACCCTCTTAGGGCTTATTCTGGTGTCACTGTTTGAATGCCTGCACATGGAAAGGATAAACTTGGATAAAGTTAGGAACGAGACTTTTGTTCACTTATTTTTTATTAATTTAATAGTCATTTAATCATATCATTCTTTATCACAGTGTCAAACTAATTTGCATCCCACAACACAAAAGACTGCTTTTAGCAATCTCATTATCACTTTTCTTTTAGGCATGCTGCAGGTGAAAATGATATTTTCACAATGCCTCTAAATGAAAGATGGATGTAGGTGGAAAATAGAAATGAAAGTTGTTCTTTGCCTCATTCTTTCATGGTGTTTGGGATGGATATACGAACAATCAATTCTGTTTTCAAGGACCAGTGGGATTAGATAAAGTGTGTATGTGCACGCACACACTGGCAAGAGAAAAAGAATGATACTGCTTCTGAGGCTATAAAATTTTATCTCTGAACTACTATATAGAAGAAAGTGTACAATGGTGTACAAAAAAGGCAGTACTGTGCTCCCCAAAATCCAAAGATATATGGCATAACCTAATCCACTTGAAAAGTAAGCTTGCTAAACAATTCCCTTGGATTTATAACAAAGTACATTCATAGCAATTTTCAAGAGTTACTAAGGAATCCTAGCCATTCACATGAATCAGAAACAGGTGCCACACACAATTGGCTGAGTTACTCTGAACTGAGAAATTGAAAGTAGGAAAATTAGGGTGTTTATTATCTATGCATTTATTCAATTGATTTGTACCCTACCTCTCTTCCAAATAGGTTCCCACAGCAGCTTACATCATTCTCCTCCCTTTCATTTCATCCTCACAACAACCCTGTGAGGTAGGTTAGGCTGAAAGACTGTGACTAGCTCAAGGTCATCCAGTGAGCTTCCATAGCACAAATAGGGATTGGAACCTAAAGCCTTCCAGATACTAGTCCAGGACTCTTAACTACTGTATCAGTGTCTGCATCCACAACTGAATATGAAAGGATCAAAGGACTGCCAAACTCCAAGTGGAGCCTGGAGTTCTCCTGTAATTCCATCAGATCTCCTGTCTGCAAACATCAATTCCCATGGAGAAAATAGTCACTTCAGAGGGTGGGCTCTGTGGCATCACATCCCCACTGAACTCCCTCACCAACATGGCTGTACTGTCTTCCTCTCTACCCATACACACTTTATAAACATAACTTTCATCCAACTCAAACTGACTGGGGGGGAGGGGGTGGAAATCCTATTTTGGGTTGCCCAAGAAAAGCCTCAACTACTAAAGTGATCAAGATTTCTCCATCAAGATCTTTTTGTATGCAATACATGCTTTAAATTTGTGCTACTCAAAACAATTTACTAATCATTTACAAAAAGAACAAGGTGTCAGAGAGGGAAGAACAGCATTTCTGATGCTTAGCCTGTTGCTATCCTAATTTTATTATTTCATAGAAGTAATTTATTCAGCTGCTAAAATAGTATTTTTGTATTATAACTAGACTTTATCAATCCAAAATTATTTTATGCTGGAATAATTAACCTCTAATGAAGATAGCATTAACTGGGTCATTCCATTATCAGGTTGGGAGGAGTATTATAAAGACTTATATTAAATAATAAATGTAAACAGAGTTAAATTCTCATTTTTAAGCTTTTCTCCATTTATTTATTAATTTATATCCCATTCTCCCCACCAAAGCAGGCTCAGGGCAGCTCACAAGCAAGAAAAACACTCACATAGACCAATTAAAACCAAAACAAGCTGTCCCCACCACCCAATAGTATAAACTTACTCTCTGTACTATAAACCTTGATGATTCTCTGTCTGAAGTTTTAGTTTTCACTCAAATCACAGCATGTTTTTTAACATTAAAAAAATTTAGAAGGAGTCTCAGTGGTATGAACTGTTCCTACCAAAGAGAGAGAAAAAATCCTTTTCAAAAAGCAACATGATATGCAATCCCTAGGTGACTCTTTTATTATCCTGTCTTATTATGAGAGACCTGAAATGGAAATTTATTATTGGCTGTTATTCTTTCTCTGATGACTCCAGATGCTACTGTCTGAAACAAAATGCAAGGGGAGGAGGGAGTGGGGTTGAGCCCTGGAGACGCAGCGTACAACGTTTCTATCATAGGAGGGATAATCACAATTTACTCTTCTGAGATAGAACTCCTTTATGGACCACTTTGTATATGGCAGGAGATTATTGATTCACCATCCATCAGAGATGGAAAGGTTTTTTTTAGGCCTGATAGCTTTATAGATAGATCTTTTCTCTCAGTGCACATCATAAAATTGTTCCTCATATAATGGGTTATTACTGCATGCAGAAATGGTATCCCAAATGTGAAAGTAATTTTGATTCACCCTCATTCCTCCATAGCAGTATATCTCTTGTAATGCAAAGAGCATGATTTCCCACAGTCAGCCTGCTTAAGATAACTTGGACTTACAAAGATCACACAGGACTAATAACTTTGGCTAGAAAAAAAGCATTTTTTTCAATTTCAAAAGAAATATGTCTAAATTTTTATAGAGCAAAGCATATTCTGTGTAAAAGATTTAAGTTTTAACAAGATAGTTCTATTCACAGAAAAAAAGACTCTGAGATTCAAAAGTATTAATATGTTTCAAAACAGAAAATGTTATTTTCATTAGTTTGTCCAAAGAAACACATCATACCAGAAATATAACCCAGTTCTAACTTACTTATTTTCAGATTAGACTATCTTCTAAAAGATGATGACAGCAATCTGGGAACTAGGATTAGAAAGCTTCATTCTTTGGCTTACTCTTGGATTTATCAAAATCAATGAGGTAAAAAGACAAAAGGTGGTGTGGGGTCAAGCTTAGAGATGGGCTTTTCATAAAAACTGTTGAGGTATTATTTCTTAACCTATCATTTGTTTTTATTACTTCTACACCTATAACAAGTTGTCAACTGCTGAAAGACTATTTACCAAATACAGAAGTCTTTGGTCTTCTTATGGAACATATACCGTAGTTCATGACATTTTCTGTCTTGCAGTATTGTTTCAAGATAGATTGAGGCTATGTTCTCACTGAAATGATAACCCTTGAGACTACCAGTGGTGCTCACATGACTCCAGACAGTATGCTCCACCATTTAACAAAAATAATGCATGTAGAGAACTAGATGTTAGGAAGATGACAGCCTAGCCCTGACAATAAATAGTCAATTCTTCTGAAGTGCAGAACCTCAGCACATAGCACAAGAATTCAGTAATGGTTCCTGCCACAGCAGACATTAGCTCTTAAGCCCCTCCTCCTATTGCTTTGCAGAACCACCACGTAATCTCAGAACCTACCTATAGCAAGAGATATTGTCTATGCAGGTCAAGCTCGCCTGATTCCATCCAGCATATGTTATTAAACTGCCAACTGTATACTAATCTTTGGAAGGTTCTGTTAGATAGTCTTTCCTTACCATCCTATAATCAAGAAAATAGAATTGACTGCCATTCCCTACTAAATGACAACATAACCAATATCACAAGAGTGTTGCCAAATTCTTGGCTGAAATTGTCAAAAATTATTCTAAGCAAGTCTTATTGTGATTCTTAATCTTATTTTAACCATTTATGCTTTGAACAGACATACTGGATTGTTGTTTGGTTGACAAGATTCTGTATCTCTCTTTGGTTATGCCAATAAAAGTGTGCTGTTGCTGAATAAACATATGGAGCAGAGGTCCATCAGTGGCTCTTAGCCTCAGCGTACTGTTGGAACTCTCTGTCTGGGGCAGTGATGCTCTGTATTCTTGGTGCTTGGAAGAGGGGCAACAGTGAGAGGGCTTCTAGTGTCCTGGCCTCACTGATGGACCTCCTGATGGCACCTGGGTTTTTTTGGCCACTGTGTGACACAGAGTGTTAGACTGGATGGACCACTGGCATGATCCAGCATGGCTTCTCTTATGTTCTTAAGGCCATTTCAGTCCCATAACCAGACCTGAAATCAGAAAGGTAGCCAAAGCCATTTCAGTCCCAGAACTAGACCTGAAATCGGATTTGAAAGGATCCAAACAACCCACTGTCTCCCAGCTCTCACCTAACAATCCAAACAAGCGAGAGGGGCACAGTCATACTGCCAAAGGGTTTGTCTCACTTCCAAGAATCCTGTCTACACCTTCTGACTAAATAAACTGAAAAGTTCTGCAAACAACTTGATGTACCACTACCGAGGCAAAGTCTGAATCCATTAGTGCTAAGGCAGAATCGAAATTGATCAGGATGATAAATTCTCCCAACTGTTAGTGAATTGAACTGAAAGAGAGAGAGTGTGCTCTGTACATTGCCCTCAAATGAGGGTTTCAGTGCTTCTGCTGTCATTGAGAATGACAAGGAAAATGGCATGAAAACACATACCACACAAATATGTGCTCTATTCTGCTCTGCAAGCAGCACCTCACTCCGGACACATTACCACTAGTTGTGGGCAACCAGGGCCAAGCAGGGTTTTTTTAAAAATGGACTCTTAACCTTGCAGCCTCATACTGATTGACATCAAGAGAAAATCACAAAAACAGTAATAATTGCCTTCACTTCGAGCAGGCACTTAATAACTAATGTTTTTATTTCTGTTTTTTGGGCATTTAGAGCTTCCTCAATCTCTTGTTAAAAAACGTAACTAGTGTATGGGGAAGGATTACTTGAAAGCAGTTTAATGCGACACAATATTTGGAATTCAAATCAGAAAAGAAAAGTATTTTCAAAGTGTTATGGGCACCACAGAGGTAAGTCAATTCTTACAATAGTCACACAAATTCTAAGAAAATTAGTACATTTCCAAACCCATATCCAAGATCAAAGATTCAGCCAATCAAGTTCCATTTCACTTACACACATATTAAAAGGGAACAAGCAAACAGCAAGAGGCTTACAAAACAGGCTCTCCAAACAAATATTTAGGACATATTTAGGCCACTTTTCTCCCTAATTACATTCAAAATGGCTAACAAAAGAGAAAAAGCAACCAAGTTATAAAAGTAGACAAACATAAACACAAGGAAATATACACTGATCCAGATCTGCCACCCTTTCTATCACAGATCCCAGACTACAAGTCAAAGGCTAAGAGCCCAAGGGTTTGTTTCTCTGGCCCCAGAAGCATTTGAGTTACTGGATTATGTTTTTCCACAACAACATGGGTTTATGGGAGATGAGAAGCCAAATACAGATAAGTTATTACCAAATAGATCATTTGGTCTAAAAGTCAGTTATTCTAGCAACAACTGCTCTTCCAGCCTCCTGTTGCGCTGATCTTAAGTGGGTCTGAGAGGCTGTTATGGGAAGAAAACAGATCCTCATTAGGAATGGAGAGAGGACATGATGTTGGAAGAAGCTTTGGCAATGGTAAGAAGGGTAGTCAAGGAGCTAAAAGATGGCCAAATTGCAATGGAAGGAGTTTTCCTGCTGTAGCACCAGATTCTGCTTTCTTATCTGACACATAAAATACATGGTCATTTTTTCTCTTTGCCAGAAAATACAGTGATTAATTCTAGAGTGGGGACCAAGTGGCTACCCAACACTAATAGGAGGAACCAATCAATATTTTGCAAGCCCCAAGGACAGAAATAGGCATGGCTCGTGAAAAACTAATCAGGGAAACCTAGAAGAAATTTCCCATTGGCCATCCAATCTAATTCACTGGATGCAAAAAGAATGGCCAATCTTCACCTCTGAGCTAGGCTATCCAGATACTGAAAAATTCCATGAAGTAATTTAGTATGGCCATTAACAAGGCTGGAATTAAGAGACAGGTCTTATTGTCTAGGTGACAAGCAAATAAATACAGACCAAATTAGCACTTCCTACTCTCAAATAGAGATTTTCTCTTGTGCCCCTTTTACTGTTCTAGTGTATCACAAATGTCTTACAGAGTTCCCATTACTTTTGAATACTCCACACTTAAGACGTGACCTTTATTCTCCTTGGCAAAATGAACATTTGCTTGAGTCTCAATAAGAGTATTCAGAGTCTTCAACTTCCTAGCTTCTTCATTTTCTGAGACTATATCATTTAAATGTAGGGCGTCAGAACTGTAACAAGCAAAATGGGAGAAAAAGAGAATGATGGATAAAGAGGCAAGAGGAACACCACCCACAACAGCCACTATTAAAACATCTCACAGTACTTTCTTGCCCCCTAGCTTCATAAGTATTTCTATATAGTCAGAACATCAAGTTCCTTCGTAGCAAACCAGACTTGATAACATCATCAATGCAGAGACCCACATTTGATTTTGTCTCTAGCAAGAGTCACAGGTTCATCTGCCTCAAAGTCTCAGTAGGTGTGGAAGAATGTGCCCATTGCAATTTCTTTTGTTTCTATGGCCCTTTTCACACTTACCAGTGCAAACCGGAAGGGAGTCGGTATTGTGCCGCTTGCAGTAATCCAAGACAGGGATGGGAGTTTTCAGACACATGTTTTTTTTTCCGGTAGGGTTCCGTGATTGAAGCGAGCCATATCACACTGTTCCGCTCTTATCTCGCTTCCACCAGCGCCAGCCATTTTTGCCTGCCGGCTCGCGATCTCCAGCTTTTGGTTTTTTTGGAACGTCGGGCTAAGATCGCTATAGCGCTATAGCGACGTATCACAACAGCAACACCATAGAGATGGCTAGGCTCTATTAAGATAAGTTACCAGGTTTCAGCGGTGGCGATCTCTGGCATCTTAATGGAGCCCAGGCATCCCTATGGTGATGCTATTGTGATACGTCGCTATAGCGATCTTAGCCGACATTCCAAAAAAAAAAAAGCTGGAGATCGCGTGCGCCGGCGGGCGAAAAAGGGCGCAAAAACTGCTCCCGGGTTAGATACTGGACATTTCACACAGCACCCCATAGCGATTTCAACCCGGAAGGAGGGGTTGAAAAGTGGAAGAAGCTGCTCTTTGTTTGTAATGACTCAGGCACGCCTCACTACCGGGACAGCCGCGGGAGTGTGTGAAAAGGTGAGAGTATTCCGGTAGCAGCCAGTTACTGAATCGGGTCTGTCTGAAATGCCAGCAGAAACCCGTTACTGTTCAGTAACTGACCAGCTTCCATACCGGAATACATAGACTGTGTGAAAAAGCCCTATATGTTGGCATTGAGAATGATCTCAGTCCCCTATTTTTGTTGCCAATACTAGTGATTTGTTTATGCATCTTTGCACAACACACATTGCTCTTCTCCCTAAAATGGTTACGAGTTAACTCACTTGGCTGTCTGATTAACAGCTGGTCACCACTTTGAGCTGCCAGCTTCTAGGTGGGGCCTCGACTTCTCACAGAATGACAACTAATCTCCATATTCTAAGGATCAATTCCCTTGTAGAAAATGGCAGCTCTGAATGACAGAATCTTTGGCACCACTTCCATGATGAGCCCCCTCCCTTACCCAGATTCCATCCTCCCCAAATCTTCAGGAATCTCCAAGCCCAAAGCTGGCCATACTATCACTTATTCTCCCCTCTGAACATTAGAGAGTTTCAAATTAGAGGCCAGCTGACCTAACAGTTAATATATGCCAAATTCATCACACAAGTGCCCGAAGTAAGAAACAGTCAATTTCTCCCCCCATTCACCCAAGTGGTTTCCCTTCCTCACTCACCGACAGAGCAGTGATTCTCCCCTGGAAACCCAGAAGGCTTTTTAAAAAAGAAAGGCCCTAGTTCACAGGCTGTGCTAACTCATCTAAGCTTAAATGAACAATACACTGCAGTTCAGATATATAGTTTTATGGAGGCTTTGGACCATAAGAAATTGACAGAAGCAAAATATGGCTGAATTTTAAATACTGACTGTAGATTATCACAATGGTGGCCAAATTAGCCATTCCCATATTGTACAACTGTAGAAGAAACTTGAGTTACTAGGCAGAGGCTGGTGGAACTCTCTACCTAGTAACTCAGATTTCTTCTTATTTGAAGATGGCAGTAGCTGCAAGTCTCTGCTATGTGGTAGCATTCAATCACATGAAAGCACCCCGTTGTGTAGGTTTTTGTTTGTACAGCTGAATAGTTAGGCCAAAGGAAAACTTCACTTTACCAGAAATGAAGTGGAAGTCCCTCTAGCATTATTTCAATGGTATTCTAGACACATTTTAAAGAAGCAAATTGTGTGACAATGAAAATAAAGTTATTTCCCACACCAGTGTCACCTTGCATGCTTTTGAGAACTTTCTGCATAGTAACTAGGGTTATTATGTCATTTTTTAAATTTATTTTGTGAATTTATAGTCCGCCCTTTCCCAAGATGGGCTCAGGCCAGATTGCAACACAATAAAACAGTTAAAATCACACAATAAAACAGTTAAGAGTTAAACAGTTAAAACCATTAAGTAAAAATGAGAAAATGTGGCGTCACAGAGTAAGACACAGGATGCAGTGAGTGCAGAGAGGCCAATTAAATGATGTGGGGACACCCACCTGCCTCAGCCAAAAGCCTGGCAGAACAGCTCCATTTTGCAGGCCCTCCAGGATGGTAGAAGTAAGTTCCCGTAGGGCCCGAATCTCCTTGGGGAGCTGATTCCACCAGGTTGGGCCCTGGCCTTGGACGAGGCAAGCTGGACGTCCTTTGGGCCAGGGATAGTCAGAAGATGTTGGCCGACCATAGAGGCCTCCAGGGCTCGTATGGGGAGAGTGACCACTGGGGAGGGTGAGATCTCCTGTCCCCAGCAGGCCTTACTCGCTGGCACTCCAGCAGCTGCTGTGAGAAAGTTTTTTTTTACAGTGCTGTTGGTGACAATGTGATATTATATATGGAAAATCCAGAAGGGTCATCACTCCTCTCTAGGAATTGGCAGAAACTCTTGGGTTCACCAGAGTTTCTAGTAATTCCTAGAGAGGCATATAAATTCCAGGTTTTCCCAGAAGTGATGTCATGCTGTCACTGATGGCTGATCCCCCCCTTCTGCTCCCCATCTCATATTCTGTTGGTTAACATGTGTCTTCTTGTCCAGCTAGTGCAAAGTTTTGGACTGAGTTGCCACTAGTACACTCAGAACACCCAGCCATACCTGTCGATGGGCAGCCAGGCAATCACCTGCCTCACTAAATCTGGCCGAGGGATTGGACGCTGTGCCTGAGACAGATGGTTGAGACAGAGCTGGCTGAGACTGAATTCACAAAAGATGGATAGCCTGTGGCTGCAGAGGGGGGAGATCAGAAGTTGGGGTGTCAACTCCCAACTCTCAACAGCATACCACTGATATCGGCATCGACCATCAGAAGCTTGGGCATGCTCCTGGACTCATCTTTATTAATGGAGGCCCAGGAAATACATGTTGCCAGGCTGGCATTTTTTCCACTTCACAATTTGCCCCTACCTCTCCAGTCTTGCCATGCAACTGTCACCTCAAGACTGGATTATTATAACTTGTTCTATGTAGGGCTATCCTTGAGGCTGATCCAAAAATAACAGCTTGTCCAGGATGCAGCAATGAGAGTACTCACAAGCACCCCAATATCTGCACATATTTTATCTGTGCTTTACCGTCTGCACTGGCTCCAAGTTGAGTACCAGGTTCAATTTAAGGTTCTGGTTTTGACTTTCAAAGCCCTTAATGGTTTGGGGTCAACATACCTGTGGGGCCACATTACTCCGTATGCCTCCCCAAGAGCTTTATGCTCGGGTGACCAAAACTTACTAGTGATCCCTGGCCGAAAAGAAATCCAGCGGTTCTCGAGCAGGCTAGGATTGGTGGAACTGACTACCCAGTAATATCTGCTCCCTGCAGGATGTTGATCATTTCAAAAGGGTGCACAAAATGGAAACGTTCCATCAAGCTTTTGGTTGAGCCAGCAACAGTTACTGACCACAGCCTCTATCTGCATCAATCTCCCTTTAGGGGAGCCGCCCCGTGGGGGGAGTGAACGTTATACTCTTTGTTGTATATTGTTTTATTTGCTTAATTATTGCTAAGTTTATTCATTGCTTTAATTGTTTACAATGTTTTCTATGATGTAAACTCCTCTGAGCCCTTCGGGAGATGGTGGTTTATAAATATAATGATGATGACAACATCTGCATGGGACATCTGAATTTAACAGCACATATCTGTACCACAAAAAAAGTTACATAATATATAGGTTTCCATTCAGTTTCCAACACATCTATACATTCTTCCGTCAACAGCACTACAAGTGTAAGTATGCCAAAGTCACTTTGATCCAGTTTGTAAGAGTAACAGATTTTGCAGAAATATAGGAATTGCTTTAAGTTCCATAAGACAGCCATCACACACTAATGTGTGTTCACCATCCCTATATTAGCAATTTGCTGACCATTATGCAATAATTCTAGAGCACTTCTAAGAGAGCACTTGAAATCCATGTACTGAGTGCTAAAAGCAGTGGGCAGGCACATTTCATTTGTATATTTCAGTTGTGAGGCTTTTATGGAACCAATGTCACACAGAGAAGTTTTATTGGGATTCTGGATACTTAGAGCAGGAAATTTCCTGCACTTTATTTCATATTCCCAAATGCAGGAGCTATCACAAAAGGTATTTTGTCAATATTAATTTGGAAAAGGGTTATTAAAATGAGTTTCAAGAGTTGGCAGATTTTCTCCAACATGCAACAGAACAAATTTATGTATATTGTCATGCATAATAAGAAACTGTAGCCCCATTATTCTTAATAACAAAAGCTTTGTAATTCACGTTCCCATCTAAAGATATCAACTAATCTTGTAATCACTATTGATTTAAAAATGAAAGCTGAGATTTTAAAAAAAAAAACAGATGGGAACTGTAGGACAAAGAAAGACAATGCAGGATCAGGGGAAATAGACACCTAAACAGATGCAAGTTTAGTATAGGTGTCTTGATAAGAGTAATGACAACAACAGATTCAGCAGATCAGAAAAACAACATATGGGACTCTGTTTCTGAATTAATTTCCTCTTTCTTTTTTTTAATCTACAGATCAGCTAAATTGGCAGAATTTTTTTGCTGCATCTGCTTTACTTACAGAAAGTTTTCATGTCTCAAAATAGCTTTAATAAAAGTCTGATTCTTGTTACTGTTCTCAGAGCAGGTAATCTCTGTAACACTAATTTCTTCAGAATTTAGTTACTTTCATAGTAAACAGTTATACCAGCACAATACACATAAATGCAAACTTAAAACTGGCTGGTAGCACTAGAAATGAATATTCTTGAAGCAGGGTGAAAGGTCTGTACAATAAAAGCAAGTGTGAGGCTGTCTGAAAAGTGAGCCAAGAGATGACCCTAACAGTAATTACAGAAACAAAATACATAAAATCATGTATCTCACAAAGTTGGTAGCAGATAACAAATACCAAATAGGCTACTTTGCAACTACAAACACAGCCTACTATAATAATAATAGATTTTATTTATATCCCGCCCTCCCCGCCTAGGCGGCTCAGGGCGGCTAACAACATTTCACACAATTAACATAAATAGATAAAACTTTAAATTTAACAATTAAAAAGAAATTAAACATAAAAACCAGTTAGTTGAGTTAAAATACATAATTCAAATTACATTAAATATATCTGGCAGCAATAAAATTGTTTGGCGCTGGTTCTGCCAGTTTAGATAGTTCCGTGATCGTATTATAGGTGGCGGTTCTATACTCACTGCAGATAAAGGAATGCATCATGGGCAGGGCATGTACCCAATGATTCCGTATAGCAAAAGTATTCTTCTCAGTTTGAGGCCAACAGAATCAAAAAGAAAAGTGTCATTCATGGTTTAAGATGAACAAATTCATTTTGGACAAAGAAGTCAGGCCAGTCTAAAGACACCAGTAAAGATACTCGTTTTCTCTCTTGAACATCTTTATGGATCACAAAAACTCTTCCTAGGAAGTTTTTTTAGGGCGTAGCTCTAAACTACCGTATTTTTCGCACCATAAGATGCACTTTCCCCCCCCAAAAAAGTGGGGGGGAAAGTGTGTGCGTCTTATGGAGCGAAGGTACCATACGTACCTTCCGGGGGGGGTGATCCGCTGCCTCCGTCCCGGCGCTTCCCCGCGCCTGCCTGGCTCCAGCTCTGACGCGTACAGCAAGCGACGGAATCGCTCCCTCCGCCCTCCGACCCCAGCGCTTGCTTTAAGCATCAGCGCTGAAGCCATGCAAACAGGCAGGGAGAAAGCACGCCGCCCCCTCCACAGCCGGCGCTTGCGAAGCGCTGGGTTTGCGGAGGGGGGGGGGTGCTTCCTCTGTGCCTGTCTGCCTGGCTTCAGCTGCTGCTTAAAGCAAGGGCTGGGATTGGAGGCAGCCAAGCCTCCGATCCCAGCACTTGCTATAAGCAGCAGCTGAAGCCAGGCACAGAGGAAGCACCCCCCCCTCCGCAAACCCAGCGCTTCGCGAAGCGCTGGGTTTGCGGAGGGGGCAGCATGCTTTTTCCGTGCCTGCGTGCCTGGCTGGGAGACAAGCGGCGAGATCGCTCCCTCTGCCCCCACCGCAAACCCAGCACTTCGTAGGGAGCGATCTCGCTGCTTGTCTCCCAGCCAGGCACGCAGGCACGGGGGAAGCACGCCAGCGCCTGCGTGCCTGGCTGGGAGACAAGCGGCGAGATCGCTCCCTGTGAAGTGCTGGGTTTGCGGTGGGGGCGGAGGGAGCGATCTCGCCCTTGTCTGCCAGCCAGGCACCTGCGTCTTATGGTCCGGAGCGTCCAATGGACCAAAAAATACTGTATATACCAGATGCATCTGTTTTGATTCCTCTGGTGTCTGGATTAGAACCCCACCTCGAAATAAATCCTGTGGTGCAGGCTTCAAATGATTTGTCAAATGTGAGGAGCTTCACTTGGAGATACATGGCACTTAATTATAAAAGAAGATGATCATCTGTAGCTAGTGTACAAAAAATCTTCACTATACATTCTCCTCCTCATTTTATTTTCTTGTTCATTAAAAAGTCACTGTTATTAAATTTTAAAAGATTAATTGGATGAATGGACTCGGAGCACTAAAAGATGCCCTAGATCCCTTGGTATTTGCATTCTAAGTGTCTGGAATTGTATACAGATAAACTGACAGGAAAGGATGCACTTGGTGAAGGCAAGGGCAGCAGTGGCAACACTCTTCCCTCTCAGGTCATAACTGATGGTGTAGACACGTTCTAGCAACAAGTCAAGAACTAGCCAGATGGAATGTCACATCCCTGGGCACCTCAGCCCTGGGAAAGAAGGGGTGAAGCTACCAAGACCAGATGAAGGAGTTCACCTTGTGAAGAAGTTTCAGGTGAAGGAGTTCACCTTGTGAAGAAGTTTCAGGTGAAGGAGTTCAACATGTGGAGAACTCAACTGAAAGCAGGTGGAGGTAATCAGGGACAAACCAGCCAGGCTGCAGGGTGACTGTTAACCTTGGAAACTGCTGATTGGAACTGAGCCAATCAATGAATAGGACCACCTGACATCGCTTGAGCGCTGACTCATCTTTGATAATGTTGATATACCACGGTATGTTCCTTGGAGGGATGGGGCCTCTGGCTACAAGGGTATCACATGGCACAACACTCACAAGTAACCTGTGACTATGCATATATAAAATGTTACTTCTGCTTAGGCTTTGATGTTCTCCTCCTGGATTGATACTGTACAGAGAAAGGAAAGACCAGAACATACCACAAGATGGCAGATTCTTGGTAATCCAATGAAGTTTGTCTCTTTTTCTCTCTCATTTTTCGCCAAGGGGTGGAGGAAGTAGAAGAGCAGGATAACATGAAGGGAGAGGAAGGTTGAGTGTGCTCATCAAATGGCCGGATTTGGTAATAGTAATATGAATATTCAGTATCCACCTTTTCCATATTGCAATTGTCTATGAATGATGAGAATTCTCCCTTGCTCATCCCAAGGTTTTCCTGCTTGTTGTTGTTCCCACTATATCTGTCATGCCGACAACTTACCACCTCTTTCTTCCACTTCCATTCCTGTCTGCTTACACTACTTCAATAACTGCATCAAGTCTTTTGTGCTTGTACTTGTGGAATGCCTTCCAACAACTTTCCGCCAATGTTTTATACAGATTACAGTGAGGTATGCCTTTATCCATTATCTTAACCAGCTTCTATAGCAAGCAACAATATGCATAATACATATTGCATACGAGAGTCCAATTTACCAGCAACCCTCAGATTTTCATGAAGGCTGCAAAAGTTGGTAATAGCCAAAATAAAATCCCTCTATTTATAAGGCAAATCAGCCTGCACAAACCACATGGTGCTACAGTGGAAAGAACTCCTTTTTGAAAAGAAAGAAAGAATCTCTTTTTAGATAGACAGACAGAGAGATATATACATTTTGTTTAAATAAAAAATGTATACCACTTTAAGCGATAGCAGGCAAATATATATAGATATATACATACATTTTGTTTGTAAAGGAGTTATACCACTTTAAGCTTTAGTAGGTAAATTAATATACCAATGTGAAAACAATTAAATGTGTCAAAAAGCTTACTTCTTTTGGCACAAAGCGATAAAGCCAGTTTAAAAGTTTTTCACAGTAGACATGCATTGTTTACTCTCAAAATTACCATGACTGCTTAACACACTGCACTAGAAAGCTGCAAAAAAAAAATCTCCTTTTTTGAACTCCTGTAATTGCTTCAGTGGCCTAAATACTCCTGTGTCAGCAATTAGCAGTAGCAGTGTTACATTAATCCATCAGATTTCTGATGTGGCACATTCCAAGAACAGACGATAATAGAGAATCATTTGTTTAAACCTCTGGATTAGCCCAAGCCCTACCACAGTACAGTATGTCATTAACTGCAATGGTGTTAGGGCAGCAGGAAAAAAGGCAGTCTGAGGATAAAATGTCACAACAAATCAGTTAAGAACCTGAGATTCCTTAATACTGTTTTCTGCTTGGCAATATTCTAGAATCCATAGCAAATCAAATATATTAATTAGATCCCACTCTAATAACACACAGCCAGTCACACATAACCTGTGTAGCATGTGTGGATATGGATGCCCATCATCTTCTGTAGCAAACAACTAATCCAGGCCAATTCACTGGGGTTGAATGTCCATTGCAGTTAGAAATGCCCACCTAGATGGGCACCAACAGCTTTAAAAAGAGCCTGCTCCACGCACATAGCTCCTTCACCAGGTTGGACATACATCTGGGCAGGGCTTTTTTCCTGAAAACTCTCAAGAGGAAAATGAAGGAGAAACTTCAAGAGAGAAAATGAAGGAGAAACACACATGCTCTTCATAAACTTTGAAATATTTTTGGGGGAATTTTGTTCCATTAAGATGTTCTGGAATTGCATTTCGCCATGTTCCCTCAGAAAAAAAGGGTCACAGCTATGGAAAAAGATTCCCTTTGCCCCACCACACATGCATACAGATTTAAGGAAAAGGGTGGGAAGAAGGGAAACTTGCTAACTCAATGTTAGAAAGGTCTGTTGTCTTGCTGCAGGCCACCTGATATGGAGACATTACAGATGTCCAGAGGCTTCTAGCTGTTGCCAGCCAAAGCACTGAAATGACACAGATAATGTCATGAAAAAGCACTGTGAAGCAGCTGGATTATCCCCACCCTGAGCAAGCCATGGGGAATTTGTATCCCCAGCAGCCAAGTATAGCTCTATTGTGATAAAGAAGGATAAGGACAACAGGACAACACACAGTTGGAACAATGGACTACATAATGATCAGTGGTTTAACTTGGTAGAAAGTAGCTTCATATGGTCACATGACCAGGCTCCAATCTGCACAAAAAAATCCAACGCAAAGGCTTCCCAATTCACCTCAGGGTTAGCAGAAGCTCCTCATGTGGTTCCAAACAGCATGTGCTGAATTGTTCCTAGCATAAAATAACTATACACAGCACATTTTTGCACAAAACTCTAGAGCACAGCAAAGATCCAACTTTTTGCTATAACCCCCCCCCCCAAAAAAAAACATAAAAAATTCGAATCCCTCTATGCATATTAAGATAAACTTTAATTTGGCTTTCATCAAGATTTTTGGATTTTTGATTTGCAACTGCCATTCTCTAAAGGTGTTACATTCATGAACAAAAAGTATCACATGTAATTATGTTAAATTCAAGATTAGCTGATTTCTTATCAACTGTATTTCTATCAAAAATGTTTTACATACTTGATTACAGTTAGATAATTGCATATGTACAAGTTTTATTTCCATAAAAGCTAAAGCCAAACTACAGACATACAGATTTATAGGATATATATTGCCCTCCAATGTTGTTTTTGAAGTTATTACCAACACACCCTGCCCAAACTCTTCCCATAACAATGATATTACAAACAGCTGCAGCGACAGACCATTTTATCAATTGAGGGGACCGACACAGCCCCCTATGTGTTTCGGAAAAACTGGTTTCTTTTAAACTATACAGTTTCCCCTCAGTTTATGCACCTTTCCCTTAGTTATTTACCAGGTATTCTAAAGGTACTGAGTGGTACATGCTTTGGACACCAAACTTCTGTCGATGCAACCCAAAATCACACTTGCCTTTTTAGCTATCACATCACACTGTTGACTCATGTTCATTATATGGTCTAGATCCTTTCTGCAAGAACTAATGTCAAGACAAGTCTCTCCCATCCTATGATTATATATTTCATTTATCTTACCTAAATATAGAACTTTACATTTATCTTTGTTGAAATTCATTTTGTCAGTTTTAGCCCAGTTTTTCAGCCTGTCATCTTATCTCTCGATTCTGTCTTCTACTATATTCCCTACCCTTCCCAATTTAGTATCATCTGAAAATTAAATGAGCACCCCCTGTACTTCTACATCAAAGTCAGTTATATAGGTGTTGAACAATACAGGGTCCAGAATAGATTCCTAAGGCACATGTCACTCCTTTGAAAGAGGATGAAGAACCATTAACAAGCACTCTTTGAGTGTGATCTGTCAGTCAGTTACAAATCCACCTAACAGTAATAGAACCCAAACCACATTTTACCAACATCAACAAGAATATCATGTGTAACCTTTTCAAAAGACTTACTAAAACTAAGATTTATTAATGTTCACAGCATTCCCCTGATCTGACAAGGTAATAACTCTCTCAAAAAAAGAGATAAGGTTAGTCTGACACATGACTTGTTCTTGAGAATCTGTGTGGGTCTTAGTAATCACAGCCATCCATTCTAAATTCTCAAGGACTGATTGACAACTTGTTCCAACACCTTTTCAGGTATAGATGTCAAGCTGACATATCAGTAGTTACTTGGTTCCTTCTCCCCCCCCTCTCTTGAAGATGAGGACATTTGCCTGCCTCCAATCTTCTGGCACTTCACCTGTTCTCCATGAATTCTCAAAAATAATGGACAGAGGCTCTGAAACTACACCAGCAATTTCTTTTAGTATCCTTGGATGCAATTTGTCTGGCCCTGAGGACTTAATTTCATTTAAAGAAACTAGGTGTTTATTTACCACCCCAATGCCCATCCAGGAACAACTTCATTCCCTCATCTTTGTCAACTTGACAGGGAAAAGAATAATCTAAATATTTACAATTGTTTGTTCTTCCCTTCATAATCTGAGGCCAATAATGCTGTATAATTAATGTTCACAGAATCATGTATTTGAAGGCAGGGCCAGTGTTAGCCCACTCCAAAGTTCTTACTTATTTACATTCCATCATAAGTAAACACAGTTCAAAAGCAATGCCAAAGTCATGCAAAGAACAATGAGATAGTTGCAGGTTAAAGAAAGAACCAAACACAAGCATACAAATAGAGGGGGTAATGGGAAGGCACTACTGTTCAGTCAATACCTAAAACAACCTTTCAAAACTATAACTAATCTTTAAAAATAGTATTACGGAGATTACATCATTTCCCACAATAAATCATATAATCCGGTGCCACATGACAATAAATGAGGAAGAGCTAACCCATCTGCTATTTTCCGCATGATACACTGCATCCATATTTTTTCATACCATATGTCCAATGAAAGATCTTGGGGCTCCTTCCATTTGGAGGCAATGACTAAGCTAGCTTCAGCTAGCAATATGGACATGACATTTTTCTTCTGTTTCAGGAGGGGGGTATCAGGTCAAATGTCTAGTAAAGCCAATTCAGGCAAGAGGGGAATTTTCAGGTTTGTGATTGTGCTCATTTTGGAGATTATTTTATGCCAAAAGCTCTGTACATAGGGGCATTCCCACTAACTATGCCAGAATGACCCAATCTGATCACAGTCTCTCCAGCATAATGGGCTGATTGGTTTATTAATACTGTAAAATCTGTTAGGAATCTAGCACCCCCAGGTTTTCATCGTAAAGAATTAAAAGTCTGTTAAGAATTTTTACATACTGGAGAATGCCAAATCTGCTACCAGGAGCTTCTGATGCGATCCATCCGCTGACCATCCCCACCCATGTGCCTTCTGCTCCCTTATGAGTAGTCTGAAACCTGCAATTTCAGATGCTACGTGGGAAGGGCAAGCAGACGCTGCACAGTGGCACTGTTTCTGCATAGTGATGGGGTATCAAGCACTGCCAGGGAAAGGGCATAGCAGCAGGAGTACTTGCAAGATCAAGAGACAAAAACACAGATGAAGGTGGGGGAGAACACGAGTGGAAGGGCAGGAAGGGAGGCACAAGTGGGGGACCAGCTGGTGGACAGAGGTAAGGAGGGAAATCTAAGCACTCTCTACCTGAAGCACCCCTCCCAACCTGGAACCAGTCCTGTTTGAAAGCTTCTGTTCTCTACATAAGCTAAAGCTGTTACTCTTCTATTCAGGTTCCAACTGTTCTGCTTCTAATAGCACGAACTAGAAACGGTCAAATGATTCCTAAGAAGCAAGGGGTTCACCCAGCAGCTGGAGCCCAGGTCCAGTCTTCAAAAGAACACTGAGGGTACAGCCTTGGTAGACAGGTGAGAGATTCAGGCTCACAGCACAGAAGTATGGAGGCCATGCAAACTGGTTGAACCAGCAAATTGCAGATGCACAATCTTGATGTAAACTATTTCAGAAAAAACGAAATAGAAAAGAGTCTGCCCTACAACATGGAAAACATCTACTGTTTACCTAATTTGAAGAAGAAGAAAAAATACAGTAATGCAGCATTGCATAGGTGGACTTTTTCTGTAGAACAAAGAGCATTCTGTTGAAAAGAAAGTCTATTTTTTAATATCTGGCTTGAATTAAAACTGCACCTACAAAAAATCCAATTGGGAATCTGTTCTCTCTTCTTCAAGGTTTATAACAAAAATTATATCCAATATAATCCAACCTTAATTATGTATGATATTTCCTGACCTTTGGAATTCAATTAAAAAGAGAAAATGGGCTGCAAGTTCTCCGTTGTCCCTGACATCATACTCTGATTCCAATTGCTGGTCCAACAGTGTCAGTGCAAATGCAGAACATCATTATTAATTTCACATTAACAGAGAGAATTTTATCTGCAATTCAACAATATGAATGATATAATTTCATTAGCTTCAGCAGTCATTTAGTCATTTCATTATTCATTAATTGTAACTTCTTCTGTACCATATATTTGGACAAAGGATTGGAACCATGCACTGAAAAACCAGGTATTAATTTCATCACAGTTATTTCAGATGAAGCAATAATAAAGATGTAAGCTTTCCAGAAATAATGAAGCCATGGGTATAAACCTTTTTATTTTAAAAAAAAACTGGTATATGTGTGTGATTGTGTGATTACTTTGCTGTATGAGAACATGTAATATATTGTGTAAAACTTCACACATGGAATTGTACTTTAGTATATATACAAAATTTATAAACACCTTTATTTGATTAAAAGAATGAGCTAGACCCAAGCTTCCATTATATAAGCAGAAAGGCACTTGTGTTTTCACACTGGCAGGATTCTCTGCTGACTGCTCCTTCCAATTAAAGGTAAATGGCAAGCACCAGTCCTTTTTGACTCTGGGGTGACATCGCATCACAATGGTTTTTTTTTTAGGTGGTTTGCCAATCATCTACAGTTTCCCACCAACAAGCTGGGTACTCATTTTACTGACCTCGGAAGGATGGAAGGCTGAGTCAACCATGAGCCGGCTACCTGAACCCAGCTTCCATCGGGATTGAACTCAGGTCATGAGCAAAACTTAGGACTGCAGTACTGCAGCTGTACCACTCTGTGCCACGGGGCTGCTTGCTTCTTCTCTTTACCCCTCCATGTATTTCAACTCATCCTTCCAGAGTATCTCACAAACAAAGTGCAATGCTGGCTTTTCAAAAAGGACACAGAGCGCTATGCAGAGGATAGTCCAGGGTTCATTTTGTAGAAAAAGAGGTCCCAGAGCTCATTAGCACAACTCATTTTGTATACGCTACACACTCCTGACATCGCCGGAAGGTGTACTAAATTATATCAGCTCAGCATCTACCTTAAAATACTCTTGAATTATAATTGTCATAATAAAACCTTACTCCCATCGTACTTTTTAAATGACTTTATTCTAAATGGCCACAATAGCATGATGAAGATTTCCATCTGTCTGCTTGATACGTTTTGGTTATTTTCCCATTTTTGTGGGGAGAAATATTATAAAGTTTGTCAAATCTTAAGAGTTCAGCAAAATTCTCACAGAGAGTTTGAACAATGAGGCCCAGAAGCAAATATTTGGGGGAGGGGGGTTTAAGAAAGAAAGAGCACAATAAAATTTAGAGGTTTTGGAGCTCTGCTCCCGTGAGCACCTGCCCAAAATGAGGTGTGACACCAGATCAGGGCCACTCCTAGGGCACATGGCACCCCAGGCAGCCTTGCTGCCCACCCCCCACACCACCCTCACTGCTGCCCCCTGCAGATCAGCAGGTAAAACCTCACCGGAGGCCAGTGGCTCCTATGCCAGCCCTCAGGCAAATTCACAATCAGCGCAAGGGAAGCAGCAGTGAGAAGGACGAATGAGCTGCTGAGAAAAAGCGGCGGCCACAGCTTCCTCCCCACTTCCTTCCTGGATCGCATGGGAAGGAAGGAGGGAGGAGGAGGCGGCAGCAGCAGATCTTTCTCAGTGGCTCACTCGTCCTTCCTGCTGCCACTGCCCCCCCCCCCCCCGCTGATCGCAAGCGTGCCTGAGGGCCAGCATAGGAGCTGCCAGGCAGCTTTACCTGCCAATCAGCTGATCGTCAGGGAGAACCTTTAAAGAGCTCAGGGAGCATGTCGCTTCATCGCTCGTTCCCAGGCATTAAAATTGTGAGGAAGGGAAGGAGGGGGAGGCAAATAGGGATTTGCTTAGGCACAGGGGAGGCCAACAGTAGCTCTCCAGATGGTTTTTTTTGCCTACAACTCCCATCAGCTCCAGCCACTGGCCATGTGGAGAGCTACCGTTGGTCACCTCTGGCCTAGGGGATGGAGCAGGGGCCGAATTTGGTGCCCCTGCCCTGCCAGTGCCCTAGGCAAATGACTAGTTTGCCCAGTGATCGGGCTGGCCCTGGGCCTGAGAGTGACAAAGATCCATTCCATGAGCTCAACTCCAGTCAGTCCTTCATTCCAATGGGCCCCAATTGGATTCAGCTGTATGCGATTCCGTATACAGCCAAATTTGCCAATTTGCCCATGGTTAGAAATGGAGTTCAAAGCTACTTTATTCTAATGGCTATTTCAAGGATAAAATGGAGGGTCAGGATAACAGTGCATACTACTATGGGATGCAAGAAGGAAGAGCAGGATCAAAATTTGTTGGGCAGAAGAAGAATTCTTATTTTTAGAAAACAGTCTTAGAAAAGAAATACATCTACTGGTATAATGGAACTGAATTGGATATTTGATAACACTTCATAATGATGATGTTATCTGATCATCAAGGACAGTTAGATCAGAAATCACACATACCTTTACAGCAGCCAGTTATATTGCCCCTTGGCAGTCAATCACAGCCCCCTCAGAGATACACAACCCACAGCCAAAACACACATAGCCCAGATATAAGGGACTGCAATACAGGATTAAAACTCTCTTTTCCAAGTCACACACACTTGGAGTACAATCTCACACTGTAGTGGTGGGAATTGAAGTTTAAGGTCATTTAACATAAACAGACAAGGGGGACAGCAAACCATGCTGCATCCAAAACTAACAAAAACCCTTTAGTGAGATCTTGTTTGGGTACATCAAAGCGCAAAACAGAACCCCAAAGGGAGAAAATAGCTGTATTACCAACAGTAAGGCAACTACATCCAGCACACTGAGCCAGGGAAGAGGGGGTCCTGGGTTAAAGAAGAGGAATGCCCCAGTTCAACATGCCTATACTGGGGACATCTGTCAGAGGGCAGTCCCCCCCAAACGGCACTCCCAGAGCATTGAGTCACGGCACCAAATGGGGAGGAGAAAACACAATCGGGCCAAGACCTAGGGTTGTCAACCTCCAGGTGGTGGCTGAAGATCTTCAGGGATTACAACTGATCTCCAGTTGATAGAGATCAGTTCACATTGAAGAAATGGTCACTTTGGAAAGTGGACTCTAGAGCATTATAACTGTGCTAATGATCCACTGGAGCCATTCTGAAGTCCTCAGCCTGTACTGAGGCCTCTGAATAGGTAGCTATGGCTATGATTCATAGTCCTAAAATAATTTAGTAACTTTAAATAAAAATGACTAAGAGGGTGTGCATGGAGGCCAACAAAAAGTAAGTCTAGTCCAGTTGTATTTCCATGTAACTATGTACTTCTGCTTCTTCCCTAATTTCCTCCTATGTTTTTTACTCTCTCTCAATAAACCGCTTAATTTCAGTTAAATCTGTGTCTTCCTTACTAACCCCAGTGATCGTCTAATGATGCTATAAAATGACCCCATTTTGAACATGGAGGCTGAATGGTTTCAATAGTTCCGTTCCGCAAGGCTGGTAAGACAGCTTTGTTTCAACTTGCTTTTAATTCATAGTAATATATGAGGATAAGAAGACTGAAGATATTGGAATTTAACATTAGCACCAAATTGTTTTAATAATGTTTTAATTGTTATACTGTTCAAAATTTTAATTAGTCATTGTTCTATATTGTAAATGCTTTTATTGTTGTGAGCTGCCCTGAGCCTGCTTCAGTGGGGGGGGGGGGAGATATAAATCCAATAAAATAAATAAATAAATAAATAGAGTCTGCCCTGATCACTGTGTGCATAAACTGACTGCATTCATATGATCATGACATGCTATTAAAAAGAGCTTTCCAGGATCTAGCTACCCATTCACTCCACAAGAGCCCTGGGATGGTACATACCCATAAAGTGTAAGCACAATTACCAATACTGTATGAACCAGCCACTAGAAAGAAGCGACTATCATGTTCTGCAGATAAGAAAAACTGACAAACCTTTAAATTCCATACAGTTTTATGAAGTTTGGACAAGAGAATCCCTGAGGACAAATAGGAGTTGCTTTCCTTTTAAAATCTCACAACTGGTTCTGCTGACCTAAATAAAAGTGCTTATACTACCTTACTGAGAAGCCACTAAGAGGGTCATTTAAAAAAAAAGTTGAACTACAAAATATAGGAAAGGAGCTAGGAAGCTGAACTACAAAATATAGGAAAATAACTAATAAAAGCTAATAAAAGGCTTGATGCTTTTCAGAGACTTTAGAAGGTGAACTTTATATTTTTGTACCCTACTATTCCCAAAAACTGATGTCAGCATGGTTCATACCAAATATTTCTCAGAAGTTTTTTTCTTTCCATCTAAGCATTTCAAATGAAAAGATCCTTCTTCACATATATAGAAAGTTTTCTCCTAAACAATCACCACCTGCTGGTTATCATGTATAGACAGCAGCCCTTCTAGATCAAAGGATCCACTGGTTCTCAAGTACATTTGATTTTTTTTTTTAAAGGCAAAGGTAGTCCCCTGTGCAAGCACCAGTCCTTTCCAACTCTGGGGTGACATTGCTTTCACAATGTTTTCACGGCAGACTTTTTACAGGGTGGTTTGCAATTTCCTTCCCCAGTCATCTACACTTTCCCCCCAGCAAGCTGGGTACTCATTTTACTGACCTCAGAAGGATGAGTCAACCTGGAGCTGGCTACCTGAACCCAGCTTCCGCTGGGATTGAACTCAGGTCGTGAGCAGGGAGCTCAGACTGCAGTAGCATCTTTCTTTTCATATATTAAGCATGAGTATGACTTTTTCAAAAAGGCAGCTGATCTGCATTCATTTTAAAGATGAAGAAGCTATTAGGTTCACTTCCAGAAACCCTAGGAATGGTTACACAGTAGCCAGCAGGTGGACAAATACAAGTGCAGATATAAAAAAATTTACTGTGGTCCTTTTTTTTTCATTTGTTTGTGCAAGGGTTCTAGAATAACTTTAGTCTTTTCTATCATTTCTGAGGTAAACAAAAAATACTACAGTTCACTGGTAAAAGAATGCTGAACAGCATTTCCCAACTGAAAAAAATCTAGAAACAAGTATTATTTTTGAGGCAAACAAGAACTACCAATGTTGTTTGAACTCTGACATAGGGCAAGTCCTATCATTTGTCAAAGCAAATCCCCCCCCCCCCAACAATGTCAACAAGATTGGTTTCTTTGCAAATCATGTCCTTTAGGAATTCTCCATCACAGAATCAACACAAAGCTTATTTTTTAAAAAGACAGCCCTCCCACAAACCCCCCCCCCAAAAAAAAACAACCGGTCTGGCAGTGAGATTTTTGTTTAAGTACTATTTTAAAGAGCTGAGGTAGAGAAAATTTATTCCCTTAGATCTTAGATACTATAAAAAATACTATAAACTAAAATAAATAAATAAAATAAATATAAATATAACCAAAGATTTCTCAAAACCATAGCATGGCAAATTTAATCTGATACGCTAACCTTTTTATTTGCACCATCCATGATGCATCTAACTCAATATTATCATTATGATTTGTGACTTCAGAAGGTAAACCATAGCAAAAAATAAGAACAGAAGTCATGTAACAAAGAAAATGCAATGGCTATGTTAAGAACTCCTATCTTCCTCTCGTGGACAGTATGCTCCACTGTTGGAAACTTAGTGAGAGAGTGGGTGAGTGGTTATTTACAGGGCAGAAGTGGTAAGTGGATAAAGCATAAAAACATCACACCCCCAACTGCTGGTTTTGTTCTGCGAGTGACCCCCAGTGTTGTTTAGTTTTAGAGTGCCGGATTAAGATCTGAGAGACCCAGATTTGAGTCCCTAAATTGCCATGGAAACCTGGTGGATGACCATGGGCAAGTAAAACACTCTCAGCCTTAGCTACTTCACAGGGTTATTGTGAGAATAAAATGGAGGAAAAGATAAGAATGTAAGCCACTTTGGATCCCTACTGGGGGGAAAAGTGGAGTATAAACCATACAGAAAATAAGTAGCATCAAGAAGGAAATACAGAAGGTACATTTATCTCATGATATCTGATTGAACCATCAGATAAAAGAATTGCAAAATTTCATGGATTCTTAAATGAGACCATCAAACTTAGGAAACTCCAACTAATTATACCATATTCCCATAGTCTAATTTCACAGGGATTCCACTATACAGTATGCCCTATAAACTAAATGGCTTAGATATTACAACTGTATGCCCTACATGATTTGCTTTTGCAATTCTTCCATGTTTCTACTGTTATTTGTCTACTAGATTCATAGAATTGCTCTAAACTGACTGCTTAAAGTTTCAAAAGAAACTGTGGTTAAGTAAAACTAAGCAGTGACATTTTACATTTAAGGATGTAAAATCTGTTCCATGTTTATAATAGGAAGGATGCCAAGGACTGATTGCCTCAGAAATTAATATTTTCATTGATAAAATACATAATATTAGAATAGGCACTGAAATGCTTAGAAAAATGTTTTGTAGGAACAACAAACTTTCAAATCTTTACAACTTTATCCTTGGGATCAAAAACAAAATATTGTCATACTAACAGTGCCAATTTTTAATTTAAGAACTTAATACATACTTCTGGCAGGAATTACTAAAACCTTTTTCCAGCTTTCCACCAGCACCCCCAAATCACTAGTAGCTGTTCCATGGGGAGCAAAAAAAACAAGGGAAGGTCTTCTGATATTAAATCTTCTGTGAAATCAAGCTTTTGGACAAATCAAACAGTCTGGCATGAAGACATTCTTGCAACTCTAAATTATGTATTCACCAATTTTTGTGCAACTTTCCACACGCCACTGGAGATCTGGACAATTTCAGCTGTTTGATGTTACATCTTCTCAAGTGGCTAAAGAGGCTATAAAGCACCCCATTGCTTAAGCCTGCCATCTCACTTCCATTAGCAGTAAAGACCTCTCCATTCAAACTGCTAAGTAAATCCTCTGAGAGTCAGGGGACTGTTTCATGCTTGAAAGCAACCGTTAAGAATTTGACAACGACCAAACTGTTCCTATTTAATTCTTCTCCCAAGGTAAAAAGAATTATAGGTAAACATATGCCTTCATTATTTGCTTTGCTGCATTTCAATACTCAATCCCAAACTAAATTGCCGGCAAAGGATTTAATGCTACCACTCCTGTATTTTAGAGTAACTGCCTTTGCAGATGGAATGTGTTTAAAAAGGACTACAAAGTTGGATGGCAAACCTACCATGTTTTATATAATCATGTAAAACATTAAACAGGAGAGAATGTTAAACCATGTTGATTTGATATTTTTATCATTATTACTGTAACAGAAGAAACTAAAGGAGTCAAGTTATTTATATCTGTGGTGATAAATAACCAACAACAGCTATAACATTAACTTAACACTGAAAAATGTCACTGCAACATTACTGAGTCTGCAACCTTTCAGATTCAACAGCAGTTCACAAACATGCCTTCAATGCATCTCTATATTTTCCCCAACTCTTGGATTTATATATTTTTCCCAACTTGGGTTTAACTTATTAAGAATGAGGATAACAAAAAACATAGGCATGGAACAATGTTAAGAGTCCAATGGACCTTAAAGACCAACGAAGTTTTATTCAGGGTGTGAGTTTTCGTGAGCATGCGCACTTCTTCAGACAGAATGGAATGGAAACAGAAATGTCAACCTTACATATAGAAGGGGGCAGTATATTAGCATACAGGATAATGAAGATGTTTTTAACAGATTAAAAGAATAATAAACTTAGTTATATGGCTATTACCTGTTACCTAGCAAGCAAAGATACATTGGCAACCCTAGCAAGCACAGAAACATTGGTTTAAAAAATCTGCTAGGAATTCACTGGATAAAATGTCTCTTGGTGGCACTCACTAACACTCTAATCAGGTTTCTGGATGACAGAGTATCCTTGATTCCACTGAGCCCTACTGCCCACTACGGTCCAACAAGGGAAAGGGTTGAAGGAGGGAAATCAGCAAAAAGCTTAACCATGGTTTAGGTCAAAACTAAGTACTGCAGTCCTAAGCTCTGCTCACGACCTGAGTTCGATCCCAGTGGAAGCTGGTTCAGGTAGCCGGCTCCAGGTCGACTCAGCCTTCCATCCTTCCGAGGTCAGTAAAATGAGTACCCAGCTTGCTGGGGGGGAAAGTGTAGATGACTGGGGAAAGCAATGACAAACCACCCCGTAAAAAGTCTGCTGTGAAAATGTTGTGAAAGCAACGTCACCCCAAAGTAAAAAATGACTGGTGTTTGCACAGGGGACTACCTTTACCTTTTTTTATGGCTAAGAAAAGATGCACAGTCCAATGCAATCATATATCTAATTCCTAAAGCACCATAAAGTATATGATTAATAGATATGCAAAATAAAGCAGGGACATATAGGGTAGACTTCTGAACAGAACTGAAAGAAGTTCCAGGTTTGCAAAAAAACCTGAATATATGTATATGGGGTTTAATACTCCCCAAAATAACTGAAAAACCTGCAGCTTTAAGAAAAGAACACCCAATCAGCTCTCAAATTGCTGTACTTTCCAAGCCTTGCCCTCTGTAATTAGAAGGCTAAAGCAGCCCTGAAAAAGGACTTGCCCTCTTCCCCTATCATATTCCCTAATGAAAGAGGACTCCCTAGCAACAGGCCCAGAGGCAACCACCAGAAACTCACTACGCACTCAGCTGGGCCCAAATTGGCAGCAGCATCTGCCACCATACAATTCACCCAGCAGTGCCCACCACCATGTAACTTGGTCAGACTTTTCATGGGAAGAGGCCATCAGGAGAAGAAAATGAGAGAAAGCTGAAGACTGGGTAAGGTAAACATAAACTGGCTGGTGGATGGAAGGAGACAAGGAAGCAGGAAAAGGAGAGAAGCTATAGACAGGGAAGGAAAATAAAAACAGTAGGGAAAGGGATACAGGGAAAAATTATATGCCCCTTGCAAGTCATTGGGGTCCCCTACGTCTACATTTTTAATTTTTTTAAAGTATTACATTCTGTGAGACTTATTTCCAATTGTGCATAGAAGTGCAGTCTTTGTTTTTTAAAAAAGCTAGAGGTTCATCTAATACAGGGTATCCTCTATGCTGAAGAATCAAAATGGTAAATTCTAAATCTCTTCCAGTGGCTGCACTCTCACATTTTGTCTTGGTAGGTTTTAAAATACTGCATAATTGAAAAATGGGAGCTGTTTTTAAAGCATGCTGAGATCACTAATACCTTAAGAACACAAATGTCTATAGACCTCAGAAACAGAGCCTTGATTGGATGAACTTTGTATGTCCCCAGCCCACTCTAAAAAAACTCTCAACCTATCAAAGATTTTTTTTCCCTGGACATTCGGTGTAGTCCTTAAAATGGCTTTTCAAGTTAAGGTCTGACTTTGAAATGACTAAATACAAGGAAAGGTCTGGAGGTTCATCTGTTGCAAAGATGAAGAGACACAAGCTAAACAATGTGAACTTAAATGGGGGAAAGGGAATGGAACAGCACTTTCATAGATTGCTGTTTTTCAAGAAGTTGTGTATTAGCACTCAGAAGGCGAGAGACAGCATCCAATATGACAGTCCAGAGTTGATCATGGTGAATGCACAACAACCTTTACCCTATGCTCTCTTCTGTAAGTGCTCACTAGAGATTTACACTCCTCTGGACAGTTCTTGTTTACACTGTAATGTGGCCGCATAGAAAAGAGTTTATCTGTAACACAGCAAGAATCCTGGAATTGCCATTACTACACAGGAATTTTATATTCATGATGTTGCTGGCAGCTGTGGGTCAATGGAAACCCTTCCTTTTGCTGCTTTAACCCAAACCTTTGAACATTTGCATTGTGTTCCACATTGTGTTCCTCTTTGTCTCTTGTAATGAGATACTTTCCCGTAAAGCTGTGGAAAGAAAAGACAGCTGACAGGTGAGCCATGTGGCTTCAATTCTTCACATTTCTGCTCACCCCCAATCTGTTTTATCTTCGTCCCCCCACACACACATATGCTTTACTGCCATTTCAGACTTCTGATTCGTGAGTGGCTACCCACTGGGCTTTGTCATAGTGTCCAATCTTACATCTCTCTGCCCACATCCATGAATAATATTATAAACTATGGGTGGGCTGTTCCATTTGTTACAAGGGTAAAGAGCATAGCTAGTACCCTCTCTGCTTCTATATAGTTTGAATTACAAAACGACAGCAACTTATGCAAACTTGGCTGCTTCATTTTCACATACATTATTCTCCTCTATCACACCTCTCCCCCCTAAAAATATTAGAAATACATTATGACATGCAGTCTGTTACCAGCTCACAGTGAAATAAGATTGTTCTAGGATTCTCTCAGTGTTTAAGAGAAGCCACGTTGGATCAGGCCAATAGCCCATCCAGTTCAACACTCTGTGTCACACAGCAGCCAAAATAACAGGTGCCATCAAGAGGTCCATCAGTGGGGCCAGGACACAAGAAGCCCTCCAACTGTTGCCCCCTTTCCAAGCACCAAGAATACAGAGCATCACTGCCCCAGACAGAGAGTTCCAACAATACACTGTGGCTAAGAGCCACTGATGGGCCTCTGCTCCATATGTTTTTCCAATCCCCTCTTGAAGCTGGCTATGCTTGCAGTCACCACCACCTCCTGTGGCAGTGAATTCCATGTGTTACTCTTTAGGTGAAGAAGTACTTCCTTTTATCAATTCTAACGCAACTGCTCAGCAATTTCATTGCATGTCCACGAGTTACCTCCTCCTAAGCAAAAGAGAATTGGAGACTTCTACTCTGCACAAATTCCAACCTCCAATCGTTTTGAGATTCTGGCTGACTATAATGATGATTTAAATAAACCAGCTTTAAATGAATCAGCCTTAACCAAACAAAAAGTTGGTGATTCACACCCAGTAATTAATAACAGCAGTAAGCCGGAGGGGGCAGTGCTGAGTCCTCTAAGCAGCACTGAGTGCAGCAATTCTAATGACCCATCTGATTTGATCAGCTTGGTTGCTATAACAGTTGAGCACATCTATAATCAACTAAAACTGCTGCATAGCAAAACTGATCATACCAGTAAGCAGATCTCTAACTTTGGAAAGAGACTCCAGGAACTGGGTGAGATGGAATCTCCAAAAAGCCCCTTTTTGGATAGTTATCCCAAGACTGCCTTTCCAAAGCAAGTAGCAAAGTCAACAACAGGTTACAAATTAAAATCTTCATCCGATGAGCGAGAGCAACTTTATAAACTCATCCTCACCCCAACAAAATCTGTTTAACCATCTGCAACTACAAGGGGAGGGGCCCTTTGTGGAACTCTATGCAACTATCCAAAAGACATCTAAGAACTTTATTCCCAGGGGAAACGGCTTGGATTAATCTACATGAGATAGATTTCTTTGATGCTTGTTCCCAGTCACAGAGGGTGCTTTTATCATTTAGGTCAGCACAGATTCCTCAGCTTCTGTTGCGATCAAAAAAATATCTCTCATCCAAAGGAATCTTCCCTACGCGCGTCTTTAAGAATGAAATCATTCTACCCCTGATTCATCGAAAGAAATATCTAGACCTACAGGATAACTCTCCAATAGTTGCAGATAGATCAGGTGACATCTTGAATACAAACACTGCATCCGCCACAGCAAATCTGTCACCTCAATCTTACCCTCTTAATGAATCTATGGAGGTTCTTTCTGCAACCAACATCTTGGAAGACAATATTAGAGATCAGTTCCAATCCCTTCAGTCTTATGATCAACAAGACATTTTAAAAAGACTAGGCTTGTTGAAAGAAAGCCTCTTATTGAAGCAGAGTGAGCAGCAAAAGAGCTCTCCTGGGTCTTCTTCTATCGAGTTGAGAGAGCTTCAAGATGTGCCTTTGATTGACCTAGATCAACAAGATCCTCCTCTTATTGAAGCAGAGTGAGCAGCAAAAGAGCTCTCCTGGGTCTTCTTCTATCGAGTTGAGAGAGCTTCAAGATGTGCCTTTGATTGACCTAGATCAACAAGATCCTTTCCATTTGCCCTCCTTTAACAAACTCGAGTTCTCATATTGTGAGAAAGGGGGGAAAGTACCGTATTTTTCGCACCATAAGACGCACTTCCCCCCCCAAAAAAAGTGGGGGGGAAGTGTGTGCGTCTTATGGAGCGAAGGTACAATACGTACCTTCCGGGGGGGGTGATCCGCTGCCTCCCTCCCGGCGCTTCCCCGCGCCTGCCTGCCTGGCTCCAGCTTTGACGTTTACAGCAAGCGCCAGGATCGCTCCCTCCGCCCTCCGATCCCAGCGCTTGCTTTAAGCATCAGCGCTGAAGTCATGCAAACAGGCAGGGAGAAAGCACGTCGCCCCCTCCACAGCCGACGCTTGCGAAGCGCTGGGTTTGTGGAGGGGGGGTGCTTCCTCTGTGCCTGTCTGCCTGGCTTCAGCTGCTGCTTATAGCAAGGGCTGGGATCGGAGGCAGCCAAGCCTCCGATCCCAGCACTTGCTATAAGCAGAAGCTGAAGCCAGGCACAGAGGAACCACCTCCCCCCCCTCCGCAAACCCAGCGCTTCGCGAAGCACTGGGTTTGCGGAGGGGGGGGTGCTTTCTCTGTGCCTGTCTGCCTGGCTTCAGCTGCTGCTTATAGCAAGGGCTGGGATCGGAGGCAGCCAAGCCTCCGATCCCAGCACTTGCTATAAGCAGCATCTGAAGCCAGGCACAGAGGAAGCAACCCCCCCCTCCGCAAACCCAGCGCTTCGTGAAGCACTGGGTTTGCGGAGGGGGCAGCATGCTTTTTCCGTGCCTGCGTGCCTGGCTGGGAGACAAGCGGCGAGATCGCTCCCTCTGCCCCCACCGCAAACCCAGCACTTCGCAGGGAGCGATCTCGCTACTTGTCTCCCAGCCAGGCACCCAGGCGCGGGGGAAGCATGCCAGCGCCTGCATGCCTGGCTGGGAGACAAGCGGCGAGATCGCTCCCTGCGAAGTGCTGGGTTTGCGGTGGTGGCGGAGGGAGCGATCTCGCCGCTTGTCTCCCAGCCAGGCACTTGCGTCTTATGGTCCGGAGCATCCAATGGACCGAAAAATATGGCACTTCTTTCTCTACCTTCTCTATCCCATGCATAATCTTATAAAACTCTATCATGTCACCCCCTCAGTTGACGTTTCTCCAAGATAAAGAGCCTCAAGCATTTTAACCTTTCTTCATAGGGAAAGTGTTCCAACCCTTTAATCATTGTAGTTTCCCTTTTCTGCACTTTTTCCAATGCTACAATATCTTTTTTAATGTGTGGTGACCAGAATTGTACACAGTATTCCAAATGAGGCTGCACCATCAATTTATACAGGGGCATTATGATACTGGCTGATTTGTTTTCAGTTTCTCTCCTAATAATTCCCAGCATGGTGATGGCCTTTTTTATTGCAGTCACACACTGTCTTGACATTTTCAGTGAGTAATCCACCATGACCCCAAGATCTCTCTCTCTCTGTGTGTTTGTCTAAATGTGTACACAAAGCCTCAAATACCTATTACTTATACAATAGCATTGGTGTTTTTATTAACTATATTGCACAAGCAGAAATAAAACAGTTTTAACAACCTATAGACAGGCTTCTGCTGTAGCACTGAGACCATGGGGAAATACATTAGAAATATTAGGCCTGAGAATAATAGTATTTCCAGGAACCAAGGAATTCATATGACATATGAGAAAAACCCAAACGAGAATTTTTTTGTCACTTTAGTCTTTGATGGAGTCTACAATGGAGAGCAGATTTAGATTTATATCCTTTTTTCCACATGTTCATATTGTACTTGATATAAAGGGCCAACGGTATCCTGATTTTAGCCTGATATAAGAAAATTCAGAGATTATGAAATAATTTGCCAAATTCTACAGAAATAGCTGATACACCATAAAATTATACAAAACGTGAAATGCAACACTGGCAAAATAGCAGATTGGAACAGAAACCATTCAGTCCCCCCCCCCCTTCAGAGTTCCAATACAGGACACTTCTGTACCAGTACCTTTCACAATAGTGCTTGGGGAAGACCATACTCACATCGGGAGTTTGATGTACTTACTGCATTACCTACAGCAAGGATCTCTACTAAGCAGGTCGCCAGCTCTTGAAGTATAGCTTGTGCAGCCACTAGACAACCCAGGAAATTATCACAAGAAACAATGTGATAAGACTCAATGACCTTGGAATGCTCAATTAACTGACCTGCTGGGATGAGTACTTCATGGGAAATTTCATGGATACATTTGGCAGTATATGCCTTGTATATGAATGTGTACTATATCATACTCCACTTAAATGGATCAGTTATTTGCAAGACTCTGCCTTGTAAAAGATTTGTTATGATTTCTGATATGAAAGGTATCTAATCTTTGATATGATTAACAAATAACTTTGTGATGGGTTAAGGTGGCACAATTGGGCACTAAAATCCCCATACAGCAAAGTGTCACTGTCCTCATAATGGCAGTGCATATTGATTTTGGGATTAACATCTGCCCACAACACATTTCCCCATCACAACAAGAAGCGAACCTCTGAAAGGGAACAAAAACAATGTTTATTTACTGGTCTGTCAGTACTTGGCATTATTTCTTCTTCACCAAACTGTGAGAAAAAGACCCCTAATTTCAGAACATCATAGTCACCCGTTTGGTTGCCAGGGTACCTGGGGATTCCACTCACACACATCTGCCAAGAGAACGTGGATTTTGTCTACCAGAATGTAAGGGACTTATGTGAGTACTAACAGCCATAACGTTGCAGCAGCACTTGGTATCTCTGGAAGAGTGCTAACCAGGAGGACAAATGGGTTTCCAGCCGCTCTGTGCATGCTCCTTCTCGGCCATTGCAGCGGAAGAAGTTGCGCCACCAGGAACTGTTTGGGCAAGCGGATTCCAGCCTTGACCATAGAATCCATATTGGTAGGCTAACATCACCAGCAACTATCTTCCTACAGTGCCAAACTCCATTACAGCAAAGCGGAATGCTCACATACTCAACAGCTGTCACCTATGCATAAGGCAATCAAGCTTATCTTAGGCATGGATCCTGCCAGACTGTGTAAGCTTTGGTCCAACGGAACTCAAGACAAAAGATGGTGCCAGTATGGAAACGAAGAAGAGGAATAACATCTTCACCTAGAGCCAAGTTTCTTTGTATAGATCGGGTGTCACCTTAGGTAGCGATTTGGCCATCTATTGTCACTTTTAGATAAGTTTTGATAGCTTTTTAATCACTTCAACCCCAATAATTTCACCCATTCTTTCCCTTAATGGTCATCCTGGAGCCTCCCCTTTATGGCCCATTGTTACCCGGAAGTCCAATCAGGTAACCAGGGCCAGGTCTGCTCATTAGCCAAGTATGGGCATCCAATCAGGTGCCCCCAATAAACTGGCTATTGGCTACCGCACAAGTCCAGTCCTTATGATCATTGCGAAGCCTCCCCTTTTTCTGAGGTCATGTACCAGCTGACCACCTGTCATCCACCCCTGTACCTCCTACCCTCTACCCCCCCTACCCCCTATTTTTATTAGGGCTCAAGGTAGTCCTTATAACCACAGTCCCAACTCCCCACAGGTGTGCATCTAGCAGTACCTCATTCCTGCTGTTTAGATACATCCCGATTCTTGGCCAGTTGAGGGTCCCCTCCCCCATATTCCTCGTTTGTCACCATTGGAGCCTTCCTTGAAGACTACGATCGGTAATTGTCACCCTGTTTGTCCATCCTTATGTTACCTCTATGCATTTCTCTCTATTTTTATTAGGTCTGTATGTATGTTATGAGTCTATTATCTTGTATGTGTGTGTTCTATATTTTTCTGTAATAAAATCATAATTGTTTTGCTTAATTAGTGTCCTTAGTAAATTTAGCAATAATTTCTGGAAGTGGAATCCTGTATACATAGATTCTAGGTCCTTTTGAGCCAAAGGTGCCCACCTGTCAATTCCCCAACCTCTTTTGAGGGCATTTTGGCTTAAAAAACAACATGTAAATTGTGATAGTGTTCCTGAGGTATCTTGGTCTGTACCTTAGTGCACCCAAATACAACTTTCTCCACCCCTAATTCTAAGGAACAGAAGAGAGACTGGACATAAAAAGAAAAAAAAATAGTTTACAGTGTAAAGAGGAGAAAGTAACTTGGGAATTTCTAGGACCAATTTTATACCACTGAAATGTTGTGTGTATGTGTGTTAAAATAACAGAAGACTGAAGAATAGAGAGTAGAAAGCTAGCCAGGAACTGCCAAATTTCCCTCAGGTTTCTTAACTTTTCAGGTGACCACTAGAGCCTTTTTAAAATGCAGGCCTCAGTCTGCCCCAATAGTTTTCCAATGACTGAGAAAGACTACATATGAAATTTACGTACATACCAGAGCAGGCCATACCAGGCCACCACACTAAGCAGCCCATTTCTGCCAAAAGTGACTAGAGTCAGAGGAAGATCCCCACCATGTTTCAGGAACCTCTAAACTCTGTCTCAGATCCAAACTAGCCAAGACAGGTATCCCAAATTAGCGCAGTATTTGCACCATTTGCGACTGAGTTCCCATCTAGGAATTCTTTTAAATTGCATTGTGGGGGCCTAATTCTGGTCATGATCACTATGGTGTTGGAGGAAGAAAGAATCCTGCCTTCCCTCCCTGGTGTTTTTCTCACCTAAAGTGGCACCAGACACATTCAGGCAAAAGCTCTTCAACACCGTTTCTGGTCAGAAAAATAGTGTGTGTGGGGGGGGGAGGACCTTTATAAAATGGTGGTGCATCCTTGAGGCAAACTCAGGGACATCCATCTCATCTACACCCTTAAATGCACACTAAAGAGATCTCTCCCCTTCTCGCTTCTCCCCCTCCAAGTGCTTTAAGGGCCCTGACTGTTTCTCCAGACCAGCAGGGTACAAAGCAAATTGACAAACTCTGGGAAAGTGCTTGATTCTGTCCATCAGAAATGTCTATTATCATGATCCAAAAACAACAATTTAAATATTTCAATATAGGGTTTTTGTTGCAATCCAAAAGAGGGAGACACAGAGTGAGAAGTTTTTTTCAGTGAGCTTTAAAAAAAAAAATCCAGGCAACAGCAAACTTTTAAAGAGATTCTCAGTATACAACAATATCTTTTGCTCGATCCAGTCTAAAACACCTGGAAAGCAACTTCCAAAATGAAGTTCAGCAATCTGGATTGCATGCAGAACTAAGCATGCCAATATTTACAAAAAGAATGTTACAGTACTTGCTCTTTCCTGAAATGAAGCCTCAAATCCCTCTTGCCACAAAGTTCCTCAAAAATAATTGTTTACAGACGACCTAGAAAAACAAAACCAAGTCAGCTCAAACTAACAAAGAATATCCCCAGAGCTGCCTTGTCTTTACTGATAACGTGAATAAAACATTCTAGGCTAATAAACAAATCCATGTTAATTTCATGCTCAATTAGAACCTCAGCAGAAGTGTTGAAAAGAGGAGAGAAAATCTATATTTGCCCAATTTGGAAGCATTTTTACATTATAAGACAAGGTTAAAACATCCATATGGCATTGCACAGAATGCAATGCAACAGAATGCAACAGAAACAGGAATGAGCACAAAGTATTTCAGCTTTATGCATTAAACCATTCTGATTTAGGAGAAATATACAGCTTTGATAGAGCATCACAACACACACTAAGATATCAACGTTAACGTCATATATAAAGTTAATCCAGCACATTTGACCTATTATGCTGTTATTTTTGCCAAAATCTGTGTTGTCACCAACTTCCTGCATATGAAGGATTACAATTTGAAACTATTTTCTCTGTCCATTTTTAGAAGCCATGTATACAAGTAATGACATCTCTGTAATGCATTCTCCATGCTGCTACATTTCTAGACTAGTCATTTCTAGGCTATGTATATAAGCAGTGCTGTCAAGTGGGTCAAAAGGATAGGATCTCTTCCTCTTATACACTGATGCAATGACAATACAAGGTGTAGAAAAACTGACTTCTCCATCTGCTATGACACAATTGAAAAGGGCAGGACTATGAAATAATTGGAATGCTTCTGGAAAGGCAGTGACCATATGAACCTGGGAATAATGCACAAGGAAAAGCAGAGTATTTGGAATGGACAATGGCTAACAAACTGAATCCCAACAAAATGGTGGTGCTACTGGTGGGCGGGGGGGGAGGTCAGATCCAGAAAAATTGTTATCCACTGTTCTGAATGGGGTTGCATTTCCCCTTACAGAGCCAAGTTTGTCGCTTGGGGGTCCTCCTAGATCCAGGCTTCCTGTTCACTAAACAGATGGCAGCAGTGGCCAAGGGTGCCTTTCACCAGCTTCAGCCAGTGAGCCAGCTGCAGTTCTTCCAGTGCACAAAATATCTTGCAACTGTGGTGCATGCCTTGATAATTTCTAGATTCTATTACTGCAGTGCACTCTATGCAAGGATGACCCTGATGACTGTCCGGAAGTTGCAGTTGGTACAGAATGCTACAGCCAGAATGCTGATTGGAGTGTAACAATCTTGTTCTAAATGTACTGGCTTCCAATTGGCTTCTGGGATCAATTCAAGCTGCCAATATTGACCTTTAAAGCACTGCACAACCTGGGAACAATGTGCCTTAAAGATCACATTGTTCTCCCATATGAACCGGCTACCTGTTCACTCTAGTCATCTTCAGAGGCCCTGCTTCAATTGCCCCTATCATCTGAAGCTAGACAGGTGGCAATCCAAAAAAGGCCTTTCTTGGTCATGAAACCAAAACTTTGGAACTCCCTCCTCAGGGAGATTCACTTTTTGGTGTCTTCCACCAGTGGGTGAAGACTCTGTTTCATTTGGCATACTATTAATAATATTTCTTCTACTACTATTCATACTATTCATATTATTTCTTCTTCTTCTTTGGTCCTCCTCCCTGATTCAGGTGTTTGTGTTTTAATGAATTATTTCATAATTTTAATGCTGATTTTAATTATTCAAATGTTTTTATGCTTTATATGAATAAAATATAAAGGGTCCCTGGGGACCCTGACTGGATGGAAAGGGGACATAAAATGTTTTAAATAAAATACTAATAAAAGAGAGGGGAAAACTGGTGTACAGCTGGAAAAGGATGCTCCAAGTTCTGGAAACAAGGAGAAAAGAGTTTGTACACAAGAATTCACAGACTTATAATGATTAAGACAGGCCAATATTGAAACAATTAGCCATACCTGCCTCTAAACTGTGTTAGTGTTCCTTATATATATATCACTCAAGAGAGGATTTTATATTAGGTATTATACTACTGGGAAAATACAGTTGGCACATACACACACCAACAGATCATCTGGACAAGTGGTTGGTTCTCATGAAACTCTCATTCCATATCACCCCAGATACTGTTAACAGGTCATATGTCACAGGTTGCTCTATGATACAGGAGTGGGAGTACAGATGGCCCCATGGGAAAGAATATTTGTGCTTGTTGTAACAATGGATGTTACATTGCTAACCCTGAAATACATCACAATATCAAAACATATTATTTACTTATTTTCAATATTTATAGTCTATTTCCTGCACTTTTTAGGCATTCAAGGAGGCTTACAAATATTTTAATAAATAAATTCAATCAGGAACAAACAACAAAAAATGTCCTCCTCCCTCACTAATATCAAAGGTAGTTCTGGCTTCTTTGGCTGGAGAAGTGAAACAGCAAATGCCTGAGTTGGGAGACTGGCTGGGTACGGAAGGGCAGGTTGGAGTAGCAGCCTCCCGTCGCAGAAGAAAACCAGCATAGTGGAAAGTGCCCTGGGGGCGGTCAGACAGTGTACAGTCCATTGCCAGAACAGGGACAGGCTGCATACACCTCAGAGAAGTGGTCACACTGCTCAAGCACATGAACGACGCTTCCCTGGCCAGTTGGACGCCAGGAAAGGCACCCCAGAAGTGCATCAGTGATTTGCTACCACTTACTACCTGGTAGTTTTTGAAGCAACAGTGGACGATGAGGTAAGGGCAGGAATGAGGCAGGACCCAGATGTGCGTGTTTGAATGTGCCATTTAAATCCAGATGTAAGTCGTTCCTGTGTCGGCCCAAATTGGCCGTCTGAATTTAGCCTCAGAGCTGCTCAAGACACACAAATAATGTTGCCAGACTTATTCTTTCCCAGCACGTCAACAATGGATGAAACCTTTTTAATTTAAAAAGCAGAGATTCTGTAGGAAACAACCTGCTGATTCATTAATTAACAACAGTTGCACTAAAGGGAACATTCTTTAGTGATATCAAGATACCACCAAAATGATATCAAGACTAAATTTTAATTTAATACATTCACAACATTTTAAAGTATGTCCATGCTTTTCTTCCAGTCACAGCTCTTGTTTTTTGTGTCTTGCAGACCAATAAGGTGGAGCTTTCCAGACTCCTCCAATTTCCTACAGTCTTCCACACTACATAGAAAAACTAATCCCAACAAACAGCATGGAATGCATCATGAGGAGATGCAGCTCCAGGAGGAAATCTGCAAAAATGATGGAACTGAATTTATGCAAGGTAAAGTAGAGATTCTGTAGGAAACAACCTGCTGATTCATTAATTAACAACAACAGTTGCACCTTCGGTTCATATAAGGGCTATTGCAGATGTAGCCCACAAAACTCTCAAACAACAAATATGATTCTAAAATCTATATGCCTCACTTTCAAGACTTCAGTGAGAAAAACTTGGTCAAACAGGAGGACCTACTGGGAGAACTAATAATGCATGGGAAACTGTAAAGAAGAAATTCTGGTGATGCAAACATTTAAGAAGAAGAGATCAGTGTCCCTGTATTCTCATCAAGCCCGTTCAGGCTCATCCCAGTGGGATTCCAATGACATTGTTACCTAGAAAGAGAAAGACAAGTCTAGGCTGTTCCAGCATTCCAAGTGAGAAAAATCCAACTGATATATAAAAAAGCAGTTAATGAAATTACGACAACAAAAGTATGAGAATGGTGTAAATCAAATGGCATTCAATGTACTGCAAGAGCTGTGAAAGAGGGGAGGAAATGTTTTTCTTCCACAAATCTCTTTAGGCCAACATGCTCTTTTATTATCTCCCCTACAGAGCAAACCCCTTGAAACAATGAATAACTATACTTTGCCTTCTGCTGCTATGCAATGAAAAATAAATCAGAAAGTGTGCAGTGCTTCTGTGCCCCAGCCACCAGTTGCCTCCAGCTATATGACTGTTTTTTCCTTTGGGCTTTATGCTTATTTTTCTTTTTTGTATATTTCTTATTCAATAAATATACACATATAGCACTGAATAAGGAAAACCTTCTGATTTCACTTAAGTAGGTGACAGCATCATATAGCTAATATCTGATGAAGTGTTTTGTGCATGCACACGAAAACTTATATCCAGAATTAAAATTCTGTTGGCCTTTAAAGTGCCACTGGACTCAAACTTTGTTCTACAGCTAAAATGAGATACACCATGTCCCAAACACCTTCATTTGTGTTTCAAACTATGGTGATACTCTCTTAATGTCACTGGCATACCACCATGAAGTCATGTTTCATAATATTCTGCTTATGCAGCCATTTCTCACCGCACATCTAAGGACTTCAACGCTAGCAGTCCTGCCCTTATTTCCAGGGCCAAATCCAAAATAGTAAACAGATGAAAAGGAAACAATACTTATCCTACAACAGTGGTCTAAAGGTACTGGAACTCTTGGTCAGCTGGAAAGCTAGAAATTCTACAGATGCTCATGGCTCACAAAGTCACTTAGGACAAAGGCTTTTTTTAGCAGGTGTTGTTAGGCTTCCCAACCCCACCCCCGCCCTGCCGGGGGACCCCTGGATTAGCAGCCTAATCCCCTGCTCCCTAAAAATCTGATAGCGGGGGTGAGGGGGGTGGAACGGCGTCGTGTCTCTTTCCTTGCCTGGCTTCAGGATTCTCCATTCCTCCGAGTTACAAAGACCCACCCACCTGCTATTTGCTCCAGTCTGGCCTCCCTTCGCGAGGTGCATGCTGGGACTTGTAGTCCTTGCATCCTCTCACGTCTGCTGAGCATTATTCTCTATGTGGAGATTGATTCTCATAGGGTATAATGGGGAATTGATCTGGAGGTTTCGGGGGCTCTGGGGGAGCTGTTTTTTGAGGTAGAGGCACCAAATTTTCAGTATAGTATCTAGTGACTCTCCCTAAAGTATCTCCCAAGTTTCAAAACGATTGGACCAGGGTATGAGCCCCAAAAGAAGGTGCCCCTATCCTTCATTATTTCCTATGGAAGGAAGACATTTAAAAAGGTGTGCAGTTCCTTTAAATGTGATGGCCAGAACTCCCTTGGAGTTCAATTATGCTTGTCACACCCTTGTTCCTGGCTCCGCCCCGATGTCTCCTGGCTCCACCCCCAAAGTCCCCAGATATTTCTTGAATTGGACTTGGCAACCCTAGGTGTTGTATATGCAGACCAAAGTGAAGACTGATATGGGTATTCCTGCCGGGCTCATTGGAGCCAGAAGGGCTGAGCCTAGGGACTCAGGAACAATGGGCAGCAGGATCCAAATCCCTGCTGCCCTGCTTCAATCACAGCTCCTCTGCTGGTTTGAATGATCCAATAACGTGCTTGCGCGGGAACCCTGAGTTGTATAGTTGGCCCTGTGGGCTCAGTTAGCTAGTCTTTTGAGTGCAGTCCTATACAATGCTGTATCAAATAAAGAGCTATGATCACTACCACCTCGCCTCTTCCTTGCATTGAACCCACTATATTATAGCAAGAATGCACAGGAACACAGTTTCAACTGGCTTAGCATCATGGGTGTGGCCTAATATGCAAATGAGTTCCTGCTGGGCTTTTTTCCTACAAAAAGCCCTGTGTGAAACAATGGTAATATCAAGGGGTGTGGCCTGATATGCAAATGAGTTCCTGCTGGGCTTTTTCTACAAAAAGAAGCTTTGCTTGGGACTTTTCTTCCAACATAAAAACACAATGTGTTTGCATGAATTTAAGACTCTCTGATCCATTAGACTTGGCTCCAAAGCCATGCAAATAGAAGTGCAGTCATACTTTAGCATACCTGTAGCAGGAAATCAAAGGACCAGAAAGCACAGGAAGTCTAAGCACCTTTTCATATTAGCACAGTTAACAGGTTTCTAAAGTAAGATATAAATAATAAAGTTATTTTCATTCATCGCCATTTCAATATACTGCAGTAATCCCCAGTGTATTGTGAAATCAATAACATTGTGGGGGGAACTCACTGGACCACATATGAAAGTCACTGGCCAATATTCCTATTGCATTTTCTTACCTTAAAACACTATTATTACAACCACTGGTCCACTATAGAACACTATTATTACAACCACTGGTCCACTATAGAAAACTCCTAGTTGGCAAGCAGATAGATACAGCATAAGGAGCTTTGCCTGCTTCCACATAGCAACTTAAAGCATGTGTTATAATAACCCGCCCATCTGCTGACCAACATAGAAATCTGATGTCTTTATGTTCATGAAGGAGATTCTGTTAAGGAACCACTGACACCTTAGGCAAGAAAGATGTGCAAGTTTCAAATTCAGACTCCACCTCCATGGACTGTGTACTACCACCACTAAAAGCCAGCTGTCCCTTGACACTAAAATGGCAGATAAAGAGCTTGGCTGGAACTGACTCCAGAAAACACAATGATTGCTTGGCTAATATGCTAAAAAGTGGATGGTGGAGAACTCACAAGCACAAACTTATGGAAAACTTCAAAAAGAGGCTGGGTCAAAAGAGCTAGATACAAAAAAAATTCAGCCCTTGCCTGGTACATGACTTTTGAAAACATAATTTATAAACACAGTGCTGAGACTCACTGTAGAAGCTTCTTTTGTTGTAAATTATCACTACAAATCCTACTTTTATCCAAGGAAAAAAAGGCTCTTCCTTTACAGAATAGGTCAAGGTGAAACACCTGTGATGTATAAATGCAGCATGCATTTCCTTCTTTACCAAGACCTCTAGACCAAAAAAACTGATGCCTATGAATTGAATACAAGTAACACTAATGCATTAATGACTGACATGTGGCAGCAACACCAAGACACACAGATGCAGTTTGACATTAATGGAGAGATTCGCCTGTGGTCATATGCATGGAAGGGAGAAAAAATAGACCCACCTGCCTCTTGCCTTTAACCTGGGTATGAAATCAAATGTCAGACAAGATTAATTAGATGCCTGGAGTTTTATTCTTTTCTGTTGAAAGAAAAAGCCCATTTCCATAATGTGAGGAAGCATTTATGTGTGCAGCAAATCAGGTTGACATTGAAGGAAGGTTTGCTTTATTGTGAATGCTGGCTGTGTGGTGCTTGTCAGTGCAATTACTTTCTACTCAAGTGGGTTGCTTTTTAACATTTTATTATCTTAAGAACAAACCCCTGGAAGCAATAATTGTTTATTATGTTAATTCTTTAGATATTTTTATTATACATGTCTATAAAATGATTAAACTTCTCCGTGCCCCAGAAATGAACAGAATTTATTCATACTCAGCCAATTAGGGAGGAAAAGGAGAGCAACAAAATCACTGTACTAGTAATTAGTCATTAAGTAGTCAATTTTGTGTACTTATCAGCCATAACACAAGTCCTTTTTTCTCTTACCCAATCCCTCACATCTTTAGGATCATTCTAATTAAAATACAAAACTCTTGCTAGCAGGCCAGGGGGGGGGGGTGGAGCAACATGGACAATTAGGAAGATAGCAGGATTTTATAAATATTAGGAAGATACATAATTCACAAGAAGAGCATATTAACTACAGAATAATTTTACAGCATCTATGTTTTATTGAGTGAAAACCATAAACAGAGCTTCTGGATTGTGTGTTGCTTTTCCAACAATTTAGCAAAGCCAAAAATAGAGGCAGATGCACAAAGCTTTTATACCCATCCGCAAGTATTCATAATACTAAGTGCCTTCCCTTAGAAACTGTGAGTGCTTGAAGTGATAGGCATGCAATTAAGCTATGTATACCTTTTAGAAATGCTCTCCCTTTGAAGAGGAAACTTTCTTGGCTACTTTTGGACTTTGAAGAATGGGGAAGCATAGCTATGGCATTTATTCCACAGAGGAAGTTGTTCTTCTAGTGCTTGCAAGCACACAGAAAAGGCCCTCTATCCATTGGCTGGAACATTTTCTTCAGTTCCACTCAACATGATCTACACGTTTCACTCCAAACACCAATAAGATGTGAACAATATTTTTAGAGTACTAGGTCAACTAGATGGACAGCATAGGAAGCATAACACATCCAGAAATTTGTATTTTGTTAAGGAAACCTGTGAAAGAATAACCACCATAACTTATTTTCTGTAAAACAATTATGTGCTTATTGGTTGCGTATAGATATCGCTTCTTCTAAAGAGACAAAACAGTCTTAATTTCTCTCTTGCTGTCTCCTACCTTGTTTTCTCTCTTCCACCTTATTTTAAAGGTCAAAATATACAACAAAAAATACAAAGCTTTACATCCTCCTTATAAAAATACCTTCTAAGCACATTCATCTAACTGCCAATATAGCTCTGCTCAGTCTTTACCCCACCTGACAATTCTGGGTGACAAAGAAAAAACTCACCTCTTTTCTTATCTTTTCTAATGTGCACTGACTTCAGCTTTATGCCTGAGAGCAGAGGCTCTATTTTTAATTTTTTAGAGCGCCTTGGGGTTTTGTATGTTTTACTAAACAATAATAATATATAAATTAAAAGTTATTTTAGGGCAGATCTAAATAGCAGGTGCAGTGAAGGCATCAAATAGGCTCCCAATAAGAAGCAAAACACTTTTTCCTCTCCATTCTGCAATCAGGCAGCCAACTGTGCAGATTCACAGCCACTGACAGAGTTTCATTATTCCCTTCTGCAGAGTGGAGCACAGGATTGCTACCCTTTTTACTGTCTGTGGCCCCATACCGTCATATACAATCCAACACAAAAAAATTTAGCAGATAAAGTTTTCCAAGATCTTTCTGCTAATTTTTTTACAAGAAATGGACAGGAAAAAATGGCAATCATAGTGGACTACCAAAATCATCAAGGAAGGGATCAGCGATGTGAACACCAGCATATTTTTGTGAATCATGCATAACCATTTAGGAAGTGAAGTAGCCTTCAATGGAGCCCAGTTAAGTTAGAATGCTCCCTCTGAAGGAGGGTGGTTTATTACTGTAACTCGATTTTGGAAGCCCCAAGTTTCAAACTAATCACAGAGAATCAAAATTACATTAGGGGATTATCTGAACACAAGTGAAAAGAAAACATGTAATCACACAGTGTCTATTAACAGTTCAGTATCCCCTAAAGTTGCCCACAGTCTGGAGGGGGGAAAAAATTCTGTCCCTCTAACTGAGGTTTAATGCATGGAAATGGAAAGGTGAAGCTTTTCATGGCATGGAAGTAAATATCATGTTATGCCATGGGGGGAAGGGAACAGAATTTTTTTACTCCAGGTTGCTGGCAAACCTAGTATCAACTCTATGATTGCCAGGCACGGCCTACAAACCAGTGGGAGATGGGAGGCAAGAAGTTATAGCTGGAGGGGCAATCAGCATCCCTAGATCAGTATGACACTTCCAACACAACCTGCAAGTTACATCATCTAGCATTTAACCAGAGTTTTGGGTGAATGTTAGAGCATCACTCAATATGATATCCTGGAACTGACATCATCACGCCATGCTTATTGCCTGCCCCCACCATTTCACCAGAGAATTCCCTCACCAGAGAAGCCCAGCTAGGTGGCAGTGGGCAATGGCAGCAGGGTGCGAGAAGTATATCACTATACCAGGAGACCTGGAAACCCTAAATTCATCTATGCTTCAATCATTTATATGAAATAGTGACAAAGTCTCGTTGATAAATCAAGTCTGTTCCAGACCTAATATGTTTATATCACATAGATGCATAAACAGAAATTTTCATGACAGCATGAAAATGTTCAGGAAAATCTATTTTTCTCTTCAGGACACAGTAAATGTCATGTGAGATGGCTAAATATTTTACTATTGATCCTAAGTTTGAGCACTAATGAAACTATTTCTGCACCGAGTCAATACTTTAAAAAGCATTATTGATACAGTATGGAATATTTTTGCTGGACCCCATCCAGACTGCCTGGAGCAAAAGCATCCTGTTCCATCAACAGAGACTTGATGGTATCTTGTTTAGCAGTTGAAGTTATTTGCCTTTATGCCATGAAAAGCTTCAGCTACCCATTTCTATACATTAAGTTTCAGTTAAAGGGGCAGGACATTTTTCTCCAGGTCTGTTGTCACCAGAAATATGAAGGCCTTGGGAGAAAAAACAACCAGAAACATGTGTGTGGGGGGGGGGGAGTGTCACAGCCTTTAAAAAAATTGAGTACTGAAAAATTCCTATAAAATATTTTCTTTTTTAGAACGAGTGAAATACTTCTAAAGACAAGGTACACATGCTACAGACACATACAGCTCTTAAATCCAAGGCACATTTTTGCACTTATAAGGATAACTAATCTTAATGAGGGGAGCATTAATACTGCTTTACAAATATTTCATTCATTCCATTGTCCTTTTTACATAACTTCTAGTTGACCTTTTCATCTCTCTATCAAACCGCTGTGTGACTCACATTACTCAAGAACATGACTCAATAAGCTACTTTTTTGCCCACAGATTGGGTAAAAAGTAGCTTATTGCCCTAACTTGTTGGAAGGGGGTGGAGGGAATCAGAAAGAAATGGAGCAGAAACTGAACCAATGCATCAGAGGGAAACTCTGAAAGCTTCACAGAGAACTGAGTTCACTCTACCCAGATAGCAAAAATTAAGATAACTGTACTAAGACACCACAGTGTGCATCAGCTTGCAGTTTTCTCTCAAGTATTAGATATATTTGCAATTTTGCTTGTAAAAATCTAAGCCATTTATAACTTTTAAATTCCATAAATACATCAAATTTGCAATTTTATATTCTGAGTAAGACAAAAATGATGGATTTATGTTGTTAAAGCAGTAACATTAGGTTTCATGGGACAGTAAATACTGCATATATTTCAACCCTCCCCTCCCCTTTCGGTTTTTCGCCAGGAAAAAAAAAACCAGGTTGTTTCCATGGCTTTCATTTCAGGAAATTTTACATTGTAAATTGGCACTACTAAGTCAACCATATCAGCTCCCACACATCAGGCCAGTCACACACTGGATTTGATCTTTGGGGCAGGTATATTACCAGATCTGGTGACAGCGGAGCCAGTTCTATGGCCAAATCATTATGCCCTGAAAGCCCGGTTAGACCTGAAACTTCTCTCCTGTTTAGGTGACGAGCGGATTTATGCTCGCCCACGGAGCCAAATGGACCCAGAGTAGTTTCAGGAGGCTCTGCGGGATCTGACGTCCCCTGGCGGATCATTGAATGAGTTAGTGGAGAACTGGTACTCCTGGTTCTCCACTGCCATCGATGACATCGCTCCCCAGTGCCCTCTTCATTGGCACACCAAAGCAGTCCCTTGGCCATGGAGCTGCTGAGGATTAAACGGCAATTTAGATGGCTAGAGAGAGTGTGGCGATGTGCTTGTGACGAAGAATCAAGAACCTCTTATAGAACGTTTATGAAGGTCTATGAAGGGGCTATGAAGTTCGCTAATAAAGAGTTCTATGCAGCCTCCATAGAGTCTGCAAAGTCGCACCCAGCCCAACTATTTAATCTGATGAAGTTTAATCCAACAAACTTAATCCGACAAAGATGGAGGTTCTCTATCTGAGTCATGGTGATCCAAGAAAGGAGATTCCCTTGCCGGCCTTTGACAGGACGCTGTTGTTACCAGCCCCTAAGGTCAGGAACCTGGGAGTGCTTCTGGAGCCCTCTCTAACTATGAAGGCCCAGGTGGCAGCTACTACCAAGTCTGCCTTTTTTCATCTGCGGCGGGTATGGTAGTTGGCCCCTTTCCTGGAGCACTGTGATTTAGCAATGGTGATCCATGCTATGGTCACCCCAAGAATAGACTACTGTAATGCTCTCTACATGGGGCTACCTTTGACTCTGACTTGGAAGCTGCAGCTAGTGCAGAACGCTGCAGCACGGTTGTTAATGGGGCTCCCTCAATGGGAGCACATTCAACCGGTGCTGAAAGAGCTGTACTGGCTGCCTAATGTGTACCAAATCTGCTTCAAAGTGTTGGTATTAACCTTTAAAGCCCTATATGGCCAAGGACCTATCTATCTAAGGGACTGCCTTTCCCCATATATACCTCAGAGAGCACTGCGTTCAGGAAGTCAACCTCTATTATCCATCCCTGGACCATGGGAGGCCAGATTATGCTCTACACAGGCGAGGACCTTCTCTATGGCAGCACCCATTTTATGAAATGCACTCCCGAGAGGCCATGAGAGCTCTGTGGGATCTCTCCCAATTCCACAGGATCTGTAAAACCAACCTTTTTCAGCAGGCCTACAGTAGCTAATGTGGGAGGAGCTGCCACTGTTATGCTGTTGAATACTACCATTCATCTCTAAGATATCTAATAGAGCAATTACAGAGAATTAGGAACTGAAATGAAGCTGTACCACCTATGTAGGAAAATGTATAGCACCATTTTTAAGTTTAAATTATAAATTGTTTATATGTGTTTTGATTTTATAATTATAAGGCATTGTTATTGCTGTATTATGACTGTGAGCCGCCCAGAGTCCGCATGGAGTGGGCGGCATATAAATTTAAAGTAAATAAATAAATTTAAGAGTAATTCGGTCACTAACAGTTTTGCATTGAGCAATCAAATGATAGAGAATTGGATATTGGCTCTGAGGCCTTTGAGACATATTTTGCAGATAAAATCCTGACTTTCTGCCAGGACCTACCCGCCACGACTGATGCAGTATGCAAGCTGGAAGGCCCTTGCCCATTTTCTGGTTCTATATTGGACTGCTTCAGCGGGCTACAGTAAGTTCACAGCATGTACAGAACATGCTTAAGAAAAGAACATTGCATTTCTAATACTGAGACGCAAAGTCTTGCTGAAATGTAACCTTCTCCATTTATATCTCCTTTTAGTTACACAGGGTGTTTTCGCACTCACCTTCAGCCGGCGCCGCGACCCTCTTGACGACGGAGGATCTGTGCTGATTTCCCACACGAAGCGCTGGAGCAACCAGAAGAGCCGCCAATTTCCGGCGCGAAGCCCGCTCAAACGTAAATCGCCAGGAAGCAGGAAAACGCTTGAGCGGGCTTCGCGCCGGAAATTGGCGGCTCTTCTGGTTGCTCCAGCGCTTCGTGTGGGAAATCAGCACAGATCCTCCGTCGTCAAGAGGGTCGCGGCGCCGGCTGAAGGTGAGTGCGAAAACACCCACAGAGTACCAAACCCTGCTTATTTTTCCTCATCCATGGTCCAATCACCATGCAGAGCTCTGTGATCCACTTCACCACAAAGCCTTAATAAGGTTTCAACTTTTAATATAATTAGTAATGTAGCTCACAAATTAACCAACCTATTAGCACTCCAAAGAAACAATTTCCAGGGAAATTACAGATAACATAAGGATTAAGAATATTCTGCTCTCCATATGGAATCTAAGCTTGAATGCTATTATATATTGCTGCATCTAACATACACAAATATAGTTTGTTATAAAGAACAGCTTGAATTGCTGTTCTTCTGGTGTGACTCAATTTTCCATGCAGTGATGGGAAACATGTTAGTGGTTTGAATTTTACTGCATGGAAATTGGCATCCATAGCTATCTCATATAAAGGAATGGCTTGAACTAGCCAAAATACATATTGTGCAAACATAACGGCCAAATTAAATGAAAATATGGTATACATTATTAAAAGAGCTAACAAGCAGTATTCAAAATGTATTCTCATGACTGAATTAAATTAGAGTGGCATTTTTAACTAAAATAAATCATAATGCTGAAGGAGATGACTATTTCTGAAAAGTTGGTAGGTATTCATTCTCCAACATTGTTTTGAATTTTTCATCACTGATTTAGCACTGAAGTGTGTTTAACCCATAACATACCTGTTCTATGTACCTAGTATGTTCCTCAAACTTTGCTGGAAAGATGTTATATGAAACTAAGAATTAAAAGGTTTTTTTGAATCAAGCTAGGCAACTTTATCCCCCTTACCTAACAAACAAATTAAGGAAAATCAATTCCAGATCCATCTTGCTTTCAATGTTACTTTTGTAATGTTTCTGCAATTAATAATTCTACAATGCCAAATTCACAAGACACTATGGAAATGTAAATATTGCCATAGCAGTTCAAAGGCATCTTTGTGCACACTTCTCCTGTTTCCATTTAAAACTGCAGAAAGCGCTAATTTTTAGTCCTGTTATCGTTTTAAATTGCCGTCATATTAGTATTGAGTTCATTTTAATCTAAAAGTACTGCTGCCGCCACCAAACTAAGCAAATATATTACACATACAGGCAAAATGCCCAGAAAATATTATGGGCCTTGTACTTGAAAAATATAATGGACTTTTGCATAACAGCAAGTATTCTTATCCTTCCATGATTGCTGCCTGCTGTTGCTGTCAAATTCACACTGTCACCCCATTCGTTTCAGGTCAATCATAATACATGCTGGAAAATATCTGCCCATGCTTACTTACTCCATAGTCTGCTTAGCAGCATGCAGATAGTTGGGATTAAGAACTATTAATTACCAAGAAGCTAAGAATAGCAATTATCCTCATCCACCTGACTGTGTCTTGTGCACAAAAAAATACTCCTATGATTGGAGACTTTTCAGTCACAGAATTTTCTATGTCATATCTACAGCTCAAATAAAGGGCTTCTGAACTTCTCCTCCTCTATACAGGTTTGCAATGGATAAATACTGGAAAAAGGAAAAGCCGCCACATGAATCTGATTTCTCCAAACACCCAAGAATCTCACAGCAGCAGAATAAGGGGCTTCCCACCTTGTAGCAACTTGGTTTACAGCTGGAAGTAGTTTTGGGCTTCAAGAGAGGGCTGGGTTCTAGCTTAGTTTTCACTTAAATTTAGCAGCTGCCAGTAAACTCTTGTAGTGCTGCAATCTTACATTCTTGGTAAAATGTCCAATTTCCCCTTAAAGTTAAAAGAATTTTAAAAGAAATCAGATTCCAGAAAGAGCCAGAAGTTAATTGTGATTAATATTTCCTTTCCCTCCCTACATACATGAAAAAGATCATCCATTCATACAGTTGCTTCCCCCACTTCTCTGATTCCCCATGTGTCCCCTATCCTCAACCCAAACCTATAATTCACAGTTCAATATTCCTACACAACCTCCTCCTTCACATAATAAAAAATGAAAATTTTTAATGGATTCATTACTTCAAAAGCTCACTCTATAAAACCTAGTTAATCTAAACTCAGCACGACTTCCACACTGGTGACAAAGAGGGAGCAAAAGAATAAGAATTACAACTTGGGCACAGAAGCAGAGAGGGTGCTAGTGACCACATTTCTTACATCATCTCCCCTCCCCATGGTATTTTCAGAAATCACACATGGCACCAAATGCAAAACATTCACTTCCTCTATGTAAAGCAACTAAACAGTAGAAAACAAATTGACCATCTAGATTCTAGAAACTCACTGACAAGATAATGCAGAGCTTGACAAATCCCAGCTGCTAGGTCACCATGGTTCCTAGATATTTCATTGTGGTGCCTAGTATTTTTAGCAATGATTTAGTTGTAAGTGTCTCATAGCAGGCTGACTGCAAACACTACTTCCACTGGTGAAAAAGGAGGAAAGTGTTCCATTTCACCACCAAAATGACTATTTTGAGGATCATGGGACCTGCACAGACAAAAGCCATGTGGAATGGGAGCTCCAATAAGGAAAGAAATTGGCCAAGATTGTGCAAAAATACTGGCTAGTTTCTATCATAGCTTTACAAAGTTATGAGATACTGTTAAGACTCTAGGATTAGGTTTTGGGGAACATCACTAGCCATGGTCATTAATTCTTAAAATTATGGAATCATAAAGTTGGAAAGGGACCATCCAGGCCATCTTGGATCAGCCTAAAGCATCTCTGACAATTTGAAACTGTTAAAGATGAAATATGAGTCAGGGTGGATTAGGGAGGTGGCTCCTATAACCAAACAAAATTTGTCATAGACTGTTAAGAGTGAATGGCAAAAGTTTGCATACATTGACTACACAGAATGTCTAAATATGCAGCTCAGCAATACTCATCAGATAAACGACTAAGAAAACAAAACCTTCTTGGGGAACTACACAGAAACTGACAACATGCTCTAAAATAGCAACTTTATTAAAAGTGCACCTACATTGCCATTGCAAACTACATTTAATCCAAACAATGATGCTGCAACAGTATTTTAAGTACCATTCAATATTGGTACAAGATTCTCCAGTATGTTATACATTGCTACCAAGTTGTAATAATGAATTAAAGGTCAGACTATAGTGTGGAGTTCTATAATTCTGTCAGCCATGTGAACTATAGATGCACATGAATATGTTACCTACATATGGCAGACTACAAGAGTGCCACTCTTTTCCTTCAGCTAAATCCATGGTTAACTCTACAGTGGCTAGGATGCATTTTAAATAATTTTGCAACCAGTTAATCATCCAATCAAAGTGGAGCAGCTTCTGCCCATCTCCCTGTTGTGGGATATCTTGTTTCTCAGCCAGAGAAAAGCAAATGTTTAACACTTGAATTACATTGCAGTCAGCTTGTCTGCAGAATAAAGAAAAACAGAGCCACCAGCACATGACTCAGAAGTCAGTAGATCTGGCCTCTTCAGAAAGACAACTTCACTTGAACTACTATTCGACTTCAAACGACATACTGCATACAGAATACAGGAACTTCCATGGTATGTTAAGGCCAACAGTTATCTAGATGAGCATTATAGAAACAGGTAACTAAATGCTCCTGGAGAAGCTTACACAATGAAGATGGCAATATTCATCCCATTTCTGTGCCTAAAATCTAGAAGACACAGTTTGAATTTCTAAGAATCTTTGCAAATAAGTTTTAACTGGACTATTCTTCATAAATGTATTCAACCCTTTTAAAGACATCTATACACACAAGGACAATCTATTCTAGAGAGTAGCAATGGATTTTATGAAGAAGTACTTCGTTTCTGTTTTAAAAATTAGTCACTCTTTATCACAGATATTGTCAGACATATATAAATACACTTTTAAAACTGCCAGTGGCAGTATCCAGGCTGCTAAGGCATTCTCATAAAACAAACAATAAAGATACTATACATATATACTGGTAGCCAGTATACATGTATACATATGTTTGCCATTTGTTGTTTTGGATTTCTATCCTGCCCTTTCCACAACTGAGCTCAGGGTGGGTAACAACAAAGTATCGCGACAGAAGCGGTACCATGGTCAGATCACCTAGCCCTCAAGGCCCGTATGGAGACGCCACCTCAGCCCTGTATGGGCGGAGAGCCTATTTTGGCTCGCCCGCGGAGCCTGATGGACCCGGAACAGTTCCAAAGGGCTCTGTGGGATCCCTGGCCCCCTAGCAATTCCCTTGATGACCTGGTTGAGGCCTGGCAAAACCAGCTATCCAGGGCTATCAACGAGATTGCACCTCGACGCCCTCTGCGCCCTTGTGTGAAACTGACTCCATGGTATACCTTGGAGCTACGACAGCTGAAACAAGGGCTCAGACGACTGGAGAGGCAGTGGCGGCATACTCGTGATGAAGTGACGAGAACATCCTATAGAACGTTTATGAGGTCTTATGAGATGGCAGTCAAGGCTGCAAAGAAAAACTACTTTGCGGCCAGAATTGCGTCTGCAAATTCACGCCCAGCACAATTGTTTAGAATAATTGGAAATCTTATTTCACTGCCTCAAGGCAGACCAAATGTGAGAGAATTAGAGATAGGCTGTGAGGCCTTTGCGAAGTTTTTTGCAGATAAGATCACGTCGCTTCACCAGGACCTGCCTATCACATTGGATACAGTATATGAACTTGAGGCTCCATGCCTGTCTTCTGATTTAGTTCTGGATCGCTTCGACTCACTCAGCCTGGAGGTCAGCGGGGAAGAACCAGCTGACTATCTCCGGGCCAAAGGAGGCAAGACTCCAAAACACTCGCACACGGGCCTTCTCTATTGCGGCGCCACACCTCTGGAACCAGCTCCCTTGAACAGTTCCGCAGGGCCTGCAAGACCATCCTTCTTAAGATGGCCTTTGCCGATTAAATGATCGAAGGACTTGCTTAAAGTGACTTGCCATCATATTCACTGATAGAATAGCACCAGAAATGTCGATTTTAACTTATAATTAGAATGGTTTTTTTTAAGATTAATGTTGTTTTAATACCCGTTGTATAATTTATTGTATGAAATGTTGTTAGCCGCCCTGAGCCTGCTTCGGCGGGGAGGGCGGGATATAAATAAAATATTATTATTACTATTATTATTATTATTATTATATTATTATAAAACATTAAAATGTTGGAGTATCTGCGAGTATGCCCTGGACTTGCAAGGCTTAAGAATAGAAAGCAACTGTGGAACTCTGACTTGTGCTATTTACATTTATTTACAAGTTTACAGTTATGCTGGTATACACTGACAAAGTGCTTCGCCAGACAACATGATTGAGAGCAGAGAAGAACAGTACAGTCTATTCACAGTTATATACATTGCAGCAATACAGAAGCACCAATCAGCACTTAGTGGAGTCATCTTGTATAGGCACAATACTCTGGAAGAACCAGTATGAACCAGATAAGGGAAGCTGTCATGAACTGTCACAGATCACTGGCATCTCACTCCAGCCTGATGTCTTACCAAGCAGCAAGCATATGCTGACATAAAAACCAGTTAATTATCTTAAAAACAACAATGCAATTAAAATCAACTAAAAGATGGTGAAAGATAAATAGCAATCAGATATAAGCCCTTGAACTGGGCAGATAAATGGAGTGATATTATGTTATTGGGATAACATAATAGCAGTGCTCCATATGGACAGATGGAGGGTAATGCTGGATAATTTTGGCAGAGAGGCAAGATGGTTGAGTGTTCACCACCTCAACCAAGGCCTGGCAGAACAGGGCCCCAATTTCTAGTGGGAGCATGTTCCACCATTTAGGGGCCAGGATAGAGAAAGCCCTGGTCCTGGTTGAGGCTAAGCGGACAACTTTCAGATTCTTCCAAGACAACCATCTCACTACATTTCATATACTTATAAATGGGTGGGTGGGGGGAATGCCAAATATCACTTTTAATGGATTACACTGAGAAACTCATCACATAGCTCTTATGCTCTCATTCTAATTATAACTCAGCCTGTTGTCCCAGGACACAGCCAAGTTCACTATGCCATTGATTAACTGGCAAAGGGTTACAGGTGGTGTGCACTACTTTTTGCACCACTTGCTTCAACTCTCTAATCTCTTCTGTCAGTACATGCCAAATGCTATTTTGGTCCCTGCTAGTATTTTAGACCCTGCTAGCATATACAAATACTGCTAGTATATACAACTATATGCATCTCTTTCCACAAAAAGTTCAGGCATCCACACGGCAATAACAAAAACCTAATTTTTTTCAGCCAAGTTTTAAAAAATTATTTTAAGTGTACTCAAAGGCCGGCATGTACCCAGCAGAATTTGTGACAGATTTTTCTATCATGAAACTGTACTTATTATATCACCAACAGTTTTTTGAAACTTCCTTCAGGTACAAAAGGAGTCTAGAATACTGGGTTAAGACATCTACTGGGTTAAGACGTCTACAGAGAAATGCAAGACCAAAGTCCCTGTGGCCAGAACACTATTCACTCTGTTCTTTCACTGCAGTCATGTTTAACCCACAGGTGATCAAAAGCCCCATGGCACAGAGTAGTAAAGTACTGCAGTCCAAGGTCTCTGCGCACAACCTGAGTTCAATCCCACCGGAAGCTGGGTTCAGGTAGCCGGTTCAAGGTTGACTCAGCATTCCATCCTCCCGAGGTCAGTAGAATGAGTACTCAGCTTGTTTGTGGGGGGGGGGGGGGAGAGTGAAGATGACTGGGGAAGGCAATGGCAAACCACCCCATAAGATGTCTGCCATAAAAATGTTGTGATGCGACGTCACCCCAGAGTCAGAAACAACTGCTGCTTGCACAGGGGACTACCTTTACCTTTGATCAAAAGACAATCTGAAATTCATGTTTCTCCATATAGAGAAATTCTGCACAATGTAAATATTTTTACTTTTTTGAACAGTGAGAAATTAGCAGTTCAAAAAAGTTACCACTCTTCTTTGCGAAATGCCAAATTATTTGAGTCCAGTAGCACCAAGAGCAAAAATAAATAGAAAGGAAATAAATTGTTACACAGGCATACATGGTCTCTGTTCTTTTCATGGTTATTTTCCTCCAAAAGGAACATGGCTTACATTACATCATGCTTTCAAATCACTCCAAATGCCTTAAATACTTTTTCATGTCTCAAGCTCACGATGTGCCAAGTTCAGTAAACCCAGCACACAACCCTACTTTGTACAATCTTAGCTGAGAAATGTGGATTTAGAGATGCAGCTACACCTAGTGATCAGCAGTAGATCACAGCAAACAAGACTTTATAACTGAAATGCATCATAACTTTGAAATGAAAATCTAAATACCACTGAAGGCACAAGGGAGACCAAACTGAAAACAACAGAATTTATAGTTAGTACTATCAAGGAGTGCATGAAAGACAAATAAATGTATTTTTACAAAACCAGGTATCTGCATGCCGAAACCACCAATGAATCTAATGGGACATATTGAAAACCTGTTTAACAGTGCCTATAAAAATGTTACATTTGTTTGTTTTTATGTCCATCTGTTCAACTGAAACCATTAACTAAAAGTCATATGTTTGGAACCAGATAACGCGTATGCTGCAATCTCACTGCACTACTCAACATCATTATCCAAGACAAAACCATTTGTAATTTAATATTAAGTTAAAACAAATAAAGTCAGGATCCAAAGAGCTAAGAGTCTGTACATGAAATGTGGGACTGTACCTATTTTTGGCTGAATAAAAGATCACCTAAAAACTCTGTTCTGCTCCTAAAAGTTGTGTGCGTTGTAACACCATCAGAAACATAAGTCCAAAGGCTCCATGGACATGCAGAACTAAACATGCTGGATCCAGGGCTATCTTGGGGGGAGGGAGGGGGAGGAACAGTTCTAGTTGCCAACCACAAAAACTATAGCTCAGTTCTCTAAAGAATGTTTCTAATGAAAAACTAAGGAGTGGCTATTGTTTGGAGCCAGTTCAGTTCCTACTGGGAAAATCAGAAGCATGCATCACAACTGATTAAAACATTTTCTCAGCAGAGGAAAATCAGGGATGGGTGGGACATTCATTGTTTCCTATTAAATGTTACATTACTGTAATGTGATGATGGAGTGAACAACTTTGTTCTCTGTGCTCTGTTGTAGATTGCAAATTCATCCTCTGCAATTGTCAATCCAGAAGATTACATCAGCATTATTTTTTTATTAAAAAATACATATTTTGTTTGGTTATTTCAAGACACTGTAATTTTTTGTGCATAGTGATAACTAAACTGTGAGACCAAAGCTACATTGGAGTTCTTCAGTGTAATTACATTCCTGTAATACACTGTAGAGTATAATTTTCTCTTTTATATTATCATAGTAACAACACCATTTTAATCAGTGATTGAACAGAAAACTTTATTTTTTTAACAAGTTATACAAGGGAAATCTGATATCAATTCAGTACTAAAACCATTGTATAAGAGCAGAAACAGACAAAAACCAGCCAACATACAGAGAACGCTTCAAACCCAAGTGCTGGACATGCAATTCTATCACTGAAGCTCCACATCCTGGACTCAGGCCTTTTTCTTTGCAGTGTACCAGGCTAACTCTGTCACAGTTGACAACACAAATGACTTATGGGCAGAATGCATATGTGTGGAACCGTGTTTGCTTACGACACCTGGTACATGCATTTAGCAAATTTATACATGATTTCATAAAAAACCTACTTCATTAGATACCCAGACTGATCTGAGGGCAGGCACACTCAGTTTTGTCCCACTTGATGACTACAACATGAATTAGCCGCAACATGTAATGTATGACTGGCCCCACCTCCCTCCCCAGAGTTCCAAATCTCTGGGCTGTACACAAAGGCCTACATGTGTAGAGAGTCCAATGACTCTAGAAGAAATTATATAATCTATATTCCGCAATCTGGAGTGCAGTTTATGCTGAGTGAGACAGACAGATAAATATTAGACAATACGTGCACAGGCCTCTATGCAAATTTAACATACAACATATGGAGTTCGGATGTATTTGGGGGGGTGGGACTCCAATCACTGCATAAGTGTACAATTGTATGGTGGTGAATCAACTTTTAGTCATGCTTTTCTTCCACCTACAACCTTCTGTCAAGAAACAAATTCTTAGCTCCGCAGAGCAAATGTACTTTTACACAGGATTGCAGTTTAGAGTTTAGAACTGCACACAGCACTGCATTTAGCTTAACCACTGAAAGTAGATTTTTAAATGAAAACAAGTTGTATTAAAAATCACAGTACAGAGGACCATGTCACATTCCCCCCACTCAGCTTAACTACTAAAGCTACAACTATGAATTTTAAAGCTAAATATCTCTTTCTTTAAAATGACTACTCATTGCTCTGCAAATGTTATTTCTGAAAATGATGAGATATGTTTCCCAATCTGGTTCCACTTTTACTCCCAAGGGTTACAATGAGAGCCCTGGAACAAGGTAGTCATATTAGTAGATCCCACCTTACTGAACAGAAGGGTAAAAATGATTTATTGTATTATACAAAACAATTTCATGCACACACTCAGGTGCTTCCTAACCAGAAAGAAGCTCAAACATTCACTTTTGACTAAGGAAATAAAACAAAAAACAAAATCCAATAGTCAGGAGCTGTGCCAGTGTTAACACATGAGGATTTCAGCTCTGTAATTAAAATATTAGGCTGAAATCCTAACTGGTGTGAACAAGCAGTTGGGGGTACTGCAGCAATAGTTGGCAATCTATGGTTTTGTTTTGTTTTTTTCTGTAATTAAAATATTAGGCTGAAATCCTAACTGGTGTGAACAAGCAGTTGGGGGTACTGCAGCAATAGTTGGCAATCGATGGTTTTGTTTTGTTTTTTCTGTTGTTTAACACAATGCGAAGTAACTCTACAACCTAACACTAGGCTTTTCTAGGACAAACCTGAGTTATAAACAAAAAGCATCAATATCTGGAAGGCAGTCTGGAAATGAAACTACCAAGTAAGTGAAGCTTTTATAAAAATTCATAGTTTTCAAATTCCATTACACCTCTCTGTGTCTTCAATTTCAGCTGATACTTGACAGAACCCATCAGGGTGAGACCTTCATTTTACACAAAACCTAACATTAAAGATTAAGTTGTCAGTGGCATCTCTTCAGTTTGTAGCCTATTTCTATTGAAACAAAATCCTTTTCAGAAGTAGTTTGTTTTCTCTGATGTGGATAATCTGCCAAATAAATAAATCACAAAACAATGAAACTAAAAATCAGGTCCTACTTTTCTGTGTTTATTTAACTTTTTCTGCTACCATGCTTCAGTAGCTGCCATTAAATATAGATTTCCGAAATACAGCAAAATAAAGATTAGGGGCCGATTAACTAGGCCAAGGATGAGATTCTAGGCACCGATCCGCAAGGGGATTTACTTTTTAAAATAATTTATGCTGAGGCCAAAAGCCCTAAGCAACTTTTAAGTACTGGATTTTACATAAATGAAATCATCTTGAACATAAATTACGACTATTTTTGATTCTTTTCAAAGAAGCCATTGGTTGGATCCCAGAATGAAATTGCCATTTTTGCCTCACTACCTTCAGTTTCAGGAGAATGTTACATTTTCAGTGAATGAATTCACAACTTCAAATGTGTCAGTTAAAAATAAGCATAGAAAACTTCAATTTTTTTTTAAAAAAAAATAAAGATTTCTTTAAAATTTACAACAGCAACAGAAACTTTAAAACAGCAGAATGAACTTCTCATGACTTTCACTCATACTTCTCCCTGATGGTTACTTTCCAAGGAAATATAAGCTAATGAAGGACACCTGGAATAAAAAGTTGAAAAACTTCCAATAAAAATACAGTATACAGTGCATAAAATATACGAATGTGAAAATGCATTTTTCAGCTTTTAAAAACAAGCAAAAATCTCCCTGTGATTGTAACCAATTGTTATTTGTTTGACAGGATATGACTAGAGACACAGCGGAGTTATTAATTCTATAGGTACTGCAACTATGCTATGAACATAGTCGATAAGAGCAAAAACTACCTCTGAACATTTTAATGGTGAAGTATAACCATGCAAAATGCTACCTTTGCATATCAACAACATGCACAATTACCCATACGTTATGTTTAATGAAACCAAATAATAAGTGCATCACATAAGGCATACCATTCTGCACATACCATTCTTCATTTTCAGTCCCATGCTAAGAACAGTTATACCATTCTACACCAACATTCCAAGGATCTAGAAGAGTGTTACTCTGCTCAGAATTGCACTAATAACTGCACAACTTGTTTGGCACAGACCCTTCCTGCATATCAATCCCAGTTCAAATACTGGGAACTGAAGTAAGAATCCCATTTAACTATACTCTTAATGAAACTTTTAAACAGGTGGTTATGTATGCTAACACCACTGCCAAGAACTAAATGGGACATTGAGGGACAATTGTTTTTAAGCAAGCAAGCAGTGGTTTTAAAGCCCAGACTGTAATACAAATAGTGGGACCTGTATGCTTATCAACACAAAATGCTACTCCTCAACATTTTCAACAATTTCATGCAGATAATACAGCCTAGGTGTGACTTCATCCTAATAAGGCAAGAACATACTGATGTCTGTCCTTGAAGGTGTTCAGTAACACTCCTGTGGGTAAGGTTTCATAATTCACATAGCCTCACTGAAACCAGAGGAGGAGGGGGGGGGGGGAGAGCCTTTCCTTCATGCTATATTTCATATCAAGGCAAACCTATGGAACTACTCTCTTCTAATTAACCTCCTGACTTATCTGCAAATGTAGCAAAGAAGTTTGAGAAAATGCAGGCTGCTTATATACAGAGATCACAACCTGGGACTTAGATTAAATCAGAGCATATGTCTATAAAAGAAATCAGATTTCTTCAAACCCAAAAGGCGGACGCGCTATTCTATGAATTAGTGAACACAAAGAACCCCAAATATCCTGCAATCCAGATCACCACAGTACTACTTCCATACTGAAGGTGGAACCCAGATGTCTTTAATTTCTGTCCTGGTTTTTTACAGTTGAAACTTCATGTGAAAAACAACAGCAAAAGGAACTGGAGTTACTCATTCCCTCCAACTATGTGCAGCTAACTGTTTCGCAAGGCAGACCAAAATTAGGGGTTTGAGTCTCACAAATACATATACCATTCAAGCATGTAGATTTGTTACATACTCTGGAGGTGGTCCAGAGGAAAGAGTCACAGCAGCAAGGATACTGAAGCGAAAGCCTGCCAGGTATAATTAAAAAGTTATGCCTTGATGATCGCTGCTGTCACTACTTGGCAGATGTTAAAACCTGGCACGTGATGAGCGAAGGAAACCCAGCACGCGCGTTGCTTCCCCCTCTTTTGTGCCGACAGAGTTATTGTCACACAATGAGGCAGAGGGACTTGCCCCGTCCAAAGCTCGCTAACCAACTGCCATGGTGGCCAGATACTCCCCTTCCTTCTTCCCCACATGGAAGCCTCGTCGTCCTCCTTGGCATCTGGTCAACCCACCCGCCAGAGCACAACACCCAAAGGATCTCTACGAAGCCCCCGAAAGGGGAGGGTCGACTTCGAGGGCAAACTGATAAGGGGGGAGCAGCAGAAGAAGAGGTCTCGTTCTCTCCAGGGAGCTTTCTCGCCAGTCTGTGTGCGCCGTCTCCCCCCGCCCCCCCAAGCATCCCCGACACCTTGTGCCGTGTGCCTAGACCGAGCGCACCCAGGAAAGAAAGACTGAGCAGCCCCCCCCCCCCCCGCCCCGGCTTCAAACGACTGGCCGACACTCAACTTGCACGAAGTTTCTGGAATCGAAGGGAGCCCCCCCCCTCCCCACCCTCGGGTGAGAAAGACTCGCTTCGCTCCCCCTGCTTCTCCAGACTCCGCCAAGTCTCTCGCTCGCTCGCTCTTCCTTCTGCACTTTTGCACCAGGCAGCCCAACTAACGGGACTCCCCCCCCCCACCTCCTCCCCTGCGCCTTGAACTTCCCGTCTCGGTGCCAGGCGCCTCTCGCTCTTTTTTCCACGCACGCAGCAGCTCCGAGGGTCACACCCGTAGAGCGAAAAGAATAACTCCCAATTCCCACTGGCAGCCCGTCTCCGTCCCACACGCTTACGACAGCTCCCCAAGCCGGGCGGGGGAGAGAGCAAAGAAAGAAAGAAAGAAAAGCAAGCGGGGGCTTCCCCCCCATTCCTTACCTGTGAACGTCTCTGCTCCCGCTGCCAGCAAAAGTCCAGCCAAAGTCAGCAGGCAACTTTCAACTTTCCCCATAGTCCCTTCCTCTCGCGAAAAGCCTCCCTCCGGCCCCCCCAAGGTCCTGGCGGGGAAGGCTCGGGTGGGCGCCTCAGCCCCCCTCCGTGGCCCCTTCTGGACGGCGAGCGCCTAAAACGAGGGGGGGACGCCCACCGCCGTCTCGGCTCCCTCCGCCTCACAGCAGTCCCGCCTGCCAGGAAACTCCAGTTCAGCCCCGCTCCCTGTTGCGCAGCCCCAAGCCGCTGCCGCCGCCTAGGCGCGCGAAGGAGCGAGCGCGCCGTCTTCGCAAAGAACTCCGTGCCTCTCGCTCCAGTCCCCGCACTGACTCGCGGTCCCCCCGGCAGGCAGGCGAGCAGGCAGCCGAAAGCCAGCCGCCAAGTCACGCCCAGCCGCCGACACCGCCGTTGCTCGCCCGCTAGAGGGCGAAGAGCTTCGAAATCGGCAGCCCGCCGGTTTGGACGTCGCCTTGCCTTGGGAGGGTGGCCAAGTCCGCGGGACACACGCGCGCACTATTTGGCGGGGGAGGGGCTCATACGCGAAGGGACGCAGCCGGAATAGGACGAGAAGAAAATAGAAGTTACATGATTGAAGGGCTGGCTGACCGACCGAATATAGTAACAACAGCAACTTAGAGTAAAGAATTCCACGCACAGATAAAATTGCTATAAAGTCTGGAATCCTTAAAGTGCGACGATACTCTTTTTCTTTTAACTGCAACAGACACCAGGAGTGCCTGTAAGCCGCTCTGAGCCAACAATTAATGTTGAGAATGGAGAGAGGGGGTATGTGAAAACATTTATAAATACATAATTAAGAAACTACAGGAAATGTGAAGTGACCATATTACACCAGCAAGGCTCTACGTGAGCCACGCACGTCAGCCACGATATCAGTATTTTTTTAGTGCCACATGTCATCGCTGGAAGAACACTGGTGTGCAGAAATAAAGAAAACATGCCTGAGGATTTGTGCAAAATGCCTTTAATTGGAGGGGGGGGCAGCCAGCCTTCATTTATCTGGGATCACTGAGAAGGGCTTCATGGTCAAGCAACAGGTATGGTTCAGTCCAGCACGTTTCATTTTTAAAAAAGGATTATTAAGCCTTACTGTCATGGAACAGGTTGTGTTTGCCACAGAACGGTATGATAGGAATATGCTTGTGTTTCATTGTGGAAAGGAATTACACTATTATAGCATGAGTTGGTGGGACTGGAATGGTAGGTAGGTAGGTAGGTATACCAAAATATAATGGAAGTGCAGGCAATTGGCAGTATGAAATTTGTTAACCATTGGTTCATTGCTTTAAAAAGAAAAGAGGGAGAGAACCTATTGATATGGGAAAGCCCTATCCATTGTTCATAGTGAGGGAAAAGATCCTTGTGTGCTCCCCTAAGCCCCCCCAGAGGTGACAAATTCTTCAGTCAGCTCTGCCCTTTGTGAGCTGGGAAGTGTCCTTCAGAGGAGACAGAACTGGAGGCTTGGGGGTGGGTCTTTGTGATGGTTTCTTTATTTAGAAATGTGCAAACAGCACAAATGGATAAAAAGCAGCACTCCTACAAGGCAGCAGATCAGCTGCTCCATATCAAATGCCCAGAGTGGGAGACCTCCCCCCCCCCACCGCAAGAACTTCACCTTCCGCCAACTCACAGCTGGCTGACTGTCCCTTCCAAAACTATTCTTTTATGCACCCGCACAAACACCTGGCCCTCTCTGCTGAGAGATGGAGGACTCACCTTCCTAAAGCTCTCTTTCAAACTATTTAATTATTTGTTTCCCTAAAGCAATGAGCTACAGCCATTAATTAACATTATTTTTTATATATCATTATTTTGTTAAAAGCTCCAACACCACTCCAACCCCTAAATCAAGATGCCAGTTTCAACAAAATATAGAATCGTAGAGCTGGAAAGGACCTCCAGGGTCATCTGGTCCAACTCCCTGTACAATGCAGGAAACTCACAAATACCTCCTCAACACACACACATCCCCAGTGACTCCTGCTCCATGCCCAAAAGACAGCAAAAACGTCCAGGATCCTTTGCTAAACTTACCTGGATAAAAATTTCTGACTGACCCCGAAGTGGCAATCAGCATTTCTTAGGCATGTAAGAAAGGGCCACAAGAACTAAGCACTGATGCATCCCTTCCAGCCCCCCTCATAATCTGCCTGATTCACAGAATCAGCATTGCTATCAGATGGCCATCTGTTTAAAAACCTCCAAAGAAGGAAAGCCTTCCAAGGAAGGGGCGCCACTTTAATTGTCAGGAGGTTCTTCCTAATATTTAGCCAAAAACTCTTCCGATTTACTTTCAGTCTGTTGCTTCTGGTCCGACCTTCTGGGACAACAGAAAACAATTCCTCACCATGCCCTTCAAGTACTTGAAGAAGGTGATAATATCACCTCTCAGTTGTCTCATCTCCAAGCTAAACATACCCAGCTCTTTCAGCCTTTCCTCATAGGACGTGATCTCCAGACCCCTCACCATCTTTGTTGCCCTCCTCTGGACCAATACTCCATCTAAACTGTGGAGTCCTGTGAGCAAAAATTCTACTTTGTGACTATTGGCATTAAAGTTGTGAGCTACTGCATAAATTAGTTTGCTCTGAGACCATTTTTCCTGAGCAAGGACAAAAATGTGTAAGTAAGAGGCTAAAAAACTGTGAGCTAGATCACACTAACTCACCTTAGAGGAAACACTGCTCTGGACATGTTCCATCTTGTCTATATCCTTCTTAAATTGGGGTGCCTAAAACTGAACACAATACTCTAGGTGAGATCTAGAGTACCATCACTTCACATGATATGGACAGTACACTTCAGCTGATGCAGCCCAAAACTGAATTTGCCTTTTTAGCCACTGCATCACACTGCTGACTCATATTCATTGTACAGTCCACTAAGACTCCTAGATCCTTTTCGCACATACTACTAAGAAGACAAGTCTCCCCATCCTATAACTATGCATTTGACTTTTCCTACCTAAATGCAGACCCTTACATTTATTCCCATTATTCATTTTATCTGTTTTAACCTTGTTTTCCAGTCTGTCAAGATCATCCTGTATCTTGTCTCTGTCTTCCTCTGTATTTGTGACCCCTCCCAATTTAGTATCATTTGCAACTGTAATAAGCATTCCCTTTATTCCTTCATCCAAATCATTTATAAAGATGTGGAACAAAACAGGTCCAGCACAGATCCTTGAGGGGGCAGCAGAGGGAGGGCTTCTAGTGTCCTGGCCCCATTGGTGGACTTCCTGATGGCACCTGGGTTTTTTGGCCATTGTGTGACAGTGTTGGACTGGATGGGCCACTTGCCTGATCCGACATGGCTTCTCTTATGTTCTTATGTTTACTCTACTTGTCACTCCTCTCCAAGAGGATGAGGAACCATTCACAAGCACTTTTTGGGTGCAATCTGTCAACCAGTTACAGACTCACCTAATAGTAACAGAATCAAAACCAAATGTTACCAACTTGTCAACAAGAATAGTATGTGGAACCTTAACAAAAGCCTTACTGAAATCAAGATAAAAAATGTCTACAGCATTCACCAGATCCAGCAAGGTAGCAACTTTCTCAAAAAAGAGAGATAAGATTAGTCTGACATGTACTAAGACAAAATTAGTAGACCCATTAGAAGCTTCTTTAAGATATCAACATCAGAACATCTTGGATAATTATTAAACAAAGGGGAAACTATATTTGACCAAACTTCCTGATAAAAGCAACAAGCACAAGAGTACATGCTGAACTGATTCTACCTCTTTGCTGCCACATGGACAGATTCTCTCCTTCATGGGAGTCCTTTTCTATCTCCCCTCTAACACTGCAGGGCTGTCCTGAATTGCATGCACTTTGTGGGTAGATGCCAGAAGCATCAGTGCAACAGTCCTGGAATGTGACACTAGATGCTCCGATTTCACATTTTCCTCTTTTAATACACAGTCCTGAATTGTCAAAATAAAGCAGGATTTTGCACAGCCTTTCATCAGTTCACTCTCTGTTGAGCCCATTATCAGGGCATTATCCAATATGGAATAACCTTGGAATTCCAGACAGTAGGATCTCCATGGACTGTTGGAACATTCCAGGAGCAATGAAAACTCCAAACAGGAGATACTTCACCCAGAATGCCTCCTTAATGTGTATGATGAGTGTCTAGATATCTGCTGCAGCAGCATCAATAATCAGTTGCTGATATGCTTGAGCAAGATCTAATTTTCTAATACTTTTCTGACAGCAAGAACTGTAGACACATGATATGGATGTTTTTCAGTGCCTTCTTTATAGTGCACTTGTAATCTCCACAAATATTACGATTAGGTTTTAATGCCACCAAAATCAGTGTGGCTCTTTTGTTCAAGTAGTTCTTGTTCAATAAGATGGTCACACTCAGGCCTCAGATTCAGTGGGAGCTCACAGGAGCACAGCTCCTGAACCTTTCTGAGAGCTCCTCCTCCTCCTGAGAGTTCTACCCCTTTGTCCATTGAATAGAATTGCAGCTGCATAACAATCCCTAGATGAGCTCCACCACCTGTTTTTCTACAAAATGACTGCTGGTCACACTTTTCCTAATTTTTAGATTTCATATGAATTGGTATGATTGCTGGATTCAGATGAAATCTCGATGGTTTCCCATCAAAAGTATCCTGTCTACAGAAGAGGAGAATGCCAAGGCAAAGATCAGAATCCCAGAAGACCCCACAGTTCCTGGGCCCTCTGATATCCAGTACTCAAATAAGCCAGCTGCTGAGACTGTGGCACCAGAAGCCCAAGGGCTCATGATCTTGGAGTGCACAGAAGACCCTGTCAGCAAAACCTGCCCTTTGCCAGAGTCATGGATGACCCAAAGCCCCTGGAGTGGAGGAGACAGAAAGCCAGGTAGATGCTCAGATCTGGTGATGTAGTGCCCACCTGGCTGCCCGGGACCTCTTCTCCACCTACTCACAAGGCTTGCAACAACCGGGATTCATTGTGGAGTTTTATGGTGCTATTTTGAAGTGATGAGTGGAAGCTTTCCTTAGAAGGAGCCATACTGTATGTCCATCTGCTCATTGTAATCACTGAGAATGCATGATAGACTTTATAGCTTTGTGGAACACTCCTTTGGGAGAAAGTGATGAAATGTATCTTTATTGATTATGTATACCCCTAATGGAGTCAGTTCATCTTACATTCATAACCATTGATAGGTACTGTTGTCAACACTGCAGATTGTAAAGGTTCCTGGATGCTGACCTTCTGAATCTGATACAGCTCCTGCATTTCATTGGATTTCATGGAGTAGAGATCATGTGATACCAGTTGATGTGATTCTCTGTTATTGCCCCTTGACTTTGAATATGATTATGATTGGCATACTTGCTCAAGGTGGTCTTTCTTTCTGCAAAATCTACACTCTGCATCCTTGTCCGGTACCACATTAGAGACCAACAAGATTTTGAGCTTTTGAACATAGCTTCCTTTGTCAAATACCAGATATCTGATGAAGGGAGCTTTGACTCTCAAAAGCTTATACCCCAAAAGCTTGTTAGTCTTTAAAGTACTACCAGACTCAGATCTAGCTCTTCTACTGCATACCAACATGGCTACCCTCTGCACTCTTGAATCTTGAAACAGACCAATGATGCAGGCCTCCACAACTTGAGTAGGGATTGAGTTGCTGAGGGTCCCCCCCCCCCGTAGATGTTATGGCAGGTGCATTTCCTGTACTCTGCTGATCATACTGCTAAGAATTCTCTGTCTACTTGCTACAAATAACATTTATGCTAGAGCCCCCTCTCAATTTCTGTGAGATTAAATGAAGCTGTATCACTAGCCATTGGCTTTTCTTGCACCATTGTGTACGTCAATTCTGTCTTAGACAGGAAGTATCCTTGGAATTCTTCATCATAAGCGCCACACACTGGACAATCCTTAAACACGTCATCTGCATGATCCCTGAAGTTGCAGTGTAGAAAGAGATCATGCTGCTCTTCAATGTAAGCTGCAATGCCCTCAGCTGGTTGTCGATCTCTTTTGTGAAATTAAAATCTCTGACTCTGTGGCTCCTTGTGTAACAAAGTCTAAGAGATCTTAAGAGGTTGCTTAGATGGCTAGAGTGGAATTGGCACTGACCTTTGGACAAAGCTGTGAGAACACTCTATAGAGTTCAAATGAGGTGGCAGCAAAAGTGGCAAAAAGAGATTATTTCACTACTTCCATTGCATCCTCTAACTCACAGCCAGCTCAGTTATTCAGACTGGTTTGACAGCTGACCACCCCTTTGCTCTGTCCTAAAATGGATACTGATTTGGCCCTCAGCTGTGACTGATTTGCAGATAAAGTCTCTTATAGTCTTTTTTGCTGATAAAATCTCTAAGCTCTGCCTGAACTTGATAACAGATGGGGTGTTGCTTGCACTGTCTGGTCCTTTTTTGGACTCTTTTGGCCTGAGTCCTTTTTTGGACTCTGTTGGGATCCTGACAGCTCTGATACCAACTGCCTGCTTCTTGGATCCTCATTCCTCTTGGCTGGTAAAATCATGTCACGAAGCAGTAAATGGCCCTTTTAGAATATTAATGTGTTTCTGTCACATTTTCTCAGCTCCCTTTTCTCAGCTCACATTTTCTCAGCTCCCTTTAGGAGCTGATTGTCTGACCTTTACTAAAGAAATTCTCCTTAGATTAAAAAAAAGATCTGGCCAAGTACCACCTGGTGTCTAATCTACCTTCATTGGGGGAAATAATTGAATGAGCAATGACCAAGTGGCTTCAGGTTTCCTTGATGAGACGTCTGCCTTGGACCCTTTTCACTTGGGCTTTGGGACAGAAAAAGCACTGGTTGCTTTGGTTGACAATCTTCATTTACATCTGGATAAAGGCATGTTGGTGCTGTTGATCTATCTGGATATATCAGCAGCCTTTGATACGTTGACCATTTGATCCTGATCAATTGCCTTGCCTCCCTTGGGGTGAGGGGCACCACCCTTAGTTGGTTCTCCTTGTTTCTCCAGAGATCCTATCAGAAGGTTGCTATCAGGGAGGAGAGGTCTTTCTGATGAGACTTGAATTATGAGGTCTCAGAGGGTTCAATTCTCTCTTAGATGTTATTTAACATATACATGCAACATCTTGCTGAAATCGTCAGGAAGTTTGGGGTTGGGTGCCATCAATATGTCGATGACACCCAGCTCTTCCTTTTGCTGGATAAGCAACTGGCAGAAGGCTTTTGGCACTATCCAAGTGCCTAGATGTGATAGCCCTATGGTTAAGGGGGAGCTTGCTGGAGTTGAATTCATTCAAGAAGAAAGCCATGTGGCTGGGAAAGACTGAAATACTAGCTGGAAGGTCACTCCCAAGACTCAGTAGTGTCTAGCAGATAGCTGTAGACTCTGTAAGGAGCCTTGGGGTGTAGTTGGATTTTACGCTATCACTAGATAAACAAGAGTCCATGGTAGCATGGTTGTGTTTTTTTTATGCCAGGCTCACCAGCTAGGTCAAACCTTGCCACATTGATCCATGCAATGGTCACCTCCAGATTGGACTACTGTAATTAACTCTACATAGGGCTAACCTTGAAAATGCTTCAGAGAACTGCAGGTGGTCCTGAATGCAGCTTCCAGGTTGCTGTCCAGAAGATCATGGTCAGCTCACATTACTCATTTCTGTGGCAGTTGTACTGGCTTCAAATTGTTCTCCGGATCCAATGCAAGGTGTTGGTGTTAACCTTTAGTCAGTCCTTAACGGTCTGGGGCCCTTATATGTACAGTATGGCTTCTCGCTTTACACACACATACTGTACTCCTTTCGGTCATTTTCTAGGGGCTCCTTGCAGGATGGCTTGGTTAGCTGCCATCAGGGGAAGAGCCTTTTCTGTTGTGGCCCTTCCCCATGGAATGTACTTTCAGATGACACCTGTGCCCTGCTGGACATGTTTAGTTTCCACAGGGCGTGCAAGACTGAATTGTTTAGGATGCCCTTTGAAGAATAATCCACACATTGGGTTTGTTTTTGTTAGTGGTATGGTGCTATCCACATATTTTAATACCATAATATTTTAACATTAATATAGTTATTTGTTTTTATGTTGTTTTTACCGTATTTATTTGATGTTGTAAGTCACCACAAGACCCTTTGGCTGAGCAGCAACTAAAAATTCAAATAAATAAATGAATGATGATGTTGGTAAGAAATGGATGTTCAGTAACCCTACAAACACATCTAACAATTCCTAAAATGACTTTGTTCATACTGCTACTAGAACACAGTCACATTTATTGATGTTATTCTCTGCGGTTCATCCACATACTCCATAAAGTGCTAGAACTTGTAGTGGTAAGAAATGAGGTTCCATAGGTCTTAATTAGAGTTAGGTTTATTGTTTCAGAACACACAGGGCTTTTTTTGAGCAGGAACACAGTTCTGGCTGGCTTGGCATCAGAAGGTATGGCCTAATATGCAAATGAGTTCTTGCTGTGCTTTTTCTACAAAAAAAGCCACGAGAACACAGCTAACAAAAGGTTGTGAAACTGGAGGAGGCAGGGGATCTGTTGCCCCCAGGTCCTGTTTCCCCGGGCTGTGGTTGGGCTGCTCCTGAAAAAAATCAACCTATGGATCCTTCCAATTACTCCCCAGTCTTGAATCTTTCATTTCTGAGTAAGGTAACTGAAAGAGCAGCAGCAGAACAGCTCCAGAAATTCCTTGGATCCATTTCAGTCTGGCTTCCACCCCGGTCACAGTATGGAGACAGCTCTAGTCATCCTCACAGATTATTTCCGCAGGCAGTTGGATTGAGGTGGGTTGGGGCTGCTGTTACTTGATCTTACAGAAGAGCTCAACATGGTTGATCATGACCCTTTGACCCACTGCCTTGCCAACATAAGGGTCTGTGGAGTAGCCTTGCAGTGACTCACCTTTTTTCTCCATGTTGGGGGTCAGAGGGTAGCACTGGAAGAGAGGATGTCAACTAGGTACCTACTAGTATGTGTGGGTCCTTATGTTATTTAATATTTATGTTGTTATGTAATGTTATTATTTAATATTTACACGCACCTCTGTGCCAAATTGGTGCAGAGTTTCGGACTAGGGTGCTATCAGTATGCAGGTGATACCCAGCTATACCTGTTGATGGGTGACCAGCTGGATACCACTCTTGTTAATTTGGCTGAGGGTTTGGAAGCTATGGTGAGATGGTTAAAGCAGAGTCAGCTGAGACTGAATCCTGATAAGATGGTAGTTCTGTGGCTGGGTGGGGGGAAAATAGGTTTGGGATGCCAATTCCTGGTTCTTGATGGCATGCCCTTATTACCAGCATTGAATGTCAAGAGTCTGGATGTGATTCTGGATGCCTCCTTGTCAATGGAGGCCCAGATCACAACTGTTGCCAGACTTCCAGCTGCACCAAGTCAGGCAACTGTCCTCTTACTTGTCTCGCCCTGACCTAGCTACAGTAATCCACACAACAGTCACCTCAAGGCTAGACAACTGAAACTTGCTCTATGTAGGGCTGCCCTTGAAGCTGACCTGGATGCTCCAACTGATCCAGAAAACAGCTGTGTGGGTCCTTACTGAGACCCCCAGTACAGGACATACTCATGGGTTTCCAATGAAGCACCAGATCCGCTTCAAGGCCCTTAGTGGCCTTGGACCCATGTACCTTTGGGACTGCCTCTCCTAGCATACCTCCAGAAGAGCATTATACTCAGGCAATCCCTGGCCCAAGAGCAGGGTTGGATTAACAATTAGCCCAAGCAGGCACTGGCCTTTGGGCCCCCACACCTTTAGGTTGGTTTTCCTCCTCATTCCCCCCCACCCCGCTTGCAGCCCTCCCAGACTGCACACGCAGCCAGCAACTGAGCTGCTCTTTGTCTGACTTGTCTGGTGTGGCTTCTGCTGGTGTCATTGTCAAGTTTGCCTCTCTCTGCCTCTCCCCTGCAGCTTTGTAAAAGGGGCTTTTAAGAAGGTGCCTGCAGGTGCAGCAGTGGCCATGGGTGGTGGCCAGCACTCTGACTCTGAGATAATTTGTGAGGGCGGGCCCAAGATTTCTTCTGCCTAGGGGCTTCCACAGGGTTTAATCTGGCACTGCCCAAGAGACATCCAGCTGTCTTCAACCTGGGCCAGGGCTTTCTTTGTCCTGGTCCCTGCCTGGTAGAATTCTCTGCCAAATAATATCCATGCCCTTCAGGACTTGTTGGTGGACCTCTTGATGGCACTGGTGGACCTCCTGATAGCACTTTTTTTTTTTGCTACTATGTGACAGAGTGTTGGACTGGATGGGCCATTGGCCTGATCCAACATGGCTTCTCTTATTTTCTTACATTGATGTTCCACAGGGCATGTAAGGCAGAGATGTTCTGCTAGGCATTTGGGTGAGCACTGCAATGGTTCCCCATTTAGTCTGGCACTTCTCTTCCTCCACCCCCCTCCTCTATGAGGCAATAACACTTTCTTGGAATTATCGGCATCAAACTGCCTTAGGTTGCTGTCAAATGTATTTTATGTATTATTTTAACTTGCAATGTTTGTAAATGTTATTACTGTTGTACGCTGCCCTGAGCCCTGTTTTTCAGGGGAGGCAGCTTAAAAGTCAAACCACCTCCTCCTCCTCCTCATCTGTTTGCAGCAGTGACGGGAGCAAAAAAACATAAAAGGCTGTCAGGCTGATGGTGCAATGTTATTCCTGGGAAAAACCCAGAAGTGACATAAGAAGTCTCTAGGAGTTGCCAATTCCTGAGAAGCATGACATCATTTCTGGGTTTTCTCTGGAAGTGATGTCATGCTGACAGCTCCAACTAAATGATGTAACACCCTCAGGCATACACAACAGCTTCATATGCTGTAATGGCTTTAAATAGAAAATTGGTCCAATAAAATAATTGTGCCTTTTCTATTTCACATTTTGGGAGCAACCAACACAGCTAGAAGTAGCTTATTTGCAGATGAGCATCACCAATCCATCTTCCATCACTGCAGGAGCTGTAATGCCTCTTAAAATGTGGGAAAGGACATTTCCCTCAAGGTGTGTTCCAAGAGAAGGAAGCATTGATGGTCTCTGGTGCTCTTTTTCTTCTGCCCATTCCTCATTTCTCATTTTAGGCTACTGCCTTTTCTTTCTTTCTTTTTTTTTTTGGTCATTCTTTTAGTAGCCCCTAGAGGAAAGTGTGAGTACATTTCCTCTTCCCTACAGCTGCTTTGTTTGCAGAGAAGTCTGCTCAGGATTTGTGTTCCTGGCAGGAAGCTGTTTTCAGCTAGAGGAGAAAGGGTGTGTTTGTGAAACTCAAACCTCACACGGGATACAAAAATGTCTCATTAACTTTTTCATTTAGCTCAACATGCCAGAGCCTCAGCTGCACCATCCACAAGAGAAGTTAGAGGACTTCTCTGTTCTCTAGGCTAAAGCCTTGATGAAAAAGAATGATGCAGTTTGGCCATAAATAAAAATGAACAAGCTTAAAAGCAATGCACAGGTTCCATGTGTAGCAATAAATCCACCCTCACTGGCTGTGCCTTGGAAAATCATTCCCCTTCCCCCATCTCTGGCAGCTGAGCCTATCTGTACCTCCCCATTGTGCACTGGCCCTGTGCTATTCTGAGGCACAAAACAAGCAAGAGAGGGAATGTAAAACAGCAACAGGCAGAAAATCTAGTGGCCCAACAACAATCAGACTTCTGGCAACATGAGGAATTGGGTCTTGGCCACTCATGTTGTTACACGTATCCTCCAATTTTTAAACTGACCACTAACTGCAAACATTTTTCATGTTCAGACTTCCATGTACTGAGAATACAGGGAGGTTACATTTCTCAACAGTTGACGGGAAATTTCAGAAGATATGAAATATTTGCTATAGTGCAAGACTGTGGTATCTTATTTCGGAAGCACAATATGCTTGGCTATAAAGACAGCATTCCCATGAAGCTTCTAATACTAGCTTGCATCAAGTTTAAAGTTTACCATAAACACTCAAAAGGGGACTTAGCCATATAATGATGGCTGCATTCAAGTGCCATAAACCAACCACAATGGCCAAGAACATGTTTATGCAGTCAGTTCCCTTCCCTTGATGCACTAAGCCTGGTTTGAGAAGCCTTGAACTCCAATTTGCCATGATGTCCAAATGCAGGTCCCTGTGTAAACGAGATTTCCTTTTCACCCTACAAACCAACATTCCAAAGAAGAAGAAATTGGATTTATATCCCGCCCTCCACTCCGAAGAGTCTCAGAGCGGCTCACAATCTCCTTTACCTTCCTCCCCCACAACAGACACCCTTTGAGGTGGGTGGGGCTGAGAGGGCTCTCACAGCAGCTGCCCTTTCAAGGACAACCTCTGCCAGAGCTATGGCTGACCCAAGGCCATTCCAGCAGGTGCAAGTGGAGGAGTGGGGAATCAAACCCGGTTCTCCCAGATAAGAGTCCGCACACTTAACCACTACACCAAACTGGCTCCCAAAACAACAACATTTAATTTATACCCTGCCCTCCCCGCCAAAGCAGGCTCGGGGCGGCTCACAACATAATATAAAATATAACGGTTGCATAATAAAACAATAATCTGCAACATTATATAATTTCCTTAAAATCCCCTTAAAACCATCTAAATAAAACCAACAATGTCACCCCAGAGTCGAAAACGACTGGTGCTTGCACAGGGGACTAACTTTACCTTTAATGTTGTATTCTGTATTGTTTTATTGTTAATAGTTGTTTTAACGTTTTAATGTTGCTGCTTTCACCAATTGGCCTTGTAAGCTGCTCTGAGCCTGCTTTGGCAGGCAGGGCGAGGTATAAACTAACTAACTAAATAATAATAACTTTAACCAATAGAAACAATACAAAACTGCTTTCTTAAAGCTCTTCTGGGGCATTGTTACAAGCAGAAGCACTCTTCCTTCAATCAAGATAAAACTGCATTAATTTTTTTCCATCTGTGATGTGCTCCAGTCATGTTCTTAAACATTAACAGATATGGACTGGATGACTAGGTGCCCAAGGGGGGCACCTTTTTCTAAGAAGAAAAAACAATAAAAATATAATAATACTTAATCCATTTTTTGTTTGCACAGTAGGATTCAACTATTAGACTGTGACTACAGAAGATAACAGACAACTTCCATACCTTCTCTGCCCGAAAAGGTAAAAATGGGCATAGATATGATCAGGTTTCCAGTGCAGAATTGGGTTCCAAGCAAATTCTACGAAGCCCCTGTTCAGTGTGGTGAGTCAAATGGCTATACCTTTAAAGAAGAGGGCCATGGCCTAGCAGTCAGACTGAAGCTTTGTATGGCAGAAGGCCCAAGATCAGTCCCTGGCCTGGACAACTGAAGTAAGCAGTTGTGAAAGACCTTTCTCTGCTTGAGAGTTATTGCCAATCAAATAGACAATACTGAGCTAGGTGGACCAAAGGCTTTCATATTACAGGCTGAACTTGGCAAGTCAACAGGAGGATCAGAGGCCAAGGGCAGTGACAGGAAAGTAGCCATGTTGTGTCCTTCAGATGTGGAGGCTATTAGTCCATCAGCAAAACAGCAACTGAGACTCACTTCACAGGGCTATTATATCATATTGGCAAAGAAATATGCACCCTAAAGGGACCCTGTTATTATTAATACTTCTTAAACACACAAGCCTTTCATTTTCTTATTTGAAAGGCTTTATACATCAACAAAAGCTGGTTGAGTACAACATTCTTCCTTACCTGTTTTTTACTTCTTTTCTCCTCAGTGCACATTCCCTTTCTGCTTATTTTTCATTAAATTCAAACTTGTGGGAAATAGAACATGTGTTTACTTTTGTGTCTCATGACTGATGCTATCCCTGAGTTGTTGCCTTCATATTGCCAGCAATACATTTCAAACTGATTCAGCAGCTGGCATACCATGTAACAACATTGGGCCCTTCAGGAATTTGAAGCGATTCTTTGTTTTACTAGCTGTTGTATTTGAACAGCAGAGGAAGGGAATGTTTGCATCTGCTTTTTTCACTTCAGTTGTGTTCAGTCAAAAGAAACAGCAAATCTGTGAGCATTTCCCCCAAGCCTTCAGAAGAGTTAGCAAAATGGTTTAACTCCAGCCTCTGACTCTTGTCTACTGTGCATTGTATAGTGCATCTTAACAGCACACAACTTTAGAAATGGGCAATTGATAGCATTGTACAAGTTAAAGGAATCTGAACCTTGCAGATTTTTAGACAATCTCTTTTGTTTTCTATATTGTTTTGCACAGTAGATGATTATTTCATACTTCTATTATAGTAAGTAAAATGGTCATAGTGAGTGGGTGTTCTCTGGAATTGAATGAGCCATCAACTCATATTTGTCAGTTTGCCTGTCTTCTTTTGCGTATGTAATGCTTTTTATAGCTAGGAGGTGGAGGTGGTACAGATTCATCTGCAGTACTTCTGATTGAAGTTCTGTCTGGTCTTTTCCTGAGAAAGATAAGGGGGAGGCATGGAACTTAAATGTGCTTCATACAGTCATTTTCCCCTCGATTGCTTTCTCTGCCAACAGCAGATGTCCATCGAAGGGGCAGAACTCCACTGAAAATAATGGAAACTTATTTAAATAGTATATACAGCCTTGATCAAGCAAAAAGCACAAGAGGATAAAATGAAATGTGTGCTCAGTTTAAAAATACTGTGTTTTGCAAGGTGCAGATACGGGCCCATAAAAACTGCAATATACATCTGATTCGCCATTTTCATTGCTTGAATGACATTTTTAGCCCTAGCAAATAATACATTTGCCACTTTGAATGGGAAGCGGCAAACCAGGCACAAACCCAGGCACAAACTGAAATTAAAATGAAAAATTTAATGTATTATAAAGGAAGACTCAGGGATTTTTTTGTAGAAAAAGCCCAGTAGGAACTCATTTGCCTATTAGGCCACACCGCTGACACCAGGCCAGCTGGAATGGCGTTCCTGTGCATATCTGCTCAAAAAAAGCCCTGGGAAGACTTATGATGTCTTCAAAGTTAAATGAAACAGTATGCCATATAACAGCTTGACTGGACTAGAATCTATCAGAACAAACTTCTTTAGTGTCCCCTTTGGACTCCCTTGCCACAGGTGAGGTAGGGCTTTTTAGGTAATGGGAGAAAGGATAACAAATGAAGCCAGGGAAGGAAAAGACTGAAAACTGATTTAGTTAGGAACTGATAGAAATGGCTTTTTATTCAATGAGACTAAAACTATCCATTTTATGAAGAGTTGGGACATAAGGTGCAGCTTTATTGAAATAAGACCTCAACTGGGCAACAGAATCTAGAATATGCATCTAGCTATAAATGTGAGACTGGCCGTCTCATGGGAAATTGAATATACATATGTGAGATTTTGAAATGAGATTGAGGGTGCCTTAAAAACATGGAGTTGGTTGTATTAATTGGCCAAACATTAGACATCTACCCAAGGTAAGCTAATTTTGTTCCCAGGGAGGGGAGCCATTTCTATATTGAAATAGTCCCAAGGAAAGTGTTGTTTAATTTAAATCTTCATATGAATGAAGGTATTTGTTTACTATGACTGGACACTGCTGGTTCAAAGTTGCTGGTTGCTGTTGTTGCCACAGAATAGCACAGTATTTGGACTTTAATCCATGAGGCATGGCCTTTTTCACAATAGAAAACAAGCAAGGGTGCCTGTGCCATCATTGCAGAGACACAGGAAATCAGTTGAGTTAGTTCTTTCCCACCTGATAAATAAGCAAATCTTGCATAACCATCAAAGGACAATATACATATTGGGAATACATTCAGCCTTTATAGTCTAGATTAAAAATATAAAATTCTTCCCTTAGTTTATGGCTGTATGACTCTCTGTGGCAACAATGACAATTCTTTTTTGTTTCCCCCCTGTATTGTGTATTGAGGGAAATGGAGTATTACGGTGTAAAATTATTGCCTTGTGCATTGAAAGAGTACCTAGCTATTGTCTGAGGCCACAAACAGAGAGTGTAATTTCCAGAAAAATGATATAAGCTAAATGAAATCCAAGAGGCAAGAAATGTTCACAATGGATTCCATTATATAATGTTACATTGTAGGGTTTTTTTAAAACAAACAAACAAAAGCAAATGAGAAAAAAGTTTAAAATTAATATCATTGTAGGATCTTCGAAAGTATGCTCAACTGGGATGCACATTTCACTCAGACATGTAATTCACTCTTCCTTAGGAAGTTTGGAAATGTGAAATAATTTTCCCTTGAGAGAATCTCTAACAGAGTCCTTGCTATAGTTGCTGTGATGTCTTTCAAAACAAAAAAGTGTTCCGTCACTGCTGCTCTCCAGCCACCAGCAGCCATGCAGAGCATATCCTTCTCTCTCAGCAACTGTAATCTCTCGGCCCCTTTGCCTGCCCTGTATGGGTGACTTTGCTGCCCTCCCCTTTCTACAAAGCGTGGAAGCTCTGATGAGCAGAAGGAGAGGGATTACTTTGTTCAGTTGCTGAACTGGACAAGTGTACTTGTGTGTCCAGCAGGTTGGATGTTCTTGCTTTTGTTTTAGTCAGGAAACTTGAGCATATTTTCAGTGGCACTAAAGCATAATCAGTCAGAATCCGCTACTGAAAGTTTTAATTTAATTGTGATTCTCATTGAAAGAAACAAAATTACAGATCACTTTATTGAAAGTCACCAACCCACAGTTGAATACGTCTTCACTTGTGCCCAACATGAGAAACTGAACATATAAAGCTGTCTCCCGCCACTTGGTCTCTCTCTCTCAGGATTAGGGTGGCCAGACCGTCCCGGTCTCCCGGGACATTCCCGGTTCTGGCCACCCAATCCCGGCTCCCGGGCTGCCTATACCGGGACCATTAAAGGTCCCGGTTTAGGAAGCCCCGGAGCCGGTGGGCCGCGGGCGCCGGCGGGGAAGGCGGCGAGTGAGGGAGGGAGCGTCCCTGCGCCTGCGCAGGGCCCCTGCGCACGCGCAGGGACGCTCCCTCCCTCACTCGCCGCCTTCCCCGCCCGCGCGGGGCCCGGCGGCAGTGGTGGAGGCCTCTCTGTGGCCTCCGCTGGTCGCTGGAAGCCCTCCAGAGACTCTGGAGGGCCTCCAGCGACCAGCGGAGGCCGCGGAGAGGCCGCGGGGCACCCGGCGCTGGTCCCGGAAGGCCTTCCAGAGCCTCTGGAAGGCCTTCGGGGACCAGCGCCGGCCAGCGAAGGCTTCACCGCGGCCTCCGCTGGTCCCTGGAGGCCCTCCAGAGACTCTGGAGGGCCTCCAGCGACCAGCGGAGGCCGCGGAGAGGCCGCGGGGCACCCGGCGCTGGTCCCCGGAAGGCCTTCCAGAGCCTCTGGAAGGCCTTCGGGGACCAGCGCCGGCCAGCGAAGGCTTCCCCGCGGCCTCCGCTGGTCCCTGGAGGCCCTCCAGAGTCTCTGGAGGGCCTCCAGGGACCAGCGGAGGCCGCGGGGGAGGCCGCGGGGCACCCGGCGCTGGTCCCGGAAGGCCTTCCAGAGCCTCTGGAAGGCCTTCCGGGACCAGCGCCGGCCAGCGAAGGCTTCCCCGCGGCCTCCGCTGGTCCCTGGAGGCCCTCCAGAGTCTCTGGAGGGCCTCCAGGGACCAGCGGAGGCCGCGGGGCACCCGGCGCTGGTCCCGGAAGGCCTTCCAGAGCCTCTGGAAGGCCTTCCGGGACCAGCGCTGGCCAGCGAAGGCTTCCCCGCGGCCTCTGCTGGTCCCTGGAGGCCCTCCAGAGTCTCTGGAGGGCCTCCAGGGACCAGCGGAGGGCCGCGGGGAGGCCGCGGGGCACCCGGCGCTGGTCCCGGAAGGCCTTCCAGAGCCTCTGGAAGGCCTTCTGGGACCAGCGCCGGCCAGCGAAGGCTTCCCCGCGGCCTCCGCTGGTCCCTGGAGGCCAGCGGAGGCCGCGGGGAGGCCGCGGGGCACCCGGCGCTGGTCCCGGAAGGCCTTCCAGAGCCTCTGGAAGGCCTTCAGGGACCAGCGCCGGCCAGCGAAGGCTTCCCCGCGGCCTCCGCTGGTCCCTGGAGGCCCTCCAGAGTCTCTGGAGGGCCTCCAGGGACCAGCGGAGGCCGCGGGGAGGCCGCGGGGCACCCGGCGCTGGTCCCGGAAGGCCTTCCAGAGCCTCTGGAAGGCCTTCCGGGACCAGCGCCGGCCAGCGAAGGCTTCCCTGCGGCCTCCGCTGGTCGCTGGAGGCCCTCCAGAGTCTCTGGAGGGCCTCCAGGGACCAGCGGAGGCCGCGGGGGAGGCCGCGGGGCACCCGGCGCTGGTCCCGGAAGGCCTTCCAGAGCCTCTGGAAGGCTTTCGGGGACCAGCGCCGGCCAGCGAAGGCTTCCCCGCGGCCTCCGCTGGTCCCTGGAGGCCCTCCAGAGTCTCTGGAGGGCCTCCAGGGACCAGCGGAGGCCGCGGGGAAGCCGCGGGGCACCCGGCGCTGGTCCCGGAAGGCCTTCCAGAGCCTCTGGAAGTCTTTCCGGGACCAGCGCCGGCCAGCAAAGGCTTCCCCGCGGCCTCCGCTGGTCCCTGGAGGCCCTCCAGAGTCTCTGGAGGGCCTCCAGGGACCAGCGGAGGCCACGGGGAAGCCGCGGAGCACCCGGCGCTGGTCCCGGAAGGCCTTCCAGAGCCTCTGGAAGGCCTTCCGGGACCAGCGCCGGCCAGCGAAGGCTTCCCCGCGGCCTCCGCTGGTCCCTGGAGGCCCTCCAGAGTCTCTGGAGGGCCTCCAGGGACCAGCGGAGGCCGCGGGGAAGCCGCGGAGCAGCCGGCGCTGGTCCCTGGAGGCCTCCAGAGGGCCAGCGCCGGTAGCGGAGAGGCCCGGCGCTGGTCCCTGGAGGCCTCCAGAAGTCAGCGCCGGCAGCTCCCTCCCTCCCTCGCCGCGAGGCCGCCGCCGCAGGACTCCCCGCCGCCGCCGCCGCTGGATGCCGCCCTGGAATCAGGTAAGGGGGCCGAAAGCGGGGGGGGGGGGGGCGGGGGCGGCCTTCCTTTCTTCCCTCCCTCCCTTCCTTCCTTCCCTCACTCCCTTCCCTTCCTTCCTTCCCTCCCTCCTCCCTTCCTTCCTTCCTTCCTTCCTTCCTTCCTTCCTTCCCTCACTCCCTCCCTCCTCCCTCCCTTCCTTTCTTCCTTCCTTCCCTCACTCCCTTCCCTTCCTTCCTTCCCTCCCTCCTCCCTTCCTTCCTTCCTTCCTTTCTTCCTTCCTTCCTTCCTTCCTTCCCTCCCTCCCTCCCCCCCTTCCTTCCTTCCTTCCCTCCCTCCCTCCCCCTTCCTTCCTTCCTTCCTTCCTTCCTTCCTTCCTTCCTTCCTTCCTTCCTTCCTTCCTTCCTTCCTTCCTTCCTTCCTTCCTCCCTCCCTTCCCTCCCTTCCTTCCTTCCTTCCCTCCCTCCCTCCTTCCTTTCTTCCCTTCTTCCCTCCCTCCCTTTCTCCCTTCCTTCCTTCCTTCCTTCCCTCCCTCCCTCCTTATGTTCTTATGTGACACAGAGTGTTGGACTGGATGGGCCACTGGCCTGATCCAACAGGGCTTCTCTTATGTTGTTATGTGACGCAGAGTGTTGGACTGGATGGGCCACTGGCCTGATCCAACAGGGCTTCTCTTATGTTGTTATGTGACGCAGAGTGTTGGACTGGATGGACCACTGGCCTGATCCAACAGGGCTTCTCTTATGTTGTTATGTGACGCAGAGTGTTGGACTGGATGGGCCACTGGCCTGATCCAACAGGGCTTCTCTTATGTTGTTATGTGACGCAGAGTGTTGGACTGGATGGGCTACTGGCCTGATCCAACAGGGCTTCTCTTATGTTCTTATGTGACACAGAGTGTTGGACTGGATGGGCCACTGGCCTGATCCAACAGGGCTTCTCTTATGTTCTTATGTGACACAGAGTGTTGGACTGGATGGGCCACTGGCCTGATCCAACAGGGCTTCTCTTATGTTCTTATGTGATGCAGAGTGTTGGACTGGATGGGCCACTGGCCTGATCCAACAGGGCTTCTCTTATGTGACAAAACTGACTTTGGTGGACCCAAGCACTGATTCAGTGTAAGGGAGCTTTGTGTTTGTGACTGGAGTAGACAATACTGACTTTGGTGGACCCAAGCACTGATTCAGTGTAAGGGAGCTTTGTGTTTGTGTCTTCTAGTGCAATTTTGTTCTCAGATCCTGTATTTACTTCATCAGTATATGGGATAAGGCACTTTCTCAACTGTGCTGCATAATGCAGCCTATTTATTTTGTCCTGTTGGCTCTGTTGGCTCTATCTGCGCCACCTTCATCACTTTCGGGGTGTGGATCCCCCAGTGGAGTGGTCTCCTGACTCCCTCCGCCGGCTGTTTCTGATAGCCCTGCGCCCCCTCTTTCATTTGATATGTGTCCCGTGCGGGTGCCACCCTCCCGCCGGGAGATGCCGCAAAATGAGCCCCCTTGAGGCTTATGGCGGCAGGGCTCGGGGGAAGCGAGCTAGACTGCTGTTCTTTTGAGGGGTTATAGAGTGTTTCGAGCCCATCCCTGTGGCATCGGTCCCATCATTGTGGGGCCCAGGGGGCCGGCGCAGCGGCACGCTGAAGCAGCCTGTCGGTCACTTCCAGGTTCCTGTCCTGCATCTCGACCGGTGTTATTAGTGACAGGCTGCTTCGGCGTGCCGCTGCGCCGGCCCCCTGGGCCCCACAACGATGGGACCGATGCCACAGGGACGGGCTCGAAACACTCTATAACCCCTCAAAAGAACAGCAGTCTAGCTCGCTTCCCCCGAGCCCTGCCGCCATAAGCCTCAAGGGGGCTCATTTTGCGGCATCTCCCGGCGGGAGGGTGGCACCCGCACGGGACACATATCAAATGAAAGAGGGGGCGCAGGGCTATCAGAAACAGTCAGCGGAGGGAGTCGGGAGACCACCCCACTGGGGGATCCACACCCCGAAAGTGATGAAGGTGGCGCAGATAGAGCCAACAGAGCCAACAGGACAAAATAAATAGGCTGCATTATGCAGCACAGTTGAGAAAGTGCCTTATCCCATATACTGATGAAGTATATACAGGATTTGAGAACAAAATTGTTTCTGGCGGTGATATTTGGGGGATTTTTGGGGACGTCACAGGAAGTGCTGTGAAGTCACTTCCTGTTTCCGGCAGGTGACGCGGGGGAAATGATGTCACAGGAAGTGATGCCACTTCCTGTTTCCGGTGGTGGCATGACATCACCGGAAGTGACGTCACCGGAAGTGACGTCACTTCCTGTTTCCGGCGGAGCGCGCGCTCCGCGCACCCCCCCCTCCCCAGTGTCCCTGGCTGGCCTTCAGACATTATGGTCACCCTACTCAGGATTGTCTATTTTTGCTGGCAGCAGCTCTCAGATTTTGAAAGGTCTTTCCAAATATCTGTTTTAAAAGGTAGTCCCCTGTGCAAGCACCAGTCGTTTTCGACTCTGGGGTGACATCACTTTCACATTTAATTTAATTAATTAATTAGTTAATTAAATTGAGAATGAACCTGGGACCTTGTGCATGGAAAATATGTACACTACTACTGAGTCCCTGTCTCAAGACAGATGCCAAATAAGCATGTCTTATTAGATGATTATGTGACAAGAAACTGTGTTTGCGGTTACAATACAGATTGTAATATGTTTGTGGCTGTAAAGAATGGCTGAACTGGTATACTGCTCAAAAACATTCTAGCTGCTCAGATATCAAAACTCCCAGAATGTTCCTAGACTAGCTTATGTGAGGGAAATAAATGTCTGTTTAGTTGGAATTAATGTGTCATACATGTCCTAAACCAGTAGCAACACAGTGACAGGGATTTCTCCCAATTCTCTTTCCCTGTGTCTTTGGGAGTTGACCTGCAGCTACAGTAGCATCAGAGTCACAGTATTTTTCCATGATGTGTGGTGATTCAGGCATTCTAGGAAAATTAGTGTCCCTGATAGCAGTAGCAGTATTCCATAGCCTAAAAAGAAGGGAAGGGAAAAGGAGAGGAATAATAAAAAAAGAATATGTACCTTTCCCACTGTCATTGAATCAAAGCTGTTTAGTATCACCAGCTCCACTGGCTCCACTGCTGGCTTGGAAAGATCTGGAGCTAATGGAGGGAGCTTGGGAGATGAGTTCCAAGCCTTGTCACATTGCCAAGTTATTTCTGATCTGTTTGGAATATGGCTATGACTGATAAGCCCAACTGTGAATACAAAAGAGGGTGTGCCATATACAACATTATGTTTAACAATTGCATAGAATTGCAATACAGCCAGTGCAATACAGCCAGCATAGCATTGCAATACAGCCAGTGTTGAATCAGGACACGGAAGACAAAGTTCAAATCCCCACTTGGCTATTAAGCCTACTGAATGACTGGGACCAGCTGCAGTGCAGTCCTGCACAGTTATGCCATGAAGTACTAACAATATCTGAAGTAAGTTGCTATTGACAAAACACATGTCAGTTGGAACAACTAAAAAAATAACCAAGCAGCATAAACCTATATCATATTTACCCTTGACTGTCATCCTCAGGAATTGCTACTTGCCATGATACAAAGAAAGCTGTAGGATGGTGGCAGGCATATCGGATAAAATGCTTTTAAATGCTTTTAATTCATCCATCCCAGAGTAGTTCTATGTGTGGAAATGTGAGGAATGTCTCTGGACCAATGTCAGATAAGTACTACTGGTAAGTTCCAGCTTCAGTCAAGTGACTCCACTTGCCACTCCCTTGAACTTTCTACTACTTAACAAGTGTGCAATCTATTCAGGAATCTTAAGTGTGCTAAAACAAAGGAGAGTGTTTACATTAGCACATTGTAATGTTTCTGTTCTTGAGAGCTGTTGCAAGCAAATCCCTTCAAATCTTTGATTATGTCCCTTTGGGCAGGCCCAAGGGAGATAGAAACTCCAGCCCATATGTTCTTGTTCTGTGGCTACAATAAAAGAGTCAGAGGTCAAGTAATTGCTTAAGTCTTGGCCCAGGCCATTCAGCAGAAAAGCTAGTTACTCTTTTTTCTTGCTGGAGAAAATATACATGCTGCTGAATGCTTAGCTATGTTTTTGCATGTAGCCATTGAGATTAGATCTTGGATAATGAACCAGAGATCTCTCCTCAGCCAACTCCTCAAGCCTCAGAACCACCTCTGCCCATCACAGTGCTTGCCACTGTAACCCATTGCAGAACCTTAAACTATTGGTAGACTGTTACTGGAGAGGAGGGGTTTGTAGCTCTACCTCCTTACTTCATCTCAGCATTTGCTAGAACAACATCCATGAGACTGTACTGTTGGCTCCATTTGCAATGCCTTGACTCCTGGATTTCAGTCTCAAGCAGAACAGAGGCAGAGCCAAACCTAATACTTCCCTCTTTGCTTTATGGAATAATTGCATGTAAACCATGATGAACTCATGAAACTACCTTATTTGGAGTCTGACCATTGGCAGCGCTTTTTTTTGTAGAAAAAGCCCAGCAGGAGCTCATTTGCATATTAGGCCACACTCCCAATGCAAGCCAGCCAGAGCTGCATTCCTGTGAGTTCCTGCTCAAAAAAGCCCTGACCATTGGTCTGTCAAGGTTAATATTATCTATACTTACTTTGAAAGCATCCAACCACTGGGAGGACAGTAAACCTGGAGAAGGAGTGGGTGCCTTCTTCTATTGGATACTAGACCTGTGCATATATTTAGTTATTAATTACAAAAAAATGAATGTTTTATAATTATCACAATTAATATGAAAACAAAAGAAACTCTACATCTAAATATAGCACCCCAAATGATCTTCCCCCATTTTGTTCTTACCTATTTCATGTTTGCAATCTCTGCTTTTTATTGGTTTCACTTTTGCAAGACAAATAACACTTTCCTAATAAGGACATAGAGAGAGCACAGTGTTCCTTAGGAAGAGCGGGAAACAGGGTCTGGACTTTCTTGATTGACTGCAAGCTATAGTCACTAGGATTACACACGTGTGAGGTATTCCATTTCTGAATGACACCGCGTGGGACTTTGCTTTCCTCTCTCCTCCCAATGCCTGCCCTGCTATGCCAAATTCTCCCTTTCAATGGCACTGTACCTCCTGCCACCTGCTTGCCCAGACACCTTACCCTTCGTGTGCCACCAAATGTCCTTGCTTTGTTAGTCTGTCTCTTCTTCATGCTACTGTTCTTTACACTCAGTGGATCCAGTGGCAGGTACCTGAGGAGGAAGTGGAACGTACTATGGTGCTCAAGGAAGCCATGTTGGGGAATCTTGAGTTAATAATAAAGCCATGGCACTCAAAGGAAAGCAAAACAAAGTCACAAATACTAAGAAGAATATATGTATTTCCTTGAGCCCATTGTTATATGCAGCCCCACATCTGAAGACTGTGTTTTTCTGTGTGGCTGTCAAAATTTACAATTCTTAAGCCACAGTTAATATATTATCACCCTTCTTGCTGAGTGGAAAAGTTGGCTGCAGAATGCAAAATGATACATTGAACAAGTTTTTTTTTAAGTCCAAATAAAACACATCTCTTTCACCTAAATACATGTTGATGGAGTGAGTCTGAACTGGCAGAGACTGAGCAGGAGAGAGATCCTGGAGTCATGGTAGATAGCTCACTGAAAATGTTGATCCTGTGTGCATCAGCAATAAGAAAAGGCAAATGCTGTGCTGGGTGGGATTATTAGGAAGGGAACTGAAAACAAATCAGCCAGTATTATAATGCCCCTGTATAAATCAATGGCGCAGCCTCATTTGGAATACTGTGTACAGATCTGGTCACTGCACCTCAAGAAAAGGTATTATTGCATTGGAAAAGGTGCAAAAAGGGCAACTAGAATGATTAAAGGGTTGGAACACTTTCCCTATGAAGAAAGGCTGAAACACTTGGGGCCCTTTAGCTTGGAGAAACAGTTACTGAGGGGTGACGTGATAGAGGTTTTACAAAATAATGCATGGAATAGAGAAGGGTAGGGATGGTGGCTTGGTGGTAGAGCATCTGCTTGGTAAGCAGAAGGTCCCACCTTCAATCCCCGGCATCTCCAACTAAAAAGGGTCCAGGCAAGTAGGTGTTAAAAACCTCAGCTTGAGACCCTGGAGAGCCGCTGTCTGAGTAGGCAACACTGACTTTGATGGACTAAGGGTCTGATTCAGTATAAGGCAGTTTCATATGTTCATATGAAGGAAGAGAAATAAATACTTTTCTCCCTTTCCCACAATACAAGAACACTCAGTGAAATTAATGAAATACTTTTTCACCTGAAGAGTAATTAACATGTGGAATTCCCTGCTACAGGAAGTGGTGGCAGCTATAAGCATAGAAAGCTTCAAGAGGGGATTATATAAACATATGGAGCTGAAATCCATTAGTGGCTATTAGCTACAAGGTATAGATGGAATGCTATGTCTGGGGGGCAGTGAAGCTCTGTATGTTTAGTGCTTGGGGGGCAACAGTGGCTTCTGGAGCCTGGCTCCACTGATGGACCACCTGATGGCACCTGGTTTTTGACCACTGTGTAAAACAGAGTGTTGGACTGCATGGGCCATTAGCCCATTGGCTTCTCTTATGTTCTTACGTTTGTGGCTGTCAAGATTAACAATTCTGAATCCACAGTTAGTATTTTATCACCCCTTCTTGCTGAGTGGGAAAGTAGGCTGCAGGATGTAAAATAATACACTGAACAAGTTTTTGTTAAAAAAAGATCCAAATAAAACAAAAATCTCTCATCTAAATACATTTTCCTTTAACCTATAAGATGTCTTTTTGCTTAGTGGATACTATGGCTTTTGTACTATTTCAGCTTCCATTGCCATAAAAACACAGCTTATAAAAGAAAAAGTGAAAATTCCTCTCAATTTTCTGAGCAATTTGAACAATTGGAAATGCAGTATTTTCCCACTTTAAACTGTTTTCTGTATAACAGCTACTTGAGCAAAGCTGAGATAAAGAGATCAAACAATACTAAAGACAAAGTCAGTGTGCAGATTAAAGCTTTAGACAGAGGAGAAAACAGCAAGTGATAGAAATGGTGGTAGATAGAAGCAATTGTGGATGGCTGAATGAACTGGGAGGGCAGAGACACAGAATAAACATGAGAGAGAGAGAGAGAAGAACAGCAGATGTGGGCAACGGGGAGAAGTGCAATTTGGCAGCTACCGTGATGGAGAGCATCTTCCAAATATTCCTCTGCAGCATCTCACACATTTTTGTCCCATCCAATTTCAAAATTAATACTCAGATAGCTCTTGTTGGAGACTACTGAGCAGTAGGCGCTACTGATTTATTGTTTTCCAGCTTTGCATTTGTTTTAATGAATTCTTTTTGTTCTTTGAACAAGAAAGCATCCCAATGGTGCTATCAAAAGTAAAGGTAAATGATGATTTAATGAGGACCTCATGTGCAATCTACTACACTATTTTGTTTGTTTATTTATTAGTAGCCTTCACAACATATGTGTTTCCTGCAAATAATTTAAGATGCTTGTGTAAATGATGATGATGATGATGATTAAAAAGCATGTTTTACTGACATTGTTAGAGAGGTGCAGAACCCTCTTTTTTCAATATACAATTGTTGTGGCCTCATTGCACATTTGTCACAGCTGTAAGGCATCATCCCTTACATCAGCTTGCAGTATCTGTCTGTCTGTCTGTCTATCGATCGTTGACAAAATCAGTATTCAACAGATTCTTCTGGAAAGTATTTTAACTGCACATTGTAAGCAGCACTCAGGGCTATTCCATGGGGCTTTCTCTCTGGGAAGTGTTCTTAGTGTTACAGAGTAAATATTTAAAATATAAATATAAAGGTAGTCCCCTGTGCAAGCACTGAGTCGTTACTGATGTGACTTCACATCACAACATTTTCAGGGCAGATTTTTTATGAGGTGGTTTGCCATTGCCTTCCCCAGACATCTGGACTTTAGTCCCAGCAAACTGGGTATTCATTTTATCGACTTTGTAAGGATGGAAGGCTGAGACAACCTTGAGCTGACTAACTTGAACCCAGCTTCCACCAGGATTGAACTCAGGTCATGAGCAGAGCTTGGACTGCAGTACTGCAGTTTACCACTCTGCGCCACAGGGCTCCTGTAAATTTAAAATATACCATCTCTTTAATTTAAAAACATTGACCGATATAGAAGACTTTGATGTCAACTGTCCTCTCTAAGTTCTGCAAGCATGTCCCTTTATGTACATTTCCCACCATTCCTAAAAACAGTAACTTTGGTGCCTATATTTGGTTCATGTTTGTTTTTAGTAAAAACACCACTTGTTCTAGAAATGGAACGCTTAGGTTCTACTCAGGTCTCTCTTTGGTCTCACCATATACATTCATCTGGAAATCCTGGACCATCAACCTCAAATGAGGGTTAATGAGCTGCAACTTAATCCTGACAAAATGGAGAAGCTTGTTGGAGGAAGGGAAGAATCAGGAAGTCACTTGTTCTGGATGGGTTGCCTTTCACCAGCTTCTTGGGCAAAACAGGTCTTTCCCTGGTAACATCTACACTAGACTACTGTAATGCATTCTTCATGAGGCTATCCATGAAGGGTGTCTAGAAGTACAATTAGTTCAAAATGTCGCTACTAGAATTCTTTCTGGAATGGGTTGTAGGGAACATGTCACTCCAGTTATGTTCCAACTACACTGGCTCCCAATTTGTTTCTCAGTTGTGGCACAAGATTATGGAATTGCCTCCCCAGTGCAATTTGTTTCTCCTTTACTATCATTGGCTTTCTCTTGTGGGTGAAGACTTTTCTGTTTTATCTGACATTCCTTCATTGACTCCCATTAACCATTTATGTGTTTGGGAAGTGCCACTCAAGCACTTGAGTGGTCCGACCATTACTCCAGCACACGCACAGCCCATCCCTGTCCCACAAGCTGTCTGGGGTTTGTATAGGGAGAGACTGTCCCTCAGGTAGGCAGGCCCTCGACCATATAGGGCTTTAAAGGTAATAATCAGCACTTTGTAACGAACCCGGTATGCAACTAGCAGCCAGTGCAGTCCGCACAGCCCCGGCTGTATGTGCTCCCAGTTTGGGAGCCTTAGCAACAGCCTAGCCACCGCGTTCTGCATCAGCTGCAGCTTCCGGGTTTGGCACAAAGGCAGCCCCACGTAGAGGGCATTACAGTAATCCAGTCTCGAGGTGACCGTTGCATGGATCACTGTTGCTAGGTCCCGACGCTCTAGGAAGGGGGCCAACTGCCTCGCCCGCTTAAGATGAAAAAACACGGACTTGGCAGTGGCCACTATCTGGGCCTCCATTGACATTGAATTCATTTGTATATTAAGCCACACTCCCTGACACCAAGCCAGCCGGAACTGTGTTCCTGCTCAAGAAAAGCCCTGCTTGTCAGTGTTTATTTGTTTCCACATGGTTTGTTCAGAATTCTGACCCACGTTGAAGGAATCGATGTATGACTTGACTTTAGGCTTTCAAGTAAATGTTTGAATCTTATGGCTGGAGAACTAAAATGGAGAAGGCTATGAACAGAGGATACATGAAGATCAATGGCTGGAATGAAACAGCATCAAAGGTAATATGAGAGGAAAATAGAATGGTATAGAAATAAACAGGATCAAGAGGTGGGGATGAAAAGGAGCTTGTCAACTGAAATGCATGATGAAAGCAGGAAACAAGCATTAGGTGAGATGGAACTGAGCTATGCACATTTTTTCTCCTCTAAACGGTCAACAATCTGAAGCCCTGTAGGCCGAGTTGAATGTTGCACATTCATTTGTAAAACAGAGATCATATATCTTCTCTGTGTTTTAAAAAGAACTGTACAACATTGAAAAAAATGTAAAAGAATCAAAGAGAGAAATGCCTATGTATGGGTACTAGGAGATCAGAGAAAAAGAAGCAGTAATAGAGAATTTAGGTACTTCTGCATTTCAGTTTTGAAGCTTTTCTACTGGGTGGTGTTAGGGTATGAATAGATTTATTAAATAGCATTTATTATTTATGTACACCAGGTGGGTTAGTTTCTTCCTGTTTAGATAGGATCTTGAAGATAGCCTCTTTTATGGTCTGAAAAGTTCTTCATTTTATTTATGGGCCTCCTTGGTCAAGTCATGCAAACTGTAACATGGTCCAAATCTCTTGTAAGTCATCTCTCTGTAGTATAAGGATCTGCTTGTTCTTGAAGACACTACCTTTGTCCTTCAAGTAAAAGCTGTGCTACAGAAGGTAATTGTCTTTAGGTTCCTTGTATTTGAAAAGCAAACATTTAAAAATCCTTATGATCCAAGTAGTTTTCTCATAAATATGAGCACTGGCTGTGCTTGCCCCCACAGGGGACAACATTTTTCCAACATTGAACAACTGAATGTGCAGTCATGGTTTTGTGCATAATCAGACCATGCTTAACCAGTGTCCTGATCTCTGATGAGATGAGATCCAACCAAACTTTTATTTTTTTCACTACTAGAATTTTATCTAGCCCAGGTCATCAGAGACTATCCTCTCTTGGAACCTTCATATATTTGTATTACTACGTTTAAGAGCAGTGAAGGAAAGAATGCAGCATGAAGGAGTCAGTCAACTAACTAACCAACATGTGTATTCTGTCATGACCTCCTAACATTCTCCTTTGTTTTTTTGCTCCATCTTTAAATTTACTTCCTTTCTCCCTTCTGATTCAAACTCCTTCACATTTTTAAATGAGGGCAAGCAGAAGGCAAGATGGATGAAACACAGATCTGACATACCGTTTCTCCCCTTTCCTGGGCATAAAAAAAGATAGTATGCCTATGTGCCATCCTGGATGTGTTTATTGAACAAGGGCTTAAAATGAGTTTGTATTTTTGACAGCCTACATGGTAAGGGTTTTTTTTTTAAGTCTCCACTCTAATGAACTCAGGGTCAACGTAAATCAAATAAAGCTCAAGATGGCATCAGTCCACATGTCTGACACATTGCTGAGTTATTATGTTGTTGATAATGGAACATCAGTAGTCAGTTATAATGATGACCGATGACCCAGTAGAATTGACCTCATTAACATTTTTCCCATTTCTGATACAGTCCTCAAGAAATCACCTATGTGGGTTACAAAATCTTACAACTGCTTAAGGCCAGGGATTCCTGGTGTCAAGATCAAATTTGTTTATCCCTTTTCAAGTATAAATAAGATTAATGTGATTTTCCCAGTTGGTTTTATACATTATTATTGCTGAGATCAGCATCTCCATGGTGAATTTCCCCCCTCCCTTATATTTCATAAGAGTGGACCATCATGTTTCACATCAATTATGCTCCCTGGCAGGAGTGAGGAAATTCACTAAGTGATGGCCGTGACTTACATGGTGAATTCTTGCTAGATGATATGGCCAGTGGGTGGGAAATTTGCCTTGAGGAATGCTGGTTCCCCATGGTGAATATAATATAGCTGTCACATTAATCCCAAACAAGGCAGCCAGCAGATCAAGGGAAATGGGAAGGATCTGTGCTGCATGGGCACACAAGGTTTAGGTGATCAAGGGGAAATTTAAAAAAACCCTATCAGTTTATTGGGCAGGAAAGACATGTTTTCTTGTGCACTGAAATAATATTTTCCTTCAAATATGCTTCTTTTCCTGTTACTCAGTGTGCATGTGGAAAAATACAATACTTCCCCCATATTGTGCATTTGTTGATGCAATGGTTGTGGATTCATAAAAGGCAGCTTCATGTATGCATGTGTGTTCATTTTTCAGTCACCAGCTAGGCTAATCCTCCTTTCACTACCGTTTTATGAACAACAAATACAAAAATCAATCAAACTGGTCTAGGGAAGAGATTATAACAATATAATCTCAAACAGAGTTACTCTTTTGTAAACTTATTGACTTAATTAGGGCCTAGAAGGGTATAGCATTGCTTGGGACTGAATTGATAAGCTCTTAAGTATTTCTTTATTTTCTGAATTAGATATAGATTTATCATTTAAAATATTCTTCATATTGTCAGTGATACATATACCTGGGTCTCAATATCCTAGTACATGCCTTATTATATTGTATCTTACACCCTCTTATAAGGAGCTCAGAGTGATATGTATGGCTCTTCTTTCCTCTGTTTCATCTGCACAGCAATGCTGTAAGATCTGTTGAAAGAGAATCAGTTGTTCAAGGTTATTCAGTAAGCTGCATGACTGAGAGGGAATATCTTGCTTGCAACTTCCATGTGAAAAGAGAGTGCCATCCAAGCCTTCCTTTGATGTGAAATCCTAATGCCAACAAGATTGCTGTTGCATCTCATAAATTAATCCATTAACCTATGATTCTTGGCTGCCTATAGTTTTGCCATGTATAAAGTCTGAGCTCAAAATATAGCTTTCAATTATTACCTGTACATTGTGTGATCTTTTATAACCATCATATTGTCCAATGGATCAGATGTCTGTTTTTCTGAAAACACAGTAAATACTAAATTTAAAAGCCTGGACTGATTCTTGATCTTGTTGTTGTTGTTGTTGTTGTTTTTGAATGGTGCTGCACTGTGACCCTTTTGCTGTTAAACATCCACTGCAAAGTTTCGGTGACATACTGTTGGGTATACTCGAAGAACTGTATCCTATCAAGAGGTCATAGCTTAATGGGAGACCTCATTTTACATGCAGTCCTTGGCTTCTCTGGAGAAAGGGGTCTCTGGTACCTGGGCTATGAAAAGCCATCAAAGCAAGAACAGATCTAAACAAGCTAATAGTCTGATTCAGAATAACTATATGTGAAGCACAGAATGACTATATGTGAAGAACAAACATCATTTGTAAAATGGAAACCTGTTTCAGGGAAATGGAAATCAGACAGGTGACAGATGAGTAGCATTCAACTCTTTTTCTATCTTCTGTTTCACCAGTCAGTCCTGCAGGAGTTTCCCCTTCCCAATGTGGAGATTCAAAAACATTCATAGGGCAATCTACAATTGCAGATGCACCTTTAGCAACACAGAAAAGTCACCTATTGCTAGGCATCATCATCACCTTAAGTAACAAGCTGCTCTGCATTCACTCAACAGTGAATAGATCTTGTAATTTCTGTTTCTGCCATCTGATTACTAATGTCATTGTTCCTATTAATCAATTGATGTTTTCCACTCAGATACATAAATTTGTTAATCCACAAGAGGTGAGAATATTAGCATGAAGAAACAGTATTATTTTATTGTACACATCTCCATAAACAAAACAAAATCAAGAAAAAGCCAAACACTCTTCTGCTGTACTGGCCCAGGAACATTGCTTAAGTGGCAAGCAGCATCTGGCTGTAGTTCAGAATCCATTTGCATTTAGCTGCATCTGCTCTGCAAAACCATGAAGGCTTGTTAGTCCTATTTAAAGCCTACTTTTTAGCAAACAGTGGTCTATAATGAGCTGTGTGCCCAGGGCATCCCAATTTATTTCTGTGGACTTTTGCCAGTGAAACAGAGAACAGAACATGGCCCAAGTTTATTAAATATTCTGCATATAACAAATGAACTACCAGTACACCAGAAGTGTGCTCTAGTAGCTTCTCTCTTTAGGGAGAGTGAAGCCAGGTAGTCTGAGCCCATTGTTACCCTTTAACTGTTTCAGCATAAGTGGAAATGTGTTGCATCAGCTAAAGCAGCCTACTACCCTGGGAAAGTGGTGCACAACCACAGAATACTTCACACTTCCCTCCAACAACCCCAAACTGTGCTGATTGGACGGCATGATACTCTACCAGAGCTAGAGGAAGGGCCTGGTCCAATGACTCTTAGAGAATGGTACAAGGGGCCAAGAGTGGTCCCACTGAAATAGTTTTGTATTCCTTCTTTCCTGTGGAGGGCCCAAGCCAGCTCAAAAAATCAATGTCAAAAGGCATCTATCATGTCATCAAAATTAATTCCCTACCCAAAAATTGATAGAGATGGTGCCATCCTTATCTCACTGGGCAAATTGTTAAGTAGGAGTCACAACCCAGAAAGTCAATGACAGAACCAAGGTGTCCCAACAAGGTTACACTGGCATAGAGTATTGTGTAGACAGATCTGTTGCATTCAGAAGGGAAGAAGACTTTTGAGCAAGATGTAACTGCTGGGTCCGAGAACTCCCATGAATTCTTTAAATTATTTGCAAAAGATAGCTTTATTAAAAAATAAGCAAACCACACCCTGGCTGCAATCACACACATTAAATAATGCATTCAATCCACTTTCAATGCACTTACCAACTGTATTTTACTGTGTAAACTGGAAGATGCATTGAAAGTGGATTGAGAGTCATTATTTAGTCAGTGTGTGTGATCACAGCTCCTGTCTGTCTAGATTAAATTCCAGCCTTTCCTTCATTTGACCATGGCCTCCAAAGCAAAAGTTCAGGACAGAGAAAGGGGGGGGGGGGGAATCATCATTATATTATAAGAGTTTGGCATCATCATCATTATACACCAAAGACAAAACTGAACAATATTTAACATCCTGACATAAATATTAAAGCTCATAATTGATAATCCTGGAACCTTGCAGGGCTTCACAAGCCAGTCTTCAAACTGCTGATTAAATTCAACATCCCCAACAGAAATATTTTTCTCTCTGTCTTCCTGTAGAGCACTGAGGCATCATAGAGGGCTTCACTGGAACATACTAGCAGCTGGATCAGGAGCTATGGTTCAGTGCCAGTTTGCAGGAGGGAATGAAGTGTCCCTTTGCTTTGGCAAGGGCAGCCCAGTCTTAAGTGTTCTGCTGAATAGAAGAACATTTGGTGATGCAGAAGTAAAAAACAAAAAAGGAATAGATAGGACAGGACTTGAAAAAAGGTAGCCAAGAGCTATCTAGTAACAGGTGCATATATTGTGTGCCAAGAAAGGTTGTGTGGAAGAAATGGGCTTTAGGAAGGGTTTCAGAGGGGAAATAGATGGACTAAACTGAGAAATAGGAAGGGAGACAGGCAATAATTTACTAAAAGAAGGGGAGCACAGGGAAAGAGAGCATTAAAGATCAAGCTATATTATATATGAATAATAATACAAGGCTTCCCATCCAAATTGGTAGCAACACTTGTTTACTGATTCTAAATTGGGCAAGATGGTCCATAGTCTTTGTGCCAACAATTATATAGAGCTTTTTCTGCCAAAAGGCCCTAAAGTACAATCACTTGTATTTTCAAAAACAAGGAACAAACACTGATTGCTGGATGAAAAAAAACTAATGAAAAAGGATATATGCAGGGGAAGGCATTAAACGTAACTTCTGCTATGCAAGCAACAAATAAAAGTGAGAGTAATTAAGAACTGAGTCTACTGGTTACATATGATAAATTATATGGCAGTGACTATTTGCTTTAAATGCATCCCCTGAAGGACTGTGTGAATCTATTAGTTTGGAGAACTCATACTAAATTGAAGAGAAACACACCAAGAAAGTGAGATGCAGCAACTGGAACAGTTTGCAGAATGCTTATTTTGGTTTTTCAATTGCTTTGCTATTTTTAGATTAATTTTCTTGGAGTAATTGCTCCATCTATTTCTGTTGTTTATCTTATTTAACTGGTGAAAGCCTGACCTCTTCCATTTTATTTCACAATCATCGGGGCTTTAGAAATTGATTGCCGCTATCTCAAAAGAGTTGTACTAGCTTTTGCTCATCCTCATCCCTCACCCCTACCCCCAGTATCAAATGAATTGGAAAATCAGATGGGCTTTGTGACCAATAGCTCCTTCCACCTGTAATTGAAACTAGGCAAACTTGGAAACAGACTCAGTAGTGATGCCCAAGATAGTCCAATTAAACTCACACCCTGTTGCCAGAATTGTCTGTTTATTGAGCAGTTAGGAAGCACTCATAACTCACTGGGACTGTTCCTTGGTCTTTTATCCTTGAATGACAGTTTGCTATGTAAGACCATCAAGGGCTCCTTTTATGATTCACCCTAAAGATTAAGCTTGCAGTTCTGCTGCATCTTTTCATAACTATGCAGTTTCAACTCAGTGATGACAATTATTATTTTTGGTAGCCATTATGGCATTGGCTCTCATTTTGAAATCAGCTGATGTCTCCAACATGAGAATACATTTGTATATAAATTGAGCTAAGAAGCACTGCTATTCAACAAAATAATGGTAAAAGGAAGGAATTCTAAAAACAAAGAAAATTATTGTAATGGTAAAAGAAAGGAATTCTAAACAGAGAAAATCATTCTAATGGTAAAAAAAGGAATTCTAAACACAGTGAAAATAATTCTGTTATTTGTTTAAGTTAAACATCTATACATGCTGTTAATAAAAACTCTTTTTTAATCATCTTTAGTATTTTATATGTTGTATATTTTGGTACCAATAGAGTCATCATTTATTTTATGCCATTGTTTTGTTACTATTTATTAAATATTGTATTCACTTGCATATAAAATTGGATAAGTCCAAGACATAAAATTAATTGGATTAAGAATTTTAAATATTTTGCTAGCCTGGAACACTCAATTAGCCAAGAAATGGGAAATCCATGAGCAGCAGCTCTCCAGATGTCTACTTTTCTCCAAAAACAAAAGCAGTAAGGGACTTGGATTAAAGCTATGGCACTGGAAGAGTGGGTGTTAACACTTCATACCCAGTACCATTTCCCAGACAGCCTTCTCTTTCTTCCTGAGCAGCTATTAGTTTCATGGGGGGTGGGGGTGTAAGCCAAAATGCCCTCAAAACGAGGTTGGGGAATTGTCAGGTGGGCACCTGGTTTAATCAGGATCTTTTACCTGTGTATACAGGATTCCACATCCAGAAAGTAATGCTTAAAAATATTAGGGACTCTAATTAAGTAAAACAATTAAAATTTATTAAGAAAAATATAGGCTTCCATAAAAGATAAAATACTCATAAAATCATACATACAGTCCTAAGAAAAATAGATAGAGAGATAGGGGAACACATGGGTAGACAAACAGGGTGATATTTACCGATCGTAGTCTTCAAGGAAGGCTCCAATGGCGAAGAGCGAGGAAGTGGGAGAAGGGACCCGAAACTGATCAGGAATCGGGGATGGATCTATGCAGCGAAATTGGGATACTGATAGAAGCACACCTGTGGGTAGCTAGTCCACAGATTATAAGGACTCTCGTGAGCCCTTAGGGGATGGGAGGTACGAGGGAGGACGAAGGTGGTCAGCTGATGCATGACCTCCCAAAAAGGGGAGGTTTTGCAGTGACCATAAGGGCTGGACTACTGGGACAACCAATGGGAAGTTCATTGGTGGCACCTAATTGGATGCCCGTTCTTGACCAATGGACTGGCTTGGATCCTGGATACCTGAGTGAGCTTTCAGGTTGAAATGGACCAGGGGGAGGCTCCAAAATGACAGTTGGTGAGAAGAATAGACTGGGTGGGGAGATACTTGAGACTATTAGACTTATCTGAAAGGGTAACAATAGAGAGTCAAATCATGGCCTAGGTAACACCCAGTTTGCACAAAGGAACTTGGCTCTGGCTGAAGATGGTCTTCCTCTTCTTCTGTCTTCTCCTTGGCACCGGTCTTTGTCTTGAGTTCCGTTGGACAAAGACAATGGCGGTTGGACGATTAGCCACTCCTGGGGTGGGTAGGTTGCTTGCAGGCACAGGTGACATCTGGTGTGTACGTGAGCTGTCCGCTGTGTTGGAATGGAGTCAAGCCTGGAAGGAAGATGGCTGCATGTGGTGTTAGCCCTCCACGGTGGATTCAATGGTCAGTGCTTCAAAACCGTTCGCCTGGATAGCTCCTGGTGGTGTAGTCTCTTCCGCTCCCTGGCTGAGATGGACGTCATATGGAACGACTGGAAGCCATCCGTTCTCCTGTTGGGCACTCTTGTACCGGTCTTGAGTGCCTTTGTAGCATTATGACTGCTTGTACTGCATAAATCCCTTTTGCTCCTGGATAGGTTTACTCACACTCTCTGACCAGACGGTGTGCGAGTCACTTCTCCAGGTGCTCTGGCAACCAAGCTGGAGATTACGATGTTCTGTAAGGGGGGTTTTCCTCACAGGGGAAGGCAGGTCCTACCAAGGTTAAGAAACATTTGGAACAGGTAGGGAGCAGCTTGACTCTGAGGTCTCTTTGACTCCCACCTCACACTGGACAGGGTAAGGCCAATGAATATGTGAGTGCCCTGCAGCAGCATTGTGCTAGAAGTTGCAATCTCAGGATCTTTCCGTGGTTGTAGAATTGTAAAAATAGCTTTACAAATAGGTTGCAAAGAAGCTGCTTCCCCTTCTTTGTTAGTGCAGCCACCACAATGTACTTTCTTCCGATTTGGGATTATCCTTGGTTCCTTTTCAGCACTTTTAAAGATGGGAGAAGAAATATAAATAACTGTAAATTCCCCTGTCCAGCACAAGGAAGCAGTGTGAAGAGGTGATCTAAAGCTACCAAGTGTGTTTATAAAATGTTTAATGCCTCTCCACTGTGCCAGAATTAAAAACTAAAGTAGAAACTTAGAACCAACACTAAAAAAGCCTCTGAGCCCAAAGTAATCAGATCTAATTGGACAAATAATATAATTTTTAGCTGCTGTCTGAAAGAAGACAAAGTAGACCCTTGGTGAACATGTCTTAGGTGTATATTCTAGAGCAGGGGTGGCCAACGGTAGTTCTCCAGGTTTTTTTCCCAAGTGCTGTGGTTAGGTTAAATGCAGGGTTATGAAGGATTATCTGTTTTAGATGTATTTAAATGGTTTAAATGGTTTTAATGGTTTTATGAATGTTTATCTGTTTTAGATGTATTTAAATGGTTTAAATGGTTTTAATGGTTTAAATGGTTTTAGATGTATTTAAATGGTATGAATATGAATATGTGTGTTTGATGTGTTGGTATGTTTGTGGAAGAGCACCTCATTTCGTTGCTCTCTTTTTGTGGAGAACAATGACAATAAATTTATCTATCTATCTATCTATCTTTTTGCCTACAACTCCCATCAGCCCCCGCCATTGGCCATGCTGGCTGGGGCTGATGGGAGTTGTAGACAAAGAGCATCTGGTGAGCTACCGTTGACCACCCCTGTTCTAGAGTCTAGGAGTTAACAAAGAAAGGCCTGCAAAGAGCGTCAACTGCAAAGGCTGATGAGATACTTGACCACTTCCACAGCTTTAACAGACTGAGATGAGGAGGGAAAAAAACACCATTTCCCAGAGCTCAAAATGCAGCTTTGAGATGGCATCTCTTGGACTTAAAGGGCCAGATAGAGTTATGATATTCAAAATTGTTCTTTATAGTTGTAGAAAAGTATGAATAATATCAGCAAAGAAGGTGTGGCAAGTGGTGCCACATAAGTTCCATCCACAGATCTAGGAATGTTTTAATCATTGATTGGTTTTAATGTGAATTTAATATGAATTTATTGTTTTATTATTGTGTTGTTCACCTTAAATGTTGTTAGCCGCCCTGATCCTGCTTCGGCGGGGGAGGGCGGGATACAAATAAAATTTTACATTACATTACATTACAGTTCAGTAGAATGACCACTTGCACTGGAATATGGAGGGGGTATCCTCTCACCAATGTTGTTTAACATGTACATGTGCACCCTCTCCCAGTTGGCATGGAGGTATGGACTGGGATGTCACCAGTATGTAGACAACACTCAGCTCTTTCTGTTGATGGACAGCCACCTGGATTCTGCTCCAGAGAATCTTGACCAGGCACTGGAGGCTGTGGCTGGGTGGCTTAAGCAGAGCTGGATGAAACTTAATCTATCCTCTGTGTGTGAGCTGGGATGGAGCTGGTTCTGGAATCAGGCTCCTGACCCTCAATGGGACATCATTAGTGCCGGTGCCAAGGGTTAGAAGCTTAGGAGAGACTTCGGATGCCTTGCTTTCCATGGAGGCCCAGGTCATGGTGGTTGCCAGGTTTACCTTTTACCACCTCCAGCAGGTCAGGCAGCTGATTCCTTATCTCTACACTCAGGATCTCGCCACAGTGATCCATACAATGGTCACCTGCAATTTGCTCTACACAGGCTTGCCCTTGAATCTGCTCTGGAAACTCCAGCTGATGCAGAATGCAGCAGCATGCCTGCTGACTGCAATGCCTATAAAGGTGTGTATTCAGCCTGTGCTTTGCTACCTGCGCTGACTGCAAGCTGAATTCTGGATCCGATTCAAGGTAATGGTGCTAACTTTTAAAGCCCTTAACTGGCTGCCAGTTGAGTACTGGATCCGATTCAAGGTAATGGTGCTAACTTTTAAAGCCCTTAATGGACTGGGACCAGCATATCCAAGGGACCACCTATCCCCATATATCCTCTGGAGAACTTTGCGCTGTGCTGTACAGCATCCCCTGGTTGTCCCTGGCCCAAAGGATGTCCACCTAACCTCAACAAGGGCCAGGGCTTTTTCTGTCCTGGCCCCTGCCTGGTGGAACAAGCTCCAAGTGGAGATCCGGGCCTTGCAGAACCTGTTGCAGTTTTGCAGAGCCTGTAAAACTGAGCTGTTCCGCCAGGACTTTAGTTGAGGTGATGGGCATCACCAACCATCAATATGGCCTCCGTGCCATATACTGGCCCAATCAGGACTGTTTGAATTATTATCATCTATCTATTTATTGGTAAGCCAAGGACCAGGTTTTTGAAATGGATGCCATCTGAAACTGTAATTATTGAATTTTAATTGTGAATTGGTTTGTTTGATTTTATGCTTTTTGTTTTATCTCTGTAATTATTTTATTTTTGATATGACCGGCCTGAGCTCATCTGGGAAGGGTGGGATAGAAATGAGAATAAATAAATAAATTTACTGAGGAGTAAACCCCATTAAACAAAGTGGAACCACTTCTGACTGAACATGCATAGCATTGTAAACACTCAACTAGATATCACATGTGACACATAATATCAGGAACCTTAACATTCCCAAGTGTTGTGAGGTCAGATTCATCTAGAGAGCATGGCTTAAGAAGAGGAGGGGCTTTGTCCTTAGAGTTGCCAGGTCCAACTCAAGAAATACCTGGGGACTTTGGGGGTGGAGCCAGGAGACTTTCCTATTCCCTAAAAAAAAATACAGCAATGCACTTCCCCTGAAATAGGGTTGCCAAATCCCCTGCGGCCTCTAGCGGGGGACTTTTTTCACACACACAAAACCAGAGAATCCCTGGCAGCAAAACCAGAGAATCCCCAGCCTGGACCTGGGGACTGGCAAGCCTAGTCTTCTCTCCTGTGACATTTTCCTGAGCCCAAAAGGCTGCTCAGGAGTCCTGTGCCATTCACAGAAAATGCCACAGGAGATAAAAATGAAGCCCCTCCTTTCCCTGAATCAGGGAGCTGATTCTGGCCCCACAGTGCTTAAAAATGTTAATTGCTTGCTATTACATATGATAGGATTTGGGTTCAGGGACCCCAGTTTGACATGTGTTTCACGTATCCTCTGTCCCAGTCCCAGGCTGCTTCCACACAGCCCGTGACATTTTGCCCTGTAAAGAAAACAAGAAACTCCCTCATTAGAAGACAATGTCCATGTGACACTGTGTTCATTGGAAGAGAATTTGTGGTCTTCATGAGTCTTTCTCCTTTAAAATTAATTCAGTTCAAAGGGGAATATGCAGAGTAGCTCTAAGTGGATGCTCCCTCCATTGCAACTATAAGCCCTGCTAAAATGGCATGGGACAGTTCACTACTTTACTCCCTTCCACTTTTAGTCAGTTCAGTTCAGTTACCTTTATTGGCATTAAAGGAGAGAGAAAAGAGAGAGAGAAATAGTTGTACACACATATGCATACAAATAGATAAAAACATGCCAAAATGAGGCAAAAGAACATTCTAAAAGGGTCTAAAATCTGTACAAAAATAAGTCAAAAGTTAGCTTGTCTAATATACATTACTTTTAGTCATTAGACTTTCCCTGCTAAACTCTGCTGTGGTGTAACAGAAGAGTTTGGTAGGGAAAGTGGTGGGAAAGGAGGAGCAAGTGCTATGGGAGGATGCCAATGTGATTGCTGTTCAAACTATTTAATTACTGATTTACTATATTTATATCCTGCCTTTCTTCCTAATAGGGACCCAAAGTGCCTTACATCAATCTCCACTCCCCTGTTTTATCCTCACAACAACTCTATGAGGTAGGTTACACTAAGAGAGAAAGAAAGTGGCCCAAGGTCATCCAGCAAGCTTCTATGACAGATTTGAACCTGGTTTTCCCAAATTCTAGTCCAACCCTTTAACAACTACACCACACTGCCTGTGCCTGGGATTCCTCCTATGTGTATGCAGTCCCGTGACACCATAAAAATTAGAGTACTTATTGCAGCATAGGCTTCTGTGAGCCAGAGCCTATTTTGTCAAGTTCATGCAAAACCTTGATTCTTGCTCAAAAAAGTTTATGCTATGGTTATTTAATTTGTTTTTCAAGTGTTGCATGATACTTTACTATTTTTAAATCTTTTTGTTTGTTTTGTGCTTGTTATTCTTGAGTGTAACAGAGCGTAGGCCTTTGAACTTCACTGTGAATCTCACAACTGCACAAATCATGAACTTGCTTTACACACATATTGGTTTCAGAGATCTAATGGCATTTCCATATCCAGATTTAAAAAATGAATAAGGTTGCGAATTTTAGAATTCTGCCTGTGAATTTTAATGAAGTTCTGACTGAATTGAATTTAAATGGGATAATGGATGGGACAAACATCTATTGATGACTATGCATCTAGGACAACATTTATAAGGTTCAAACTGTAATAGGATTGTATATAAAATTACTTAAATAAGTAATCAATGACACAGATGCTGTTATAAAATCTGGTGTTTTGCTCATTATTGAAGCAATCTTCCTGATTCTCAAACCTCCTATTTCTCAAAGTATTTTAGGGTCAGGCCATTTCTCAAAGAATTTTAGGGGCAGACCATCTGGAATGGCATGTGAACCTATCTAGTTGCAATGAAAGGGAGCAATCATTGAGTATTTATTGCGTAGGGTCTGGGCAGGAAAAGATCTTGGAGAACTGTATGCATGGCCAACATCCTATCATAAATGTCTGTGCAGTTCAAAGTAGTGTGAGTAGCAGAGTGCTGTAATGTTACAGTTCCACCTATCTAAATGTCACTCTAATACATAAGAATAATTTAGTTTCCATGCTGGTTTATTTATAGCTATGCTACAAGCATTAAAGAAAAAAAGTAGCAATAAGTATAGGTAGGTATTTCATGATTTCTTGTTGTAATGTAATAAAGTGCTTATAAAAGTGGCTCTGGCTGCTAACCACTGGACAGATATTTGCTAGAACCAGAAGTTTAGCATAATGACTATACTATCAAGCGGCTGTTTTATTTTTTGTGTGTGTGTTTTGGGTGCTTAACTTCTCTCTGTGGAGCCAAGAATTACATTATCATTAGAAACAGTACACTGGCAAATGCAAGTTAAGGATACAAACACCAGCTGGGCACCTTCCTCAATGAAAGATCTTACAGGATGCAACAGCAGAAAACCAGTGTTAATGTGTAAAGCAGGTCTGAATGGGGTGGGGTGGTCTGGGGATTTTAAATGGAGAACTGGTGCATGGGATTGGGCGCTATACCCATACTTTCCTCCAGGGTTTTTTTTGTAGCAGGAACTCCTCTGCATATTATACCGCACCCCTGATGTAGCCAATCATCCTGGAGCTTACCGTAGGCTCTGTAGTAAGAGCCCTGTAAGCTCTTTGAGGATCGGCTACATCAGGGGGTGTGGTCTAATATGCAAAGGAGTTCCTGCTACAAAAGAAAGCCCTGCTTTCCCCCATATACTCTCCTCCCACCAGCTGCCTTTTTCTGGTTAGACTCTGAGACTGGCAAGAAATCCTGTCAGATCAATTATTTCAGTAAAAGCGGGAGTACAGAGATGTGAAAGATCTACCATGCTCTTCAGAACTGCTGCTTGTCTACTTTAAACCATCCTCATATTATGCCAGCTCAGTACAACTGGTCTTAAAACACGGACTGTGCTTACCATCACATTTACATCAGATGAACAGGAGGTGTTTTAAAACAGAGATGTTTCTGCAGAGCTCCCAGTAGACTACCCTTCTTACATGGTAACCATGAATGCAATCCTTACTGAGTGTTATCAAAGTTAATAAAGCCAACTTCTCCATGATGGTGTGCTGGCTTGCTGGGTTTAGCTCAGATGGCTTAACTACATGTTCTATTGTCCTCCCCAGATTATGGTGGTCAGGCATGCACAGACCAATTCACACTGGGACCATGGCTCAGTGAGACACAGTGAAAGAGAAGCTTAAGCTTTCTCCTTGAGCTTGTTTTCCAACCTGAAATGTCCTGGGAGCACTAATTTCCCCCTTAGGGAAATGTCTCCACAGCCCACCAATATATGTGGTTTTCCTAGTGGTATAAAAAGCACCCTCCTCCCAGCAAATTCAGGTTCTGAAAATGCAATGGGGGAACCTTGAGACTCCTATCTATATGATCCTGATCTAAGTCAGGATCCCACATGTCTGGTAATTGATTTCTAAACACAGAATTAACAGTGCATGTCTTTAAAGCCAGGAATTTAGGGAGGACACACATGCACACTTAAACTTGTAGCCCAGCCCTATTAGATTCAGCAATTATAGTCCGTGTACTAAACTGGCTTTTGCAGTCAGATTTGCCTTGTGCATACACAACCAATGATATTTTGCTATGGGAAGAGCCACATCTTCTTCCAACAAATAGGCTTTGGTACAGTTTGTTTTGATAGCACTGATTGTCTGTTTTGGAGTTTGGAGACTGAATCTGACATCTTGCTTGCCCTCTACTTGGGCAGCTGATTAGAGATGTCAGAGATAGCTAACTTGCACAAAAGAAGGCATAAATTAGAATCCCTGGCTTGTATGGCTGGGAAAATCTATCTATCTATCTATCTATCTATCTATCTATCTATCTATCTATCTATCTATCTATCTATCTATCTATCATCTCTCTCTCTCTCTCTCTCTCTCTCCATCCATCTCTCCATCCATCCATCCATCCATCCATCCATCCATCCTAGACATCAGCTTCACCTTTCTGTCTATCTGGGCATCCAAGGAAAATCCAAAACTTGGGCTTCCAATGTGCAGTTAGTCTTGAGGTTATGCTGCAGTCTCCTCTCCTAACAAAGGCATACACTTGTCAAATGCATTCACCATTTCTCAGATTTCCCTTCATGATAATACATAGGAAAGATCAGTGCACCATCAGGCTGCAATTGCAAGGTGAACCTTGGAGAGGGCAGTCTGTGATCTTATGTTACTTTTTCATTGCATAATGGCAGCCATGTTCTAACAATACAGGAATCTTCTGTTCCCCCCAAAGTGATGGAGTCTTATGCTGCAATTTACAGTGTTCATTACCAGGGACTGAGATCCAGCCTATCTTAATTAGGAATGGGCATGAACCAGCTCACAAACCTTTGTTTATGATGAATTTTTGCTGGTTCATGGGTTGTGAACTGAAGGTCACAAACTGCAGGTCATCCATGAAACTTCACAACTTTTGAGGCAGTTCATGGTGGTTCATGGGTATGTGGGGACCAAAGAGTAGGGGTTTCAACCCCTGCTTTCTCTTCCCCATGAAAGTTGCCAAAACAGCTGAGTGGTGGGAGCAGGCTGTTTCTTTTTAGCTGCTCAGTTGTTTAGATCAGAAACAGTGAGCTATAGGGGGGTGGTAGCCAGGGGCTCCACATGGCTCCCTGTCCAAGAAAGCCCCTTTAAACAGCTGAGCTGCATGGAGCTGTTTGCTCTGAATGGCTCAGCTGTTCAAAGGGGCTTTCTTGGATTCAGCTCTGAGCCATTTAAATCACTCTTTGCTCTCCCTAAGGAAAGTCACAGAGAGTGCAAAAGTGATGGGGAGCAGAAAACAGGAGCCACAAACCCAGTATGGTTTGTGAACAAACCTCCCAGTTGATATAGGTATGTGGTTTAGTTTATGGTTCAGTCACAAACCACAAACTGAGCACCCAAAATGTGGTCAATGCCCATCTGTAATCCTAATGACAATTTGCCAGTTAAATCTATATATTGGCTAGCACAATTTTACAATTGCAACCATAAAATTTCATATGTGGACAAAATAAAATAAGTAGATTTATCTCAGATGTAAAGTTAAGTCTGGGAAACAGCTCTGAATGGCTATAGTCCAAACAGAAGCTAAGTGCCATCCAATGTTCCCTCTAAGCTGCAGAGTCTTGTGAGCAGCGGTCATTTTGTAGAAAAATAGGTGGTGGAGCTCATCCAGGGATTGTTATGCAGCTGCAATACTATGCAATGGACAATTAGGTAGAACTCTCAGAAGCAGGAGGTGGAACTCTCAGAAAGGTTTGGAGCTGTGCTTCTGTGAGCTCCCACTGAATCTGAGGCCTGCTTGTGAGCAAAAATTCTACTTTGTGAGCTACTGGCATTAAAACTGTGAGCTACTGCATAAATTAGTGTGTTCTGGGGTCATCTTTCCTGAGCAAAGACAAAAATGTATGAGCTGGAGGCTAAAAATCTGTGAGCTAGCTCACACTAACTCAGCTTAGAGGGAACACTAGTGCCATCTATATTATAAGATTTTTTTCAAACAGGATAAACTATCAATGCTACTATAAGCAATGTTACACTCTTCTAAACCCTGGATTTAGATGGCTATAACTCTGACTAGGATTACACTGTATATATAAGGCAGGAATTAGCTGCAAAAACCTCTGATTATTGTAAAGGTTCATCTCCTGTGTGTGTCATCTGTTCCAATTTGTTCATTTATTTTGTGTGTATCAGTTAAGAACATGTGGTTTGGTTTATAGCATAGCACTGCATGAGCATAATTTCCCTAAAGTTAGTAGATTCTGGGCTAGTTCATCATTACAGATACAGACCTAAAGTAGCTCAGAATACATTGTTAAAATTTGTAAAGCGGTATTTCTAGTACTTTTAACTCCAAGCAACTTTCTGTCTCCTTAACATTAAAACTCCATTTTCCATTATTACTTGACCCATATTTTTGAAAGGTGATTACATAATAATCCATTTATGTGAAAATTTGCCTGAAGCTTTCTGCAAACCTAGGTGTAAGGTCTTTTGGATTCAATTTACCTTGACCGATAAAGTATTAAATAAAGTTACGGCTGTGTGATTTGGCTGAAATATCCTGCCTTTGATAAGCCCATTATTCTTGCCAGTTTTCATTTCAAAAATTGCTTCTTAAAAATCTTTGTAATTAGGAAATTTTGTCCAGTGTACACATAGTGATCAGTATTCCCTCTAAGCTGAGTTAGCGTGAGCTAGCTCACAGATTTTTAGCTTCTGCTCAGGAAGGATGACCCCAGAACACAATAATTTATGAAGTAGCTCACAACTTTAATGCCAATAGCTCACAACTTTAATGCCAGTAGCTCACAAAGTAGAATTTTTGCTCACAAGACTCTGCAGCTTAGAGGGAACATTGATAGTGATAAAGACTTGCATCTGTGGTCCATCACTGGGTCTGTTAGTCTCCTGTGGTCAGTGTAGCATGCTTCCTTTAATATTTAACATAGTTTCTACTGTTGGACATTTTATAAAGTACTTCTGGCAAGTCAGGTCCACTATGGTGACCTGCACTGGGATTTGGAGTGTCTGGCTAGCCCCAAATTAGTATAAATTCTTCATCCATATGAATTCTTCCTTTCTCCTCACCACTACCTGGAGCTTTTATAATCCCATTCTTTGCATTTTGGACAGGGTACCTCTAATCATCATACATCTTACCTCACAGAGGAGAGAATAAACATGGCCTGACAAACAGAGTGGTTTCTGATTTCAGATATTTGTAACTGAAGTTACCCTAGGGACCTACTCAACATGCCTGGTATTGAGGTAAATCACCTTTATGTGACTTAGTCAGGTAAGCAACTTTTATGTGAGTCATAGCCCCTGATATCACAGATTATTTTTTTTTAAAAAAACAAGATCTTAAAAAACCTCTTTGCACTTTCTTGTTCTTATTTATAGGCAGTTTTTCAGATCTCTTCCATGTGTGTTTTGTCTGTCTGAAGCAAAAGCACTTCTAACAATGAATAACAGAACAGAAGACTCAACTGTGAGCTTGCTGTTACTGGTTATGTGTTGTCTGTTCTGTACTTGACTCCTCACTTATTGTACTTGCAATCCTCCCTGCCTTTAAAGTGCTGCACCAGTGCAAACTCTCTTCACATTAATGGTACTCATGCTAGCACAAGTGGCTGAGGATCCAACAGCAATTTATCTACCTAAGGATACCTATAATTACAATGAGGTCACCAGAAGGCAGTGCACAGAAACATTTATTGCCTGAGAAGTGTGCCTTTCTGTTTCTATGTAATTGGATTTCTATCTATCCTCAGAATTTTTTCCTCTCCTTTTACTTCTTTTTTATCCACTTACTCTTCATATTTCTCTCCTCCCCCATAATTGTATTTCTGGTATTTCATTTCTCTCATCAATACTTTTATTTATCAGCTTCTCACTGCTCCTATGTACAATTTAGTGTCTCTTTCTATGAGTAGTTGGAAAAGAAACAAGGAATTTTATATAGCTAACTTCTATCTGGCACAATCCTTTTAAGGGGGTGCTTCAAAATATATATCACCCATATTAAATTTTGACCAAATGTTACAAAAAGACCAATAGAGAGATACAGGTAGATCAGCTTTATATTTAAAAAACAATTGAGCCATAGGTTCACACAACCAACTCTGATTAGCTTACCTGACACAGATAACAGATCCTAGTTTGTCCATAAACCTGGCCCTGCAGGGAAGACATCACACAATCTCTGCAGCCCCAAAGGGTAATTTGTAAAATCAGTCATCACAACAAACCACAGTCAATGTAATCTGTTGTTTACAAACAAACTATAATCTGGGTTTAATGTGGGGGTAGATTAGTATAAATTATCTGTATTCAAATGAGCCAATAAGGTTTATGTTTCACAGAGGTGTAAAAAAGATGAAAATTGGTAGTTATAATGTCTGAATACAGACATGGAGATAAAAAGTTCTTATACTTGGATCCCACAGATCCTTATCCAATCTTCTTTTAACAGCTTTCCTAAATAGAAAAATTACAGCTCCAGTTAACAGCTAACATTATTGCCTAATCATTCAGATTATTTTTTTTAAAAAGTATTTTCCAAAATCTGCTAGCTTCCAGTGTAAGAACATTTCTTTGTTTTATTGTCTGGGGTGATTCTCACATGATGTTTTATGGAGGACAAGGCAATTTCTATATGGCAATTTGCACTACAATCCTATCAGGGCTTAGAAGAATTGCACTGCCAATGTGTTGAACGTTGTGTTTGGAGTATTGTAGTACCTTTGAGAAAGAGAAAAGCATTGCTAAGAAGCTGGGAATAGCATGGTAGCACCTTTCCTCCCTTTACCAGTAGTGGAATGATTCCACTCTTCCCATACATTGTTTTTAAATACAGATATAACTTGTGAGAACACATCCATATTTATTACAAGGAGCCCCCAGCAGTTCTGCTTAGAAGTTATTCTTTTTCTCTCTCGTGTCAGCTTTTTAGATAGGAAAAATAACAACAGTGGTTCAGATAATCTACTATCATATTTACCATTCCTGATTCCTTCAGCCTATCCTGTGATGTAACAAATTCCAACTCCTTTATCATCACTGCTGTTTTCTTCTCTGTGTAGCTAAAAGAAATCATTGCAAGCACAAGATGGAAAAATGTTGTCTAATGTTTTGTTGACATTACTAAAGTTTAGATGAGCACTGCGGGGGCTGCTCACACTTACCATAGAAAATATGCTTTCAGTGTGGACACCAAGAGAACACATTTTGCTATCCACTTTGGGAAGTGACCCTTACCATCCAAAAGATCCATTTTTTATTTTAAAAAGCAGTAAAGCAGCCTAGCATGCTCACTGGGGACAGAAATGCGGGAACTGAAATGTGCTCTCAGTAATTCTCATAGGTGAATCCTTCTGGACAATTTAGGCTGCAAGTGGGGATTCTGAAGTTTTACAGCCCTTCCTCATGTTGCAAGCATCTGGATGTCATTCCCTGCTGTGAACCTGGTGTGAACATTAAAGAAACATCAAATTCAGGCCTATAGATTGTTAGAAAAGGAAAATAATAAACAGCCAATATAACAATGCCTTTGATAATGATCTGTGATGTAGCCACGTATAGTCTCAGTCCTCTACCTTAAAAACATTATAGTACAGCTGGAAGCGGTACAAAGGGGGAAATCAGAGTGACCAAAAAACTGGAGTTTCTTCTTTATGAGCAAAGCTAAAGCACTTGGGTATCTTCAGTTTAGAGAAGCACTGTAGAGGTTCATAAAACTGAGCACGGTGTGGACAAAACAGAAAAAAAGGTTTCTCCTTCTCTTACTTATACTAAAGAATTTGGGGTCACCTGATGATACTGATGGGCAGCAGATTCAAGCCAGACAAAAGAAATGATCTCTTTACATAATGAATGTATAAAGTTCAGTGCCCACAAAATATGGTGTTAGGAACTACCTAGAGGGTTCAGAAAAGGAACAAGGTAACCCTTGACCATAGATCCATCCACAACTATTCATCAAGAAGGATTAGGGAAACATCCTTGTTCAGGGACAGTGAACATCATTGCTCTAGGAAATAATGACAGCAGAGTTCTGTTGTTTTCATATCCTATCCATGGGGGGTTTCTTAGAAGCATCTAGCTGACCAATGTGGGAAACAACATCCTATCCTTGATGGACCTGCTCTAGCAAGGCTCTTGCTATGTTTTCACAGTCAAGTATAGGACCCTTAGCACCCCCCTTTTTTACTACCATCATATGTCTCAGACACCTGCGAGATGTTTGCTGCCATGGCAGGCAGGCCAGATGTGAGGACAGCTGCTATGTAGGCCATAGGCAAGAAGAAGCATGTGATTCACTTGTGCAAATTGTAAGAAAATACCCCTAATATTCAGAACATCGTAGTCACTCACCTGGTTGCCAGGGTGCCTGGAGACTGAACTCACACACATCTGATAGGAGAACGTGGGTTTGGCTGCCAGACTGGAAAGGACTTATGAGTACTAACAGCCACAATGCTAAAACAGCACTCCGTGTTTCTGGAGGAGTGCTAGCAACGAGCACTTTGTGCGAACACCTATCGTTGGAGCGGAAGAAGGTGCGCTGCTAGGAGCTATCCAGGCCATGCAGTTTTCAGCCTTGACCATGGAATCCACTTTGGGAGGCTAACACCAGCTATCTTTATGCAGTGCCAGACTCCATTTCAGCAAAGTGGGAGGCTCACGTACTCAACAGATGTCACCCATCCATGAGGCCATCAAGCTTAGGCATGGATCCTGCCGGACCACCTAAGCCTTTGTCCAAACGGAACTTAGGACAAAGACTGGTACAAAGAAGAAGACTAAAGAAGAGGAAGACCATCTTCAGCCAGAGCCAAGTTCCTTTGTGTAAACTGGGTGTTACCTTAGGTAGCAATTTGGCCATCTATTGTCATCTTTTTAGATAAGTTTAATAGTCTTAAGCACCCCTCCACCCAGTAATTTTCTCCATTCTTTTCCCCAACGGTCATCCTGGAGCTTCCTTACCCTGGCTCATTGTTACCTGGAAGTCCAATAGGTAACCAGGGCCCAAGCTTGTTCATTGGTCAGTTATGGGTACCCAATTAGGTGCCACCAATTAACTTGCTATTGGCTACTGCAGAAGTCCAGCCCTTATGGTCACTGCAGAGCCTCCCCTTTTTTCCACCCCTGTACCTCCCATTCCCTAAGGGCTCAAGGTAGTCTTTATAACCTGTGACACAGCTCCCCACATGTGTGCATCTAGCAGTACCCCAGTTCCACTGTCTAGATCCATCCCCGATTCTTGATCAGTTGAGGGTCCTATTTCCCCCGTCCTCTTTCGTCGCCATTGGAGCCTTCCTTGAAGACTACGATCAGTGATTATCACCCTGTTTGTCTATCCATGTGTTGTCTCTAAATCTCTATTTATTTTTCTTATGACTGTATGTATGTTTCATGAGCACATTGCCTTGTATGTATGCCTATATTTTTATGGAATACATTTTAATTGTTTTACTTAATTAGAGTCCTTGGTAAATTTAAGCATTAATTTCTGGATGTGTATCCTGTATACAGAGATAAAAAGATCCTGATTAAGCCAGGTGCCCACCTGACAATTCCCCAACCTCTTTTTGAGGGCATTTTGGCTTACAAAATGTACTGCCTTCTTCCTGCAGGTTGATGTGGCAGATGGCCAGAAAGCAAGGACAATTAGCTGTGCAGGCATGAACATTCACTGCTGGCAATGTTAGGCTAGAACATAGAGAGGAAGTGTGTTGCCTGCTCACCAGCTTGCCAGCCACCTAGCTGGGGCTTGCCAACTCAGTGGATGAATGGGCATCATGTCCCCCCTCTCTTTCCCCTTGTCTCAGCTCAGTGTGTACCAGAAGCCAAAGCAGGGCAGCTGCCTGGTGCTTGAAGCCCCCCCTCACTGCCTCTATCCCTTGCCTCTCAAGTCACTACAGCAGTTGCAGATGCAGCAGAGAGGACAAGCAGGGCAGCTACATGGCAGTCAGTCTGTATCTGTCATTTCTTGAGTTGCTGCTGAAGTGGCAACATAGAGGGCAGAGCCAGTCAGGGCAGTGTCATGGCAGCTAGTGGGGGATTCCCAGTGTGAGGCTCAAGGTAGCTGTCCCATTTGCCCCATAAGTCTGCCAGTGCTTCGTAGATAGCATAATCCCTACACATAAAGTAGAGAGAGAAATTCAAGGAGTGGACCCTGGAATATTAAACTGAGTTCATCCTAAGAGTGCATAATCAGCTGTGAAAAATTACACAGGCAATACAACTGGGATTTCTTGCTTCCTCCCTTAGAGAAAACCAAAACAGAAAGCTTTTTTCTTGCCTCATCTATAGTCTACCCTACTGACTCGTCAGAAGCCTTCTTAGACCTTTCCCAGCTTTCCCCATCTTCAGAGAGTTCTGTCATCCCCCACTCTATCAGCTCCTCATTCAGCCCCTCCCCAAACCTGCCACTTGAGACAGAAAGGTTGGAGGTAGTTTCCCTCCCCCTTTCCAATTTGATTTGGAAAGGGAAAGGCATGGAGGTAAAAGCAAGTATCTGCATGAAAGTGAACAGCATGCAAGACATCTTCAATCAGATGAGCTCTGTCTTTGGGCTTGGAGCAGGTTTGAAGTGGCAAAGAAGGTGGTAATTTAACTGAAATTACCTTTGACGCAATCTTAGGTGTGTTGTGCATGGGTGATTTTTTTTTTTTTTTTGCTGAAAAGCCAATACAGGAACCAACAAAAGGTGACCAAGTAGGTGGGAGATATAAATTTCACTGCAGAATTTTAGTGCTATTCAACACTACTAGATAGTCATACAAAGATGTGGCTAAGATACATTAGATATTCTCAAGTATACCAAACAACAGTGGCTAATAACACAGGACTATATTGCTAGGCTGCTGTAAACTATTCTCTTTCAGTGTCAGCTTCCCTCCTTGGCAATATGTGAGGCCATAATACTGGAATTCATTGCAAAACTTCCATAAGCCACTGCCTCTCTGCATGGGGTATGTATACTACCACTCATTCTTTCCTTGTACCTTGGGGAGGGGGATGATGCTTCCAAACCATGACTATTCTAAACTCCTAGACTTTCTGACCATTTCCCATGAGCACCTTTTACTTTATCATGCAAGAGAGAATTCATTTATTAAAAGGTACTGCAAGGTCAAAGTTCTTTAGTCCTCCATAAAGTTGAAAGCTTTGGGACACCCTGAAAATGTAATGACAGGGAGTAGATGCTTTTTATGCTTCAGTGCAATAAACCCCTTTGATCATCTCTGGAAAAGAGACCTTAATTTCTGGACTGTTCACAGCACTTACTATGAATAAAATGAACATCAAATAAAATCTTTACAGCTGTATACAAAAAAATGATACATCTGATAGAAAACCTGTACCCGTTTTGTACATCTTAAGAATTTTTTATGCAGTCCACCCACCAGAGAGAGAGAGAGAGAGAATCTCTGTTATTTATGGGGCTTCTTTGCTTAGGATGGAATGACCAAGGCCTCTCAACTTTCTTTAAATTAATACCAACCTTGGCAGTTTCAATGTACAAATAAGTTAAAAGACATAACATGGCCCCTTATTGTATGAATAAGTTAAATGTCATAACATGGTCCCTTATTCATTGATGAAACAGTAGGAAAGGATTCTTTCAAAAGAGATAAGCAGAGACTCTATCACCTTCCTGCTTATCTTGAGTTTCCCTCTTCCAAAAGTATAGTGATATCAGTGTAAGGAAGTGGTAAGATATGTGAATTTTATATTAAACATGATCTATATTGATAAAAGCATACAGATAATTGTTTTCAGTCTCTGTGGCCCTCACTTTCCACAAAATGTTTGCACTGTATGCTCTACTAAGAAGACTGTGCTTTTAAGCTCAGAATATTTTGTTAAAAAGAGGAGTCTATGTTGGATGCTCAATATCAGCCCTTTGTCAATTCCATTTTGGTGAGGCAGTCATTCCACTGAGCCTGCAGATCTTTGTAGTCAAATGTGGCCAGGCACAGGTGGGTGAGAATTCTGAGCAGCCCCTTATGCCCATGTTGGATGGAAGCAAATTATATGTTTACAAGGCAATGCCTCATGGAGAGCCTTTCATTGAAGTACAAGCAGCTGCCATTGTGCTCTGTTCCCAGAACAAAACCAAAACACGAGAAGGCTGAATGAACCTCCTGCATAAAATGCAAAATAAGACTGGCATTTATCTTTTAGAAGGTTAGATATATGTTTCTTTAATTCTAGAAGACTTCCACCTAGAAATTCAGGAACTGAATTCTTAGCCAACCACCACCACCTTACAAGATCTTACTACTTTGCTGCTTTGTTGTTTTTTGTCAAGTCTTAAAAAATGGACTGGTAGCCTTGAAGAAATATATTTCCTTTCTTTGTAAATATCATCATATTTCAACCATTGCAGATCTAAGCAGGAACCCAGTCCTGCTAAAACCATTGCAGGGGCTCACCTGGGACCTGACAGGACAGCATAGAGATGGGAGCCAATGATAGGCAAAGAGTGTACTCAGGATTTCTTCCCATGCTACTAGCAGCAGGGTCTCCAGAGCTGCTGGACCTCTGGAAGGCAACTAAACCTTCCAATTGCTGGTGGCCAGGAGAAAGTGGATATTCAGAGACATTGCCAGAGCATCCACTGATCATCCTTTTCCTGGCCCTTTAGAACACAGTGGGTGCAGTCAGACGTACCATTAGTGGCGACACAGCTCCGTCTCGCTGACGGATTAAATATGTTCATCCAGACATCCACATCTGGCAATCGAGCATCATCAACGGTCATCCCGGCTTGCTGTGGATCAATGCCACATTAATTTGATAGCGCAGAAAGTCCGGCCCTTTTTCAAAGAAGCGGCACAAGATCGTTTTTTTCCTATTTGAACAGTTCACACACAATACTGCCCCTAGGAATGTTTATTGCCCCTCCCACCATTTATTTTTTAAAAAGCCCCAGCAGACATATGCATTGCCAGATCATCCGGGAATCTGAGGTGACGCTTCTGCTTCTCCAATCAACACAGGATCGGAGGGGGGGGGGGAAACATTATCCCACTATTCAGAGCAGGAAAAAAAAAAATTTTTTTTCAATGTGGAGGATTTCCAGATATCATTGTCACTGCCAATTTCTAGGAAAGTAATTCCTGGCAGTTCCCTGGTTTGAATCGGCAACGTTAATTCCAGAAACTTTCCTGCCTTCCCCCCCTCCCCCACCTCTGAAGCAACATTTGATTTCCCATCTCCAAACAGTTGGGCGCATGTTCAATGGACCCCCCCCCCCGAAATCACCATCTGATCACGCATGCGCCAAGAAAAGAGCGTGAAAGTATTGGATGTCTGATCGCTCAACAACAGAATGAGTTGCATTCTTGGATGCTCATCTGATCAGTCCTGCAGCGAATCAATATTCAGCTGTTCAAATTTGAGCGCTACACACCCGCTTTTAATGTGACATCTGACTGCACCCAGTCCTGGGTGATAGTGATGGACACAAACCACTTGTGCATTTCTTCCAGTATTAATTAAGATAATTATGAAAACTGGAGGGTCATATTGCACACATGTGGTAAAACTGCTGGCCAGCCAACTGGCAGGTGCCCATGTGCATGGAATCATCAGGCAGGCAGATGCCAGAGTCACTGGGAGCACCAATGGCAGATGCACATATATCTTGAGCCACTGGTGACCAGGGTGGCAGTGCTAGGGCCAAGGACTCTACAAGGGGTGTTCCAGCACCCCACAGCCCCTGGAACCCCAGGCAATTACTTAGGGTCACTTTATGGACAGACTGCCCTTTGGTAGGAGATTTGTTTGAAGCATTAATAGTAGCTTGAGGGAAATTGATCTGAATCAAGCCTGGAGATCTTGTGGAATTACAAGTAATCTCTAAACTACAGGGATCAGTTCCTCTGTCAAAAATGGCAGTTTAAGGCATTACATCCCTGCTGAGCTCCTTTCCCCAAACTCTATGGATTTCCCAACCTGGAGCTGGCAACCTAGTTTTAACCCCACTCCAAACACAGTTTCCCAGTCTAAATTGCATCTCTCCAGATGTGCAAGTTGCAGTGCCAGGGATCAGCATGTAGATATTACTCCATTGCCTCTAGTTTGGCCTTTAGGCAACCATGTAATCTGGGATATTTCTATATTAAAAGAAATAACATATACATTCTGTTAGTTGTGATCTGAGGAATAAACTGTTTCACTTGCCAGGGCTCAGCATGTGAAAATGCAAAGTTAGATACCGATGTACTTATGGCAGTGACCATCTGTTTCTCAGTTTTGAATGACTACATCCAAAGTATGACTTGTTTACTTACTAAACTCTAATGCATTACAATTCTATTAACCTATTCTATGCAGTTTTTTTTAAAAAAAATTTCACATGTGTCCCAGTAATCATCATTACGATTGCTTTATTCATAGACCATTGTCTTTCCCCACTAGGAAGATAACTAGCACTGTTTTATCCAGGCCTTAGTAACATTGTCTTCTATAGCTAGATCAAGTCTGTAACTGTTGTTCTGCTGAAGAGGAGAGGGCATCTGAGCATATGCAGATTTCTCTTCCACACCCAATTTCTAGGCACTTGAAGGCAGGAGCTTTGCATTTCTCTTTTTACAGGCTAATCACTGATCAAATCCCCCTAGCACTTGCATTTTCAAAGTCTCAGAGGCCAGATTTCGGAGGAAGGGGGGGAGCCTGATGGTCAGAAACTGTGTGAGAAATGTTTATGCTTTCTGCACACATTTTTAGGGGGTGGAGGGAACATGCTGCATACAGAACACCAAACTGGTATTGGGACAGAATGAATACACAGTTAACAGCCTTTTCTCACTCTATAAAATAAAATGGCCTTGAGAATGTTTAGTTTTTAGTAGAAGGACAAATATCCCTGAAGGGCCTCATTTTATTTGTTGTTCACACTACACATGTTGATTCTGCATATGCAAGAGCACATTGGACAGAAAAAAAGCTTAACAGGATCAGCTAGAAAAAATATATGATAACACAGATCTCAGTAATGTGACTGAGATCTATCCAAACAGCCAGAGGAAGTCTCTCACACTGCAGCAGGAGAGCTGCATAAATGGAAATGCTGTCTATACTATGCATGAAACAGCAATGTTTTATTCAGGATGCAAGCTTTCGTATTCACACACAATGTCTGATGAAGTGTGTGTGCACATGAAAGTTTACATCCTGAATAAAACTTTGTTGGTCTTAAAGGTGTCATTGGACTCTCACTCTATTCTACCGCTTCAGACCAACACAGCTAGCCCATGGATCTACACTATATATGGTTTTCTAAGGTGCCATATGGAGATGAGTAGGGGCACTTGGATAATGGGAGTTCTACTGGTCCATAGTATTAATGTGGAGGTACAAATGGAATGATTCAGGCTTGCAATCCTGCCCCTCAGGGTCATAATAAGAGATCTGCTGGCTAGCTCCTTGCCAATCACAAGAGGTCTGTCCAAGTGCAATCATACACTCTACAGTCTATTAAAAAAAAGCCCACCAGGAACTCATTTGCATATTAGGTCATACCCCCTGATACCACCATTGTTTCACACAGGGCTTTTTTGTAGAAAAAGTCCAGCAGGGACTCATTTACATATTAGGCCACAGCCCTTGATGCTAAGCCAGCCAGAACTGCATTCCTGTGTGTTCCTGCTCAAAAAAGCCGTGAACATACACAAGCAGAGAGAGAGCTTGGAATAGTACTAGAAGTATCTTAGAAGAAGAGTATTTCCCTTTTCTGAGGACACTCTCAATTGCCTAGAATAGTATAAATTGCTAGTGTGTTCTGTTCTATATGCATTTCTTTGAGGTAAGAAACCAACAATTCAATATAAATAATCCAGTCATAGGCTCTCTCTCTCTCTCTCTCGGCTTGGCTTCGCGAACGAAGATTTAAGAAGGGTGGGTGAATCAGTTCTGAAGACAGTCCAGTCATAGGCATATCACAGGAATATATCAAATAACTCTGCATTCTTATTTTAATCACTGATAATGCTATCAAAAGCTTTTTGTAAGAAAAAGCCCTCTACTTTTCATACACGTGGACATCGTGATCACCAGTATGGTTGCCAGGGTGCCTGGAGTTTTGACTCACATCTGCTCTAAGAAGTGGACTTTGCCCACGGTTTCTAAGGCTTATGTGAATACTATAAGCCTCAGCTTTGCAGCAGCATTCTACATCTCTGGATGGGTGTTAGCCAGAACTACAGACGAGCCTCCAGCCGCTTCTTGCGTGCACAATCTCGGCCGTTGTAGTGGAAGAAGACACGCCACCATGAACTGTACAGGAAAATAGTTCCCAGCCTGTTTCCATGAACCAAAAGCTAACACCACCAGAATCCATCTTGTTTTCCTGACTCCATTACAGCAAAGCAAGAGACTCACATATCCAACAGCTGCTTCAACTTCTGCATAAGGCAATCAAGCTTATCTTAGGCGTGGATCCTGCTAGACTGCCTAAGCCTTTGTCCAATGGAACCCAAGACAAAGACTAGTGCCAGTAGAGGGATGAAGAAGAGGAAGAACATCTTCACCTAGAGCCAAGTGTCTTTGTATAGATCGGGTGTTACCTTAGGTAGCAATTTGGCCATCTATTGTCACCTTTTTAGATAAGTTTGATAGCTTTATTCACCTCCACCCCAATAATTTCTCCCATTCTTTCCCTTAATGGTGATCCTGGAGCCTCCCCCTTTGGTCCATTGTTACCTCGAAGTCCAATCAGGTAACCAGGGCCAAGCCTGCTCATTGGCCAGATATGGGCATCCAAACAGGTGCCCCCAATAAACTGGCTATTGGCTACTGCATAAGTCCAGCCCTTATGGTCATTGCGGAGCCTCCCCTTTTTCTAAGGTCATGTACCAGCTGACCACCTGTCATCCGCCCCTGAACCTCCTACCCGCTTAGGGGTCAAGGTAGACTTTATAACCTCTGACCCAACATTCTGCACGTGTGCATCTAGCAGTACCCCATTCCTGCTGCTTAGATACATCCCCGATTCTTGGCCAGTTGAGGGTCCCCTTCCCCATCATCCTCGTTTGTTGCCACAGTGTGTGTGTGTATATATATATATATATATATATATATATATATATATATATATATAAATTTTGCCACTGTGTGACACAGAGTGTTGGACTGGATGGGCCATTGGCCTGATCTAACATGGCTTCTCTTATGTTCTTATTGGAGCCTTCCTTGAAGACTACGATCGGTTTGTCTATCCTTATGTTACCTCTATGCATTTCTCTCTATTTTTATTATGTATGTTGTATGTATGTATTATGTATGTTGTATGTATTAATTACCTTGTATATGTGTTCTATATTTTTCTGTAATAAATTCATGATTGTTTTACTTAATTAGTGTCCTTGGTAAATTTGGCAAAAATTTCTGGAAGTGGAATCCTATATACATAGATTCTAGATCCTTTTTAAGCCAATGGTGCCCACCTGTGAATTCCCCAACCTCTTTTGAGGCATTTTGGCTTACATTTTAACATAAACCACCTTCACAAGAGATTACAGGAGACCATTCTTTTAAAAGGAGCTAATTAAAAACCTGCCAACCCAGTTGCATTTTTCTTTTCTAGCTAGCACAAGAATCAGAAGTCCGTTTTCCATTCACCCTATGAGAACCAGCCATCTTTTGGATGCCCAGCAAATCCAGTGCCATAAATGGATATGCGATTCCACTGATCATAGTGAGATGAGAATTCAAATGTATTAAATGTAGCATGTATCAAATGAAATAGAATTCTGCTATCTCTTGACAGCATAATTTTTTTCATATTTTATGGTGTGAACATCATTATCATTTCCTTGAATTAACTGCACCCACAAATTTTTATCAAAGAAAACATATTTTACTCATCAGTGTAGACCTTTAATATGTCACAATCCTAATGGAAGGATTAGGCTATCCTTTCAGGATTGTACCTGTGTAAGAGGACTTCCTGAGGGACAATGCTTTTGTTGATGTCATTTAATTTTGGGTCATTCTGTCAGGTACCTTCCCCAAACCCAAGATATTTCTATCATTAGACAAGAAGAAGAAACATCATAACGAACAGCTAAACATATACCAGCCAACAAATACATCCCCTATTCAGACACTGCCATTTTATTTATTTATTTTATTCGATTTATATCCCGCCCTCCCCACCGAGGTGGGCTCAGGGCGGCTTACAACAGAAAAAAAGCTTACAGAGATCAATTTAAATACATTAATAATTATACAATAAAATACATAAAAACCTAAAAATACATAAAACTCACATAAAACTCACATGCTACCTTTCCTTGCCCGCCTAAGATGAAAAAATGCGGACTTGGCAGTGGCTGCTATCTGGGCCTCCATAGTTAGAGTAGGCTCCAGTAGCACCCCCAGGCTCCTAACCCTGTGTGCCGCTGACAGAGGCACAACGTCGAGGGCCGGTAAGGGAATCTCCCTCCCCGGACCACGGCAACCCAGGCAAAGGACCTCTGTCTTCGTTGGATTTAGCTTCAGCCCGCTCAGCCTGAGCCATCTAGACATGGTCTGCAATGCCAGGTCCAGGTTTTCTGGGACACAGGCAGGCCGGCCGTCCATAAGTAGATAGAGCTGGGTGTCATCAGCGTACTGGTGGCAACCCAGCCCATATCTCCGGGCAATCTGGGTAAGAGGGCGCATATAGATGTTAAACAACATCGGGGATAGAACTGCTCCCTGAGGAACCCCGCAATCCAGCGGGTACCTCCGGGACAATTCACCCCCAATCGCCACTCTTTGTCCCCGACCCTTGAGGAAAGAGGTAAGCCATTGTAAAGTCAACCCCTGAATCCCCACGTCGGCGAGACGGCAAGTCAGCAACCGATGGTTGACCGTATCGAACGCTGCTGACAGGTCTAACAGCATCAGTACCGCCGAGCCGCCTCGATCCAGATGCCGCTGGAGATCATCCACCAGGGCAACCAGCACTGTCTCCGTCCCATGACCCGGGCGGAAGCCCAACTGATGGGAGTCAAGGACGGAAGCATCCTCCAGGAAACTCTGTAATTGCAACGCCATCATGATAGACAAAATGGTTTCTTATTCAAAAGCTCTGGAAAATATTGCAGAGCATTGTGTTATGGAAAGTACTTTCCCACCCCCTTTCAATGAATGACAATACAAAAATTGTTGCCATTGTGTCAGTCACTGGTAAAGCCAGAAAGCTACTTCAAGAACCCTAAAATAATTGGATTAGTTGCATTGTACAGACTTCTTTATTCTTGTCAGCACATAATGCATCTGGTTTTTTGGATGGCCCTTCTAACAACAATAGTTTCCTTCCAACTGGTTTCCGCAAGATGCTGCATCTGCATAGCATTGCCCGAATATCATAGCCATGAGTAGCTCTCGCACTGCTGGAACAATATTTAATACAACCATTGGGGCAGGAGTGGCTTATATAGGTCTTTCTCAAACTGTTAGCACTTGCTACCAAAGTTGGCTTCTTCCCATGTGGTCAGGATATTTAAATGTTATCCTAGCCATACAAGAACTGCCCATGGAATGCCAATGGTGAAAGGAACATTGATAGGGCCACTAACCCCCCCCCCCCCAAAAAAAATAGGAGTGATATTTTGCTATTCATTCCTTTTGTTGTGGTATCCTTGCAGTTGAAGGAATATTTGCAATAGTTTTGCTATTTTGCTTTGGCTGCTGTTCCAAGAAAATACTGCAACAAGCTGAATGGTGTTTACAGCTGAATATATATGCTAACCTTTCACAGAATGCCTTAATGTTTTTCCTGTGTGTGCCATTGTTAGATTAGAGTATCACACATAGGAAGTCATTTTCTATAGCTGTACTGAGTGGGGCATCTGGAAAGGAAATGAAGTAAGGCAGCTCCTGTTGCTTTGTTTCATTTTGTTTCTACAACTGTGTTATTGTTACACTTGTATTATTTTTAGGGATATCTACTGTAAGCAAGCTCTTATCGTTCTGGTGACCATGATAGTTGTTTTCCCTCCCCTGCTTTACTTTCTTAAAAAATAACAGATGTTTTCAATTGAAACTGGCAAGCTATTGATGAGTGGTAAAACCAGCTAGCATTTCACATCATGCTTAAAGGACATCTTGTTAACTAGAAGGTTACCTTAGCAGAAGAAAACATAATGAGGCATCTCTAGAGAGGCTTTATCTTTAAATGGTAGTTATACTAAGAAAATAGCACCTTTTACATTACATGCTTATATTTGGAGGTCTGTGAAGAACTAAGCAAATATTCATTTGCAGGAATAATCCCCCAGTGAAATAAGTCCCCAACTATTTACATAGAACAAACGTAAGGCTTGCTAATGCTACCTGGGGAACAATGTTAGAGAGAAATAATAAGTAAATATTGACTAATGTACTTGGCATTAAGTCTTAGTACTTCATAGTACTAATTACTAATCTATAGTACTAAAGCAGTCTGGAGATTTGTTGAGTTGAAGCTCTATTTTTATGAGCATTTGAATTACATACTTGTGGCTTCCATCTTCTGTAAACTTGAGTCAGTGTTTGTCTGGGTTCTCAGTCTCCTTTGACAAATTCTACTAGAATGATTGTTCGTTCCAAAAAAATACTTGTGAATACAGATTTGAATTGAGCTAACCAGTGACATGTGCTTGAATGAACAGTGAACAGAGCATAAAGCTGCTCCCATGCAGCTACTGGTGGGGAATTGATCACTTGATCTTAGGAAAGCAGAAGCCTAGGTGTGGAGTGAGGAATCAGTCTCTGTCTTTTGGTTGATGATGCAGCCACGGAATAGAAAATTTTCAACAATTTCAATTTTGCCCTTATCAACAAAGTTGTTAAACTCCCCAGTAGTCATTACATTTGTCCTCTTGATGCTGAGCGGTAATCCTGCTTTGGCACATTCTACTTCAACTTTCTTCAGGTTTTCTCTATTTTCTGCCAGTTATATGCTGTAATCTGATAATTTATTTGTTTTTAAATCCCAATGTTATTCAGTGATAGGCCCACACATGTTGGTTCTAGAAGGACAAAAGAAAAACCTGCAATGTGCAAAATACTATCTCAAACAAGAAAAAGGAAGTAGGGGAAAATATAATGGTATTGTTTTTCCTAAGTGCCTGTTACTTTGTAAACTACAGAAATTGCTTCCAAGAGTGCCATGATTAAATAGGTAAAGGTTAGTTGTTTATCTGCATTAGATAATAGGCAAATAGACCAGAATAAAATGAGAGCTGAAGCCTACTTGCTTTGTACCAGACCCTGTCATTATCTTTGATTAGCTCATGCATGACTTCTTCTTGCAGCTGTGCAAAAGGAAATGGGACTCTTTCAATGAGTGCCACACCTAATTGGATCTGGCTTTCTCTTGTCATTTAAAAGAATTAAAAATGAAACACATTCCTTGCAGCACCATGCTTCCTTTGCATTTGAAGGAGATATATTTTTATGCTGCACCTTTTAGCAGACTTTGCTCAAGAAAGGTCCAGTTCAATGTCTAAGTGAAAACTCTTGAAGACACTAAGGGTTGCCAATCCCAAGTTGGGTAGCAAAGGAACCCCTAAGGGTTCTGTGACTAAACCAGCCTCCAATATAATCAACAAATGTTCATTGAAATTTATAAAGGAAACATAAACAACCACTTAAAGCAGTGAATTGTACATAAGGTGAAGTCATACAATATGCACAGTCCTTTCTAAGGACAAAATTAGGTGAAGTTATATAGTATGCACAGTCTTTCTTGGACTGTGCATACTATATAACTTCACCTAATTTTGTCCTTAGAAAGGATTGTGCATATTGTATGACTTCACCTTATGTACAATTCACTGCTTTAAGTGGTTGTTTCCTTTATAAATTTCAGTGAACATTTGTTGATTATATTGGAGGCTGGTTTAGTCACAGAACCCTTAGGGGCTCCTTTGCTAGTAATTTATCTGTGATTCTCTATTCATATTGGGTTACTTAATCCCAAATTGGGAGCATGGGATCTCCTGGTCTGGAAGCCCTCCCCCACTTCAGGGTTAGCAGAAAGCAGGGGGAAGGGAATGTCCCCTGGACATTCTATCATACCCTATGGAGACCAGATTCCATAGGGTATAATGGAGAATCAGCCTGGGGGTGTCTGGGGCTTGGAGGGGTGTTTTTTTTTTTTGAGATAGAGGCACCTAATTTTCAGCATAGCATCTGGTGCCTTTCTTTTAAAAAATCCCAAGTTTGGACCAGGAGGTCCAATTTAATGAACCCCCAAAGAAGGTGTCCCTATCCTCCATTATTTCCAAAGGAGGTAAAGCATAACCTTGTTCCTGGCTCCTCCTCCAGAATCTCCTGGCTCCATCCCAAAGCCCCAGATATTTTCTTAGTCAGACCTGGCAACCGTACATGAAATTACCTTTATTGTAAGTATGTTTTAGAGTGAAACTACACATCTGGGTTTTGAACAAGTTGAGTGGGTCCCAGTTCCCCAACAGCCACACAACAATTAAGGGAAATGGCTCTTCCCCCAAAGCCATGTTCCTGTGAAGACACAGCACTGGGCAGGGGGAGTTATGTCCTCATTTTTGCTGCTGCATGTGCACAGAATACTCCACTTGGAGGAACAATCCCCCCCAGCTCCATTTCCACATGGGGAATCAACTTGGGCAGAAGGCAGGAGCCCTTCCTCCCCACTCAGTAGCATTCTGAGCCCATTTGAACTCTCCTTTACTTTTTTAAAAAACCTGTAGCTGCTGTTTGGCAGTGGGGAACCTGACATGGGTTGCAGGAACCTGAACCCAATTTCTTATAAACCCAAATGTGTAGCTTGGCCTATAGGTTTGATCTAAATAGCATGCCTTTGGGAAGCCACAACCTATGATAGAATGAAGCTGATGTGCTTTATGACAGGACAAATCTTTTCAGTGGGCCTCAAATGTTAGAATAAGGCTCTGTCCAACCACCCATAATGGCTTGCGGGAGGAGATTGCCCTCCCAGCTGAGGTCAATGCAGAAAGCATCTGCAATTCTAAAAGAGGAAAAAGAAAGCAGACATTGCTGTGTGTTGGTTGAAATGGTGGAGGTAGTGCTGGCAACCTTCAAGTAGGGCCTGGAATTACAAAATCTCCAGACTATAGAGATGTTTTTCCCTAGAGGAAACAGTTGACCTGACTAGCATCACAGCCTTGCCATGCTCTCTCTGCAGACACCCCCCTCCAAATCAGGAATTTCTCAAGCCAGAGTTGACAACCCTAGTTCAGGATCTCTCTCTCTTGACTTGATGAAGGATCTGCTGCCTGCATTAAAGCTTCTGAGATTCCACCAATGTTGTACTCATGCGTTGGTAAATAAAGCAAAAATTACAAACAAAACAAAACAAAATCCCTTAGTATGTACTCTCTCCTCCAAAGAGAACCTACCTTGGCAAGCACTGCCCCGTGAACTTTTCATAGGCTATGGAAGTGGAAAGGTCATAACATCCTTGATTTCACAAGTTCTACATCAATGCATGACAGAAGGAACATGCCATTTTCAACTGGCTGCACAACTCTATTGCATCAACAACAAATTTCCCATTCCCATCACTATTTAAAAAGGAATATCCAAAGTCATATGGGTACTTGACAGTAAATGTTGGAGGAAAAGGAAACAGAATGTGCTTGTGTTTCTGTGAAAAGAGTTCCTTTTGTAATTATGGGCCTGACTCCTGGCCTTCTATGGACCATGTATAAACAAGAATGCACACTGCTCAGGTTCTTTTTAATTTTCTTTCTTTAAAAAAATCAGAAGAAAGAACAAAAAGGGAGGAACTCAAAATTTGGCAAGTAAATAAAACAAAACAAATAAAGAAGGGCAAAATTAAAACAGAAAAAAAAAGAATGTTATATATAGGGAAAGACAATAAGGACACTGGTGGCAGATTAACACATAAATTTATTTTAATTGTTTCCAAATATCTAAAAATAAGTCTGTACACAATTGTTGTCTATATGCCATGCATTCAAATACTGATAAAATTCTAAGGTCTCAATCCACTGATTTATTGAAAGTGAGCATTTATCTCTTCAATCTTGTAAGGGAAATCTTATAGCTGTGGTAAGTGCCTAGAGGGTTCCATTTTCATTAACCGTCAGTTAGCCTGCAAAAGGTATCTTCTTCTATGATAATATATCTGTAATTTTGACTGATTTAAGAGGAAGGAATAGGTCTTCATCAACTCTGGAGATTGTATGCCGTGCCTCTCTCATATGTGAGTCCTCATTTAGAATAATTGCAACTCAGGATCTGTATGGTTATCATAGTCCTCTCTGATTATCAGCCACAGCTCAGCAACCATCATTTCAAACTACCTCTTGTAGACCATCTCCCAATGTAATGTATTAAGCTCATAATATGAATTCCACTGTAGGCCACATTAAATATGCGACCTACAGTGGAATTCATATGTCCCCATATAGGTCTTATAGCCAATAGGCTGTTTGACCAGGGGAAAAAAGCAATATAACAAAAACAGTATTGCTGTTCAATATTAAAAACAAATGATGTTTAATCATAGAAGCTATATATTTACACACATTTAATGTTATATTAAAAATGAGGTCTGCCAGCAGAGTCATTAAATGATAGTTAGAAGAGCGAACAAACTTCTTATTCAGATGACGATCTGAAATTTTCTTCTCAGATCTAAATAAATTAGTCAGAAAAAGAAGAAATGCTTAATGGTCTCTACCAAAGTCCTATGGCAGATACAAACACTAGATACCATTTATTGGCCTGAAAATCATTTTGTAAGACGTCAAGTGGAAGTGAATTCACTCTTGCAAGAAGAAAAGTCTCCAACAGCAAGGTACCATAATACTGTAGAAATAATATGGTAACTGGTATTGATTAAAATATGAATAAGCCGCCCTGAGCCCGCCATGGGAGGGCGGGATATAAATTTGATTAAATAAATAAATAAAATATCCAAAGTATATGGGCAAACATATGCACCATTTCCCTTCTTGAAGGCTGCACCATTCTTCCTCCACAAGGTGGCTACTAACCAAACTACAAGCACCAGTCTTCCCTAAGGCTAGAAGAGAGTCACAATCTGAATCAAGTGAACAAAATAGGAGTCAAGTGCGCCTTTAAGACCAACAAAGTTTTATTCAGAACATAAGCTTACATTCTGAATAAAACTTTGTTGGTCTTTAAGGTGCACTTGACTTCTACTTTGTTCTACTGCTTCAGGCCAACACGGCTGCCCACTTGGATCAATCAAGTGAGTTCAGCTTATCTATGAGCAGGCAAACCTATCCAGGTTTAATAGAATCTGATACTGACAGTGAAACTAGTGATTCCTTATTCTCTAGATTAACTGTAAGTCAATATTTAATAATCATTAACCTGGCTATAAGATAAATGGTCTTCTGCCCAGTTTTCGTTAACAGGGAGAATAAGGGAATATATCTACTACATGCTAAGACTGATCTAAGAAAATTTGTCTGGGTTATACCATATGTAGACATAATATGGCTGGAATCTAGGATCCTATTCACAAATTATTTTGAGAGTCAATCCTGCACAATATTTCCATATATAGAATTTCCATGCAGAGGATTATGTAAAGTAGAAGAACCTCTGGCCTGAAATAGCCAGAGCTCCCGCTTGTATATCCTTGGGATGGGATATTTTGACGAAGCTAGGTCTGAGTAACAGTTTATACAAAATTTTGTCAAGAGTGGCTGATTGACACAGGTAAAAATATTTATTACCCCAACTGCAGCTAGCCATATATAACCATGAAATGAATGAAAATAGACAAAATTACACTGGCCATTGCTATTTCTGAAAACCAAATGGTAAATGTAACTGCATTAATAGAAATGAGAAAGTAGATTTGCAAATGATGAAGACCATAGATATATATTTTTTAAAATCTGTCAGTCTCATGAAGAAAGGCTAATGGAATGGTTCCATCTTAATTTGGAGCTTCTGTAAATAAAGGATGAAAAGATTTTGATCATGACAGGTATAGTAAATAAGCTGGCTGTAAGAAATCAAGCAATCCCACACTATTGAAAGTGGAATCCACAGGACACATGTCACTGTTCTTGGACTTTAGGAGCTATAATAAACCAGATGCCAACAGTTTTAGATTAGGTTTAGAACAACCCTTGATAAGCATTACTTCATTGGCTCTGAATATTACAACCTGTTTTGGAACAGGGTTGAAAAAATATTCTACAGTGCCTTTGCAGAGTAGGACAGCATTAAACTACCAAGAAATTTCTAACTGATAATTCGTCATAGCCCTGACTTGGATATCCCAGGCTAGCCCAGTTTCATCAGGCCTCAGAAGCTAAGCCAGGTTGATGCTGGCTAGTATATGGATGGGAAACTTCTAAGGAATACCAGGGCATGACTCAGAGGCAGACAATGGAAAACTTCCTTTGAATGTCTCTTGCCTTGAAAACCCTACAGGTTGTCATAAATCAGACGTGACTTGACCCACTTTCCACCACCACCAGTTAGTCATACTCAGGCTGATTCCGCATAAGCCTTTGCTCCGACTCTGGTGCTGTGTGGAACTCACGTCAATTTGCTGTCAAACTTCTCGCATCAGTAGAACACACCCACATAACTCCACGCCCATGATTCCACCCAGTTATTTCGTCATAGTTCCTTAATTTTACTCCCTTTGAAAATTATCTAATATTTTCCTGAAAGAAAGGAATTTTTTTTAAAAAATCATGTTTTGCGTTACAACGTGAAAAATATATAATGATGTAACGTGATTTTCTTTTACTGAATAGATCCCTTGCTTCCACCCGCCCCCATTCTTTATGGTATTCCATGTGATTTTGATAATGTGTCATTGTATTGTGATTACTTTCTTCCCCCCTCCGATTAAAATCACTCCTGACTATTATAATTTTTTTTCAAATAAGATCATTACAACACAACTAAATAAATAGCGATGTTACACAAATTACTTTAAAGATGTGCGATTGCCACCTTTAGCGATTCCCCCCCCCCCGTATGGCCTCAAACGGGAACAGGAATTTGATTATGTTTATAGGTTTATATTTTTGATAGGTTGGGGAAACTTTCTCCCTTAACTTTCTCCCCTCCCCCCCAACCTTCATACATCTGTTTGTAATTTGTTATAGCTTTTAATGGAAAACTGTGTGCTTAACATTCAGTGTGTGTGGATAAAAATGGTGGATCGCCGACTCAGATTTCCCGGGGCTTAGATAACCTGCCAATGGCAGGGTGAAAGGAAAACACGTGACTTTGCCAGTATTATGCCTCTGGCATTACGTTATAACGCAAACAAAGATGATCGCGTTGTAACGCAAATCCTTATGCGTGTTAAAAAAAAAGGGAAACGTATGAGGGAGGGGGAAATTGCTACGATTGTGGGGGAAACTCCAGGAGCAGCAGTAATGCAGAAACAGAATACACGGAACAGACTGGGAATTGAATTCGGGAGAAATCCTCTGGTGCGGAATTGGGAAATCATACCTGCATGGAACAACCTTGGAGCGAAAGGGAGGCAAACGCCAAATGCAGAATCAGCCTCAGTTCCATCACTAGGAATGCAAAGCTTTGGAAATCCCAAATCAATCCACATTTGAAATAGAGGCAGGGCTTTTTTTGTAGCAGGAACTCCTTTGCATATTAGCCTACCCCCTACCCACAATGTAGCCAGTCCTCCATGAGTTTAAAGGGCTCTTCTTGCAGGGCCTACTGTAAGTTCTTGAAGAATTGGCTACATTGGGGTGTTAGGGAATTTTGTTTGAAATTCTATTTGTTTGAAAGAAAATTCTTTATCTCAAACAGTGCGATGGATCACTGGATCAAAGTAATCATTGAGAGGCATTTAACATGAAAAAGCATATTTATTACTACAGGGAAAGGGTACTGGGAGGTGAAAATAACAAACAGGGAAAGGGTACTGGGAGGTGAAAATAACAAACACTATAGAACTACATGCTTACACTAGAAGATCATGTGCTTAATGGAGACTACTTCCTTCTTCTTCTTGACCTCTCTGCCTGAACAAAGGAAGTCACCTGACTAACTGACCAAACAAACAAAACAGGTTTTCCTGCTTCTAGATCTTGATTGATAGCAGTCAATATCTTCTTCCTAGGTCATGCAGACACTAGGGAATCAGGCACAGTGTTAACCCTATAATGACTGGAACCTTAGAATATTGCAAATGACATACAAAATAGATACATATTTCCAACATTTGGCGGGAGGGTAGCCTACTATGCAAAGGAGTTCCTGCTACAAAACCCACCCCCGGATTAGAGGGATTTGACATTTTCTCTTGTTCTTAGTTAATAGAGACAAGATGGGTGTGGAAGTAACAATCAGCGAAACTGTTCCCCTCATCTTTCCTCTGTTGACCTCCCACTGCCTGCCTGGGAGAAAATTACAAGGAGCATTCCTATGCCACTGTAACTCAGAAGTAAGTTCTATTTTTTAGTGGGTCTTCATCCAGGGGAATTGTTCTTAAGATTGTAGCCAATGATCAGAAGGGTTGTTTTCTCCAGTTTGGGTACTGTTGGGAAGCGTATTCCCCCACTCCCCACCACTTCCCCAAAGCATTCTAGTGCTTCTGTGCATCGACAAGATTCTTCCTGTCTTTACTGTTTTGTGATTAGAAAGAATCACAGCAAACTCAGGCCAGCACTCACATGGTTGGGAAACTCCAAATCTTACTGGTACCACCCACACTGATGCTATTTTCCTTGCATCAGTCCCCGGGCAGCAGCCATTTCCCACTTGCCACCTAATGGCTTTGATTTTTAAAAAAATATTTTAATTTTTTTAAAAGTATCCTAATAATGATCTGTCTATCATGTTCTCTGATTTCAGTTTTGAAAAAAGCAACCTTCTAGTCCCTTTTGTTCTGGAATTAGGCCTTTCCCCCTTCTATCTCTCTATCCAAATGGCTAGAGATTTACTTTTTTGAAAAAAAAAGGAGAAAGGAAAACTAGGAATTCAGAGTACATGATTGACTGTTATAACAACAGCATGATATGTTAATTGCCTAGGCTTGCCAATCCCCAGGTCCCAGTGGGAGTTCTCCCGCTTTCTCAGGCTCCTTCCTGCCCACAGTCAGCTGGCCAGTGGGAGGAAGCTCTGCCCCCACACCTACCATGTGCCTTTCCTTTTCATAACACTAGAAAAAAGCTTGCAAAGGCTTCCTTTTTGGATGGTGTGTCTGTGTCTTTAAGGCTGAATGGGGGCGGGGTGAGCAGGCAGAACAACGTGGCTGCTCCCAGTAGCTGTGAAAGCAGCCCAGCCCCCCAGTTTGTTGTACAAGCTTTTCAGTGGTCATTTGCATAGTAAAGAGTAAACTTGAATCTTTGGTTTCCGTGTTATTGGAAGTTCAGCAACTTGTGAGTAAATTGCCCCAGTGAGATCACACAAGTGTGGGATTGTAAACTCTTTTATTTTTGCTTCTCTGTGTGTGTGAGAGAGAGAGAGAAAAGAAAGAGAGATGATTTGCAGCTGTTTGGGTGAGGAAATGAAGACTGTATTCAGGAGAACTGCACTGCTGAGTTTTCTTCCCCCAGAGTCTCCCGACCCCAACCCCAAAGTCCCCAGATATTATCTGAGTTAGACTTGGCAACCCTATAATTGCCATTAAAACCCAATTTCTTCCAATGGGGGGACATGGTCACTGTGGGAAACTGGGCAGGGAAAATGTGGGGAAACCTGCCCTGTGGAAGCCCCATGGCCACAGCAGCACTGTGGAATCAACAGAAACCCATCACTGTGTGGAAAACACCATTGTGTCTTTGCATCTTTCTCTCTTGGATGTTCTCTCTCTTTTAGATTCATTTTCAGTTCTGGTTCATCCTAAAATTCTAAAAGAACTGTTTTACAGAGATGACCAGAAAGATAAGGGCATCAGAGTGAGGGAAAGGTCCATACATGCATGCCTCAATTGTTTTCTGGACCCAGCAGCATTAAGAGTGCAGTCCTGCTGACTTCAAGTCAATGGCCTGGAGCAACTCCATACAGGATTGCACTGTGAAGCTCTTTTTTACTCTTTATGCTACAGAATAAAAGGAAAGAAATGCCAAATGCTACACACAAGTACAGTCATCTAGAGAACTGAACTACATAGAATAAGGTCTTGATAAATTGTTATTGGCCGGGCACGTGGGCTCAGATAGAAGATACCGCAGTCATGTATCAGAAATTAAAATAAGCAACAGCTAGTTACCATCTCTCAAAAAGGAGTGTAGAAACTGCAAAAGGAACTTTTATGCCTTTTATGAAAGACAGTTTCCCATCAAGTTTAGGTTACATGGGTTTTTCCTCTCCTTCCGCACATGTTTTGATTGCTTCCAGGCTGGCTTCACTCCCTCCCCGCCCCCTGGCCACCATTTTCTGAGTGCTCTTTTGTGGCAACATTTTTTTTTGTTTGCTGCCAAGCCAATGCGAACCAAAGAGCAAAAAGAAAACATTAGAATTTTCTCTCCTGCCTTTTGCCACCAACTTCCCTGACCACTTGAAAGTCATCCTTGCCCATCTAACTATCTCCAGCACTGTGAATAGAAGCCCAAGATGGACTGCATCCTCTCGTATGGCTTTTTGATTCCCCCATAACTTAATTTTTTTATTCAGTGATCCAATAGTCATAAAACACTAATCAAGAATCATTGCTAGTCTTGGATCATGACATTTTCTAAAACATTAAAAAGATGGGAAGAATTAAAAAGTTGTGCAAGAGAATATGGTCTGTGTTGGGCATCTGTTCACAATGCTGGAGATAGATAGATGGGCAGGAATAACTAGTCTCAGATTGCTGAATTTTTACAAAATTAAACAACAGGGAAATGTTTAAAAAGTGCTGCACATGGGTTAGTTCTCTGCTAGGACTGACTTGAAAGGGGATCAGAGAGGAGGCAAATGGCAGTGTCCCCAGTGCAGAAAAAATAAAATAAACAAACCACACAACAGGATTTCAGTTCTGCATGCAAACAAAATAAAGGGAGGGGATCATCATCATGGAATGAAACTAACATGAGATATAAAGAGAGTGACTGGGATGGGAAGCCTAAAGTTTTGAAAACATGTTCCTTTTAATGCTTTAGTGAACAAAGTTGAGGGGTGAAGCACTTTGGCAGTTTTCAGAAACCTAACATTAAAATGGTGACTGAGCCATTTGGACCTTCTGCAAACCGCTTTGATCCATTTGGAAGAAAGGGTACAATTGGCACAAGAAAGACTTTTAAAAACTGCCAAGATTACAATTAGTGTGCAGGATCAAATTAGAGAATCACAAAGAGAACACCACGCAAATTTGCAAGGGAGGGTAGGAAATTAGTGTTACTGTTCAGTGGTGCTAGGGCCTCACCAAAAATATTTTTTAATTTAGTGATGTGAGACTAAAAATTCTCTCCAGAGCTTCTGTCAGAGGACTTCTTCCCCATACAAACTGCAGTCCTGTGCAAAGTCTTGTGGTGGAGTTGCAGCCAACTCTGCACAGGTGCACACATGCACACTTTGCCAACAATCAAAGCTTGCAATGCCAGTGTCATTGGCTTCTACTGTGCATTCTGTATACTCAATGTGTTTCTCCATATTATGAGATTATGTGACTCTTACCCATTTTTCACACTGGCCAATAACACAGCAGAGAATCCCTAGTGCTTGGCAATATGAAAAATAGAGCTTCACAGCTGCTCCTGTCTGTTTCAAAAACAGTCTTGTCAGTTTCAACACCATCCCCTCCCTTTGCCTGTGTTTCTTTGTGTTCCCTTTTATTAACCAAACCAACACTGACATGCATGTACAAAACCTGAACAACAAGGATTTAAATGGAAGGCACTTGCTGGCTGCTACTGCACACCTGCAACAGGGCAACTGCATAAATTAAAAAAAAAAAACACTTTGGACACCATCCCACATACATAACAACTGATTTATAAAAGTGCAGGGTTTTTTTGTTGTAGCTGCAGGATAAATACACTGGAGAAAAAAGAATGGTGTATAAGGCACACACAGAACCCAAAGTCAAGCTTAAAGGCTTACTGCTCAGAAATTTTGCAGTAAGCTGTGAGTGTGTAAGGAACCCAATACAATATTTGGTTCAGACTGACTAAAAAGGAACAGAGAGATCAAAAGAACACTGCAGCCAGTGCTGAATGAAGTGACTGAGAATGCAGATGTATCTACATCAGGTACTGACAAACTATAGAGTCTCAGGACTGAACAAATGACTGTACCAGCACAAAGTGTAAGTGAAGGTTTTAGACAGTGAGGTCCCAGTGATTTCATCAAGAGGAAGAATGATAAGAAAATCCATTCTACTGAGTAAAACTTTCATAAAAAGATAGAAATGTAATGATAATAGGAACTAAAGTGTTTCATTAATGGCTATACACAAAGAAGCAGTTCTGGGATCACCAGCAAGAAACTGAAATCAAGGGCAGCAGCCATTTTGAGCTCAGTTGTTACCATAAGAGTAATACAAGGTGAGGTTTGTTCCATGCTTTAGGCCATAATTTTATAAAACTTGCAACAACTATAATAACCAATTGTGTGTTAATCTTATTTTAAAAATAGTTCCTGTTTTAAAGTAATTTCTATGATTAGGGAACATGCCTCAAATACTCACTGGACCCTAGTATTATCATTATTTTTCAGTGCCTACCATTAATTTCTATAGGATATGTAGCTTGTACTTTAACAAGGGGGGGCTACATAATATCCCTCTCTCACATGTTTGATTTACGGTTGCCAGCTCCAGGTTGAGAAATACCTGGAGATTTTGGAGGTGGAGCCTGAAATACCTAGAGATTTTGGAGGCAGAACCTGAAAAGTGTGGGGCTTGAAGAGGGAAGGGACTTCAGTGGGATATAATGCCACAGACTCCACTTTCTAAGGTGGACATCTTTTCTAGGTAAAATGGTCTCTGTCATCTAGAGATAGGTTATAATCAATGTTTCCTCTAAGCTGCAGTCTTATGAGCAAAAATTCTACTTTGTGAGCTACTGGCATTAAAGTTGTGAGCTACTGCATAAATTAGTGTGCTCTGGGGTCATCCTTCCTGTGCTAAGACAAAAATGTCTGAGCTGGAGGCTAAAAATCTGTGAGATAGCTCATGCTAACTCATCTTAGAGGGAACACTAGTTATAATGTCAGGAGATTTCTACCCACCACCTAAAGAATGGCAACTCTAGTTTAATTTCAAGGGCCAGATATAGCACCCAGTGCAAAGTAGGGATGCCAGCCTCCAAGTGGGTCCTGGAGATCCAGTTCTTTTCCAGATTATTGAGATCAGTTCCCCTGGAGAAAATGGATGCTTTGGAGGGTGGACTGTACAGCATTGAACTCCACTGAGGTCCACGTTCTCTCCAGGCTCTCCAACTTCCTTCCATTCATCTGGAGGCTAGCATCCTTAGAAACTGATCTCTGATGCCTGGAGATTAGTTCTTATTGCCCCCCCATTCGGAATAAAGAGACAGACAACAAATGTGGGATGAAGGGCCACTTTATTCAAATAAACGGCAATGGGGAAACATGGGGCCAGGTTGAGCCAGGGGTCAAAACACAGATCACCTCCACAACCTGCAACAGGGCGAGCCACGGGCCCCAGGAGTGAGCCGACCCAACGGCTCAAAACCGGCCGGCCAGGCACTAAATCCAGTTCACAGAGTTCCACCCTCACCCGTGCCATGCAGCCTGGGCTATGGATCACTCCCTAGTGACTGGATCACCAGGCTCCCTGGAGCCAACCTTGAGCCATGCAGCTTAGGTCCCCCAGGGACGCCTTACACCCCCAAAGGTGCATTGCCATGTGAGCTCACCAAATGCCCCCAAAAGAACATGTTCCCAACGGTAAAACCGCCAGTGACCAACTATGAACAGCACCGCCCTAGCCAATTGCCAACGCACCTTCCACAGTGTAAGGTAGGCAAAAACACTTCCAAGCTAGCTAATTTGCATGGAAGTGAAAAATTCCTACCTGGCCCCAAAAACGGCGATCAGCCTGTGCCTACACTGCGTGACGGTCGGGCGGGCGGACAAACCCTGGGCTCCAAACTGTGCAACAGGGGAACGAGCCAGCCTCTTTAAGGCTGCCCGCCCCCAAGCTCCCAGGGGAAACCAATGTCTCCCATCCTGTAGGGGAGGCAATGGGCGACCCCCAGCCTAGGGCAGCTGATAGTCTGCTCGGCTGGGAGGTGCCAAATTCCAGGAGATTTTCAGGCCCCACCTGAAGGTTGGCAGCCCTATCTGAAAGGGAAAACATGGCTTATAATGATGAAAAACAGTTTCCTCCTGTGCTGGAATCCTTTGTTTCAAGGGCAGTTTCACACACAACCATAGAAAACCTCCTTAATGCAGCAGCAGCCTAGGCTGGGGATACTGGAGGGGAGGCAGGCTGTGTGACAAGGTAGGAAAAAGGGAATACTTGATCCACAAAAGCTGTAATCCTGAGGCACTTTCCTGTGAGTAAGCCCCACTGAATAACACAGGGCCTATCTTCAAGTAGATTTTTTTTAGGATTGCTCCTTTAATCCCTGTGCTAGAAAGTCCCTTTTGCTTAGCTGCCAACCCTTTGAGCTGTTTGATGCCAGCTCCTTCTCTCTCTTGAAAGCCGTTACGTTTGTTTTCAAGGAGCAGGTCCGCCTCACTGAGCTTGTAATAGTTTCATGATTGGTACAGTTTTATTTATTGACAAAGTTTATAAAACGAGGACACAAAGCCATAATTATTCTTGATTCCAGCAGGAACAATAAATTGTGTGCCTCCAGGTTTTGGATATCTTTCAAGGCCAGTGAATAGTTACTTGTGTAGAGCAGAAATTGTGTTTCCTTTCTGACTAAAGTCAGTTTGTAATAATTCAGCAATACAGGATAACCCAGAGCAGCATAGCTTAAATTGAGTGAAAACATTATTGTTATGTCACATTTAGAGTGTTCTGGAAAAAGATATTCAGTAAAAGCCTCAGCATTATTACTGCAATCCCAGATCCAAGGCAGCTGAGATTCTTATTCTGTATGACTTATTCATGTGTACGCTACTGAGCACACTATGGTTGCCTTGAAGTCGGTGGCTTGAGTCCAGAAACATTTATGTACTGTGAACACATATATAAACATGCAGGCAACAGAATGGAAGAAAAGGTTCACAACGGAAAACCCAACAAAAGGATGTGCCCAGACATTTTATCTTTGTGCTTTTTATTAATGTCTTTATTATCATTATTACTCCTGTTCAGATTCTGTTCTTTATTTGTTTCAATTTATTTCAGGATATCTTGTTGAACCTTTTTTTTTTTTTTGCAATTTTCACCCGACTGGAATAAACTTCTCAGAGATTTTTTCACAGAATCCACCCTCCCTCTGCCAAAGTTCGGGTATATAGTAGAAAACACTTCCATTTCAGAGGCAATATATTTCACCTGCAGTGTGGAAATGTGAGGGAACATTTTCCTCTTCATGTGGCGGCATGAGCCCTGATGGGAACGCTACATACAGCATATAGTTAACTTGTGCTGCACAAGCTAAACTGGCTTCTGGATGAACAGCAAGTCAGATTCAAGGTTCTGGTTACGACACTCAAGGCCTTGAGTGCTCTAGGACTGACGTATCTGTGTGACTGCCTCCTCCGCTATGTCCCTGGAAGAGCATTATGCTCTACTAGTACTAATTTGCTGGTGACCCCTGGTCTTAAAGAGGTCCAGCTGTCCTCAACAAGGGCCAGAGCTTTCTTGGTCCTGGCTTTGACCCGGTGGAACTCTCTGCCAGCTGACATCAGGGCCCTGTGGCAATTCTTCAGGGCTTGTAAGGCCGAGAGTAATGGACAGTGACAGTAGCCGAGCTGGCACTCGACCTCATTTTCTGCCCCTCTGAGCTCTCCCCCCATGTGATGGAAAAGAAGAAATTAATAAGTTGCCATCGGGGAGTTTATAAGATGTTTTAGCTTGAATGTTTTAATTATTTTAAACGTGCGTATTTTTTTATTCTGATGTGCATCACCCAGAGCCCAGCGTGAGCCAGGTGGGGCAATCAATAAAGTCTACTATATAAAATAAATAAATAGGCCACTATACAGTCCATTTCAGACAGAAGTTCTTTATCAAGTATCTAATGTGTAGCTGTATTGGTCAATGAACTCACCACTGCACTAGTTGTGCTGATTCCTGTAAAGCTTTCCAGCTCCAGTTCTGGAGGCATATGGAGTTTCCTCGATATGAATAGGTTGTATAGTATTAAAGACATACTATTTTCACCATGGAGACAATAATTACAAATGCATTTACATCATAGAATTCTGTTACTGTGACTCATTTCATCAATACCATAGATAAACATGCTCCATGGTCTAACTTAGTACAAAGCAGTTTCAAGTGTTCACAATGCTAAATTAAAGGTTGAAGGATAATTTTTCCATCTTTTAATGCAACTAGCCTGGTTGAAGACTCAAAGGACTAATGAAATATATATTTAGGGTTTGTAGAATCTTTCGGGCTCATGCACAGCAGCCAAGAAGGTCAGAGCGCCTGCTCCGGTTGCAACGCCACTGAGGATGTTCTCCGCAGCTGAGAACGAAACGTCTGGAAGGAAAACTTTCTCCAGTAGAACACGGCACTTAAGCCCGAAAGATTCTACAAACCCTAATGATGTTACCAGCCGTGAAAACCTGAAATCTTTGATAAATATATATTTGATAACTGACCCCTATTTAGTAATCTTATAAATGCCTCAATCTCCTACTGTGTGTACATGAGGGGAAAACTGGGCCTGGTCTTTTGGGATAACATTAGACAAATTAAGAAATCTTAGTGGGGACAGGGATTTCATTTCTGGTTCCTCGACAGGAATATGAGAATAATGTTAATTCATTATTTCCTGCAATCTTTGAAATGGCAGAATCAATTTAAATAACCTTGATAGGGCTGGCAAATCTTATCCTGAGGCAAAATAGGTACATTGGTGTGGTAAGCTATTATTGCTTCTAAAATACCACATAAAAAAAGTAATGAGTTCATTACATTTTAGATTTTCTGCAAGTAGATTGCAGCTCTCATACCTGCTTCTTTGATACATATGAAACTTTGTTTTGTTTTTGTTAACCTCTGTTTTGCTCCCAGCTCTTGATGCATTCAGTGAAAAGTTTTCACCTAGCCCTCTGAAATATTAGGTACAAAGACACCTAAGCTACAAACTCTTGAGGGTTTTTTTAAATAAATAAATGCTCTTAATAATGTTAAGGAAAAATGCAGTTATCTGTCTCTGCTTTAGAGGAAGGACATCTGTGTATATAGCCACAAATGAAAGCTTCACCAGTGGGCAAATAGTGGCTCCCCATGGCTATTTCCAGTTGGGAAAATGACACCAAGGGATAGGAGTACCTCCTCTCTTCATGCTTTGTTTCCAATCTGAATTGGGCTCCCTGCACATTTGGGAGCAAGTATGCAAGGTGCTCCTCAACTAGCAAGGAGCTCCCTGATTATGTCTCTCAAAAGTCTGGTGAAGGACCGGTGGATTTTGTAACATGAGCTGTTAAATTTGGTGCTGTGTTTTTGATTCTACAAGGAATTTTTTACCAGGTGCTTTTGTCATCCTTCAGAATAATCATTTTAGGCCCTTCAATTAGCATTAGAAGTTCACACCCCTGAGGCCCTGACTGATTGTGTGAGCCAATAGATTTTGTTTTTAATTCTTGCCATAAAGTCAGGTACCCAAGACATGCTATATTTCCAGGCAGACTGATCTCTCTTTGTGGCTACCTGAAGTCTGGATGAAAGGGGCTAATATGGCAGTTGAGTGTTTGGAAATAATACTATGGGTGCATTCACACACACTAAATATTGCATTTTGCAACTGGATTTCGACAGTTGCCTCCCACAAAGCAGCTGCTGCACCAGTGGTGGCTTCTCCACACAACCTGTGTAATCTCTAGTGCCACTTGCTGCACATAGTGTCTTTACCACCAGTTCTGGAAACTGTTGTTATTTGGATGGAGATTTTGCATTAGGTATGGAGGATCTCTATGGTAAGTGGCACATGTAGGCAGGAACTGCATGGATAAGGCACTGCATGGATGCTTCTTGCAGCTTTCTCCCATGCAGGGACCATAACATGCAACTGTCCTTTCTTCAAATTCCCCAATATAAGGGTCAAGGTATGAACTTTTACTACTGACTGGGGACATAAAATGCTCGTTTTCAAAGGGGGCCATTCAGTACTCATCTATTTCCTGCGTTCTTCACTTGAGAGTGGTTGGATCCAGATAGCATTGTCTCTCCTCTCCCCTCCCCCATAAAGATGCAGGAACCTGCATGTTATTGAACTTCAGTGGAATTCAAGTAATCTCGAGAAGAATTTGACCAAAGGGTTTATTTTGTCCATTTCAGTATTAGTGAACTATTTTTGTGCTAGCTAAAACATATATAATTACAACAAATAATAAATATGGAAACAGAAATGTTATACTTGTCATAAATCATATACATTAATTCCATAACCTTTAAACCAGTAATAATATCATTCCAAATACCCATGTCCAGGCCTCAGATTCAGTGGGAGCGCACAGAAGCACAGCTCCTGCACCTTTCTGAGAGTTCCACCATCTTGAGAGTTCCACCTCCTTGTCCATTGAATAGTATGTGCAGCTTCATAACAACCCCTGGATGAGCTCCACCACCTATTTTTCTACAAAACAATCCCTGCCCACGTCTATCTGCATCTTGAAATCTTTGAAAGCAGTTCATGTACATAGACCAAATAGGTTTTTAATTTTTACCAGTTGGTCTTTTTCAGTAGAAGTAATCTTCTGTTTGCATATGCTTGCAAAAATTAGTCTAGTAGCTGTCATCAGGTATGAAACATTAATCTTAGAGGATCCTGTCAGCTTTTCGTTCAACCTCACCCAATTCCCTTACTCATTACAGCAACCACCCCACATGTCTTATTCCCAGTGTTTCCCATTATGGTTTTTTTGGTGGTCGAAAGCTAGTTGGACCCAACCCAGTGTCTCTGAGCCAGTTTAGTGTAGTGGTTAAGATCACGGATCTAATCTGGGAGAACCAGTGGGCAAATCTGCTGGCTCACACAACCAGCGATGTTCTCAGGGGTGTAAACTTCTAATGCTAATTGTAGGGCTTAAAATTATTATTCTGAAGGATGACAAAAACACCAGGTAAAAAATTCATTGTAGAATCAAAAGCACAAAAGCTAGCTGGACCCAACCCAGTATTTCCTGAGCCAGCTTGGTGTAGTGTTAAGAGCACGGACTCTAATCTGGGAGAACCAGGTTTGATTCCCCACTCCTTCACATGAAGCTGCTGGTGTGACCTTGGGCCACTCACTAGTTCTGTCAGAGCAATTTTCTCAAGAGCAATTCTTGAAAGAGTTTTCTCAGCCCCACCTACCTCACAGGGTGTCTGTTGTGGGGAGGGGGAGGGGGAGGAGATTGTAAGCCAACCTGATATTCCTAGTGAAGGGCAGGATATAAATCCAATCTCCTCCTCCTCTGCAGTGTTCCCAAGCCTCTTGTTATGGACCACTGGCTGGATTTATCACAGGACCAGCATGGAAAAAGGCAGTCTACACTACCAGAGTAGCCATGGAATGAACATGTGCATTTTGTAATGCATGTTTCAGTGGCTTCCTACACTTCTCATTTGGTGCAGAGGCTGAACTAGAAGTACAAGAACATGCACCTCAGGCAATAAAATGTTTTTCCGTCTCGCTGATGCTACATATATTCAACATACATTACTAAATGCAAACAACAATGAAAGAGAATGAAAGCACAATTAAATCCTATTTCAAAGTTGACATGAAGCTTCATGAAGAAATCAAAACTTCACGAAGAAATCCAAACATGAAGAAATCCAAAACTGTAATTCTCTGGTAGGTCAGTTAATAGCAAGCGCCTTTGTTCCTTGGTGGTGTTTAAAATGATTAAAAATAGGTGCAGAAATATCCATGTAACAATGAGAAAGACAGCTGCAGTTGATAAACATTTTGCACTGATAAAGCCTGATGATTTCAATAGGATCAGAACAGTTAACACTAAGCTATAATCCTCTTAAATTTTCAAAGAGAGCTTTAAAAGTTAAAATTGGCTTCATTTTGCACACTGCAAAGCATTGTGGCTCTAATCCAATGCACAGCCAGGTGCACCAAGCCACATATAGCCGAGCTGGAGTCAGACTGGCATAGGCACAGGTTATCATGTGTTCATTGTGATATGTGGTTGTCTAATTATAACAGAGGAACCAATATATTAGTTCAGACTTATTGTCTCTTGGTGACCTAGAGTCAGGACCATAGCCAGAAAGGGGAAGTCTGGGTGGGGATGCTGCAGATTCTATAGGGGGCACTACTCCTGTGCCCCCTGCTAGCTGTGGCCCTGCCCAGTGTTCTGTCTCTGAGAGCAGTCAACAGTGTCAGATGCTTTCAGCAAAGAATACAAGAAACAAGGATCAAAGAATCTTTTCTTGTCCTCACTCTAATATAATCTATTAATTGGGAAATGGAAGATTTTAAGCCTAAATTAAAGTAAATGATAGTGGCAATAATGTAGGCATAAAAGATAAGTATCTGGTGTTTTCCCATCTGTCTTAATATCTATGAGCTATTATTAAACTGATATTCAGCCTTTCCAGTAAATTAAACTGCACCAGCAGACACTCATGTGAAGTCAATGTGATGTACTAATTAGAGAGCTGAACCAGGGTCTGGGAGACCCAGGTTCAAATTTCTGTTCTGCCAGAATGTTCTCTAGGTGACTAAGGCCCAGTCAATCACTCTCCCACTCCCAGGAGTATTTGGAGGATAAATGAACAACAGAGCACTGTGTAGTCTGAGGTCCTTGGTGGAAGGGCTGGATAGAAAGGCACTCAATAGATAGTTTATATCTGCTCCAGCTGCCAATAAATGTCATATAAAATATTTCAAACAGCTTACCATGTACCCTATTCCTAGTCACCTTTCCCCACCCCGCATTTCCCTTCCTGGCTATTGGGAGTTGATTGTCAATATTGTCAATCAACTCCCAAGTGAACATTGTCAATATTCCACAATAAGTCATGTCTCTATGGCACTGCAATCTCTCTCTTTTTGATATCTGACTATATAGGATCCTGTTCAGCTATTTAGCTGAGTGGACAATACATTGTAGGTATTCAGGACGACAAATTGCAGGTATTCAAGTATTTAGCTGAGTGGACGACACATTGGTTGCCTTCAAGGTTTATGGTTCTATGGCAATTATGTTCTCATAATGGCATAAATGTTATCATACATCCAGATAATGTCTGCACTCAGAAGGTACTCCAGGGCATTTGTGCTATGTTGCCATGGTAGGCTGTCCTGTCACCATACTTTGTGGAGTGGAGAATAGCTTAGAAACATTGTTTAAATGTGCATTGACATGCCAATGGAGAAAGAGAAAGAACTATATATTTGATGAATATAGTATAATGATCACTTACAAATCAGACCACATGAAGTCTCAACACTGTTGTTTCAACCCTGATTACTCCAGGAGCCATCTGGTGTTAACTGCTGTTGCAACTAAGCAGGGAAAGCAATTTCCTACCTTCTACTGTTCCTTCAGTACTGAGATGTATCTTACAAGTGAACAGCCACCTGATGTGGCCAGACAGGGCAGCTGCAGGCGCAGGTGCAAACACGGTCAAGCATGGCTCCAGATGGCTCTTGTTCATTAAGGCAGGCAAAGTAATAGCTGCACAAATGAAGGCCTCCAAGAAACTAATCAGCTGCCCTCCAAGGAAAGCCAGGTTCAGAGTCAAAGCTTGTGCTAACTTTAAAGAGGTAATCTGCTTCGATTGGAGGGTTAAAGCTGAGATGATCAAGTCCCTTTGGGTAAAGTGACAAACTGATAATGGAAACACCCCAAAAAGATAGATGAAATAAAATGGTCTGCCTTAGGGCTGATTACTTAAATTCCAGCTTTTGGATGCCAAGATAAAAACCCAGGACTTTGTTTTCTTATCCTAGAAGGTAAAACAATAGATACAGACAAGGCTACGCACCATATTTTTGATTTCTTCAAGATAATAACAGAAAGCACTGAACTGGTCAAAAACAAATTTAAAATTTTTCAATTTGCTGCATAGTCATCTCATGGTAAGCTGGTAAACACTTCACAAATCAGTAGTGTATGTTTTCAATATTTGATCATTTTAATCATCATTAGGCATGTTGCTTTTCTAAGCGAAATGTCTTTCTCTCACCATATTCCAGAAGTCAGCCTGTTTTTGACACTGACTCTCCACAATTTGCTGGGTTTTGTTTTGCAGCCTAGCTGCTGAGTCCTACATTTAAGACTCTTCCTCATCATTCACTTTCAGTTGCTTCTACTTCCTCAAACTGGAGTTTGCAATTGTCTTGGCCCCATAAGGGCCTAGACCAGGGGTGTCAAACATGTGACCTGGGGGCCGAATCAGGCCCCCAGAGGGCTCCTATCAGGCCCTCTAGCAACTGGCTATCATTTGCTTCCTTCTCCCTCTCTCTTGCTTCCTTCTGCATAACAACTTGCTTTGCAATGCTTGCTCAATCAAACAGGAGCTACAGGGTAAACCCCCTATTTTCTCCATTGGCTGAGGCTCCTCGCTTGGGGGGGAAGGGATAGCTTGCTTTGCCAGGATCTCTGTGTCCTTTATAAAGTTTATATCTCGGCTACCTAATTTTAAATAGGCACACACATGTCCCAGCCTGACATGGCCTGGCCCAACAAGGTCACATTTATGTCAGGTCTCATAACAAATGTGTTCAACACCCCTAGTCTAGACTAAGATTTCAAGGCAGACCTGTGCACTGTGCTTTACAGTTATCCATCAGATACTGTTCATTTCTGTCAGTATTAGAGGAAGGTCTGTGAATGACAGCTATGTAGCCCCAAGCAATACGAGCACTAGGATTGCCAGCCTCCAGGTGGTGGCTGGAGATCTCCTGGGATTGCAACTGACAGATATCAGTTTCCTTGGAGAAAATGGTCGCTTTGGATTGTAGACTTTATGACATTGTACCCCATTGAAGTCCCTCCCCTCCCAATGCCCACCCTCCTTAGGCTCCTCCCACAAAATCTCCATGTATTTCCCAACCCAGAGCTGGCAAGCCTATGCAAACTTGATCTTTATGGGAACATACTGCCCAGTTCAGTGCAGGTTGAACACTATTTCTCCATCATTAGTTCTTCCACCTGCCAACAGCACTTCTGTATTACCAGCTTTAATTTATTACCTCTCATCCAACCATTTGTTTAAAATATTTCTATGCTGCCTGTCTACCACCTAAGAGTCATTTAAACACTGAAATTAAAAACAATTTAAACAATTAAATAAGACACATAAACACATAGGGAGGGAGGAGTGTTAATAAGAGTGTGGAAATGACAAACCAACAAACAAAAAGTCTTAATCCACTGGCAGAAGACAGTGATAGAAAGTAAAAGATGAATCTCTCTGAGGTGAGAGTTCTAAACCTTCAGAATCTTGACCAAGAAAGCCCTTTTGCTGACTGCCACCCACCTGAAGTATGATCTCTGAAGATAACCAGAGTGGTCAGGAAAGTTCATATGGAAGTAGGAAGTCCATCAAGTATACTGGCCGCAAGCAGTACAGGATTTTACAGGAAAATTCCAGCACTTTGATTTGGGCCCAGAAGCAAATTGGGAGCCAGTGTAGATGGAACAAGTCTAGATATGATCCCTACAAACCACTCCAGTCAGCATTTTGGACAAAGCGTTCTATACCAACTGAACCTTCCAGGCAATCTTCAAGGGTAGCTCCACATACAATGCATTGTTACTGAGATGTTACCAGTTCATGCAATATAGTGGCAAGATTTTTTTTCCCTTTTTGCTCATAAAGGGCTACAGCTGGCTTACCAGCTAATGCTTCTGCTAGTTTATCCAATAGGAAGTTCAGGTTCAGCAGCACCTCCAAGCAACCAGTATACTCTTATAGGGGGAGTACAATCCCATCAAGAACAGAAGACATTCCAGGTCCCAAGTCAACCCACCACACACACTTTTTCAAACTTCATCCTGCCACTTCTCAATGGTTTCTACAGTCTCCATGGAATCTGCTGGAAATATGAAATAAAGCTGAGTATTATCTTCATATCTGTGGCAACTCACCCCTAATCGCCACATAAATTCTCCCAATTGTTTCATTTTGATGTTAAACAACACAGGGGGCAAGACTGAACCCTGTAGGTCAGAAACAAAGGGGCTGAGCAACAGTTCCCCAGCACAACACTCTGAAGGCTACATTTAAGAAAGCACTGAAAACAATGCTTCCCTGTCTCAACCCCAAAAGATGGTCCAGAAGTGTACCATGATATAGGGTACTCATAGTATCATAAGCTGCTGAAAGATCCAGGGGCATTAACAGGGTCAAAACTCCAGGAACATTCAGAATATCCAGCAGCATACTTGGAGAAGATGAAAAGGAGAACTAAAATTAGAATTTACTCTGCTGTTGCCATGGTCCAAATCTCTGGATATTTTCTCTCTGTGGTTTCATGTAGATGTTAGTGTGGGGGATAATACAGAGCTCCCTGGAAATCTGTAGCACAGTTGCAATAGAACCCCTGGTCCTACCATCTGGAAACATTAGTAGACTCATGATACCAGGGGTGGCCAATGGTAGCTCTCCAGATGTTTTTTGCCTACAACTCCCATCAGCCCCAGCCATTGGCCATGCTGGCTGGGGCTGATGGGAGTTGTAGGCAAAAAACATCTGGAGAGCTACCACTGGCCACCCCTGCACTATACAATTGCTTCCAGACCTGCCCTCATCAACACATCCAACAGAATACCATGGCCAACTGAATGGCAAACTAAGTGAGGCTTAGAAGGGGCAACAGTCACACAGCCCATCATGTCAGTCTCCCAGTAAAGACTGTTAACCTAGATGACCAAGGCAGTTTCAATTCTCAAGCCTGGTCTAAAGCCAGATAGAAATAGTCCAGATAATCTTTATCTTCCAGAAGCACTTCAGATTAAGGTGCAGTTGCCTGCTTGAGCATCTTGCTCCTTAAAGGTAGAACTGAGCCAAAGAACGTCTCTTTAAGGAATCAGCTTTAATAGAGGCATAGATGCGTGATGACAGGGATGGTGGTGGCTTTGTCTTCCCCAGTTGAAGGAAGTGGGGAAGAATTCTGGAAATCTCCAAAACCAAAGGAAGGAAAATGGCATACTGGTAAACTGCCATCAAACCCAAACATTGCTCCCCAAAACCAGGAGATAGGTACTGAGTTTCTTCCGAACCTCAGTACCCTAACTAGTGCTGTGTAAACTAGCAACAGAAGAAGATGTGATCTTGGATAGGTGAAACTCACCTGTTTAATAGATGGACTGTTCTTATAAATGCAGATTCAGCTCCAGTTATTTGTCTAGAATGAGGTTGCAGGTAGCCACATTGGTCCAAAACTAAATTTTTTTTAAACGTCTTTTATTTGCCTGTGAATTTGCTGGACTGAACTCCTGGGACAATTGCTAAATCTCTTGCTTACCTTCTTAGTAGCCTTGGTACAAGCCAGGAGGAATGATAATATAACTTGATGTGAACCAGGAGGAATGATTTTTGAGAGGGGGATGAACCAGGAGGAATGATTTTTGAGTGGGGGATCGAAGTGACAGACATTGCTCTGAAGGCTTGTCTGAGCATCCCAACCCCTCCTTGTTTAGGTAGCAAGCTGATTTATGCTTGCCCATGGAGACTAATGGAATCCAATTGGTTTCCAAAATGGTCTGCAGAATCTGTTGTCTCCTCGTGGTTTGTTAGATGAGCTGGATACAAAAGCTTGTACCCAAAATTAAACTTTACTGGTCTTAAAGGTGCCACTGGACTCAAACTTTGTTCTGTTAAGGAACATAATTGTAAGAAAGGGAAAGTTTTATCCAGGGCTTTTTTTTCCTGTAAAAAGAGGTGCTCAAAAGGGAAATGAAGGAGAAACACACAGGTGCCCCACAGAACTTTTAAACATTTTTTTAGAATTTTGTTTCCATGAAGATGTTCCAGAACTCCTTTCCACCATGTTCCCACAGGGAACCCCCCCCCCCCCCCTTGAGCTGCTGACATTAAAAAAAATAAGCACTATTATCAGATGAGTTGGAGTTAAAACAGGTTCCTATACTCTAGTGAGCTATACAAATCCACTTCAGCATGGTGTAGTAGTTAAAAGTGGCAGACTCTAATCTGAAGAACCAGGTCGGATTCCCTAAACCTCCACATGAAGCCTGCTGGGTGATCTTGGGCCAGTCACAGTTCTCTCAGAACTTTCTCAGCCCCTCAACAGGAAGAGAAGCTGATTGTAAACTGCTTTGAGATTTCTTAAAGTAGAGAAAAGCAGGTTATAAAAACCAAGCGTTTTCCCACAGAGCTTACCGCAGAGCGACGTCCCTCTTCACTGCACAGCGTCTGCGCGGATTTCCCACCAACTGTTCCGCAGAACCAGGAAGTGTTGGGCCTTTTGCGTCGCAAATGTAAACCGCTAAAAACCAGTTTACGTTAGCGACGCAAAAGCCACAGCTCTTCCTGGTTCTGCGGAGCAGTTGGTGGGAAATCCGCGCAGACGCTGCGTGGTGAAGAGGGACGTCGCTCTGCTGAAAGCTGTGTGGGAAAACGCTCCAAGTCTTCTTTTTCTTCCATATTTAAAGAAAATGATGTTAAGCCAAATGTGCCATGTAATATAAGCCTCTCCTAAGAAAGATTTAAAGGTCAAACATGATCATGCAAAACCAATTCAGGAAGACTGCAGATGTTATAATTTATTTTAGATTTCTAGCCAGGTCAATAAAGCAGACTTTGTGGGTGCTTCTCACCCCTTTTGGTTTGCTTTTTCAAGAGCTAGAAGAAAACTCAGTACTTAGCCAACTACCTGAAACTAGAGAACAAGGAAGGGTATTTCCTTTCCTTGTCCTCCTGGTTTGATGCAAGGGAAGGAAGAATATAAGCACCTGCCATGCACCAGTTCTTTTCTTATTATGAAAACTTTTTCCTTTATGAAGACATAACAAGGATTCATTTCCACTAGCAATGTGCATGTTCTCCTCTTTGAGAACTGGAGCTGCCAGATTCAGGCTTCTTGGCCTTTGGATACAGAGCACTGACTCCCATCTCAAGATTTCTACAAACAGTGAAGCACTCTTCTGCTGGTTGTCAGAGAAGAGAAGAGAACAAAAGAGAGCTGGAGCTAGCTGAATTTCAGTAGTAACAGAAAGCCAAAGGATTTTTAAATGTTGTTTTGGATCAGGGGTCATAAGGGGGGCCCAGATGGATTTTTTGTCTAGGGGCTCATGGTGGCTATCAGAATCCCTGATAATTGCTACTGGAGGGCTGTGTTATAGCCCTCTCCAGCATCTAGATATATATGCTGTTTCCTCTGCTCCATCCCACTTATCACTAGCAGGGGTATGAAATGCAGAGTCCGGTTGTAATGGCAATCAGGGCTTTTTTTGTAGAAAAAGCACAGCAGAAACTCATTTGCATATTAGGCTGCACCCCCTGACATCACCATTGTTACGCACAAGGATTTTTGTTGGAAAAGCCCAGCATGAACTCATGTGCATATTAGGCCATACCCCTGGCACCAAGCCAGCTGTAACTGCGCTCCTGTGCATTCCTGCTTAACCACTCCCCCCACCCCAGCAATCTCAGGCCTCCATTCACCCCATGAACTTCAGAGCCCTCAGAATATTCAGGGAGTTAAATGCTGTTTTTTCATTATAAGGGAGTTTTATGTGTTTTGGGGGGGGGGGGGTTGAAAGAAAGAGGACTGCAGTTAAAAGGAGATTCATATACCCGTGGCATCATCACAGTGTCCAGAATCTCTTTCTAAAAGAAGGACAAAGCAGCCAGCATCTCTTCTCAAATGTTGCCCACTGTGCTCTGTTAGGAAAACAAACTTTTTCTCAAGGACAGGATCCTCTTTCATTCTCAATTTATTTTGCTAACCAAATGGAAAAGCAAAGCAGGCAGCGCTCCTCTTGTAAACAGAAAGTCCTCCTACCGAAGCAGAGATGAAGGGAGGAGTAGTCAGAGAAAGCTGCTGTGTATTTCATGGCTTATTTCAGTGTGTTTTGCTCCTGTTTCACAGCATGCTGCTTTAAATAAATCCCACTGATTAAGTTTTTATCATGCATTCCTTTGGAGGATAGAGTTTGCTTGGATCTCCATCTGAATTTGGTTTCCAAATATCTTGCTGCTTTAGCAACCTCACCCAACCACAGCTATGTCAAAGGAGCAATTTTGATTCCTGGAAACAGTGTCTTTTCATGAGTATATTAATTTGTATGCAGGAATCATAACAAAATGCCCACGTTTTCCAAGGCAGCAAGATATTTGGATGAGAAAAGTGCCCACTGTGAGACACTCGCTGGGCAGTTTGTGATTGTATCATGTGGAAAGATTTGTCTGTTTGATCCATGATATATTATACATATCTATTGTTCTATTGCATTATCCCCCTTTTGAGCTTACCGAGATCAGTTATATGAGTATATCAATTCACAGCATCTCCATCCTGCATTCCAAGCAGCTTATACTGGCTGCAACATAAAGTACATACTTATTAGTGATATAAATCAAGAATCCTAGCTCAGAATAATAATTAATCAGAGTTTTATCACAAGGAATAGAAATAACACAATCCAGCTTTAACAACAATGGGAATGGTCCCCTAGCAACTGCTTTTTTAGGTACTCTCTCAAAAAATAGTATTTGGAAAAGGGTGGAGGATTTGGGAAGGGAGAGAAGCAAGCTCATTGGAGGCCAGGGGAAAAGATGCTTTGTTATGGAACTGGATATTAGCAAGGGTCCAGTTGTACAGCACTTGATGACATATATAATCATGCACGCTATAGAGTGCAAACATAGCACAGGTCAAGAAATTCCATAAGCTGCAAGTGGAATGAATAGTACAAGAGAAACTAAAGTACCCATGTCATTGACTTTAAACGCTTGGAGATCAAATTGTCTTTTAGCAGGATTGCACTAAGATTAATGGAGCTGGGCTAGCCAAAATGCACTCCTTATTGTAGCTCCCCTCCCTTTTTTTTTTACACATACTGAATTTGCGTTAAGTGCATGTGAAGAAGACTTCATTTGCAGTAGTGGAGGTTGTGAAATGAATTGAGGGTTTCAGTGATCTGAATAAAGGCTATAGACCCCATGACAGCATTGCCTCTGCAAGATGAAGAATGGTGCTGGCAGTTCATTGACAGGTGATGAGCAAGTTACCTTTATTTATAACATGCTCCTGCACAGTAGGATGTGACACTGTGATTGATTTACAACAACTGCAAGGTCAGAAGTCTGATATACTCAGGAAATAGCAACCATGTGACATATTTCCTTACATTGTGATGAATCAGGAATACGTAAAAGGTTAAGCAGGGCAAAGAAGGAGCCTGGTTTATTTGAAGTAGGACAAAACTACAATCAGCTATTTAGCAATTCCCTTGGGGAACATCAAGAAACAATGATGCCCTATACGGCCAGTGACCTGTTTTGAAACTTGTTTAATCTTTCATTTGCATGAAAGACAAACTATTTTGGAGAACTGTAAAATGAGAAATTCAAAATTTATCAAGTGCAATAGATCTCTTGCATTTTTTGTGTGAGGAATGGTTTACACATTCAGCAAAATTATGTGCTATACTACTATAGCCTGCTTAGGAGAGACTTTACCACTTCATGATATGCCAGTTTTCTATTCAAGACTTTTTCAAACATGTGACAACTTTCTGTATTTTCAGATGGCAGAATCTCAAAAGTGTGAGGGAACCCTCCCCCCTTCAGATGAGACCCCCCTGCATAGTAGGGTCTTCCTCTTATTTTGGACTTAATTGTTTTAATAGGCATCCCCTTTTATAGCCCATGGTGTTAAGGGGATCTGAAATTCGGAAAGTTGTCATAAAGGAAGCTAGGCACAGCCATGACATTGAAAAATCCCAGAGAAGAAGGGTGTGCTTAATTTTTTTTTTAAAAAGCAGCTGATTAAGTTCAACCCCACCCCCTGTGGTATATCTTTCTCAAGAACAAAAAGAATCTTCAGTGCTAAGAACATCACCCAATATCTGTCAGTTGGATCTGGTCGTGAATTGTAATAAAACTGAATCTGAATCATCACCCAGTATCCTGACATATCTTGGAGGTATCTGCCCAGCTCCAAAATATGCCTAATACAATCATATCCCATATTACAAGGAATACTTCATCAAGTTAAGTGAACCATTTCGGGCTACAGACAGCAGGACAAGCCAGTTTGGTTTAGTGGTTAAGTGTCTGGGAGAACCAGGTAGGGTTGCCAAGTCCAATTAAAGAAAAATCTGGGGACTTTGGGGGTGGAACCAGGAGACTTTGGGGGTGGAGCCAGGAGACATGGGGGTGGAGCCAAAAACAAGGATGTGACAAGCATAATTGAACTCCAAGGGAGTTCTGGCCATCACATTTAAAGAGACAGCACACCTTTTAAAATGCCTTTCTTCCATAGGAAATAATTAAGGATAGGGGCACCATCTTTTGGGGCTCATAGAATTGGACCCTCTGGTCCAATCGTTTTGAAACTTGGGGGGTATTTTGGGGAGAGGCACTAGATGCTATACTGAAAATTTGGTGCCTCTACCTCAAAAAATAGCCCCCCCCAGAGCCCCCAATACCCACGGATCAATTTCCTATTATTCCCTATGGGAATCGTTCTCCATAGGGAATAATAGAGTGCCCAGTAGACATTTCCCTCCCCCCCCCACGCTTTCTAAAGGGGGGGGGGAGAGGGCCTCCAAACCAGGGAATCCACTGCCCCCTCCCTCTCACACACACTTACCAGATCTTCTTCCGGAGAACTCTTGCTGTGGAAACGAAAGCAAAAGAAAGGGCGGGGCCGTTCTCCCAAGCCCTTCCTGCTTCCTCCCCAGCCTTAAAGGGGCAGAAGCAGCCCTTCCTGCTTCCTCCCCAGCCTTAAAGGGGCTCAGGAGCTCTGCAACATGAAGCCTACAGGTATGTTCTCCCCCCCCTCCACCCCCCACCCCCGCCTCCAGAGTTTTGAAGAGCGGGAGATGAGGCTGTGAACCCAGAACTCTCCCGCCAGAGCGGGAGGGTTGGGAAGCCTAGAACCAGGTTTGATTCCTCACTCCTCCACTTGTAGCTGCTGGAATGGCTTTGGGTCTGCCATAGCTTTTGCAGGTGTTGTCCTTGAAAGGGCAGCTGCTGTAAGAGCTCTCTCAGCCCCACCTACCTCACAGGGTGCCTGTAGTGGGGGGGGGGAAGGTAAAGGAGATTGTGACCTCTCTGAAATTCAGAGTATAGGGCAGGATATAAATCCAATATCTTCTTCTATTAAAAAAAAATCCAACCATTGAAAGGCAGCCTAACATCTGATCCATCCAGGATGGGTCTTCAAGAGAACATTTAAACCCGTCATTCTCACCTGGGTCTTGATCAGTATGCTAAAACCATCCAACAATCACCCCACCTTGGAATGTCAGGTCTTTGTCTACTAATTTTCTGGTCAGATTTTAACACCACTTCCTTTCAAACTGCCCAGTCATCTTAAACTTTCATATCTTGTATCAATCAGGTTCCTAAGAAAGTGAGTTCCCGTGTCTAGTTATGGGACCCTTCCCCATAAAAAGACCATCCCAAGTCTGTGAAAAGTGTGCCAGGTTCTCTCACTACCTGAACACCCCTGCAACTGCTTTGCAGGTTCTTTTTTCCCCTCTGCTCTGCTCCTTGGACTTCTGGTGAGTCTGTCCCTGTACTGCTCCAGACTTCAAAACCTAGATTTAAAGCTGCATGTCCCTTCCCTAAAACCTCCCAGTTTCCTCCCTTCTATTAGGTCCTATGTTATTCCTTTCTGGAAATCCTTTTAAAAGCTATTTTACCCCTCTCTGGGTCCAGTTTGTGTAACAAAGGCTTGTAACATACACACTTGTTCTTACACTGGGCTGCCAGCGTTATCACATCTACAGAACTTCAATAATGCTACACCAGTTGATGCATCTTTTGCTGGACCATGGACTATTTATTGGGTCCATGTGTTGGGTCCCACCCCCAGAACATATAGATGAGCCTGGTAGATCAACATACCCTTCCTAGACAGAAAAGCACTGCAACAGCTATATGAAGGAGGGTGCACAACTTCCCCAGGCTACTGCTGAATATCTGGGAAAGTGTCATTTTTAATATAACATTTAACCTAAGCAACTCTTCTGTGATGTTACACAATTGATTTTGGAATCTATCATTTATTGATGGGGAGCTATTGCTTTCCTGCTTCTTTTGGATTTTTTTGATTATAAACAGTCGACATTCTTTCTCATAAGCTCTTTTTTCTCTAGCCTTCCACATTGCTTCTAATGAAGAAGCAGCAAACTCAGGCAGACATATTTCTGAGAATGAAATAACCAGGCCTGTGATTTAGGACAGACTGTGTCTTTTCCAGATCATGGAGCATTTTAATTTTCATCTCTTTAAACACACATGACCCTTGTTTTCCTTAACAAATCCAGGAGGAGAGAAATTGTCAAAATGAGAATCAAATAGCACCACACAACTTCCAATTAGCCATGTCCTTGGAATGAAAGGAAAGCCTGAGCTGTCAGCAGAGTAAAAGAAAAGATGCCTTCTTAATTTAACCACACTCTAAGGTGTGTTAATACTAAGTCTGTCAAACTGAAAGCACAGTTTCACTACAGCACCTGCTCTGAAATAAAACAGGTTTTCTTTAAAGAATTTTAAAAAGGCTTCTACGGGAACTCCACCCAGAATATAAATTTCAAGTGCTCATTTCATACAGCTACTTAGCTATGTGAAATGTATCAGCTCATTTGCAACACTGGATTCCATAAGCAGAAACATACAGGGGGGAAACAGTGGCAGATAATGAAAAATGGAAATAGAGTTGCAAGGATGCCAGAGCAAGGCTTTGGACAGAGTATGAATGCAATGCCAGGGACAGGATTGGTGGAGACCTCGGGAACTGTTACCAAGCAACAGGAATATTTATTAAGCTGGGGGGGGGGGTATGTAGCCAGTAAAATGCATTTTTCTATTTCTGTGAAGGACAAACAAGTTCAGCCTTCAGATTCCAAGTTTACAACAATTTATACAAGAAGAATTCTAAACTTTTACTAAGGCTATTACTATTACTGCTGTTGATCATTATTAAAACATTGCACCATCAATGTACACTGCACTTTCCAGAGTCTTATAAGCAAAAAGAAGCCAACCCCCCCTCCCCCCAAAAAACCTCTTCAGAATAAATGCCTGGGCAAAGGAGTTTACCATTTAAATTTCAGAAACAGTCCAAGTCATTCCATAAATCCAAATGGTATCCTCATATAGTGGTAAGATAGAATAAAAGAAATCACTAACAATATGCAGTCCGTTAACAGGACCTCCAAATATGTAACTTGAGGTGGGTGGTGTCCCTTAGCTTAAGGTGCAGCTCAACATTGGGTGTAAGGAAAAATACAGGGAAGAGAAATAAAAGAGGTGAATGTACCAGGGGATGAAAGTGGACAAATGTATTTATAATTCATCATTATCATTTATTGATGCTCACAGACCAATTGATCATAAACAGTATTTACAATTACTGTCCTCTTCCTTTTTATCAGAGTAGAGCAGGGCTGTTGAAGTCTTGGCCCAAAGGCCACACCCGGCCTGCCCAGGGCTTCAGTTAAGTCCATGGGGATCTTTTCTCCTCCTCCCCTATCCTCAGTCTTTGATGCTCTGCTGCAGATGACATTCCCAGCTCCTTCTGCCTTGTCTTTGCTGGCTTCTGAGCTTGCAAAGCTGCAAGGAAAACATGGAATGGATTTTACTTGCAACTTTGTGCTGCAATGCTTTTCAATGGAGTGGAGCTAAGGCAGTGTTTTGCCGTGTTTATGGCCAGCTGAAGCTCCTTGCAAATAAAGAGTTGATGCTTTCAGCCAGCTTTTGTCTGCTGAATGAACTGGTGCCTAGTGAGTACTCTAACCTGGGAACCCACAGCCAAAGGGGGATATTATACTGGAAAGCCATTGCCAATATGAGTAGACTTGGGGGCGGGGGGAGGGGAGGAACTTGCAATGCCCAATGATTTCATGTTTTCCCAAGTTCAGAGCATTTTATATTTTTAGTTTCGGCTGTGATCCTTGTGCCTTTTCTTCATGTTTTATTTTAAAAATTGTACTGCCAAATTGCAGTATTCCCCCACCTTTCCATTTTAAACAAAATACAAGAGTTTAAAGCATATTCCTATGTTAAGTTTAAAACGATATCTTTGATTGTGTTTATCTGTATCCTTTATCAAGTTTATATCTCCACTACTTGGCATCACATTTTATGGCATGCATGGCTTGGGCCCACAAAATCCCATGTGTGTCAAATCTGGCCTTCATAACAAATGAATTTGACACCCCTAGAGTTAGGCTTCCCAACCCTCCCGCCCTGGCTGGGGACTCCCGAATTTTCAGCCTCCTCCCCCGCTCTTAAAAAGTCTAGGGGCGGGGGAGAGAGAACATACCTGCAGGAATCATGTTTTACAGCTTGGGATCCGTTTTTAAGGCTGCACAGGAAACAGGAACGGCCCTTTAAGGCTGCACAGGAAACAGGAATGGCCCCTCCCTTTCTTTTCCTGTGCAGTCTTACTTTCTTTTTCACAGCCAGCAAATTCTGCTGGAAGAAGACCAAGTAAGGTAAGTGATTGTGTGTGTGTGTGAGAGAGGGGGAGGGGGCAGGGAGGGGAGAATTCCCTGGTATGGAGGCCCCCCCCTTTAGAAAGCGTTGGGGGGGAAGGAAATGTCTACTAGGCACTCTATTATTCCCTATGGAGAACGATTCCCATAGAGAATAATAGGGAATTGATCCATAGGTATTGGGGACTCTGGGGTGGCTATTTTTTGAGGTAGAGGCACCAGATTTTTAGTATAGCATCTAGTGCCTCTCCCCAAAATACCCACCAAGTTTCAAAAATATTGGACCAGAGGGTTCAATTCTATGAGCCCCAAAAGATGGTGCCCCTATCCTTAATTATTTCCTATGGAAGAAAGGCATTTAAAAAGGCATGTTGTCCCTTTAAATGTGATGGCCAGAACTCCCTTGGAGTTCAATTATGCTTGTCACATCCTTGTTCCTGGCTCCACCCCCAATGTCTCCTGGCTCCACCCCCAAAGTCTCCTGGCTCCACCCCCAAATTGCCCAGATTTTTCTTTAATTGGACTTGGCAACCCTACCTAGAGTAGAGAGTGAGACCCAATGGGAGGTCATGGCTAAACCACTGGACTCATAGTATGGAGACCCTGATTCAACTCTTTGCTTGCCATAAAACACACAGGGTCAGTTGTTCTCAGTTCAACCTACTTCACAAGGTTGTTCTGATGATAAAATGGAGGACAGAAGGACCATGCTTTAAAGGCTTTGGAGAAAGGCTGGGGATAAAAATATAATAAATAACTAATATGTTCTTTTGTTGGTATGAGCTAGGTAGAATGTGTTTTAAAGAAATCAATCTAAGCTAATATTCTATTGCTTCATTTTTGCCAGTAATGATAGCTGGACTGCAAAACTCCCCAAAAATCTATTAGTGCCTTAGTAATTGAATAAAAACAAACCTAGCTCCTGGTACAACTTTAATGTGGTTGAATGTAATTAATTTTCACTAAGCTATGAAATTGCTTTAATTGCTTTTAAGTAAACAACTGGGTTTTTTTTTCTTTTGGGGGGCAATATTTCTTCTAATAGTATTAAATCTAGACCAATACACTGCTCTTTCCATTTGACATTTTATTAAAGGGACGTCTGCCTACATCTCTAAAGTACAGGCAAAATAACCATGGAAGTAATAAAGAATAATTTGCAGCAGAATTTTTTTAAGTGGCCATGAAAAAGCATTAAACGATGAACAAATGACAGATTTGTTTGGCAGAGATGCAAAACAAGCTATGAATTTGCTATAGCACTGTCTATATTTAGACCATTGCTTCCAAAATATTAGTGCATAGTACAATATTAGCACAATGTTAAATATTTTTAAACCAGTTGAACTTCTGGAGCCTCCCAAACAGCTTTCTTGAAATGGCGATGTTGCCAGGGTAATAAAGATTCATTATTAGAGACCCTTAACTTTCTGACAGAGCTATCAGAAAATTCTCTTGTTCAAAATTGTTTAGTTGTTTTAATTTTAAACTGTTTTAATTGTTTTAAATTGATCTGATTGTTTTAACGTGTTGAAGCCGCCCTGAGCCCACTATGGGAAAGGGCAGCCTATAAATCTACAAAAATAAATAAAATAAAGATTATGTATTTATTTATTTCATTTAACTTATATTCTGCCTTCTCCACTGAAGCAGACTCAGGATGGCTTGCAAGGCCAACTGGCATAGACTAAAACAATAAAATCATTAAAACTAAAAATAATTTTTACATTAAAACATTATAAAGTGCTAATCCAAGATGCAAATTCAGCCAGTCTTCTTCATGTCTTTTACAAGTCCTCTAGATAACATAGAAGATCTTGGCTCCAAAGGTGATTCATCCAGTACAGTCCAGGCGGTGATCTCTGATTTAACAGTCAAAGGCTTGGTGGAGAGCTCTGTCTTACAGACCCAGCGGAATTGTAGAAGATCCTGCCTGGGGAGCTCATTCCACAAGTGCAGAGCTGCAATTGAAAAGTTCCTTGCTCTAGTTGTACCCAACCTGGCCTCTCCAGGGTCAAGGACTAAAAGATGATGTTGAGTCCCTGACTGTAGTACTCTCTGGGGAATATATGGGGAAAGGCAATCCCGTAGGTATGCAGGTCCTTGGCCATATAGGGAAAACTGGTTCACAGTTGTGGTGTAGACATCTAGTTGACCGCCATCACATAGTATACATAGATCTGATCACTTGAAGGGTTCCATGCAGCTTTAGTTCTCTGTGACCTCACCCACGTAGTTTGTGGTATTCACTATTTCAGTGCAACCATGCATAACAGAACCATGGAGAAGTGCCTTGTACACAACATGAATGTATGAATGGAGCCTAAAAACAGAAATGCAGATAAATTCTGCTCCTGAATTAACATCTTTAACATAAAGCAAAATAACATAACACCTGGAAATGCTTAAATTTGTTTATCTGGTTAATCTCAAGCTTATCATAAATTGTAGAATTTTGTAAACCAAAATGCCCTCAAAAGAGGTTGGGGAATTGACAGGTGGGCTCAAAAGGACCTAGAATCTATGTATACAGGATTCCACTTCCAGAAATTATTGCTAAATTTACCAAGGACACTAATTAAGTAAAACAATTATGCTTTTATTACGGAAACTTATAGAACACACATACAAGGTAATGAATACATATAACACACATACAGACCTGATAAAAATAGAGAGAAATGCACAGAGGTAACACAGGGATAGAAAAACAGGGTGATAATTACTGATTGTAGTCTTCGAGGAAGGCTCCAATGGCGACAAACTAGGGCGATGGGGGAAGGGACCCTCAACTGATCAGGAATCGGGGATGTATCTAAACAGCAGGAATGGTGTACTGCTAGATGCACACGTGCAGAATGTTGGGTCAGAGGTTATATAGTCTACCTTGACCCCTAAGGGGGTAGGAGGTTCAGGGGCAGATGACAGGTGGTCAGCTGGTACATGGCCTCAGAAAAAGAGGAGGCTCTGCAATGACCATAAAGGCTGGACTTGTGCGGTAGCCAATGGCCAGTGTATTGGGGGCACCTGATTGGATACCCATACCTGGCCAATGAGCGGACCTGGCCCTGGTTACCTGATTGGGCTTCCAGGTAACAATGAGCAAGGGGGAGGCTCCAGTGTGACAGTTAGGGCAGGGCATGGGTGGAGGTATTGGGTGGAGATGATTAAACAAGCTATCCAAACTTATCTTTAAGTGACAATAGAGGGTCAAATTGATACCTAAGGTGACATCTGATTTATACAATAACTATGGCTCTGAGTGAAGCTGTTCTTCCTCTTCTTTACTCCTCTGCTGGCACCATCCTTTGTCTTGGGTTCCGTTGGACAAAAGCTTAGGCAGTCTGGCAGGATCCACGCCTAAGATAAGCTTGATTGCCTTATGCAGAAGTTGAAGCAGCTGTTGGATACGTGAGTCTCTTGCTTTGCTGTAATGGAGTCAGGAAAACAAGATGGATTCTGGTGGTGTTAGCCTTTGGTTCATGGAAACAGGCGGCTTTTTCTTACCATTTGTCATTTTTAGAACTAAGCTAAATAAAACTCCACGCCATCAATATTAATTAGAAGAAAACTAGCAACCTGCCCCACACTAACTTATATTGTATATTCTCTAAACACTTTTGCAACTGCCTCTGATATCAAGGAAATGGGACTATCTAAATTTCATATTTTTATCTGAGCATATTCTCCTTAAAAGTGACATTTAAGTAGATCTGGATATGTACACTTGGGACAACATTGAGTTAGGAGACTTTTATTCTCTATTTTGGGAGAAATGACAAAAGATACAATGGTTGGTTTATTTTCAAGGTCTGATATGTGATGGAAGATTACACTCTTTCTGGTACTGTTAGGTAGCTTGGATCTGTCTATATGTCAATATATCAGTAATACTTTGGGAATCTAGATGTTCAGATAACATTCCTTGCTAGGATGAATTTTTCACAAAGAAAAAATGTCAAATGGGAAAAGGTATTCTCTGCTTGTTACTTTTGGTGGGAAACAAAATAAATGTGAGAGAAACTTCTGTTTATTGTGTTAGCCATCTTAAAATTGGTTGCTATCATTACTGAAAAATTCTCACACAGCGAGAAAAATCACACTGCACATGGGAAGAGTGGAAACTTTTGTGGCTGCCATGGATACAGGTCAGCTTAGGAAACCAACCTTTCTGGGACAATGTGGGACTTTGTATGAGAGGCACAAGTATTACCAAGGATGAACGAATATTTAAATTAGGTAGTCTGGAATTGACATCAGCCAACATTATGTGATGCATCAAAAGTAACCAAGTTGTCACAATTCATTGTAGCAATTTAGTTGTGATGTTAGTTCTTATCTAAAAGTTTGCACGTAGCCCAGAGTCTGTTCAGTCTGATGAGGCTAGGATGGAAGGTACTGCTTGATTCAAATAGATATTTCTTGGAAAGCTCTGCTGACTGTGAAAAGTCTAGAAAAAGGGTCCTATATGGTGGTACCATACATGCCAAGGGTTAAGTCACCTCACTTTGCATGACCAAAACTAAAATGTTTGATGATCTTCTAACAGATCCAAGCAGCCTACTTCCCATCTTATTTCTAACTATGAGGAGGATCTTGGAAAGTTATTTGAGGTTTCCCATTGGGTTGGCTGAAGATTTATGGGGGTTTTGTTAATCCCATTATGTACCATATGTCACTACATGGGTCTGTTTGTTTAAATTTGCTCAGGTTTTAAAGCGGAGAAGGATTGGCTTTCTGCTAAGTCTTACCAGTTGGCAAACTTTTAATACTCAAGACAACATGTATGTTTGCATAACAGTAATTCAGGGGGGTCTGATTTTCAGATATTATTTGTTTCCAGAAGTATTTAGGTATTGTTTCTAAGAGTGCTTAGGTAATCATTTCATCCTAGTGTAACTGAAAAACAGGGCTCAAATGCTCAGTACTCAATGGTGTGTGTTTTTTCCCCTTAATAACAATATAGTAAGATTCATTGAGTTCAGATGCTGAACTCTCCCACTAAGATTAAGTTGGCTTAGCTTTGTTTGAATCATGTGTCACCAGCTGGCAGATCCTATTTGAACCAGTGTACCGCAGTGGTTTGAGAACTGGACTAGGAGACCCAGGTTTGAATCATCACTCTGTGCTGGAAGCCTGCTGGGCGCCTTTGAGATGGTCTCACACTCTCTCAGTGTAACATAACTCACAGGGCTGTTGTGAGGATACCACGGAGAAGGGTAGAATGGAGAGATGGCAGAGAAGCCCAATTACTTTTTTGCTTCTGTGTTCACTATGGAAAGTCTGGGGCATCTACCCATGCCACAGCCCATATTTTCAGGAAGGGAGGTTCTAGATGGGAAATACAGGAAGATTCCATGTGAAGAAAGATGTTGCCCTTGCTCCATGGGAGAAGTGGAATCAATGACCCATATGTTCTTTTGATGTCCATTCCATCAAGTATATAGGGACACGTTTATTTTCCCACTTTTAGACAGAACATTATCGGATGCAGATAAGGCCTGTCTGGAGAAACTTTTAACTGATGAAAATCTGCTCATGTCCATAAAAATAGTCATATTCTGCTACCACTTGTTAAATTCCACAATAAGAAACATGATTCTGTATGATTTGTATGACATGTCTGAATCGTACAGTTTATATGATTTTATAGACATTTGTTATTTGAAGTTACTTTAGACTTATTTTAGACTTTTTAGATTTTTATAAGGTTTGAAAATTTTAATGACCAAATATACTTCTTGGAATATTTTGGTGGTTCTAATAAGGATGTATTATGGTTAATGATATGTGATCTGTAAATAATTGTCTTTGATTGCAAATAAATTCATTCATTCATTCAAGGGAGTCTGAAGAACTGAGCCAAACTGAAGTGACCAGAGATAAAATTCTAGACCTACTGGGGAAATTAAAAAACATAAATCCTGAGGGATGTGCAAAAAAAAAAAATCGGTTTTACACGGATTCGGAAGTATACGGGGGGAAAAAATTCGGAATCCCCGTATACTCCTGAATACCGCATTCGGAATAGCCGCATATACAGTAGATGCGCAGCTATTACCGAATATACGGCCCTATTATACCCTATGGGCCATTGAAATCAATGGCAAATAGGGTATATTTGAAGCCGCATGGAGGGGAGGGGGTTTGAGGGAGAGCCCCCAAATTTGCAGGGGACCTGCAGGGTACTCTCCCCTCCAACCCCCCAAGTCCCAAAAAGATTGGGCCAGGAGATCCCATTCCAGGGGCAACCAAAGAGGGTGCCCCTATTCCATCATTATACCCTATGGGCCATTGAAATCATGACAACATAGGGCATAATTAGAGGCTACTGGGGGGCAGAGGGTTTGAGGGAGAGCCCCCAAATTTGCAGGGGACCTGCAGGGGACTCTCCCCTCCAACCCCCCCAAGTCCCAAAAAGATTGGGCCAGGGGGTCCCTGTCTTTGGGCTCCCCAAAAGGCCCATTGTCAACAATGATGGGGAAAGCCCAATTAGCCACTTCCTCACTGTAATTGTCGTGGGAAAAGTGGCTCTGGGGAGCAGGGGGTTTTGAGGAGAGCCCCCCAAACTGCTGTGCAGCTTCAGGGCACTGTCCCACACAAAACCCACAAGGCCAAAAAAAAAAATTGGACCAGGGGGTCCAATTCCTGGGGCACCCAAAGCCAAACCTAACCACATCAGAGAATCTCTATAGGACCCAAATGCACTACATCCCTCTATCTACTCTATGAACCCTGCAGGCCTGGAAGCAATATAAACCCAGTTGCCAACGTCACTGCCACACAAAACACAATCTGCTCAAGGTCTGCTCTGCAGACCTGGCTGCAGCAAACCTAGATGCCAGCTCTCCAGCCCTGCCCCAAACAACACGGGGAGAGCTGGCCAACCACAACAAGCCTACTGGTTCTGGGTCTCTCACCCAGGTGCCAGCTTCCCTGCCACAGAACACACAATCTACAGATGCCAGCTCTCCAGCCCTACCCCAAACAACACGGGGAGAGCTGGCCAAGCACAACAAGCCTGCTGGTTCTGGGTCTCTCACCCAGGTGCCAGCTTCCCTGCCACAAAACACATAATCTACTCTATAAAAACAAGAAAGTGACCCAGCCCACACACACCCTCGCCAACCCCCACACCAACCAGAGGTAATTTAAAAAAACCAAAACAAAACCAGCAGAATCACAAAAGGTCAAGTGTTTAAAAAGTGGCCTTTTCACCAACAAGAAAGCTCAGGCCAAATCAGTCAACAACACCCCCCCCTAAAACCAGAACCAGGAAAAGGGGGACAAAAGTGGCCTTTTAAACAATGGAAATTAGGCCAAACAGCACCCCCCCCAAGAACCCGAAGAGAAGAGTAACAGCAGCAGCACAACACAGCAGCAACAAATCAAACACTGAATACTTTTAAAACAGTAAAAAAAATAACTTTTAACAATACCGGAACTTTGCCAACCCCTCCCCCCAAAAAAAACCCCCTTCACCCTAACCCCAAGAAATCCAAGCCATCCAAATCAGGAGAAGTAAAAGGACACTGCACTTTTAAAAGTCCTCTCACTAAATTAAGATATGGGCAAATTGGCAACCCCCCCCCAGGCCCCCTCTCCAAGCAGAAACCCCTAATCCCCTAACCCCAAATAAGCTACCCCACCACCACCACCACCCAAATCTGGATAAGTAAAGGGACTCTAAGTCTTAAAAAGTCCTTTTACCAACAATAAATAAAAACAAGAACCCCAAGACTGTCTTACCTTGTCTTCTCTAGTCCAGGGAAGTCTGGTAAGGCTGAGTGAGAGAGCAGCAGGCAGCAGCTGAAGCCAAGGGCCAGCCAGCAGCAGCACAATCTCTCAGACACAGCAGCAATGGAGGAGTCCAGCCAGGAAGGAAGACTCCTTAAAAAGCCCTGCAAAGCATGCATTTGCAATGCATTTTGCAAATGCATGCTTTGGATTGGCTGCTGGGGCTCCTCTTCCCCCTCCCCCCCTCCCTGATCCCAGGGAGGCTATGGGAGAGGCGGGAAAAGGCAACTAAAGGCGGGAAAGTAGGCAAGCAGCTCCTTTGAGGCTGCAGAAGCTACTTTCCCGCCTTTTGAATTGTCAGCCGTATACTTCCGAATAGCCATTCGTAAGTATACGGCGAGCCATATTCGGCTGCCGTATAATGGGCGCCTATGGGGATCGGCTGCAGCCTATTCCGTATACAGCCGAATCAGTGGTGATTCGACTGTAAATACGGTTCGGCTGAACCGAATGCACATCCCTAATAAATCCCCAGGTTCAGATGACATGCACCCTAGAGTACTTAAGGAACTCAGAAGTTAAATAGTTGCTCTGGTAACCCATATATTTAACCTATCACTAAATCCAGCTGCTATATCAGGAGGTTGGGAAGTAGCAAATGTGACACCATTTTTTTTTAAAGGGATCCGTAGGGGAACCAGGAATTCACAGAGCAGTCAGCCTAAACATTTGTTTCAGGCAAATTAGCAGAAACTGGAATCAAAGATAGAATTGTTAGGCACATAGAGAGACAAACCATAGCTTCTGCAAAGGAAAGGTCCTGACTCACCAACCTTTTGGAGTTCTTTGAGAAAGTGAAAAAGCATGTATACAATGGTGACTTGGTAGACATTATATAAAGTCTGACATTGCATATCTGGACTTTCAAAAGGCTTTTTGACAAGGGACCTCACCTCAGCTTGCCTAGCAACAGCCACTCAGGAGAGAGCAGTGGACTTAACCAGTGGTATGCAAGTACTGTTGATAGATGGTTTGACAGGCCAAAGGTTGATGCAGCACAGTCCCAACCAATGAGAGAGCTCCATTTTGCCAAGATGAAACAGCAAGGAAAATTGTCCTTTCTCCTGGATTCATTTGGGTGAGAAGGATGGCTGCTAGTCAGGTAGAAGGTATATGCTGAGGAACAGCTTTGATGATTGGGATCTCTGTGGTCTGTTATTGAGTTGCTACTCATAAAGATTGTATTGCTACATATGTACTGAAGTTGCATACATAATCTAAAGAAACACAAGGAATGGAAGGAGACAGTGCTTGATTTACCTTTATGTTTTCTTGAAAGTTGTTTAGGTGAAAATACAATTTTGATATTACCCTCTTCTCCACCCAAAGTTCTCCTTTTCAGAAAATAAATTTGGCTAGCATCTGCCTCAGCCTAAAGGAGAAAGATCCACTGGAGGAGCAGAATTGCTGAAGCTGGCATATCCTTTCAAAGGGACCATTGTTGTGACTGTCTCAAGCCACTGTCTCCAAATATATCACTGAAATAAAGTGTAGAAGCAGCAGATTGTTTCAAGGCCTTTTCCCTCTGATCCTGTTACCCCTCCACCAGCCACTGACTTAGAAGGAGAAGGATGTATGTGTGGGTGGGGATGAAGATAAGCAATTCAGTTCTTCCTGGAAAGACAAGACTTTGCAAAGGAGATTTTAAGTGTTTAGTAACAGCAATAATCCAGCTGAGAGAAGCTGAAAGCTGCACTTTCTTTAAGGTCCAAGAAACAAAATAACTCATGGAAGCTCCCTTCCTTTTCAGTAGCATGTTGCTTTAGCTGAGTTTATTTATCACTCCCTATCACATGCCAGCTATGCTGCTCAAGGGTAATGACGACTATAACACATCAGAAAAGAAATAGGTTAGCCAGTTTTTAAGCTAGTATCTCACTGAGGGTAGCAGCCAACATAATTATAACCAGCTGGTAAAAGTTACTTGATTATTATAAGCAAATTCAGAAGGTGATAACAGCGCAGTCCTATGCAGAGTTGAACTGTACATATTATAAAATATATGTTTTGTAAGCCAAAATGCCCTCAAAACAAGGTTGGGGAATTGTCAGGTGGGCACCTGGCTCACTCAGGATCTTTTTACCTGTGTATACAGGATTAACACGTCCAGAAAAGTAATGCTTAAAATATTAGGGACTCTAATTAAGTAAAACAATTATAATTTATTAAGAAAAATATAGGCTTCCATACAAGGTAAAATACTCATCAAAACACACACTCAGTCCTAGGAAACATAGATAGAGAGATAGAGGAACATATGGGTAGACAAACAAGGTGATATTTACCTATCGTACTCTTCGAGGAAGGCTCCAATGGCGACAAGCGAGGAAGTGGGAGAAGGGATCCGAAACTGATCAGGAATCGGGGATGGATCTATGCAGCGGAAGTTGGGATACTGTGGGTACACCTGTGGGTAGCTAGTCCACAGATTATAAGGACTCTCTTGAGCCCTTAGGGTATGGGAGGTACGAGGGAGGAGGAAGATGGTCAGCTGGTGCATGACCTCATGAAAAGGGGAGGCTTCGCAGTGACCATAAGGGCTGGACTACTGCGACAACCAATAGAAAGTTCATTGGTAGCACCTAATTGGGTGCTTGCTCTTGACCAATGGACTTGCCTGGATCCTGGGTACCTGAGAGAACTTTCAGGTTGAAACGGACCAGGGGGAGGCTCCAAAGTGACAGTTGGGAAGAAGAATAGAGAGATTACTTGGGTGGGGAGATGCTTAGGACTATTGGACTTATCTAAAAGGGTGACAATAGAGAGTCAAATCATGGCCTAGGTAACACCCGGTTTGTACAAAGGAACTTGGCTCTGGCTGAAGATGGTCTTCCTCTTCTTCTGACTTCTCCTTGGCACCAGTCTTTGTCTAGAGTTCCGTTAAACAAAGAAAGTGGCGGCTGAATGATTAACCACTCCTGGGGTGGGTAGGTTGCTTGCAGGCCAAAGGTGACGTCTGGTGTGTACGTGAGCCATTCGCTTCGCTGGAATGGAGTCAAGCCTGGTAGGAAGATGGCTGCATGTGGTGTTAGCCCTCCACAGTGGATTCCATGGTCAGAACCTCATAACCGTTCACCTGGATAGCTCCTGGCGGCGCAGTTTCCTTCGCTCCAATGCGGGGATGGATGTCATACGGAACGACGGGAAGCCTTCCGTTCTCCTTGTGGGCACTCTTGTACCGGTGTAGAGTGCCTTTGTAGCGATATGGCTGCTTGTACTACATAAGTCCCTTTTGCCCCTGGATAGGTGTACCCACACTCTCTGGCCAGACGTGTGCAAGTCACTTCTCCAGGTGCTCTGGCAACCAAGCTGGTAATCACGATGTTCTGTAAGGGGGCTTTTCCCTCACAATTTAGGCATAGATATAAATGGCTTTAACTATATCATTCAGCAATTCTATCAATTTAAAGAGTACTCTTTGGAACTACTAGGACTGCAAGAATTCATCTATTCATCTACTAGGACTGTAAGAATTCATTCTAGCTTCAGGACCATTGCTTGCATGGAATTTCACAGTAATGGTGCATTTATGTACTGACCTTCATCAAAGCAAGCCTTTGGCCACTCTCCAATTGATTCCAAGCAAATATGTTATTCATGGCAGAGTGGAGGAGGGAGGACCCACACATGCTCTTTTTCAGGACAAAATTTGATGGTTTTCAGGTATCTCTCTACTGATTTTTTTTATTCCAGAAATTTAAAGTGGTCACATGGCTCACTCTCAGTCCATTTTGCCCTATCAACAACTCTGTGAGGTAAGTTAGATTGAAAGAGTAACAGGCTCAGGGCCACCAATGAACATCATGGCAAGAATATTTAATGACCTGCCAGGAGGCAACCAGAAGACAGGAACTACAGCACTGTTAGGGTTATGAGCTTGGGGCCAGGAAATTCATGAAGACTTGGGAGTGAAGATTTGGTGGGGTTTGGGTATACCTTTGTTTGGTATAATGCCATAGATTTCCCTTTCCAAAGCAGCCATTTTCTCCAGGGAAACTGATCTCTGTAACTTGAGGACCAGTTGTAATTCCAGAAGATCTCCAGCCGCCACCTGGAAACCTAGATTAATGGCTTACATGAAAGTATTAAATTTGAGGGCCATTGCACCCAGCAGAGGTTACCTTACTTAGACACAGTGATTTATAGGTCTTCCAGTATCTTTTGCCTTATACAGAAAACCTACAGATGCCAACACCTATTTACATTTTGACTCATTTCACCCATAAGAACATAAGAGAAGCCATGTTGGATCAGGCCAACGGCCCATCAAGTCCAACACTCTGTGTCACACAGTGGCAAAAAATGTTATATACACACATACACTGTGGCTAATAGCCACTGATGGACCTGTGCTCCATATTTTTATCTAAACCCCTCTTGAAGGTGGCTATACTTGTGGCCGCCACCACCTCCTGTGGCAGTGAATTCCACATGTTAATCACCCTTTGGGTGAAGAAGTACTTCCTTTTATCCATTTTAACCTGTCTGCTCAGCAATTTCATCGAATGCCCACGAGTTCTTGTATTGTGAGAAAGGGAGAAAAGTACTTCTTTCTCTACTTTCTCCATTCCATGCATTATCTTGTAAACCTCTATCATGTCACCCCGCAGTCGACGTTTCTCCAAGCTAAAGAGTCCCAAGCGTTTCAACCTTTCTTCATAGGGAAAGTGCTCCAGCCCTTTAATCATTCTAGTTGCCCTTCTCTGCACCTTCTCTAAAGCTATAATATCCTTTTTGAGGTGCGGCGACCAGAACTGCACACAGTACTCCAAATGAGACCGCACCATCGATTTATACAGGGGCATTATGATACTGGCTGATTTGTTTTCAATTCCCTTCCTAATAATTCCCAGCATGGCATTGGCCTTTTTTATTGCAAATGCACACACCCATTACACTTGAAGGAGAATATTCCCTATGGCCAATACTTTAGACTGAAATGCAATTCCAGCAGTGTTATAGACTATGAACAGGAAGCAAATAAATTGACCAGGCAACTATTTGAGAGAGGTTACTCTGGTGAAACTTTACATAAATCAAGAATTAGAGCACCACAACAGGACAAAAAGAGTCTCTTACAGAAGTCATCTAGGCCCAGAAAGGGTTTGGTTTGGAGCATTTAATTCACCCATTTGGCTTCAGCCCTTTCTAATATAATCCTCTGTCACTGGCATATCCTTCATGAAATTCCAGCTTGTCAGCAACAACTTACAGTGCCATGCAGATGTGCTAAGAACTTGAGAGACTCACTGGTTAAGGCTGATATTCTGTATAAAAGACTAAGAGAAAAATCCACATTACCTAAAGACATGTTCAGATGTAAAGGCTGTGCAGCATGTAGATTTGTGTATGAGTCTCTTACTATAGATCTGCCTAATGGAAATAAATTTTCTATACAAGAATTTTACAACTGCTAGACAAAGTGGTACATCTGCTGCATAATATATTCCTGTTCCTTGATATACAAAGGTTGTTCATGAGAATGGTAAGAACTAGGGTGTTGGAGCATAGATACGTACAACTTTAAAATGAAAAAAATGTATGCCTGAAATGTGTGTGTGTAGCTTGTTTCCTAAAATGAACATTGCTTCTGAAAAACTGCTTAGGCTTCCTTTATAGTGTTTAACTGCCATAGTTAGTTTGCAATTAGTAAACAGGTTATTGGGACAATCTTTGGAAAAGACAAAAAACCCCACAGAATAGTTTTAAGCAGAAAATAATGGCACAACTACTTGAAGGCACCACAATGACTTCACAGCAAAAGACGCGGAATGTTTCTTCAGAAATTTAAGGGGGGGGGGGCTGTCAGAAAGAAATATGCTGGAGAAGACAAAAGGGGAGAACACAGGTCTGTGAAAGTTAATTGAGGGCAACCAGGCTTTGTGAATATAGTACACCCTCATTTATCTGGAGACTGCTGGGTACATAACATTTGTTTGCCACAGACTGGTGCCCAGAATAGGAGGAAAGTGTAAAGAATATGGATGTTGTGCATCTCCACTGTGTTACAGGATGCAGATGTTGACTAATAAAAGATCAACATGTCACCACAGTCTTATTTGGTATTTTTTTTTTTTTAGTCTTCATTTTCAATTTGTCTGAAAACATCAGGGTGCTTGCAGTGTGTCCTTCACACTTTGGTGGAAGGCAATTGCCCCACCTTCATATCTGAATAATTCTACACAATACTTTCCTCAAGGTTAAGGTGAAAGATCACTATCTGATAGTGATCTAGAAGGATGAAGTGCAATTTTCTGATGGGGGGGGGATACAATAACTCTCTCATGGTAGGGAATATTTCCTGTCTTTTACAGCAGATGTTCCCACATAGTCATCTATTGTCAGAACTTGTATCTTTACTGCTGGTTCCCTATAATGTGACCAATGCTGTATTGTACTTTTACTGTGGCTTAGAGCTGCTTTGTTACTGAACCAAACTGACTCCATGTTGTAACCCTTGCTTGACCCAAAGTGCTTGAATAGTAATTAACCTTGCCCCACTGGTATCCAAAATATTTGGGGCTGTAGAATGAGTTATGTTATGTCTCTGCACATTCTCACACTGGGACCCTTTGAAGCCGAGCAGCATGGCCTTCGGAGTAGGGAGGCATCCTCTCTACTGATAGTGATGGTGAGAAGACAGATGTGCCTGTAACGGTGTGAATTGTGGCTTTGTGAGATGTTTGCTTTACGTGTATAAAATTGTGCTGGTGCTGGCTCTCGCCACCACTGTTATCTTGCCTTTTCCAGTGCTTAGTTCTCTTCAATAAAATCCTAACTTTGTAACCAAGTATGGGATCCGTTTGAAGTTCTTAAGTTCTGACATTATAACAGTGATCCCATTGTTCGTGGCTTATCTGTACTGGAGGCTTGGTCTGATGGCGGCAAAAGTGCCAGACGACGGAGAGCCCACCACCCCAACAGAGGACCCGCCGCTCGACCCAAAAGTGACGGGGGTTCGGCGCAAAATTAAGGTCCCAGCGCCTTTCTCGGTCGACGCCGCGTTCCCCGCCCCGCGAACCTGGAGCCCGCGGAAGTCCACGGCAGCAATCGACGCCACGGAGCAACGGTACCGAAGCATGTTGGGCGAAGGGGGAGACGGCGACGACGACCAGGCGGAGGGCTCGGAGCCCCGAGGGGGAGACGACCAGATCCGGACCCTCCGCAACGACTTATTCGACTGGGTGCGGGAGATCCACGACGACGTGCATCGATCCCGCGTGACGATGGCCGAGGAGTTGCAGCAGAACCTGGGCGCGATCTACGACCAGCTCCGCACTTTGCAAACTGCGGTCCTGGGAGTCCCGATTGGAGGGCTACCACTGGGGCAACCGCCCGTAGCCCCGCCGGCTCCGCCGGCCCCAGCTCCGCAGGCTCCGGCCGCCCCGGCCCCGCCGGCTCCGCCTGCCCCGGCGCCACCGGCTCTGCCCGCTCCGGGGCCCCCGGCGCCACCCGCCCCGATCCTGCCGGCTCTACCGGGCCCAGCGCCGCCGCCGGGGGCGCCGCGAGCCCCGGGGGGGGCCGAGGGTCGAGGAAGGGAGTTGAAGATTACTTTCGATGGGAATCCGGAGGACGTGGAGTATTTTACCATACAGTGCGACACGTTCTTCACCCACTGGGGTGCAGATTACCCGACCGAAGCCAGCCGAGTGTACCACATCGCGTCCCGACTGAGAGGTGCGGCCCGCAAGTGGTACGTGGGGCTTTTCATGGGGAGAAAGCCCGAACTAGCTACTGTGGCGGGGTTCCTGCACGCGATGCTCCGCCAGTATGGCGATCCTCTACGGGAGGAGAAGGCTGTCGCCGCCCTTCAGCGCATAGAGCAAGGCAACCGCTCCACTCGCGAGTATGCCACCGAGTTCCTGGGGTACTGCGCAGCAGCGAGGGGATGGAACGAGGTCATGAAATATACCGCGTTCATCAATGGTCTGAACCCGAACATCCTCGACCGCTGCTACAGTCAAGGGAGGCCCGACACGTTGGTCGGATGGATCCAACTGGCCGGAGAAGTGGAGACCAACCTCCAACATGTGGGGATGCAACGACAGCAGCTGGCGAAGAAGGGGGCAAAACTCACCCCGACTAAATCCGAAGGGAGGAAGGCCCCGGCGACCTCCACCCCGTCTCCCGCCCGCAAGTGCTTCAAATGCGGAGACCCAAATCATCTCGCTGCCAACTGCCCAGTGAAAGCGGGTTCCACCCCACCCACGGCGAAGCAAACCACCCCGGGGCCGAAAAAGAAAAAGAGCAGCCGCTCGAAGGAGCCCAGCCGGGGCTCCGTCGCCACTTCCTTGGCGACTGACGAGGATTTTACCACCGACTTGGCGACAGTGGAAGAATCGACCGAGGAGTCGGACGACACCGAGTCGGCGGGAAACGACAGCGACCTGCTTTAATGGGTGCCGCAAAGCAGGTCCAACAACAGCCGGCACTCCTCACGGTGAGAGCAACAGGGGGTTTACTATTTATGGCCGTTACCCTCCTTAACCCTAACCTAAAGAGATTCATGCACGCCCGAGCGCTGATCGACTCAGGGTGTAACAGGGACCTGATCACCCCCCGCCTAGTTGAGGCGTTGGGATTAGCCACCTCACCCCTGCCACAACCGATGCAGTTCCAGCAGATGGACGGGGGGCCCATGAGGGGGGAACCATGTACTTTAGAGACTCAGGCGGTCCCGGTGGGAACCGAGGAGCATTGGGGGATTGAGACTTTCGTAATTGCCCCCTCTTGCTCTTTTGACGTGGTGGTAGGCTCGGCTTGGCTCGCCCGCCACCAACCAGACATAAGGTGGGAGGAACAAATCGTCCGGTTCCCGGATTGGAGGTGTGAGCACCACCACTGGCGCCCCGAATGGGGGCCGCATGCTCCCCCCCAAAACATGCGGGCTTGCCTCACTCTCGAGGAAGTCGCCTCAATCCCCAAGGAATACCAGGATCTAAGACTAGCGTTTAGTGAGAAGGAAGCGGACGAGCTACCGCCCCACCGCCCTACGGACTGTGCCATTGAGCTGATCCCAGGGCAACAGCTTCCCAAGGCGAAACTGTACTCCATGGGTTGGGCGGAGAAAGCTGAACTCCGAAAGTTTTTGGACAAGAATCTTAAGCGCGGCTTCATACGACCGGCCACTGCCCCCCATGCCGCCCCCGTCCTCTTCCGAAAGAAAAAGGACGGGTCTCTTAGGCTTTGCACAGATTTTCGTGCTATAAACGGGATTTCCATGTCCAACGCCTACCCGATCCCGTTGATAAAGGATTTGTTGAACACCGTAGCAAAGGGAAAAGTATTTACAAAGCTTGATCTCCGAGACGCGTACTTCCGCGTCCGCATCAAAGAGGGGGACGAGTGGAAGACAGCGTTCAACACCCCCCTGGGACAGTTTGAGTACCTAGTCATGCCCTTCGGACTGCAAGGAGCCCCTGGTGTATTCATGAACTTTATCAATGAAGTGCTACGGGACTTCCTGTTTAAGGGGGTGGTGGTGTACCTTGATGACATCATTATCTATTCACAAGATCTAAAGTCTCATGTGCCCCTGGTCCGAAAAGTGTTAAGCACCCTTTGCAAACACAAACTGTATGCCAATTGTCGAAATGCGAGTTCCACAAGACCGAATTTGGGTTTCCGGGTGTCGGGGGAGGGATTGGCTATGGACCCCGCAAAGGTCCAAGCGGTACTAGACTGGGAGCCCCCTCGAACCCGCAAACAATTACAAAGTTTTATCGGGTTCGCTAACTTTTACTGCGACTTCATTAAGGGGTTTGCTACAGTCATGCTCCCCCTCACGGAACTCCTCAAAACCAAAGGGAAGGGTGACGAGGCGAAAAAGCCAGGCGCGCGCCTAATGTGGACGCCTGAATGCCAAAAAGCTTTCACTGAACTGAAACGCCTCTTCACCTCCGAACCCGTGTTGGCTCATCCCGATGAACTGAAACCCTTCGTGGTCCAATGCGACGCCTCCGACGCCGCAGTGGGAGCCATATTGATGCAGAGAGGGGAAAATGGGGTGCTCCGACCATGTGCCTATATCTCAAGGAAATTTTCCAACGAACAAAGAAATTGGTCGGTCTGGGACAAGGAGGCGCTGCCACTCGAGTCGCCTGGCCGGCCACTTTGGCTATGTCAAAACCCTCAACTTACTCACCCGCCAGTTCTGGTGGCCAAAAATTAAAAAAGATGTGTCGGAGTTTGTTCTTTCATGTCCCACCTGCCTCATGGCAAAACGAAGGGGGGGTAAACCCCCGGGCCACCTGGTTCCCCTCCCTACAGCCACCCGACCGTGGTCGGTAGTCTCCATGGATTTCATTGTCGAACTCCCACCTTCACAGGGCAAAACAGTCATCCTGGTCGTAGTCGACACATTTTCAAAGCAAGCCCACTTCGTCCCGTGCAAAAAGCTACCCACGGCCAAAAAACTCGGCCAGCTCTTTTTCACCCACATTGTACGCCTACACTCGTTCCCAGACAAGGTCATTAGCGACCGCGGGACGCAGTTCGTTGCCAACTTCTGGCGGGAGTTCTGCAAACTCGCTGGCATCGAGCAAGGACTAAGCTCTGCCTACCACCCCCAGTCGGACGGACAGACGGAGAGGGTTAATGGTCTTCTGGAACAGTACCTCCGCTGCTTCATTAATTTCCAACAGTCCAACTGGGTGGATCTCCTCCCTTTTGCAGAATATGGCTACAACAATAGCCTCCATAGCTCGACCAAAACCTCCCCTTTTCAAATTATCAATGGTTACGAGGGCAAGCCGTTTCCCACTCTCGCCCTCCCCGCCAGCCCGTCCGAACCCACATCCTGTCAACAATGGTGGGAGGGCCTCCGTGAAGGCTGGAAGGGTATTCAGGAAAACCTGGAAGAAGCGAAAAAAGCCTACAAAAAGCAGTTTGACAAAAAACACTCCCCAGAGTGGGACCTAAAGGTGGGGGATACAGTTTTCCTGTCCACAAAAAACCTTCCCCTTCCCCAGTCCTGTCGCAAACTCGCACTGAAGTTTCTTGGGCCTTTCAAAATAAAAAGGGTAATAAACAAAGTAACGGTGGAACTCGAACTACCCAAATCTCTAAGTAAGATCCATCCTGTTTTTCATTGCAGCTTGCTTCGGAAAGACCCTGGTGCTACGTCCTTCCATCCCAGGGCCCCACCGCCCCCTCCGACGACAGTGAGGGGTCAGAGTCACCATGAGGTCCAGGAGATCCTGGACTCCAAAGTCAAAAGGGGGAAACTGTATTATTTGATCAGGTGGAAACACTTCCCCCCGAGCTGTGACGAGTGGGTCGAATCTCAGAACGTAGCCGCTCCGCAACTGCTGAAAAAGTTTCACCTACTGTACCCGCACAAGCCCAAGGCTGGCCCCGCGGGAGGGGGCGCTTAGGGGGGGCAGTATGTCAGAACTTGTATCTTTACTGCTGGTTCCCTATAATGTGACCAATGCTGTATTGTACTTTTACTGTGGCTTAGAGCTGCTTTGTTACTGAACCAAACTGACTCCATGTTGTAACCCTTGCTTGACCCAAAGTGCTTGAATAGTAATTAACCTTGCCCCACTGGTATCCAAAATATTTGGGGCTGTAGAATGAGTTATGTTATGTCTCTGCACATTCTCACACTGGGACCCTTTGAAGCCGAGCAGCATGGCCTTCGGAGTAGGGAGGCATCCTCTCTACTGATAGTGATGGTGAGAAGACAGATGTGCCTGTAACGGTGTGAATTGTGGCTTTGTGAGATGTTTGCTTTACGTGTATAAAATTGTGCTGGTGCTGGCTCTCGCCATCACTGTTATCTTGCCTTTTCCAGTGCTTAGTTCTCTTCAATAAAATCCTAACTTTGTAACCAAGTATGGGATCCGTTTGAAGTTCTTAAGTTCTGACATCTATTAACTGTAGAAAAATCCAAAGGTCTTTCTGTTTTCATTAATTAAAAGGGGTCTAGTTCTCAGAAACTGGAACTTTTTTGTTGTTTTTAAATGAAAAAAATAATTTAAAAATTCAATTTTTTTGTCTTTGTTCAGAGTTAAAATTTTGGTAGGGAAATTAAGAAAAATTGCAGAATTGATTGATTATTAGATCTTAAATAGGCATGCTTGAATACCTGCCAGTTTGACTCAAGTCCTATCTACAGGTCATGAGCAAGGAATTGGCTGTTTGGTGAGCTATTTGGATGTGTCAAAAGGAATTCAGATGTGTCTAGTTGGATGATTACACAATTTTCCTCCATGATTAGTCCTTCCACATGTTATTCTGCTACCTCTTTGCCACTGCTACCTTCTCTAATACTTAAAAAGGGAATATAGTACAATTACAAAACAATTATTAAAACATTAACTTGGATCCTATGGAGTGTGAACTGTCCTACTATCTGTAGCACTCTTCTATGCCCTATAAGGTACTCTCTCATAGGCCTGTGGAACCCCCGGGAATATTATAGGGGTAAAGGTGGGGAGGCTATAGTGAAAAGAGGACAAAGCTATCTTCTATTTTCCTTGAGTAAAAATTGTCTACCATAAACAGAAAAGGATTTGAGGAGCCATGCCTTAGTCCTGCAGTCTGCCATTGACTGGATAGGCACAAAAAGCAGGCCATGCATTCTCTTAATTATTGGTTATTCAAAGGATGCACCTGACTGTGCAAATGTAAAGAGAGGATGAATGGCAAGTGATTCCATTTTTTACACAACTTGGTCAATTTACAGTGCAATCTGAAGTCAGTGGGCTTGAAAGACTGAAATTCTGCTTAGGATGGCACTATTGAATTAAACAACCATGACCATAGAGGACACTGCTTTGTTTTTGTTAAATAAGATTATTTTTATTTTGACTTGGGCAAAACCAGTTATAAACTGCAGTGACCAAGAGTCTACAGTTCAGGCACAAAGCTGATTGGCATGGTACTGGGCTCACAGAAAACTTCACCAAGCAATCATCAAGATGATCCAAACAGGAACTTTCCTTACGTGTAACTGAGGAAGTCCAAACAAAGTTGATTTGCCTCACAAGCATGTTTGCTGCAAACTTCTCAGCAGGCCTAATCTAGAAAAGTTTAGCTTCCTGGAAGTGTCATGAGCTAGAATCAAGGCTATGTTTGATTCTGTCAACAGATGTGTTTGATAATGTTGTTGGCATACTGGAAGGTGCTGGGATTCAACCTCTTAGCAAGAGCTTTCAAGTTCCAGTTGAATTTGAGTCTTGCCATCAGCCAGTTCAAAGTTTCTTCCAAACTGACAAAATCATGCCTGTTAAAACAAAATTACTTGTTCGGTTATGCAGCTTTTTTGTGGCCTCTCACATCAGCCTTATGTGTATATTCCCATGACTGACAATATCCTGTTGATGCAGAGAAGCTGAGGACTTAACCTGCAGGGATATGATAAGGTAAGGGAGAAAAAGGAAATGTTCAGGAAATGGAGAGAAGGACTGACCTCTATAGAAGATTATATGAGGCAGGCCTTGAATTCAGCAGGAGCTCAAAGGAGTAGAGCTCCTGAACCTTTTTGAGGGTTCCCCCTCCTCCTCCCCACCTACCTTGTCCATTGAATAGTAGATGCATAACAATCCCTGGACTAAGAAAGCAGGCATGCAGCCAGCCACCAGGAGCTTTGCCACAACCCCAGCAGCCCTCATTAAACCCTGGAGAAGCCCATGCCACCCTTTCTCCACTACTTAAGTGATTTTGGGTGGCAGGTGGCTTGCTGGCCTTTTGACTGTGGAAGGGGAGCCAAGGAGAACCCCAGGTGATCAAGGCCTGCTTGGGCTGGTTATGCTAATGAACTCCAATACCTATATTTCTACTAAACGACTCCTGATATGAGGGTTATTAGGTACTGCAGATCGGCCATCAGCAGGGCCGGCTCTATGGTGCATAGTGCCCCAGGCAGCCTTACTGCCCACCACACCCTCCTGCTGCCCCCTGCCCCCCCCCCACGGCACTGTGTTGCAACTGCTTTCCCCCCCTCACGGTGCCACCTCCTTCCCCCTCCCTTCCTCTTGATTTTAATGCCTGGAACCAGTGGTAAAGCGTTGCATTCATGGGACTCTTGAAAGGCCCCCCCACCAATCAGCTGATCGGCGGGGGGGGCTTTCAAGAGCTGTAGGAATCCGGTGCTTTACCACTGGTTCTGGGCATTAAAAACAAGAGGAAGGGAGGGAGGAGGCGGCCAGCACCCTGCCAGCGCCCTGCCAGCACCCTAGGCAATTTCCTAGTTTGCATAGTGGGCGAGTGGGCCCTGGCCATCAGAGAGGCCAAAGCTCAGTATGAGCTGGGTCTGGCTAGGAAGTCTTGCTAAAACAAGAAAAATTTCTTCAGATATGTGAGAAGCAAATGCAAAGTAAGGGAGGCAATTGGACCACCCTTGGGAGTAAAAGGAGAAACTCTGACGGAGGACAGGGAAAAAGCAGATAGGCTTAATAACTTTTTTGCCTCACTTTTCTCCCTGAAGAAGAATTTGAGCCCATCTAGAGATGGTGGAAGACTTAACAGAATGCCTGAGAGGCTCATTGACATGGACAGAGAAATTGTGGAGAGGCACTGGATGAGTACAAATCCCCTGGGCCAGATGGTGTACACCCGAGAGTGCTCAAAGAACTTTCTGCAGAACTAGCAGAGCCTTTGTCCATCAACTTCAAGACTTCCTGGAGGACTGGGACTGTCCCACAAGATTGGAAAAGAGCAAACATTATCCCAGTCTTTAAAAAAGGGAAGAAAGATGAACCAGGAAACTTCAGGCCGGTTAGTCTGACTTCTATTTCTGGAGAGATATTTGAGCAGATTTCAAAGGGATCAATCTGTGAGCACCTGAAGGATAACTTGGTGATCTGAGGAAGTCAGCATGGATTTATCTCCAACAGGTCTTGCCAAACCAACCTGGTTTCCTTCTTTAATCGAGTAACAAACTTACTGGATTGTAGGAATTCTGTTGATGTGGTTTACCTGGATTTCAGTAAAGTTTTTGATAAGGCTCCTCATGACATTCTGATGGGCAAACTGGAATACTGTGGACTGAACTATAGGACAGTTTGGTAGATAGGAAAATGGTTAGAGGACTGTACCCAAAGAGTGCTTGTCAATGGTTGTCAGATTGGAGAGAGGTGTCCAATGGGGTGCCTCAGGGCTCGGTGTTGGGCCCGGTTCTTTTCAACATTTTTATCAATGATTTGGATGAAGGGGTGGAAAGACTGCTCATAAAATTTGCTGATGATACCAAATTGGGAGGAGTAGCAAACACCCAGGAGGATAGAATTAAAATTCAACAAGATCTTAATAATCTGGAGAAGTGGGTGGTTGTGAACAGGATGCAATTCAACAAAGATAAGTGCAAAGACTTACGTCTGGGCCACAAATACTAGATGGGGGATACACTTTTGGGAAGTAGCGTGTGTGAAAGAGATCTTGGGGTGCTAGTGGACTGTATACTAAATATAAGCAGTCAGTATTTGCCATGGCAAAAAAGGCAAATTCAGTCCTGGGTTGTATCAAAATGGCTATAGCATCAAAATAACAGGAGGTCATAGCTCCACTGTATACTGCCTTGGTCAGGCCACACCTGGAATATTGTGTGCAGTTCTGGAGGCCTCACTTCAAAAAAAATGTGAACAAAATCGAGCAGGTGCAGAAGAGAGCACTGAGGATGACCGAGGGCCTGGAGGAAGAACCCTTTGAGGAAAGTATGAGGGCCTTGGAAATGAGATTGAAATGAGACATGATTGCTCTCTTTAAATATTTGAAAGGCTGTCATTTAGAGGAGGGCTATTCCATTTGGTAGCTGAGGATAGGACCCGCAGCAATGGGCTCAATTTACAAGCAGAAAAGTACCGGCTGGATATTAGGAAACATTTTTTTATGGTCAGAGTAGTTCAGAGGTGGAACCAGCTGCCTAGGAAGATGGTGAGTTCCCCTTCATTGACAGTCTTCAAAATGCGGCTGGATGATTATTTGTCAGAGATGCATTAAGCTGATCTTGCATGTAGCAGGGAGTTGGACTAGATGGTCTGTATGACCCCTTCTAACTCTGGCCGATTTCACACTCACCTTACACCGCTCTCACGTTCGTCTTCTCAGCACGGCGGCGTCCCAATTTCCCACTATTTGCATCGAGGCTGCAGCAAACATCACAGTTTTTGTGCAGCAAATGGAAACTGGTTTTTAGCGGTTTTCATTTGCTGCGTGAAAACCGAGATGTTTGCTGTAGCCCCGGCACAAATAGTGGGAAATCGGGGGATGCCGCTTTTAGAAGACGGATGTGAGAGCAGCATAAGGGTGAGTGCGAAATCAGTCTATGACTCTATGATGCTACTATCACTCAGATGTCTTAAATTATTGAGAATTCCTGTCTCTGTCTTCCTGCCTGCTCCGCACCAATTACAATGCTGTAGTTCCTATCAACTGGTTGTCTCCCGATTGCTTGGCATCTACTGGAACCTGGTTCCTTTCAGTAGTATCTCCCACCTTAAGGAATGGGCTCAGGAGTAGACTAAGAAGTGAAAAGGCCAAGCTGAAAGGCTGCTGTCTAGCATTTAAGAGGTCACTCAGCTCAGTGTGCAATCAATGGGCATTAACGCACCCATTGCTTCCTTCTGAAAACTGACATCAGGAAACACAATGATGCCAATTACCATTGCTTACAAAAGATCTAAACATAGTGGCCCATGAGGCTCTGCTTGCTCCTGGCTACCCAGTGCTGGATTAAGCCCTGTGGAGGCCCCTAGGCAGTCAAAATCTTGGGGGAGGACTCGCAAATTATCTCAGAGTCAGAGCCCACTCCAGCTTGCAGGGATCTTCTCGAAAACCCATGTGACAAAGCTGCGGGGAAGAGGCAGAGAGAGGCAAACTTGGCAATGATGCCAGCAGCAGCCACACCAGGCAAACTGGGCGAACATAAGAGAAGCCATGTTGGATCAGGCCAATGGCCCATCCAGTCCAACACTCTGTATCATACAGTGGCCAAAATACACACACACACACAGTGGCTAATAGCCACTGATGGACCTCTCTGCTCCATATTTTTATCCAATTGCCTCTTGAAGCTGGGTATGCTTGTAGCCGCCACCACCTCCTGTGGCAGTGAATTCCACATGCTAATCACCCTTTGGGAGAAGTACTTCCTTTTATCCATTCTAATCTGGTGAAGGGTGAGTGCGAAATCGATCTATGACTCTATGATGCTTAAATTCAGATGTCTTAGATTATTGAGAATTCCTATTTCCTCCCCGCCCCCTGCACCAATTACAATGCAAAGAGAGGCTCAGTTGCTGGCTGCATGTGCAGGCTGGGAGGCCTGTAAGCAGGGGGAAAACCAGAGGAGAAAGCCAGCCTGGGGCCCTTAAAGGCTTGGGGGCCCATAGGCCAGTGCCTGCTTGGCCTAATTGTTAATCCGGCCCTGTGGCTACCAGTAGCCTTCTAGGGCAGTGGCCTATCAGGCCCTGTGGCTACCAGTAGCCTTCTAGGGCAGTGGCCCCTGAAAATTAAATGCTCAATCCACCCCTGAATTGACTTATTCAATGTGAGAGGGCATCCTTTGAGATTCTATAAAGCAATTTTATTTGTTGGAGTATCTGTGGGAGTTTGAGGTGTTGGCATTATCTGGGGGGATTTATTGTATTATATTTAGTTTCAGATTGGATAGTGCGCCATCTTGGGCCATAAGGAAAAGTATAAATATTTTAACAATCAATCAGTCAATCAGTGTGCCTTTGAATACAGCATGCAGGTGGAAATACCAGTCCTGCTGTGTATGTTGTAAGAGCATATGAAATACAAATACAAAAGAAAATTCAAGTGCAAGAACAAAGCTGTTTCAATACCTCTAAATCCACCTGTGATACTTTGGAATTTAAGAAGGAACAGAGAGATGCTAAAACTAAATTAAATAGAATTCCTTGTGAATTTGTATAAGAATATTAAAGCATTATTGTATAAGAATATGATAGTGGAGGTCAACCTACTGGAGTGCAATACATTCTCTCTCTCTCTCGGTAACTCAAAATTCTGGTCATGAAAAACGTTCTGTCAGGATAAAAGAACAGGACTGATGCCACTGAGCAAGCACTGGAATGAATATATTATATCTATCTATATCTATCTATATATCTATCTGCATATCTATATCTATATATCTCCATATATATCCATATTAAATATATCTATATCTCTATATCGCTATCTATCATCTGTCTGTCTATATATCCCCTTTGAGTAGTCATTTGAATTGGAACTTGATTTGCATTTATTTTGTTTTTCAAACCAGGAATATTTTAACCAACAATTCATGTGCAGGAGCAGGAGCCAAAAATTCAAATTCTTATGCAATTAGATTAGAATATTAGTAGAATCCAATTGCATAAGAATTTGAATTTTTGGCTCCTGCACATGAATTCAAATTCTCATGCAATAAGATTAGAATATTAGTAGAAATAAGAGCCCTATGGCACAGAGTGGTAAAGCTGCAGTACTGCAGTCCTAAACTCTGCTCACGACCTGAGTTCGATCCCGGCAGAAGCTGGGTTTAGGTAGCTGGCTCCAGGTCGACTCAGCCTTCCATCCTTCCAACGTTGGTAAAATGCGTACCCAGCTTGCTGGGGGGGGGGGGGGAGTGTAGATGACTGGAGAATGCAATGGCAAACCACCCCGTAAAAAGTCTGCCATGAAAACATTGTGAAAGCAACGTCACCCCAGAGTCGGAAACTATTGGTGCTTGCACAGGGGACTACCTTTATCTTTATTAGTAGAATACAAATTTGAAATCCACAAGACTTCTTTATATGGATAATGTGAGTATATAATGTATTCAATCAAATCTGCATTATGTAAATATGCTAAAATGTTGATCATGAGATCTATGAAAGCTAATATGAACTGGAATAAGAAGAGCAGAACTGGATAAAACCAGTGGTTCATCTAATCCCACATACTGTTTCACACTGAGGCCAACCAGTTCCTCTGGGATGCCAACAAATTGGGTGTAAAAGATAAGTTTGCCAACCTCCAGATTGTAACTGGAGATTTCCTAGAAGGCTATAGAGATCAGATCTGTTAAATAGTGAGTTCAGCCAGCTCTCATTCAACACAACTCTTTATTAGCAAGAACAGTCACAAGGAAACACAGGCAACACTACAAACTATATACAATTTGGAAATGGTTAACCATGCCGTGGTGGCAGGCACCAGTCAATCTCATTCTGCTCTCCAGGATCCTTCATTTGCATTTCCTGTAGAAATGCCTCGCATCCCAATTGGCCGCTTCAGAGAGAACGGCTAACTGGAATGCAAGCATCAGGATCCTGGAGAGTAATGGGTGCCTGCCTCAAGTTAACTTCAGACATAACATTAATTAAACAGCATTCAATACATAACAAGTTCCCCTGGAGAAAATGGCTGCTTGGGAGGGTGAATTCTATGGCTTTTTATATCAGTGAGGTACCTCTCTTCCCAAAACCCACCTTCCTCAGGATCCACCCCCAAAATCTCCAAATATTTCCCAACCTAGAGCTGGTAACCCTATTCATTCTCAGTACCAAATTTGTAAATCAAGAGGTTTCTGCTATAATATTACCCGAATCAAGGGTTATTTTTTTTCTCTGTGTTAGGTAGGCAAGAAATAATAGCAACACCTACAAAAGCTGGTTTCTGAAGGACTCACTCTTTGATATTTTATAGATATTTAAAAACATAAAACTGCCAGATCCCGCTTTGTGCCTTCTCTATGCATTGATTCCATATGCTGGCATTTTGCCCTAGGTATACATACAGAACAAAACTGAATCTATGACTTTCTTGAAGAGTACAAAGCTTGTAGCAATTGATCCTGGCTCAGTGAAGTGCTGGAGCTGGCTGGAGCAACACAGTCTTTCTTTCTGCATGCTCTCCCTGGCAAATCATGTCAATTGAAACAACAAGAGCAAAAAGCATGTCAAGGATCAAAGCTATTCATGGTCTCCTGCTTATTCTTGCAAGTGCTGTGATAAAGCCCCACAGGCCACTGGTCAAAGAGGCACAATATAGGGAAATAATTTGCCTGAGGGCATGACTATTCCTATTTTGCTCATTCGCCTAAATCAAGTTCATTTCTCAGGGTGATGCTTTTTGATGATATTTCTGCTCCACTACTCACCACGCTTCCATTGAACGGGTGTCTATGAAAACATTATGTGTAAACAGACATTACATCCTACATTGAACAGAGGTCACAGCTGTCTCCCTATATTGATGTGAGTGTTTTTACAAAATTACTCTACTTGGCAGACCTTGATGACTGTATCTACAACAACCTAATTGAGATGTCACTTTTCACCTCCAGTCCCCATTCTGATTTGGGATAAAAGAAATAGGAAGAAATGCTTTGTGTTGTTTACTAATCACTGAAGCTGATGCTACTCATCAGTTTTACCTTTTGTACCTGTAGAAGGCTGTAGTTCTCAAGTCCTGGATGGTTTATTCATTTAGAGTCAAGCCTCAAACTATAAGGTTTCGGGTCAAAAGCCCAGATCTCCTGACACTTATTATCACTTGAGGTCTTGCTGTCTTACAGCTGACTTGATATATTGATATGAATGAAACAACAGTTGGAGTTCTTTTGTTCTGAAACTTAGTTTTGAAACTTTGTATTTGAAGAGTCCAAAGCACAACGTCTTTCATACTAGATGTATGAAGGGGGGGAAAGTTTCATGAAAGGATGGATGGAGGCTATTGTTTTATGTTGCACATAATAGGCCAGAAGACCAAGTTCTAAGGAGTCAGAAGAATAGAAAATGCTCTTGAATCCATAAAAACACCACCAATATGGAGCCAAATGCCACATATGGAAGCAGTCAACAGTGGATGCAGCATGCTATATTGCATGGAGTACTGAGATATGACTAGTAGGATCTTTTGACTCAGGTTTCAGCAGGAAAATAGAAGAAGGCAGAGTAGAATTCATAATCTGTGCACCACAGAGAATTCCTCTAATCACACACCCAGCTGGATGCATGAAAAAAGGTACAATAGGAAACACTGGAATTCTCCATTGGCCACAGTATTTAAATTAGTCATGCATACCAGAGGAGGAAAGACAACTGCATAGACAGATATATCACAGGACGGCACAGGCTTAGCATGCCTCAGGTTCTCTTTTCAAGCCTTGCATGTGATTAATTACTAGACACTCCTGAAAAGAGTCCTAGAACCAAGTGAGCTTTTGCACCATCAGACTCAGTCACTTGGGAAGGTGCAAAGCAAAATGATGGCAGCCCCAGAATCCAGTCATTTTGCTTCATACCTTTCCATGTAACCATCCCTCCACTGGAAGCAGGGGGTTAATTAGTTCTGTCTGCTGCTGTGTACTCCATCTCCCTCCACTATCATACACTATAGTTGATCACACACCAGCAATATTCACAGAAATTGTGATCTTAAAGGAGGCTGCCAGAATACAACTGTGTAGACAGCAGACAATCCTCTTCGCTCCTCCCAGTACACTAAAGACTGCTGAGATTAATAAGCAGAGGTAGGCACTACCAGACTCCATTTGAACAGAAATACAACTATGAAGCAGTCTGAACATTTATTGAACAGTATCAGGAACAGAGTTCAGAATGTAAGTAATGGGGTTGCCTACATCTAGCAAGGCTTCTGTGGCCTTAAGAAGTGCACTGACAAATAGGAAGAGCTGTCTGTATCGCTGCATTCTCCTGATTGGTGTAACTGTGCTGGCCAAGCAATTGTTAAGCAGCTTGTAGTGCTGTAAGAGTGAGACTAGAACATGAGTGCTGGCAACTCCACAGCAGAACAGTTAGATAAATATGGCCACTGCAGCTGTTGGTCACACTGTAGGCTCAACGGATGGTTGGCACCGCAGTGTGATTAGGTTCCATCCTAGCTTCTTTCTCTGTTGGAGAGCTACCTGGGAAGAGCCAAAAGAGACACACTGTAGAGTAATGAGTAAGACCCCACAACAGCACCAAACAGAGTGGGCTCAAGCATTCTGCACATGGTGGTGAGCTATGGCCTGAAGTGAAGGGCACCACCTCAATGCTCTTTCAGTTTCTAAGCCTCCCCCTTGGGAATTCATGCACTCGGAGGAGTTCAGCAGTTGGAGGAGATAATGTAGTCATTGGGAAAATATCCTTTCCTTGCAGAAAGTTCCTTGGGGCTCCAGCATCATAAAGTTCATCGTAATAGTCATCATCATGACTATTTGGTTATCTATAACAATGGTTGGAGTGGCTCGCATCCACCAAGAAATGTAATAATGCTTCCTGTTTCCCCCACAGCATTTTGTGTTTCAACTGCATGACTGTGCTTTGATATCATGGTGATGTTCAGTCAGCTTATCTCCAAGAGGGGACTGTGCCCCTTTGTGGGAAACAGTGCTACCAATTACTGAAGAATAAAGGATTGCAGGAAGGGAATTTTGCAGTAAAAGTCTGAGGTATGGGATCCCTTCCCTAGCTTACCTGTGTGGGGTGCCTTGTACTTGCATTACTTGGGTGACTGGAAGGCCCAGGTCTAGGGTTGCCAAGTCCAATTCATGAAATATCTGGAGACTTTGGCGGTGGAGCCAGGAGACTTTGGGGGTGGAGCCAGGAACAAGGGTGTGACAAGCATAATTGAACTCCAAGAGAGTGCTGGCTGTCACATTTAAAGGGACAGCACACCTTTTTAAATGCCTTTCTTCCATAGGAAATAATGAAGGATAGGGGCACCATCTTTTGGGGCTCATAGAATTGGACCCCCTGGTCCAATTGTTTTGAAACTTGGAAGGCATTTTGGGGAGAGGTACTAGATGCTATATTAAAAATTTGGTGCCTCTACTTCCAAACATAGCCCCTCCAGAGCCCACAATACCCGTGGATCAATTCCCCATTATTCCCTATGGGAATCGTTCTCCATAGGGAATAATAGAGTGCCTAGTAGACATTTCCCTCTCCCCCCCCCCGCTTTCTAAAGCGGGGGGAGGGCCTCCAAACCAGGGAATCCCTTGCCCCCTCCCTCTCTCTCACACAGAAATACTTACTGGGTCTTGTTCCTGCAGAACTTTACTTGATCTGAAAACGAAAGCAAAACAAAGGGAGGAGCCGTTCTCCAAAGCCCTTCCTGTTTACTGCTTCCTGCTCAGCTCTAAAGGCACATATTTTAAAAACGGACCTGCAGGAGCTCTAAAACTACATGGTGATTGTGAGGGGTGGGGCTTCCCCCGCCGGCCAGCTGGCTGGGGGCAGGGAGAAGCCTGTAAAAATGGGGGATCCCCCGCTGGGACCTGGGGATTGGGAAGCCTACCCAGGTCAGTGATTATGTCTGAAGCAGAGGCAAGGGCTTTTAGTAGATCAGTGCTAGCAATGTGCTATAATAACTTTTTATATACAAAGTGTCCTTCTCTAGACTTCTCATCATCAAGGGCTGCCTGACTACTGTGTGATCTGGAGTTTATATAGTGCTTAGGAGAGCTGTGATTGACTGCAGTTGTTGTTGAAATCTGAGATGCTCCATGGCTATGTGTGGGTGGTGGAAGCCAGTGGGAATTTGTACTTTATGCCAGTATTTTTCCTAGAGTAATGTTATGTTGCTGACTGGGACAGGGCATGAGCTAAGGGGACGTATGATGCTAAGTCCTGCACTTTCCCTGGAATGCCCCTGGCATTGCTGATTTCTGATTCATATATGGCACAGCCAAATTTACATCATCATAGCAGCAGGATGCTAAATAGAGAGTGGCTTAATTGCCATCCTAATCAATTTTCAGAATGTACTTGGGATTGTGCCCTTATTGTTGTAACTTAATATAACTGTTGTAACTTAATGTAACTGTTTAATTTCTTTAATTGTTAAATTTTAAAGTTTTATCCTTTGTTAAATATGTGAAATGTTGTTAGCCGCCCTGAGCCGCCTAGGCGGGGAGGGCGGGATATAAATGTAAATATAAATAAATAAAAATAAATAAAATATGGATATTTTATATATGAATATCTAAGGCCCCTCTACCATATTTTGTCAAGTGGGTACAAGTCTGTTAAATAAATATTGATTGGAATTTGATTTCAGGTCTAGCTTAAACTGAAAGTCTTCTATGTAAGCTGACTTATTTACAGTTGCCAGGTCTCACTGAGCAGTAGCAAGGGATAGGAAGGGGGAGGGTTGCTTGGGAAACTCCTGGAGATTTGGGGATGGGGCCTGGGGAGGACAGGGGCATCAGTGGGGTACAATGCCATAGAGTCCACTTCCCAAGCAGCCACTTTTTCCAGGGAAACTGATCTCTGTAGTCTGGAGATGAGCTGTAATTTCAGGGAATCCCCAGATCCCATCTGGAGACTGGCATCTCTACTCATAGTTTGATGCAACAAAGCTGCCACATACCATACTAGAACTGAGAAGCTTCTGTTGGTTTTGATAAGTCATATGTTGTACTTTCCCTTGTAGGACAGTGTCTAGGTTCTATGCAACAAATGCATACCAACTACAAACATATTGTGATACACTCATACATATGATAACCCAGAAAATACACTGACCTTCTTTTCATACCAATCATATTGAAGTCCTGATTTTTTAATATTCAAGGGAAAGAACTTTTTAAAACTTTGTATTTATTTTTTTAAAAAAATTATGCCACCTTTCCACCCAATCAGGATCTATAAGGTAGTGAACATAGAAACATCAAAGTATTTAAACAATTAAAAATGCTGTTCCCAATTCCAATAACCTTTAATGGCATAACAATAGCTTACAGAAAGGAATGAGTATACAATTTGCCCATATGTCAAGGTAAAACAATATAGATACATCGACTTGTAACAATTAAAAATGCAGTTCCCAGTTAAAATTATAAAATAACACAATTAAAAACACACAAACAACATAAGAAGGAGTGCCAATAACTGTTATTTGGGGGACTATGAAGATGAGTTGGTTTTTATATCCTGCTTTTATCTACTGTAAGGAGTCTCAAAGTGGCTTACAATCACCTTCCCTTCTTCTCCCCACAACAGTCACTTTGTGTGGTAGGTGAAGTAGAGCTGAGAGTTGTGAGAGAACTGTGAGTAGTCCAAAATCATCCAGCAGGCTTCATGTGGAGAATCATACCTGGTTCTCCAAATTAGAATCTGCCACTCTTAACTACTATACCACACTGGCTTTAATGTAAAACAAAAAAAGTTGTCACCTGCTGGCAAGTGACACAGATAGAGGGAGACACACAAACATATATCATATAATACTGCACCAGAATTAGGGTCTCTGACATGTTTTTTTTTAACCTTTTAATGTGTATCAAAATCAATAACCATGCTCAGAATTATGCTATGAAATTCTGAACATCACACACTGAGAAGTTGCCAAAGTAAATATGTATTAAGATTGATTAAAAGAGAATGTATAGCTGCCTGTTCGATGTGATTCTAAGTATGTTATACAAACAATGACATTCAGCCTATCTTAGAAAGGCATCTTTCCTGCCTTTGCCAGCAGAATCTTGTTGTAGCAATGTATTCAGACAGGATGCCCTTCCTTTTCCTTTTCTTTCACTGGCCTCCATTCCAGCTCTTACCCAAGGAAGAATTTCCTGTTTAACAATCTCTTAGCTTTGGCACCTGATGAACAATATAAAGCCTGCTTGTTGGGATGGTGGAAGGGGGAGGTTTCAAATGTTAAGGGCATGTGGTACACACAGCAGTTTATCATGCTTCTAAAGTAATATCCAATGAGAGAATTAATATTCCCTTCATGCAAAGTTGCTTGAGCTGTACTCATGGCCAGCTACCCCACATAGGCTTATCAAGCCCTAATAAGCAGTGAGAAATCCACCGGCACCAATGGGCCCTTCCCCACTGCTGGTCAATTGGCAGGCAGGGGGGGGGGGAAGTTGTTTGAAATTGGGGGATGTCAGCAGCATCCCAACACACTATTGTCATTCTCTGTGGATCCAGAAGTGACATTAGCATGTGGCTGGGGTTCGCTGGGGTCGCTCTGACATTTGGCCAAAACTTTATGGTTTTGCTGATGTCACTTCTGGGAGCACAAGGAATTATGTTATTGTGTTGCCAGTACCATCATCATATCACCAGGGAGGGCCCCCCGCCAACAACTGCCCAAAATGAGGCCTGGATAAGAGTAATTCCAGATTACTGTAGTTGATTAATTTTCTACCAACAGCCACACGTCTCTGATAACACAAATACAATCAAGAAGCCAAAGCAGCAGTACTGGGGAAAGTATGGTTGTGATGGTAATAGAACTGGTATCACTTAAGATGGCTCTAGCCAGAAAGTGAGGAAAACACAGAAGATGAGAAAGGTGCAGATCTGGGCTGAAGCCAGGATGCCGCACAGCAGCAGTTAAAAACATGCAGACTTTCACTTGGCACCATTTGACATCACACTGCACCACCTCAGAATACTTGATTGCAGTTGATTGTTTGAAGAGTTTCATATCAAAATATTCTGTTACACAGAAAGCTTTTGCAAGAAGGGGACAGCTAGCTTTCCATATGGAAAGGAATTTTCAGTTTCAGTTTTAGACAAGAAAAAAAGCACATTGGATATCATGTGAGTTCACATGAATGCCTGCTTGTTTGAATCAGCTCTTCCCAGTGCTTCGGTGGAATGCTTTCCTTCCAACTCATGTTCTTAAATTTTTATCCTCAGAGTTCTCTTGGGGCCATGTCCATTTATTACCCATGTGTGAAGGACATCACTTGCAGGACATTCTGCTGGTGTTAATTTTTCTTGCCTATCCCACAGTGAATCCTTTTACTATCATTTCATTCTGCACTCTCCTCAAATCCTTCATTCTCTTTACTGTAGCATCTTTAGTTCCTATATACTATTAGCCACATGTGGCTGCGATCTGTGGATAGCTAAATCCATGCATTGGGACCGCATGTAGGCTAAAGACATTTTTCTATGCACTGGGGAAATCCTCAGATGTGCAGAAAAATACATTAGGTGGTTTAAACCCCCTGAAAATTAAAGAATTGTGCTCTGTATTTGTGCAGAGCATGCTGTTTCTTTACCTGTTTAGTTGAATTTGGGAGCTGCAGCAGGCTATTTAAGACGAGGGTGAAAAACTCATTTGTTACATGGGCTGAATTTGACATGAGACCTTGTCAGGCTGGGCCATGTGTGTCATAAGATGTAATGCCAGTTAATAGAGATATAAACTTAGCACTCGTTTGTCTTCAAGGTGCTTTCTTTACATCTCTCCTGTGCAATTCAGAGAACTGGATGAAGGAAGCTCTGGCTCTTTCCTTCCTTCCTCAGGGAACCAGGAAGGGAGGAGCCTCAGTCAATAGAAAGGAGAGAGGATTGGCTCAGTAGCTCGGCTGTGCAATTGAGAGATATTATCCCTCCTCCCAAAGGGAGGAGCCTCAGTCAATGGAGAAAATAGAGGCTTTGCTCTTTAGCTCCTGTATGAGAAAGCCTGGCAAAGCAAACTGTGATGCAGAAGGAAGCAAAAGAGAGGGAGAAGGAAGCAGACAACAACCAGTTGCTCAAGGGCCTGATAGGGGCCCTCCGGGGGCCTGATTTGGCCCCCAGGCTGCATGTTTGACATCCTGGTTTAAGAGGTGCTCTGGGTCCTGCTGTGGTGACAGTGGCTGCTGGAAAATGCTCCAGGCCCTGCCATTGTGGCAGATGCTGGGAGTTACTCAGGGCCCTGCTGCAGCAGATGTCAAGAGCTCCACCGCCCTAGGGCCACAGCAGTAGACACTGGGAGTCCCTCCAGGCTCAAAGTGACTCCCAGACACTGCTGTTGCTGGGCTTCAAGGCAGGTGGTTGGGCTGGACTCATGAAGGGTGATTCCCCCCCGTGAGTATTGTGGGTCCCTACTTGTCTATATACTATTAGTCATGTGTGGCCCTATCTATAGCATGGATTGGGGCCACATGGTGGCTAAAGAACTTTTCTACAGAATTGAGAGACACCCTAGGTTTCTTGAAAAATCTGTGCTGCCCAGCCTTTGAGGCTGAGCCAGAAACTCCAGGATGAGCAGCAAAAAGTCCTGATGGAAATGCCAAGGAGAGCACACAAAACAACCAGTGCTACGCCAGCTGCACTGGCTCCCACTGGAGTACCAAGTCAGGTTCAAGGTTTTAGTTTTAAGGCCTTGACCAGTCTGGGACCAATGCATCTGCAGCACCGTCTCCTCCAGTATACCTATGGACGAGAACTGCTTACTTTTAACAGCAACTTTCTGGTGATTCCCTGGCCCTAGGGAGGTCTGGCTGTCCTTGACCAGAACAGAGCCTTTTTAGTCCTGGCCCCAACCTGGTGGAACTCACTGCCAAATGACATCAGGGGCCTGCAGGACCTTATGCAATTCCACAGGGCCTGTAAGGCAGAGATGTTCCACCAGGCCTTTGGCTGAGAGAAGTAACGATTTGTTTTGGCTGTCACCTCTCCCCATCTCTCCACTCCCCTAAGGTGCTTTGTAAGCTCCACCCCACCCCCGCCGCCCATGACATCCTGGTAGTCCAGATTGTATACAAAAATACTCCTAGGATGCCATATGAGACTGCTTTGAGAAATTTTAATGATTATTTATTGTGTTATTAGTCTATGCAAGGCTTTTTCATAGCAGGAACTCCTTTGCATATTAGGCCACACACCCCTGATGTAGCCAATCCTCCAAGAGCTTACAGTAGGCCCTGTAAGAAGAGCCCTGTAAGCTCTTGGAGGATTGGCTACATCAGGGAGGTATGGCCTAATATGCAAAGGAGTTCCTGCTACAAAAAAAGCCCTGAATCTACATATTGTTTTTAGTCTATGTATATTTTCATTATATATAATGTACATCGCTCAGATCTCAGCTTGCTGGGATTGGGTGATTAATCACATTGCATAATAATTATTATTTAAAAAAAAATCATGCGGAAGTTAAATTCCACCTAAGTAAAACACTGTTCTCTGTGCAAGTTGTGACAAGCCTGCCAATGCCAGAGATGCAAGCCAGGGAGTTGTGCTAGGTGCAGGCCCAGCATGAAAATCGGGAAGAGGGAATCCTCCCACCCTACAAGTATCGAGGGCCTGTACTTGTCTATAAACTAATAGCAAAGTGGGTGAGATCTTTGAATACTTAAATTCTGTGACAGGTGCTGTGAATGGACAAGGAGAGGAAATAGTGTGGGAAGGCTGATAGAGGGGAAAATGAAGCGTCATTCTACGAGCCATTGAGGGTTCCCTACCATCCAAGAGGAATTGACCCAGTAGACAGCACCACAAAACTGGGCCACAGTTTTCCTAGGCAGAGGCTGCTGGGGACAAAGCTTAAAACAGAAGGGCAGATAAAGTTAGATTGTCTGTTGGTTAGGAAGGAGATAGGGTTGCCAACTCCACATTAAAAAATTCTGAGTGATTTGCGGGTGGAGCCTGTGGAGGATGGGGTTTGAGGAGGTGAGGGACTTCAGAGGAGTACAATGGCATAGACCACACCCTCCAAAGAAGCCACTTCTTCTATGGGAGCGAGGGTTGCCAACCTCCAGGTAAGGGCTGAAAAACACCCAGAATTACAACTGCTCTCCAGCTGACAGAGATTAGTTCTCCTGGAGAAAATGGCTACTTTGGGGGGTAGGATGTATGGCATTACACTTTGCTTAGGTTGCTTCTTGACCCAACCTCACTCACCCAAGACTCCACCCCCAAATTTCCAGGAATTTCCAAACCTGGAGCTGGCAACCCTAAGGGGAAACTGATCTCTGAAGTTGTGATTCCAAGAGATCGCCATGCCCCATGTGGAGATTGGCAATGCTAGGAGAGAATGAAGCAAAAAAAGGGAAACAGGAAATTGTGGGGGAGGGGGGAAATGAGATGCCTTCTGCAAGTCCTTGTGGGTTCCCTCTTGTTCTCTTGTATTAGGCGCCTTCACCTTTTTGTTTTCCAGGTGACTCATCCAGCCAGTCTCTTCTTCCTGCCTGCAGTAGCAACATTTTGGCCTCCCTCTATACTTTGTAAGTTTAGCCACAATAAACAGAGCATCCCTTTTTAGCATCTCACACTGGAGTCTCCTCCTCTTCTTCTGGTTCAGTTTTGGTTGCTTCAGTTTGTGCACACAGTCTATGCCAGGGTGAGGAGGGCCTATCCATTGCCTCATGGCTAGCATTGGTAGACATCTCAATGAACCTTCTTGTTGAGGCAGTCTTTTAAATTCCCCTTTCAGCTCTGTGGGTGAGCTGTGTGATACTGCTGGCAATTTGTGATACTGCTGGCATTTGCCAGGAGCACAGTGAGCATTTCCTCTATCATGCATCCTTGGGAGGTGACAAAGGAAAGTGAGCAATAAAACTTGGCTGTGGAGACCACCAACTGCCTATGCAGATGGAACAGTTATGATTCAGGATTATTCACTCTATATTCATGCGTCTGGCATTTATACAAAACATTCATATAGACTGTAAAGTATTTTGTCCCAATTTGGCATAATATGGGCACATTGCTCCTTAGTAAACATGGATAAAAAGCAGAATAACTGCCCAGGAACGATTGTTTCACGTTTGTCAAATCGGAACTCTTCCAGATGTCCTGAAATCTGCTCGGAGTGGCTCAGTGTTCAAGGAGAGCACTAAAAAGGCCAATTTTGTGACATGTCAAAGTATCTCATATTACCAGAGGCAATACTTTAGCAGGAAATTTCTCTTTCAGCAAGCTTTAAATGTGTTCCATTGTGAAGGGAGGATACCAGCAGTAGGGATCTGTTGTTGCCTGCATGAACAGTTTGGATGGGTATGCATCCCTCATCTTATTGCAAATAACAGGTTTCCTCACAATAATCACCAAGAATTGCTTGGAACAGTTATTCTGACTTCTTGATAAGTGTGTGCTTGACTCTTGTGCAAGCAACTATGGTTACAGAAATCAGGAAAACATAATGCAATGCCTCAGTGTGAATATTCATGCTCTTTCAGGAGGACATTGCTAAGAGCATTACAATTGCTAATTATAAAGGGGGCAGCCAACCCCCAGCTTCCTTCTATTGTTCCTACCTACTGCAGATGTTCTAACATAGCTAATCAACAGCTTCATTTAAGAATCATCTGGTTGGCTCGTTAGGAAAAAGGGATTGGTTGGGGCTTACAATGTGTTTTTCTTTTCATATGTTACTGCATAAATATAGAGGGGAATGCCCTTAAATATACTGTAGCAAATTTGGGTCCTGATTACTGTGGCTCACTGCATTCTACCTGAAAAAGGAATGTCAACATGTTTCAGTGGCAGTAGATATCTCCTTCAATGAGCCTTACTGGTTCTGGTCAAGGGTGCCTATCAGGGCTTGCAGGGAGTTGACAGGTAGGGGGTATGCATGAGAGGCAGTCTGTTTGGACTTGGCTGCAGCACCTTGGAATTCAGGATCTGATAGGCAGTGATAAGTCTGCTGCCTGGAGGAGCGTATCTTTGCCTCCACCTGTGTTCTACCTTGTATATATTTGTAAATATGCAAATATTGCAAGCATATTGCATTGTTTTCCTGATTTTTGTAACCATAGCTGCTTGTACAAGAGTCAAGCACATGCCATGGACTGTACATATAGGACCTGTGCTGCGCTAGCTGTACTGACTTCCAGTGGAGCACCAAGTCAAGTCCAAAGTTCAGGTATTGACCTTCAAGGCCTTGAGCAGTCTGGGACCAATGTATCTGTAGAACCGCCCCCTCTGGCATGTCACCAGGAGAACATTATGCTCCTCAATAACAATCTGCTGGTGATCCCCAGCCCTAGGGACATTCAGCTGTCCTCAACCAGGGCCAGGGCTTTTTCAGTCCTTGCCCCAACTGGTGGAACTCTCTGCCAAACAACATTAGGGCCCTGTGGGACCTTATGCTGTTCTGTAGGGCCTGCAAGGCAGATGTTCCTCCAGGTTGAAGGCAGGGATTATCTATATTCTGGCAGGTGCCCTCTCCGGCTCTCTGTGCCCTCAGAATGATTGCATTCCTCTCCCCACATCCATGAGGTATTCACAGACCAGAAATGGGAGGAAAATGTAAATTTCACCAATTGATTTCTTAAAAATAATATTAAAATTCTTAAAATTAATGGTTTTTAATATTTTTATAATGCTGTATATTGCCTAGAGCCCTACAAAAGTAGTGATTAGGTAATTCATAAATATAATGAAATAAAATAAATGCCTCAAGTCTCCATTATTCTCTTTTCCAAAGTGAACCAGCCCAGATCAAGTTCTATGGCTGAAGCTTTTCACCACTTGGAAAATAATGCAAAATAATGATATGATAGTTTAACTTCTCTGATAAAAATACTTGATATAGCCTTTTAGATATTTCATGATGATATATAGAAGGATTTTCCTAATTATCTTAGGAATTGCCTCAAAAATTAGGCAAAGGAGCTTCCCATGCTTGTAACATACTACAGCTCAGATGAACTGATATTAATATTATAAAAACCACATAGCAGACTTGTGACTCCTGTGAGGACTTTGAACCAAAAATGTGCCTTGGACTCCATGTGGGGGATTTAGTTCCCACATGTGTGGGGCCATGATTTGGAATAGGTCTATGGTACGTGAAGAGAATGGACATAAGCCTCCACTTTGTACCATTTTCTTGACTTCAAATGGCTCTAGGAGGCAGCTATTTACCCCTTTACGGACTGGGTTTATAGACTGGCTTCTTTTACAGAGCCATGGGCTTCTATTCAAGTTTTTAAGTAGGGTTGCCATTGAGACCTCCACCCTGGCAGTCTTGGTCCCCTTTGGCCATTCAGGAGGGCAGTGGGGAAAAATGGGGGGGGGGGAGAGTACCATCACTCAAATGGAGAACCATCACTTCCAATGCAAACCAAGAATCCTAGAGTGTTGATCGAATCCTAGAGAGTTGACCAGATGCAACTGTGGTGTGAACTCAACTTCGGGATTCATACCATAGATGATATTCTTTAATGCCAATAAAGGTCTATGATGATGATGGTGATATTCCATTGTTGAAACAATGGCAATTAGGGATGGGAATGAATCAGAAAAATGTGGTTCAGTTTGTGGTTCATGGCTTGTTTATGAACTGAACCTGTTTGTGCAGTTTGTTCCCCTGCAAACCTAATCGAAGGGACTAAAGTCCCTTTAAAAAGTGGTTTGCAGAAAGCCTCTTCCCTCCAAAACAGCTGAGTGGTGGGAAATACAGCTGCAGAAGACAGCCCAAAAACCAGTAGCCAGCAAAAAGGGAGGGAAATCACCTGGAAAAGGACTTCCCTCTCTCACCTTTCTGCTGGCCACAATGAGCCCTGGCCAGCAGAAAGGTGGGGGTAAAATACCTTCAAGAAGAAACTTCACCCATTTAAACCATGCTTTCTGCTCCCTGTGAAAAGTTATGAGAAGCAAAAAGCAGGACCATTTAAACCCCTGTTTTCTGTTCTTGGAGGAAAGCTGCAGGGAGCAGAAAGCAGTGATGGATTAAATGGATCATAAGAAACATATGGAACATAAGAAAAGCCATGTTGGATCACACCAATGGCCTATCCAGTCCAACACTCTGTCACACAGTGGACAAAAAACCCAGGTGCCATCAGGAAGTCCATCGGTGGGGCCAGGACACTAGAAACCATCACACTGTCACCCTTCGCAAGCACCAAGAATACAGAGCATCACTTGCCCCAGACAGAGAGTTCCAACAATATGCTGTGGCTAACAGCCACTGATGGACCTCTGCTTCATATGTTTATCCAATCCCCTCTTGAAGCTGGGTATGCTTGTAGCTGCCACCACCTCCAGTGGCAATGAATTCCATGTGTTAATCACCCTTTGGGTGAAGAAGTACTTCCTTTTATCCGTTCTAACCCGACCGCTCAGCAATTTCATTGAATGTCTATGCGTTCTCTTATTGTGAGAAAGGGAGAAAAGTACTTCTTTCTGTACCTTCTCTATCCCATGCATAATCTTGTAAACCTCTATCATGTCACCCCTCAGTCAACACCCCTCATGGAGTAAAAGGATAGGTCCTCTTGTGAATCAAAAACTGGCTGAGTAATAGGAAGCAGAGAGTGAGTATAAATGGGCAGTCTTCGCAGTGGAGGACGGTAAGCAGTGGGGTGCCGCAGGGCTCGGTACTGGGTCCCATGCTCTTTAACTTGTTCATAAATGATTTAGAGTTGGGAGTGAGCAGTGAAGTGGCCAAGTTTGCGGATGACACTAAATTGTTCAGGGTGGTGAGAACCAGAGAGGATTGTGAGGAACTCCAAAGGGATCTGTTGAGGCTGGGTGAGTGGGCGTCAACGTGGCAGATGCGGTTCAATGTGGCCAAGTGCAAAGTAATGCACATTGGGGCCAAGAATCCCAGCTACCAATGCAAGTTGATGGGGTGTGAACTGGCAGAGACTGAAGAGAGAGATCTCGGGGTCGTGGTAGATAACTCACTGAAAATGTCAAGACAGTGTGCATTTGCAATAAAAAAGGCCAACGCCATGCTGGGAATTATTAGGAAGGGAACTGAAAACAAATCAGCCAGTATCATAATGCCCCTGTATAAATTGATGGTGCGGTCTCATTTGGAGTACTGTGTGCAGTTCTGGTCGCCGCACCTCAAAAAGGATATTATAGCATTGGAGAAAGTCCAGAAAAGGGCAACTAGAATGATTAAAGGGCTGGAACACTTTCCCTATGAAGAAAGGTTGAAACGCTTGGGACTCTTTAGCTTGGAGAAACGTTGACTGCGGGGTGACATGATAGAGGTTTACAAGATAATGCATGGGATGGAGAAAGTAGAGAAAGAAGTACTTTTCTCCCTTTCTCACAATACAAGAACTCGTGGGCATTCGATGAAATTGCTGAGCAGACAGGTTAAAATGGATCAAAGGAAGTACTTCTTCACCCAAAGGGTGATTAACATGTGGAATTCACTGCCACAGGAGGTGGTGGCGGCCACAAGCATAGCCACCTTCAAGAGGGGTTTAGATAAAAATATGGAGCAGAGGTCCATCAGTGGCTATTAGCCACAGTGTGTGTATATATATATAAAAATTTTTGCCACTGTGTGACACAGAGTGTTGGACTGGATGGGCCATTGGCCTGCTCCAACATGGCTTCTCTTATGTTCTTATGTTCTAATATTTCTCCAAGCTAAAGAGCCCCAAACATTTTAAGCTTTCTTAATATGGAAAGTGTTCCAACCCTTTAATAATTCTAGTTGCCCTTTTCTGCACTTTTTCAATGCTATAATATCTTTTTTGAGGTGTGATGACCATAATTGTACACAGTACTCCAAATGAGGCCACACCATCGATTTATGCAGTGGCATTATGATACTGGCTGAATTGTTTTCAGTTCCTTTACTAATAATTCCCAGCATGGCGTTGGCCCTTTTTTATTGCAATCGCACACTGTCTCGACATTTTCAGTGAGTTTATCTACCATGACTCCAAGATCTCTCTCTCGGTCAGTCTCTGCCAGTTCAGATTCATCAACTTGTATTTATAGTTAGGATTTTTGGCCCCAATGTGCATTGCACTTGGTAACATTGAACCTCATTTGCCATGTTGACACCCACTCACCCAGCCTCAACAGATCCCTTTGGAGTGCCTCACAATCCTCCCTGGTTCTCACCACCCTAAACAATTTAATGTCATCTGCAAACTTGGCCACTTCACTGCTTACTCCCAACTCCAAATCGTTAACAAGTTAAAAAGCATCAGACCCAGTACTGAGCCCTGAGACATCCCACTGCTCACCACCCTCCACTGTGAAAATTGCCCATTTATACTCACTCTCTGTTTCCTATTAATTAGCCAGTTTTTGATTCACAAGAGGACTTGTCCTTTTACCCCATGACTCTTGAGGTTACTTAGGAGCCTTTGATGAGGAACTATCATAAGCTTTCTGGAAGTCAAGGTAAACAACTTCTAGATTAGATTCCAGAAGCCTTTATTGGCATAACAATAAAAAAACAGTCCAAATCAGCCAACAAAAGGAGAAACAACAAAGTACAACTATTTGTAACCCCAGCTGTAGTAATAATAATAGGACAAAGTTATAAAAGTTTGGAACAGTATTCTCAAATATTACAGTAATTAAAACGGTTATAGTAAAAAGCCAAACCATCCAAAGAGGAACCATAAAAACACCCCATCTCTCTCACTCACTCTTCCTACCCTTCCCTCTTTTCTTTCCACTTTTTTCTTGTTCCCTGAGTACATTTGCCCGTTTTCAAAAGTTTTATTAGTTTCAAAAAGAGTGAGGGTAGGGAATAGAAAGCACAGTACATTTTGACCTTGTTCTGCATAAAAATACTTTCAGAAAGTACAAGCTTAGTTCTACAATACATTTTTTACATAAATTGTCCCATATTATTATGTCCAAACTAAACATCATCCACATCTTAAAGTTTTATAGCATAAATCTTTTGTTAAAGTTATCTATTAGTTTTGACAATTCCAGTAAAGGCAATTTTATAATATAAAATACAGGGTGGGGGGAAAGGAGAGATAAGTTCACACCAGAGAATCTTAAGAGTCTTGAATGTCTAACCAGGCATAAAATTTCATCCAGTATTTTCTTGCTTCTTCTTTAGATTTCCCAGCCAATAGCTGGGATAGAAAGTCCAGCTCTGCTGTTTCCAGAATTTTACCCACCAAGTCCATTTTCATGGGAATTTCCTGAGATTTCCATCTCTGCGCCAAGAGAATCCTAGCTGCTGTGTTAAAGTGTGCCAACAAATGTCTCATTTCTTTGGAATAGTCCTCAGGAAATATATTTAATAAAAATAGTTCTGGTTTGAAATGAATCTGTGTCTTCATGATCTTCTGTAATATTTCATGCACCATTTTCCAATAGCCCTTCACTGCCTCACATGTCCACCACATATGGTAAAAAGAACCAACCTGTTTAGTCCATTTCCACCATTTGTTAAACATATTAGTATAAATCTTACACAATTTCTGTGGAGTCAAGTACCATCTATAAAACATCTTATACAAATTTTCTTTAAAAGTTGCTGATCTAGTTAATTTAACGTTAAGCTTCCACAATCTCTCCCATTCTTCTAATGTAATATTATGACCAAAATTTTTTGCCCATTGGACCATACAATCTTTTACAACTTCGTCTTGTGTCTTCCTTTGAAGTAGATATGCATATAATTTGGAGATTAGCTTTTCCTGTGGACCCAAAAGAATTTTGTCAAATAGATATTGTTCTGTATTGAAACCTGTCGCCTTGTCTTTGGCGTACCTGGATTCAACTTGCATTCTCAACCACCAGTTCATTTTAACATCCATATTTTCCAGCTCTTCTCTGGTTTTCAATTGATTATCTTTTGATTTTAGGAAATTTGGATGAGTAAATGCTTCTACAGGAGAAAACCATCTTGGAATTTTTTGATAAATTCTAGTCTTTAGCCAAGACCATGTATGGTATAAGGATTTTCGAAACCAGCGATTCTTAAAATAGGAATGGCCTTCAAGTCTTTGACACCATAAATATGCATGCCACCCCATAGTAAGATCATGTCCTTCTAACAACAATTGTATCATTCAACAGTATCCAGTCTCTTACTCTTAGAAGCACCGAAGCTTTATAATACAATTGCCAGTCTGGAAGGCCCATACCTGCTCTTAATTTAGAATCTTGCAATGTCTTTAATTCTAGGTTTTTTGCCTTGCCAAACATATTTACCGACCATCTTGTTCAGTTCTTGAAAAAATCCACTATTTAATAATATTGGAATAGTTTGAAACAGGAATAGTAACCTTGGGAGGATATTCATCTTTATTAAGGCTATTCTTCCCATTAAAGATAGGTTCAAGTCATGCCATTTTTCCAAATCTTTTTTAATTTCTTTAAGTAGTTTGTCATAATTATCTGTTTTTAAGTTGTTACACTTATTTGAGATAACAACACCTAGATATTTGATTTTTGCTGGAAGGATCGAATTTGTTCCATTGTCATATTCTTTGTCAGAAATTTTGTTTTATGGTAATTAATCTTTAATCCAGCCCAGTAACCAAATTGTTTAATCTTATTTATAAGACAGTCTATTGAGTCCATCGGTTGTTCTAGTATAAAGACTAAGTCATCTAGGAAAACTCTGAGTTTATATTGTTCATCTTGTATCACAGCTCCCTTTATACTTGTGTATTCCCTTATTTGATTATTCAATACCTCTAGAGATAAGATAAAAAGTAGAGGTGACAATGGACAGCCTTGTCTTGTACCTTTTTGAATGTTAATTACATCTGTTAGTTCACTGCTCACTGTCACCCTTGCATTTTGTGAAGAATATATTGCTTCTGCTGCTCTCAAGAAGTTTTCACCACATTCCATGCCTTTCAGATGCTGTAGCATAAAGTGCCAACGAACATTATCGAAGGCCTTCTTAGCATCTAAACAAATTAAAGCCAGTTGTTTCTCTGGATGAGTCTCATAATATTCCAAGATATTACAAACTGTTCTGACATTATCTTTCAACTATCTTCTAGGAAGGAATCCTGCTTGATCATAATGCATTATAGACTGTAGAACTTTCTTCAAATGTTGTGCCAATATTGCAGCAAAAATTTTATAATCCACGTTTAAGAGGGAAATTGGACAATATTAAAAACTATCTTTCAAATCATTATTATCTTTTGGAATCAAAGACATTGTAGCTTCTTGCCATGAAACTGGTATTTGGCCTCCCTCTTGAATCTTTTCAATAAGACGCTTAAATGGTAAGAGTAAAGACTCTTCATAAGAACATAAGAGAAGTCATGTTGGATCAGACCAATGGCCCATCCAGTCCAATACTCTGTGTCACACAGTGGCCAAATACACACACACACACACACATACTGTGGCTAATAGCCACTGATGGACCTCTGCTCCATATTTTTATCTAACCCCCTCTTGAAGGTGGCTATGCTTGTAGCCGCCACCACCTCCTGTGGCAGTGAATTCCACATGTTAATCACCCTTTGGGTGAAGAAGTACTTCCTTTTATCCGTTTTAACCTGACTGCTCAGCAATTTCATCGAATGCCCACGAGCTCTTGTATTGTGAGAAAAGGAGAAAAGTACTTCTTTCTAAACTTTCTCCATCCCATGCATAATCTTGTAAACCTCTATCATGTTACCCCGCAGTCGACGTTTCTCCAAGCTAAAGAGCCCCAAGCGTTTTAACCTTTTTTCATAGGGAAAGTGTTCCAACCCTTTAATCATTCTAGTTGCCCTTTTGGGGACTTTTCCCAATGCTATAATATCTTTTTTGAGGTGCGGTGACCAGAATTGTACACAGTATTCTAAATGAGACCGCACCATCAATTTATACAGGGGCATTATGATACTGGCTGATTTGTTTTCAATTCCCTTCCTAATAATTCCCAGCATGGCGTTGGCCTTTTTTATTGCAATCGCACACTGTCTTGACATTTTCAGTGAATTATCTACCATGACCCTAATATCTCTCTGTTGGTCAGTCTCTGCCAGTTCATACCCCATCAACTTGTATTTGAAGCTGGGATTTTTGGCCCCAATGTGCATTACTTTGCACTTGGCCACATAAGCTTTGTAGAATTCTGCAGGTAATCCATCTGGACCCAGAGTTTTGCCATTCTTTTGAGATGCCATTGCATTTCCAAGTTCCCTTATAGTTATTGGCTCATTTAAAGTTTTTTGTTGTTCTTTTGTAAATTTATTGAGATTATTTTGGTTCATATATTCTTCTAAATCTATTTTGTGGACTTGCTTATCTTCATATAATTTTTTATAGAACTGTTCCACAATTTGACGTATTTTCTTCTTTTGAGTTCTCTATGTTGTTCTCATCTTTCAATGTTGTAATTATTCTTTTGGCCTTTTCTTTTCTCATTTTATAGGCCCCTATAATAAGCTTTAGCAGTGTCCCAAACTACTTGCATCTTTACCTCTTATGTTATGTTCTGTTTTAAAAAAGATTCCATTTCCACCTTAGATTCTTTGAGAAGGCCTTTATCTTTCAAAATTGAAATATTTAGCCTCCATTATCTTCTCATCCGTGGACCTTTGAGCTTTATCATTACAGGGCTATGGTCTGAAATAACTCTTGTTTGAATTTCTGTGTCAACTAAGTCTTTAATCATACTTGCAGAAAGCCAACACATATTGATTCTAGATCAAGTTTGGTGGCTAGAGGAATAGTAAGTAAAATCTTTGGAGTTGGGATATCTTGTTCTCCATACATCAACCAAATTCATTTCTTCTGCTAATTTCCAAAAACTTGTTGGCAACTGAAGACCTTTACTTTTCATCTGTTTGTGCATTTTTTTGTCCAGTTGTCTGTTAGAAACTGCATTGAAATCTCCTTTTAGGCGATATTTTACATGTTCCAAATTTGATAATTTAAGACGCGAATCTTGAAAAAAATTTCTCTTGACGATCATTTGGGGTGTAGATATTTGCAAGTAATTTTTTTTATTATCCACTGTAATTTCCACTAATAGAATTCTTAGATGGATGATAGATATAGATAGATAGATGATAGATAGATAGATGATAGAAGATAGATAGATGATAGAAGATAGATGATAGAAGATAGATGATAGAAGATAGATGATAGAAGATAGATGATAGAAGATAGATGATAGATAGATAGATGATAGATAGATGATAGATAGATAATTTTATTTGTATCCCGCCCTCCCCGCCGGAGCAGGCTCAGGGCGGCTAACAGCATCATTTAAATTCCAACTATACAAAGAAAGGCAAAGAAAACAAATTACATTTAAACATTAAAATTCTGATTAAGTTTAAAAATTAATTAATTAAATTAATAAAAGTGCTAATGATATTTGTTCTTTTATGATGGCAGTTATCATTAGCAATTTCTTTCTTCATCAGCGAAAGCCAGTCGGAAGAGGAAGGTCTTGTAGGCCCTGCGGAATTGTTCAAGATCCCACAGGGCCCGCATTTCCTCTGGAAGTTGGTTCCATAGGTTCGGGGCTACAGAGGAGAAGGCCCGGTTACGGGTGCATTGCAGCTTCACCTCTCTCGGTCCGGGATTAGTCAACAAGTTTTTTCCGGCTGACCTCAGTGCTCTCTGGGGTTCATATGGGGAGAGACGGTCCCTAAGGTAGACAGGTCCTCGACCATATAGGGCTTTAAAGGTAATGACCAGCACTTTGTAGCGAACCCGGTATATAACTGGCAGCCAGTGCAGCTCGCGCAGTCCAGGCTGTATGTGCTCCCATTTAGGAAGCCCCAGCAACAGTCTAGCCGCTGCATTCTGCACCAGCTGCAGCTTCCGGGTTCGGTACAGAGGCAGCGCCATGTAGAGGGCATTGCAGTAATCCAATCTCGAGGTGACCGTTGCGTGAAGTACCGTTGCCAGATCTTGGCGCTCTAGGAAGGGAGCCAACTGCCTTGCCCGCCTTAGATGGAAAAATGCTGACTTGGCAGTGGCTGCAATCTGGGCCTCCATTGATAATGAAGGCTCCAGTAAAACTCCCAGACTCCTAATCCGGTGCGCCGCTTTCAGCGGCGCCCCGTCGAAGACCGGAAGAGGTATTTCCCCTTCCCGAGCGTCCCGACCCAGACAAAGGACTTCTGTCTTCGCTGGATTCAGTTTCAGCCCGCTCCTCCTCAACCAAGTTGCCATATCCTGCAAGGCCCGGTCTAATTCTCAGGGACGCAGTCAGGCCGGCCGTCCATCAGCAGGTAGAGTTGGGTGTCATCTGCATATTGATGGCACTCAAGTCCATATCTCCTGGCAATCTGGGCAAGAGGGCGCATATAGATATTGAATAACATTGGTGAGAGAACTGCCCCCTGGGGCACTCCACAATCCAGTGTGCGCCTCCGGGACCGCTCGCCCCCAATTGCCACCCTTTGTCCCCGATCCTCGAGGAAGGAGGAGAGCCATTGTAAGGCAGACCCCCTCACCCCTATATCGGCGAGGCGGCGGGTCAGTAGCCGATGGTCGACTGTGTCGAATGCGGCCGACAGATCTAACAGCATCAGCACCGCCACACCGCCCCGATCCAGGTGCCACTCCCCTTTTCTTATTTATATCTGTTGCTGTAAATAAATTACCAGGTTTTTTATTTTTCAAAAGATGTTGATCTTTAGTTAAAATATGAGCTTCTTGTAAGCAAATTATGTCCATTTCCATTTTTGTCAAATATCTAAAAGTCTTCCTCCTTTTGGCAGGAGAGTTAAGTCCATTCACATTAATTGAAACTATTGAAGCCATTATGGGTTTTGCTTATCATTATCTTTCTTATCTTTTTTGGAATGCTGTCTTGCATGATATCTCCGTGGTTCATTTGGATTTTCTTCACCAGAACTTTCTTCCTCCTCCTCCTCCTTTTCCTTGCCTTCTTTTCCCTTCACTCTATCCAGAAAATTCTGAGCTTTAAAAATGGAGTTAATCCTGTATCTGTTCTCCTGGTAGGTAAAAAGAAGGCCTTTTGGTATTAGCCACATGTAGGATATTTCTCTTCTCAAAAAATCTGTTAATGCTTGATATTCTCTCCTCTTTTGTCTCACTGGCCAAGGTACCTCTCTTAGAATTTTCACCATGTTTCCAACTATCATCATAGGTCTGTCTCTTATTTGCTTCAAAATGTCATCTTTAGTCCTCTTTCTTGTGAGTCTCAAATGAACTTCACTAGGTAATTTGTTTCATCTTGTATAACTCAATGACACCCGTCTAACTTGATCAAACTCTTCTTCCATCCTCTGAGGAGTCACCTGTAAAATTTCAGCCAAGGCTTCACTTAAAATTTTCTGTAAATCTTCATTTTTCTCTTCTGGTATATTTTGAAACCTCAGCATATAGGCGGCTCTGTCTACTTCCAGCTGCAAGAGTCTAGAATTGTGTATATTCTGTTCTTTTTCCAGATGTTCCACCTTTTGGATATTCTCTGTCACCTGACCATCTAGTACTTTTAAGGCTTTGTTGGTCTCAGCTGTCTGCTATTTTCCAAAAGCTCTTGTTTAATCTCTGCCATCTGTTCACCAATATTGTCTACTTTACTAGTCAGCTGTGTTACAGCAGTCATTAGGGTGTTTTGCATTTCTTTCATATCTCCCTGCATGGTCGTAAATTTACCTGGCCCAGGTGGAGCGTTAGGCGAAGGAAATGGTGGCTTTCCTTCTCTGTTATCTTTTTTTTACTGTTTCTTTGAAACCAATCCCAGCTTTATTTTCCATTCTTATTAAAGTACACACACTCACAGCCACATGTTCAATAATGCCTCTTCAATGTTTGTTTTGAAACTCTATGTTCCTGCTTATAACAGATAAGCTAAGCTCCACCAAGCGATGCCCTTATTATGAAGTAGTTTTAAAAAGAAAACAACCTTCTAACTTTGTTTAACAACCTTCAACAATTTGTGGTAGCCAAAACAATGCTAAGAATAATAATAAACAGAACTTTTTAGCCAACCACACTAGATAGTCAATAGGCAAAACAATTCAGTTCACTACATCAACAACAATTCAGTATTACAGGTCCTCTAGCATTGCTGATTCAGTTGAAATCCAACCACCACAATGTCTTTCAAATAACTTCAAATTTCAGAAACGTCAAGGTATAAATTTGTCATCCAGGGCTGAATGCCCTATTTGTAATCCAAGAGTGAGATCCAAGATTAAAAAAATAAGCCAATAATCCAAACAAAAGAAAAGGAAATCAGGCAATCCCAAGAATAATGTCAAAAAAATAGTAGAAAATAGAAGTACCCCTATTGGTGATACAAAAAGGAATAAAACATGCATAAAAAAGGAATCCCAAACCAAAAAAATATTTAAACTATTTAAAAAAATATTCTACCCAAAGAAAAAATAAAAACAAGTTTAAAAGATTATATACATATCATCCAACAAGAATAGATAAAAATCAACTTTGGAAATTTGTAGAGGTATTCTTCTTATAGGCAGAGATCCTGCTATATCATAAGTGAATATCAAGTACTCACCAACCTTTAAAAGTTAATTAAAACTCATAAATTCATTCAGAGCACTTCAATTTAAGTTTCAAAGTATTTTTAAGTTGGCTGTCTTTCACAACCATATGCACTTGCAAGCAAGCATCTTTCCCAAAATCCAAAACATTTTTCTCCCCCAAAGAGGGTTTAAAGCAGATCAGTTAAATTCAGCCATCAAGTCTCTTATAAAACTAAAAGTTGGTGTGACCTCCTCATGTAGATATTTTCAATGTTATCAGAAACTTTTGCAAGCCTTGAAAAAGAATGAGGGAGAGTTCCCCCCCCCTTCTCAGTCTTTTGCCCCACTTGAAATCTGCTTCAGTCCTGATTCTCCTTTTTCCTGCTTGTCAGAGATGTTACCATTCAAAAAATAGTATAGGAAAAGAACACTTACAGTAGTAGAAAGATAAATCTCACTTAAGTTCTTAAATGTAGAGTGCTGAAGAAAAGAAGAAGCCGGTAGCTGACCCTCTTGCCATTTAAAAATGGCGATTGGAACGATGAGGCTAGAGGCAAGCGAGATTGGGGAGCAGCCGCCTCCGCTGACACCCCCATTCTACCGCTCAAGTCCCCAGCCTTCTGGGACCCTTCCTGGGCCCCAGAGTTGAGTTGTCCTTCAGGGGCGACCCCTCTGTGGACCGATTTGAAAGCGGCTCTGGATGCGTCTGTCTGAGTCGCTTCCAGCTGAGCGTTGCCGAAACTGGAATTCTTGAACCCGAGTACATTTGTCAGGAACTCTGCCACCTGCTCAGTAACTTGGGAGTTTTTGTCTGCTAGCAAGAATTCAATGCCTCTATAGGTCACAGTTTCAGAGAGTTGGAAAAGAGGGCTAATCAAATGTGAATGTGTTGAGCAAACTACGGGCAGTTAAAGAGGATATGCTGAACAGAGTCAGGTTCTTTACAGAGACATCTACAGAGTCTTTCCTCATAGGGAATACCCTTGTATTTCCCTGTAACCACAGCCGAAGGAAATATGTTCAGTCTGGCCAGCATAAGTGATCTGCATTGAGAAGGTATTGTTAAGCTTGAAAAGTACTGAGCCATAGAGTTTTGCGGGAAGGCAAAACCCAGGAAATGAGAGGAAAAAGTCCCCTCTGCTCTAGCTTTTATTAGTTGTAAATCAATGTCCTGGATTCTCCTTTGAATTGTTCGGAATATATAGATTTCATTGGCGCTAGCCAGGGAGTCTAAATCGATACCTAAAGGGTTAATTCCCCCCCCCCCCCGTATTAATTGGGTCCATTTAGAAACATACAAGTCAACAGGTAAAGCAGCGATAAGACTATTTGAAGGGGTTTGAAAATAAAGATGTAACCAATATTTAATGGCAGCAATCAAAGTTCTAGATTCTATGGTATAAAGACCTAGCTCAGCACATAAGATAAAATAACCAACCGAGTTGGAATGCCAAGAATACAGTGCAGGAAGATTGCATTAACTTGTTTATCCTTTTTATTAAGGTCCTGAATCCACACGGGAACCCGATACAGTAATGGGGAAATCACTGTAGCCTGAAAGATCCATAGAGCAGCCAGGACAAATTGGTTACCTTCTTAATAGTTAAAATGATTGGATCCTCTTTGTCCACATGTTTGTTCACCCCCTCAAAGAACTCTAACAGGTTAGTGAGACAAGATCTTCCCTTACAGAACCCATGCTGAGTCTTCCTCAATAGTTTTTGTTTATCAATGTGCCTACTAATTTTGTTTATCAATGTGCCTACGGTCTCCACTAACTTTCCTGGAATTGAAGTTAGACTGACTGGACCTGTAATTTTCCAGCTCTCCTCTGGAACCCTCTTTAAAGATGGGGGTGACATTAGCTACCTTCCAGTCCTCAGGAACGGAGGCAGATTTTAATGAAAGATTACATATTTTTATCAGGAGATCTGCAAGTTCTCCTTTGAATTCTTTCAGAATTCATGGATGTATGCCATCCAGGCCTGGTGACTTATCAGTTTTTAAATTGTCTATCAGTCATAGAACCTCCTCTCTCATCACCTCAATCTGACTCAGGTCTTTCTACATCCCTCCCCAAATCAGCAGTTCTCATCTTCCACAGTGAAGAAAGAGGCAAAAAACGCATTCAGCTTCTCAGCCATTTCCCTATCATCCTTTATTAATCCTTTTGCCCCTTGGTCATCCAAGGGCCCTACTGCCTCCCTGGCTGGTTTGTTGCTTCTAATGTATTTGAAGAATTCTTTTTGTTGGTCTTTATGCTTTTTGCAATATGCTCCTCATAGTCCCTTTTTGCCTGCCTGATCACAGACTTGCATTTTATTTGCCACAGCCTGGGTTCCCTTTTATTAACCTCATTTGGACTAGCTTTCCGCTGCTTAAAGGAATCCTTACCTTTTACAGCTTCCATTACTTTGTTTGTTAACCATGCATGTATTTTTCTATACCTATTTATGCCTTTCCTGACTTGTGGTATATATTTTATCTGACTTTCTAGGATTACAGTTTTAAATAGCCTCCAAGCTTCCCCGAGGGGTTTGACAGTATTTACCTTTCCTTTCAGTTTCCTCCTCACATGCTTCCTCATCTCGGAGAAGTTATCCCTTTTAAAGTTAAAAGTGGTTGTGTTGGTCTTTTTTGGCAACTCTCTATTTACACAAATGGTAATAACATTATGGTCACTGTTCCCAAGCGGTGCAATCGTTTTTACATCTCTCACCAGATCTTGGGCATTACTTAGGACCAAGTCCAGGATCACCTCTCCCCAGTAGGTTCTGTGACCATCTGCTCCATAGCACAGTCATTGAAAGTGTCAATCTCTTTCTCCCGACCTGAACACGTATTGACCCAATCAATGTGCAGATAGTTAAAATCACCTATTATGACACAGTTTTTACATCTAGCCACTATCGTTAATTCTTTCATCATTTTATAATCACCCTCTATCTTTTGATCCAGTGGGTGATAACAAATTCCAAGAGTTAAGCTTCCTTTGGGGCATACTATTTTGACCCAAAGCATTTCTAGAAGTGAATCTAATTTTCTGACCTTCTCAATCTTACTGAACTGTATACCATACGGAACAACCTGACCCCTCCCGATCCTTCCGATATAATTTGTATCCAGGAATAGTATTAGAGGGGAGATTATATTCTGTGCAAATTTGATTCCATTATCTTTAAAAACAGCTGTGCCAGGCCCATAAATTAGTTCTCTGTTGAAATTATGGTCCCCGAATTCCAGAACCCCCACTAAAACCCCCCCAAAACACATAGGGCGTTTTCGCACTGACCTTCAAGTGGCGCGACCACCCTCTTCACACCGGAGGATCTGCGCGGATTTCGCACAAGAAGCGCCGGAGCACCCAAAAGAGCCGGCGACTTCCGTCACGAAACCCGCTCAAATGGAAACCGCCAAGAAGCAGGAAAACGTTTGAGCGGCTTTTGTGACGGAAGTCGCCGGCTCTTTTGGGTGCTCCGGCGCTTCTTGTGCAAAATCCGCGCAGATCCTCCGGTGTGAAGAGGGTGGTCGCGCCACTTGAAGGTCAGTGCGAAAACGCCCCTAGATTTTAATTCTAAACCAGTAATGTCCTACCTGAAATTTACCAATATGGTAAAGGTTTTAACAGTAAATCCTGTATCTGAAATTATAATGGATTTTTCACACATAACATGACAGCAAATTTGTGTTGTCAACAGGCATATATCATAGTATAGAGTAAAGACAGATTAAAGGCACATTATCATAAGCATAGGCTTTAGCTTTAAGTCACATTGACAGCAACAGGAAGTCACTTTTGACTTGTTCCATTGGCTCCAATGAGAATTAAGACTAGGGCTCCCAGCTAAGTACTGACAACCAGCAAGAAACAATGGGTGGGTGGGTGGAGGGTGACATGTAAATTGCCATTAGGGAAGGGCACAAACTGGTTGATAAACTAAAGTTCATCACAAATTTGGGCCTGTTCAGGGTTTGTGAACAGAAGTTCATGAACTGAAGAACCGAAATCAACTACTACAAATTTTGGTGCAAGTTGTGGTACCTTGTGATGGTTTGTGAAGAGCAGAAAAGTAGGGGTTTCTGTTTCTTGTACTCTTCATGAGAAACAGCTGAGGGGCTGCCAAGGATGATACAATTAAGAAAAAGCTCATCTTTGGAAGAGAGGCCCTCTGCCTCCTAGTGGTGTCTGGGAAGAAGATGCTGTATTGTTTTTATTAAGATGGCCTCTGGAGTTGTTCCAATCAGAATCATTAGGCCTAAGTTGCATTACATGTAAACAAACCTGTTTACTTCCTTCAGAAGTGGCTGGGAGCAGCTCTTTGGGGAACCTGGAGGATCTTCCTAAATTCCCATTCTAACAGCAGATGAGGACTGCTGGTAATAAATTGGACTAATATTAATATAGGGTAATATTTTAAGGGTTCATCTTGTTTGTGTTTAAATCAGTAAAGTGATGATTTTTTGATCAACACTAATCAAACATTTGAATGCTGAAGGGTGTCATCTGAGCATTCCCCCATGTTCCCATATCCCAGTTTTCTGAGCCACAGCAAATATTTTCATAACTGGCAGCGTTATCACAAATAAGGAACTGGATTGATGCTGGAGTGTCAGTTGTCCATATTTTCATGTGTACATTCGGGCTCACAAACAAAGTTAACATGAATTAAACATAACAAGCCCCATGACTGTTAGGGTTGCCAAGTCCACTTCAAGAAATATCTGGGGACTTTGGAGGCGGAGCCAGGAGACTTTGGGGGTGGAGCCAGGAACAAGGGTGTGACAAGCATAATTGAACTCCAAGGGAGTTCTGGCCATTACATTTAAAGGGACAGCACACCTTTTTAAATGTCTTCCTTCCATAGGAAATAATGAAGGATAGGGGCACCTCCTTTTGGGGCTCATAGAATTGGCCCCCTGGTCCAATCGTTTTGAAACTTGGGGGGTACTTTGGGGAGAGGCACTAGATACTATACTGAAAATTTGGTGCCTCTACCTCTAAAAACAGCTCTCCCAGAGCCCCCGAAACCTCCAGATCAATTCCCCATTATACCCTATGAGAATCGATCTCCACATAGGGAATAATGAAGTGCTCAGCAAACGTTCCCCCCCCCCCCGTTTCTGGCGACTCTGAAGCGAGGGACTGCCCTCTCTACTCACGAGTTGCTGCCAACTTCTTTAAAGTAACACAGACACACCATCCCAAGAGGAAGCCTTTCAATCAGAGACTGAAGCCTCCAGAGGTGCAAAGGCACATGGTCCTCTGGGGGCGGGGCTTCTCCCCACCAGCCAGCTGACTGGGGGTGGGAAGGAGCTTGGGAAAGCAGAAGAACCCCTGCTCAATACAGGGGTTCTTCTGCTCAATACAGCTCAATACAGAGGGTGGCAAGAAAGAAAGTAAGGAAGTTAAATAAAGAGAAAGGAAGGAAAGGGAAAAAGAAAGGGGAAAGGGGGAAATAAAGGAGGAGGAGAAGACAGGAGAAGGAGAAGATAAAGATAAAAACATACCCTAGCATCTGCCAAAATGTTTAGATTTGGCTAAGTTGCCAGTATACTAAAAGTTAGATGTATGTTATGTATATGCTTATTAATATCTTTATAGTTTATATTGCAAGAAAATAGCTTCCAATCTGTGGAGAATGTAGTGAATGAGAAGGTTGGACATTCTATAATCCATCAGACACATTTTGCCCATTGTTATATGAAATTGTTTTCATGACATTCTTAAGATGCATAATATTTGTAGCACAGGTTTTTATTGAGTTACATGCTGGACAATGCACAGCCTTGTACATCATGAAAAAGCCAGTCAAGGAGCAGGAGGAGAGAGATAAAATGACAAAAACCAGCACAGCTAAAGCACTAGATCATAATGGAATTTTTTTTGGCACAGAATTGATTTGCTATTTTCTTTGGCAGACTTAGTTATGTTATTCAGATTTAGGGCCACTGCCCACATTACCCTTTTTAGGTGTATACAACAGACATTGAGGGGAAAATGCAAAGTGCAAGTGTGACCCACTGATAATGTGGATACACTTACTGTACAGGCATGCCTAAATAAGGTGAGAAAATTGGCAGAAAATCCCTCATGAGCATATATATATATATATATATATATATATATATATATATATATATATATATATATATATATACCTGTTGGCAACGCAAGCTTGCTGCCATGTCATGTGTAAAAAATTCATTATAATTTCAGACACAGGATTCAGGGGGGAAAGCTTGATGATTTTCAGGTAGGATATTAATGGTTTGGGATTCAAATCCACATGTTTGTTTGTTTTTTAATGGGGGCTCCAGAATTTTGGGACCATTATTTTCAACAGAGAACTAATTTATGGGTCTTGGGGCAGCTGTTTTTAAAGATAATGCAACCAAATTTGTACATAACATCACCCTTCTTCTAATCTAAAGACTCCCTAAATTTCAAGCAGAATGGCCTAAGGAGATTGATTTTACAGATGCTCAAAGTTGGTATCTCTCAATGGAAATATATTTCCGTCCACTAATTCCTATATGGGGGGTTGGGGTGGCAGTGGCCTCCCAAGACAGTGCCAGCCACCAATGTTAAAAAAAAAATTATGTCTACACCCATATTTAATGTCATCTTGCAGTGTTGTTGTTCAGTCACACAGCTGAGTCCAACTCTTTGCGACCCCATGGACCAAGTCATGCAGGCCCTCCTGTCTTCCATCATCCTCCAAAGTCTGCTCAAATTTGTCTTAGTTACATCAGTAGTTACATCTTACAGTGACTGATTGACAAAAAAAAGTTTACCTTTCACAGAAAATTGCATTTAGCATCCTTCCTTGTCCAGGTTTCTTTTTACAAAACAAGGAATATCCATTTTAGCATATCCATTTTTCAAAATGAAACAGAACACATATGTGTAGGATTGCATGTGATGAATAGGGGAGGGACGGTGGCTCAGTGGTAGAGCATCTGCTTGGTAAGCAGAAGGTCCCAGGTTCAATCCCTGTCATCTCCAAAAAAGGGTCCAGGCAAATAGGTGTGAAAAGCCTCAGCTTGAGACTCTGGAGAGCCGCTGCCAGTCTGAGAAGACAATACTGACTTTGATGGACCAAGGGTCTGATTCAGTATAAGGCAGCTTCAGATGTTCATATGTTCATTCAATTGCTATGAGACAAGTGTTTTTATGCTGGGTGTCCACTTTAGGGGTATTACAGTTAGCATGACTACTATTTAAGAAATTCCTGGAGGAGCAAGAGAAGGTGGCGGCAAAGGGCTTGGTTGTGGGAGTCTGAGGGCTTAGCAACATGATATGTTTATATACAAGCTGTATGACTTCAAGTTCACCGCTTTGAGCTGTGTGTTAACTCAAAGAATGTAACTTTAAAACTACAGGATTTGATTTTGCTGATGAGTAAAAGCACTGGTAGAGCTGTACGTGGAGCAGTCTCCAAAGGCAATTGTTGGGAGCATTCACCTCCTGATCACTTGCAAGGATCTGTCTGGAGGGGGAAATGCCATTGCCTGTGGAATCAGGAGAATCAAAGAAAAATGAAATGCTTTCTGCTGCTGACTGTATTTCTTAATCACTGAAGATGAAGAAAAACAGATTTTTTTTTGGGGGGGGGGGAGAAGTGATTTTAATAATGTCTCCATTCCAGTAAATCACAATAACAAACCAAAATAAAGATCTTCATGTATATTTATGGCTTGGGGATTTTTGAATGAACACCAACACTGTCAAATAATTTCTGTACCTTTGCAGGGAGGGGAGACATTAGTGAATCAGCCATGTTTGATTTCACTGACTTTCCTCCAAACCCACAAAATTGTAGGTAGGTCACATTCCTGACATTCTGGGTCTCAGACTGTGCAAAGCCAAGGATCGCAAGGTAAGCTAATTCAAACCAGACAACAAGAGTGACAAAAGGGGAAGTATGAAAATGGAGAAGCATTCTGAAAGGTGCCAGACACAAGGGTGCCATAATAAAAGGAATAAAACCGGGTGACTGGAAAATGGGAGAACAGTGAACTGAGGGGAAAATAAAGAGGCAAGAATTCCAATAAACTTCAGCAGCATGAAAGGAGTGTGTTTAAACTGTAAGTATCTGGATGCTACAATTAGCTTTAAGGTTTTAATATCCCATTAAAGTTTATAGGACTTTCACTGGGTTTCTTTGCTGTGTTATAGAAATACTTGAAGATATATACATTTTATGCCAATCTTACTTCAAGAAAAATATAGCAGTGTTCATGGCTCTTCCCTCCTTTAGCTTATCTTTATAACACCTGTGAAGTAATTCAGGATGAAGAAGATTGACTGGTCCAAGATCACCAAACGTCCTAGCTGAGTGGGGATTTGAACTCCACTGTCCTCAGTCAGCACTAACCATAACACTGTACTAACTTTATAATCTCACCTCTGACTGGCAACCATCTGCCAACATGAAATTGCCTCTGACTAGCAACCATCTGTCCACATGAAAGTGCTCTGGGGCCATCTATTCTGAGCTAAAGCAAAAATGTGTGAGCTGAAGGCTAAAACATTGTGAGCTATCTCACACTATCTTAGCATAGAGGGAACACTGCTTCCAACCCACAGGATGCAGCTGAAGGAATCATGTTTGTTTGGGGTTGTGTGGTCCCCCCCCTCCCTCTTTCTGCAGGCACTACAGAGAAAGGTAGGTGAGTGCCTGTCTAAGTAGATCTTGCCAGTAATAGAACTGTTGCAACTTTGCATACATTTCTGAATTTAGAATTAAAGAAGGCTCCTTGTTAAAAAGCCAAAGAAAAGTTTAAATCATCTTGTTCTTAATTGATACAGAACTTCAGTGATTAGCATATCAGACCTGGGTTCTGATGCCCTTTTCTGCCACGAAAGCTTGATGAACCAGCCACTTTCCCTTGTTGTGTGAACAGAGTGGAGGCAGGGAGAATGGTAGGCTGCTTTGAGTCCTCGGAGAGAAAAGCAGGCTATAAATACCTGAATGAATGGATGGATGGAAGGAAGGATAATGCTTTTAACTGGTGATGCCAGGGATTGGACCTTCTGTATGCAAAGCAGATCTTAGCACTGAGCCACACACTCACCCCAAATGCTTCTCCCATTGAGCAAACAGGTGATGAACAACAGTAATACTGCTTGGTAGGATAGTGCCCTTGCTAATGATGCAGCAAAAATTCAAGCAACTCACTTATTTATATTTATTATAGTAATAATGCTAAACAGAAACCTCATGGTGCAGAGTGGTAAGCTGCAGTACTGCAGTCCAAGCTCTGCTCATGACCTGAGTTCAATCTCGGCGGAAGCTGGGTTCAGATAGCTGGCTCAGGGTTGACTCAGCCTTCCATCCTTCTGAGGTCGGTAAAATGAGTACCCAGCTTGCTGGGGGTAAAGCATAGATGACTAGGAAAGCAATGGCAAACCACCCCATTAAAAAGTCTGCTGTGAAAACATCGTGAGGCGACATCATCCCAGAGTTAGAAATGACTGGTGCTTGCACAGGGAACTACCTTTACCTTTTTTTAAAAAAAAAAATGCTAAACAGTGCCTTTACTTAATTGGCTTCATGTTATAGTTACTTACTACACACAATAAAATATGCCTTAGTTTACTGAGATCACAACTGTTAAAATCAGCAGGAGTATAGCTGCTGATATATCTGGATTGCAAACAACATGTTTGGCTAGGCTTTTGAATATCAAGCTTTACTTCTTCTGTATGCTATTGTGTGTTTTGGCATTAGAAAATAAATTCAGATTCATTGTAGCTTTTTCCCCCTAATGAAAAGGCCTATTTCATCTGTTCCATGTGTTTGTTATCACACAGACACATTACCATGTGTTTTGCAGCCAGCAATACCAGCTGAGTCTGATGCCCAAGCAGATAGAAAAATAAAGCCTATGCTTTGCTGTCTATTCTTGAAATAGATAGCTCTTACAGGGTGAACAGAGGGAGCAATCCTAAACAGGCCTACTTATTTATTATTTATTATATTCAATCTATAGACTGCCCTTCCCTGCAAGCAGAGTGCAGGGTGGCAAACAACATGGTAAAATGCAATATATTAAATTAAAAACAAATTAATAAAACATTCATTATATTACATTACAGATGGTGAGCATAAATTCTTCAGTGCTTCCTGGGGGAGGCTTATGGAGAATGGGGGGGGTATGAGCATGCCAGACTACTCAGTGTATTGTCACTGCCTCAACCGAATGCCTGACAGAACATCTCTGCCTTGCATGCCCTGCAGAAAGGAAGTAAATCTCACAGGGCATGGATGTCATCTGGCAGAGAGTTCCATCAGGTAGGAGAGGGTGCCCCCATTCCACCATTGTTTCCTATGATGGGAAAAAAGCAATCTGTCAGTTTTCCCACGGTAATCACTGTGGGAAAATTGACTTGGGGGGAGACAGGTTTGAGGGAGAGGCACCAAATTTGCAGGGCAGCTTCAGATGCCCCTCCCTCATGTTGCAGAAAGACTGGACTAGGGGGTCCAATTCTAGGATCACTCAAGGAGGGTGCTCCCATCTATGATGGGGGAAAATGACCCCAGGCAGCAGTCAGATTCTCCTAGAGAATCTCTGCAGTCAAGTCAACTGTGTTGAGGGTGCTTGCTTGCCAGGAACATAACAGTGCTATGTGCCCAACAGAACAAGTGGCACTGTAGCAGTTCCAGCGCCACACACAGGGCCTTAGTTCAAATTAGAGAATCCCTATGATTGGGATGGGGGCTTTCTGCAAAGACTGCAGCGCAGAACCAGTGAATTGAACACACTAGTGTCAAGCAGCAGAGATGGGACATGGACTTTCCACATGCAAAGCAGTTGCCCACTAAACCACAGCCCTGCAGAAGAAATAACTGGAATTCTTTAACACTATACTTGTTGATACTTGAAAGAAAATCTTGAACACTAGAGCACTTGGGTTTAAAAGAAGCTTCTGAAAAGTCAAGGCTGCTCAAGGGGAATCTTAATTTATGTGCCAATAAATTGCACAAATATTTTCTCTACTCTTCTTTTAAAAGCAAGTAGTTACCTTGGGAACTTGTCAGTGCACAGTAGTTATCCTAGTTCTTTGTTCTAGCATGGCACATTCTCAAAGGAAAAAATCATTCTTATCTATCACAACAAAGCCAAGAGATCAGTTATCGCAGCACTCAAGACAACTGAACCCCCAGGACTTAATAGAGATATCGGGTTCTTATCACAGAAGTCGTAATAAGTTGCTGAGTTCTCAGTTTTTCCCAGGGATCAGACTCTGTTGGTTTTAAAAGTGCCACTGGACTAAAACTTATTAGGTATATTATTAACTCCTTCAGTATCTATACTGAATGCAAATTTGCAGCTATTTCAGTCATGCCTAATATGTCAGCCCAATTTTAGCTGCATTTACCACTCGGTTACTTTGGCATCTAGATTCTATTAGTGCTTCCTGACAACAAAGCCCCACACCCATATGTAATATTTGAGGAAATCTGTTTCATTGACGCTTAAGGAGCTTTGGTCTTGCTTATACCACCCAGCATTAGCCTTTGCTTGTCTTGAGGTGCCACTGAACACTGATGTCATTCTTAGACTCTCACATCTAGATACTAAGTTTTGTATTTGTATGCTCTCATAATGCCTTACTCCAATCTCAGCTATATACAGTGATCTCCCAGTTCTTATGCATCCTGACTCTAACTGGCTCTTCTGACAGCCAACCAACTCCCACCCCACACCCTATGTGTAATGATCGAATACTAAATAAAACTATATTGTTCTTAAAGGTGCCATTGAGAGAGCTCTGGAGGTGGTTGCAGCATGATTCACCTCCTGACTGGATGTTGGTTGCTGCTTGGGCACCCCAATTGCAGCTGGTCTTTTTCATCAAAGAAACTCCACCTGGTGGTGCTTTTTCAGATGGTTCCACATTCTGGGCAGGGTTCCACCCATGACTAATCTGAGCTCTGTACAACTGGCAGTGTACATAGTGGGGATCCTCCATCAGCCGGAAGCACTTCCAGACATTGGATGTGAATTGGTATCCCTGCTGATCAGCAGCTTAGGTCTCCAATGGAGCCACCTTCTGTGAGGGACTTGGGGTAGAAGCACCGTGTCTTGGGGTGGCAGGAGGAGATCGCTGACCGGGAGAAGGGAGTTGAGATGGCGAGACCTCATGTATCTCCATCTCTTCCTCCTCCACCCCCTCTACACTCCCCTCTTGACTGGAAGGGCACAAACTGGCTGATAAACTAAATGTTCTTTGGTGCCCAGAGAAACCAAATAAGTTGGCTGGTCATCCTTGGCCAGCTTCAGCTCCTCCACAACACTGTGTCATTCACTATGGCTAGAGGTCAGAATGGTGAAAAGCGGCTGTGGAGTGATCCTGCGCAAAGTTGTGGGGGGAAACCACAGTCCTCCCCCTCCCCTCAATTCCCCTAGTCTTCTCGTCTGCCTTGCCCCCACAGTCCCACTGAGTTTGCTTCCTATCAGTAGGGTGGCCAGATTGTCCCGGTTGCCCGGGAAAGTCCCGATTCTGGCCCCCAATTCCCGCTTCCCGAGCTGGCTATACCGGGACCATTAGAGGTCCCGGTTTAGCCCGCGGGGAGCCGGCTCAACTGCTGTTCTTTTGAGGGGTTATAGAGTGTTTCGAGCCCGTCCCTGTGGCATCGGTCCCATCGTTGTGGGACCCAGGGGGCCGGCGCAGCGGCCCGCCGAAGCAGCCTGTCACTAATAACACAGGTCGAGATGCAGGACAGGAACCCGGAAGTGACCGACAGGCTGCTTCAGCGGGCCACTGCGCCAGCCCCCTGGGTCCCACAACGATGGGACCGATGCCACAGGGACGGGCTCGAAACACTCTATAACCCCTCAAAAAGAACAGCAGTCGAGCTCGCTTCCCCCGAGCCCTGCCGCCATAAGCCTCAAGGGGGCTCATTTTGCGGCATCTCCCGGTGGGAGGGTGGCACCCGCACGGGACACATATCAAATGAAAGAGGGGGCGCAGGGCTATCAGAAACAGCCGGTGGAGGGAGTCGGGAGACCACCCCACTGGGGGATCCACACCCCGAAAGTGATGAAGGTGGCGCAGATAGAGCCAACAGAGCAAACAGGACAAAATAAATAGGCTGCATTATGCAGCACAGTCTCACTGGAATCTCACTGGAATCTGACTGGCTTCTCAGCGTGGAACCCGTTCTCTCTAGTCTTCTCACTTTGAAAAAAGTAAAAAAAGAGTTTTATTTAACTTTATTTCCCCCTTTCCCTAAATAATCTTGGTGTTTCCGGCGGTGATATTTGGGGGATTTTTGGGGACGTCACAGGAAGTGCTGTGAAGTCACTTCCTGTTTCCGGCAGTGGCATTTGGGGGAAATGATGTCATCTGGGGGAAATGATGTCACAGGAAGTGATGTCACTTCCTGCTTCTGGCAGGTGGCGCGGGGGAAATGATGTCACAGGAAGTGATGTCACTTCCTGCTTCTGGCAGGTGGTGCGGGGGGAAAATGATGTCACAGGAAGTGATGTCATTTCCTGCTTCCGGCGGTGGCATGACGTCACCGGAAGTGACATCACCGGAAGTGATGTCACTTCCTGTTTCCGGCGGCGCACGCGCACACATTCCTTTCCCCCTCAAGGTGTCCCTGGCTGGCCTGCAGATATTATGGCCACCCTACAGGCTATCAGTCATGTCATCCTTAGCCAAACTCTATCTAATCTGTGGGTAAGGTAGGGTGTTTAGGCACCTAACACTGCACTGTGACCCTAGCCTAACAGAGCTTGACTCCTTTTAAAAAACTATCCCACCCAAATTCTGCTGTTTATAGGTCCCTAACATGTCCTTTTGGGGGTTCTTGTTTGGTTAAAGAAACTAGGTGATCCTGCCTCTACCTGGCTAAAGTTTTTAAAAAGTTACATTGAGATGGAAAGCAAACCTTTTTAGAAGCACTGGAGTGTTCTTTGTTAAATTTCTCCTGACTAGAATCTGGGATAAACCAGATTTCCTTGTAAATCAGAAATCAGGTGTCCTCTATTAACTAGAGAAAATCTGGGGTTCAACTGAAGGTCAGGTGCACACACATCCTGGTCTCTTCTTCCAATGATACCTGTTCTGGCCTACTAACACTGCTTCTAGGTAAAACCTATCCTCTTTTGAAAGTATCCCCTATTTGGCCTAGTTGGTTGAGTGTAAACTACAGCCCTAAACTGGATTATTTTTAAAAAAATTAAAAGTGGGGGGGGGGGAATCACTTCTTTAACAGACCCTTATTAGTACAACAGTCTATTTAATGGCCCTACCTAAACCAGAAATACCCAAGGCTGGAGTATTAAAACCAAATGACAGAAGCCTTGACCTAAAACTTCACAACTTACAACACACTCTGAGAACAACCACAACAAGCCCCAGTCCTCCCCCCTGCCACCAAACCAAAAGGATTTCAAGGAAAGACTACATAACACAATAAAACAACACCCCAGCAGCAAGCCCCCACCTGCAAAAAAGGGCAAAAACTCAACTGTCTGAAACAAATAATACACAAAAACAACACCCACCCGCACCCACCACCAGTCCCCTCTCTAGCAACCAGAAGGAATACAACAGGAGAACTTTAAAGAACAAAACCTTCACAAATCACAACACTGTGCAACTACAACAGACAACCAACAGAGCACTAGCAAGGACAACAAATCCAGAACCCACACCAACAGCTGCCCTTCAAGCTACCAAGCTCCAAGAGGACCACCAACACCAAAGTAAACAACAGTGAACTCTAAATAAATATCAACCCTGTCCCAAAAAAACAAACCCTCCCACAATACTGAAATCTGCAACCATTAACAGACCCTGAATAAAAACTGAACTACAAAATTAACAACAGTGCACAAAAAAACCCGTTTTCCCCCACCCAGCATCTCAAGAGAATATAACTGCAAACAATCCAACAATAATATTTAAAATGCAACAAATGAAACCAAACTTTTAAAACTCTAAGAATAGTTTAGCTTTAAAAGACTAATCCAAGCCCCACCCCAACAAAATCCTACCTGTACCTACTAGCCCACCCCAAGCAAGCCACTCACCTAAAATTGAACAAGTAAAGAGACACCTTTAAAAGTCCTTTTACTCCTATTAAATCCTCCTTTTCTTAAAAAAGCAAAAAACAAAAAAAATATTTTCCCCAAACCCTACCTGATGATATCTTCTTTAGTCCAGGATGGAGTAGTCTACCACAGTCCAGACAGCCAGGCAAGCCAAGGAGGTACAGAGAGCAGCAGCAGCTGAAGCCTGGGGGCAGCAGCTACACAATTTCTCAGCCAAACAGCAATGAAGTCTAGCCAGGCAGCAGGACTCCTTAAATGCTCTCTGCCCATGCACAGAGTATTTTCAAAAAAAGAACATTGCCCTGTGATTGGACAGAGAGCATTGCAACTTGCAATTCTATTGGCAGTTACCCCACCCCTAAGCAAGGTAGGTGGTGCTTGGCTGAGCTCAGCAACACCAGCCTTGCAAAGCTACATGCATTTGCAATTTGGCTGTGGTTGACTGATGGGGATCCCTCTCCACCTCCACCTCCCTCCCTGATCCCAGGGAACCAAGGGAAGAGGTAGGAAAAGGTAAGAAATGGCAGAAAAGAAGGTAAGTGGCTTCCCTTTAACATTTAAACCCCCTTTCCTGCTGTTATTTGGGGCAGCTGTATTTGGCTGCCGAATCACACTAGAAAACCTGATTTGGCTGTATTCTGTGCTGAATACAGCCAAATCAGCTGGTATTTATGACTGTATTCGGTTCAGCCAAACTGAATGTGCATCCCTAATCCCTACCCACATCATGATAGCCCTGTGCAACTAAGGATCTCTTTTGTTATTTCAAAGGCTGTACTTTGTCCTTCCTTGCCTCCCTCCCCAACTCTGTTCTGAGTTAAGAACTTATTTCAGTTGGAGAGATTTAACCACATGCTTATCATAATCAGACTTAACGGTGTCCAATTTGGGCTGGGTTATGCGCTTCAGTTTGAGAACCATTTGGCTTGGACTTTGTGACAGACTTGCTTTCCAATATTTCAGCATCAAAAAAGCATGACTGCATATGCCACTTTTTTGATATTAAAAAGGTTGTCTTTTAATTTAGTAGATGAGGCTGGTATCTTAGAGGAATGTATCCCACAGCACAAACCACAAAAGGCAAAGTAATTTGGAAATAACTCAGCCTAACTGATAACATCTTTGAATGTGTTCACACTGAGAGAAAGAAGGAATTAATTGTGCAAAATAATATTATTGCACATCAAACTGCCATATCTAAATGTTATAGTACATTAAGATATACTGCTGAAAATTAATAGCCCTAAAAGAGAGATACCAAGCCTTGCTTGAAGAAAAGAAGATTTACTCCAGCTGCTGGCACTCAAATATAAATGGTGTAAGGGAACGACATCTACAAAGACTTTTGATGAGGCTTAATGAAACATGATCTTGCAGTTCAGAATGCCTACAGCTGCATTAAAGCAGCTTTCTACAACTGAGCATTAAGTGAAATTATACCAGGAAATTTCACCTAACAGAGTTTCTGATATAAACTAGTATCATATAGAGGACTAAATGTTCTAGCCATGTTGGTCTCACCTGCCTCTCTAATTTATTATATATTTGCATGACAACAATTTGAACACATGGCTCTAAGGAAAGGGAATGAGATCAGCGTGGGCTGTACCTTCTCACTGCAGAGAGGGGCAGAGAAAAGATACCATCTTTCAATTGGATACTGTAGCAGGAAACCCCTGCAGTAAGCAATTGATGGTTGGTTCAGTGACAGATGAGGCCTGAGGCAGGATCAGGAAAACAGCTTTCTCTTTATTGAAGTAACATGTGCATGGATCAGGCCCATGTGGCTCACGCCAAAAGCTGTGGGTCTGACCCCAATTACAGACAGAACATTGGGTTTTATACTGCTTAAAGTTATACATCAGCAAAAATCAAGCAAACTGGAAACATGTCACGACACAGGTGGGACACACTTGGGTTTTTTTCGGTACTTTCCATACATGGCATTACATGGCAGCATTGTTTGCAGTCATAACATAAGCTAAACCGCAGCTTTCCAGTTTAGTAAACAATTCTCTTTGGGATTCTCCAGGATTCTACCTCCTGGGTTTGCATTACATATATTTCTGTTTCATCAAGCTGCATGTTGTAATATCAGTTTGCCAGCTAGCTAACCACAGTCCCATTTCCTAGGCCCTTTGGGACTTTCCAAGCTAGGACAGCTTTTCGCAATACCACAGACATATTTCACATCACTTGAAGTGCCTTTTACACTGCTCTGCAAGCAAGCTTTTGCTTCCCTTTGGCCTAAACAGTTCTAATCCCAATCTTTTACCTATCAATAGCCAATCAATACCCTATTTTATTTTTATCCTTATTTAACACCTGGCACAATACTTCCCATGCCTCCTGCTTTCCATTCTCTATTTTGATCACTTTTCATGCTGGATTACAACATTCCTTAGGAAATGAAGAGAAAAAGATGCTTATTGCTTGGTTAAACACTGGGGAGAGGGAAGTGTTTGCACAGTAAAAGAGAGATTAGTATCTCCGTCAGGTTCTCATCATATCCTCTCAGCATTTGAGCATGCTTAGATGCAGGGAAATAGGAATACCCATGTTGTATGGAAGCCCTGGGAATGTTCATTTGCTGCTATAACTAATCTGTATAGAAATCATAAGAAGCGAAACACAATTCAGGGAAAACATGCATTGCCATAATGTATGAACAGTGAAAAATGAAGTGTTTTCCATTCTGGATGGGGTTGCACTTCCTTATGTGAAGCAAGTTTGCAACATGGGGGTGTTGCTGGACCCAGGCCTCCAGTGAGATAAACAGCTGGCAGCAGTGGACAGCAGTGCCTCTCACCAGCTTTGGCTGTAAGCAAGTGGAGGCCTTTCCTGGGCAAAAAAGAACTGGCTACTGTGATCCATGCTCTGTAACATCTAGATTAGATTACTGCAGGGGTGGCCAATGGTAGCTCTCCAGATGTTTTTTGCCTACAACTCCCACCAGCCCCAGCCATTGGCCATGCTGGCTGGGGCTGATGGGAGTTGTAGGCAAAAAACATCTGGAGCGCTACCGTTGGCCACCCCTGGATTACTGCATTGTGTTCTACAAAGATCCCTGAATGGTGTTTAGAAAACTAGTATAGAATAATGAAGGGAGTCTGTTGACTGGAGTGGGTTGTAGGGACCACATCACTCCAATTTTGTTCTATCCTTGCTGACTTCCTGTTTGCTTCCAGGTGCTAGCATTGACCTTTAAAACCCCATGCGGCTTTGGACTAAAGTTCCTTCTCTAGAAAGATTAGTCTGTCACCCTCTATTGGTATCTTTCACCAGGACATGAAGACCTTTTTGTTCCATTTGGCATTCTCTTATTGACCCTCTTTCTTGTTGATGTTTTTAATTGTTTTTAAAGCATTTTAAAAGTCTTTTAAATGTTTGTGTTTGGCTCCTTGAGGGCTCAATTGGGTAAAAAGGCAGCATGAACATATTTAAAACAAATGAAATGAAATAAACATATATGCACACATAAGCAGCTGTTTCCATAGGTAAACCTAAGTACAAGCAGTTGTTCCCAAATGCAAAAGTAACATTCATACTATTAGTCATAGTACCAGTCATTGGGAATATCCTTGTTAGACACAGAATTCTTCTTCAAAGAAGCAGATCAGTGTGCCTTAGCAAAATGCATAAGATGTTTACTCTAAAGTAAGCCCAAATGATTTCAGTGACATTTATTTCCTAGTGAGTGTATATAAGATAGAAAGATCCATCCATCCTTCCTTCCTTCCTTCCTTCCTTCCTTCCTTCCTTCCTTCCTTCCAAAGCCTAACTCGGCCTAAGGCTTCAAGAAAAACTAAATGCCTGAGAAAACTGCCTATTTGTATCCTCATCTCAGCTGCCTCAGAAATAATGAGGAGCTACAATCCAGTGAAAGTTTGCTTGTGATCTAGCTAAAGTGCTATTGCTGTAACTAAAGGGCACATGATAACATAAACAACTGCATTATGATGCAATGCACATTCAAGAATCCTGTAATTGTGGACATAATTGTAAAAGCAGATTCATGTTGTCCAGCTAAATGGAAAATCTGTAATTCAGGCCATGAAGCTAGCCAAGCAGGTTGGTTTGCAGCTCTTGGTGTCATAAATCTAAGGTCACACTTTTACCTGAATGCATTCCATTTTAAGTTTCCCCCCTTTTATGTGACTGAGCTGTTGACAGTAAAGATAAGCTTTTATGTCAGGTTGCTGCTGATAGGATTCATGGTTAGCATCACCCAAGTGCTGCTAATCAATTAAAGTTTTCAACTTTAGTCACTCCAGCATAAATACACTGGGATGCCAATTAATGCAACCCATCCATCATTAAGATGGTGTTATTGTAATGCAAGGCTTTGCTTCTCCTGCAATTACATACAGCAGTGAGGACTGAAATTGCTGCTGAAATGAAACTTTTACTGCAGCTTGATATTTTTACAAGCACTGTGATATCCTGTGGATGCAATAATGTTCCTGGATAGACTTTAAATTAAAGCCTTGTTTCCCATTATGGAAAAACACCGTCACAAATTTTAAATTGTTTATATACACTGCATATCAGGGGACCTTATAAGTACTTGACGGTAGAAACCATTCCCTTCAGAAAATGCATTAGATTTTCCTGAGCTACTTCCTGAATTAGTCTTAAGGAATGGGCTGCCAACCAAAGGGCTGAAACAAATTTTCAGGCTGTCAATAATGGAGTCAATAATCCTGACAAGTGGAGGAAGAGAGCCTGTAAAAAACAGTTATGATTTTTCTTGTCATGTTCCCATTTTCACTTAGGGAGGACTCAAGGGCTGGAGAAAGTCCCTCCCTGCCTCTTCAGTGTCATCTTTCACTTAGATTTCAGCAGCCTCCATTTATGCACACTCTCAGCTCTACGTAGCTAGCCTGGGCAGCAGGACTGAAAGTTCTTTTTATTTAATTGATTCCTTTGACATTTTAAAATATTGTTCATGTTTTGTCAGTGGTATCCCTAAAGGCTGTCAAATAATAATAATAATAATAATAATAATAATAATAATAATAATAATAATAATAATAATAATAATAACTTTATTTTTATATCCCGCCCTCCCCCGCCAAAGGCGGGCTCAGGGCGGCTCACAGACATGGAGTTCCATGATTCCAGTAAAACAATATAAACAGTTTAAATATAATCAATTACATAATAAATTTTTAAATTAGATAAAATATATAAATTAGGTGCTAAAATACAGTAAGACATAATATCCACAAGATGGCCGGGTGGCCACACGTCAAGTTAATCAGGTTCTGTCTCAAAAGCGAGCTGGAAAAGAAATGTTTTGCAAGCCCTGCGGAACTGATTCAGGTCCCGCAGGGCTCGCACCATCTCTGGAAGGTGGTTCCACCAACGAGGGGCCATTACCGAGAAGGCCTGCTCCCTAGTAGCCTTCAACCTAGCTTCTCTTGGCCCAGGGATTGTTAGAAGGTTCTGAGAGCTAGATCTCAGTGCTCTCTGGGGAACATATGGGGAGAGGCGGTCCCTTAGGTAGGCAGGTCCCCGGCCATATAGGGCTTTAAAGGTGATAACCAGCACTTTATAGCGAACATGGTACACAACCGGCAGCCAATGTTCAGTGCTTCCAATGAAGTTTTCCCAAGGAGAATAGTGTGGCCTAATAAACCGGACAGGAGGCTCTTTTCCCAGCAGGGTCACTGGGTCTGGACTAGGGATGGGCATGAATGAAAAAAAATGTGGTTCGGTTCATGACTAAACAATGAACTGAACCACAAGCCAAAAAGGTTCTCTCTGTGATGAACTGGTTCAGTTCATGGTAGGTCCAACAAACGTCAATAAAAGTTTAAAGAGACTGCACAAGACAGCTAGAAAACAGGAAGTAGCCTGGGGTGGGATTGGGTGCCACTTCAACAGCAGAAGCTCCGATCCATTGCCCAGTGATCCAGGAGAGCCCCAGCACTCACCCACCCTCCCCACATCACCTGAGAATGCCCCTGATACTCCAGCTTCCTGCAGAAACTCACCCAAGAAGTCACTGGAGGAGGAGAGACCAGTGGTGGAGAAGGGGCAGTAAGTTGAGGCAATAGGCAGCAAGTGAGCCATGCAGAGGCAGCAGGGACACAGCTGTGAGCAGCAGTAGCAGTTCAGTGGTCGGGCACACTCCAAGAGCTCAGGAGAGGGGAGGCCACTCCAGCCTGGGGGCCATGGGCATCCTCCAGCAGCAGTTGCAAAGCTGAGTCCAGTTCAAAATGGGCCAGCAATGGGGATGCCCAACCAAATGGTCTCCTGGACTCAAGCAGCCTCCTTCCCTGCCGGTGCCATTTCTTCCACCCTACCCTGAGCTCCAGGGGTGGGCCTGGACATTGTCCTGCTGCTGTAGTTTGCAGCCGCATCCCTGCTGCCACTGTTCAGCTTGCTGCAGCCTTCTCCATTAACCATCTTGCCATTAACCACCTCAGCTGGCTGTCCCTTCTCCACTGGCCTCTTCTCCTCCACCAGCCTCCTGGGTGAGTTCTCGCTGGAAAGTCTGGGTATTGGGGGCATCCTCAGCTGATGGGGGAGGGTGGGTGAGTGTCCAGGCTCTCCTGGATCACCAGGAGATGGATGAGGAATTCGCCTGTTGAAGCAGTGCCCAGCCCCAGAGAGGTTGCTCCATGTTTTCTAGCTTTCTTGTGCAGTTCCTTTAAACTTTAAAGGGACTACACAAGAAAGCCTGAAACAGCTGAGTGGTGGGAGGCACTCCATACCACTCAGCTGTTTTTGCGGCTTTCTGCTGGAGCAGAGAGCAGTGCTTTAAAGGATCTTAGAGTCCCTTTAAATCCCTGCTTTCTGTTCTGTCCATGAACCAGCACAAACCCCATGTACTGCCTTAAAAGTTCATGGAAGTTTGTGATGGTAGATTCTTCATGAATTTTGCTTCGCAAGCCACAAACAGGGAACATTTTGTCATGAACTTTGTTTTGTGGTTCAATTCATGCCCACCCCTAGTCTTGATTTAAACTGTGTAATCTTGGTCACATCAATTCACTACTAGCTATCATTGCTTCATCTCCTACCCTTTGCCCTTTGCCCAGCTAGGCTGCAATCTTACAGACTTTTAATGGGGACTGAAATCAGAATGAACATTCTTAGAACAGTCAGCACTTAAATAAAAGCTCTTAAAGTAATGTCTGTTTCCAATTAAGACATCATGACAGATTTCTCTCATGGTGAAATATTATAAATATTTGATTTAGTTGATTCAGCTAATGGTAGAAATTGTTCAGATATTCTTTTGGCAACCTGGTAGATATTCACATTTGCCAGTTCTTCCTCCCTCCCTAGCAAGGACTCAAAGTTACTTACATTGTTTTCCACTCCATGTTATCATCACAACAACCTTTTGAGGCAGATTAGTGTGTGACTGGCCCAAGCTCACCCAACACACTTCCAGCCATGGCCGGTGCATGGGAGTAGGCAAATTAGGCAAATGCCTAGGTCACCAGCTCCCAGCAGGGCAGGGGGCAAGTGCCCCCTCTTTGCTTGCACCTTCCCAGAGTCCCCAAGCTTCTGCAGTGCCCACCAAACTCTCCCAGCACTGCAGAGGGAAACTGACCGGGTTTTTTTCTTGGCTTTAAGGGGTCCCCCAATCCCTTAAAGCCAAGAAAAAATGGGGCTTTTCCTCTGCAGTGCCTGCTGAACTTGGCAAGATTTGCAGAGGGAAACTGACTGGGGTTTTTTCTTGGCTTTAAGGGGTCCCCCAACCCCTTAAAGCCAAGAAAAAAATGGGGCTCTTCCTTTGCAGCACCCACTGAACTCGGCAAGGGTTGCAGAGGGAAACTGACCAGGTTTTTTTCTTGGCTTTATGGGGTCCCCTGACTATTCACTATTAAGAGGTACTTTTCAAGTGTCTGCAGCTGCTTGCAGTTAGATGTTCTATATGGAATACAAAACAATCACCCGGTGCTGTTTCACTGGTGTCACAGCAAAAGTCACAGTTTCTGGTGACAATCAACACAGGGTCAGGATCTGAAATATGTTTTGTTCAAATATGATGGCTGAAAATAGGCAATCCAAAACCAAAAGTGTGCCTGATTAACATCCTGTAGGCAGGCCTCATTGCCCCCACCTGTGCTCTGCTTGTAGAATTGTAAATAAAACAAATATTACAAAATACTATACAACTCCAGTGCTCTCTCCTCCAAGGAGAACTAAATCCAGATAGCATTACATATTTGTTCTTCAAAAAGCCACATACTCAGATACACATTTGAGGACAAGCAATAATTAATCAATGTTTGAACAGGGCAGGGGAAATAGATGGGAAGGAACTAAACTTAGAACTGTGCTGGTTCAGAGATCTGAGCAATATGTGTAATTAGGTACAATTGCATATAAATAGGCAAATCAAACAATATTTGTACAGGGGATCAAATAAGTCTCACTCTTCATGGGGACTTTCACACAAACTGAATAATGCATGTTCAGTCTACCTTCAATGCACGTTGCAAATGGATTTTACTCTGTGAAATGGCACAATCCACTTGCAAATGACTGCTAAAGTACACAGAAAGTCAGTTGAAGAGCAGGTGACCTTCCCTTCCCATGCTTGCAGATATTACACAGTAATAAAACAAATGTAAAACATGACCTTTTTTTTAAATTAACAATTAAATCAAGAAGAGCATTCAGTGAAATGTCCCCTATATGTATTCTGAGGTGGTACAGTCCCTATATTTTCTCGTGATAGAGAAGGAAAGTGTTGCCTGCCATTTCACTTGGAACTAGATTACAGGGTTGCCAGCCTCCAGATGATGGCTGGAGATCTCTGGGGATGACAGCTGATCTCCAGGTGACAGAGATCAGTTCACCTGAAAAAAATGGCTGCTCTGGAAGGTGAAGTCTATGGCATTATACTGCATTGAAGTCCCTCCCTTCCTCAGACACTACACCAAAAATCTCTAGATAAAAATCCCAACCCAGAGTTGACAATCCTAAACTGGAACCTCAAGCCTACCTCTACCTACATTCTGCTTGTTCTTCTATTTCCTATTATCCACCACTATTTATTTGTCTATCTGAAGTCCTCTGAAGAGTGAAATCAAAGTTACACTTCAAGAGCAATTAATGCTAACCAGTTACTTCACACCACTCTTTAACTACCCAGCTCTACTCAGGATCTAGACAATTAAACACTGGATTTCCCATACCCTTTCAGTATTGTTTTTCATACAGGACACAAGAAGAACAGCTTGACTGTAAATTTCTTAACTATAAGCACTTAGGGCTGCAAACCTGATGGGCAGTTCACTGCCCTCTAGTGGCCATTACACTCCACTTCAGGCACAGTACACCTACAGGCAATTGAATTTGATTCTGTTTAGTGCAAGAGAATGTGGGCTTGCTATTAGTTTACAACATTTGAAAATAGCATCTTTCAGGAAGGCAATGGTGGTGGCACAAACAATCAGCTGGAAGCAAAGGAACCAGAATTTGTTTTCGCTATGTAGTTGCAGCACACAGAAGCTGCCAAAAGTTCCCTAGAGCTGCAATATTGAATTAGTTTGAAAAGTACTTAAAAATCTGTGGGTGAAAACAAAGCAATGGAAACTTTTCCATTTGTAGGGAGAAACAGCAGGCTCAGACTGTGGGTTCCAGATGGTTTAAGTGGCTTGTTTTAAATGGAGGTAAATCAATTTTCCTCCCTTGTATATTAATTTATTGCTCATAAATGTGGTGTCTCGGAACTTCATAAGGATGCAGCTCTGAATTATTCATGACCACCATTGCTCTTATCATTTTGGCAAGGAAACTGAAAGGTCAATTTTGTTACGGTGTGTGTGTGTGTTTTTTTATGCATTAAAAATATATGAAATCCTTATTTTCTTGTAAGATGGAGGGATGAACTGCATAGATTCTGCACCTCCCCTTAGAGTTCTCTTTGCAGAATCCACAGGGAGGTTGTTCTATTCATGCTAAATGCAGGTTGTTGTAGCCTGCCTCTGAAACCCAGGAACAGACCATGGAGCAGAGCTTGTAAAACAGGAGAAATGCCTCTTGGGGAAATAACTCTAATCCCTGAGGAACTGGCTGCAAGGGCAGTAGGGAAAATGTCATGGAAACAGAAATGATAAATTGTTTCACCCAAATGGAACTATGTGAAGAAAAGGAAAATGGATGACAGCAGCAACCTGTGTCACAAATACACATAAGCAAGACAACAGAACAGCTTTCTTGTGAGTCAAGGTCCAAAGCTCCACTCTGTAATCACCACAGAGCCTCATCAGTCAAAAGCACTTCTTAGTCATCTTGACATTTGTAGGGGGGGGGCAAATCAGTGGAAGGGAAAGGACCCACAGGGAAAAAGGTACCTGAGCAGAAAGGGTAATTCAGAAGAATACAATTGCTGAGGGGAGGAAGAGTATAAAATAGAGGGGCATGGAAGTAAAATGGATGCAACAACAAGGGAAATTTGCCAAGGAGGTCAGTGTGTGAAGAAGGAGAAAGCCCTGGGAAGGAAAAGAGGGGAAACTTATGTGTGGAATGAGAAAATGAACAAATGCAAGATAAGCCTATATAGCAGAGATCCACAGCAATAAAATAAGGCAGAGGGAGGAAGAAGAGGAATGAAATTGTATTTTTAAGCAACAATTATTAATTGATTTGTATTTCTAGCCTGCCTCATCCTAGAACACAGGCAAGTTAAAATATTCATGTTTTAACATTCAACAAATACTCAAGTTTAGCATCCAACTAAAAAAGATGTTTCAGTTTCTGAAAGGCTAGCAAGGGAAGGGTATTTTACTGTTTTGGAACAACAACTGAGAATCTGAGAGTACTTAGATGGTATTGCTAAAAAGGTGCTCATCATCTATCCTATGGGGGAAAGTGGTCTATTATCTGATCTGGTATTGCAACAACCTACAGCAAAATCTGTAATTAATATGTGTGTGTTTGGGAGCCAGATAAAGTTGGGGCACAGCCCAAGAGCTTTGTGGCTCCTATAAGATTAACTAGTTTATTATAACAGGAACATCTGGCATGGCCGCTTCCACCTGGACTCTTTTCTAGACCTCTGCCTTGGATTTTTACCTAGATTAGCTTGCTTGGGTCAGTTTTTAAGCAACAATTATTAATTCATTTGTATTTCTAGCTTACCTCATTCTAGAAATGCAGGCAGGTTAAAGCCTTGGCCAGCATTTCTTCTAGTACCTCAAACTTCCCTGCTTGTGTTCGTCTGTGGGCTGTCAGCTACCTAGGTGCCTGGAATCTACTACCCCAAATGCTTTCCCCATGCAGAATCATAATACCATGCTTTCCCTGCTACCTTCTCTCCCCGCTCCATACCTCCCTTGAGTTACATGTGGCACAGGTGTGTGAAAGTGCAGATATCTCTAGTATCTTTGATGCAACATGCATGCTTGATAGTCTGGTGATATCCTATGTACAAATATCTAATAAAACAATCTCTAATTATCATGTTGAATACCTGCTCCCATTTTCATTTCCAAACTTGCCTCTGAGCATCATCTCTCTATGGGCGTTTTCGCACTTACCTTAAGCCGGAGCGACATTTACATGTAAACCGCCAAAAACCGGTTTACATTTGCGCCGCAAAAGCCGCGGGACTTTGTGGCTCTTCCAGGTGCTCCGCAGCAATTAGTGCGAAAACCGTGCAGACGCTGCATGGTGAAGAGGGATGTCGCTCCGGCTTAAGGTAAGTGCGAAAACGCCCTATGTTAAAAGATCCCTTAGATATAAATGTGCCTCAGTCAGCTGTTAAAATCGACACTTGTGGCCCATTTGGAAGAAGAGTGAAAGTGGCTGAAGAGACATTTCTGTCCAGACTTGGTTTTCCCAGAGTGAATCTGGACCCAGGAGGAAATAGGCTTCATGTGTGTCTTCTCAAGCACACCACATGATAACAGCCAATAATTCTATGTACTTTTACAGTGCACTTTACACGTCTGACAACATAGGACCTTGCCTGAAAGAAGTTTTTTCAATAGCAAACATGTCATACTTTGCAGGGCTCATTGCCTTTCTATTGCAACAAACACAGTGACTCTGCTAAGTATAGATTAGGAGAAAAGACAACAACAAAATGTTAGCAGCTGATGTAGTTGATCTGTAGATATGTATTGCTGTACAAATAAACTGATATATACATTAGTGGTACAAGAATCTATGATGTGGATGTTGTATTCTAGTGGGTATAGGAAAAACATAATAATCTCTATTGTGTGTTGAACCAACCAATACATCTAAACCAGCATCCCAGCAGAAGTGAGAAGTCTGAAACTCATTTGTGGTCAATTTTTCCTTAAATTAGAGGCTTTCTTCAGCTCTGCTGTATGAGATGCTAAGGCTTAAAACTGGTTTCCCATCATGCCTCACACTCTCTCTTCTATTGAGCTTCCTACTTCCCTAGAAATGAAAGCAGTTATCATTGCATACACTGCAAGTCAGGTCAGGTTAATCAACACACAAGCAGTGGAACCAACCAGGTCGTTATCTTTATTCCAGTCTTGTTCAACATTAGTCACTACTGTACAGATGTAGGGAAAGTCTGATTTACTCATGAACTGGAAAGCCTATGAATGTGAGATGCCTTTGCAAGAGACAGCATTTACTTGGAAGTACGCTTTGGTTTCATTTTCTAGAGATGTCACTATTTCTTTATTTTGTAGTAAATCTTCATTTAATCTCCATCTTCTTGACTTTTTTGACAGTTTTGTAATCCACATTATTGGGTTATGATCAGCTCCTATTTTAGGTAATATCTCTATTTTCTTTGTTATAAGTCCCAAATCTTCAGTACCCCACAACATGTCAATTCTAGAGAAGGAGCTATGTCTAGTTTAAAAGAAGGTATAGTCCCGTACTTCAGGATTAAACTTCCTCCATATATCTTCCAAACTCTCCTGTTTAACCAATTCAAAGAAAGACTTTGGCAATTTCCCTTCTTTAGCATTTTTTTCTTCCCAGATCTATCTATCGTGTTCTGAATTGTTCCGTTAAAGTCCCCCATCAATAAAATTTGCTCATAGGTCACTTCATCAAGATATTGTGTAATATTTTTAAAGAAAATGTCTTTAACACATTTGGAGCATAAAGTCCCAACAACAACTTTTTTTTGCATTCAAAGTAATTTCTACTGCTATATACCTTCCATCCTTATCTTTAAATACCAATTTTGGGTCTAATTCTTGTTTAATATAAAAGACTACTCTCTTCTTCTGTTCAGCCAATGTAAAAAATTCTAGTCCCAATTGTTTATTCTACAGAAATTTATAATCCTTTTGTCTAATATGCACTTCTTGTAAACATACTATATTACAATTTGGTTTTTTTATCCAATGAAACGTTGCCTTTCCTTTTTGTGGTGAATTTAGTCCATTTACATTCCAAGATATCAATTTGTAATCCATTATGGTGCAAATTCTTTATTTTCTTCATAAAATCTACACAATTCCTGTGTATTTGTGATTGTAATCCTTTTCCCTTGAAGTTTAAAGCTCAAACCTTCATATATTATCCATCTGTACCTCATTCCATTGTCATGTAATTTTTCTGTCAATTTTTTATATGCCTTTCTATCAGTTAGCACTTGTCTTGGCAGTTCTTTCATAATTCTTACTCTACTGCCTCCCACTATCAATGACTTTTCAAAGTTTTTATTCATGATCTTTCCCACCATTTCTTTTGTCATAAACCTTATGACCACATCTCTTGGCAGATTGTTCTTTTTTGCATAGAGTGAATTTACTCTATACATATAGTCATACATATTTCTATTCCCTTCAGGATCTTCCTCCAAAAATTCTGCAATTATTTTTATTATGTATTCTTTCAGGTCTGATTCTTCATCTTCAGGTATACCTCTCGGATGGATCTGAGTTTTCATCAATTTGCAGTCATGAATTGTCACTTTTTCTTGTAATTTTAATAAGGCGGAGTCATGTGTTTTCACTCTCTCTTCCACTCTTGTACTTTCTTTGTTATTACCACAGTGTCATTTCTGAGATTCTCTATTTCTTTTTTTAATTCTTTTTTTTGAGTCCTCAATATCCTTTCTTATTTCTTTTTTAGAGGCAGTTATCATTTCTTTCACCCCCTTCATTATCCTAGCTTCATTGCATCTAATTGGGCTTGCATTTTCTCTATTGAAGCAGACTTAGCATGAGTTTGTTTCGGGTCTGACATGTAAAAAAAGATCAAAAATTTTGATCTCACCAAATTAAATTTGAACCATCAGGTTTGATAAAGTGAAGCTTGCCCTTTCCAATGCACCCAATTTTGCTGTCCTCTGAGCCTTCCAAACTCAGATATTAATGTCTAATATCTAATGTCTAATGTCTAATGTCTTTTATTTCTCCCAAAATGGCAGTCGCAACTTTTGCTTCACTTTAAAATAAATTTCTTTTTTCCCTTTTAGCAGTTCAAGTCTTATCTACTATCCAACAGTAGTAATTTTTTAATTGCCAAATCTGTTAACTCCACCAATTTTTAATGTCCCAGTCACTTTAAAAATTATGTTAAAACTTAGTCCTCCCAACAACAATGGCCACCGATGTTTCTCTCTGGTATTATAATCCTAGAGTAGGCTGTTTACTTTGTTGACTCCCTTCTTCTTCCTCCAATACTTCCTGCTTTTCTTGCCTTCAAATCTCATTTCACTGGTAGAGAAATCTCACGATATCTGACGTATTTCCTGTGTTGACTGTGAACGCTGCAGATCTGTAACGATGGGGCTGCCTCCTCAACCACAGATAGACTAAACAATAAATTCCTTTCTTCTTTTAACACTGTCTTTTAAGTTTACAAAGTTCAAATTTAGCCCCTTATCTTCTTCTCCTTTCAGGCTTTCAGTATTTCCAACTCCCACCTTTTACTTTTGTTTTGTTTAACTTAGTCCTGGAATGAAGAGATAGCAATCAGTACCTTTTTTTCGTAGTTTAACCAAATCAACACCAGTCCTTTGTAGATTAGATGTTTAAAATTGTAAAAGAAGGGTTGGATCCTGTCGAGCTTATGCCAAATTGATGACTCTGGAAACTTCTGCAGACGAAGAATATGCAACTTCTCTCAAAGCCTCAAAGGAGCCCCTCCCCCCAGGACTCCCTTTCAGCCAAGGTAAGTCTCCTCAAAGTATCTGTGCATGTCTTAGACAATTCTCTAGCTGAGAAATGTAGGCAGAAGGCATTGATTTACCTTTTACTACCCTGAACAGAAGTGTCAGCCTGCCCCCGTTAGGGAAAGCAACTCAGCTCACCATTTTCCAACCCCGGAAGTCTTAAATGGTGCCTTTCTTGAAGGAATCTGGCCAGTGTTCATCATTTAGGTTCAATTCCATGCCGGGAGTTCAGAATTCTGAGCTGCCTCAGGGTTACTTGTAATTTTCACCATAAATCATTCCCTTCCCCTTTCATTGGAATCAGGATTTTTATAAAAATGGCAAGGCTTTCTTTGTAAGAATTCCCTACAGATACACTAGCAGAATGTTTGTGATTCCTTATGTTTAAATTTGTGTTTAGGTCATATGATTTGCATAAGGCAAACACGTTTGCAAGAATTGTTCTAACAGCAAAGACCATTTAGGTTTTTTGGTATATATTTATCCTCCTGCGCAAGTATTCTTGAGGAAGCATTCAGAAAATGTGTTCTCAGACTCTGCTAATCCAATTTAAAGGCAACATATGCCACAGCACTGGTGAATATGGCACCTGCATATTCACCTTTCATGGTCATTTTCAGGAAGACGTGTCACTTTGATAAAGACAGAATGTAGGTAAGAGGAAGGACGGCCAACACTTGAATGCTAATGGTATTTTTAAAGAAACAAAAACAAAAAAATCCCTCAGCTCTGTTTGCATATAATTCACCTTTTGTGATCATTTTCAAGATGTGTTGCTTTGGTAGATTCAGAATGTAAGTAGGATGAAAAACACTAGTGCTATCGCTAATAGTTTTTTTTTTCTCTTTAAAGAAAGCTCCATTCTATTTACCACTGATAGCAAAAATAACAAAGATTGTGATGCTATGTTGTAGGCTACATTCCGTCAAAAGAAGAGGCATCCATTGTGTCCTACATTCTCTGATGCTGGCACAATCTTGATTGAAGGACAGTTATAATGGGCACTTCTCGGCATGAATGACAGGTGAGTGTAATAGTATATCCAGATAGGGATGCAAATATTTGCCTCTTGAAACAGTGTTTTTTATTGCAAGATACAAGAAACCTGTTACATATTGTTTACAGCAGGTTTCTGCCACATGAACATGGCTTTCCTCAAAGAATTATCCCCACCCTTTTACTGAATTACAATTTCCTGAATTTTTGAGGAAGAGGATGCTATTATTAAACTGTTCAGGTCTGTACTGGAGATATACTAGGAACTTCATAGTGGATGCTTCTCCAGTAAGCAAAGTTCTGCACTGTAGTAAGTTCCCAGAACCATCTGATTATGAATGCACATTAAGTGTAGTCTCTCAGACACATCATCTCCATCCTAGCACCACTCTTGTCTTTTTCCTGGCCTTGTCCTGTGGACTGCAGAGATGAACCTGGACTTGCTGAGTAGCACCATCAATGATCTCTGGATTATGGTACAGCAGAAGGGTTAGTAATTTGTAAATAATCCTGTCCAGGTCAAACCTTCGGACTCCATGCACTGATATTTTCATTTGTGGATAATATTAATTTATTTTGATGCTTCCTCATAACATGCAATAAAGATCTGGCTCTGTAACATTGAAGGTGGGAGCATACACAGCAGAGCCTATCTGGTAGTTCTTAACAATCATGCAGATTCATGAGAGAGTAGGTAATCCCAAAAATACTTGGGCTCAGGAAGTTGAAAGTTTCAAAAGTAAGAACCAGCACTTTGAATGGTTCTCAGAAATGATATGGATACCAACTAAGAGTGGAACAATAGGGTCACAGTTAATTACTCTCAGCATTCCATAATTAAGAAGGGTACATTTGCACATCAATCTCTAATTCTGATATATTTATTTGCTTCCCACTGAAATTAATTCAAACAAATGGTGACCATATAAATTAAGCTTGTTACTCCAGCTTGGTCCTGGCATCTGTCAAACAACTTTAATATGCTATATGCAAATTTGTTGCTTACCCTCTACCTATATTGCCTGTATGGACTGGCAATTTCCATTTCAATATATCTGAAGAAGCGTGTGTGCACACAGAAACTTATACCTTGAATAAAACTCCATTGGTCTTAAAGGTGCCACTGAACTTGAATTTTGTTTTCTGGCATCGGGTAAAGTTCATGATCGTAATCTGGCTCAGATGCACTCAAATCATGGATAACTTGGTCAGATCTTGCTTTTCCAGGAAGGGACTTATAGGCAAAGCCACCAAAGTTAGTTAAAGGTGCTGGGTACCGTAGGTGAGACTTTCATTTACATCTTTAAACACTTGACTGATGGTCAACTTAAACTGTGAGCCTGATCTTTTAGAGGAAGTGTCACAGCATTTAATACAGGCTGATGCTTCAGTCCTTCTTTAGTTGTATTATCGACCATTATCATCTAGTTTGGGCTAGATTATTATGTATTTTATTTAAGTGAAGACTTCCACATGCAACAGCCAGACTGAACTGCACAAATGAAGTATATGTCACTTCTTTTACACTGGAAATGTAGGCGTTCTTGAGGAATAATAACAAACATTTTGAAATCATGCAAAGATACCCTGATTTTCAGTACTTTGAACACTCCACAGTCCATACACTCTTAGTCTTGCTGTTTCTTGCAGAAACCCAAATACTTCTTAAAAAGTCAACTTTGGAAGCAGAATTAATAATGCAAAATAAGGAAGTAAATGCCAATTTGCATAATTTATTCTGATTGCAGATTGCCTTCATTTTTTAAAGCAGTGTATGCCCAGCACTGCTAATGTGCTTCCTGGTGCTTGCTGCTTGCTGAATAAATAATATTGTCAAACAAGTAAAAAATCTTTCCCACTAAGAATTTTTAATGTGTCTATCACTAGAGTGTACAAACACTACTGGAGTTATCTGTGATGCAGACAATACAGACTCAGCTGTCAGCTGTCAGTTTGTTGCATCATCTCACCTTTTAATAGTCTGAGAGAGAATGGAATGGTGTCACAGTTTGATTTCCAAGCAAGTTGCTTATGTGTGTGTATGTATGCTCATTTTTCATGCTCTTGTAAAAAGGATCATTAACATGATCAGAAACATTACACGCAATCAGATGCTTTATTTATTAAAATATTTATGCCCTGTCTTTGTCACTGGCCAGTGTGGCTTAGGATGGTGTACAAAGGCTTGCCCAGCAGGCAAGAAAACAAAAGAATAAACAATCCAATCAGCAATCAATAAACCGCTCCACCAGTGGACAAATCCCCATAATCCTTAGAGATCTATCAAAGGGCCCACCAGAATAATACTGCTTTAGACAGCTTATGGAGTTGGGATAATGTAAGATCTCTTCTCACATCCTCCAGAAGAGGGTTTCAAAAGGCTGGAGATTCTGATAAGAAGCATGGAATCAGCAGTGGCTGATCAATCAACTTGTAGGATGGGATTTACTAAGAGGAAACTCTGGATGACTCTGAGATACTACATAACCTACTTCAAGTAGGTTGACCCCAGGTTGTGCAAGGATTTAAAGGTCAAAATAAGCACCTTAGATTGAACATAGCAGCATATAGGCAATATATGGAGTTGTACCAAAAAGGGACTAATGTTCTCTCTCTTGTAGGCCATATTTAGTTAGCAAACTGCCTTATTCTGTACGATCTGCAGTTCAAAAATTGTCTTAAAGTGCAGCCCCACATAAAGCATATTTCAGTAATCTAGTGTTGAGGCTACAGAAGCATGGATCAGTGTGGCCAGATCTGTAGGATTCAGAAACAGAGACAATTTTCCCCATCAAATGCAACTAAATAAATGTATTCTTTGCAACTGCATTAATCTAGTTTTTTTAGAAACCTTCCAGCTCTATGATTCTATGAGTGTGGGATCTAACAAAGCTCCGAAACCCCTTACAGAAGTTGTCAGGTTTAGTCCTATTCCATCTAGGGCAGGCAAAACAGTTCCTCTGAAAGTACCTACCTTACTTTCATTTGTTTGTTCTTGTATTAATAAGACAGTTGAGGGTTTTTTTTGCGGGGGGGGGGGCAAACACATCACTTCAATAAGGATAATGTAAGAATATGTTCTCTGTTATTATGGAAATTCTCAATGATTAATTGTCAACAGAAAAGAAAAGAATAAGACCAGTGTGTGGTGTAGTACTTTATTACTATCAGTGGACATATATTTAAGTACATATAGCCTACTTTCAGGTGGAGTTCACACCCACTGCTGCAGAACTAGGATGTAACTTTCCTTCTGCCACTCCTTGCTTCTTGTCCTAAACTGGGTTTTAACACTGGCCAAAACAAATGAATACTATTTCTACCAAATGGTAGTTTGGCATAGTGATTAAGTGTGTAGACTCTAATCTGGGAGAACCAGGTTTGATTCCCCACTCCTCCACATGCATCTGCTGAGTTACCTTGGCTCAGTCACAGTTCTCTCAAAAACAATTCTCTCAGAGCTCTCTCAGCCCCACCTACTGCACAGGATGTCTGATTTTTAGCCACTCTGAGACACCAAGTGAAAGGCAGGGTATAAATCCAATCTCCTCCTCTGAATAAAGTATGGTGAGGAAGGACTGGCCATTTCACTTACAAGGCAATTTCCTGGTGAGTCACTGCCCTAGTGGTCTGATGGTAGCCAGGAGCAAACATAACCAAGCTTTAGCAGTACTGTCAGCTGTGAGCAAGAGACCCCTAATTTCAGTTATATACAGACATCGTAATCACCCATTTGGTTGCCAGGGTGCCTGGAGATTTAACTCACACACATCTGCTGTGAAATGTGGGTTTTTTCTACCATTTTATAAGAGACTTATTTGAATACTAACAGCCTCAGTGTTACAACAGCACTCTATATCTCTGGAAGAGTGCTAGCCAGAAATACAGAGGGGTTTCTCGGCTGCTGCAGTGGAAGAAGTTGCGCCACCAGGAACTGTCCGCGCAAGCAGTTTCCAGCCTTGACCATGAAAGCCATGTTGGCAGGCTAACATAATCAGCGACCATCTTCCTGCAGTGCCAGACTCCATGACAGAGAAGCGAGAGGCTCACTTACTCAACATCTACATAAGGCAATCAAGCTCAGCTTAGGCGTGGACCCTGCCAGGCCACCCAAGTCCTTGTCAAATGGAACTTTAGACAATGGACAGTGCTAGCCAGAAGAGCAGAAGAGGAAGACCATCCCCCATCTTCTTTTTCGTCGCCATTGGAGCCTTCCTCAAAGACTACGATAGGTAATTATTACCTTGTTTGTCAACCCTTGTGTTTACCCCTGTCTATTTCAACCCTATCTTTATTAGGACTGTATGCATGTTGTGTGACTTTATACCCTTGTATGTTTGCCTTTATTCTATAATAAAACCCTTTGATTATTATATTATATTATATTGCCTCGTTATTGGGTAACTTCCAAAGCAGATGCCTTCTGTACAAATAGGTTTTAGATCTCGCTGAAAGGCTGATTGCCCGCCACTCTAAATTCCCCAAAATCTTATTTTTAGGGCAATTTGCCTAACTCAGGACCTGAAGGGCCCCATGGCTCAAACCCTTCATGGCCAATGGTAGTTTGTGTCAGTTCACCACTTGTAACTTCCTCCTGAAAACTGGCAGCAGTGTAGGAAAAGACAATTGATGAACTCACAATACTAAATAACATGTTTTGCAACTAGATTTTTACTGTGTAAGAATAACAAAATCCACCTGCAAACAGTTGCCATGTGAAAGCACCCATTGTCAATGAGTGAGCTAATATCCGCCTTTGTAGAGTAAAACATGAAGATAAGCAGTACCAAAATGGAAGCAATATAAACAAAATGAGGTTAATGTCCTCCATCTGCCATGTACCACAGCCAATGAGGCAGTCATGCCTTCTCAGCCCAAGATATCCCGAACAGTTTCTGTGAGATTAAAATGGGGGAGGAGGCCACTAGTCCAAGGTGTCCTAAAAATGTGAGCAAGGTAGCGGGGTAGGAGGGAGAGAGAGCATCTTGCTTGATCTGATGAAAGTCCATCTCATCCTGGGATGTCCAACAAGTAGCTTATGCATCCCCTAAAAGATGTCAGAAGATCGTGAATAGATCTGCCCTAGGCTGCTGCTTTTTTTTTTTTTAGAAAGCTTTTATAGAGCCAGTTTGGTGTAGTGGTTAAGTGTGTGGACTCTTACCTGGAAGAACCAGGTTTGATTCCCTACTCCTCCACTTGCAGCTGCTGGAATGGCCTTGGATTAGCCATAGCTCTTGTAGGAGTTGTTCTTGAAAGGGCAGCTTCTGTGAGAGCTCTCTCAGCCCCACCCACCTCACAGGGTGTCTGTTGTGGGGGAAGAAGATAAAGAAGATTGTCAGCCACTCTGAGACTCTGATTCAGAGAGAAAGGCGGGATATAAATCTACAGTTTTCTTATTTTATTTCACAAGATGTTTATGTGTGCTTCTTAGCTGATAGCTTCATTTCTGATGTTCTTCTCAGTCCATTTTTTTAAGGAGAGAAAAAACTCAGTAATTTATGGGAAGGAGAGGAAGTAGTTTAGGACAGTTTTCACTACTTAGAAGCAGCTCTCATTAAAGAAAAGGTGGGTGACTTGCAAGCAGGCCAAGAAGGTTTGTGGCCTTTTTCTCTGTGTATGGCATTCTGCCTCTGAACAGGAAGGTTCCATTATCATAAGGTCAAAATATTGGCCTTGAGTCATATCAGTCTTTGATTTGAAGCACAAATATGAGCCTGTTTGGGAAGTTATATTAACATTCATTTACTCTTTTGGATATAAATATACACCAAACTATCCCCAGTTCTACCATCTTTTTGCTGGGAGTTTATAAGATCGATGCAAAATAGCTTTCAAACAGATTACAGTGTGCATTAAAAAGGAAAACACAAAAGTAGTCCCTATAACTGCTGCAACATTAAAATTTCTAGTTTGGTGCAATGAGAGACCCAAATGCCCTCTGCATTTATAAAGAGAAAACATTGTAGCTGGGGGGGTGGGGGGAAGATTCTGTACCATTCCCATGCACAGGTTGCCAGTTTAATGACACAGAAGAATGATTCTTTTCATAATTTTTCCAAGGACTATGCATACTTGGGGAGTAGGCAGTCTAAGAAACAGTATTTGTGAAGAAGGAATTAGTGCAGCCAGTATCTTGAAATGCACCAGAGGATCTTCAACACCAAGTACTTTGAAACAGACTTTCCTCCCCTCCCTTTGAGAACCGTTGCGCTGAGCATCATCACACTATTTTTTCCCAGAGAACCAGGCTCCATCTGTTTCTGAAATAGCTTAATGTTCATAAAGTAACAAATTATCTTTCACAGCATAGCTCTTTCACAAGTTAATGGGGCTAAGGAAAGATTTTATAAGATTCTCATGACTACAGCGCAGGCCCAGAGGACACAAAGGAAGCAGACTGAAGATGCTATAAAGTCGTAATTGTTTGGTTACAAGCTAACCTCTTCCAACCAGAAACAAAGAAAACAACAGAAAAGAAGATACTTGATTCAATGGAAATTGTAGCAATCAGATATTAGCAGCCCCCCCCCCTCATCCCTGCTCTTGACGGTTGTAGATGTTGCACAGGTCAAAGAAGGTCTGCAACAGTGAGCTCATATCTCTTGGGTTATACCTTGCAAGAAAAAGAACCTTTTTCTAAAGATAACAATAGCATAAAATAACATTACAGATTCTGAAGGAAGGTTGGATTTATACCTCACCCTTCACTCAGATTCTCAGAATGGCTTACAATCTCCTTCCTTTCTTTCCCCCACAACAGACACCCTATGAGGTAGGTGGGGCTGAGAGAGCTCTTTCAAGAACTGTGACTGATGCAAGGTCACTCAGCAGGTGCACATGGGGGAGTGGTTCTCCAGATTAGACTCTGCTGCTCTTAAACAGTACGCCACTGGGGGCAGTGAACAAGAGCAAATCTATCTGGAATGAGAACAGAACATTGTCTTCTGCTGTTTGGGAACTTTTAAACAGCAGCTGGTGTCTCCGAATTGTGATCTGACAACTTCACGTACCTCATTAGCACGTATCAAGAGCCAATGTGAGGCAGTGTTTATTGCCATGTCAGACTTTAATAATTGGAGAAACCTGCGTTTAACTTCCTAGGAGGAAGCTCTTTGTGTGACCTTGATTCCCTCTTAGCATAATCAAGGTTGTTAGGAGGATAAAATGGATGAGTGGGAGAGTGGTAGGGTGCGGCCACAGCTCAGTGGTACAGCATCTACTTTGTAAGATCCCAGATTCAATCCACAGCATCTCCAGTTTAAAAGATCATGTAGAAAGTTATGTGAAATGCCTTGACCTGGAGAGTGGCTGTTAGCCACAGTAGAAAATACAGATCGATAAATTGTCTGGTTCAGTATAAGGTAGCTACATGTGCTCAGTCCTAAGAAGGTCTACCAAGAATCCTACTCCAGTCTATTCATTGGGGCTTACTCTCAGGAAAGTGTTTGTAGGATTGCACTGCATCTATACTGGCCTAAGCTCCTTGGTGGAAAAATACAACTTATCAGGGCTTTTTTGCTAGAAAAAGCCCAGCAGGAACTCATTTGCATATTAGGCCACATCCCCTGATGTCACCATTGTTTCACATAGGGCATTTTGTAGAAAAAGTCCAGCCGGAATTCATTTGCATATTAGGCCACACCCCCTGACACCAAGCCAGCTGGAACTGCGTTCCTGCTCAAAAAAAATCCCTGCAATTTATGTATAACATAAATGGAGAAACAAAAAAAAAGCTTTTTAGGATATCTGTTAATGTAAGTCCTTTGTAGAGGAAATTGATAGTACAGTTGAAAGGTATGCTTATGATAATAAATAAACAGAAAACGTTTCAAATGCACAATATAGGATACAGGAGACCACAGTAACATACACAATTATTATCTTAAAACTGGAAGATATTCAGTGGCTCTGGAGCCAAGAATCTTGGAAACAAAGAAGAGTTTCCTACTTGCCTAATTGTTTTCTCATTAACTTTACACCAGGACAGGCAGTCAGAGTTAGGAACTGCTGGCAGTTTGTGTCAGCTAGTGCAAACTTGCCTGCCAGTTACAATAATCTAATAAACCCATCATCTGGGTCTGCTTGCATCTCTCTCTCTCTCATTTTATTATATAATTAGGATACAGAAGAAAAAAAGGGAAGGAGTAATTAATTTCACATTTTGCATTTGTTGAGGACACAATTCTAATATATAATACATAGATCAAGAGTAGATATCTTCTCAGCTCTATTACATTAATTTCTCAGAATATCAATATACTTTTTAAGCATACAGAATAAACATTTTACATTAATAATGACTATAATTTCTTCCTATCTCTGTTATTATTTCAGGAAATGCCAACTTTTTAACTTAGATGATACAGACATAATCAGTTTTTTTTTACCTTTACCATAATATGAGTAATATGCTTTCTACTTCTGCTGAAATTCTTTAATTGGTCTTTTATTTACCTGGTTTGTTAGCTTTGCCATACAGCATATTTAGCTAGTTTATCATACCAGGCTTCTTTCATTGGGCAATCTTCTGTTTTCCAAAGAGGTGCAAACTGAGAGTGCACCTGCCTTAAGAGGTCTGGTGAGCCTCAACTGGAGATATGGCTTTCTCTGTGGAGGTGCTTCACTTACTCCCTGCACAGAGAGACTGGCCTGGGACTTTAGCTACTGACCGTCCGTGACAGATAAAGGCCACTTTGCTTCCATGAATTTAGGACTAAACTGTTGTATGCCTCCTTCTGATGATTTTGGCTGCTTCCACCTGGCAACAATTCTGCATGTTGCTCTGGCTGCTACTGTTGCTCATGAAAAGGCACTTGCAGTCACAGTGGGTTGCCCACTCAGCCATTTCCCCCAAACTTCCATTTTTCTGAAATCAGCAATTGCTAAACTATAGTGCATTCTAATGGTATATTCTCACAATCTGCTAGTCCCTCTGAATTCCTAGCTTTCATTTAAAAAAAAATCTGTCTCCCAGCCTTTTTTATTTTGGGAATATAAGGGGGAAGTATATCATTTTTTAAAAAACCCCCCAGAAAAGAGCTGTTCAGCAGTACATGATGAAATGCAGGCTGTGGACAAGTAAGGCAAGTAAAATGGTGCTAACATGGGCAGGACCTTAAAAATGCTCACCTTTCTGTATGCATGCTGAGTAAAAGCACCTTCAATATGAACTTTCAAAAAAAGATTATATCAAACTAGGCTTAGGAAAATTTACAGCAAAGTAGAGGAAAGAAACTAGATAACTAGTTGATGACACCAAGAACCTGACATTAGATCATACAGCCTAGTTTCCATCCCAAAGATATCACATCTCTAGAGCTGGTCTTTCTAAAAAATGAAACAAAGTGTTGGGACATGATCATAGATAAGGCATCATTGTTTAATCTTTAGTTTGGTCTGTTATTTTTAAAAAGAGATGAACCATTTGAAATTTTTATTTCAGGGGAGAAAATATCTAAAGCATTGCTGATTAATGCCAGTGAAGTATCTTCTTGAGATCCTATGAAGGAGCAACTTTACTAGTTAGCTTGCTCCATTGTTTAAAATAATGCTATTTTTAAAAACTTCACAAATATTTAATATTTTTTTCCTGATTTCCTTATCCTTAGCAATTAAGATGAGGACAACTTTTGAAGTCACAACACCACTAGACTGGAGGAATGTGCATACTGTGTGTCACTGGACATTGTTGATTTAACTTCATATAATAGAAATGTCTGCTTTTCTCCAAGAACTTTTGATGTGCTCTTGAAATACATTGATAAATGAATAGCTTGCTCAGAGCAGAAGTGAGAAAATAGGGTTGCACATACCTGTAACCATTGTACAAGGTCTTATAGTGGAGTAGATGGGGAGGGAATGTGTGCCTGCACAGAAGACAACTCGATGAACAACAATTACAGGTAAGTGCAACCCTGTTTTCATGTTCCATCTTCTGTGCAGTTGTAATTCTAGCACTGTGACCTACATATAAGGATGGTCTAAGACAGCTGAACATACAGGCATCCTATTTCTGAATTATCCAGGGTCCCCCAAAGCATTGCTCCAAGTCTGTGCACAGCCCTAAGAAAGGATATAATTAGGATCATGAGAGCTGGCATAAACATGGACACTAGAAGGCTGCTAGAAAGCAAAACATTTGTCTCCTCTAAGGGTACTCTCCCCCCCTTCTCAACATCTCAAGTAAGTGACATCATTCAGGGCTTTTTTTTTAGCAGGAATGCACAGGAACACATTTCTGGCTAGCTTGGTGTCAGGGGTTGTGGCCAAATATGCAAATGAGTTCCTGCTGGGCTTTTCTACAAAAATAACCTGTATGGGAAAATGGTGAAATCAGGGGGTGTGGCCTAATATGCAAATAAGTTCCTGTTGGGCTTTTTCTACAAAAAAAGCCCTGGTGACATGCATTCCTGCACATCCCAGTATGCTGGTTTGCTTTCCTGAAACTTCCTTTTGTCTTCTAAAGTGTAAATCCCACCTCTCTGTAAAATGCTTTATGGCTTTCTCTTTGACTAAATCTCTTTAAGGTAAAGAGATTTGTCTCTATGAAAAGCAGATATGTCTGTCACTTACAGTCATATTCCTGGTTACCAAGAAAACATTAACTTCAACATTAGCCATCAACCTAGAAGATGCATCCAGGATATGCCTCATCAGGGCAGCATCACAACTTTTGTTTAAGGATAGGGGAAACATCATACTTTTTGTCTTAGACACACAGACCCTTCCTCAGAACATCTTCTCTAAAGATATAAAAATGGGCTGCCCTACTCCAGCTCAGTGCGATCCTCTTGGATGCCATATTGGGATGTTACCAAGCTATATCATAGGAGGTGGGGTAAAGTTCTCACCTTACATATCACTGGGACAGGGAGTACAGGACAGCCTTGCCAACCTCCAATTCCTTCCTTGCCTGCTGATCCAGAACACAATGCTTTGCAACATTTCTGTGGAAGAACAGGTGATAGATAGGCAGATCCTGAGCACTGAGACACCTCAAAGTAGCACTACAGAGGATGCCTGTGCTCTAGTCAAATGGGCATGAATGTGTAAGGGAGAAGGTACTGTTGACTGTTTGCAACAAAGCTTTATCACAGTCACAGTCCATCTGGACAATGACTGGGAGGTCACTGACTTCCCTTTGTTACACCTGACATATATAATAAAGAAGTTAATGCATTTCTTGAATAGCTGTGTTCATTTGGAGTAGAACAGCAATGCCAGTCTGATGTTGAGGGTTTGTAATGCACATTCTGTGGGAGAGGAGGGATTGGGGGAGGGGGGGAGGGACTGGCAACACAATATCCTGTAACATTCTGCAAAAAATAAAAATAAAAATGGGGGATCAATGCATAGAGCTGCTAGCTCACTAACTCTCCTAACTGATATTATGACAACCAGAAAACAAACTTTGACCAACACAGGTCAAACGGTAAGTGGCCATGAACTCTAAAGGTTTCAGCATCATTTGCAAGAGCACTAAAGACAGGGAACACTGCTGGACCAAAAAGGGGCATGAGAGATACACGTTCATAAACCCTTATAGAAATAGAGAGATGATGGAAGAACACAGTCTGGTCTCTGACAAGAGAGTGGAAGGGAGATATGTCTGTTAAGTGAACTTTCACAGAGGAGTAGGCTAACCTCTGAGATTTCAAAGTGAACAGATATAGCAGAATTACTGATATTGAGGGGAGTAGTCCTTTGAGCACCCCATGCTTCAAAGTGTTTGCATTTGCTCTCATAAGACCATTTGGTAGATGCCTTGTGGGAACTGCATAGGATCTCTTAAAGATGTAAGGGCAGGTAAATCGCTCATCAACTCCATGCTATGAGACAGAGGTGAGAGATGTTGAGGTGAAGCCACTGTCCAAACTTCAGCTGGTCAGGAGCTTCTGGGAAGTGAATGTAAGTCTCTCTGGATCTTTTGAAAAGAGGGGCAAATGACATCTGTCAAGGCAAGAAGCGTGCTATGAGAATGGCTTCTGAGGGGTCCTCGAGCAACTTTGCTACCATTCTTTTCAAGAGGGAGAAGTGGGAGATTAGGTAGAAAAGGGTGCCATTCCATATAAACTGGAAGGCATCCCCCAGCTAGGGAGCAGAAACATTGGGTCTTGCTACAACAACAACAACACAGCACATTTTATTGCCTGCTGATGTGGCAAGTGGCAAAAAAAAAAAATCCACTGCAGGATACTTCCAGAGGTCAAAAATGAGTTGGATGTATCGCTCTGCAAATGCCCATTCATGATTGGATGTATAACTCTGATGAGAGTATCAGCTGGTGAATTGTTGTTCCCCTGTAATATGATGTCTTGGAGGTGGGCACATGCCCTAGGGTCCAAACCCACATCTCCAAGGCTTGAGCAATTTGGAACCAGTGCCTCTTTGTGTGTTCATGTAGAACATGGCAGAAACATTGTCTGTTTGGATGAAAACTGATCTCTCTCGAACAATATCTGAAAAGCATTTAGGAGTATATCTTATGATCCTCAGTTCAAGAACATTTATGTGCAGTTTCTTTTCCTTTGCAAGCCATGTCCCCCGAACCTGGAAGTTCCTACAATGTCCATCCCACCCCCCCCACAACCCATCAGTGGTTGTGATCACCTTGTGTTGCCTAACGCCAAAGGGGAAACCTGAAAACAAGTTCTCATCCTGTGACCAGCAAGATAGTGCTTAGAAAATATGTCTGGGCATAAAGAACTGATGGTGGGGGAGGGGGAGTGCATTTCAGGCCTGAATTTAGAAACAAACCAAAGTTGTAATGGTCGCATAAATAGCCTAAAAACCAACAGTATGGGATCACAGTTCATAAACAGCCTGGCATAGGTGGTTGCTGCCATCAGTCCCAGTAACTTCTGGATCAACAGCACACTTTGGAATTGGCAGCATGACAGATGACCTATCAGTACCTTTATCACTATACCCCTTCCAGCCCTTAGCAGATAATGAATCTAGGGACACTCCAATGAACTGGATGGCCTGAGTAGGCTCCAATTGTGACTTTCCCCAAATTATAATAAGGCCTAGTTCATGACATGTTTTGACAGAGATGGCTATATTATTGACTAGTGATTCCCTTGACTCAGGTACCAATAGCTGGTCATCCAGATAGGGAAATTTAGTACATCCCTTTAGGCAAAGGAAAGCAACAGGGGTCATGCATTTTGTAAATAGCCAGGGGGCAGTTGCCAGTCCAAAGGACAATACAGTTTGAAATATGTTGCTGATGGAACTGACGGACCCAGGACTACAGGGGTAGTTGGTGTGACTGTCTCAGGAAGCTTATCAGATGAAGACAGTGCTTTCTCCCAAAGGGCAGCCTTTTAAATTTAATATCCTATCTGTTGTGTATGCGGACCAAAGTGAAGAATATGATGGGTGTTCCTGCTTGGCTCATTGAAGCCATTAGGACTAAGCTTGAGGACTCAGGAACAATAGGCAGCAGAATCCAAATGCCTATTGCCCTGCTCCAATCATGGCCCCCTGGTTGGTTTGAATGATCTAATGGCATGCTAGCATGGGAACCTTAAAGTGTATATAAGTTGGCCCTGTTAAGCAGTCTTAGAGTGCAGCCCTATACTATGCTGTACTGAAATAAAGAGCTATGATCACTACCACCTTGCCTCTTCCTTGCATTGAATCAACTATATAATACTATCACCCTGAGCCTTAGGAGTGAACGGATGACACACCCAACAGGTTACCACATTGTACTCTACCCGCAGACAAAAAAGACACAGGCTATTTTCATTGGAGTGAGCCATTTTCAAGCTGTACCTGGTGCTTTTAAAAAGAGGGCTTTGTACGCCATTCTATCCCAAGAGGAAAAGGAAAGCTCTCACTTTGAAGCAAGGCAGAATGCAAAGGCAGCCCTGGGCCTTAAAGAGTGGCATGAAGCAAAGGAGTGCATGGTTTTCCTTTCTGTCCAGTTTGCCTTCAGTAAAAATACTTTTCTCCCAAAGCGAACTGGTGCTAGATACAGTATAAGCATTTTCTTTCCTTTTTCTTCCTTAGAAACAGAAAGCTGGAGAGAAGAACCTTTCTCAGTGGTAACAAAAAAGGAACTGAAGGGAGGATGTACCCCTTCCAATTACCATGTGGCTGTTTGGGTGGGAAGAATGGCTCACAATGCCTTGAGGGGGGAAGGACACCATCTAAATGAATTTCTTAGCTTGGAAATGAATTTTTCCACAGCAGCCCTGCTTGGATGCAGTCCCTATGGGGAACTGAACAGAAGTCTGAAGATTAAATTATAGTTACAAAGAAGGATTCAATCTTCATAGGTACTTTTTGCATATCTCAAAGGATTTGGATTTAATGGCTCTAAAATGGATTCAGCCAACACTTGTGTTATTCAGTTAATGGGGTCCAAACAGAAAAAGGCAGTAGACACATTTAAGGAGACATCATAATTTTTTTGCTTGACTTGGCATGTCCTGTTCTTATTTTCCTTTCAATTTATCACAGGCACACGTGTAGAATGTACCGAACTGTGACACTTGCACCTACCCCCCTGCAGCTGCAATAACACACTCTTCAGACATTTTTACAAATTTTACTATGCCTTTATGCACGTTGCATCATTATTTATTATTTATTATAAGACAAATTTAATTTTACTGAGGTGATGTCCATTCTTCCTAGGGTTAGAAACCTATACATGGTTCACTGAAAGATTTTCTGTATTCACTTCTGATTGTTTAAATGTTTTCTAGTTGTGTCCCTTATATATATATGTATATAAAGTAGGAGGGGAAAAAAGGAAAATACTCAAGAAAACTAACATCAAAGAATCAAAAAAAGTGCACCATCATCAGTGTGGTATAATGCTTAGCATGGTGGACTAAAAACAATGGAAAAGGTTGGTTTCTAATCCCAATTTGTCATGAAATTTATTGGGTGACCTTGGGTTAGTCATTCTCTCACAACCTAACCTACCAGATGGAGTTGTTGTGAAGGAAGAATGGAGGAAAAGAATGCGTACTGCCCTCAGCTCCTTGGAGGCATGGCCAGTCCTGCCACTAGGCAATCACCTAGGGTGCCAGCCTTCTGGGCGTGTTGAACTGGGCGCCCCATGTGACTCGATGACATTATCAATGTGGGAGGGGCAGCACCAGAAGTTAACTTTGCCTAGGGTGCCGGGCAGTCTAGGGTTGGCCCTGCTTGGAGAAAGGACAGGATTTTTAAAAATAAATCCCGTTTTCCATTTATATCTAGAAGGTCATCATTTTGCCACCTGCAATGGTCTAACACTCCACATTGTCTTTTAGTGTGAAAATGTTCTAAGCAGAATCCCAGGTAGCTTTACACAAAGCTTTGGGCTCCTTCCCCCTATTTTTGTCATGAAAACAGCTGTACTTTCAATAGAATATGTCAGCACTATTTTTAACATACCTTTGAGTTAAACCACAAGGTTTTGATGTTTTAGATATTGTTTTGGTGCTTTGGTCAATGATAAAGGAATATCTTTCTTGATTTAATGATATTTTATTAAATATGTAAGTTCTTCAGGCGGAGGAAATGTATAAAATGTACCTGTAAATAGATGGATGTTTGGATGGTTTTGTTGTATAAAATCTTGTTGTGTCACAAACAGGTGATTAGCTGTGCTTCATAAGGCCAGTTTCCTTCATATGTACAGCTTCCTTATATTGCTATACGGCTTCTGGGAAAAAAATAAACTTTTAACATCTCTGACTGCATTTTTAAAAAAATAAAGACTATGTTTTAGAAGTTTTTTCTACATATAGCCCACACTCAATAGACTTCTAGAGTTCAACTGGCATATCAGAAGTCTGGCTCAGAGCATCCATCTCTTTAGAACCTGAACAGCTTTTCAGTGAAGAAATGTGCATAGTATTGTTAATGACAGACCCTTCAATTCTCCCCCTGAAAACCTGGGCAAAACCCTCCAGAGATATCATGAAGAGAATCTGTGAAGAGTGGGGGATAAAGATGCTGCAAGCAGCGAATGTAAAATGTTTGGAAGAAAGAAAGGTATTGAAAACAAAACGGCAACTAAAAGGCAGCAGCCAAGGATATGGTCTGCTTTTCAAATTCTTATCTTTTGTGAGGGAAAAGACAAAAGTTCAAGGCAGTTGGGGAAAAATATGCAAAACCAAAAAGCTTTTTTATTATTAAAAAAACAAGACCACTTTGTATGATTATAGGCTGGAAAAAATAACATGGAAGAACACTGAAAAGAAGAAAAAAAATAATTCTTCCCAATTCATAATTTCAGAGGCTTGAGGTACAATGTGGAAGCAAACTGAATTGAAATTGGTTCAATGCATAAATGGAGGAGATTAATCAGCTTAAAGTGTAGCTAGTACATACTGAGATATCTACAGGTAAATAAAAAAGAGTGGGAAATGGTATCAGGAAAATATATGAAAAATGCAGTTTACAATTGACCCTGAAGCTTTTGCCTGTCTCATTAATGGTAGTGGTTCTATTTAAACAGGAATACATCTATTCTAGGATGTATCTGTTTTCATTTAACAACTACTAAAATTCTCCATAGAGGGGGTTATTTTCATTCCTAAATTCCCTCAAATTTAAAATTTATTATGAAGTCAGACTCTGAAGAAGAGCAGCTGGTAATATTTCCATGATTCATCTTGTTCATTGTTCTATTTTTACATCTTGGTCTAAAGTTTTCTTCTTGAGATTGTACAGATTGTTTCTAGGGAAATCCTGTGGTTTTATTGATAGCACTAGTGCCCTTTAATGTGTCTGTGTGTGTTTGTGAAGCATCTTTTTCATGCTTTGTCAATTAGGATTACTCTTAGTAGTAGTAAAGGGCAATATTGTATTATTCAGTTTCTAAAAGCTGAGATCCAGTAGTGTAAAACTGGTGGGGGTTTATGGTAACATTTTTGAGAAAGCCTGTGACTTGTTCTTAGAAGCTTCATAGGTCAGTCAGGCTTGCCAACCTCCAGGAGAGGCCTGGAGATCTCTCTGAATTACAACTGGTTTTCAAACTGTAGAGATTAGATCCTCTGGATAAATGGCTGCTTTGGTGGGTGGTCTTGGCATTATACTCTGGTGGGGTTCTTCTCCTTCCCAAACTTTGTCCTCCCCAAACATCACTCCCAAATCTCCAGGAATTTCCTAAAAGGCTTACAGTGTGGGAAAGCCCATAAGTTGCTAGCCTCTCCTCTGTTTGCATACATGAGAGAGCACCTCACTCCACATGAATGCAGCTGTCCCTTGAGATTGCTTGGTGAAACGTCTAGCAGAACCCTTGAGAAGTGAAAATAGCTAGAATCAGAGCAATGCCTTCTTTGTTATGGTATTATTTTGGGGGGGGGGGGAATGGACTAGCTGGGAAGATTTCCTAAGCTCAGCCTTGTACACTGAAGGCATCACAAAGCTTTTTTTTTTTTAAGGCAAACTTCAGATTCTTTTTTTCAAGGAAAAGGAAATGTTTTGTTTTGTTTTCACTGCAACTGACTGGCCCACATATCCCTTATTTTAAGGGACATCTTTTGTGATGATGAATGTAAACTTTTAAAGAACATAAGAAGTCAGGTAGTGTCATCACTGCTGGTATGTTAGATAAGGAGTGTCAGAATGATGATTTCAGGTTTTTTATACACAGCTTTTCTCTATATTAAGGAGTTTCAAAGCAATTTACAATCACTTTCCCTTCTTCTCCCCACAACAGACACCCTATGTGGTACGTGGGACTGAGAGAGTTCTGATAGAACTGTGACTGGCCCAAGGTCACCCAGCAGGCTTCATGTGGAAGAGTGGGAAATGAAACCCAGTTCTCCAGATTAGAGGTCACTGCACTTAACCACTATACCAGGCTTTACAGAAATAGTTTGTATCCTCAGTGAAGGATCTCTTCATGTGTGAGATATCCAGATTTTAATTTAAAGAACTTTTGGCCCCAATGTCATATGTTTCTCAGCTCAAAATACCATTGCACAGTACTTGAAGGACTACCATTATTTCAAACTAGGAGTAAGGCCTACTGTGAAGAAAAATACAATTGGCTCTAGAAGGAGGCTCTGGGCGAGTGCCCCCCACCCTTACTGTCCTCCCACCTACCCAAGTGAAGGCATTCACTTCCCCCTCCACCACAAGGGGAGCTTATCTCTGCCATCTGGAGAGCAGTTGTAATTCTGAGTGATCTCCATCTCTCACCTGGAGGTTGGCAACAGTGGTTCCCCAGGAGGAAATGGCATTGGACCTGTCTGAGGTCCCAACCCTCCTCAAACTCCACCCTCTCCATGCCCCACCCCTTAAATCTCCAGGAATTTTCTGGAGCTGGCAACCCTATCTCCTTTCCTTCATCTGCCCCTCTGCATTCCATTGCCTTCCCCCTCCCTACAGCCTCTACATAGGAAAAGGACAGTCTTTCTTCACTGTGTGTGGGGGGATGAAACAAAGCAACTTACATTATTCTCCTCATTCCTCTCCCCTCCTTTAATCTGAACAACAACCCTGGGGGGCTTCCCTATCTGCTTCTGAGGCAACCATCCTGGGGTGAGGCTAAGGGGAGGAGGGAGAGAGGGAATGACAGGAAAGAGGCAGGAAAGACAACAAAACTGGAACAGCTGTGACCTCTGAGGAAACGTCTGGAGGTGCCAGGCTCCCTTGCTTCCCCTCTGCATTCCATTGCCTTCCCCCTCCCTACAGCCTCTACATAGGAAAAGGACAGTCTTTCTTCACTGTGTGTGGGGGGATGAAACAAAGCAATTTACATTATTCTCCTCATTCCTCTCCCCTCCTTTAATCTGAACAACAACCCTGGGGGGCTTCCCTATCTGCTTCTCAGGCAACCATCCTGGGGTGAGGCTAAGGGGAGGAGGGAGAGAGGGAATGACAGGAAAGAGGCAGGAAAGACAACAAAACTGGAACAGCTATGACCTCTGAGGAAACGTCTGGAGGTGCCAGGCTCCCTTGCTATTTTAGCAGCCTTTGGAGGCTGTGTGTGTGGAACGCTGTCTGTGTGGGCCATTGATAGAGTGGCAGACGTCTGTTGCCACTGGCAGCCATGATGCCTGTTGTGAGGCCACAGTAGAGTGGCAGGCCTTGCTGAGGCCGGTTAACAGAGAAGACAGAGAGAAGCATCAGAGATCTGTCTCTCTCTGATGTAAGATTGTTTTGATGGTTGTTCAATATTCCTGGGCCTACAGTAGGTGGGGGCAGGGAAGTCAGCCAGAGGGAGTTCAGAGACGGTGACAGACGGTTCATTAGTCAATAGTGGATACCCCACGTCCAATAAATGAGGGAGCTGGGATTTGCCACCATGCCATGGGTTTTATTACTAAAAGATTATAGAATGTCCTCGTTTTTTAAACATTTCAGTCTGCAGCAAGCCTTTAACTTATTTCACTGAGAGGCACAATGTAGCTCAGCTGGAAAACTGTGAGAACCGATCATCAAGTACTGTTCCTATGAAAACACTATTCATTGCAATGCTACTATCAACCAGGCCAACTCAGTCTATTACTGCCGTAGGCAAACATTTGGTACTTTCTGTTTGCATGCTTTTTTTGTCCTGGAAAGGTGACAAGAAAGCCAGCAAACTGAGACTGGTTACAGGAAAAGACAATAGAGAAATGGGAACTAAACTGGGCCACTGCCCCCAAAGCTGGTTGTGAATTGTGGCTGTAACTCCCATTTCAACAGCCCTTTCCTATGTCATGGTTGTACAGTGAGCGTGAAGTGGCTGAACATGGCAGTTTGTAGTGTATTCTCTACCCTATGATGTAGCATTTAGAGTTTGTGAAGCCTTACTTACTCAGAGACACTGCCACCCTCCACAACCTCTGTCACACAATTCAGGATCACAGGTAGGTCAGGCAGTTACAGCTCACCATCTGTTTCATCTCTATTTGATAGTCAGAGTTCCCTAACCCTTTTACACACATGCACAGTCCCTGTCTGTCCTCTTTCCCAGAGACTTCACCAGACAGGGCAGCCTGGTCCTAATGTCAACCACCCCTCACCCAGACATTTCACAGAGCTAGTGGGGCTGGGACTAAACACTGTTTTTCTCTTTTCTGCCACCATCCATTCACAGATATGTATAGTGACTGAGGCATCGCAGGTGTGTGGGAGTGCATAAGTGTGTTTCTTAGGCATCAAGTCAGCAGGGTTCACACAAACAAAAGGAGTTAACTTTTGTTGAAGGTTTAACACAAAGGGAATGATTCATAAATATATATATATATATATATATATATATATATATATATATATATATATATATATATATATATATGACATTTCTCCTTTCTTAAACTTTCAAACTCTCATTCAGTTCATACTTCTAGAACTTTCTCACAAGATAATTTTTTCTCAATCAGTGACAAGCTACTCTTTTGGCTCTCCCTAGCTCAGAACCATCAGCTATTACCCAGCAGTTCTCTGGCTCCCACTGATTTAACTCTCCCTCCCGGGTTTGTCTCTCTGCTTTCAACACTCCATTAGCTCCCATTGGCTGCAACTTAGGGAAAGGCAGAACTGAAGCTGTCTGTCACAGAGGCTTTTATCACAAGACTATAGGTATACTCAGAAGTAAACCCCACTATTCAATGGGGCTGATTCCTAAGGAAGTGTTTGCAGGGCTGTAATCTTAGTATCCTTGGTCTCACTGGTTATCAGAGGGCATAATCACTGTCTTTTAAAGGAGAAAATAACTGTTTCAGTTTGTTTACTCTCTGCCTTGACACAGATCTTCATAAATGGTCCAAATCAGGGAATTTCACAAAGCTTGTCATTTTGTAGTTTCTTGCTTCTAACTGGCAAAAAAAAAAAAAAAGCAGGGTACTACAGTGCTGTGATGTCCCAGGCTTCAGATGTGGCCTGCTTGTGAATTCAAAACTGCTTTTAGAGTTCAAAACTGCCTTGCTGAGAAAGAACAAGCTGACCTTGTGGAGTTGTAGATAACACAGCTGTTTCTCCAATTAAGCACATTCCATTCAATTAAGCACCTGTGGGAAAAGAGATGGGTCTAGCTGCAGATAGGTTTGGTTTTTCTCTCCCAAGTCAGACTGCTGCTTAGGTAGGGTTGCCAAGTCCAATTAAAGAAAAATCTGGGGACTTTGGGGGCGGAGCCAGGAGACTTTGGGGGTGGAGCCAGGAACAAGGTGTCAGAACTTGTAACTTGCCTATACGCTGTTAGCCTAACCGACTCCATATTGAAAGCAAATACTGACCCAAGCAGCTTGGCCAAAATACTAACCAGTTCCCATGTTGTGTGTGCCTGTGCATTTCAAACAAACTGTGATCACCGAAGTGTAACAGATAGCCCAGGGTCAACATCTGCAGATGGCCTTTGAAGCCAGGCCGGCCCGCAATTTCTCAGCGGGATTCCATCCTCCCTGCCTGATAACAAACCCTGAGAAACAGACTGTTGTCTCCACCCGTGTGAACGATCGTTTTATTGTTGTCAACAGAATCACATAAAGTGTATCGAATACTGGCTGTTTGTTATCAGTGTTATTCTGCACCTCAAACTCTGGAGTTCTCTAATAAATGCCTATACTTGCAACTAAGTCTTGGGCTTTTCTTGAAGTTCTGCCAGTTCTGACATTATAACACTGATCCCTTTGTTTTGGGACTTATCCGAACTGGCAACCTGGCTGAATGGCAGCCAAGGCTCCAGACGACGGAGAGCCCACCACTCCAGTAGAGGACAGACCCTTGGAGCCCGGAGTGACGGCGGTGAGCCGCAAGATCTGGGACCCGGCTCCCCTCTCCACGGACGTGTTCCCCTCACGGAGCTGGAGCCCGCGAAAGTCCACCAAGCTAATGGACGAGGCGGAAGAGAGATACAAAGCGCTCACCGGCGGAGCAGGGGGAGACGACTGGGACGGAAACGACAGCGACCTGCTTTAATGGGTGCCGCAAAGCAGGTCTGGGAGACGCCGGCACCGATGACGGTGAGAATTACCGGGGAGCTTTTGTTTATGGCAGTGACCCTCCTAAACCCCCATCTCAAACGCTTCATGCACACCCGCACCCTAATTGACTCGGGGTGCACGAGGGATATCATGTCCCCCCGCCTAGTAGAGGCCTTGGGGTTAACGAAATCCCCCCTACCTCGCCCCATCCAATTCGAACAGATGGACGGGTCGGTGATGAAAGGCGAGCCCTGCACCGAAGAAACCCAAGCGGTGCCCATGGGGACCGAGGACCACTGGGGGATAGAGGTGTTTGTAGTCGCCCCCTCATCCTCGTTCGACTTGGTAGTGGGGGCGGGCTGGCTAGCGAGACACCAACCAGACATACAATGGGAGGCTCAGATTGTTCGCTTCCCAGACTGGCGGTGCGAGCACCACCACTGGAGGGGGGAGTGGGGGCCCAAAGCCCCGCTGCAAAACGAGCAGCTATGCTTGACCATAGAAGAAGTGAAATCGATCCCCAGAGAATACCGAGACCTAAAAGGGGCTTTTAGTGAGCGGGAAGCGGACGAGCTCCCCCCGCACCGCCCCACCGACTGTGCCATTGAACTAATACCGGGGCAAGAACTGCCGAAGGCGAAATTGTACTCGATGGGGTGGGCGGAGAAGGCGGAGCTGAAAAAGTTCATAGACAAAAACTTGAAGCGAGGTTTCATCCGCCCCGCTACAGCCCCCCCACGCAGCCCCCATATTGTTCCGAAAGAAGAAGGATGGAAGTTTGAGACTTTGCACAGATTTTCGCGGGATAAACGGGATTTCAATGTCCAACGCCTACCCGATCCCGTTGATAAAAGACCTATTAAGCACTGTGGCTGAGGGCAAGGTATTCACAAAACTTGATTTGCGCAACGCGTACTTTCGTGTCCGGATCAAAGAGGGAGATGAATGGAAGACAGCGTTCAATACGCCGATGGGACAATTTGAGTATTTGGTTATGCCATTCGGGCTGCAAGGGGCGCCCGGAGTGTTTATGAACTTTATCAATGAGGTCCTGCGGGAATACTTGTTTAAGGGGGTGGTGGTGTACCTGGATGACATCATTATTTACTCAAAGGACCTAGAATCACACGTGCCTCTGGTCAGAAAAGTTTTGTCTACACTGTATCAGAACAAATTGTATGCCAAACTGTCTAAGTGTGAGTTCCACAAGACGGAACTAGACTACCTAGGATTCCGAGTGTCAGGGGAGGGATTAGCGATGGACCCTGCGAAAATACAAGCGGTGCTAGATTGGGAACCCCCCCGAACCTGATGGCAGCTACAATCATTCCTCAGGTTCGCAAATTTTTACCGTGGGTTCATCAAGGGGTTCGTCCAGGTCATGTTGCCCCTCATGGAGCTCCTCAAAACCAAAGGGAAGGGGGAGGAGGCGAAAAAACCTGGGGCGCGCCTCAACTGGTCGCCCGAGTGTCAACGCGCCTTCGACAAACTGAAAAGATTATTCACCAGCGAGCCAGTGCTGGCCCACCCCAATGAATTAAAACCCTTTGTGGTGCAATGCGACGCTTCCGACGTCGCGGTGGGGGCAATATTAATGCAGAGAGACGAGGGGGGGGGAGCTCCGACCATGTGCCTACATCTCCCACAAATTCTCAAACGAGCAGAGAAACTGGTCGGTGTGGGACAAAGAGGCTTTCGCAGTCACGTTCGCCCTTAAAACCTGGCGGTCGTGGCTAGAAGGGGCCCGAGTCCCGTTCGAGATCTGGACGGACCACAAAAACCTGGAGGCATTGACCGGCCGTCGCAAATTAACGGCCAAGCAAATTAGGTGGGCCGGGTTCTTTGCAAAGTTTGACTTCGTGCTGAAACACATCCCCGGCACTAAGAATTTTCTCGCAGACGCACTCTCGCGCATGCCCCAGCACGATAGCCAGAGAGAGGAGGTAATAGACTCTCTGATCCCCCCAGACCAGGTAGCGGGGGGGGTCACCACCCGATCGGGAAAGATGACCGGAGCCCCAGAGTTGAAAGGGAAAGAATGTTTCGTGGCCGAGACGGAAGCGGAGGGAGGGGATCGGCCCGAGGGAATAGAGAAGGGGGAAGGGGGACTCTGGTACCACAACGGGAAGATCTACATACCCAAAGCCCTACGCAAAGAAGTACTGGAAAACTGCCACTCAGGCAGGCTGGCGGGGCACTTTGGCTACGTAAAAACTCTGAACTTAATCACAAGGCAATTCTGGTGGCCCCAATTAAAAAGGGATGTGTTGGAATTTGTAAGCTCATGCCCCTCATGCATCATGGCCAAACGGAGGGGGGGGGAAACCACCAGGCCACCTCATTCCCCTGCCAACAGCCACCCGGCGATGGGCGGTAGTCTCGATGGACTTCATAGTCGAGCTACCCCCCTCCCAGGGGAAAACGGTGATACTGGTGGTGGTAGACACTTTTTCCAAACAAGCCCACTTTATCCCATGCAAACAACTCCCCACCGCTAAGAAACTGGCGCACCTCTTCTTCAATCATGTGGTACGCCTACACTCATTCCCAGATAAGGTCATTAGCGACCGCGGGCCACAGTTCGTTGCCAACTTCTGGCGGGAGTTTTGCAAAATTGCGGGGATAGAACAAGGGCTCAGCTCCGCCTACCACCCGCAAACGGACGGACAGACGGAGAGGGTGAACGGGCTTCTTGAGCAGTACCTTAGATGCTATATCAACTTCCAATAGTCGAACTGGGTGGAGCTATTAGCCTTCGCAGAGTATTGCTACAACAACAGCCTACACAGTTCCACAAAGACCTCGCCTTTCCAGATAGTGAACGGCTACGAAGGCAAGCCGTTCCCACACCTCCCTCTACCGGCAGGAGAGCCCAAGCCGACTTCCTGTCAACAATGGTGGGAGGGGGTACGGCGGGGGTGGGAAACGATAAAGGAAAACCTGGAACAGGCCAAAGAGGAATACAAACGGCAGTTCGACAGAAAGCATTCCCCCCAGTGGGAATTTAAGGTGGGGGAGAAAGTCTTTCTGTCCACCAAGAACCTCCCCCTTCCACAGACCTGCCGAAAATTGGCCTACAAATACTTGGGCCCATTCACAATTAAAAGGGTAATCAACAGCGTAACGGTGGAGTTGGAACTACCAAAACTGTTAAGTAAGATCCACCCTGTTTTTCATTGCAGCCTTCTTTGCAAAGATCCTGGGGCTACATCCTGGCACCCTCGCCCTCCCGAGCCACCTCCTACATGAGTGAAGGGCCAGAGTCACCATGAGGTCCAGGAAATCCTGGACTCCAGAGTCCACTGGGGGGTTCTGTACTATCTGATTCGCTGGAAATACTTTCCCCCGAGCTGCGACGAGTGGGTCAAGGCCAGCGATGTCTCTACCCCGCAACTGCTAAAGAAATTCCACCTACTGTACCCACACAAGCCCAGGGCGAAAGCTTAGGGGGGGCAGTATGTCAGAACTTGTAACTTGCCTATACACTGTTAGCCTAACCGACTCCATATTGAAAGCAAATACTGACCCAAGCAGCTTGGCCAAAATACTAACCAGTTCCCATGTTGTGTGTGCCTGTGCATTTCAAACAAACTGTGATCACCGAAGTGTAACAGACAGCCCAGGGTCAACATCTGCAGATGGCCTTTGAAGCCAGGCCGGCCCGCAATTTCTCAGCGGGATTCCATCCTCCCTGCCTGATAACAAACCCTGAGAAACAGACTGTTGTCTCCACCCGTGTGAACGATCGTTTTATTGTTGTCAACAGAATCACATAAAGTGTATCGAATACTGGCTGTTTGTTATCAGTGTTATTCTGCACCTCAAGCTCTGGAGTTCTCTAATAAATGCCTATACTTGCAACTAAGTCTTGGGCTTTTCTTGAAGTTTTGCCAGTTCTGACACAAGGGTGTGACAAGCATAATTGAACTGGCCATCACATTTAAAGGGACAGCACACCTTTTTAAATGCCTTTCTTCCGTAGGAAATAATTAAGGATAGGGGCACCATCTTTTGGAGCTCATAGAATTGGACCCTCTGGTCCAATCATTTTGAAACTTGGGGGGTATTTTGGGGAGAGGCACTAGATGCTATACTAAAAATTTGGTGCCTCTACCTCAAAAAATAGCCCCCCCAGAGCCCCCAATACCCACGGATCAATTCCCTATTATTCCCTATGGGAATCGTTCTCCATAGGGAATAATAGAGTGCCCAGTAGACATTTCCCTCCCCCCCATGCTTTCTAAAGGGGGGGAGGGCCTCCAAACCAGGGAATCCCCTGCCCCCTCCCTCTCTCTCACACACAAATACTTACTAGATCTTCTTCCTGCAGAACTTTACTTGCTGTGAAAACGAAAGCAAAAGAAAGGGAGGGGCCGTTCTCCATGGAAACTATTACTGACCCTTTCCAATGAAGCCCTTCCTGTTTCCTGTTTCCTGTTTCCTGCACAGCCTTAAAGGCACACATTTTACAAACAGATCAGTTTGCAGGTTTCTAAACCTGCAGGAGCTCTACAACTACATGATGACTGTGGAGGTGGGGCGTCCCCCACTGGCCAGCTGGCTGGGGGCGGGGAGAAGCCTGTAAAAACGGGGGATCCCCGGCTGGGACCTGGGGATTGGGAAGCCTATACGCATGTTCTTTTCTCTCACTGGCCCAGAGTGAGTGGCACCAAAATTTGCACCATTTCTCCCCCCGCCCCGCGTCCGGATTTTTGGAGCACCTAGACATTAAGACAGCATTTCTTAATGGTGAGTTATCAGAGAAAATCTATATGGAAATACCTGAAGGTTTTCAAGTGCCTGGCAAAGGGAACTGTGTTTTCAAACTCAACAAAAAAACTGTATGGTTTAAAACAGGCCCCGAAAAGCTTGTATGACAAAATAACTGGACTACTACAGCAACTAGGATTTGAGCAAGGGAAAGCTGAACCCTGCATGTACACTAGATTTAAAGATGGAGAATATCAATACATTCTGGTTTACATTGACAATTTGGTTGTGAGCTGCAAGAACAAAGAGGACATTAAAGACATTGCTGAAAAGCTGAACAAAGAGGTTGAAGTCAAAAAAACTTGGAGATATTAAACACTATCTAGGAATACAGATTGAGAGACTTGAGGATGGAACCTTTCAACTGTGCAAAGATGAAAGATTATGGACTTTAAAGAATCTCTTGGCATGAGAGACTGTAAAGAATCTAAGATACCTCTTGAACCTGCATACCTGTGAGCTCAGGGTGGTCAACCACTCAAAGACATTGGACAGTACAGAAAAGCTATAGGAAAACTCCTGTACCTGAGTAAAACTACCAGACCTGATATTACAGCTGCTGTCGGAATACTGAGCAGAAAAGTAAGTTTGCCTAATCACCACGATTAGAATGCAGTAAAGAAACTTGCCAGATACTTAAAAGGAACTATGGACTTAAGACTGATAATTGAACCTTCTGAGAACCCCAGACTAGTTGGACACATGGATGCCAACTATGCAGAAGAATCGTGCAATTACAGATCAACCAGTGGATACTTGTTCTTCTATGCAAATGGACTTGTAGAATGGACTAGCAGAAAATAGTCTATAGTGGCACAACCTACAGCAGAAGCTGAGTGTGTGTCAGCAGCCAGTGCCTGCAGTGAACTTGAATGGATTTTTCATCTGCTGAAAGAGCCTGTACCTATTGTAATGTTTGAAGATAATCAAGCGTGTATTGCTATATGTAAAGGGGAAAGTAGAACAGCCAGAAGTAGATCTATTGGGATTAAATGTGAGCTAGTGAAAGATCTACACCAGAAGGGGCTAATTAAGATAGAATTATTGTTGTTCAGAAGCTATGGTAGCTGATATACTTACAAAGCCATTACCTTGTGCTAGATTTGAACATTTACGTGAAGTGATGAATCTAGTTGATGTGAATGTTACAGTGAATAATGAGTAATGATTATTGAATGTATAATGATTTGCACATTAGGCATTGAGAAGGGGTGTTGGAAATATGTATCTGTTTTGTATGTCCTTTGCAATGTTCTAAAGTTCCAGTCATTATAGGGTTAACACTGTGCCTGATTCCCTATTGTCTGCATGACCTAGGAAGAAGATACTGACTGCTGTCAAGCAAGATCTAGAAGCGGGAAAACCTGTTTTGTCTGTTTGGTCAGTTAGTCAGGTGACTTCCTTTGTTCAGGCAGAGAGGTCAAGAAGAAGGAGGAAGTAGCTTCCATTAAGCATGTGATCTTCTAGTGTAAGGATGTAGTTCTATAGCAGGGGTGGCCAACGGTAGCTCTCCAGATGTTTTTTGCCTACAACTCCATCAGCCCCAACCAGCATGGCCAATGGCTGAGGCTGATGGGAGTTATAGGCAAAAAACATCTGAAGAGCTACCATTGGCCACCCCTATTCTATAGTGTTTGTTATTTTTCATCTTCCATTACCCTTTCCCTATAGAAATAAATGTTTTTGTTTTTTCATGTTAAATGCCTCTCAATGATTATTTGATCCAGTGATCCATCGCACTGTTTGAGATAGAGAAATAGAATTTCAAACAGAATTCCCTAATAGTTTGGGCTCTCCTTTAGTTTAAAAGAACCATTCCCATCAGCCGCTGTGTAGATTCAAAGAATCCAAATTGAGTCTAGGGAAACTGTAATTTCCTTATTTCAAGGAAAGCGTTAGGTTTGCTCTATCAGGCACGTGGGCTAAAAGGACAACCATCTATCACGGACACCATCTAACACAGACATGTAGTTCGCATTTCGCTTTTATCAAGAACCAAAATCAAGCCAACATGGTGACCCCATGGAGTTTTCAGGGCAGAAGTGGTTTGCCAGTGCCTTCCTCTTCTGTCTTCCTTGGTGGTCTCCCATCCAAGTACCAACCTGGCTTAGCTTCCAAGATTTTACAAGGTTGGGCATACTATATCATTTTACATGCTGTGCTTAAATATAGCCGGCCTTTAATTGTTTTCTCTATTTTTATGTTGTTAAAAGAGGTTGTACTTATGGAAAATGACTGTGTGTTTCAGTTTTCATTTTTACTATCCCAATGGCTCTTGATGGTGACAGTAAATATAATTGAGATTCTGCCTCTGTTATTACTAGCTTGGCCTGCCCCACAGAGAAAGTACTGCACAAACAGGAAAACTGACAAATCAATCAGATACCCCCTGTAAAATTCATAAACTGAAACAGCACACAGTTATTCATAGACAAAACGCACAAAAGGTTAGCTTTAAGCATGTGTTTGCAGTATCCTCCAAAGACTGAAATCTACCGAAAAATCTACAAGCTGTTAAACTACTGTAATATAATATCCCCAAATGTCCACCATAATGGCATATACCGGAATCATGGCTCATCTTAGTTATTGATCCTCTGCTATGAGTGAATAATATATGAATATTTCCCTACATTAATAAATGTTTTACAATTAAGTACAAATCTTGATTAATGCATATGAAACTGACTTATCCTGAATCAGACCTTTGGTCCATCAAAGTCAGTATTGTCTACTTAGACTGGCAGCGGCTCTCCAGGGTCTCAGACAGAGGACTTTCTCATCACCTATTGCCTGATTTTTTAACTGGAGATACACCGGGGATTGAACCTGGGACCTTCTGCATGCCAAGCAGATGCTCTACCACTGAGCCACAGCGATATGAAATAAAATATGCATTTGTAACTCTTTTTTAGCCATAAAATATATTCAATGTGTGTGATAAAGAACCAAATTTAGCAGTCCTTTGTTTATAGATACATGAAAAAGAGGCACAATTAGTGTCATGCAGTTATGCGGTCTATCAGGGTTAAATGTCTTGCTTTGTGGGAAATAGTTTCCAGAGTCTAATTAGAACTAAAAAACTGAAGTCACATTAACTCATATGGATTGTCTTATACATTACATTATAATATGAATATAATCTTATATAGCCCACAAAACATCTCGATAAGCTGATTTTTAAAATTATCTTAATCATTTATACAAGGAAAAGCTTAATTGCTATCCCTTTGTAGGGTTAGCTTTATGCATGTGTCCTTGTTCCTTACAATACAAATGTAGCCTCTTTGAATAATATCAGCTCTTCACCTCTGAAGAATGATGATGTATTTGTCACATTAATTAGTGAGATGTATAACTGATTCTTCCATAAATCAAAAAGCAAGGACATGCTTTTATAAATATGTACAGTTTACACTTTTTAGATTGCATTTGACCCTATTAGGGATTTACTTTGTGAAAGGAAGAACTCCTTTATGAAAATGTGAAGTCTTTAAAATACATGGTTTGATCATTGGGACAGTAATGCTTGGTCAAAACAGGATTCAATTGGGCAGCAGGAAATTTTGCAACTATTGTGGCTAAACTCATTGACAGCCAGTGTGGTGTAGTGATTAAGAGTGTCAGACTAGTATCTGGAAGACTCTGGTTCAAATCCCTACTTGGAATTTCACTGGGTGACCTTGGGCCAGTAATACTCTCTCAGCCTAACCTACCTCATAGGGTTGTGAAGATAAAATGAAGGAGAGCAGAATGATGTACGTCATTTTGGGTGCTCACTGGAAAGTAAGGCAGGATAAAAATTAACTAAATAAATAAATTTAATAAGAAGCATATGTTTAGCTCACTAAACTCAGGTTTCTGATAGTAGATCAAGCAATTAGTAGCAGTACACACATCTTTAAACTTAATTTTTATATATTTTCTATAAGCAGACCCAAATAAGTTGATTTCAGACAAATAATTTGAGTTAATGTACATCCATACGAAAAGAACAACCTACTGAGAAATGGGTTGCCTTCAAGCATGACAACAAAAAAAGAGTTCTGCTGGATCAGATCAGTGGTCCATCTAGTTTAGCGTCCTGTCTTACACAATGGCCAACCAATTACTCTGGGAGGTGAACAGTGGGTCATAAAAGCTAAAGCATTCCCCTAATGTTTAATCCTGGCCTGGGTTGGACTCAGGGCTTAGAGCCACCACATCTACATACGTCATTGCACCATTTGGGGTTTGGGTGTCAGAGCTGGACTTGGGGGTTCAAGCCACCATGTCTACATGCATCATTGCACACTGGTTTGGGTCTAAGGTGGACACAAGTCTTCAAGCCACCATGTCTACATATGTCTCAGGGGGGCCTCAAGCCATCATGTCTACGTGGATCATTGCATGCTTTCTGGTTTGGGTCTCAGGTGATCTGATCAGGGCTTTGAGCCACCACATCTACATATGTTGTTGCACACTGTTTTAGGTTTGGGTTTCAGGTGGTCTCAGGGCACAGCAAGTTTGGTGTAGTGGTTAAATGTGCAGACTCTTATCTGGGAGAACCGGGTTTGATTCCCCACTCCTTCACTTGCACCTGCTGGAATGGCCTTGGGTTAGCCATAGCTCTGGCAGAGGTTGTCCTTGAAAGGGCAAATCGGCTCCACCCACCTCACAGGGTGTCTGTAGGGGGGGGGGAGGAAGGTAAAGGAGATTGTGAACCGCTCTGAGATTCTTCGGAGTGGAGGGCGGGATATAAATCCAATATCTTCTTCACATTGCATTGGTTCTGTTGCACTGGCAAAAATGCTGCCTACCATCAGGTTCTACTGCAGAAATTCTCAGGGACTTTGATTTTATTCTGCTTGGCTTCTATTGCCCTTGCTTTAAAAATTTTTTGCTGTTTCACCTCTCAATTAGAAACAATGGAGGATGGGGGCACCTTCTTTGGGAAACTGTAACTCAGACCATGTAAACTCAAACCTCATCAAACCTGGAAGGCAGGTAGAGGAGAGTCAGCCAGAGATCCTCTTGGTGTCTTTAGCATGCCAGGAGGGGGCATTCTACCACATCACAACAATCACAAATGGAACCAGGTTGTACGATGTCTTTTTAGTTTGTAATGGTCTGCAGTTGGGTTTGTGGGTCTGCTGAACTGCATTTTCCCAGTTTGTGCCTATCCCTATTCTAGGGTTGAAAGAGGGTCCTTATCTGAATTTAAGAACATAAGAGAAGCCATGTTGGATCAGGCCAATGGCCCATCCAGTCCAACACTCTGTATCACACAGTGGCCGAAATACACACACACACACACACACACACACACACACACACACACTGTGGCTTATAGCCACTGATAGACCTCTGCTCCATATTTTTATCCAATCCCCTCTTGAAGCTGGCTATGTTTGTAGCCACCACCACATCCTGTGGCAGTTAATTCCACATGTTAATCACCCTTTGGGTGAAGAAGTACTTCCTTTTATCCGTTTTAACCTGACTGCTCAGCAATTTCATTGAATACCCATGAGTTCTTGTATTGTGAGAAAGGAAGAAAAGGACTTCTTTCTCTACTTTCTCCATCCCATGCATAATCTTGTAAACCTCTATCATGTCACCCCGCAGTCGACATTTCTCCAAGCTAAAGAGCCCCAAGCGTTTTAACCTTTCTTCATAAGGAAAATGTTCCAAACCTTTAATCATTCTAGTTGCCCTTTTCTGGACTTTTTCCAATGCCATAATATCCTTTTTGAGATGCGGTGACCAGAAATGCACACAGTACTCCAAATAAGACTGCACCATTGATTTATACAGGGGCATTATGATACTGGCTGATTTGTTTTCAATTCCCTTCCTAATAATTCCCAGCATGGCATTGACCTTTTTTATTGCAATCACACACTGTCTTGACATTTTCAGTGAGTTATGTACCACGACCCCAAGATCTCTCTCTTGGTCAGTCTCTGCCAGTTCACAACCCATCAACTTGTATTTGTAGCTAGGATTCTTGGCTCCAATGTGCATTACTTTGCACTTGGCCACATTGAATCTCATCTGCCACATTGACGCCCACTCACCCAGCCTCAACAGATCCCTTTGGAGTGACTCACAATCCTCTCTGGTTCTCACCACCCTGAACAATTTAGTGTCATCTGCAAACTTGCCCACTTCACTGCTTACTCCCAACTCCAGATCATTAATGAACAAGTTAAAGAACATGGGACTCAGTACTTGGCCCTGTGGCACCCCACTGCTTACCATCCTCCACTGCAAAGACTGCCCATTTATACTCACTCTCTGCTTCCTATTAATTAGCCAGTTTTTGATCCACAAGAGGACCTGTCCTTTTACTCCATGACTCTCGAGCTTACTAAGGAGCCTTTGATGAGGAACTTTATCAAAAGCTTTCTGGAAGTCAAGGTAAACAACATCTATTGGGTCCCCCTTGTCCACATGCTTCTTCACCCCCTCAAAGAACTGTAACAGGTTAGTGAGGCAAGATCTTCCCTTACAGAACCCATGCTGAGTCTTCCTCAATAACTTGTGTTCATCAATGTGCCTACTAATTCTGTCCTTGATAATGGTTTCTACCAACTTTCCCGGTATTGCATTCAGACTGACTAGCCTGTAATTTCCCGGATCTCCTCTGGAACCCTTTTTAAAGATGGGGGTGACATTTGCTACGTTCCAGTCCTCCAGTCCTATGGCCGAGGACCTGCCTACCTTAGGGACCATCTTTCCCCATACGAACCCCAGAGAGCGCTGAGGTCAGCAGGGAAGAACCTGCTGACTATCCCCGGGCCAAGAGAGGTAAAGCTTCAGAGCACCCGTGATCGGGCTTTCTCTGTTATGGCTCCACGCCTATGGAACCAGCTTCCGGAGGATCTGCGGGCCCTGCAGGAATTTGAACAGTTCCGCAGGGCCTGCAAGACCACCCTGTTCCGATTGGCCTTCACCGATTAAGGGAAACTGCTAGTGAAACCTATACAATAGCACCAGTATATTAATTTTAAAGATTTTATTGATTTTAGAGTTTTAGTAGAATTTTAATTAATGTGTTAATTAGTTATGTTCAAATACTTTGTAAAACTAATGTACTGATTATGTTGTTAGCCGCCCTGAGCCTGCTTCGGTGGGGAGGGCGGGATACAAATAAAAATTGATTGATTGATTGATTGATTGATTGAGGAACGGAGGCAGATTTTAATGAAAGATTACACATTTTTGTCAGGAGATCCACAAGTTCAACTTTGAGTTCTTTCAGAACCCTTGGATGTATGCCATTTGGACCTGGTGACTTATTAGTTTTTAATTCATCAATCAATTGTAGGATATCCTCTCTTGTCACCTCAATCTGACTCAGGTCTTTCAACACCCCTTCCAAAATTAGTGGTTCTGGAGCGGGCAAACACTTCTTGTCTCCCACAGTGAAGACGGAGGCAAAAAATGCATTCAGCTTCTCAGCCATTTCCTTATCCTCCTTCAGAAATCCTTTGACTCCTTGGTCATCAAATGGCCCCACTGCCTTCCTGGCTGGTTTCCTGCTTCTAATATATTTTAAGAATTTTTTGTTATTATTCTTTTTTTTTTTTTTTGCAATATGCTCCTCATGGTTCCTTTTTGCCTGCCTGATCACAGTCTTGCATTTGATTTGCCACAGCCTGTGTTTCCTTTTATTAATCTCACTTGGACTAGCTTTCCACCACTTAAAGGAGTCCTTCTTACCTTTTACAGCTTCCATTACTTTGTTTGTTAACCATGCTGGCCTTCTCTCATACCTGTTTGTGCTTTTCCTAACTTGTGGTATATATTTTATCTGAGCTTCTAAAATTGTAGTTTTAAATGGCCTCCAAGCTTCCCCATGGGTTTTGACTGTATTTACCCTTCCTTTCCGTTTCTTCTTCACATGCCTCCTCATCTCAGAGAATTTACCCCTTTTAAAGTTAAACGTGGTTGTGCTGGTCTTTTGGGGAAACTCCCTATTTATACAAATGGTGAAATCAATAACGTTATGGTCATGGCTCCCAAGTGGTGCGATCACTTTTACATCTCTCACCAAGTCTTGGGCATTACTTAGGACCAAATCAAGGATTGCCCCACCCCTGGTAGGTTCTGTGACCATCTGCTCCATAGCACAGTCATTGAGAGCATCTAGAAACTCAATCTCTTTCTCTTGACCTGAACACATATTGACCCAATCAATGTGCGGGTAGTTAAAATCACCCTATACAACACAGTCCTTACGTTTTTACAACACAGTTTTTACGTTTAGCCGCTATCTTTAATCCTTCCATCATATTATAATCTATCTTTCTATTTGGTGGGCAATAACAAACTCCCATAGTTAAATTTCCTTTTGGGCCCTCTATTTCAACCCAAAGCATTTCTAGAAGGGAATCTAATTCTTCGACCTCAGTCTTACTGGACTGTATACCCTCTCTGACATACAGAGCCACCCCACCTCCAACCCTGCCCTCCCTATCCTTCCAATATAACTTATATCCAGGAATCACCGTGTCCCACTGATTCTCCTCATTCTATCAAGTTTCTGAAATTCCCACAATATCTATGTTTTCCCCCCAACACTAAACATCCCAACTCACCAATTTTACTTCGAACATTTCTAGCATTTGTATACAAACATCTATAATTTCCCAGGCAAGTTAGGCCTACAACCTTCCTCCTGCTGCCTTGAGACTTTGGCAGACACTCCATTCTGTTTGTCACCATCTCAGCGGACAACTCTGATCCATTACCCGGTAGAAAAGTAACAGTTAACGCTTCATCTTTTTGAGATGAGTCCTCCCGAACCAGAGACATTTCATCTCCTGTGGGCTTTCCCCCAAGATTAGTTTAAAAACTGCTCTGCCACCTTTTTGATTTTAAACGCCAGCAGCTTAGTTCCATCTGGGGACAAGTGGAGACCGTCTCTTTTGTACAGCTCCCGCTTGTTCCAGAAAGCATCCTAGTGCCTAACAAACTTAAACCCTTCCTCCCTACACCATCGTCTCATCCACACATTGAGACTTCTAATTGGTGCCTGTCTCTCTAGCCCTGCACGTGGAACAGGTAGCACTTCTGAGAAGCCTACCTTGGAGGTCCTGGTTTTAAGTCTCCTGCCTAGCAGCCTAAATTTTTCCTCCAGAACCTCACGACTGCATTTCCCCACATCATTGGTGACAACATGCAAGGAAGTGGCTCCAATGGTGACAAGCGAGGAAGTGGGAGAAGGGACCTGAAACTTGGCCTTAGAATCAGGGATGGTTCTATGCAGCGGAATTGGGATACTGATAGAAGCACACCTGTGGGTAGATATTCCACAGATTATAAGGACTCTCTTGAGCCCTTAGGGGATGGGAGGTACGAGGGAGGAGGAAGGTTGTCAGCTGGTGTGTGACCTCACGAAAAGGGGAGGCTTCGCAGTGACCATAAGGGCTGGACTACTATGATAGCCATTGGGAAGATCATTGGTGTCACCTAATTGTGTGCTTGCTCTTGACCAATGGACTGTCATGGATCCTGGATACCTGAGAGAATTTTCAGGTTGAAACGGACCAGGGGGAGGCTCCAAAGTGACAGTTGGGGAATGGAAAGATTACTTGGGTGGGGAGATACTTAGGACTATTAGACTTATCTAAAAGGGTGACAATAGAGAGTCAAATCATGGCCTAGGTAACACCCAGTTTGTACAAAGGAACTTGGCTCTGGCTGAAGATGGTCTTCCTCTTCTGTCTTCTTCTGGGCACCAGTCTTTGTCTAGAGTTCCGTTAAACAAAGAAAGTGGCAATTGGATGATTTAACCACTCCTGAGGTGGGTGGGTTGCTTGCAGGCATAGGTGACATCTGGTGTGTATGTGAGCCGTTTGCTTCGCTGGAATGGAGTCAAGCCTGGTAGGAAGATGGCTGTGTGTGGTGTTAGCCCTCCATGGTGCATTCCATGGTCAGAACTTCATAACCGTTCGCCTGGATAGCTCCTGGCGGCACCGTTTCCTCCGTTCCAATGCTGGGATGGCTGTCATACGGAATGACAGGAAGTCTTCCGTTCTCCTGGTGGGCACTCTTGTACCGGTCTAGAGTGCCTTTGTAGCGATATGGCTGCTTGTACTGCATAAGTCCCTTTTGCCCCTGGATAGGTTTACCCACACTCTCTGGCCAGACGTGTGCGAGTCACTTCTCCAGGTGCTCTGGCAACCAAGCTGGTAATCATGATGTTCTGTAAGGGGGGTTTTCCTCACAGTCAGTCACCTCGCCTCAAGGGTATGAACTTATTCCCTGAGGACCAGGAGCTCCTTGCATCGAGCACACACCCAAGACTTCTGTCCTGTGGGCAGATAGTCATACATGTGACACTCAGTGCAAAACACTGGAAAGCCCCAACCCCCCTGCTGGCATTCTACCTTCATGATAGCTTTTTAAAAATATACAGTCCCCTTTTAAATCCTGTTTGTTTATGTGGCTCCCCTTCTGGAGGGTCAACTTACCTTATTGGGAACACAAGGAAAATAGGGATCTGTATTCCTGGTCCTTACACATCCCCCAGGCTAAGAGCCACAGGCCAAGAGCCCTTTAGCTCTCTGGCTAGGCGCAGCTTAATAACGCAAAGAGGGTGGAGAACACAGCCACTCCTAATCAGTCAGCAACAATCACCTTCAATCACCTTCAGCCCATCAAACCAAACAGTCAGCAGTTCCCCAGCAACCACAAACTCAGAAATTCTTAGCAACTTCTCCAGCTGCTTAGAAAGCCAAACCTCACCCTTATAGCACTTATTCTCTGCTCTCTCTCAGAGCTCTCTGAAATGTGCTCAGCCTCTGGCAAGGCGCAGCTTAATAGTGCAAAGAGGGTGGGGAACACAGCCACTCCTAATCAGTCAGCAACAATCATCTTCAATCACCTTTAGACCACTCAAACCAAACAGACAGCAGTTCCCCAGCAACCACAAACTCAGAATTTTCAGCAGTCACACAAACTCAAAAATTCTCAGCAACTTCCCCAGCTGCTTAGAAAGCCAAACCTCACCCTTATAGCACTTACTCTCTGCTCTCTCCCAGAGCTCTCTGAAATGTCTCTCTCAGAGCTCTCTGAAATTTCTGCAGGTTTGTGTAGCAGGAAGGATAATGCAGTACAGTGCCCTCCTTGCTGATGTGAAGCTTGGATGCCTTTTTTGAGGAAACTCAGACTACATGGGTTCTCTCCTGCTCCCCCTCAACTTCCCTCAGTGAATTCCTCCTAAGCTCAACTTCCCCACTGAAATCACTGCTCAAAACCACAGGATACAAACCCCCAGAAACCTGGTGTGTCTTTTCACAAAGTTTGGCCTCCAATAAAGTCAGATTTACAGCTATAAACTGTGGCTCATTCCCATGAGTTACACAATAGCAGTAAACTAATCTCAAGACAATACTGCTGGAATGAGCTCAACATAGGATTGACCTTAAAGATAACTTGGAAACTTAGTAAAAAGAAACTTGGAAACAGAGCTGTTCTGCCAGGTCTTTAGCTGAGGCGTGGGACATCACTGAGCATCAATATGGCCTCCCTGACACATGCTAACCCAATCTGGAGTAGTGACTGATTATGACCACTATCATCTAGCTATCATTTGTTTAGTCAGGGACTGGATTTTTGAAATGGTCACCATCTGAATTTTTAATTAGTAAATCGATATGCTTGGTTTTATGTTTTAGTTAGTTGTAGAATGTCTGTAATTATTTTATCCTTGATGTAACCCAGCCTGAGCCCATTTGGGAATGGCAGGATAGAAATGTAAATAATAGACAGACAGACAGATAGATAGTTCAAAATGTGACTGCCTGATTACTGAGATGAACAGATTCAGATATATTACATCAATTTGGGAAATGTTTTATTGTTTTCCTGTTCACGATAAGGTGACAGTTTTTTACCTTGTACAGTCTAGGCTCTGTTTATCTGAGGAACATTACTATCCATATAAAGGCCTGTACCAGCTGTGCTTCTCTCAGCAGTCTCGGCTTAATATACTGTTCCCTAGGAGCATTTGCTTTTCTTCATCCTGGGCTTAAGCCTTATCATTTGCAGCTCCAACCTTGGAATTGTTTGCCAGAAGAGGTCTGGGGAACATCAATTCCAGTTTCCGGGGGGGGGGGGATTACAAGGCAGTTTTGTCCCGGGAAACGTTTTGGTTGATATGTGTGGTGGATAATGCCACAGCTCCAGAACAAAGGTGCCCAAGGCAGCTCACAGTAACAGCAAAACAAAATGAAACCATAAACAATTGACAATCAGTTAAAATAACTAAACAATAATCACCTGAAAAACAACTCAGACCAAACCCAATGAATTTAAAAGATCAGAACAAAGCAAAAATAGCAACTCAACCACAAAAACCACCAACAGGATAATTGGAGCCAATAAAAAGATATAGAATAGGCCAGTCTGAACAGCAATACAACGTGATGTATCTTCCTCCCATTGAACAATCAGTAAGATATTGCAACGGCCAAATACATACAGCTAAAGGTTGGTCAGGAAATGGCAAATGATCTCAGAAAAGGTTTTACTGACCAAAAATACCTCAGGTAGATGCACTGAGCTTGAGTGTATGGGTCCTCATCCATCTCATTATCTTCTCCAGGTACTTGCTCAGGACTTTTACAAACACACCTGATTTAGCTATTACAGAGAAGTATAGCTGGGTGTCATCAGCATATTGGGGGTGCCTAACTTTACAGCCATAGACAGTCCCTCCCAGTGGTTTCATGTAGATGGTAAACAGCAAGGGGACAGAACAGAATCATGCAGAACCACATAGCTTAAATGATACAGGTTTAAACAGCAATTACTCAGCACCACTTTCTGGCAAAGTAGGAGCAGATCTACTGGAGAGTGGTGTCCCTAGTCCCCAACCTAATGAGAAGGCCGAGAAATGCATAACAAATGCATTTGTTTATGAGGGGTATGACCAATAAGAGGTCCAGGAGAATCAACATAGATGCTTTTCTGGCAAAGATTGTCCAACCAGGGTGACCAAGACCCCAAACAAGGCCTCAATCTGGACTGAAATGTGTCTAGATAACCCATCTCATCCATGACAATTTGAAGCCACCACTTGCTCAGACACAATGCTCCAGAATAGCCATTATTTGTCATATTGGATCCATGGATGTCAAGGGAGGGTCACAACAACTGCCTTCAAAGTGGCCAGGACTACCTCTTCCTTCATTGAGTGTTGGAATGAACCACACAACACGCGTGTTGAGGGAAAAATGCATCTGCCTTGCCTCTCTGAGCAAGGGTTTTTTTTTATCTCTGCCTCAGTTGCACCAAAAATAAACCAGCTTACAGCATGGAACAGACAAAAGCACTAACCGGAAGACATACCCCCCTTTACCATGAGGTCGTGTCTGCCTAGTCTACAGAAACTAATACCAGCTCAGCAGTTGTCAGGAATAGATTTAACTGAAGAAGCAGAAATGCGATTTGAACACGGGTGTAAGGCTCTTGGGCTCTTGTGTCATCAGCATTATAGGGAAGCAGGTTGGTGTGCTGATTGCATGATCCTCCCACATCTTTGTGGGGTACAAGCAAATCAAACATCATTCCTACTGCCTAATCCCACAATTGACGTGTTTATAACTTCCTAGACCCACATGGTCAGTCCCTTGTGGCTCTTCTAAGCAAGTTTTCTAAGTATACCTATCTACAATATTTTTTCATAGCTTCTAAAATCAGCCAAGGGTGCTGCTATATCCCTCTCACCTGTGCAATGTCCATGAGAATTCACATACAGAGGCAATTTTGAAGAGTGTCTCAGCTACAGATATTCTATCGCCTGAAAATCCAACAGTCTAAGCCTGAACATCTTTTATAAATGTTGGGTTTGCCAACACTGTCCAAAGTTAAGAAGTCAAGGGGGATTATTTGTAAATTTACAGTGCAATCTCACACAGAGTTACACCCTTCTAAACCCATCAGTTTCAGTGGGCAGAACATAACTCTGTTTAGGATTGCACTGTTGGTTTGATATGGATACAGGGTTCGGCGTTTTGTTTCTTTTCTATGGAGGATCTTTAGTACTATTTTCACAGTCTGCATTTTTAGAAATGACCCATTATGGGAACTGAATTAATAAAGACATGAGAGGATGGCATGGGAAAAATGTTACAAAATGTTACTATTGATTGTCCCAATCAAAAATCATCAAAAACTAAATAACATATATTTCCTTAGTAATTTATTGGACTTCTTAAAAAAAGAACAGCATGCCACATTTGAGAAGCAAGAAATGTTGGCAGCAATCCTGTGCATACTTACTTAGAAGTAAGCCCCACTGAATGCAATGGAACTCACTTCTGAACAAACATGCATAGGATTGTACTTTTAGGTACAGGATTTTAAAAAAGTAAAACACAAATAATAAATGGTAAATGCAAATATGCCTCTCCAACAGCTAAGAGTTACAGTAGCTTTAAGGTTATATATCAGGATTATTAGTAAATTCTTTATATCATTTAGTATTTTAAGGCAAAATATGAATTAGACGTCAAACGATCTAAAATGTTGACAATCTATTGCTGGAGTCCATTCTTTTTATTCCTTGTAATAAGTGGCTATATATTCTCTCTCTCTCTAACTCTCTCAATAATCTGCAGATTGTGAAACCAGCACAAGTTGTGTGGCCGATTGCACAGATCACTGCTGTATCATGATATTTTTAATGATAGGCTGTTTTAATACATATTTTCTGAATGGGTGAATAAGATAAACTAAGCACTCTTTAAAAACAAAGAAAATGTATTATTTTGATTGCATGCAACCCTTATGCTGGCCTCCAGTATGAGTTGTCAGCTATATTTGTGCCCTAATCATTCAGGATCCAATGTAAAAATAAACAAAAAGAAATATAAAACAAATGCACTGGGCACTAGAAGAAAAATGACACATTTGAAAAGTCTACTTCATGAGACTTTAGATAACAAAGAAAGTTAGAGAATGAGGGCTTTTTTACCCTTGGGCTGGATTCAGATGGGCAGCTCGTGGCAGTGGCCTCTTGGCTTAAAAAAAAGTCGTCACAGTTTGAGGTGCCCTGCCACAAGCAGATGGTGCATGGCCAGCTGCTGAGAGAGGCATGAGCTGTGTGTGCCCTGGAGGACCAGTCATACCACTTGTGCTAGGAAGGCACTTGCATGGAGCACCCCAGCCATTCAGACAGCCCAGAAACATGCTAGGCAAGTGCCTCAGCAGTTTGAAGTTGAGTAGAGCTGTGAGAAGACAAGGTGGGTGTGCTTGTGGTTCAAGGCCCAATGTGCGAGTGTAAACATGTCTTTTAAATCTGGGGGTGGGAGTAGGCTTCCCAATCCCCAGGTCCCAGCGGGGGATCCCCCGTTTTTACCATGTAGTTTTAGAGCTCCTGCAGGTCCGTTTTTAAAATATGTGCCTTTAAGGCTGAGCAGGAAGCAGGAAACAGGAAGGGTTTTGGAGAACGGCCCCTCCCTTTGTTTTGCTTTCATTTTCAGATCAAGTTCTGCAGGAGCAAGACCCAGTAAGTATTTGTGTGTGTGAGAGAGGGAGGGGGCAGGGGATTTCCTGTTTTGGAGGCCCTCCCCCCGCTTTAGAAAGCGTGTGGGGGGAGGGAAATGTCTACTGGGCACTCTATTATTCCCTATGGAGAATGATTCCCATAGGGAATAATGGGGAATTGATCCGTGGGTATTGGGGGCTCTGGGGGACTATGTTTTGAGGTAGAGGCATCAAATTTTTAGTATAGCATCTAGTGCCTCTCCCCAAAATACCCCCCAAGTTTCAAAATGATTGGGCCAGGGGGTCCAATTCTATGAGCCCCAAAAGATGGTGCCCCTATCCTTCATTATTTTCTATGGAAGAAAGGCATTTAAAAAGGTGTGCTGTCCCTTTAAATGTGATGGCCAGAACTCCCTTGGAGTTCAATTATGCTTGTCACACCCTTGTTCCTGGCTCCACCCCCAAAACCTCCTGGCTCCGCCCCCAAAGTCCCCAGATATTTCTTGAAGTGGATTTGTCAACCCTAGGTGGGAGTGACTGTGTCAGGCCAAATTGCCTGTCTGAATGCAGCCTTTATGTGGCATATGATAATATATGATGAAGGATGATCTTTTGAAGGACAGGCGTGAAAATTGTAAATGTATAGTGCCTGGGAACTATGGCTGGACTTCCCAGTGCATGTCCATTGAGAGCCACCACAAAAACAATTCTATGTTGAAGATATGGTATTCACTATGAGACACGCTAGGCATGATGGGAGTATATCTGATAGATAAACTGCCAAGTAGACCAGAAGATAAGTTCATACATGCATATATATTACTCAATAACTGCAGCATCCAGTACTGACTTGCATATGTGATACAACCATGTATACATCATACACTGTAAACAAAGTTTTACCTCAAACATAATGCTTTTCAATGAAGAGTGCCACATCATTTTCTGTGAAAGCTCACACATGCTATTTGCTCTATATTTGTTATTGTTGAGAAACAGTTTTTCCCCCTGACTTTCAATTATCTTTCCTAAACCTCTTTTTCTGGGAAAAATAACAGTACAACCTAGGTAAGAAAGGCTGGATATTTCCCAGCTGCCCACCCAGCAGCCATTTGCCTGCACCTATCCCTTGGCCACTTCCTCCCCCCAAGTAAGAACCACAATTTGAAATTGTTAGTAAACACTGGAAAACTAGGTGGCACAATAATAATGTATCAGTAAAGAATAATTATGACAACAATTTCTGTGTCCAACCTCTAGTATATTATGATAAAGAATATAAATGTGGCTAACAATTAGGCACTGTCCATATTATTAAACAAATAATGTCCATAAACAATATCAGTGCACAGTCCAAGTCCTATTTCAAAACTGTCCTGAAGTGGATCACAAACTTGAAGAATTCACAAAGGAAAGGAAGCTACAGCCAAATCAAGACGCTCAGGACCAGTTTTGGTGAAGACACCTTCAACTTTTAGGCTCCACCTGTAGCCATTACAATCGTGATTATGTGATCATTCAGTAGACATTGTGCAAACACTTTGTAGCTAGAATTGCTACAAGGTAAAATAGTGTGGAGGAATGGCAGAGAAAGAGGAGGCATGGTGTTTTTTCCCCTCCTACCTCCTCTACCCACAGCTAAGTGAGGACTGATGAAGCCACTACAGGGGGGCAGAGCCATTCAGATGGCACAGCCACCACCACCGCATCAACCAGTTTCACATTTTTTCAAATGGTGACTGTGAGAAGGGTTGGTGATAGCAGGCGTGGAATGATGGTTTGCTGACAAAGGGACAGGGCTGGAATGAAAAATAAACAATAACAACTGTGATATATTTACAAAAAAACAATTAAATTTTTCAAGTGTTTGATAAGTATTAATACACTTCTGTGACTTCATGTGGACATAATTATCACTCAGTATTTAACAAACATAGTCCAAAAACATGATGCTCTTCTCTGTTGCAGGAGACTGCCTAGTCCTCTTTACCTAAAGCATCATCCAATGCAATTAAAGTGCTACAGCCAATAAAACATTCTTTGTGTCTTTGTATCTTTCATACTTTTGTATTCAAGTAGCATAAGGAGTCATGATTCTGCAAACAGGCTAGCTCAAACACCTGTTTCAATAATCTTCCTCAGAGCAGGTTTCAGGAACACCACCTCCATCAGGCCTTCCCCTCAGCCTCACTGCTTTTGTGGGAAAGGCAGGAGGGATGAGAATTGGGGGGTGGGAATCTGGGAGAACTTAGTTCAGACCCCTCTCCTCCTGATCCTGGACCTGGTCACCTGCGGCTGGTCACCCAGCCCAGCCCACCTCACAAGGTTGGGGGGTGGGACAGTAGAGGGGGGGAGGCCAGTATGCTTCCTCAAGATTCTCAGAGGTAGGACAGGGGAAGAGAGTAAACAAAGAGTGAGAGACATATATCAGTGCTCAGCTGCTGAAGCTGGACATATGGGGGGATGCTGGAAAAACTACCTGATTTACTCACAAGGAAGGTTATTTGTCTCCTAAATCTATCTATCTATCTATCTATCTATCTATCTATCTATCTATCTATCTATCTATCTATCTATCTATCTATCTATCTATCCATCCTAATTTGTATGAAAATGTTAGATACCCTCCCTTTTAGGGTATCCCTTGGGAAAAAAGGTCTTGTATGCAATTAAATACATTTATTGGGGCTTTTGAGGGTTCCCCAATTAATCAATTGCTTTTACTGCTGGAAATGATCTGTTTTTGTTTGCATTTTGAGTAAAAAATAACATTGTTACTTGTGTTTGCCTGTGTCCTTTATAAAGTTTATTATCTCCAGTACTTGGCATTACATTTTATGGCATACCTGACGTGGCCCAACAAAGTGTCATTTATTTCAGATCTGGCCTCATAACAAATGAGTTTGACACCTCTGGCCTAGAGCAATTATCCCAATGGGGTATAAGGGATGTCTACTGATGTGTTTCTAGGGTTGCCAAGTCCAACTCCAGAAATATCTGGGGACTTTGGGGGTGGAGCCAGGAGACACTGGGGTGGAGCTAGGGGGAGGGGGGGAAACGGCGCCGGGGAGCGTGGCGAGCCGCCCCGTTTCGGAGCGGGCAACACCGCTGCCGCCTCTTCTCCGCTCGCCGGAAAGGGGTGGGAGATTGAGAAAGAAGCCAGGAAGCTGCAGGATGTGGCTGTTATTACCGCCTCGGTGCAGGCGCAAGCCGTGAGTGTACAAGAAAATTTTTTTGCATTGCATGCGTGCCCCGGACTTCACCTGTCCCTCGCTTATACACCACCTCCAATATGGGGTGCTTGCGCAGTCTCAAAAAGCAGTCGAATGAAGGCGCATGCGCTTTGGCTCTGAGCACTGAAACCGACCCTATGCACATGCGCATATCTGGCCCGAGGCTTCTTCCCTCTGCCCCACCCCTTCTCTCTGCGTCAGGTCTTCTGGCTCATTATTTTGCAACTTTTCGCCCGCTGGCATTAAGTGTGTCTCCCTTTACCCCTGCGAAGTGCCGGACTACATCCATCAGCCCTTCCTTCTCACCTGATAGAGATATGCAGTGGCCGCGGCCATCCCCTTATGGTCTTCTCATAGCGCCCTGACCTGACACATCCGGGATTCTCCCATCCTGGAGCGGGTGACGCCGCCGTGCCCCTGCCGCCCTCTCCCTGCCCACTGCAGCTGCTCCTCCGAGATGGGCTCAGCCTGGGCCCATCTCAGAAAAGACGCTGCGGTGGGCGGGAAGGGGGCGGCAGCGGCACGCCGTCGTCGCCCGCTCTGGGATGGGGTGGCTCGCTGCGCTCCCCGGCGCCGTTTCCCCCTCCCCCCGCTTCCGTTTTTTGGGGGAGTGGGGGAAGAGGGTGGAAATCCTGGGGTCCCCCGCCAGGGCGGGAGGGTTGGGAAGCCTATGTGTTTCCTGCTGCCCACTTGCTACTTGAGCTTTAGGAGTAAAATACAAAGGCTTGAAATGGCAGAGAAAAATGGCAAACTAATGTGGCCATAGGCTCTGTCTGTACTGTGCAGGGAGCAAACTACCCCCTTTCTTTGAAAACTGAAATCAAACAGCATGCCTTACCCAAAGCAAAGAGCAAATCCCAGGTTTTCTGCTTGGTTCAGCTTTTGAAGACCGAAAGAGGCCTTGTGCATGTGCTGGGAACTCATTAGGGTTCTGTGAGCTCTCAGGAAGCCATAGTGGGTAAAACACCCATGCCCCTTTTTGTTTAAAGGTGCCCTGGAAGCTGCAGCTCCTGGATGGGAGGATTGGGCTAATGGCAGGATGAAATGGTGGCAGAGGTGTCTTGCCTTTTTGTAGAGCCGGCAAACACTCCAATGTCAAAGGACACCAATATTTTGAGATTGTTTTTACTCATTCAGTAACTCTTTTATGATTGGCCTTGCTCCTATAGTAGCCATTTTGCAATGGCGATAGAAGTGCTACATTGTCTGCTATGGTAGGAATCCTCCCGCTTCAGTCTCCAGCCCTTCCACTGCTGCTGCATGGAGTAGCAGGAGCAAAATAAGGAAGAAGACTGGTATTGTGCTATGCTGCGACACCTCTTCCAGTTTCATACCTGGAAGTGGTGTCATATGACACAAGGAATTCCCAAATCTCTATGATAAAAACCATAGAGATTTGGAAATTCTTAGACCACTGCATAACATCATGATGCTGGAAGTGATATTGCATGATAATGATTTTGCAGTCCCACCACCAGTCTTCCCTAGGGGTTGCCAGCCAGAGGATAGCAATCTAAGTGGTGCCCACTATCCTTCCTCAAAATTCCCAAAGTTCTTGCAAGTTCCTAGAGCCTAAATACTTGCTCTAGATAGCTAGCAACAAAGTAAACCTCACAGTCTTCTTTGCATTGCTGATATAATTTCATGACTTGCAAGACGGTACAGTGGAAATAGTTCTGTCCCAAGCAATCAATCACCACTGATGCACGTTCTAGGATCATGTTATTCGCTAGCATTTCAAATTGTTAATCATAGCAACACATTGAATGAAAAATTGTATCTGCATTCAGAACCTTCTTTCATTGGAAACAGAGGAACAGACACAAATGGTTGTTTTGCAGCATGTTGGCCTTTAGATTGCAGTTTTAGCCATTAGTTCTACCTGTACATAAAATCTGAGACCAGGTACAAAGCAGCCATTTGACAGAAAAGAGTAAAAGGAAAGAGCCAGATGTTTTCAAAACTGACCCCAATGGAAAATTAAACAAAGACTTCTCTGCAGACATTCTTTTGTCAGAATAATCTCTTTTCCCAGAACAATGGCAAGTTTAAAGGTTATCTATCAATGAATCCAAGGCAGCCTCTGATAACTGTTCTACAGGTAGAGAGATAAATGGGCATATGGTACTTAAGATACTCCTTCCCATAAAGAATGCTCACGGATTGTATGTGTCAAAGTTCACAAGTTTTAACAGCTGTGGAACAAATATTAGCAATGGCTTTTGGCAGCTGTGTTTAGCAATGCCACCTGGGCCAAGGCCATCTCCTTCATACCTAGCAGAGCCTCTATTATTTTTGCAGTATTTGTTGCTGTATAAGAAAATAAATGCTATAATATATTCTAAATGGTGAGTAGTTTCTAAAAGATGGATATTTATCTTCTGTGGAAGCAAAAGCATTATTAATATGGGATGTGCATGGGACAGAAGTTATCTAGATCCCAACTCATCACAAATTCTCCTTTGATTTCATACAGGCATTTAGGGCACTGGTTTTCTGTTGCTGCAGAAGAGGCAACTTAGTTCAGCCAAGGGCTTATCAGATGGAGGAGCCTTAGAGAGCTGTGGAAACAGTCATATTTTCTGCTAAAAGGATGCGCATAGTTCTTTTGACAATAACCTGGAGTGCATCCCAATAATAAAAAAATGCCAATCTCACTTTTTTGAAAGCTGAGCTACTGGCTTCCATCCAGTGGTCATGATCATAAAAATATGATTGGGAGGAGATGCAGTCAGATCATGTTGTGTCACATCTAATTGCTTAATATAAGCCCATAGACATTTTGTTAATGAACATCAACAATTTGATTTTTAAATGTAATTTTTATTCACACACTGATCCTTTATTGGCTCAGAGAGAAGCTTTGTTTCTAAAGCTAATCAGAATCCAGTATTTCAAAAAACGTATGCTGAACAAATTGTCACTCAGTTGCCCTAAGCATCCATCAATCATTCACTTTAATAGAAATAGTGTCATTGTAATAAAATCTTGTCAACGAATATGTGTCTCTTGCTTTGAAGAAACATGCCTGTGACTTGATAGTTTTTGATAAATGCCTGTGATTTGTCATTTTTTAATCTTGCAAATGGAGTTCATTGTCTTATGATGAAGCTCTATCCAAATGACATTATCTCTTAATTATTTTTGTAATATATTTTTGCAAGGTTTTTGGGAGTAAGACTTTATTGTCTAATTTTCATGATTGATGTGTTAATTTTGTAAGTATTAGATTAGCAGACAATATATATTTTCCATTAGCATATGTTTTCCAGCTGCATTGATGCAGGGAACATGTTAAAAGAATGCATGATTTAAAATCTTCAGATTTTATTGTTTGTTCCAATGCTGTGGATAAGCTGAACGCAGCAAGGCACATAGTGAGTCACTCTATGGAAGTCTATGCCAGCTTGTCCCGGTTATAAGGGGTTAGCTTGGAGATATGGATGCTTACAACTTGGCTGTGATCTGAACATATTCTTCTCAACTGCCATGATCTGACGTGAGACACCCCAGTTCTCTTAACTTAAGTTCTGCAAAACTTGAGCAGCTGATAAACAGGTTTAGGGCTTCCTACATCTGCTTGGCAAGGTAGGAAGGAGACCAGAAAGCTTGTCTCAGCTGACTGGGGGTTTCAGCTGAAGTTGGTTTACAGTTGCTAACCCCTAGATAGCACCTGGAGATCTCCCACTATTATAGTTGATCTCCAGATGACCACAATCAGCTTCTCTGGAGAAAATAGTTGCTTTGAGGGGGAATGTACTCTATGGTATTGCATCCTGCTGAGGTCCCTACCTCCCTAAACCCTGCCTTCTCCAAGCTCCACTCCCCAAATCTCCAGGTATTTCCCAACCCTGAACTGGCAGCCTACTTCTAATCCTGCCCCTGAGAAACTTCACTGAGTCTGTGATGCAGTGGGGGTTTTTTTTGGGGGGGGCAGGATCAAAAGCTGACTTTCAGCTGATTCCCCTGATCAGCTGAGACTTGACTATTCATCTCCAGCCCAGGAAACATTACTATGTCCCATCCTTGTGGGATGGCATGCACCCAGGTTTGAATAGTGGGGAGAGAATCAGAAGCCTACAGAGGATCACATGAGACTCTGTTTCTGATCTCTAGAAAAGGCTAAATTCTTACATACTTAATATTTGTTATTCATTGTGATCATAGATCAGCAACAAACAGATAATTCTGTGTGATGCAGAGATCTTAAAGCAACATTCTTATCAGATGCAGCTGTTACCAATAATTAGCCAGTGATAAATTGAAAGTGGGTGGGACTGTTTTGCATATAAATTTTTGCACTCTTCAAAAAGCATTTCCGTTTGGGTAATTTTTTAAATTTATGAACAGGTGTAAAATTTTCAAACATTGCAGAGTAGTGGCATAAGCATAGGGTGATAGCATGTTGGTAGTGTAGCAACAGAAAACATTCTGTTATACACAAGCCAAAAAGAAACACAGAAACACAGAACTCAGGGATGCAAAGGTGTAGGGTTGCCACATCCCTCCTGCAAAAGTATAAAACTTTGTGCAGTTCCGCAAGGCCTGCAAGACTGTCCTCTTCCGGTTGGCATTCAATTGACTTGGCACCGGTATTTAAAAGGGGAAGAACGCCGTCGCCACCAGAATAACACCAACTCAATATTTTGTTTTTTGTTTTAACTGTTTTAATCATTGTATATATTTTTTTATTACTGAATATGTAATTTTAATACTCTTTAATTTAATTGCTTGTGGGATTTTATGTTGTGAGCCACCCTGAGCCTGCTTCAGCCGGGAGGGTGGGATATAAATCAAATCAAATCAATAAATAAATAAAAGAAAAAATCAAAATAAACTGATTGGAGAGTCTTGGAAGATGAACTTAAAAAACATCAAGGCATTAGAAACAAAGATAATAAAAATGATAGATTATAGATCTAATTCTTAACTTGGCTCCAGATTGTGGATGGAAAAATCTGTACAACAATGGGAGGTCAGTGGTAAGAAAAGGAGAGAAGTATGTACAAACAAGTAGAAAAATCCCAACAATTAAAACTGGGGGATTAACACTGCAGTTGAGAGTTTGTAATGTGTGCCTAGCAATTTAAAAAAAAAAAACAACCCTGGGAATTCTTTTAAAAAGTCCTGGCTGAGGGGAGGGAGAGAAAGCATCAGCAGGAGAATTGTAGGGAGAGAATGAGAATGTGAAGCAGCGTCAAGGAGATGGAAGGTGGGCTGCACTAGAACAAGTAGGAGGAGGAGGTAGTGGTTTGGGAGAGTTGTGGAATGGTCAGGGAGAGGATAAACAAGAGGAGAAGGGACTAGTAGGATATGTAATGTAATGTAAAATTTTATTTATATCCCGCCCTCCCCCGCCGGAGCAGGCTCAGGGCGGCTAACAACATTTAAAAGTGAAACAGTACAATAATAAAACATTAAGTTCACATTAAAAATGGTGTGATTGGTGGGATTTCCCTCTTGTGAACTCTTCATGGGTTCCCCACTTGTAAAAATCTAATGGAGTTGAATACATAGGTGTAAACTACGTGGGGGCTCCGGGGCTTGAGCCCCTCCTGGATTTTCCCGGCAGGGGCTAAGCTCCATCTGGGCAACCAACACAGGACTTGGGTGTTTCCAATTTAAATTTTCAAGGAGGAGAGGTCATTATCTTCAAAGACATGAATGGGGTGGTAGAGTCCATGTATGATTTTCCCTCTGGACTGCAAAAGTTAGTGGTGTTAATGACTTTACAACCCCAGCTTCTTAGAATGAGCTGAAACAGAATAAAACTTTGTTTGTCTTAAAGGTGTTACTGAACTCAAACTTTTGTTCAACTAGTTAATGATTGGGGGGAGGAATAACACTGTATTGTTATGTTGCATACATATTGCTATAGTATTTGGGGGTTCTTTTGGCAGATAGATATTTTGTGTCTTCTTCAAGCCTGTGTTTGTTTGCATTCATTTAAGTGGATGCTGAACCAGATCCTTTTGAAAATTAATGGCCCCAGCAAGTCTTTTTTCTTCTTCTCCAAATGACTACACTCTTAAAGACTTGGTCAGGTAGGTGTGTACTGACAATTGTTCACCACCTAGGCAAAGGGTTGCCAATCCCCAGTTGGGAGCAGGGGATCCCTCAGTTTGGAGGCCCTCCCCCTGCTTCAGGGTCATCAAAAAACAGCAGGAGTAAGGGAAATGTCTGCTGGACACTCCATTATTCCCTATGGAGATCGATTCCCATTGGGTATAATGGTGAATTGATCTGTGGGTATCTGGAGCTCTGGAGGGGTTGGTTTTTGAGGTAGAGGCACCAAATTTTCAGCATAGCATCCGGTGCCTCTCTTCAAAACACCATCCAAGTTTCAAAAACATTGGATCAGGGGATCCAATTCTATGAGCACATGATATGTATATTTGCAGATCTTAAAGTGACTATTCTAAAAGTGAATTTCAAAAGCAGGACACAGCAAGAGACCTCTGAGATACCACTATAACCACTGACCAACTCCCACCTTTTCCTGGGTTTGGCCTGATCCTTGGGCATTGTTGTGTGTGTGGGGGGTGCTCCCTAAATTTATGGGGAGGGAGCTACTCCATAAATTCATAGGTAGTGATAATGGAGGCCCCTCCCTGTGATGTCACTGGTTCCTCCCTATGATGTCACTGGATCAAATGCCTCTGGCTAGGCCTAAGCCCCCACCCCCGGGAAATTGAAAAGTCTATGCCCCTGGTTGAATAGACACAAAAACATTCCCAGCTTGTCCAGGTGGTTGCTAAAATCCAATGTTTTCCAAATTTTGCAAACTCAATAAACAGGGCATACTTGGGAACCAATGAGATTACATTATTATGTAAATACATCATTCTCCCCATATAAACAACTGCTTTGAGTCAACACTCTGTATCTCCACCCACAAGGCCCTCTATGTTCTTTATACAGATGCATAAACACATAAACACACAATCTCAGATTACTGCAGAACAGCAAAAAGCAAATAAACCTGATAAATTAATGGGGACTTCTGGCATGGTAAACATGACAGAAAAGTCACAAGAGCTTCTTAGAAGGGGGGTATGCGTGCGGGGAAGGGAACCAGTTTGTCTCCTAAACAATACCACCATCTGCTGGCCATTTGTGTGGACTATAATTTATCATAGAATGGGAAAACTTTAGAGTGTGAGCTAAATCAAGATGTAAAGAACCTTGCTCTTACGTTGAGTTCATCTACAGAAAACTGTAATTTGTTGATTTTATCATGCTATCTTCACATCAAGAAAAAGACTCAATCTGTAAAAATCATGGGCTAATGAACAGATGAAAGTCCAACCTAATCTGAAGTTTACAAATTACAGTTTGGAAATAATGATGGGCTGAGCTTGGCAATGTTTCTATGGTCAACTGCCTAAAGAGCCAGTTTGGTGTAGTGATTAAGTGCACAGACTTTAATCTGGCAGAACAGGGTTTGATTCTCCACTCCTCCACATGTACCTGCTGAGTGATCTTGGGTCAGTCACATTTCTCTCAGAGCTGCTCTCTCAAGAGCAGTTATCTCAGAACTCTCTTAGCCCCACCTACCTCACAGGGTGTCTGTTGTGGGGACAGGGAGGCAAAGGAGACTGTAAAACCACTCTGAGATTCCAAGTGAAGGGCAGGATATAAACCCAATATCCTCCCCCTCCTCCTCCTGTCACAGATTGGATGCAAAATAATATTTTTTTAAAAATACTGCCACTACCCCCTTCTCTCCTTGTACATTTCCAAAGATACTCTTCCACAGTTTGAGCATTCTAACTATGCCTCACAATTCTAAATTGCTTCTTAGTTTATGAGGCTTGAGACCATCCTAAACTCTGCTGTCTGCAGTTGAACATACTAGTATGGGTAGAAGGTCCTTCCTCCTCAAGGCTTAAGATTTTTCCTACTTTCCCCACTTGATGGATCTGGATCTTTTCTGCACAACTCTACAAGTGAGTCCTTTTGTACCTGTTGATTTTAAGCAAGTGGCCATGTTTCTTTCTCTCTTGTTATCTCAGATGTCCTCATAAATGCTGAGGATTCTTCATACCCATCAGCCGATCATTGGTTAATTCACTTGGTTGCCCAGGTTACCAGCTGGTTGCAGCAGTTCCCTTATTGCACATAAAAAATTAAAGCTACTTAACATTTCTATAGCACTTCTGAGTTTTCAAAGTGCTCTACATAGATGATCTTAAAGCCCTAACCCTGATACAGGGTAGGTCAGTGTTATTCCCATGCTGCAAGTAGGGATCCAATGCAGAGGGAGGGAGACAATGGCAGAGATGAGATTTGAAATAGGGGCTTTCATGCCAATGTGTCGCATACCAGAAAACTAAATGACAATCTGTATTTAGAGGAAAGTGAGATATAAGCAGGAAGGAAGGAAGGCTTTCCCCATTTGTGATGCAGCTGTAGATATAGTACAGAAGTAATGGGGCTTCCACATGGTAAGTTTCCCCATATGTTTCCTGTCCCAGTCCTTTGACCAGAGCCATTCATTGTGCCAGTAGGGCCTCTTCAGTATTTTTTTAATTGGCAATTGAATATTGTTATAATAATATAACAATCTGTGTATTAGGTTCTCTGAATCTCTGGCTTTTGATAAAATGTCTCTAGCCCCTTTCCCCATGAATATACCATGATGATTTGGGACAACTGGGGGGGAATTACTCTCTAACCCCTTTCATAGCAGAAATATACCCCCATGAATGCACGATGATAATGGGGGGGGGGGGCAGCTGGGAAAATTTCCTCAGGCTAGTGAACCCAGGCCAAATAACCTATATGGAAATAGTCAAAGGAGGGGGTGGGGAGAGATTATGTTGGCAAAGACAGTCATGCAGTTCCTTGCCACACAGGGCTTTTTTTCAAGTGGGAAAAGTCTGAAGCCTGAATTCCTAAATTATGACAACCAGTACTCCCATCTCTATTCACATGGCTCTCAAGTAGTTATAGCATCATTTTGTATAGGTTCACCTGATGTGTGTAGGTCCCAATGTGGACATAGTAACATTTCATGAGTTCAGGCTTCTAAAAAAAGCTAAAAACAGCTGCAAAGAACTTATATGTGGCTTATGTAGAAATAAAACAAAATTGTATTTTAATACAATAATTTCTTCTGTATGAAAGTAAATAATGGATGTAAGATTTCTTTAGCAAGCCTCAATCATTTCTGAACTAAAAATGAAACTAAAGATTGCAAGGAGCAGGTCATCCCAACTGTCTTGTCTCATACAGAAGACAGGAAGAGACTTATCCAGAGCAACAGACATGGGGGGGGGGGGTTAATGTCAGGAAATAACAGTGGCTCTGTGCCATCATCAATGTGCCATTATTAATGGCTATGAGCCATCTTTAAAGATGTCTGCATGGCTCCTTTAATGCACTTCCTATTTCCCAGCATCAGGGCTCTTTTTTGTAGCAGGAACTCCTTTGCATATTAGGCCACATACTCCTGATGTAGCCAATCTACCAAGAGTTTACAGGGTGGTTAGTACAAGGCCTACTGTAAGCTACAGGAGGATTAGCTACATCAGGGGTGTGTGACCTAAGTTGCAAAGGAGTTACTGCTACAAAAAAAGCCCTGCCCACTGTACATGATATATTATGACCACCAAGTTTGCTTTTAATCTAGATCTCAAGCAGTATGGGCTATCAAAGACATCAGAGGATGTGATATGCCTTCCATAAAGCATTTCTCTGTGTGTAGCTAGAATTGTGACAATGGAGGAACCAGTCCACAGGAATTAGCCTTTGGTTAAAATGAAGTCATGTTTCATTTGGGAGGGGGAAGTAGGTTTGAGAGCTTAAGGTCTTTAACCTCTTCTCTGATCCCTATGTGGTAAATGTATAGAGCCTCCAAAACTTTGATATGTGTATTCTTTAAATCACAGATGTAATAAAGAAAATGCAAAATTCCATTTGGCTTCTGTTCTCTTGCTCAGATAACAACTCTTTTGTTTTTTATCTCATTGGTATTTTGCAAGATGACTCGAGACTGAAAGAGCTGTAAGATCTGGATGCATCATTAATTATTTAACATGCAAGGGAGATTATTATGTTTCAAGCTGCCCAAATCAGCAAGAGGAAGCTTTGTTCGTATGAAATATCTTAGGACCTTTGAGAGTCTTGTGAAAAACAATCAAACAAATCTATGCTGGTGTGTGTGTGTGTGTTTTTAGAAGACTGTTCCAGTAGTATGTAAGCTTTCTTTTTCATGCATTCTATTAAGCCTATTGCTTAGAAAGGAAAATGAGGCATTTGCCAGGATCCAAGAAAATCTTTTTAACTCTGTCTCACTGTTTTCTAATAACTACATTTCCTATCCATTTCAATCTACATTGCAACTATATTCAAGTCATTTTAAGGGGCTTCAGATGCTGGCAATGGAATCCCTCTTCTACTATCAGCAAAGCAGAGCAAACATTAACATTGAGAAATGCAGCCTTGTAGTTCATAGTTGGACTATGGAATAAGGACCCAAAGGCATGTGAAAATGTTATCTGCATTTGCTACAAAAGGCTTGGATTCTATGCAGTGCTAGAAGGAGGCACTGGTGGAGGCTGCTTTCACACACTTTGCTCTATCCTCAGTAGCTGTGCATGTGTCTCAAAATATTCCATGTTAAGTATTGGGGGGGACCATCATGTACAAAAAGTCATGCAACATAAGCAGCTGCACCAAAAGGGGGAAGTAAATGAAATTTCCCTTCCTGTTGTTCTACCAGCAGTGCTTTCAGTTATTTGGGTTTTGAATAAATATGAAGTTCTGTTGGTGACATTGACTGATACCCAAAGCCTGAAAATCCAAAACACCATCTGCATTGGAAGACTGGCACAACAACATGCTTGAACTGGTAGGCAGAGAGCATGTGATGTTACACTGGGGGGGAACTCATGACAGATAGCTGATAGGGGATGGTAAGCTTAATCAGAAACCCTTTGATGAGATTTATTAACATTTGCACTATTGCTGCTTAAAATGCAACAAAATAAAATCTCCCTCATCGTTCCTCCTTTACTTCTTTCAGTGCTTCTTTTCTTTCATCTTCTACCTTCAGTGAGTTTGGAGGCTTACCTGAATCTTAAAGAATGACTTCTGCACCAGCATATCAAAAATAATTAAAAAAATAAAAATATAAGGGAGAAAACCATATTTCATATAAAAACTCGTTTTCATCAGAAAAGTATATTAAATTGCCTCACAACCTTCTCTGCACCAATGAAATGTCTAAAGCTTAACTGAGATCTAGCACAATATGACTTCACCAAACTGAACACAACCTGTTTTTCATACATAGTGGGCTAACTGTAGCTCATAGTACATATTCTGTTTTTACTGCTGCCTGAAACTGTACAACTGTGTGCATATCAAGCATATGGTAGGTCACAATAAAAATGCTTTGGACTAAATTTGGTTTGATGAATCATGAATTGTGCATGCCTGGCCTAGCCCATCAAAGGTGATGATAACTAGTAAACATATCTACATAAGGCTGACAAATCGATTGTCAAGAAAAGCATATCCTTATGGGATTTGTTAACTGCAATATTCTAAAACAGTTCATGAACATGAGTGCAGATTTTCCTTTCTAGCTTCTAGTTAATCCGTGATCAAAGCTAGCTCAGATGTGCCAGCTGTTGACATCTGTCATCAGTAATTTGTTAACATCTCCTTTCATGGGCAAGGTTCATTGGTGAAAATGTAGCTGGTTTTCACCACTGCATGCAACCTTTTGCTAGCGATTCCAAGTATGACAGTCCGGAAAGCATATTAATGAGCAGTTACTTCCCAACAGGAGTCCTCCTCTGTCATCTGCTTCTCTCTTTGTTCAGCTTTGTGTCATCATTCTCAGCAGTGACACATAGTGATGCATGTGGCATGAAGGTCTGCCAAAAAAAAAAAAAAAGCTAGAAGATCCTTGAATACTGAAATGAAATAACCTTGAGATAACAGTGTTGTTCTTTCTGAATATAAAGAATGTGAATGTTTTAGACCCAATCCATAGAAATGGCCCACTGTGATCCTGCAGTTATGAAAGTGTATGCACACTGGAGGGAATCTGGGAATGATATTAATTGCTTTTTGCCTTAATTCTCATGAAGATATGAAATCAGAAGCAGTGCAAGTATTTAATGCCGGAAGCTATATGCTGAGTTAATAGCATAGCCTACTGACACCCTCGGGGAACACTGCCCTCTGCCATCTTGCTGCTCACCTCAGTGAGAATCTCCCAGGCCTCAGAATGGGAGGGGAGTGGGGTTGGTCCACTTGAGTCGTCTTCTTCCCAACTTCTCAACTCCTGTTGCACAGCCTGGGTTGTCAGTCCTACTTCCTTCCTGGCTCATTGCTTGGAGTTTCCTTTTACACCACCTTTCTTCCTGCCAGATCCTGCTTATCGGTATGGTCTGGAGCTCCTCCCTTCTGCTTAATTCCCTTCAGTGTCTGATGCGCTCTACACCAAGGCCCACCAAGGGGGGAGCTGGAAAGCCCTGGCAGTGCACATGCCTGTCTTGGCTCCTCCCTCCCAGGGATGCTGTGACTGGAGGTTTTCACAGTCCTGCCAGAGTGCTGGCCACCCTCTTCCTTGGCAATATCTCTTTGTCTGTGACTGTCAGAGCAGCCCTGTCTCATGGCTTCATCTCTGCTGCCTGGTCCTGGGGTCTCCTCAGCACTCCCACGATCACTGAGGAGTGCGGCCCAATCATGGCTGTTGGCCTTGCCTCTGCAGGTGCTGTGGGCTGCCATACCACTGCTCTCCACCTCATTCTTGCAGCCGCCAGCAGAGCTACATCCCAGTGCCTTGCCTCTGCTGTCTTCATCCACCAGTGTAAGCCAAAATGCCCTCCAAACGAGGTTGGGGAATTAGTTAGGTGGGGCACCTGACTCACTTGGGATCTTTTCCTAACGTATACAAAAACACATGTCCAGAAAAGTAATGCTTAAATAATTGGGACTCTAATTTAGTAAAATCAGTTGTAATTTATTGGAAAAATATAGACTTCCATACAAGATGAAATCTCATACAATCATACATACAGTCCTAGGAAATATAGATAGATCGATAGGGGAACATAAAGAGTAGACATACAGGGTAATATTTACCTATCGTAGCTTCCAAGGAAGACTCCAATGACGACAAGCGAGGGTGTGGGTAAGGGGCCCGAAACTGATCAGGGATCGGGGATGGGGATTTGGATACTGATAGATACACACACGAGTAAAGTTGGGTCAGAGGTTAAATAAACTATTGCTGACTCTCAGGGGATGGGAGGAGAAAGGGGAGGCTCTGCAATGACCATAAGGGCTAGACTTATGCAGTAGCCAATGGGGAGTTGATTGGTGACACCTTATTGGGTGCTGACGGCTGACCAATCAACTTGCTGGGTTGGCATGGTACCTGGTGAGGCTTTCATATTGAAACGAAACCAGGGGAGGCTCCAAGTTACCGTTGTGTATAAGAATGGGGAAATGACTGTAAAAAAGGGGTACTTCATACTAACACTACGGTGACAATAGGTATTCAAATTGGTGCCTAGGTAACACCCGGGTTAGACAAAAGCCTTGGCATTGGCTGGAGATGGTCGTCCTCTTCTCTATTCTCCTTCTTGGCACCAGCCTTTGTTCTGGGTTCCGTTGATCAAAGGAAGCAACTGCTGAACTTTTAAACAGTCTTTTGGGTTGATGGGTCAGCCAAAGGACACATCCGATGTGTACATGGGCTTTTAGTCCTGCCCAAATGGAAGTAAGCCTGTTGGGAAGATGACTGCATGTGGTATTAGCCTTCCACGGTGGATTCCATGGTCAGTGCTTCATAACCATTCGCCTGGACAGCTCCCTGATGGCGCAGTTTCTTCCACTCCATGGCTGACACTCTGAACGACAGAAAGACGTTCTTTGTACAACACTAGTCCTTTATATTCCTGGATAGGCGTGCTCACACTCCCTGGCCAGATGAGCGTGAGTCACCGTCTCCTGGTGTGCTGGCACCCATGCTGGTATTTATAATGTTTAGAAAAAGGGGGGTTTTCCTCACACCAGCTGGGTATCTGCACCCAGCCCCAGGGAAGGCTGGGGCTGTCCTTGGTCTTTTCCACCTCCCCAGGATCAGAGCGTATCAACTCCAGGAGGCAAAGCAGGGGAAGGGCCCCCAACCCCAGAAAAACAGAAATCATAAACTTTCCAGGAAGCCCTTATTTGTTAAATTAGGAGGCAATAACACTGAAGTGGATAAGCAACAGAGACTGCTGGACAAGTAAAAATAATATCATGTAGTTACAACCAATGGGCTCCTATTGAAGTTAGTTCTGATACAATAATTTATCTTCCAAGGAGCATAGTTTGGAATGACTCCTATGGAGTGATATATGTGGCAAACAATCCACAAAGTGTTCTAAATAAATAAATAATGATAATAATTTTCTTCTGGTTCCTGCACGTGGGTGTTTGTGTGTAATCGGGATCACTGAGGGTCCAACTTGATGAGACAGTGAGCAGCAGCAACAGAGTAGCCCAATCTAGACGAGGTCCATATCATGGGAAATGGTTCTTTTTTATAATTTCTCTTCATGTGGTTTTCCTAACTTCAAATGGCATTCCCAGTACTACTATCTTCTCCACAAGTTTAAACATACAGATTCTATACTGGGAACATGTATGTTTTCTCCAGTAGGGGAAGAAAAAGAAGGCCTGCCCAGAAAAAATGGTGGGGAAATTGGCATTTCTGGCACAATCCAGAAATGACATCATGGTGTCACCAGCAAGGCCTCCCCTGCCCAGTAAATCTCCTGCCAGTTGTCCCAGGCAAGAAGCATCTCAAGGGGGTCATTTGAAACCAGAAAAACAAAGCAGAGAAAAGACTAGGGCTTCTCCCTAACCTACCATTTAAGATTGCCAGCCTCCAGGTGAGGTCTGGAGATCTCTTGCTTTTACAACTGATCTCCAACTGGCAGAGGACAGCTCCCCTGGAGAAAATGAGTGCTTTGAAGGGTGGACTCTATGACATTGTACCCTACTGAGGTCCCTACCCTCCCCAAAACCTGCCTTCTCCTGGATCCACTCCAAAAGTCTCCAGGTATTTTCCATCACAGACCTGACAACCCTACATGGATCTAATCCAAGTTGGGGGTGGTTTACCTTTTAAAAAATGCTAGGGAGATCAAGTAATCAATATCCTGGTGTCCACCTTGTTTGACTGTAGGATACATCTTCAGTTTAGTGGAATTTTATGGGGAAAGGAATAAAGGATGGGGGAGATCTCCCCCCTGAAAGTTCAAAATTCCCATGTAATGGATACACTCTACATGTTACAAGGTGCTTCAGCGACCACAGAAGGGAGGCAGCCTCCCCCTCTTTTCCTCACTGAAATGAACAGTGCTGTAACAGCATCCCAAGCAACAGGACCTTGGTAAGTGTTGACAAGTATTCTGTAATAACTGCATGCCTTAGGGCTTCTGGCATCTGTAGCACTGCCCTAGAAGCTTTCCAGGTGCCAGTGAGGGGTTAGGAGGAGAGGGATGAAGAGGGCAAGAGTGGAAAGAGCTATCTCCATTTCTGCCAGTGATAGCACCACAGTAGCCCACAGTATGAGATCACAGGTAAGTGTGCAGGTGGTCAGAAGAAATGTCAGGTTAAAACTAACCCAGAAAAAAGACTCATAAGGCCACCATGCTTGCTCTGGACTGAAGACAAACTTTAATCATTGCTAAGGTATATATTACGAACCAAGAATTATGAACTTCAGTGACATCACTAATTTAGACATCACACTGGGAATATCTTCAGATAAATAGATGGAAATATTTTTCATATTACTTTTCTGAAAGGATTTCTGCACGTTCCTGATTTTTTTCAACAGCTTATTGTAAGATTTCTGGGATAATGTAATTCCTGTAACCATGCTTCTGAAACATTATTTGCCAGCTTTTTTTTTTTAATGCAGTTTGCCTATTTCTTTTCTTTTCTTTTATTCACACACACACAACTAATGTTATTTAGGTTATAGAAAACTGCAGATACAATGATCAAATAGCACTAGATTGACCACTAATGTAATTTGAGCTGGAAGAAGATGAGCTCCATTTTTTTCTGCCCAACGTATGAAAAAGGTAAATCAAAGACCAAGGATCCTTTTTTCTTCAGATTTCATATTCCAAAAGAAATTTGTGAGAAAACTTGATTAGCATTAAGGTTCAAGAGCAGTCACCTTAAAATGGTTTAAAAATAACCTCAGTAGTTCAAAAATATATGTTTTAATATTGTCAGGGGGCAGTGGAGACAACACCAGGCCCCCTCCTTCTTTGGCCCCCATAGGATCATGCCAAGCAACAATCATGTCTAATGGAATGCCCAGGGCTTTTTTAGTTGAAAAAGCCCAGCAGGAACTCATTTGCATATAAGGCCACACCCCTGACATCACCATTGTTTCTCACAGGGCTTTTTTAATAGAAAAAGCTCAGTAGCAACTCATTTGCATATTAGACTAATTAGGCCACACACCCTGATGCCAAGCCAGCTGGAACTACATTCCTGTGCATTCTTGCTCAAAAAAAAGCCCTGGGAATAACCTTATAAAGATGTGCACACAGCTAGTTGATCAATGGCAGCTAGCCCTTTAACACTCAGACATCCACTGACAGGCGGTCCTTTGACAGACAGCTATCTGACAATCAACTGTTGGGAAGCTCAGTGCTGGGGGTGCAAAGAGAAAGTAACCAGACAGAAATTGCTCAGGTGGAGCTATTGGTCTCTCACAGCCTGGGTCACACCTCATAAGGCTTCTGGGTAGAGGGGTGCTGAGTAGAGGGAGGCCCAGGACTGGCTAGGGCCTTGCCCCAAATGTTCTCTAGAGATCACTTAGATCAAGTTCTCAGAATCTGGTTGTCCCTGGGCTAAAATAGGCTAGGCTAAATTCCACCAGAGCCTTCTCTGCGGCAGCCTCAATAATCTGAAACAACCTCCCAGAAGCCATCAGGGCCCTAAAGGACTAATAACAGTCCCACAGGGCCTGTAAGACTGAATTGTTCAGTCTTACAGCCCTGACATCTAAATGGGAGAAGGCTGCTACCCCATCTGGAGTTATCTTGTATTAATACCAATTGCCTAGGATTTGGTGGCCTTGGAGAGAGGATGACCCCATATGATCCCTGTTTATAATAGATGTAGTAGCACCACTGTGATTTTATTTGATTGTTTTATTGTTATGGTTTTAATACTGTTTACTAATGTTGCCTCTGTTTATTTTATGCTGTTAGCTACCTTGAATCTTCGCAGAATTGGCAGGATATAAATAAATAAATAAATAAATAATAAAAAGCTTGAGGGAAAAGATCAAGGGAGATAGATCAGCTGAAGCTCCTAGCTCAGAAGGGAGTGGGGTCGATAAGTGGAAGTGGATTACCACAGTACCCAACCCCATCCCTCTTGGTCAGAGGCCAAAGGAAGGCCTGCCGGCCAGATTAAGCCCAGTGCACGATGGCTGGAGCTGAAATTCCTATAAATATTAAACAATATGGGATTAGGAAGTGTGGGTTTGGGGACTGAAATGGACTTCTCTCCTTTTCCCTAAAGCCTTGAGTGGGGATTTTTCCAATTTATAAAAGCTTAAGTCACAAACAAACAAACCATATGGTCATTATTGTCAAAATATTCTTTTAAAAAATTATAACCTGAAATTGAATTCAAAATGTATCTTGATTTATACAACTGATTGTTGTTGAACCACATTTTCCAGTAAAAGGCAGGGTCTGCATATTTTTTTTTACAAACAAGTAAACTGGTAGGTCTTCTAAACTTTTAAAGGAAACACCTTCTGTCAGTAGTGCCTGCAGTATGAGTGTGCTGATAAGAGCAGCCTCTAGTAAATAGTCTATAAATACACAACTCAGTAAGCCGGTTGAAAACAGTTGTATTGGGGTTACAGCATAAGAGTGGTTAAAGGCAGTCCAAAGTAGTCAACATACAGTAAGTCAGTCCATTCAGGTCAGAGGTACACAGTCACAAATCCAAATCTTAGTCTACACATACCAGGGTCATTGCCATCATCAGTCAAACGGACAGAGTAACGGTCTCTGTTATCAAATAGCTCTCCACGTCTCCAACACTCCTTCCTCCTCATCCACCCAAGGCAAAGTCTAAGGACTAGGTTGTTGGTTCTTATGGTAGAGCTGGCCTATCATGTTCCACCCTACTTAATTGGCTTCACATGCCTCCATTAGCTTCACATGCTTCTCATTGAGCTAGTATAGTTGGAGTTACATAATGTAGCATCAGCAGTTTCTATCTTAAAGTGCCTGGTGCTAACATCCTCCCCTTATGTAACGACATGTCCTATACAGTTTTAGCATAAACATTTTCATTTAACATTTCATTCATACATACAGCACGACATTACTGTCTCATTTTCTGAGTCCTAAAGCTATACAACTTTCTTTGTGTTTTACATGGGTTTGTAGTTTTGTAAACAGATCTGCGATATTGGCATTCGTTTCACAGTACTCCAGTGCTATCAGTTTGTCCTCTAAACATTGCTTTACATTATGAAAGCGTACATCTATATGTTTAGACCGATTCTTGACTCCATATGAGGTTGCTAACTGAATAGCTGCTTGATTGTCTTCCTTTACAACAATAGGATTCATGTGACATATACCAAAATCTAACAATAGTTGTTTGAACCAAATGATTTCTGTACACACTGCGCTTAATGCTGCGTATTCTGCCTCGCAGGTGGACAGAGATACATGTTTTTGTTTCAGTGATCTCCACCCAATTAGTGAGCCACCCAGAAAGATAGCCATTCCAGTTGTGGACTGTCTAGTTTTAGGATCATTAGCGAAACTAGCATCCGCATAGGCGTACATATCAAGATCACCAGTAGGTGTTAAGAATAAACTCAAGTCTATGGTTTGCTTTAAATATCTTAATATGTGTTTGGCAGCTAGCCAATGCATTTGCCTAGGATCTTTGACAGCTCTAGCCAACACATTAGTGGCCATGGCTATATCCGGTCTGGACCAATTTGCTAAATATGACAGACTTCCAATTAGGGATTGATATATTCCCTGGTCAAACAGTGGACTCTGTTCACATTCAGATTCATTACATGGTAGCATGGGATTTTGTACCCCTTTACATTGTTCCATTTTGAACTGTTTTAATAATTGGGATATCTTAGCCCTCTGTGATACCCTGTACCCATCATGTACTTTAGCAATTTCTAATCCAACATATTGCCTGATCTCTCCTAGATCTCTTACAGTAAATTTTGCTTTCAGAGCATCTATTGTATCACACATTATTTTGGCAGATTTGCATATCAGTGCCAGATCATCAACAAATATTAAGATGATGGCACGTTGCTCCCCTTTTCCCTTCATGAATACACAGGGATCTGCAACTCCTTGTTTATAACCCATCATTTTCAGGTTATCCACCAAATGTTGGTTCCATTCGAACCCGGATTGCTTTAATCCATATAGGGATTTTTTAAGCAACCAACAAGTGTTAGCATTATCACCATCATCTGAGACACCAGGTGGTTTTCTCATATATATACTGTGCCTCAGTGGTGCGTGTAAGTATGCTGTCTTTACATCAAGATGCCTCACTAAACATTTCTGCTTGGCAGCAATTGTGAGAGCACAATACAGTGATGTAGCCTTTAGTGTGGGCGCAAAGGTTTCGTCATAGTCTTGCCCCCCCTGTAAAAACCCCTGGGCTACTAGTCTGGCCTTGTACTGCGTAGTACCATCTGTGCCAGCCTTCAGCTTAAACACCCATTTACACCCTATGAGTCTCTGACCGATAGGTAGAGTCGTTTCCTCATAGACGTGCTGGTTTTGCAGGGATTCTAGTTCAGACTTCATTGCAGCTTGCCATCCAGCCTGCTCATCTGTTGATAGGTGCTGCAAGCTTTCATAACTTGACGGCTCAGCAATCACTGCACATGTCTGTCCTGGACTATAGCGATCAGGTGGCCTCGTTTCTCGAGTGGACCGCCGAAGAATTGGTTCTTCAGCTTCATCAGACACAGTCTGTTGTGTTGCCATCTCAGGTTGCAGAGAAACACCGGCTCCTGGCGATGTAGGAGTTAACGGTTCATCTTTGATGTCTCCGTTGCTGGGCGACGGGCTCCTCCTCCCCCTTCTAGGAACGGGTAGCGGCTCTTGTTTCACTCCAGCCGGAATGATTAGAGTTGAGGATGTTCGTTGCCAGCCGACAGTTTTTTCAAGAAAGCTAGCCGATGCGCTAGTCGTTATTTTCTTCTCCCCATCACGACAAAACCTGAAAGCTTTATGGTTGTTAGTATAGCCAACAAATAGCAATCTTACAGCCTTATTTTTTCCTTTCCGCCTGAGCTCCTTAGGGATATGGACGTACGCTGGAATCCCAAATATCCTGACATGCTCTAAGGAAGGTTTCTTGCCGTACCACGCCTCCGCAGGACTCATACCTGTAGCTGACGACCAAGACAAGTTTAATACATGCGACGCACACATCATGCCTTCGCCCCAGTAACTCATTGGTAGATTACTGTCCTGTAACATGCACATACACATATTGGTCAGGGTCTGATTTCTGCGTTCGCAAAAAGCATTATGCTGAGGTCGGTAGGGAGCAGTGCATTTCCTCTCAATGCCGTGCCTCCTGCACAGAGCAATCATCCGTTCATTACAGAATTCAGTACCGTTGTCACTCAGAATAGTCTTAGGGTATTTCCCTGTCTTGCGGTGCACAAACCGAAGCCAATTATGAAATGCTTGGAATGTTTCTGACTTAGACCTAAGTAGGTAGCAGAATCCATACCTTGAAAAATGGTCTTCGATACAAAATGCAAATCTTGCTCCGCCCAGACTCTTTGTTGGGAAGGGACCTATCAGGTCAAGGAACACCAGGTCGAGTATTTCATTGGACTGAAATTTGCTTGGAGATATGGTTGCTGTCGCTTTGGATTTAACAGCCTTGCACACCTCACAGTCAATATAACACCCACATGGCTTGGTCTTAATTCCAGCTGCTTGAAGCGTCTTCTTCACTGCCTGGAAATTAAGGTGTCCTAGCCTGCGGTGCCAAAGATGAATGCAGTTATCATGCAGGGGTTCATTAGTACTCACATGTTGTACTGTTTGCTCCTTTTCCAGGAAATAGAGGTCGCCTTCCCTCTTAGCCTTAGCAGTAATTCCACCTGTACATATATTGCAGTCAGTAGCTGTAAAACAAACTTTGTATTGTTGTTCAGTTAAAGCAGAAACTGATAACAGATTATAATTTAAACTTGGAACATTGAGCATTAGGAATTTCCTCCCCAGGCTCGGGATGTTGACAAGCCCATTCCCAGCTACATTGGCAGTCAGCCCATTGGCAAGTTTCACGCTCTGACCTTGCGTAGGAGTAAAAGTCTCAAAGAGCCTCCTGTCCTTTGCCATGTGCTCCGTAGCACCACTGTCAATCATGAATTGCCTGCTGCTGCTGGAGGAATTATTAATGATTACATTGCACCCACCTCCTTTGGTAACTGCTGGAGAATGTCTCTTCTTGTACAAAGAACACTGGCGTTGCAGGTGTTGTGTGCTTCCACATAAGTAGCACTTACGCACAGCTTTTGTTTTAGCTACTGCTGCCTTGCACTCTGCCCCTTTAAGGACCTCCCGGGCAGGAATATTCATTGTTGAATGAAAGTGAGCTGCGTCCTTCCGTCTCATAGCCTCATTCAACAGGCGTTGGGTGATACTGGACACGTTAATATCAGCTTGTGGAATAATGTCAAGATTAGCCACAAATTGGTCATACGTACTGTCCAGAGAACATAGAATTATGTAGGCTTGCTGCAGGGGAGTAAAAATTACCTTCTTGTCCTGCAGCTGGTGTAACATACGAGTCATGTGCTCCAGATGAGTCATCATGTCTCCACCTGCCTCTAGACGTGTGGAGAAGAGCTTTTTCATTAAGAAAATGTGTGCCCCAACACTTTCTCTTTCATATATAGCCTTCAGTGCATTCCAGCACGACTTGGCTGTATCAGCCCCTTTAATATGAATGAGCTGTGAATCCTCCAAGGTCAAGCCTAGCAATGCAAGCGCCTTCTCGTCATTGCACTTATGCTTTGCAATTACCTCGGCATCATCCACGGCATGTAGTGTAGCTATGTCCGGGGGGTGTGCCACATACTCCCACAGCCCCTGGAACTTCAACAGTAAAGTGACCTTCTCTGACCATGTTGCAAAATTATCTCCATTAAGCCTCTGTATCAAGAAGCCAGATATATGCACACTGGACTCCATAGTTGCCTGTAACACAAACAAAGTGCCACGCCCCAAACTGTTCGCTTACTCACGAGTAGAACATCTGGCGAGTGCTGCTGCAGACAGTGCTTACTCTCACGCAGACCACGCTGGGCCCATAACCGATGTCAGTAGTGCGTAGAAGTCCTGCAGTATGAGTGTGCTGATAAGAGCAGCCTCTAGTAAATAGTCTATAAATACACAACTCAGTAAGCCGGTTGAAAACAGTTGTATTGGGGTTACAGCATAAGAGTGGTTAAAGGCAGTCCAAAGTAGTCAACATACAGTAAGTCAGTCCATCCAGGTCAGAGGTACACAGTCACAAATCCAAATCTTAGTCTACACATACCAGGGTCATTGCCATCATCAGTCAAACGGACAGAGTAACGGTCTCTGTTATCAAATAGCTCTCCACGTCTCCAACACTCCTTCCTCCTCATCCACCCAAGGCAAAGTCTAAGGACTAGGTTGTTGGTTCTTATGGTAGAGCTGGCCTATCATGTTCCACCCTACTTAATTGGCTTCACATGCCTCCATTAGCTTCACATGCTTCTCATTGAGCTAGTATAGGAGTTACATAATGTAGCATCAGCAGTTTCTATCTTAAAGTGCCTGGTGCTAACACCTTCCATTTAAAGCACAATAGAAGATGGTGGATGACAGGTGGATGACAACTATTTTGTTGGTGGTGTTGGTGAAGTGGTTTGGTATTGATTTGGCTTGGTTATTTTTGCAGTATTTCCTCCCTTCCTTGAGGCATTACTGACTGGTTAAACCTGGTGTCGATTGTAATAGGCTTGCTCTAGAGCAAGTGGAGAGGGGAGGAAGAGGTTGGTCAGCATATGGATTGGGAAGGAAACTGGGCTATCTTGTGCATGCCATATGGTTGCCAGCTTCAGGTTAGGGAACTTTTGGAGATTAGAGGGTGGAGCTGGGGAAGATAGGGACCTCATTGGGGTAAAATGCCATAGAGTCCACCTGCCAGAGCATCCATTTTCTCCAGAACTGATCTTGGTAGTCTGTAATTCCAGGAGATCCCCAGGTTCCACCTGGAGGCTGGCATCCCTGACATGCCACTCTGAGGGGAAAGATGTTTCAGTCTTAGAATAATAATAATAATATTTTATTTATATCCTGCCCTCCCTGCCACAGCAGGCTCAGGGCGGCTCACAAAATATGGCATAAATACAAGGTTACAATAATAAAACATTATATCATACAATATACAATTCACAATATTTACTATTACATTAAAAACATTATAATTAAAACCATCAATTAATTAAATTCTAACTTTTCAGGTGCTATAGTCTAGATGTTCTCCTCTTGTAATTTATGATGACGGTATATAATAGGCTAGGATCCACATTAAGAGAAGGCCAGCTGAAAGACAGTAGTCTTGCAGGTCCTACGTAATTGAGCAAGACTCCGCAGGGCCCGCACCTCATCTGGTAGTTGGTTCCACCAGTGTGGAGCTGAGATCGAAAAGGCCCTTTCTCTCATAGTCTTCAATTTGGCCTCCTTTGGCCCGGATTTGTCAAAAGATTTTGTGCACCTGATCTCAGTACTCTCTGAGGCACATATGGGAAGAGACGGTCCCTAAGGTAGGCAGGTCCTCGGCCATATAGGGCTTTAAAGGTAATAACCAGCACTTTGTAACGAATCTGGTATACAATTGGCAGCCAGTGCAGTTCGCGCAGCCTCGGCTGTATGTGCTCCCACTTTGGGAGCCCTAGTAACAGCCTGGCCGCTGTATTCTGCACTAGCTGCAGTTTCTGGATTCGGCACACAAGGGCAGTTTCATGTAGAGGGTATTACAGTAACCCAATCTTGAGGTCACCGTTGCATGGATCACTGTTGCCAAGTTGTCACGCTCTAGGAAGGGAGCCAGCTGCCTTGCCCGCCTAAGGTGAAAAAAGCAGATTTAGCAGTGGCTGCTATCTGGGCCTCCATTAACAAGGAAGGTTCCAGTAGTACCTCCAAGCTCTTGACCTTGCGCGCCACTTTCAATGGCACACCATCAAAAACTGGAAGGGGGATTTCCCTTCCCAGACTGCCATGACTCAGGCAAAGGACCTCTGTCTTCGTTGGATTCAATTTCAACCTACTTAGTCTGAGCCAACCTGCCACGACTTGCAGTGCCAGGTCCAGATTTTTTTGGGCGCAGTTAAACCGGCCATCCATTAGAAGATAGAGCTGGGTGTCATCAGCATATTGATGATACCCAAGGCTGTACCTCCGGGCAATCTGGGCAAGGGGGCACATGTAGATGTTAAACAACATCGGAGAGAGCGCTGCCCCCTGTGTCACCCCACAATCTAGCGAGTGCATCTGGGACAGTTCTCCCCCAATCACCACCCTTTGTCCCCAACCATCAAGGGAAGAGGAAAGCCATTGCAAAGCCAACCCCCAAATCCCTGCGTCGGTGAGGTGGTGGATCAGCAACCAATGGTCGACCGTATCGAATGCAGCTGATAGATCCAACAACATCAGTACTGCCATGCCGCCTCGATCCAGATGCCTCTGGAGGTCATCCACCAGGGCGACCAAGACTGTCTCCATCCCATGACCCAGGTGAAAACCAAACTGGTGAGGATCTAAGACGGAAGTGTCATCCAGAAAACTCTGCAACTGTAGCGCTTCTGCCCTCTTAATGATTTTATCCAAAAATGGTAAATTTGAGACCAGCTGATAATGCGCCAATTCGACCAGATCTGATGTCGCCTTTTTCAAGAGAGGGAGAACCACAGCCTAAGAAGTATTGGAAAATACCCTTCTGAGAGGGATCTATTTACGATGTCCCGTATAGGACATCTAAGCTACCTCTGGCAAGATTTAATTAGCCAGGAGAGACATGGGTCCAAATTGTAAGTTGTCGGGCGCACAGTAGAGAGGATTCCATCAACTTCCTCCAAGCTAAGTGTGTCGAAGAGATCCAGAACTGAACCAAAAGACAGGCACGGAGCCTCGAGTTCTTGTACTGTATCCAATGTGGCAGGAAGGTCGTGGCGGAGCAACATGATTTTATCTGCAAAACATTTCGCAAAAGCCTCACAACCAATCTCTAATTCCCTAGCATTTGGCTGCCTTGAGGCAATGTTGTAAGATTCCGAATTATCCTAAACAATTGTGCTGGGCGCAAATTTGCAGATACAATCTTGGCCACAAAGTAGTTCTTCTTTATGGCTTTGACTGCCATCTCATAGGACCTCATAAACTCTATAAGATGTTCTAGTTGCTTTGTCTTGAGTACGCCACCATTGCCTCTCTAACCATCTGAGCCCTTGTTTCATCTGTCACAGCTCCAGGGTATACCATGGAGCCAGCTTAACACGAGGGTGCAGAGGGCATCGAGGTGCAATCTTGTTGATGGCTCTGGATTGTTGGCCATGCCAAGACTCAACTAGATCATCAAGGGAATTGCCAGGAAGCCAGGGATCCTGCAGAGCCATTTGGAACCGCTCAGGTCCATCAGACTCCATGGGTTAGCCAAAATAGACTCTCCATCCTAAAGGGCTTGGAGTGGAGCATCCACATGAGCCTTGAGGGCAAAGTGGTCTGACCATGGCACCACCTCTGCAGTAATACCATCCACCAAAACCCCGGCTGCAAAGACCAAATCTAACATGTGCTCTGCCTGATGAGTGGGTGTTGTAACAAATTGGGAGAGTCCCAGTGTTGCCATGGATGACACTAGGTCCATCGCCTGACTGGAGGTCGCTTCATCGGTATGGACATTGAAATCACCCAGGATCAAAAGCCTTGGGTACTCCAATGCCCAGTCTGTTACAGCTTCCATCAGGGATAGTAAGGCGCTGGCCGGTGTCTTAGGCGGACGGTACACCAGCCAGATCGCCAACCCCTCCCCCACATCCCACACCAGACCGGCATATTCTATACCATTGATCATTGGGGTCAGGAGAGCCCGGAAGGAGTAATCCTCTCGTATGAATAGCGCCACCCCTCCCCCACCCGCTTGTCCGTGATTGGTGAAAGACTGAGTATCCTGGGGGAGCCATCTGGGAGAGAACTACAGTCTTCCCATCTCACACCCAGGACTTGGTCACGCAAGCCAGGTCCACATCCTGCTTCAGCAGGAACTCCATAAGAATTGAGGTCTTATTATTTATGGACCTGACATTACATAACACCAGTGATGGAGGCGAGCAATTCTGTTTGACCCCGCTACCTGTCACCGTCGGGATGGGACGCAGACTGGAAGGGGGCCGAGCACTATTTTGTCTTGGCCTTCTTCCTTTATAATTCTGCCTGCTCCCACCGTCATACCTTCCCTTCCCTAGGAGCACTGGAATCCCCAAGTCGGGCATCCTCACTGGTCTCCACTATAGCCTGAACCAACGTGGATATGTCCTCACTCATCACCCTATTTCAAATGTTAACCTTCTTAAATGTTAGAAGCAAGTGGAGGAGCAACAGGAAAAGTGTGGCCACCAATGCCACACATTTGAATAGCTGTGGAGTCAGGAGGCAGAGTGAGTGTAGAGGCAGATGGGGGACAGCGACCTCCCTTCTCCCCCAAACCTGTTCTCAGCCCTTGAAGGAAGTTCTCGGCCCTTGAAGGGGTTGTGGAAGGACAAAAAGCACCCATTAGAGGTCTCAAAAACAGCTTCTCGATTAGGCTTTCTCCTCAGCCCTGCCATATCCATGGGAAATGCTGGAAAGATGAGAACAAGTGGTGGGGGGATCTGGGAGAGCCAAGTTTGGACCTACCCACCCACCCCTGAGCCAGGACCCTGTCATCTGGGTCACTCAGGGCAGATTGCTCATCTTGGGCCACCTCACAGGGTTGGTGCGGGGGATGGGGCGGTGGAGGGGGAAGTCCAGTGTATGTCCTCAAGATCCTTAGAGGTAGGATGAGGGAAGACAGGAAACAGTGAAAAACTGATCATATCTGTGCTCAGCTGCTGAGGTTGGGCATACTGGTGTGCGTGTGTTGGAAAACTACATTATTTACTTACAAGGAAGATGACTCATCTCCTAACAGTGTTATATACACAAAAAGTAACTGATTTGTATGGAAATGTAAGATACCGCCAGTTTGGTGTAGTGGTTAAGTGCACATACTCTAATCTGGGAGAACCAGGTTTAATGCTTCACTCCTCCATGCACCTGTTGAGTGACCATGGGTCAGTCACAGTTCTTGAAAGGGCTGCTCTCTTGAGAGCAGTTTCTTGAAAGAGCTCTCTCAGCCCCACCCACCTACCTCACAAAGTTTCTTCTTCTTTCCACTCACCCTTGGAAAAAAAATAGTCTTGCATATGATTTATTGGGGCTTTTGTGGATTCCCAAGTTAATCAATTGATTTCATTCCTAAGAATTAATTGCTTTTGTTCATATTTTGAGTGATTAATGTATGCAAGACAGTCAGCACTCTTAGAATTCCTCAATACTGCAATGGTTAAGGATTAAGCTCCTTGAATAGCAGCAAAAGATTATATTAGTCTGTTCAGTTACATTCATGAGATAAAGTATAAACTGCAGGCCAGTCCTCTAAAAGACCCTAAGATTAATGTGTGCACATATACAGACAAGCAGGGATTCTTTAATTAATTGACTCCAAGGTTTTTGAAACATTTTGTAGTTTTGTTTTGGAATAAGACATATTAATACCACATTAAACTGTATTCTTAATATTTTTATTTCCTATATGGAAATGGATTAAGTGTGCATTGCAAGACAGACTTACTTGATTATGTGTATAGGGACAAAGCAGACGTCAATCAAAACTGAATTAATTTGCAATTGTGAGGAGATTATTCTTCTATCTTTACTTTCAGCATGATCAGGGATGGTCTCGCTCTATTTATAGGGCCATATAACAGCCTATTTTCACCAGGGGAGTGTGTTTACTTGCAAACAATTTAAGGACCTTCTAAAACTGTCCGACTAGTTAATTGGAACTGCTTCAGTGCACAAAAATATATCCCACTATTAAATGGATTGTAATTACTGTGAGTGCCCTCACCATATAGTTTGTTGGGGGCTGGATGATGAGCCACCTCTATGGGGGCTGGCATTACTGCTCATGAGTGCCTGGCAGCCAGGTGTTGGAAAGCATTCTAGGTCAGGAATGGGGAGTTTGGGGGAAACACTGCTTACTTGGATTCCCCATCACCCCTATTAAGAAACAGACTAGGAACTGGTAATAGGCCTTTCTAAATTTTTCTCATTCGCAGCTCATTTCCTATTAGCCATCACAATTAACTGAATGGCAAGCCTGCCTGGACAATTTTATGGGGTTTGAGAGGATCATAGTCCTTCAATATGGTTTTTTTTTTAATTATTGCATACTCTAAATAAAGCTGAGACTCTACTTTAAGCTATTCTCTATGTCCTGTGTTCATCATGATGTTTGCGGTCAAAGCCAGCAATGGGCTAAAACCCAACAAATCAGCAATGGAGCCATATGTGAACATGTTGCACATTTAATCCATGTGTGACGGAACTGGTCTGCTTTGACTTGCAGATCCTGGTCTGCCTACCCCTCTTTGATATTGCCAACTCTTGGAGGGGGTTACTTCTTCCTTCCACTAGAGTAACTTGTAGCTTCATTAGGGTTTGTAGAATCTTTCGGGCTCAAGTGCCGTGTTCTACTGGAGAAAGTTTTCCTTCCAGACGTTTCGTTCTCAGCTGCGGAGAACATCCTCAGTGGCGTTGCAGCCGGAGCAAGCGCTCTGACCTTCTTGGCTGCTGTGCGTTGAGTGGGGCTAGGGCTGCTGGAGAGCTGCTATTTCTAGGCTGGAGGGGGTGTGATGAAAGGGCAATTGGTTTGTGGATATGCCCATTGTTTGGTGGGGCTTCCTGGAAGGATAGTGATAAGGAAACTGGCTGTTGAATGCGACCATTGTTCTGTGTTAATTGCTGGGAGGGTTGGAAGGGGTTTGAAGATAAGGAAGATGGCTGTTGACTGTGCTGATTGTTCTGTGGAATTTGCTGGTTGTTCTGAGACTTTCTGCAATTTATAGTCTGTAGGGTGTTTTGCAGAGCTGGGTACCAAGATTGGTGGATGAAAATGCCTTCTTCCTTTCTGTTAAAATCGTGCTGGTGTTTGTAAATCTCAATAGCTTCTCTGTTCAGGCGGGTATGATAATGTGAGACCATAAAAAGGACTTCAGTTCTTTCAACGTGGATGACGCGGTCTCCTTCTTGAAGTGCATGTTCAGCTACAGCTGATTTTTCTGGCTGAAACAAGCGACAGTGTCTCTTGTGTTCGGTGAGACCGGTGTTAATACTGCATTGGGTAGTGCCAATGTAGACTGCACCACAGGAGCAGGGTATTTTGTAGACTTCAGGGGTTGAAAGTGGATCTCTCATATCTTTGGCCGAGCGCAGCATGTGGCGGATCTGTTGTGTGGGCTTGAAGACTGTGTCAACATTGTGGCGTTTGAGAATTTTGCCAATGCGGTCATTACCTCATTACCACAAGAGCCTCGTTACCACAGAGACCAATTACAACTTTGGTGGAACCCTAGAGAAATAGCCACATGCACAGACTGTTTTTCTCCCAACCTGGAGATCCCTCTTGAATTAAAACAGGGGTGTCAGACATGTAGCCAGAGGGCTGGATCAGGCCCCTGAAGGGCTCATATCAGGCCCATGAGCAACTCACTGTCATCTGCTTCCTTCTCTCTCTCTCTTGCTTCCTTCTGCATCACAGCTTGCTCTACCAGACTTGCTCAATTGTTTTCTTTACTGGCTGATCAACACATAGGGTTGCCAAGTCCAATTCAAGAAATATCTGGGGACATTGGGGGTGGAGCCAGGAGACTTTGGGGGTGGAGCCAGGAGACATTAGGGGTGCAGCCAAGATCAAGGCTGTGACAAGCATAATTGAACTCCAAAGGGAATTCTGGCCATCGCATTTAAAGGGACGGCACACCTTTTCAATTCCTTCCTTCCATAGGAAATCATGAAGGATAGGGGTACCTTCTTTTGGGGCTCATAGAATTGGACCCCCTGGTCCAATCTTTTTGAAACTTGGGGGGTATTTTGAGGAGAGGCACTAGATGCTATACTGAAAATTTGGTGCCTCTACCCCAAAAAACAGCCCCCCCCAGAGCCCCAGATACCCGCAGATCAATTCTCCATGATTTTCTATGGGAATAAATCTCTATAGGGAATAACAGAGTTCCCAGCAGACATTTCCCTTCCATCTCCCCGCTTTCTGACGACCCTGAAGCGGGGGGAGGGCCTCCAAACCGGGGAATACCCTGCCCGCACCTGGGGATTGGCAACCCTATCAACACATGAAGCAACTTGCATACAAAAACTCATGATGCCCATCCATTTCACGTTTTCAAAGCATTGACTATGAGATTTCTGTAATGAATGCCAATAAATCAAAAGAAATGCCAATAAATCTGTAAACTTAAATTGCAGTTTACAGACACATACCTGAACAACACCTGAATAGCATACTCAAGATTGCTGCAGATCAGACATTGTCTCCAGATTTTGATACAATAATTCAGAACAAGTGGTTTCAGTTATCAGAAATTGTTAAATAAACAAAATATTTCAAAAGTGATAATCTTTTAAGCATGTTTTAAGTTTTTTTAAAAAAATCTTTAATTGTGTTTGTCTGTGTCCTTTATAAATTTCAAATATTCACTACCTGGCATTACATTCTGAAACACATGGCCTGGTCTGACAAGGTCTCATTTATGTCAGATCTGGCCCTCATAACAAATGGGTTTGACACCCCTGCACTAGAGTGTTCAAGATGATGGTGGATCTTGGTAGTACATAGACTGAGAACCAATCTCCAAAGTAAAAAAATATTTATTGAATTTATTGGGGGAGGGACGGTGGCTCAGTGGTAGAGCATCTGCTTGGTAAGCAGAAGGTCCCAAGTTCAATCCCTGGCATCTCCAAAAAAGGGTCCAGGCAAATAGGTGTGAAAAACCTCAGCTTGAGACCATGGAGAGCTGCTGCCAGTCTGAGTAGACAATACTGACTTTGATGGACCAAGGGTCTGATTCAGTATAAGGCAGCTTCATATGTCCATCAGCAAACAGATTTCAAAACAAAATTGGTGATAAAAACAATTCCCTTTCCCTGTTCTAGGCATACCTTAACTGATGTTGGAGTAGAGCAGGCACTAATGATCTTAAAAAGTTACGTTCCTATCTACGTTCCATCACCTATGAGACCGCATGGTCAGAAAAAGATGGCTGCCTGCTAGCAGACCAGAGCACAGTGTCCTCTTCAGCCAAGCATCCCAAGCTAAAAGAGAGCAACTTCTCTTTGCAAGGAAGTTTTGTTAACCCCTTGTCTCCACTCACTTTACATCACTCCATCCATCCCTTTGACCCAGTCCACCCAGGTCGCAGGTCCTGGGAACCCTCCTTGAAGGCATTCTGGGAAATTTCCAGGAGTTACCTGGAGACTTCTTAGCATCAAATTCCTTAGCTGGATTCCCTACCAGGGCCATTAGCATATGTATAGATATTATCTAGCAGGCCATTGAACTGGGTCCCTGCCACTTTTTTTCCTCCAGAGGGGAAACCCCCCAGACTTTTAATGTAGAGCATTTTATTTTTTTTCCTACTGGAGCTCTTTTTGCTAATCTGTTGCAATCAGGATTTTCAAGATACTCGATCTGTATTGAGCCATTCCTACTGTGTGGTCCTTCAATGGGCTTATCAAGTGGGCTTATATTTGCCTAAAATTACACTACTAATGACCAACTACTATTAAACATGTTTTCATATCAGTAAGCGAGTTTCCAGGTAAATACAACTTCCTTTCTTCCACATATACATCTCTTCCTGTTTGTGGCCTCAGCCAAGGGGAGGGGTGAGGATGGTGTTGAAGACAAGGGGTTCCCCTTATCCAACATCCTTCTTGCTGCTCCCGTTGAAATAACACATGCACATACAGTTTTTCAGAAAAGTGGAATAAAATTGGCCACAACTTCTATTGGTTACAGCTGTAATACGTGTTGGCACAGCTTGGCATACTGGATCCTATTCTTCGACTGACCTGCATGCCAGTCGCTGATTCGCTGGTATGCGTCCCTTTCTGTTTCCATTAAACAAACAGAAACTGAAATAATTTAATCTTATACTTGTAGAAAGAGTAACATCTCATACCATGCCACAGCTAGATCCAGGCAGGCAGCTGTGTTGGTCTGAAGCAATAAAACAAAGTTGGAGTCCAGTAGCACCTTTAAGCCCAACAAAGTTTAATTCAGAATGTAAGCTTTCATGTGCATGCACATTTCATCAGATGATTAAATGGGGTACAATGAGAAGTGCTGCATATAGCTGGTGGGCAGTGGTTAAGCGTGCAAAGTAATACAAAGTTAGAATCCAACAGGAAAAATGTTGACATTAACAAATTGAAAGAGCACCAAGTTTGGTCTGGGTAGCATTATGCAGGATAACAACAAAGACAGTATATAACAAAGGCAATAAACATGTCAGAATTGAAGAATGATGGTGAGAGTTTCAAAGGCAATAAATGCAGAGTTCGTTAATTGCTCTATTTCTCCTCAAGCCTGGGTTAAACTGAGAACATGTTTTCTCAGAGGTGTTCCTGTCCACCTAATTTACTTTTTAACATGCAGCATACATTATAATCATCATTCCAGTTTGCCAATACAAAAAAAGAATACATTAGAATATAGTGGAAGATGGGTTTAGCATATGTAATAAGATAATCAATATCTCTTATTTAAGTTTGTCAATACAAAAAAGACATTATTCTTACACTATTCTAAAAGAGAAATATATTGGAATATTGTGGATGTATAGCTCTACTTGGTGAGAATGCGTCTAGCATATGTAATGAGATATGAAACCAATATCCCTGTTTTGTCCCAGGGAGGTGTTTGTTCCAAGTTTAATAATATTTTATAATTCATCAATTTCCCTTTCCATTCTGTTCTTGAAGTTCCTTTGCAGTAAAAAAAAAAAAACAGCTACCTTGAGGTCACCCATTGAATACTCTGGAAGGCTGAAGTGTTCTCCAACAGATTTCTCAATTTTGTAATTCCTGATGTCAGATTTGTGTCCATTTATCCTTTGGTGTAGGGTGTGTCCTGTTTGCCCTATGTAGAGAACTGAAGGGCATTGTTGGCATTTAATGGCATATATAATGTTGGAAGATGAACAAGTGAATGAGCCTGAGATGGTGTAGTTAATGATGTTAGGTCTAGTGATTATGTTGTCTGGGTGCATGTGGCAGCAAAGTTGGCATTTAGGTTCACTGCAAGCTCTGGTACCAGTGTCCATGCTCAAATGAAATGTTGTATTATTGTGGGTGATGAGTTGTTTGCCCCACAGCTAAAAATAGGAATTTCACAGTTAGAAAGAATAAACTTTCTACTGAGACACTGAGGTTCATTCTAATTTTGGAAGCATTTTATCTACAGGAAAAGATATTTCTGATCATTTTTAGTATGTATGTGCTGTAATGTACATTTACATTAATGGAGGCTGTATATAGCTTTAAAGGTGACCAATATTTCCACAGCTGTTTTATCACTATAAATACCTTTTCAATTTATGTACCGAAGAATTAGCAATCCAGATTTAGGATGCTCTGGACCTGGTGTCATCCATGGCAACACTAGGACTCTCTCAATGTGTAACAACTCCCACTCACCAGGCTGGACACATGCTGGACTTGATCTTTGCGGCGGGAGTGACAGTGGACTGTATTACTGCTGATGCAGTGCCATGGTCAGACACTATGCCCTGAAGGCCTGCATGAATGTTCCACTCCAACCCTGTTTGGGCGGTGAATGAATTTTAGCTCACCTGTGGAGCCAGATGGACCCTATGCGGCTTCAGGTGGCTCTTTGGGACCCTTGCCCCCCTGGCGACTCTCTAGATGAGCTAGTGGAGACCTGGCATAGCAGGCTCTCCATGGCCATCGATGATATCGCTCCCAGGCGCCCTCTGCATCTCCGTTCAAAGCTGGCGCTGTGGTATACCCTGGAGCTACGGCTAATGAAATGGAGGCTCAGATGGCTAGAGAGGCAGTGGCAGCATGCCCGCAACGAAGTGACAAGAACATCCTATAGGTCGTTTATGAGAACCTATAAGATGACAGTCAAGGCTGCTAAGAAAGTCTATCTTACGGCCATGATTGCATCTGCGAACTTGCGCCCAGCACAATTGTTTAGAACAATTTGGTCTTTAACTACCCTACCACAGGGTAAATCAAATGCTAAGGAAATGGATATTGGCTGTGAGGCTTTTGCGAGTTTTTTCACAGATAAGGTCTTGTCACTCCACCGTGACCTCCCTGCCACAGTTGAAACAGTAAATGAACTCAAGGCTCTGTGTACATCTTCTAGTCAGATTTTGGATTATTTCACTCCACTGAGCCTGGAGGAAGTTGACAGAAAGCTTTCTACTGTATGCTCCACCACTTGTAGTCTAGACCCATGTCCATCCTGGCTAATAAAAGCAGGCCAGGGAGAATTGTGGATTCCCTTGAGGGAAATTGTTAGTAGGTCCCTATCTGAAGGGACCTTCCCTCAACCTCTTAAGGAGGCAGTGGTCCGCCCTCTTTTAAAGAAACCATAATTGGACCCGGCTGTATTGGCAAACTATCGGCTAGTGTCAAACTTGCCTTTTCTGGGCAAGATTATTGAGAGGGCGGTAGCAGTGCAGCTACAGAGCTTTCTGGATGATGCTACTGTGCTTAACCCTTTTCAATCCGGGTTTCATCCAGGTCACGGACAGAGACGGTTCTGGTCGCCCTCACAGATGACCTCCAGAGGCATCTGGATAGAGGAGGTTCAGCAGTACTGACGCTTCTAGACCTGTCGGCTGTGTTTGACACAGTCAACCATCAGTTACTGACCCACTGCCTTGCTGACGCTGGGATACAGGGGTTGGCCTTACGGTGGCTTTCCTCCTTTCTACAGGGTTGGAGATAGAGGGTGGCGATAGGGAAGGAACTCTCCCGATGGCACTCACTTGTATGTGGTGTGTCACAGGAGGCGGTTCTCTCCCAATGTTGTTCAACATCTACATGTGACCCCTTGCCCAGATTGTCCAGAGGGTTGGGCTGGGATGCCATCAGTACGCAGATTGATTGAGTTGGAGTATGAATTGGAGTAAAGAGGGTTTAGAACTTAATTAGCTTAAGGGATTATTATTAGTTGATTGATTGAGGGACAAGGTTAAAGGTTTAGTATTAATCAGCCATTTAGGGGAGGTTAAATTGGCAGGGTTGATAAAGTGATTGAGGGGGGGCTCTTAGTTAGCAAGGGCAGTGGTGACAGAGACAGAACTAGCATAGGACTACTACAGGTTAACTGATACTGGTTGGAGGTGATTGTGGAGACCAGTGGGGGGATGACTGGCCTGGGGATTCCAGTACTCCTGGGGAGGGGAAGATATGACGGTGGGGACAGACAGAAATGCAATAAAAGGCGGTGGAGATGTGTGGGTGCTCGGCCCATCCCAAGGATGACAGGGGGTGGGGACAGGTTGAACTACCCACTTCCGTCATTGGTGTTATGCAATGCCAGGTCCATAAATAATAAGACCACGATCCTTCGGGACTTCCTGTGTGAACAGGATATGGACCTGGCATGCATGACTGAGACCTGGGTACGCGAAGGGGAGACGGTAGCTCTCTCCCAGATAGTCCCCCCAGGATACTCAGTCTTTCTCCAGTCACGGACTAGTGGGCGGGGGGGAGGAGTGGCATTATTCATATGGGAGGCTGACTCCTTCAGGGCGCTACCGGCGCCAGAGATCGACGGCATTGAATGTGCAGGTCTGAAGTGGGATGTGGGAGAGGGGTTGGCGATCTGGCTGGTGTACCGGTCGCCTAGCGCACCAGCCAGCACCTTACTGTCCCTGATGGAGGCCGCGACAGGCTGGGCGTTGGAACACCCAAGGCTTTTAATCCTGGGTGATTTCAACATCTATGCCGATGATGCGGACTCCAATTGGGCGATGGACCTAGTGTCATCCATGGCTACACTAGGACTCTCTCAATTTGTAGCCACACCCACTCACCAGGCCGGGCACATGCTGGATTTGATCTTTGCGTCGGGGGTTACAGTGACCCAAATTACTGCTGATGCGGTGCCATCGTCAGACCACTATGCTCTGAAGGCCTGCATGGATGTGGCACCCCAGACCTGTCTAGGCGACGAGCGTATTTTAGCTTCCCCAAGGAACCTAATGGACCCACTATGGTTCCAGAGGGAACTGAGGGATCCCTGGCCCCCTGGCGACTTGCTCGATGACATGGTTGAGCTATGGCAAAATCGGCTCACCATGGCCATTGATGAGATCGCTCCTCGGCGTCCTCTGCGCCCCCGTGAAAAGATGGCGCCGTAGTATAATGCGGATTTGCGATCAATGAAACGGAGGCTCAGACGACTAGAGAGGTGATGGCAGTGGACTCATGACAAAGCAACCAGAGCATCTTATAGAGAGTATATGAGATCCTATGAGATGGCAGTCAAGGCCACAAAGAAAATTTACTTTGTGGCCCAAATTGCATCCACGAATTCACACCCAGCACAATTATTTAGTATCATTCGGACTCTTACAACTCTGCCACAAGGCAGACCAAACTATAGGGAATTGGAAATAGGCTCTGAGGCTTTTGCAACATTCTTCACGGATAAAGTCTCATTGCTCCACCGTAACCTCCCTGCCACAATTGAAACAGGAAGTGAACTCAAGGCTCCGTGCCTGTTTTGGGGGTTGGCTTTAGGCAGTTTTGCAACACTCAGCTTGGAGGAAGTTGACAGAATCCTCGCAACTGCACATCCAACAACATGCGATTTGGACCCATGCCCATCCTGGCTGATTAAAGCTTGCTGGATGGAGCTTCAATATCTGTACGGGATATTGTAAATAGGTCCCTCTTGGATGGGCTTTTTCCAACACCTCTTAAAGAGGCAATAGTCCATCCCCTCTTGAAAAAACCAACATTAGACCCGGCTGAATTGGCGCATTATTGGCCTGTCTCAAATTTACCCTTTTTGGGTAAAATTATCGAGAGGTCAGTAGCGTTACAGTTGCAGAGCTTCCTGGAGGATGCTTCCGTCCTAGACCCACACCAGTCTGGCTTTTGCCCGGGCCATGGGACAGAGACGGTGCTGGTTGCCTTAGTAGATGATCTCCAGCGACAACTGGATTGAAGCGGGTCAGCAGTGCTGTTGTTGTTGGACCTGTCGGTGGCGTTCGACATGGTCGACTATCAGTTGCTGGTCCACCGCCTCGCCTTCTCTACTGTAGCCCCCCACTGGTGGAATCAACTCCCTGATGATGTTAGAGCCTTGCGGGACCTTGCCCAATTCTGCAGGGCTTGTAAAACAACACTTTTTCGTCTAGCCTTCAACTAAAGTACAGAGCTTTAGCACCAAAACTGTTTTAAAAATTTGTTTAATATTTAAAGTGCAATTGTTAATTTTAATTGATCTTACTGTAATTGTTTTTATTGCTTTATGGTTTTATTGTTCTACTGTGGATTTAATGTTGTTATTAGCTGCCCTGAGCCTGCTTTGGCGGGGAGGGAGGGATATGAATGCGAAAAACAAACAAACAAACAAATAAATAAATAAATGACACCCAGCTCTATCTGTTGATGGGTGGCCGGTCCGACTCCTCCCTGGAAGATCAGACCATGGCACTACAAGCTGTGGCAGGGTGGCTCAGTCTGAGTCAACTGAAATTGAATCCGATGAAGACAGAGGTCCTGTATCTAAGTCGTGGCAGTCCAGGAGTGGAGGTCTCATTACTGATCTTCAATGGAGCACCACTTGTGTTGGTGCTAAAGGTTAAAAGCCTAGGGGTATTCCTGGATTCCTTCTTAACAATGGAGGCCCAGGTGACAGCCACTGCCAACTCAGCCTTTTACCACCTGGGGCAGATAAGGCAGTTGGCCCCCTACCTCAAACACAATGACTTGGCAACAAGTGATCCATGCCACAATCACCTGGAGACTGGATTACTGTAACGCTCTCTACATGAGGCTGCCCTTGTCTCAAACCTGGAAGCTTCAACTAGTGGAGAATGCTGCAGCCAGGCTGTTAATGGGTCTCCCCTTATGGGAACACATTCAGCCTGTGCTGAAACCGCTGCACTGGCTGCCTATTGCATACTGGGTTCGTTTCAAGGTGCTGGTACTCACCTTTAAAGCCCTATATGACCAGGAACCTGTATACCTTCGTGATCTCCTTTCCCCACGTTCCCCAGAGAGCACTTCGGTCAGGGTCACAAAACCTGCTCTCAAAGAGGCCAGGCTTATGATGACCAGAGCCAGGGCCTTCTTTGTAGTAGCTCCAAGCTGGCGGAACAAGTTCCCTGAAGAGCTGAGGGCCCTGCGAGAGCTCACACAGTTCTACAGGGCCCGCAAGACAGTGCTCTTCCACCAAGCATTTTGCTAATTAGATCACAGGCTACAACAGACTTCGGAACATCTAGACCACCTCTAGCATGACCCTAAGAGCTGTTTTATATACAACATCCAGCTGGAACAGCAGAATAGTTAAATTTAATACAAAACAGAATAGGCAGCCATCCATTTTATTAAACAGATTACCATCAAGATCAATAATACCTCGAATGTTTTAAATAATTTTTATGGTTTTATGTTTTAATTGTATTTTGTGCTTCATGTGTTTCTTGTCCATACATGAATATGTAAACTGCCCTGAGCCTGCTTTGGCGTTGAGGGCGGGATATAAATAAATAAATAAACAAATAAATAAATAAAAATGCTATATAAAAATTTGCTTCTTTCTTTAATGCAATGTTGCTGCCTCAAAATCATGCACCTTTAAACCTTCCTCATGCCAGCAGTTATTTGTGCTCTCTGCCTTTTTATTCTTCCACATCTTTTACTTGAATGAGTAAATATTGATAAACACATTGGGATTATCTTTCCTGTATAAAGAAGGATTTGTCAAGAAATGGGATTTCAACACCCTAGACATTAGTTAGATCAAAACTTTTGAAATACGATGTTGGCTGATTATATGCCAAAGGGCACTAAACTTCCAAGAATCCAATCCTGTAAGTGGTTAGGCTGAAAACCACAGGAACAACTGAGTCAATGGGATTTAAACTTCACTGAGCAGAACTGTAGCCCATAAGGCAAAATATATCTAATTAAAATCTATGCTGCATTTTGCAGACTTCTGGGCAAATGTAACATCTATCATTTTGGAAATGAAAAACATTTCTATAAAATTTCTGATCTGGAGATAAATTTCCATTTGAACATACATTTCCCACCATTCATTCCAAACACATTTTTCTTAATTAAATATTCTTGCTATTTCTAGTTTTAGTGAACAGAAAGGTTTGAAAAACTCAGGAACTACACTGGTAGAAATGATTTGTTCAAAATGGAAAACAAACTGTATGATTAAATTTCATCACCATGCTTTCACTTAAACTGAAACTCAAACCCATGTGTGATTTAGCTCTTCTCCCTAATCCTAACACTTCCTACTCACTTTATGGTAAGGTAGATGGCACAGATTGGTGCACAAGGGAGTAGAAGAGCTGCCCACAGGAAAATGCAATGGTATAATATAGCTGTGTCATGCAGCCAGCATGACAGAGTCTGAAGCAGGATCCTAGTGATACAGAAAGGGGACTTTCCCCTTCCTTAAAAAGGCACTGGACCTTCACAGTGTCATTATCTGGATTGTCATTTAAGTATGTTTTGAAGAAAACAGGACTTTCAGTTCTAGTTCTTCATCTAGTTAAATTTTTTTACTGGAACAAGGGTGTTACCGTTGTTATTCAGCACCATCACCACTTTCAACATGCCTGTGTTCCACTTTATATTCTACTCCCTTCTCTATATGTGCATCTTACTAGTTTGCATTTATTTTCACCTTCTGTCTTGGGATCTTTTCTTTGTACCATATGTTGGTTTTCATTTGTGAAGTAGAATCCTAAATATTATGACAGTGCCAATTTATCTAAAACTTTCATACTATTTACCACGTGGCCCTATCATAGTTAAGCAACACCGCAGACTAATTACAGATAAATTGTAAAAAAAACTTTTCAGGTGGCTCATATCTCAGGCATAAAACATACTGAAATATCTCTAACACAGGACAATAATCAACTGCATACAAGGGCCACAATAAAGGCATTTAGCAAGGGTATTCATTTAATTATAGTCCTTGAATTTGGAGCTGTTTGTATACACACATACAAAATATCTATAATATTGCTTTTCTTTATGACATATTCAATGTATTATTAACTCAATGCTTATTTCAGAATATATAGAAACCTGAGTGCATTATATGTTTTGTAACAGGAGTAGTAATGGCCATGGCTCAGTGGTAGAGCATCTGCTTGGCATGCAGAAAGTCCCAGATTCAATCCCAGCATCCCCAGTTTAAAGGACAAGGTAATAGGTGATATGAAAGACCTCTGCCTGAGGTTCTGGAAAGCTGCTGCCAGTCTGAGTAGACAATACTGACTTTGATGGCTTGATGGTCTGATTCAGTATAAGGCAGTTTTATGGCCTAATTAAGTCCAATTAGTTCAGTGGGACAATTGGACATATGCTTTAATGTAATTACATCAATAGGACTGCAAAGTGTTTAACTCTGGCTGAACCCCAATATATAGCATGATTCAAACCCAGTTTTTTGGTGTTATATTAACCAAGTATTCAGCTGATATAGCAACAGCAGTACTTCTGTTGTCTGATATGTGGCACTGGGTTGGATCCAGCCTAAATCAGCAATTTCCATCAATTCCCCCTTCCCCCATCATGTCATTCCTCAAACCTCTGCTAATCCCCAAGAACAGCATTTCATGGAGATAAATGGACTGCAGCAGGAAGAGGGAAGCAGGAAAGTTCCAGTCTGCCACTGGAAAATCTAGTCTATATCCAACTCATTATTTATCTCTTTGTAGGTACTTTCCCTCAACTTCACACTTTTTCAGGAAGCAATCTTTCCTTAATTGTTCATGAGGAACCTGAAACTGCTGAAAAAGTGTATTTAGCGTTCTAAATTTTCTTCCTAAATAGTTACAAGTGAGATGCAAATCAAGTTTACATCCTCTAAAATCTGCACAGCCTGCTCACTCTTGAGGTATTGCATTAGCACAAAATTCTTAGGCATCATTCCCGGTTCTGCATCAGTACATCTGATATATGGGAACTGCTGACTGCACAGTTTCAAAGGCACGTTTCACAGATACACAAATTCCTGTTTCTGAAGTGAAGATGATATTTTTAATAGCTATCAAGATATTAACATTAATTTTGGTGCTTCTAGCACCATTCCACAGATCCTATCAGTTATATAGAAAAGAAAGCAAAAACAAGAAAATTTCATTTGCAATGACTGGCATTAGAATAGAATGATGAGGTGTTTGCTGCATTGCTTTTTTAATAGTGGAGGTATGTCCTTGAAAATTATCAATGGTAGAGGTATGTCCTTGAAAATGTATCATAATTTAAGAAAGGAAAGGCATATCACTTTTAAAAATTCTTGGAAATACTATTGTTATATTATGAAGATTCAACATGGTTCCATTTTGCTATTCATTAAGATCAGCTCAGATATCTGCTCATTGTTCTCCATGTGTAGAAACTGGCAGGTTATCCTGAGCAGGTTATTTTCACCAAATGGTATCTAAGTATCAGGGAACCAAATTCAGACTCTCTTCTAACAATTCCCTGGGTTTAAAGTGAATTGGACAAATGGGTCCCCATGAATAAAGTGCTCCAAGCATACTGGAGAACTGGCTAGTGGTTCTCTAGACTGGCTTTAAAAAAAATAGCAAAGGAACTTAGTAGTGGCAAGTAAAAGTTGTCTTTCCAGAGTATATGTCTAATGAGGTGCCCACCCACCCTACAGAGGAAAGACAGCCTACCTATTCAAATCTAAGCAGTGAAAAATGTGACATCACTAATTAATCTGCAAAAAAAGATGAAAGACAAGTAATTCACTAAGTGAAGGCAACCAGAAAAACTAACAAACCAAGAAAAAAGCCCACTATGAAGAACAAGAAACAAACTTTTCAGAAGCACAAAAAGATCAAACAAAACAAAACATTAAACCACAAAGAATCCAAAACAACTAAAACAATACCTCCCCCAAATGGCTCCTGAGTGACCAAATGTGCCCCTTACTAACCCTTCTCCAGGGGCAAAGGGTGGAGAAAAGACTAGCTAGTAGTAATAAATTAATCAGTTCAGTCTGTTGAGAGGCAACATCCAGGCAGGATTTGGCTGGAGTAATACAAGCATGGCTGCTCTCCTAAGGTAAAAGGAGCAGCTAGTGAAGCATACACATGACACAGAATGGACAATGTAATGGACAACTTCAATTTAGAATGTTGCTCCCCTCCAAGAAAGGCTATGTGATTGGCCATGGCAACTCGCCTGGTTGGTCTGAGGGCTAACACTGGGTGACACTATCTGACTGTACACTCCTATAATAACATGCATCCAAAGTTTCCTTTCAATTTATAGTTTTTCATGTCCCTTATTATTCAGATTCATATATTCCAAACTTTTCCTCACATCACCATCTCCCCAGGAAGATCAATTCCAGTGAAAAAAGAAACACATCCATAGCTAGCTTTCTATTTCTCCAGTGTGTATTTGACCAATTAAATAGGAGTGTGTCTGTATGAATTGGGGGGAGAGTTAAGTTGCCAACAAGCCTGCAATAAAATGTTCTTGTCCTTTTAATAAAAGATGAATGTATGTAAGTGGGCAGGTGAAGCTTTTCATGGCCTGAAGGTAAATAACCAGCTGGTAAATAACTCATTAATCTGCTGCTTAAAGGGAAAGAACATTATTTTCTCCAGGCAGTTGGCAACCACTTTCTACAAATTTTGGAGTAGCAGCCATGAAAAGTGAGTCTAGGAAGAATTACACAGACTAACACTTTTTACTTGCTGTCTATTTATACTATAATTATATCATAACAGAAAACTTTCATGAAGGACATTTATACAAGGACACTACATGAGACACGCTCTTATGATATCTGTTGGCGCCCAAAGGTTCAGAAAACAAGCATTTGATTTTGGAGTAGAGGCTCAAGCTTCATTGATTGAAGTGGTCTCTCCTGGTGGCAATATTTCTCTGGCTTATCTCTTTTATGCACTAGGACACTCAGAAAACTCTAATGCACAAACTGGCGAAATGAATGGGAGCTAGTAAGAGTGGAAAGCAGGGCTTGTGCCCTTGATCCTCTGTTAATACAACATGCAGTTCAAATTGCAGAGAAGTGTGGAGGGGTTATGAAGAAGGAGTGCAGTTGTTCCTCTAGTAATATTATCTGCATCATTATCATACAATTGTTATTGAGGCATGACCTCACTTCTCAAATAACCAAGTGTGAATTCAACATACTAGCAGCCAAATTTCTGTGATACACAATTTTTCAAAGTTTTGCAAAACATATGTTTATGTTTTAGAATGTTTAGTGGGCTGTATTGCAAACATCTGGAAGACTTCCTTCAGTGGTTGTAAACTTATTAATTCTTACTATCATATTTTTAAATAGCTTGCATTTCTAAGATCAAAAATATTTGAGAATTAATTATATTGAACCACTGCAATAATATAATACCTGGTATCTAGCACAAGAACAAGGCATGATAAATCCATTTGTGACTACAGCATTCTTTCTTCCTAGAAAGACTAGAAAACCACTTCAGTTTCTTGTTAACATTTTTAGTAGCAGTTGCTTTAGGTAGAAAATAGTGAGTAGTACTTAAAAGTGTCACAAACATCACAAAGAAAATTCATAGCACACAGAGTAAATTCTATGTATATTACTGCAGTTTGACTCATGGAAAAAGGTGCCCTGAAAAAGGTTATTGGCCCTAGATTAATCTGTTTACAACTGAATACAAATAAATGTACATCAGTGCTCCCCACCTACAAAGGATACCTCAACAGTCCTGAAACACAACATTTTTGAAAAAATAATTCATTGCACACTTAATACAAAGTCAATGTACTTGCTTTCAGAAAAGTTTATTGTAACTCTTTAATCTTCAAAATCTTGATTTTTGCAGTGAAAAAAAATACTGATTACAAGAATTCAATACTATGATGGAGGCACAGCTGCAGGGTCTATTGCAGATATACTGAAAGTTTAGAGGTGCTGATTTCTGTCTTTTAGATAGCTGAATAGCACATCCAGTCCCCCCTCTACCATCTCTGGCAGCGGTTTGGACAAGGGGTTGTGTGAAATATGGAGGCCTTTATCCACTGGATTCCAAGCAATTTTGGGCAGTCGTTGAAGCTGGTAAAGTTCATTGGGAAGCATTTGAATAGAATTGTAATCAACATTTAGAAGTTCAAGAGAAATGATAGAACAGATAGATCTCGGCAAAGCACGAAGGTTATTATAGTCAGCAATTAAGATCTGCAAGTTTACTAAAAACTGAATACTCTCTCCAATGTTTTCAAGTTTGTTGCAGCCCACGTGTAAAAAAACTAAATTCCTCAATGCAAAAACACTTAGGGGAATGTAGATGAACTGATTGTTGCTAAGATTCAGCTTTCTTAGGCTTGTTAGTTCTGTGATGCTTGAAGGGAGATGGGAGATACAGTTGTGTGAGAGACTCAATACTTCCAGCTTCCTGCAGTGTCCAAGTTCTGCTGGTATCTCAGTCAAGCAATTCATATTGACAAATAAAACCTTCATGTTCCTGAGCAGTCCAATCTCCTTAGGTAGAGACCTCAAGCGATTCCCATACAGATTCAGCACTGCCAGTCTGTCCAGTTTTCCCAAAGCTGAAGGAAGGGACACCAATTGGTTATGCGAGAGGTTTAGTTTCTGGACTTCTGGAAGTCCCCATAAAAAGTCAGGGACTCTTGTCATCCCCTTCATTATGAGGCTCAAATTGACATATTGTAGTCCATGCTTTAGTAAAGCTCTTGGGTCCTTTCCAGGGAGAAGAGCCTCTTCCCATGGAGGCAACTTCTGACTTCTTTTCAACAGCATCGAACTTTTCTTCCCCTGGCCCTTACAATTGTTTCCTCCCATACAGTTTCAGCCTTGCAGCTCCTGATGACTGGAAGTTTTGTTTCCTTGTCTTCCAAAACTACTATCTGACAAAAGGTTTCAGCTTTCCGTAGAGATCAAAATCAGCTCAAGTAGATACGCAAAGGCTTTGAAGAACACCTCCCCCCACCTGCACCTCCACTAAACAGCCACTGTGGTTGCTGGGAGAAAGTTTAACTTATCCAGGATGGGCTTCAAGATGTTTTCCTTGGTGTTACATGCTGTAATGACACGCTTGCTACTGGCGCTTCTGAACAAACCTGTTCCATTCAAGCTGAATGCCATAAGGCAGCTGTCACTGTCATTTTGTCTGGGCTTTATTGGATAGATACGCATCCTCATTGCAAAGAGGTCACTGCAATGCTGTATATAACTTTACCATGTCAGCTTTCTTGGATATCTGGTGCATGAGGTAGCAGAGGGACAATTAGGAAAAGTAACTATAAAAAAACATGGAGGGGGTGGCCCCCTCCCACTTCCAGCACTGTTTATTCAGCTGAGGAGCAACTTTCATATTCAGTGTCTATAGCACTTATTTATAAGGAGATGTAATTATTCATATAAACTTTTTTTACAATGAGAAAAACCTATGGAAATGTTTACAAAAGTGGTTTATTATATATCTCCATGCTGTTGAGGATGAACAACCAGCACAAACCATGACGTAGCCTCCACTTTATCCTTTGCTCACCTAAACTAACAGGAGCTGATTTATAAGTTTGTGGAAAGTGGAAGTTGATGATAGGGAGACAGTGGTTAGAGCATTGGACTAGGATCTGGGAGACTCAGGTTCAAATCCTTACTTGGACATGGAAATTTGCTGAGTGGTCTTGGGCCAGTCACTCTCTCTCATCTTAATTCAGAATATTCACACACATGCATGAGAGACACTAATAAAATAAGCAAAAAGAAGCTGTACTCTTTGGGCTATTTGCAGTATCGATCAGCTTTCAATTTTGATCTCCTGTCTAATAGGGCTTCATGAAAAGTGCCTTCTTTCCTAGCTTTTTTGAGAGCTTTACTGTCTTCCTGGCTTACTTTGAGTTTGCGGTCTTGAAAACTCTGAAATTTCTTCACATAGTTGATTTCACACTGCTTAACGTTTCCTTTGTCTTCTTCAGGAATGTCATCTTTTTGTTTGGCTTCTCTTTCCGCACATGTTCTGATCTTAATAATTTCCTCATCCCCTGCAGTTTTACTTTTGGCTTCTATATCACCTTCTTCATTACATCTGATAAAGCAGCTGTTAGCTGCTAACAGAGCAATTTTCCCCTCCTGAAAGACTGGTTCCCATTGCTCCCTTGAACCAATTGCTTCAGAACGTCCAATAACTAGTCCATCCGAATTGATACCAAAGTATTTGCCATAGCCTGATTTCAGTGCAATTCTTGTGTCTGACAGCTTCACAGCTGTAAATTGTTCGGGAGGACTAGGACCTTCATCCTTATGAGGTGCTCCAAGTGTAAAAAGGCCATTGCCAAGAGCGCTGATATAAGTTCCTTGTCCCATCTCAATTGCCACAGTTCCTGTGATTTCACCAAAATTTTTTACTGTCCACCAGCCTTCAACAATATCAAGTTGATCTTCTGCATTTTCTCCTCCTTTTCTTTTTTTGTCTTTGTTTTTCTTCTTATTCTTCAACTTCGTCCCCTTCAGAACCAATTTAGTCGACTTAACGCAAGAATATTCCGCCATGTCTGTATACATACGACAGAGCTGTGCCCTCATCTTAATTCACCTCACAGGGCAGTTGTTTTCAAGATAAAATGGAAAAGGAGATGATATTGTAAACCACTCTGAGGTCCCATTGGGGAGAAAAGTAGAGTATCAAGAAAATAAATGAATACTTTTTTTGGTGGCAGGAATGTTGACATTGAAGGGAGTACTTCCTAGCTGGGCCCAAACTTTAGGAAGTAAAGCTGAATTTTTTTTCCAGATGTATGAAATTGTTTTTGAACCCGAACACTCTGAAATTTCAGTACTGCTGCTATTTTTAAAAAGCTCATCATTAAATGACACCAGCAATGGGTTACTTTGGTACTTCTGGGCAACTCTTAAATCCTTGTAATAACTGGACAGCAAGGCTCAAAACAATCGGAACAATGCAAAGACTGTTTTAACCCATAAGAGTTACTGTACTGAGGTTATGAGGAACAATGACAAGGGAACAGAGAGAACAATAAGTAACATTAAGATTACTAACATATACCCTTTTTAAAGCAGATAAGCACACTGACTTAATGAGTTTCAGTGGAAAGGCTTACAAAAAAGGTCATATATGCACCACATATATCACCACTGCATCTCACATTCATAGCCAAGATTCATACCAAAGTCCTAATTGGTATTTACTAGGATGCCTGCTCACAGCATGAAGAAACAGAGCTGAGATCAGGATCCTGACAACTGGGTCATTATATGGTATCTTCAGCTGGCCTAAACTCACAAGGCCTAAACTACAGATATTCTCTGTCTTGTGTTGGATCCCTGAAATTGTTCGGCTAAAGGCTAAGTCTTCCTCTCTGGTGCCTGAAATCAATGAAGAAGCATTGTGTCTTCACATCACAACTCCTGGCACTGAAAGAACACTCTGCCATGAGAAAAACAGATTCATAGAATCCTGCTCATTATATATTTATTTACTTATGTAATTTATAATCTGATTTCTCACAGGGACTCAAGGCAGATTACAGATAGTAAACGTACAATCAATTTAAAATTGAGCACATCCCATTTATTTGAATGGGAGTATGGCGCACATGCTTCAAGCTTTTACATCAAAACTGCTTTGACTAGACAGCTGCTGTGAGAATCATGTCATGCTTAAAGTTCTGAATTATGACAATAACAGTTTTAAATATATGAACCATATACATTCAAATGCATTAATAGCTTATTTTGAACACATTAAAACAGGCCAAATTTTTGTGAAATTACATGGGCTGCTTCCACATGGGGACTTTCCTCTGGATGGAATGAAACAGAAGAAACCCCAATTTAAATAGAGCTTCTGTATGATGTCATGCTCATTCTGAGCATGGCTTGAGGTCCTCCTGGAGCTTTTCCTTTTAAACTGGATCAAAGGTAGGGTTGCTAACCTCCAGGTGGGCCTGAATATCTCCTGGAATTACAACTAGGAATGGGCGTGAACTATATGAAAGTTCATGATGAATTTTGGCCAATTTGTGATTGGTGAAGTAAAGTTTGTGGCAGGCTGTTAAAGGTGGTTCATAAATGGATACATTTCCAGACAGACTGTCTCCACTCAATCTAAATGTTTACCAAACTTCAAAGCTACATAACTTGGAGGGAATGTAGAGAAGCATCCGGCGGGGGGGTGGGGGTGGGGTCCCCTGTGACTTTAATGTCTCTAGCTTGTACAGGATCCATCTATACACTTAGGTCAAATGTCCACCTGTCATTTCCCCAGAAAAGTGCTCATGACACCATCGGGGGGGTTGTATCTTGGACCTTGTACATCCAATCCTCATCAAACTTGGAGGGAAGGTAGAGAAGAGTCAGCCGGAGATCCCTTGTGAGTTTGGTGTCTCTAGCACAACTGGGGAGGGGCATTCTAACAAGCCATGAGCTTCACAAACTGAACTGGTTTGTCCTTAAAAAATTGTGATTTGTGGCACAAACTCGGTGTGCCATGAGCCACACTGTACCACATATTTCTGGCTCATGCCCAATCCTAATTACAACTGATCTCCAGACTACAGAGATTAGTTTCCTTGGAGGAAATGGCTGCCTTCGATAACAGACTATGGCATTTTGCCATTCTGAGCTCTTTTCCCTCCCCAACCCTGACTTTCCTTGCCTCCATCCTGAAATACCCAGTTATTTCCCAACCTAATCACAGAGAAATCTCAAAGCAGGAAGTGCAGGGTGGCTGTAGGTGGTGTGTTCATGTGGAGCAGAGGGTATGGCTGCCTTTTAAATGGGGGAATTACGCTCTATGTTTGTTATCTTAACTATCTTGTGGTAAGAAAGTAGCATTCTGATCCTTCAGGATCATACTGCAGTACAGCAGTAACTTCTGGCCTACAGTTTGGTTTCCATTCCATTACTCTCAGCCACAGTTACTTGAGGGGCGAAAGGATGAAAAAAGAAAAGAAAATGAAATTTAATTGAGCAAATAAAATCTCTTTGTGGCTGTTATTAAATTTTAAACCATTGCATGTTTTGTAAATTGAAAGCCCCAAGATTTGATGCTCATTGCTCATCAGAATCTGAAAAAGCTGTGCTGCAAATCAATTTGACCTGAAGTGAAGAGAGAAGGGGGTGGGTTCAGCAAGATGCATCTCAGGTCCATTATAATAATGAATGCAAAAAAGAATCACCAAGCTAATTAAATCAAAGCAGCTTCAGGGGCTAAGTCCCAGATGCACGACTGCTGTACAAATTTTATTGATATAAAGCAAATTTTGCTATACCCAAGAAATGATAAAACTGAATCCAGTTAGAATCTCTTATGTCATATACATTTTATTGAATTACAGCTTAATCAAATGTACTGTCACATGAAAGGTAACATACCTCAGCTTTCTACTGAAGAAAGAAAACAAAAAATTGATACTTCCCTACTTAAACTATTAAGCTTTATTTTAAGGTGGGACATGGACACCAGAGAAGTGGAATGAAAATAAGTTTTCTAAAGGCATAGCTCTCTCTCTCTCTTTCTGCTCGGTATACTCAAATTTCTGCTCAGTATACTCAAACATTATCTGTTTATGGTGACTACATCACACTTAAGGGGAGTGAGAAACTGTTACTTGTCAGGATCTCATATCTGGTATTATTGTCTGACTATCTGGTACAGCAAAGCAAAACACAACACCTGCCTTTCAAAAAGTCCAATTATTCAGGACCTGCATACATGCTATATTTCTGGATTTAAATAAATTACTATATGTCAGGTCCTCATGCTGGACTGGACATATTTGCCTCTGTGGTCCAGCCATAGCAAAATATGCTGGCTAGTTTTCCAAATGACCCACTTTTCAGGATTTGCTGTTTTTATACAATGGAATCCTGCCACTTACAAGCTACTAAAATGATACATGGAATACATTTTTTTACATAAATAAAAAAGCAGCTGCATGTGAGGACATTAGGCTTCCCAAACCTCCCGCTCTGGCGGGAGACTTCTGGGTTCGCAGCCTCATCTCCCGCTCTTCAAAACTCTGGAAGCGGGGGTGGGGGTGGAGGGGGGGAGAACATACCTTTAGGCTTCATGTTGTAGAGCTCCTGAGCCGTTTGCAAAATGTCTGCCCCTTTAAGGCTGGGCAGGAAGCAGGAAGCAAAAAGGGCTTCTGAGAACGGCCCCTCCCTTTCTTTTGCTTTCATTTTCACAGGAAGTAGAGTTGTCCGGAGGAAGATCTGGTAAGTATGTGTGTGAGAGAGGGAGGGGGCAGGGGATTCCCTAGTTTGGAGGCCCTCCCCCCCTTTAGAAAGCGTGGGGGGGGAGGGAAATGTCTACTAGGCACTCTATTATTCCCTATGGAGAACGATTCCCACAGGGAATAATAGGAAATTGATCCGTGGGTATTGGGGGCTCTGGGGGGGCTATTTTTTGAGGTAGAGGCACCAAATTTATAGTATAGCATCTAGTGCCTCTCCCCAAAATACCCCCCAAGTTTCAAAATGATTGGACCAGAGGGTCCAATTCTATGAGCCCCAAAATATGGTGCCCCTATCCTTAATTATTTCCTAGGAAAGAAAGGCATTTTAAAAGGTGTGCTGTCTCTTTAAATGTGATGGCAAGAACTCCATCAATTGGAGTTCTTTGAATTGAATTGGAGTTCAATTATGCTTGTAACTTCCTTGTTCTTGGCTCCACCCCCAATGTCTCCTGGCTCCACCCCCAAAGTCCCCAGGTTTTTCTTTCATTGGACTTGGCAACCCTAGAGGACATGGCTTTCCTTTTCTTGTATTCACAGCAATAAGACCCCATTCCTAGATTAGGGCTGGTTTACACAAACATATTTACCACCTGTGGAGTGACAAATATAATAGGCCATTACAGATAATGCTTTCCTATGATCTCAAGACACAATTTTTTCCCAGTAAAGTCAGTTCACAATTCAGCTGAGAGTTATCAAGTGTATAATAATCTTTTGGAGGAATCTAATATTGTATAGGCATGTGGGAAACCATGCATAACTGAGGCTCATTCATTCTATTGAAAAACATAGTATTTGAAGCGATATAGAAGCTTTGATCTGTGATGGCTCATTTACACATGTAAGCTATCATTTGCAGTAATCAAGTGATAAAGTGTTCGATAGTTTCTTGCTCCAAAATAAAATGACTCTAGGACTGTCAGCAGCCTTGAGAAAAAAGTATATCTTTAAAAGTGTCCCTCTAAAAGTAGCATAACATGTGGAAACGGGCTGTTGAAGCTTTTCACGGCATGGAGATAACTTGGTAAATAACATCCTATTAAACTTCTAAGACATTTTTCTCCAGACTGTTGGCAGCCCTGGATGAATCTGAACTGTAGCTTGAAAGGGAAACAGAAAATGGTTGATGCTTTCCCTCCTCATGGTTTCCAAGATGCCTGCTGCTTCCTGATAAAGGTTTTGGAACAGCTGGATAGCTTTGGCACCTTTTGCTTCAGAGTAGGGGGCCTGTCATTTAAAACTAAGACTACTCAAAAAATTGTGCAGAAATTGGGGCACCATCTCTACATGCGTGGTGGGGTTATGAACAGGTATTTGCCTGTCAGTCACATATTTTTCATGTCCTTCCTCCTCTCAGTTTAGCCTAGTTAAGTTAGGATTACATATAGTTAGGGGCTCAAGATCATCCAGTGAGCTTCATGGTCAAAGGCCAACACTCTAGTCACTGCATCACACTGGCCTTCAATGTCACTGGCTCTGTGATAGGTTGCAAGATGCACCCTTAACATAGGATAAATGGAGCACTCTTTAAATTGGCTGCCCCTGCCTTTTGATTGCTGACTGACACTTGTGGGAGGAATTGCAGTGCAATGCCTCTGTAGAGAACAGATCGGAACTAAATTGGAAACTGAAGAGCTTGCTAAGAAGTTATATGGAAAGTAGACTTGTAATTATAAAAGGAAACACGAACAAAAATTTAAGAGGAATGGAATGCCCTTCTGCCCTTTTCTGTACTGTTTTCAGTGAGATTCATCCAATTTATAGATGAAAAGAAATGAGAAGATTTTGAAAAGCAAAGCCCACCAGGGTGGAAGAACTTAGTTTCAACTATTGCATCTCCAACTGGAATAGATTACTTGAAATCATATTTTAATGAGCAGTTCAGCTGGTTTTGTACATTAGTTAAATTTACCAACATTGCCTTTGCCTATTTGTATTAATTCCACTTTCTTATACATCATTCTCCAATAGCACAACATAAGGAGAAAGACTGAAATACAATGGGGCTCTCTGTGTTCTAAATCTCTTCATTTAGTTCAATTTTTAACATTTCTCCAGTGCTGATAATCACATAATGCCTTCTGGCATTGGTCAACAGAGTTATAGTTCCCTATGCTTCTACTGCTTATCTCTGCTGTTAGGATCCAAAAATTAATGTTTCACTTCTGCTTCCTCTTTATATGACTGAACTCACCATTCATTGTTTCTCAGGCTGTTCTGTTTTCTGACCCTGATATACCCCATAAAATGCATTAATAATATAATATACTATGTTATAGTTGGCACACAACATACACACAGACACAAGTAGGGGACCTATGAGATTTCCTGGGGGAGAGTCTCATTTCCTCATTCCTACTCTCTCTTGCTTTTCCCCAACAATGCCTGAAGCCTCTCCCCTTTGCTTCTTTCTGTCTTTTCTTTCTTCCCCCACAGCCTTTTTCCTGCTTCACCACCCACCACCTTTTTCTGTAACACTGCTTAGGATTTCATTGACCATCTCTCCCCCTTCCCCATGTGCCATGAACTAAGACTTGAAATATTCAGCAGTGTTGGTTGGAGGTTGCTAGGCAACCCCCAACATGGTCACTGAAATGTCACAAGGCACCCTGATAATGAAGCTCTGCTGTCCATCATAAATCAGTCACTAACTCAAGGCACCTTTCCCCAGTCACTAGAACAGGTGGTCATCTATCCACTACTTAAAAACCTTCACTAGAGAAAAAAGACATGGCCAGTTATCATCTGGCCTCTAATTTGCCTTTCCTTGGTAAAACAATAGATGGAGTACTAGCAGAACAACATTAGGTCTTCTTGAGTGACTAATCTGCTGTTGACCCCTTCTAGTCCAGCTACAGATTGGGGCGGATACAGTGCTGGTGGATTTAATTGATAACGTCTGTTTGAATGTGGATGACAGTCATGCTTCTCTTACACTTAGTGGATCTATCAGCATTGTTTGTCATGCTGGACCATGCCAACTTGTTGAGGTGTTGGAGGTAGAAGAATGAAGAAAGGTTAAAATGCTTGGGGCTCTTTTGCTTGGAGAAAAGTTGACTGAGGGGTGGCATGATAAGGTTTACAAGATTATGCAGGAGATAGAGAAGGTAGAGAAAGAAGTACTTTTCTCCCTTTCTCACAATATGAGAACTCATGGGCACTCAATGAAATTGCTGAGTAGGTTAGAATGGATAAAAGGAAATACTTCTTCAATCAAAGAGTGATTAACACATGGAATTCACTGCCACAGGAGATGGTGGTGGCTACAAGCATAGCAAGCTTCAAGAGGGGATTGGATAAACATATGGAGCAGAGGTCCATCAGTGGCTATTAGCCACAGCTTATTGTTGGAACTCTCTGTCTGGGGCAGTGATGCTCTGTATTCTTTGTGCTTGTGGGGAGCGAACAGTGGGAGGGCTTCTATACTTATACTTTATTTGATTTATATCCCGCCCTCCCCGCTGAAGCAGGCTCAGGGCGGCTCACAGTATAAAACCACAACAAACAATTAAAATCCATACATATTATAAAATTACACATTCAATAATTAAAACAATTGGAATAATTTGGTGCTAGTCTCTTAGATGTTATATAGTTTCAACGGCGACAGTATTTCTTCAATTTCCCTATGATGCAAGCCTCAGCGTTGGTTGAAAGCCAACTGGAAGAGAGTGGTCTTACAGGCCTTCTAGTGTCCTGGCCCCACTGGACTGCCTGATGGCACCTGGGTTTTTTTGGCCACTGTGTGACACAGAGTGTTGGACTGGATGGGCCATTGGCCTGATCTAACATGACTTCTCTTATGTTCTTATCCTGTAATCTGCCTTGAGTCTCAGCGAGAAAGGTGGACTATAAGTAAAGTAAATGCATATATAAAATTTAGTTTGAAATCTTGGCATTCTTATCTTAAAGAAACAGACACTGCTTCTATTGTTTTAGAGAGAGTTTAACACTACAATATAGTTCATATGTTTCTGCCAACCTGTGGCTTTGCCCCATGTGTAGATATTTTTGGTCCACAAGCTGAGACCATTGTTCAGAAATACATATAAGAGATTCAGAAATACATGTAAGGGAACACACAGGATTAAAAGTATCTTGTATCATAGAAAAGCTCCTTCTGAAAGGTGAAAACACTTCTGCTTGTTGAATAAATCTGCAGATCCAACATATTCTATACATTAAAAAACTACTCTCAAACCAACAATTGAAAGTGGAGAACTGACCATGGACAAAAATATGAAGACCATGGACAAAAATACGAAGAGAAAAAACATGGAACATTAGTTCTTTCCCAATGAAAGGAGTGAGAGAACTCAGCTGAATTGCTGGTTAAAATATTGTAGAGGCTAGCAATTGGCAAACCTGTTCAAGTCCAGTATCACTTAGATGTATTCATTATTTCCATTTAGAGTGAATAGACCATTGTTGTTCTTATTGAAGAAAATGCAAACTAAATAGTGTGTATTTCTTTTTATGTACTATTTTCACCCAGTAACTGTACCACCTTTTTTTACGAATTGCAATTTAAACTCTTGCTTTAGCAGTGCAAAGATCACCATCTAGTGGACATCTGAAGTTGATTTAATAAAAAAGTTTGCCTGCATTGTTACATGAAGATATTTAAATAAACTTCAAAGAAAATTGAGAGATTAGGCCGAGGAAGCAGAAATCTTATTTTAAAAACATCACTGCAATACAAGAAGTCATGAAATACAACCTTGCAAGAGTTCCCAAGATTGCAGCAATATGAAATGAAAGCTAAGTTACAGCTAGCTGGAGATATTTTTTTTCACATATGCAATGTTATGGTTGATGTATCCTTGTTTGATTACCATTACTTAGCTACTGAAAGCTAAGTGCATTATGGAGGAACTTCACTATACTATGAATAGGTCTGCCAAATTTTCTTATATATATATTTTCCTAGAGTGGAAGGGGTAGCCTCAGGAAAAGCATAAACATTTCCTTCTCACCTTGCTGTTTGTTATCTTTCCAGCTAATTATTTCCTCAGGCTGTAGTTTAAGTAACCCTTCCCTAAAGAACTTCTTGAGATAATCCTAGCAATCATGGTGACATGGTGCAAAGTAGGTTCACCATCAATAGTACATGGCACTACCAAGTTTTTACAGTGTGCGTCACTGATCATGACTAGCACTATCCTCCAAATTGGGTCACCTTTGTCTGCTGCCAATGGAGGCAGTAGGATGTAATATCAAACTGTATCAAAATTATGATAAACCTGCACAGGCTTTTCTGAAAGGATGGACTTATATTGCTTTCTAAACAGACATAAACTAGTATAGAGCTAGGATTGCCAATGGCTGGGGTGGGGGGGACAGGCCTGTAGCTATGGGAGGGCCAGGGAGGCAGGCCCCTTCATTTAATTCCCCTTCTTTCTGTAGGGTCCCTCCGTTGGAGGGCAGCCAGCGAGATCCTTCTTTCCCCACTGCTGAGCAGCTGCTTCTGAGAATGAAGTCAAGTGCCACAGCCACCGTGGAGCAGGCTCAGTCAACCAGTGCATGAAGGAAGCCCCCTCCCCCCAGCAGTGGGGGGGGAGCAGAGGAGTAGGCAGCAGTGGCAACTGAGAAGCCATGGGCAACCAAAAGCACCAAGGCACTGAAGGGCAGGCACCGACCCATGACAGAGATGTGTGAGCTGAGCCACCCCACAGATAGCTCTCTGCAAGGAGGCAGCAGGGACGGCTGTCCAGAGATATGAGCCTCTTGTGTGCCTGTGGGAGACTGTTTGCAGCAGGCTTTTGCTTGTGCCACTGGTGCCTGCTATGTCCTGATCAAAAAAGTGCCAAGGTAGCAGCCGGCTGAGGACCCCTCTCCAAAGCTGTCATGTTCCTTGGGGTGCTCTTTGTGTTTTGCCAGCAGGGAGGGAGTTATTTTGCTGTGGAGAAGGGGTTACTCGTGGCCCCCGGCCCCCTTCCAAACAAAAATATGTTCCTGTGCCCTCCCAAACTTTAAATTCTGGCTATGGCCCTGGAGGGGGGGGGGGAAGTTTAGTTCTTTTAATAGAGGTTGATCTTAAAAAGAGGGTGTATATATGGAAAACATTACAAATTTCTACAGCTAACAATGATCTTGGCTCCCTTAAAGATGAGCTTTTTAGTGAACTATGACACTGAATCTGATGGCATGCTTTAAGAAGACAAGACTATATAGCTGATTTAGTGTTTGAAAGTTTAAACATTTAGGAAAAGCAAGAGTCCTCAAGAATGTCAATACTCTATTTTAATGAAAAGAGGTGGGGTTTTCTGGGGGGTGTAAGTTTTTTACATCTACAACTAAAGAATATTTTTAATTAAAAATCACAGTCTAACAAAGAAACTATGTAGAAGATGAAGGATAATGAATTATCTTCCAGGAAAACCAACAGTTCAAATGCTGAGTCAGCAATAACAAGTCAAACATACCTGAGAAGTTTTTTGCTTGTCCAAACACAGTCTTATAAAAAACTTATCTTTTGAGACCAGTAATTAGGTTATGATTCCACATGTTTCTTGTTCTCAGAAATAGTCTTCTAATCAAAAGCCCTCTTTTACACAATAACACTAACTTCTTGAATAACTAAATCCTCCTAATTCAACCACAATTTATGCCAAAGAACATTTGCAAGTTTTCTTGTTAATCAGGTAAGGAGACAGTAAGTCCATGTTGTTAAACATTTGCAGCACACACACACAAGATTTGACCACCCTAATTGTATTGCATCTAGAGAGCTACCATAAGGCCCAAGACAATTATTCTCTCTGCCTGCTCCCCAATCCTGCCCAGATCCAAACCAAATGTAAGAAAACAAATTTGACTTGCTTTTAGCATGAAAGGGGTTGTCTGGCTTATTGTTTACCTAGCAAGTCATATTAAAGAACAAGAGACAGGTTTATCCAGGCACGTATATCACATCATTTTGTAGTAAATATAATCTAATCAAATCCAGGCTGCAATCATCTGCACACTTACCTAGGAATAAATGTCATGGAACACAGTGTGGCTTACTTCTGAGTAAACATGTATATGATTGCACTAAATCTGTAGAACACTTTGACCCATTTTAAGTCTACAGACTTCATTATATTCCCCCCTTTCGTTTTGTTTTGCCTAGCAGACAGGTAAAAGACCCTAAGGAACTCCAAAGCTTACTTACTGAGATTCTGCTTTGTTTTAGTTGGTCTTACTACCATATTGCCCTAACCTGGCTAGCCCAGGCTAGAACAATCTTGTCAGATCTCAGAAGCTAAGCAGGGTTGGCACTGATTGTACACATGAACGAATATCAGGGCTGCTATGCAAAGGCAGAAAATGGCAAACCACCTCTGAAATCCCTTGCCTTGAAAGCCCTTACGAGGGTCACTAAACGTTGGTTGGCTGCAACTTGACAACCAAACACGCATACACATATGCAAACTAACCTATTACTGTTCCTTATTTATTTCAGTTGTATAAGGTTCTTAAAGAGGAACAAGAAGGATCCCAACAGACATAAGCAATTAGTTGGATCCTGGCTATGCCCTTATGTGGGCATTGCCATTTTTGGGAAGCAAAGAGCAGCAGTCTATCACCTTTGGAGCTCTTTCAAAGGGTTAGGTTTCTAGTGCTGCATAAAAAGGTAAAGGTGCAAGCACCAGTCGGCAGACTTTTTACGGGGTGGTTTGCCATTGCCTTCCCCAGTCATCTACACTTTCTCCCCAACAAAGCTGGGTACTCATTCTACCGACCTCGGAAGAATAGAAGGCTGAGTCAACCTGGAGCTGGCTACCTGAACCAGCTTTCGCTGGGATCGAACTCAGGTCGTGAGCAGAGGGCTCTGACTGCAGTACTGCAGCTTTACCACTCCGCACCACGGGACTCGTACTAGTGCTGCATACCAGCATGTAATTCTGGTGTTTTGTCTGAAGAGGGCAATGTGTGTATTTTGTAGCTTCCTAGCCTATGGACATGTATCCCTGAAAAGCTGCTTTTCAAGTAGTGTAGATGAAGCTGCAAAATACATGCATTGCTCTTACCAGACAAAAATTTGGTTGCACATATTAAAAGGTTGTATGTTGAGCCTTTTCCTGCCATGCAAAATCATAGCACCAGGTTTTGTAACATTTTTTGGGAGATTTAATGCAGAAAAGAATATTGTTCTCCCAATATTCTGCCACTGGGGTATATGTATGGGGGGGATGCCATCCTTCCTCTTCTGGAAAGTACTAGCAAATAATTCATTTCTAAAGCATTGAGAGCACACAGGCCTCTAAGGAATTTTGTTCCCTCAGTCCTCCATCTTGGTGATTTCGCCTTGAGATTCATTTAGGCCAGAACTGCTCCTGACACTGGATACGAGGCTGTGATCATATGGGCAGGTTGCCATGACAATATCTCAGCTTTAAATAAGCTGCTTGAATTTGGAGCAGTTTCTGTCAATCAGGCAGCGCACCCCAATGGCCTATGGTTGGTCATTCACATTGCTAATGTGCCACAACCACAGACCCACAACTGGGTTGGTGGGGTTTTTAAATAAGTCCCGCTGTGCATGCACAAAAGCAGACAAGTGCACATGCACTCCTGGCTATGTTCTGTGGAGGCACTGAAGTGCATGTCAGAGTGGGGTTGAGAAAAAAAGGATGTGCTGGAAATGGAGTGGAACTGCTCATGCATTTCCATGGCATGCCCAGAAATCTGCCATGGAAGCGCCTCCCCAAGATAGCCACCAGAATTTGCCAGTAGCTATTTAATCCACATGGGAGTCATTTTAGAGCAATATAGGGATGAGTGGGGACAGCAGCCAGAGGGGAGGGATGGCTATGTCGGGCCAAACTGCTCATGTCGTGTGATCGCACCCTTTGTTTCCCTGACTCAGCCAAAGAGGATGAGGAATATGAGCAAGCATGAACAGTACAAATTTATCATAATGATGCCACTTTGGGCATCAGCCAAGTGTCCAGCATCACGTATTGTTCCATTCTTAAAGGTTTTTAAGAAGATTTCTTTAAAGTGCAACAACATTTTTACAAAACAGGCTTATATTAGCTGGAATTTGAAAGATCAGTCAACATACTTGATCTACTACATCTTTTCTATAGGCAAAAATCTTCCATCCCTCCTTGTCAACAATCCTTTGCTGAGGTATAAGTGTTTTTGTTTAATTAACTGTCTTACTAGTGAAATATTATATGAGTTCCAGTCCTCGGGTGATTATAGTTGCCTTTTGATTACAAACAGTTCCAAAATCTGATTTGCATACACTTTTATTTATTTCCTTTATTCTATACTTCATGCTCACAGACCAAGGGGTCATAAGCCAACAAATTCATTATGGTACATCTGCATATACTCTGTGGTTGGTTAAACTTTACAGCCCTCTGTATCATAGATTTGAAAGCCCACACTGCTGCTTGGGGAAACTTTAATCCTGCAGGAACTCTTAAACAGGTGTTAGCTCTGTTGTCTGAGAAGTTCTCTCTCCTGGTCTAAACGTTGCTAAATAAACACTGGGCGTAATTTTTGCTTCTTCCCAGAACCTGGAAATCTTACAGACATGTTCTGAACCTTGTTGGTCTCCTGTGAATGTATTGTAAAGATTGGGTTCCAGTGATAAATAAGTCTCCAAACTGAAGAAAGACAGATGAAACGTCTTGATATCTAGAACTGACATCTTTGGAAGGGCTTTTTTTAATTCCATGAACTAAATACTGGAATATTGTCACTCCTTTGTGATTGGAAAGACTGCTTTTAAACTGTCTTCTGTTAATTTTTTTTTGCTACATGCTATTTGAAGTTCTATGTGCAAGCTTTGTCAGAACACCACTAACCTAGTAACACTGTCTTGTTGTTTAAAATTTATGGTGACTTAGTGGTTTTTTTATTTACACATTTTGTGGCATAAGGCACAGGGCGAGCCAATGTTCATTGTCAGTGCGACTGTGTCTAGTGGTCCCTAAAATGGTGGCCTGTAGCAGCCAAGGGTTTGCGCATCTGGATTTGTTCCAGGGCTATTTTCACTTCCCGGTCTGCTCCTACCTTCTCCTTTGACAAACTTTTCTGTTTTCTTCATATGCTGTTACACATCTGAGCAAAAGGTGATTTCATAATATTGTTCAGAGGAATTCTTAAAATTTGGTTACCAGAAATGTCTATTTGAAATAACATTCTTACCCTCCTATGTCTGTGATTCTGGAAAAAGCATGTTGGTTGGGGAAGGTTAATCAAATACATTATTCCGTGGCAGGGCTTGATGTTTGAAAGTTATCTGAGAAAAATGCTTCATGATGATCAGTTGCTCCTCTGGTAGAACTGGCCATAGTACCGGGTGGTTGAAACACTTCTTGTGGTTTACTCATAGTGCTACTACACTGTCTTGAGTCTGAGAGTGGCCTCTTTATCCAAGGTTGGTGACGGACCTAGCTGCTTTCCCCACTGATGTTCATGATCAAATGAAACTTTACACACATTCTCATAGCTTACCCTTGTCTTATAATCTAATACCTGTTAAAAAAAGTTAATTCAATGAAAACCAAAGTCCAGTTTATCCCAGAGCCATGCTCTGGATTCTAAGGTTGAATATTAAGCTATTGTTTGAGGCCCCAAACAGGAGATGACTTAAAATCAGCAAAAGGTGTCCTCTTAGGTTGTTCAGCAGAGAAACTGTTTCTGCAGAGCAACCTAGAGTCTAAGTTCCAATTAGCTTGGCATGATCTAACACAGAGGCTAGTGCAGCAAAACGCTGGTGCAGATCAGCTGCATGTGCCCAAAAATCCACAGCTTTTAAAGGCTTCAGCATATCTCTTATCAAATAATATTGGGTCACAGCTGTTCCTTGATGTAAACAATTTTACAGCCAAGTGTAAACAATCAGAGTCCAGATTGTCCTCAGTTTACTTTCACCTTCAACCCACTTTGTAGCTAGGGTGGCCATAATGTCTGAAGGCCAGCCAGGGACACTTTTTTTGGGGGGGGGGGAGGTAGGGGTGCGCGCGCGCGAAGCGTGTGCGCCGCCGGAAACAGGAAGTGACGTCACTTCCGGTGACGTCACTTCCGGTGACATCATGCCGCCTGTCGGAAGCAGGAAGTGACATCACTTCCTGTGACATCATTTCCCCCGCGCCACCTGCCGGAAGCAGGAAGTGACATCACTTCCCCGCGCCACCTGCCGGAAGCAGGAAGTGACATCACTTCCTGTGACATCATTTCCCCCGCGCCACCTGCCGGAAGCAGGAAGTGACATCACTTCCTGTGACATCATTTCCCCCGCGCCACCTGCCGGAAGCAGGAAGTGACATCACTTCCTGTGACAGCACTTCCTGTGATGTCATTTCCCCCAAATATTACCACCCCCAAAATATACAACTTTAAAAAAAGAAGAAAAAGAAAAAAAGGCTCCAACAGCAATCCCTCTTGAGTCAGATTCACAGGAAAACAATCCACTATCCTTGATACCTGCTTGTGCTCACAAACATTTCAACAAGACTGTCCACAATATCAAAGGGTCTTGATCAACAAAGCAACCCTTATCTACAATCAAACTGAGATCACAACTAAAACCACCACTGCCAGTCTGTGCCCCGAAGCCCAGCCTGAAGGCAGGCGGATACAGGTCTAGAAAAGCAGGTCCTCCCCAAGCAGCACACAAAAAGAAAAAGGTGTTCAGGTGTCACTAAAATACTAAAAATTGCAAAAGAGAAAGGAAACCAAGTTCTCTTCATATTATTAAAGCGATGGAACGAGCTGTCAAGTCACAGCCAATTTGTTCCTTACCTTCTGTTGTGTGATGGAAGCGATCTACTGTTGTCTGTGGTTGCTAGTTTCCTGAATGGAGCTTATCTGGAAAAAAAAGAAACACACTGTCAGCAGTTTAAAATTACTTTGCATCTTGGCAGCTCTTCCAACACACCCAGGAGGTGGCTGCCTAGTGTCGTTTTTTTGGGGGGGGGTATCGCCATTAGCCCTAATCCCCAGTTTTGTTTTGTATTCATTTTATAATTACTATTACATTCTGGTCTTACATTAACATACGCCCGCACAGTGGAGCTTCTTGGACCTCGACTTCTCCCTGGACAAAGAACACGGCTGGTAGGATGGGACTTGCGTGCTGTGGGCCCAGGCGGTGGGCCTACAGGTGTGGGCCATCCCGACTCCCACGCTGGACGAAGGGCTGTGGTGTGGAAGGAGCGACACAGGTTTCAGTCTTTCGCTTTTTTACTGAATTTATACTTCTCTGATTTCCCTGAAGCCTTGAGGATATCTTTCTTCTCCTTAATAAAGTGATAAAATTGATCACAATCCATATTAAAATTCAATTTGACTTGCAGCTCTGCTTTCACCAGGTCTATGCTACAACGATTCCTGGTGTCCGTCCAGTGAGCTGACATGAGGCTGAATACCCTCTCCACAAAAGCGTTTGAGCATGGGATACTCAGGATCTTGCTTACAAGAAGTAAGAGGTTTTCGCACTTCTGAGACCGAGTTCCCATCTCAGAGAATATGGCCACCCACTTTTTATCCACAGTGATTTCTGGGTCAACACAGGCCACTTGCTCATCCAGCAGGCTCTTGGCATCAGTGTATTCACTGTATAGGTGATCCAGGTTTATTATTTTCTCCATTTTCAGCTGCTCAGCAGCACACCGCAGGTGGTCATAAGTCACACTTTTTTTAAGAGAAAATGGTGTCAAAGCACACAGGTGATTTTTCTCAGAGAAATCAAACTTTTCTTCCAGATATGTGGTGGTTCTTTCAAAGAACTTGAGGAAGTCCTGCTTCACTTTCCTTGCCTTCGAAGGTGGCATTTTGCGCAGCGCCTTATCTGTCTCCGTTCCAAAAAAGGAGTCAGCTTTGCGTTGCTTAAGGCTGTTTAGCAACCTGAGCATGGCCTCAAACAATTCAGGTGCTGTCAGTGCATCCCGCTCCAGAATCAGTACAGTCTCCTCAATAGGCGTCAGAGTGGTCTGGAGAAACATCATGTAAGTTTGCGATGTACTGTAGTCCTTTTCTCCAGACTCATCGTCAATGTGGCGCCATATCAGAGGAGGACAGTGATCTTCTCCCAGCTTTTGAAAGTATGCTTTAACGGCTGGCCAACACTTCAACATCTTGTTTATGGCAGGCAAGAAAGATAGCCATCTTGTGCGTACATGTCGAAGCAGGTGATCACCGTCCATCTCCAAGAAATCAAACATCTCCTGAAGTTCCTCTGAGCGTTTGGCAGAAACAGAAAAATGACCAAAAGCCTTCAGTATGAGAGACTCGATGTCGCAGGTGAGCATATCACATCCTTTTTTGGCAGCATTGTGCACAATGTGTGCAGGGCACCTGGCGGGCATGATGTCTTCACGGCCTCTACTCAGAAGTGTGTACACAGAATGGTATTTTCCAAAGTTTACATTCGCGCTGTCTGCTGAGTATGCAGACAGACGAGCTAAGTCCAGCTGGTATTTTGCCAAGACATCCAAAATCCTTCGTGTGACATTCTCTGCCGTTTCATTGGCATCTTCATAGAAATCAAGAAGACGATTTGAAATGCCGTCCTTCAAAGTGAAGTATTTAAGGCATAGGGGGAACATTTTCCTATTGCCATGATTTGATGCGTCGCTGGAAACGCTGTAGAAACAATGTGCTGTGTCAAGATCTAACAGAATCAGTTCTACAGAGTAAGGTGCCAAGACATCGCTTATCAAAGCTGCGCCCTTTGTTTTCCCACAGGTCATCTTGGTCACAGTCTCGGAATCAGAAAATGTGACTTTGCACAATTTGACACCGCAATCAAGAGACCGGTATGATAACCCATGCCTGTTCGTGTGGTATGCCCAGGTTAGTTCAGCAGCCGCAATTTTGGCCTGAGCAGCGGTGTCTTTTTGGTAGGCAAAAAAACTTGTGATGGATTTTGAAGTTCCAGCTTGGCTTGCCGCACTCCTGTGAGAGTCAGTGTCCTTATGAACTTTCAAATCATTCACTCCACCATGACCAATTCCTATCTCCTTAGAACACATTGTGCAGAATGCTTTGTTCTTGTCCTTTGTCTCTTTTAGCCAGGGGTAGGTGTTTTTCCATTCAGGATTGAACACAACCAAACGTTTGGGCTTCTTTTTTGGTGGTTCCTGGGGCTGGTGACCTTTGCCACCTCCAGCGCCTGATGTTGAAGCCATGGTCTGCTGTAAGGGCCTAGATGAAGAGGGCAGAAGAATCATAATTAACTCCTCGCCACTTCTGGAAGACGTGGGCCTTGGACTCCAAGCTGGGGAGAGAGGGCTTGTTCAGCCGGGGGCAGGATTAAACCCGTAGAGGCCCATAGGCAACTGAAATCTTGGGGTCTCCTCTCGCAAATTATCTCCAGTCCTAATGCATGGAGGCTGGGAGGGCAGCAAGCGGGGGGGGGGGAATGGGGGGTGAGGCAGCCTGGGGCATCTAAAGGCGTGGGGGCCCATAGGACGGTGCCTACTTGGCCTATGTGTTAATCCAGCCCTGCATGCAAGACTGCAATGAAGGGTATTGATGCAATAGGCATACACACACGTGTAATGGCAGTGTTTGTGCAATGGAAGAGGTAAAAGGGGGGGGGGGGGGCGCTGCCCAATGGGAGCCCCGTTCACACGTGCTTGGGGAACCCAAGCACAATGGGCGAGGCGCACACACGGAACCTGGTGCTGCTGCTGGCGCATGGAAGCAGGCCTGGGATTCAGGGTCAGGTCAGACGCCACTGCACCTCGGCAAATGGGGGGAAGGCCACTTACTGTAGTTTGTAGGGGAATCCTTTTCTCTTCTTCTCCCCTCTCTCTTCTCCCCTCTCTCTCTTCTTCTTCTTCTTCTCTCTCTCTCTCTCTCTCTCTCTGCAATGGGCAAGCAAAGCAGATCGAGTCCCGGTTAGGCCATCCCTCCACTGGAAATAATGAAGGATAGGGACACCTCCTTTTGGGGTACATAGAATTAGACCTCCTCTACCTCAAAAAACAGGCGCCTTCCCCAGAGACCTGCATATCAGCTCTTCATTATAGCGTATAGGAATCGGTCACCATAGGGAATAATGGAGAGCCCAGCTTTCTGATGACCCTGCTCTCCCCCGCTTTCTGATGACCCTGAAGCGGGGGAGAGGGCCTCCAAAACGGGGGATCCCCTGCCCCCACCTGGGGATTGGCAACCCTATCTCATGAGCCTTGGATAACACAGAAAGAGCCAGAAGTGCACAGTCAATGGCAGGGGGTGATTCCACAGTGCTGTAAGAAACAAAGCCAAATAAAAGATGTTGTTGCTAAAGGAAAACTGGTGCATGTTTGTTTGTCAAAGAGGATATAACATACTGTTTGAAGTACCACAAAGCCAAAGCTGAAAATAACACAAAAAGGGGAACAGGCAAGTATTTATGGACTTTGAGAATGGGAACATAACTGTCCAGTGAAGGAAGTACACTGAACTGATATTTACAGGTCCCACAGAAAAATGGTCTACAGTAACAGAACTCACTGCTGGGCAGAAAGGCAAAGACACTTGCAGGCCCTGAGATTTCAGTGGCATGAAAGAAGCCTACAGTGCTGTTTGCAAGATCTGAAGCACACACACACACCAGAAGAAGTCTGAGTACAGTCAAATGGGGTAGCAGAAAAGTATGTCCAGATCTTCAAAAGCATAAATGCAGATCTTCAGAAGTCTTCCAATGGGCACTCTTCGCAGTGGAGGATGGTAATGCATGGGATGGAGAAAGCAGAGAAATAAGTACTCTTCTCCCTTTCTCACAACACAAGAACTCGTGAGCATTCGATGAAATTGCTGAGCGGTCAGGTTAAAACAGATAAAGGGAAGTACTTCGTCATCCAAAGGGTGATTAACATGTGGAATTCACTGCCACAGGAGGTGGTGGCGGCTGCAAGCATAGCCAGCTTCAAGAGGACGTTAGATAAGAATATGGAGCAGAGGTCCATCAGTGGCTATTAGCCAGAGTGTGTGTGTGTGTATACAGTTCTTTTGGCCACTGTGTGACACAGAGTGTTGGACTGGATGGGCCACTGGCCTGATCCAACATGGCTTCTCTTATGTAGACATTTGCCTAAGACAGATGAGCTACAGAAGCATAACAATAGCGGAAGAAGCATTTGTTAAGGATCAGATGTGTTTGTGAAAGACTTAGGTTACAATGGTTGGCAATCCACTGGGAGGATTGGGGAGGACAGGGACAGGTGTGTAGTGTATCAAGAAATGTCATGCGACCCGACGGGGGGGGCAACTGGGCAGTCCCAGGAGCCCCAGCGCCGGGAGCCTGTCCCCGCCTATCTCCAGCTGTGGCGGGAAGTTCAACGGGGCTGGATTGGCCCAACCAACCCAGTAGGCTGTACCCGGGATTGTACATAAGCGGGACCCGGCCCGCGTGTTCTCTCTCTTGCAACGTGCTCCTAATAAACCATGTTGCCCTACTCTCGTCTCCGCTTCGAGTACGTTACACTGGCGACGAAGGTGGGATCCTAGCCGCAGCGGCTACGACGGAGATCTGGGCAACAAGCGACTGTCGCCGCCATCATGGCCAACCAAAGCGGAATCACCGGCTACCTCGAGCCCTTCGACCCAACCAATCCAGAGGGATGGGAGTCCTACGCGGAGCGGGTCGAGTTCTACCTCCGGGCCAACAAGATCACTGACGCCGGAGCGAAGAGGGACGTTCTCATGAGCGTCTGCGGGCCTGCCACGTTCAAGATCGCCAAGGGTCTCTCGGCACCCGCCCGTCTGGCAGAGAAATCCTACGACGAGATCATCCGACTCCTCACGGGACACTTCTCACCACAGCCTTCGCGGGTGGCTCGCAGGTTCCTGTTCCACAAACGGGACCAGATCGCGGGCGAGTCCGCCGCAGACTACCTGGCGGCCCTCCGTAAACTCGCCGGGAACTGCAACCTCCCCCAACTGGAGGAAGCCCTGGCGGACAGATTCACGTGGGGCCTCCGCGACGAGAGGCTCCAGCAGAAGCTCTTCGCCAAAGAAGAGCTTACTCTCCAGGCCGCCTTCAGCGAAGCGGTGGCATGGGAACGAACCGCACGAACGTTTCCCCGGGCCAAGATGGAAGCTGCCCACCACGGAGAGCTGGACCAAGACGGCCCCGAGGAGGAGGAAGCCCATCAGCTACGCCGCCCAGCCGGGCCACCCAACAGAGCGACCCAACGCCCCCGAGCGACCGACCGACCACCAGCGTCGGAGAGAGCCCCGGCCACCAAGTGCGCCAGCTGCGGCGGCCCCCACGAGCGGAGAGACTGCCAATACCGGACCTGGGACTGCAGGAGCTGCGGAAAGACCGGCCACATTGCCAGGGCTTGCCGAGCCAAGCCCAACCGCAGGAAGCCGACCACGTACCACGAGTCCGCGGAGTCCCACGCGGTAGACTCCACGTCCCTACAGGTACTGAACTTGCCCCACGATTCCCCCGATAAAATCAAAGTGGCGGTCCTTATAGAGGGGAACCCCTGCCAAATGGAGGTGGACTCAGGGTCCTCCATTTCCCTTATTGCGGAAGAAACCCTAAGAGAACTGTGTCCCCGCCAGCGGCTGCAACTTCGGCCGGCAGACTTCATACTCCGGGACTTCCAGAAGAACCCGGTGCAAATTGCGGGGTGGGCGCGGGTACAAGTCGAGCGGGGGTCCTTCCACGGCCCGCTGGACATCCTGGTGGTTAAGCGCCAGCTGGCCACCCTGCTAGGTCTGGCCTGGTTCAAACCCTTGGGAATCCGCGTGGAGGGGGTGGGCCAGACCATAACGCCCCGGGGGTTCGGGGAGATTTGCAAGGAATTCCCCGAGGTATTCGATGGGTCCCTAGGGAGCTACCGGGGGCCGCCCATCTCCCTGCCCCTAGACCCCACGGTCAGACCGATTCGGCTCAAGGCCAGGAGGGTTCCGTTCGCCTTGAAACCTAAGATCGAGGCAGAGTTAGACCGCCTCACGGCACAAGGCGTCCTGGAGCCGGTGGACTACGCCACCTGGGAAACCCCCATCGTTACCCCCATCAAGCCTAACGGGGAGGTGCGGATCTGTGCCGATTATAAATGCACCATAAACAAGGCACTACAGGACAACCCCTATCCAGTGCCGGTGGTGAGCCATGTCCTGGCCGCCCTAGCGGGGGCTAGGATATTTGGGAAGTTAGACCTGGCCCAGGCCTACCAGCAGCTCCCAGTAGACAATAAGACGGCGGAGGCCCAAACGATCGTGACCCACAGGGGGGCTTTCCGGGTAAAGAGGCTTCAGTTTGGGGTTAGCGTCGCTCCGGGGATTTTCCAGAGCCTAATGGACGCTCTCCTTAAAGGGATCCCAGGAGTCCAGCCGTTTTTCGACGACGTTTTAGTCGCCGCCCCGGACCCCGAGGAATTCGGCAACCGCCTTCGAGAGGTGCTCCGCCGGTTCCAGGCAGCGGGGCTCAAGGTCAAGAGAGAGAAATGCTTGCTGGGGGTTCCACGGGTAGAGTTTCTGGGGTTCGCCGTTGACGCAGCAGGAATCCACCCCACGGAAGAAAAGACCCGAGCCATCGTGCAAGCCCCGGCTCCCACTTGTAAAGCGGAGCTCCAAAGCTTCTTGGAGGTGCTCAACTTTTACCACTCCTTCCTCCCCCACAAGGCAGCCCTGGCGGAGCCCCTTCACCGGCTGCTGGACAAAAAAGCCCCTTGGGTTTGGGGCAAACGACAGGCCGCGGCGTTTCAGGCGGTCAAGGACGTCCTGGTGTCCAATGCGGTGCTCCACCATTTTGACGAGGCCCTCCCGGTCATCCTGGCCTGCGATGCGTCGCCGTATGGGGTGGGAGCAGTCCTGGGGCACCAGCTTCCGGACGGGAGGGAGGTTCCGGTCGCATATTACTCCCGCACGCTCACTTCAGCCGAGCGCAACTACGCGCAGATAGATAAAGAGGCCCTGGCAATCGTGGCAGGGGTCCGAAAGTTCCACGAGTATCTATATGGGAGAAGGTTCACCATTGCCACGGACCACAAGCCCCTCTTAGGTCTACTGGCCCCAGACCGACAAACCCCCCAGATACTCTCACAGCGCGTGTTGAGGTGGAACCAATTCCTCAACTCATACACGTACACACTGGTTCATAGGGCCGGCAAGGCTATGGGACACGCGGATGCGCTTAGCCGTTTGCCGCTTCCGGAGACGGGTCCGGACCCCGCACCCGCACACCAGGTCATGATGATAGAGAGCCTCCCAGAGCCGCCCCTCCACGCAACGGAGGTGGCCAAGGCCACCCAGAAACACAAGACACTGGCACGGGTGCTCGACTGGGTGGTGAGGGGGTGGCCAGAGGGAAACATGGGGGAAGAATTCAAGCCTTACAAGGCGAGGAGGGAGGAATTAGCCGCACACAAGGGCTGCATACTTTGGGGCAGTAGGGTAGTGATTCCACCTCCGCTCCAAAAGCGTGTTCTAGAATCCCTACACGAGACTCATCCCGGCATAGTGCGAATGAAGGCTCTGGCCAGGAGCTACGTCTGGTGGCCGGGAATGGACGGGGAGATCGAGGGCTGGGTCCGCGGGTGCCAGACCTGCCAGGAATCCCGGCCCGAGCCGCCCAGCGCCCCCGTCACTAGGTGGGAGTCCACCCGGAAACCATGGTCGAGACTCCATATCGACTTTGCGGGCCCATTCCAGGGGCAGACCTTCATCATAATAGTGGACTCCTACACCAAATGGCTGGAGGTCATCCCCGTAGGGTCCACCTCGTCCACAGCCGCGATCAGAGCTCTGCGCAGGGTCCTATGCACACATGGCATCCCGGACACCATAGTCTCTGATAACGGGGCCGCCTTCACCTCAGCCGACTTTCAGGCGTTCCTGCAAAGATACCTGATCAGGCACATAAGGTTGGCTCCCTTCCATCCGGCCACCAACGGCCAGGCGGAGCGGATGGTCCGCACAACAAAGGAGGCCCTCGGCCGAATTGTACAGGGGGACTGGGACCACAGGCTGGCCGCGTTCCTCTTCGATAATCGGATCACCCCTAACCCGGTCACAGGAGTCGGCCCGGCTGAGCTCCTCATGGGACGCAAACTCATAACCCGGCTGGACCGGCTGCATCCCGACCAGGCTTCAGACACCCGCGGGAGCCCCGAAGTCCGAGACGCCGCCCGGGGCTTCTTCGCGGGCGACCCAGTTTTCGCCCGAAACTATGCAAGGGGCCCCGATTGGGTGGCGGGGCGGGTACTGAGGGTAACCGGGTCCCGCCACTACGACATATCAACGGAGGGGGGCCAGGTACTACGGCGGCACATTGATCAGTTGAGGCGCCGCACCCTTCCGGAGGCCCCCACGGACACGGACGAGGCTATATCCAGCGAGGAGCCTAACGGAGACCGCCTAGATGACGCGATCCCAACATCCGTGATGCGGGCGCCGGAGGTACCGGAACCGACCGAAACCGAGGGATCCGCGGAACCGGACGGGCCGCCCCCGTCCACTCCAGGACCTACCGAGGCACCATCCTCGGCGGCCGCGCCGCCGCCACCGGGACCCCCCAGACGGTCCACTCGGGAGCGCCGGCCCCCCGCATACTTACAGGACTTTGTACATTAACCAGGGGGGGAGGGGTGTAGTGTATCAAGAAATGTCATGCGACCCGACGGGGGGGGCAACTGGGCAGTCCCAGGAGCCCCAGCGCCGGGAGCCTGTCCCCGCCTATCTCCAGCTGTGGCGGGAAGTTCAACGGGGCTGGATTGGCCCAACCAACCCAGTAGGCTGTACCCGGGATTGTACATAAGCGGGACCTGGCCCGCGTGTTCTCTCTCTTGCAACGTGCTCCTAATAAACCATGTTGCCCTACTCTCGTCTCCGCTTCGAGTACGTTACAAGGTGTACCAGTGTCTCACCAGTACACAAATACAATGCCATTGCTGACCAAAAAAACCACCCTGAAGTGATGTCATGATGTCAAGACAGTGCTCTAGGATACACCAAAGTTCTGTTTTGAACTATATAGTTTGAGGAAAAGCTTAGAGGGGCCCTCAGATGTCATTACTTCCCTTTTTCAGAGGAAGTGACATTGTACACTGGTGCACATGTTTGCACTCCCCCAACTCCCTGTTCCCCCCCCACACTGGTTTTTGTAGCAGGGGGAAACAGGGTAAATTGCTATCTGCCTAACATTTGTACAATTCAGCATCAAAAACCCATTAAGTATAAAATTACAAATATAAAAAGCAGCACAAAGTATATTGATCCTCCTTGTTTCGCAATGCATGTACTTGTGACAAAACTAGTAGTTCTACCACAAAGAAGCACAGTATGTATGTGTTTTGCAGAGGTAAACCTGCCGTGGGTCCTAACTGAAGGCCATTAGGAATATTGCTTTCTTCATATTCTGCTGTTTGTTTCTGCTAATCCCCACAGTCTTCCACAATTTCCCCAACCCATCCTCATAAGGAAATATCAGTGAAACATCCTTCATTCAAATACAAAGCTTAAAGACTAACGTTCAGCGGCCACAATCATCCCAGGGCCACTTCACTTTAAAGGATGCCTGCATGGATGGCACTGTCACATATTTCTTTATGTTGCTGCTTGTATTAAAGATTATTATATGCTTCTTATGTAAAGCATTTGCAGTTGCTTTATGTCTATGTAGAATGATTCAAAATGTTTTTTTGAAAGATGGGGCATTAACTAGAAGTAGGCTCTATAACAGGGGTGGCCAGATTTGCTTGTCACATAGAAGAAATGTCAGATGTTTGAGAACCGCAAGACATTAACATGAGGAAGAGAAAGTGATAGAGCAAGAGGGAGGGAATGAGGGAGGCAACTTTAAATGCGTTCTCCAAGCCCCGCATCTTGACTGGCTTGACTTGGCTTGGCTAAAAAGGAAAAGGCATTTTCTTCACCACATCATAAATCTTTCTACTATGTGCCTGATTACTTGAAAGTCCACACTTGCACACATAATGTGAAGGTGGACAGAGATATCTTTTTAAAGAATGTGGAGGAGGAACACACTGGAAAGTGAGTGTCTCAATTCACAGCAACTCAGAAACTGTAATATAGATTGAGCACAACTCAGCAGGCATGAAATGCACCCTAAGTTGCATATAAAATCCAACTTAAGATAACTTACAAGTTAAAATTTACAAATTATAACAAGATGGTAAAACATTAGAACATAAGAACATAAGAGAAGCCCTGTTGGATCAGGCCAGTGGCCCCTCCAGTCCCAACACTCTGTGTTGCATATAAAATCCAACTTAAGATAAATTACGAGTTAAAATTTACAAATTATAACAAGATGGTAAAACATTAGAACATAAGAACATAAGAGAAGCCCTGCTGGATCAGGCCAGTGGCCCCTCCAGTCCAACACTCTGCGTCACATAAGAACATAAGAGAAGCCCTGTTGGATCAGGCCAGTGGCCCCTCCAGTCCAACACTCTGCGTCACATAAGAACATAAGAGAAGCCCTGTTGGATCAGGCCAGTGGCCCATCCAGTCCAACACTCTGCATCACATAACAACATAAGAGAAGCCCTGTTGGATCAGGCCAGTGGCCCATCCAGTCCAACACTCTGTGTCACATAAGAACATAACAGAAGCCCTGTTGGATCAGGCCAGTGGCCCCTCCAGTCCAACACTCTGCGTCACATAAGAACATAAGAGAAGCCCTGTTGGATCAGGCCAGTGGCCCATCCAGTCCAACACTCTGCGTCACATAAGAACATAAGAGAAGCCCTGTTGGATCAGGCCAGTGGCCCCTCCAGTCCAACACTCTGCGTCACATAAGAACATAAGAGAAGCCCTGTTGGATCAGGCCAGTGGCCCCTCCAGTCCAACACTCTGCGTCACATAAGAACATAAGAGAAGCCCTGTTGGATCAGGCCAGTGGCCCATCCAGTCCAACACTCTGCATCACATAACAACATAAGAGAAGCCCTGTTGGATCAGGCCAGTGGCCCATCCAGTCCAACACTCTGTGTCACATAAGAACATAAGAGAAGCCCTGTTGGATCAGGCCAGTGGCCCCTCCAGTCCAACACTCTGTGTTGCATATAAAATCCAACTTAAGATAAATTACAAGTTAAAATTTACAAATTATAACAAGATGGTAAAACATTAGAACATAAGAACATAAGAGAAGCCCTGTTGGATCAGGCCAGTGGCCCCTCCAGTCCAACACTCTGCGTCACATAAGAACATAAGAGAAGCCCTGTTGGATCAGGCCAGTGGCCCATCCAGTCCAACACTCTGCATCACATAAGAACATAAGAGAAGCCCTGTTGGATCAGGCCAGTGGCCCATCCAGTCCAACACTCTGCGTCACATAAGAACATAAGAGAAGCCCTGCTGGATCAGGCCAGTGGCCCATCCAGTCCAACACTCTGCATCACATAAGAACATAAGAGAAGCCCTGTTGGATCAGGCCAGTGGCCCATCCAGTCCAACACTCTGCGTCACATAAGAACATAAGAGAAGCCCTGTTGGATCAGGCCAGTGGCCCATCCAGTCCAACACTCTGCGTCACATAAGAACATAAGAGAAGCCCTGTTGGATCAGGCCAATGGCCCATCCAGTCCAACACTCTGCATCACATAAGAACATAAGAGAAGCCCTGCTGGATCAGGCCAGTGGCCCATCCAGTCCAACACTCTGCATCACATAAGAACATAAGAGAAGCCCTGTTGGATCAGGCCAGTGGCCCATCCAGTCCAACACTCTGCGTCACATAAGAACATAACAGAAGCCCTGCTGGATCAGGCCAGTGGCCCATCCAGTGCAACACTCTGTGCAACATAAGAACATAAGAGAAGCCCTGTGCCACATAAGAAGATAAGGAAGGGAAGGGAAGGGAGGAAGGGAGGAAGGAAGGAAGGAAGGAAGGAAGGAAGGAAGGAAGGAAGGAAGGAAGGAAGGAAGGAAGGAAGGAAGGAAGGAAGGAAGGAAGGAAGGAAGGAAGGAAGGGGGAGGTAAGGAAGGAAGGAAGGAAGGAAGGAAGGGAAGGAAGGAAGGGAAGGAAGGAAGGGAAGGAAGGAAGGAGGGAGGGAGGGAAAAAAGGAAGGCCGCCCCCCCCCGCTTTCGGCCCCCTTACCTTCTTTTAGCGGCGACGAGTCCGGCGGCGGTGGCGGCGGCGAGGCCGGCGCTGGCTGCTGGAGGGCAGCGGCGCAGCCAGGCAAGCCCGGGGATTGCTCGGCGCCTGGGCCGGAGGGCCCAGCCGCCGAGCAGGTGACGGGGGGGGCGGGCGGGGAGCAGGAGAGGGCGGTGATTTGGGGTGGCGAGCCCCGTAGGCCTCGGCTGGCCAGCCGAGGTCTACGGGGGAGGAGGGAAGCGGCCGGCGGGCGGCAGGAGAGGGCGGGGGTGGGGGGGCGAGCTCCGTAGGCCTCGGCTGGCCAGCCGAGGTCTACGGGGGAGTAGGGAAGCGGCGGGCGGGCGGCAGGAGAGGGCGGGGGTGGCGAGCTCCGTAGGCCTCGGCTGGCCAGCCGAGGTCTACGGGGGAGTAGGGAAGCGGACGCGGGCGGCAGGAGAGGGCGGGGGTGGGGGGGGCGAGCTCCGTAGGCCTCGGCTGGCCAGCCGAGGTCTACGGGGGAGTAGGGAAGCGGACGCGGGCGGCAGGAGAGGGCGGGGGTGGGGGGGGGCGAGCTCCGTAGGCCTCGGCTGGCCAGCCGAGGTCTACGGGGGAGTAGGGAAGCGGCCGGCGGGCGGCAGGAGAGGGCGGGGGAGGGGTGGGGTGAGCTCCGTAGGCCTCGGCTGGCCAGCCGAGGTCTACGGGGGAGTAGGGAAGCGGCCGGCGGGCGGCAGGAGAGGGCGGGGGTGGGGTGGGGCGAGCTCCGTAGGCCTCGGCTGGCCAGCCGAGGTCTACGGGGGAGTAGGGAAGCGGACGTGGGCGGCAGGAGAGGGCGGGGGTGGGGGGGGCGAGCTCCGTAGGCCTCGGCTGGCCAGCCGAGGTCTACGGGGGAGGAGGGAAGCGGCGGGCGGGCGGCAGGAGAGGGCGGGGGTGGGGGGGGGCGAGCTCCGTAGGCCTCGGCTGGCCAGCCGAGGTCTACGGGGGAGTAGGGAAGCGGCGGGCGGGCGGCAGGAGAGGGCGGGGGTGGCGAGCTCCGTAGGCCTCGGCTGGCCAGCCGAGGTCTACGGGGGAGTAGGGAAGCGGCCGGCGGGCGGCAGGAGAGGGCGGGGGTGGGGGGGGCGAGCTCCGTAGGCCTCGGCTGGCCAGCCGAGGTCTACGGGGGAGTAGGGAAGCGGCGGGCGGCAGGAGAGGGCGGGGGTGGGGTGGGGCGAGCTCCGTAGGCCTCGGCTGGCCAGCCGAGGTCTACGGGGGAGTAGGGAAGCGGACGCGGGCGGCAGGAGAGGGCGGGGGTGGGGGGGGCGAGCTCCGTAGGCCTCGGCTGGCCAGCCGAGGTCTACGGGGGAGTAGGGAAGCGGCCGGCGGGCGGCAGGAGAGGGCGGGGGTGGGGTGGGGCGAGCTCCGTAGGCCTCGGCTGGCCAGCCGAGGTCTACGGGGGAGTAGGGAAGCGGACGCGGGCGGCAGGAGAGGGCGGGGGTGGGGGGGGGCGAGCTCCGTAGGCCTCGGCTGGCCAGCCGAGGTCTACGGGGGAGTAGGGAAGCGGCCGGCGGGCGGCAGGAGAGGGCGGGGGAGGGGTGGGGTGAGCTCCGTAGGCCTCGGCTGGCCAGCCGAGGTCTACGGGGGAGTAGGGAAGCGGCCGGCGGGCGGCAGGAGAGGGCGGGGGTGGGGGGGGCGAGCTCCGTAGGCCTCGGCTGGCCAGCCGAGGTCTACGGGGGAGTAGGGAAGCGGCCGGCGGGCGGCAGGAGAGGGCGGGGGTGGGGTGGGGCGAGCTCCGTAGGCCTCGGCTGGCCAGCCGAGGTCTACGGGGGAGTAGGGAAGCGGACGTGGGCGGCAGGAGAGGGCGGGGGTGGGGGGGGCGAGCTCCGTAGGCCTCGGCTGGCCAGCCGAGGTCTACGGGGGAGGAGGGAAGCGGCGGGCGGGCGGCAGGAGAGGGCGGGGGTGGGGGGGGGCGAGCTCCGTAGGCCTCGGCTGGCCAGCCGAGGTCTACGGGGGAGTAGGGAAGCGGCGGGCGGGCGGCAGGAGAGGGCGGGGGTGGCGAGCTCCGTAGGCCTCGGCTGGCCAGCCGAGGTCTACGGGGGAGTAGGGAAGCGGCCGGCGGGCGGCAGGAGAGGGCGGGGGTGGGGTGGGGCGAGCTCCGTAGGCCTCGGCTGGCCAGCCGAGGTCTACGGGGGAGTAGGGAAGCGGACGCGGGCGGCAGGAGAGGGCGGGGGTGGGGTGGGGCGAGCTCCGTAGGCCTCGGCTGGCCAGCCGAGGTCTACGGGGGAGTAGGGAAGCGGACGCGGGCGGCAGGAGAGGGCGGGGGTGGGGGGGGCGAGCTCCGTAGGCCTCGGCTGGCCAGCCGAGGTCTACGGGGGAGTAGGGAAGCGGACGCGGGCGGCAGGAGAGGGCGGGGGTGGGGGGGCGAGCTCCGTAGGCCTCGGCTGGCCAGCCGAGGCCTACGGGGGAGGAGGTAAGTGGGACGCGGCGGCGGGCGGGCGGCAGGAGAGGGCGGGGGTGGGGGGGCGAGCCTCGTAGGCCTCGGCTGGCCAGCCGAGGCCTACGGGGGAGGAGGGAAGCGGACGCGGGCGGCGGGCGGGCAGCGTCCGGCGAGGCCGGGGCGGGGATCGGGTCGCTGCGCGAGGGGGGAAGGGAGGCTTACCTTCTTCAGGGCGTGGATGGCCTCCCTTCCGGCGGGCGGGCAGGCGGGCGGGCGGGAGACTGCTGCAGACAGTGCTGCTGGCGGCGAGTGAGGGAGCCAGCGCCTTGTGCGTGCGCACGATGGTGTGGCGGGCCCTACGCATGCGCAGAGCCCGCCACCCCGCCGTGCGCACGCGCAGGGACGCTGGCTCCCTCACTCGCTGCCTTCCCCGCCCGCGCGGCCAGCTGGCTATACCGGGACGTTTTAATGGTCCCGGTATAGCCAGGGCGGGAGGCGGGAAACAGGGGCCAGATCCGGGAAAGTCCCGGGCAACCGGGACGGTCTGGCCACCCTATTTGTAGCAGACTTCCTCCATCTTGCTTTCTGCCATGCCAAATAAGGACCAAACCAAATATGGTCTTCCTGCCTGGAACTCTTATCTACTAACCTAATTTCCCCTAATACTGAAAGTAAATATAGATACTAGGTTGCTGAAAGACTTAGACCTCTAGTGGCCAAGTTCATAACTGCAGCCAAAATGATTGTGAGGGCCAACTCAAAGAGAGACATAGAGGCTTGAAGAGCTTAGTGCCCATTTCATAAGAGACCCAACCCAAAATTCTGCCACACACAGTTGTATAAATAATTTACTGTATAAAAGAAGAGTTCCTCTCTCTCTCTCAGCCCGGCTTCGCGAACGAAGATTTAAGAAGGGTGCAATAGTCCACGTCTGCTGCAGGCTCGCCGGTGGCCGACAAGACCAATGTGGGACAGGCAGGTCCGGCCACAGCGGCTGCAGGGAAAAGTCTGATTTAGGGCTGGTGCTGCAGCAGTGCGGTTCCCCCTCAATCCTCCCCTGTCCTCAAGACCAGCTATGCGTGCGTTCTCAAAGGAAGAGACAGCCTGGTGGATGGTGTGCCTCCATGCTTTGCGATCTGAGGCTAGGTCAGACCACTGGTGATGGTTGATGTGACAGGTGCTAAGGGATTTCTTCAAGGAGTCCTTGTACCTCTTCTTTGGTGCCCCTCTATTTCGATGGCCGGTGGAGAGTTCGCCATACAGGGCAATCTTGGGAAGGCGGTGGTTTTCCATCCTAGAAATATGCCCTGCCCAGCGCAGCTGCGTCTTCAACAGCAGTGCCTCGATGCTGGTAACCTCCTCCCGCTTGAGGACTTCAGTGTTGGTCACAAAGTCACTCCAGTGGATGTTGAGGATGGTGCGAAGGCAGCGCTGATGAAAGCGCTCGAGGAGTCGCAGGTGATGACGGTATAAAACCTACGATTCGGAGCCGTAGATGAGGGTTGTCATCACAACCGCTTTGTAAACATTGATCTTTGTGCCTTTTTTCAGATGTTTGTTGCTCCACACTCTTTTGTGCAGTCGGCCAAATGCACGGTTTGCCTTTGCCAGCCTGTTGTCAATCTCCTTGTCGATCTTGGCATCTGAGGAGATGATGCACCCCAGGTAGCTGAACTGCTGGACTGTCTTCAGAACTGATTCACCCACAGTGATGCAGGGAGGGTGATAATCTTCCTGGGGTGTAGGCTGGTGGAGAACTTCTGTCTTCTTCAGACTAACTTCTAGGCCGAATAGCTTGGCAGCCTCTGCAAAGCAGGACGTCATATGCTGCAGAGTTCCTAGTACATTGTTAAAGAACAGGTTCCATACCATTCCTTAATGCAAAGAACAAAAGAAAACAAAAACTAAGTTTCTGTTAATGTAATTTTTTAAAATGTGTATTTGAGAGTGGTAATGCTGCAGTACTGCAGTTGGAGCCCTCTGCTCACAACATGAGTTCGATCCCAGGGGAAGCTGGTTCAGGTAGCCAGCTCCAGGTTGACTCAGCCTTCCATCCTTCCAAGGTCGGTAAAATAAGTACCCAGCTTGCTGGGGGGTGGGGGAGAGTAGATGACTGGGGAAGGCAATGGCAAACCACCCTGTAAAAAAGTCTGCTGTGAAAACATTGTGAAAGCAACATCATCCCAGAGTCGAAAATGACTGGTGCTTGCACAGGGGACTACCTTTACTTTATACTTGAAAGATGGAAAAGAAGGATAAGAAACCATTAAGTACATTCTTGGTGAAGCTTCTAATGTCAAGAAATACAATTATTGCTCATTGAGGTTATCATGCCTAGCAGGTAAGCAAATGAGAAAATCAAGAGCCCTAAGAGGGAAAAGGAAGGAAAACTTAACTGATATGTGGTCACATCTGCCAAGCAAAGAAAAAAGCAGAGAAGAACCACCATTGGATACACCTTGCTGTTAGTCCAGGGGAAGAGGTATTATGTCCCTGGGAAATTTTAATGGAGGCTTAAGCCCAACCTCCAGGAGCATTTTATAAATGATTAATGCATGAATTATTTCAAGGACCCTAGTGGCAAGCTAACAAATAAAGTAGGATCAACTATCCCAGGGGTGTCAAAACATAAGGCCTGTGGGTCAGAACCAGCCCATCCAGGGCTCCTATCTGGCCCATAAGCAAGTGGTCATTATGTTTATTGTCAGATGATAGAGGCTGTGTTTTATGTCCCTGTATACTGTCCCAGTGCTAATAAATAATGGGCAGTGGAAGTGGCAGGGTGGGCATCAGGGAGATACTTTGAGGAAATACTATAAGAGTGTTAATGTTTAAAGCATGCTTGTATTTTGAGTAAAATAATATCATTACTTGGGTTTGTCTGTGTCCTTTATAAAGTTTATATTCACAGTACTGGCATTACATTTTATGGTGCACATGGCCCGGCCTGACAAAATGACATTCAGACCCAGCCCTCATAACATGTTAGTTTGACACCTCCGAACTATCCAGTTTTAGGCTTATTGAGGCACATTGCTGTTATAAATAAATACTATAGAAAAAAGGATGAAAAGATGAAGTAATTTTCACTTACTAGGATAAGGCTATGTCTCGCTTCCATAGACATACGAGTTCCCATGTTTTCTTTGCCAGTTTCAGTCTTTTGTTCTTGGTCTCCATCTGGGAGTCATGTTCCTGCAGAGAGGATTCTTTGGTCTACCCACTGACACGTTAATCTGTTGATTCTTTTTGTTACGGATGTTTTGCTTTCCTCCTTCAAGCCAGGATTGAAATTCAAGACAGCAAAGTGAACAGCCTTATGTCAGATATAGAAACAGAGCAATATACTTTGCTTAGAATCAGTTTGTTGCATATATAACAATTTTATGTTCATAATATTATTAAATTCACTTGCTAGATGGTAAGATTTTGCCACTTCTGTGTTTCTTAATCACTATTGGGCATACTTCTGGGCTATTACGCACAAACTCTATTATGAAAAATGTACTTGATGAATATTAATTCTGAACCTGAGGTATATGTTCAACATTTTCCTTAGCTGTAGCCTCCTACAACACTCATCTTTGAGTCCCTTTGCAAATTACTGCCTTCTGTCCTGCTTTCCTTTCCTGGTCATTTGCTTCTTCCATACTTCCTTTTCCAAACCGCTTGCTTCCTCCATATCTTCCTTCACTCAATCTGCTTATTGAATTCTCTGCAGCTTGCTTGCTCTCCCCCATTTCTTTTAGTCTTGCACAGCTAGGGCAGAAGTTTTGCTATACAATTCACTAAATTCTTTTGGCCAGGGTTAGAGCTAACAAACAAATGAAAGCTCCTAAATTGAGACTACCAGGTAAAGCACTGAGAAAATAATTAAAGCACTGAAATATATAACAGAAAAAGATCAACAAAGAGTCAGTATCAGTATAAGAACGCCTACTGTAAGTATCTCTAAGAAATCCACATCCTATAAAAATCTTTTGTCTGCCAATCCACGTCCTATAAAAACCTTTTGTCATGCTATTCCTGCTCCGGCGGGGAGGGCGGGATATAAATACAAAAAATAAATAAATAAAATATTGTTGTAATTTATTCTAGTTTTCCAACTGTCTCTCTAATATACCTTAATTTCTTATTAAGGGACATAAGCCTCTGTTTGGGCTGCAGAAACTTCATGGATTATCAGTCAACATGTCAGTAAACACTAGTGTGAGACACAAGATAAAGTTACAGTTGATTCTGCACTGAGCAACATATGGCTGCAGAGCCAATGGTTGCAGATCCCTGACATAGAAATTAGCATTGTTCATAAATATTGATTCTTATGACAATCCCAATGTACAATGTAATATTTAAACATTGAGTATAAAGAAAACTAGTTTTCAAACTAAATGCTACAGGAGAGAACATTACGTTCAAAGGATATTAACATTAAAGCCAGACACATCACTGTAACTATGTCCTTACACTATAAAAAGAGCAGCTGTGTAAAGGTAAGAGTGAATGCTTACATATTTATTTATAACCCACTTTTCAAACAACAAACAGACACAGACTCCTACACTCAGACTGTTGAACTAAAGAGTCTGGAGTTGCCAGGCTCCATGAGGAGTCTAGACATCTCTCAAAATTATAGCTGATCTCCAGACTACAGAGATCAGTTCCTCTGGGGAAACTGGCAGATATGGAGGGTTGACTTTATTGTATTAAATCCATGTTGAGCTCCTTCTGCTCCTCCAACTTCCCCCTACTCAGATTCCACCCCCCAAACTCTTCAAGAACTTCCCAAGTTGGAGTTTTCAACCCTACAAGAGACATAAGGAAAGAAGTGGGGAAAAGCCAGAAAATGAAAATCAGTTTGAGATTATTAATGTTTATATTCTGATGGGGCCAAGATGATGTCCCCTTACTGTTGTTCTTCCAAGGAGAGACCATATTAGCAAGGAGATATCCATAGGAGGAGGATGCCATATAACCACTTGACCAAAGTGTCCAAGAAGTACAGTGTGCTCCTAGGCCTCTCTACACAAGTGTAGAGGTCTCTGGTACATTGTGTGATTAGTTTTGTGACAAGAACACATAAGATGTTCTACTGGATTATACCAGTGATCCATCTAGTCCATCATCCTGCCTTAAATGGTGGCCAACCATTGGACCTGGAGGCCAACAAACAGGGCATAAAGACAGGGGTTTTTTTAAAAAAAAAAATCACTACTACTTTAGCCATGAAGAAAGTCATATATTTGAAACTTACAACAACATCTGCAAGGTGATTTTCATCTCTCTGATCATATAAACAGAGTATTAAAAATTATGGCCTGATTATGTTCATATAATAATGTGATATAACCTTCCCTAATCAAAAGAGAAGTAAAGAAACTGTTTCAGAACAAGGCCTGAAATTAACACAGGGCAAATTCCTCTAGATATTTAAAACATGGTTTTTCATAATCTTGTTTCTAAAAAGATTCTATTGCAGTGGATGATTTAACTTACAAGTATATTCAGAATAATCACACCCAATGAGTGCATGGAATGGGGAGTGGGATTGTGTCTGAAGGCCTATTCCTCATCAACCCTGAAGTGTTCAGCTACATCTAACTGTACAGCACAACATACATGTGTACAAATTGTTCACCTGATCTTGTATAATGAAGAATCCAGTCCGCAGTGCCCATGGACAGAACCAATCCACATACACTGCTTATTTATTTTATTTCTCACTGAGACTCAACAAGGCAGATTACACAGAGTGAGGCAATAAAATAAACAGGATGGGACATAAAATGAACAATTTAATAGGATTGCAGAAGTGTGGAACCAACCAGAAATCTAAAAATCAGAACTGAAATAAAGCAAATCAGAAGTGAAGCAAAGTATCAACACGACACATTAAAACAATGCCAAAATTACACACTAGTGTTGAGAGTCAACACTCAGCCCTGCCTCAACTCCAGCCTGGCTGCCCAAGCCACAGACAGCTGGGGGCCTAACTTACCTGTGCAAGGAGTACTGGGAGTGGGAGGCACCTGGGATACAGGCAGATTGCTCTTACCTGGCTGAGAACAAGGCTGGGAGCCAGGCAGTGGCAGGCTACAGTATAGCCAGAAGGCAAGGGTGAGGCTAGACCTGGGAAGGCTAGGATAGGAGCTTGGGCAGTAAGGGGGAAAAGCAGGGTAGGGAGTCAGTTATGGTCTCCCAGATGGAGTGGATTGGTCAGGTGAGGTGGGTGGGGCCTAGGGAGTCCCATAAAAAAGAAGGCATCACACCTGGCCAGGGAGGAAGGGACTGAGCTCCTAGAAGGAAAGGTAACAGTGAGCCAGTTTAGGGAGGAAAGTGGACCTGGGTACCAGAACCATCCCAATTCTGAGGCTGGAGTGAGGGCCTCCTCCTCATCCCCCCCTTCATCTAGGGAAACTATGGAGAGCAAAGAGCATACCCTACAGAAGAGCGGAATCTGACAAGTAGGATCTTACAGCAAGCTTTACACAGTAGTGTAGATCACAGTCCCTAATCATTTATCCAAATAACTCTAAACCATTTTGCAAAGTGCAATTCTATTACTTTACAGAAAAGTCTCTTGAATAATTTGGTTTCATATAGCTTGCTGAAAGCCAGAAGAGTGGGAATCTTCCTGACTTCCTCAGGCACCTGTGGCCATAATGTGGAAACAATTGAGAAACTATGCATGTGGGCAGTTGTTGATGTACCTCTAGGCAAGTAGTACAGTTCTTCAAGAAGACTATGATTCTGTGAAAGCAATGCACAGTTCTATACATTAACTCTTAGTGTAGCCAATAGGCAATCGAATGGCCCTTGTAAACAGGGGAATTGGTGAGATGCAGAATGTGCTTTGAAGGAAGGGCAATGGCCTGTTTGGAGAGCCAGTTTGGTGTAGTGGTTAAGTGTGCGGACTCTTATCTGGGAGAACCGAGTTTGATTCCCCACTCCTCCACTTACACCTGCTAGCATGGCCTTGGGTCAGCCATAGCTCTGGCAGAGGTTGTCCTTGAAAGGGCAGCTGCTGTGAGAGCCCTCTCCAGCCCCACCCACCTCACAGGGTGTCTGTTGTGGGGGAGGAAGGTAAAGGAGATTGTGAGCCGCTCTGAGACTCTTCGGAGTGGAGGGCGGGATATAAATCCAATATCTTCATCTTCTTCTTCTTCTTGTCCTGCCTCCATCTTAAGACTCAGAAGGCAGCATTAAGCCTTCATGTACTTTGCCCTATGCAAGAATGGTGAGGGTCTCGGAATGAGCTGCCCTTTCACCTCCTTCCTGGAATCCACATTTGGGGTAACAAGCTTATGTAAACATCGGTCGTCTCATTCTGCATGTTGTTAGTAAATGATTGTGTAAAGAATAATGTATATAAATAAAGCAATGCAGCTACTGACAGTCGGAAGAGCAGCACAGACTGGAAAGACTGGTGCGAGAACATCAACCCTGAGTTGTGTGACATTCCTACAGTGCTTCATTTGTAAAATGTGCTGATGCTCATCAGACAATCCCTTATGATCTAACCAGCTGCAAACTTTGATTAGTTCTGAATAAAATAAATCTCGCACATGCTCAGACCTCTTTACCTGAGCCCCAAATAATTAAAAAGGGGATGCTGAGCAGAAATGGAAACCATCTTCTCTCAAATGCTCAGTATTTAGTATTACCTCAAATACTCAGTGCCATTCATGTTAACTTGCATTTATTCAGATGTTTCTCTTCCTTTCCCTGCTATATTTTAAAAATATGTACTATATTAAAATATGTATATTATGTTTAAAATATGTGTATATATGTATACCTAGGCATTTTCACTGCATCACTTACCCTCCTCCAGAAAGATCAGAAACAGAGCAGTGAAGAACCAGGAAAACTTGTGCTCTCTAACACCATCCTGTTTCACACAAAGATTTTGCGGTCTTCATTTTAGCATGCATTTTGCCTCTCTGGGGAATCAATTGTCTCATCATTTGGTTTTTGAGGTAAAAGATAATCAGAAGTGGTTTAACATTGCCTTATCTGCATAGTACTAAGGTTAGGTGAACTGGCACTGCTGTTGTCTACAAAACATCCTCCATCCACGTCACCATCCACTTTATTAATCTGAAATGTGCTGGAGGAGAGTGTTCGGCATACCATGGACTGCCAAAAAGACAAATAAGTGGGTTCTAAGTTAAACTAAGCTTGAACTTTCCCTAGAAGCTGAAATGAGGAAACTCTGGTCACATTATGAGATGACAAGACTCACTGGAAAAAGACAATAGTCGTAGGGAAAGTTGAAGGCAGCAGGAAAAAAGGAAGAGCCAACATGAGATGGATTGACTTAGGCAAAGAAGCCCCGGACGTCAGTTTGCAAGACCAGCACAAGGCCCTTAAAGATAGGACGTTTCGGTGGTCATTAATTTCATACGCTCAGAATAAGTCAGAAACTACTTGATGGTTCTTCACAGAGAAAGACAGACTTGATATAGAATGAAAATCTGTGATGGAATACACTCAAGTAACTGTAATGATTTTCTCTGCTTTTCTTTTTTCCCCTTTGGGATGATCCACAGTCCCACTCTCTCTCAGAGACTCAAAAACGACCCCCCCCCCCCGCCCTCGTACCCGCAACTATTCCGGTCGACGCGTCCCTCGCTACCACAGCTATTGCTGGAACAAACCACGGACAGGGGTGGGGATGGCGGGGGGATTGAGAAACCACGTATCAATTGGGAATGGTGCCGAACTGTCAACAGATTGTTCTCGGTGCCTTTGACTTTAGTCCCCCAAAGCAGCCTTCCTCTGAAGGGATCCCTGAGCGGAAGTTCTGGGCCCTCCAGCTCCCTGGGCCTTCAGGGAATTCCCTACCCCTTTGAGAATGGCTTCCGCCGCCAGACCCTCTCTAGTTCCTAGGGATGGAAGGCTTCCTTGCGGCTGCCGAACAGAGGGCGGCAGAGATAAGGGCGGGTGACAAAAAAGGGGGTGGGGAGAAAAGAGAAAGAAAGAGGGTCGCGAGACGGAAAGCAGCGCTTTTTCGGCGTGGCTCGGCGAGCAGCAAAGACGGCTCTCCCCTCAGCCCGAGGCTTCCCGCCCTTCCACCTGTGGAGCCGCTGCTGTGCGCGCCGTGTGGACATGGGCTGCCGCGCGTGGCTGCGCGTGCTCGCGGTTGTGCTGCTCTTCGTCGCGGCCGAATGCCAGCTTCGAGGTGAGCATGCCGCTGGACGCCTCCCCTCCCCCCAGCTTAGTCCCCGGACCCCTCCACAATGCCCGGCTGGGCCCTTGAAGAGCACTTTGGGAGCCTGGGCTCCCTGGGCAGACCTCTCTCCCCGAGCTTCTGAGGGGGCTTTCCCTGGGTGGCTCTCGAAAGCAGTATCCCCCCAGAGCCCTCGCTCCTCTGAGCTAAGCGCAGCCAGGCGGAGGAGCGGAGGAAGTGGCTCACGGGCAATGCCGGCCGAGCAGCCTCAGTCTCAAAGGAATCGGCTGCGGAGCTGCAAAGTTCTTGTCCCGGCGGGATTCATTTCAGGGAGCTGAGGTGGGAAGGGGACGCGGGGGGCTTGTCGGTGCGGAGGAATGCCGTAGATGCCATCAAGCTCAGACCGGGGAGAGGAAACAAGTAAATGCCGATCAGTATTCTCTGGTGACCACGTGCAACGTTTGATCTGAAGGAAAGTTCATTGCATTCGAGATCCGGCTGTCTACATGGCTCAGTGAACGCTTTTCTTGTTGGATGTACTCTTTGGGAAGAAACAAAAGTGTGAAGTTCCCCAGTATTCCCTGAAATCAAACACCCACACTCTTTCCTTGATCTCCCTTTTCCTTGGCATCGCCTTATTTCTCCTACTCCTTCCTCTCCCACAGGGCTTTCTCAATTGTCCGCTTCCTTTCGGAGTCCCTGCTTGTAATTTACAGCCCCTCTTTTCTCTCCCCCGTGCCTGCTCTTTCATCTCATCTGCTGGCAGCGAAGGGGGTTCTTCTCTCCTCTTCTGGAAGACGAAGGGGCCGCCCCTTTGGCTTTGTGGGAGCTAAAATTTGGGGCGGAGGTGCTTTGAAGTTAGGGGAAATTGGCCGATTTAAAGGCTCCCCTACAGATTAGTCTGGAATTCTTCTCTTTGTACAATTTACCGTCTTCAAAACTTTTCCACCCTTGATATTGAAAAGTGTTAAGATCAGTTTGATGCTGCCAAGCTGTTATTATCCCTCTCCTCCCCACTGTTATGGTTTTTGCGTTGCGAATGAATGGGGAGGGAAAGCTCTTTACAAAGGCTCTCTCCTTGTCTCACAGCCAGACTGACAGCCTTATCCTCTTGCCTTCTCAAACTGTCTTGCTCCTCCTGGATTTGCACGCTCAGACATGCAGGACTTCTTTTGGGGACTGAAGATGCTGGCTTTCTTCCTATCCCAAGTTCCTTCATACTGGATTTTTGGCCACATCCACTTTGAGGATTAGATAGATCTGGCGCTCACACTCAGGCTGCAAAAGAGCTGCTGAATCGCAGACTAGTGATGCATGTAAGCGGTGTTGTTCCCAGGAGGGGATAATTTTTATTCAGTCAGACTGCTTTTGTGCGCTTTTTGAAGCACTCAAACTAGAATTCACAGTAGATGTAATTCTTGTGCTCACCTATTGGGGCTAGTGAGCAAGGGGAATGACAGCAGAGCAACATTCCTTAAAAGAAATAATCCACACCCATGAAGACTAGAAATTTTTAAACAAATATGATATTTTAGTGAAGTGTGTCACATATAGGAATTCAAAACAGTTTTAAAATGACAGATTAAATGCACGTATTATGTACTGCCAATTTAAAATATAATCCAATGGCAATTTAAAGACTAAAAATCCAGCACAAACTTTTGTGAATTAGAGAGATGCAGCTGAATTAAGGGAGTTCTGACTCCTGAAAGTTTATGATGAAATGATTTCTTTTAGTGCTTAAAGTGGCACTGAGCTTTGTTTTAATTTGCAGCGGCAAACGAACACCTGTCAGTCTGTTCTGATGTAATACTTAAAATTTCTGACAGGGTTTTTAAACCAGATTTACAATGCTGGCTAGAAAGGATATTCCAAGCCAAGATAGATGCCTATGATGTTCAGTATATGCATTTCAAATTGATGAAAAGCAAAATAATGAAAACACATTTATCTCCTGACTATAGTGTTAACCAGAAGTATATTCTGGCTGTTGACATCTACCGCATGATAACTGCTTCTGCTGACATAAACAGTATAATGGTGCATCTGGGGATCCCACTGACATGGAAAGTCAGTTGCCATAAATGGACTCCCCCCACAACGCCATGGGTTTGTCCTCTGACATTACACTGCCCATGTGAGTAGATTGTGTGCGCAATTAAATAGATAAGAGAGCCTGCTGAGGTAAAACACAAAATTGGCTCCTGTCACATTTGCCAGTGACAAACTGGTCCACAAGAATAGAGGAGAATTTCCTTAGGGCCTTTGTAAAGCCAAAGTTACTGGGACCATCCTAAGCAATATTAAATAGTGAGGGTTCCAGATGGGCACAGATACTACATGTATGGGGGGGGGGGGCTTTTCCAAGTGGATTCTGGGGGCCTTTGAGTATTTTCTGATAAAGGAAGTATTTCTGTTTTCCTGAGTAAGAGCATCACTTCACATAATGAGCATCACTGCAGATCAACAAGTCGTACATTTTTCTTTTCTGAGTGAATCTTAGTGCAATCTTGTGAGATCTGCACTCTGAAATTTATGAGGCATTTTTAAAGATGGCTAAATGTAGATGTTGATATTTTGAGAACAGTAAATGGAAATTTTCTGAACAAAGGATTAATTTGAAATAAAAATATTGGCCCAGCTGGAATAGCTGTTGGCATCTGAAGTATGTCAGCTGAACTCTTACGTTTGTTAATTAACATTGTTAATGTTAGAACAAAGTTTGAATTCAGTGGCATCTTTAGGACAAAGTTTTATTCAAGGCATAAGCTTTCGTGTGCAAGCACAATGTTAATGCTATTAGACACAGTATTGGGAGTTCATCCTGCACAGGAAATGAGAAAAGCAGTACTCTGGCTTCAGGTAGCTTATGTCCTTTGGAAATTACTGGTCATCCTGTTTATCTTAATCAAGCAAGACAAGAACAAATGTTTTATTGACTTAGTAAAATAACAAATAAACACTTTATTGAACTGTAAACAAGCAACAAGAATTTTACAAACATCAGTCTGCTCTTAAAAATACTGCATTGCTGAATTTTTAAAATTTATTTTAGGGAATGGGAAAGTCTCCTGGCTCCACCCCCAGTTTCTCTCGGCTCCACCCCCAAAGTCCCTAGATATTTTCTGAGTTGGACCTGGCAACCCTATGTATAGGTTAATAATATCAGTACCTTGAACTTTGTCTGGAAATCTAACGTAGAATATCCTGAGTATCAAAGAAACATGGATTACACATTCCCTCATATAGGCCACTTCATCTTATTCAGGGCCTAGTATATGCTCTGATACATAAATGTGGATATTTCCCATGCACTTCCGTGGAACAGAGCATAGAAAGAGTGAATAATGTGTATGGAGAACTGCTTCCTCCATAAAAGTTAATGGGGAAGACTTGTACATATATGTGAAAAAATAATAGCTTTGTGGGTACATTGGTAGGGTTGCCAGGTCCAATTCAAGAAATATCTGGGGACTTTGGGGGTGGAGCCAGGAGCAAGGTTGTGACAAGCACAATTGAACTCCAAAGGGAGATCTGGCCATCACATTTAAAGGGACCGCACACCTTTTAAATGCCTTTCCTCCATTGCAAATAATGAAGGATAGGGGCACCTTCTTTTGCGGCTCATAGAATTGGACCCTGTGGTAAATCTTTTTGAAACTTGGTGGGTATTTTGGGGAGAGGCACTGGATGCTATGCTGCGAATTTGGTGCCTCTGCCTGAAAAAAACAGCCCCTCTGGAGCCCTAGATACCCATGGATCCATTCTCCATTAGGAATCCTCCGTAGAAATAATGGAGCGCCCAGCAGACATTTCCCTCCCCACTTTCTGATGACCTTGAAGTGGGGGGAGGGCCTCCAAACCAGGGGATCCCCTACCCCCACCTGGGGATTGGCAGCCCTTTTCATTGGAGTGTCTGTAAGAGGTTAGAACAAAGTTTGAATTAATCAGCAGCTTTTAGATCAACAAAGTTTTATTTAAGGCAAAAGGTTGTAAGAGAAGGATTATTGTCTTTAAATGGAAACTATAGCTTCCTGGTTTGCTTCTGTAAAGGGACTGACTCCCATTTTTGGAAAAGATGTCTGCGCATTCATGGAATTGATGGCTATCAAAATCCTTTTTGGGATAACAGTTTATGGAACCTCAGTGCTCCTTTTTTATCTAACAGTGCTAATCCAAAAACAATCTCAAGAATGCAGGAAAAATCCAAATGCTCACAATAAATTTGCTGAACATATACACTGTTGAAGCTCTGCATATCTGCAGTTTTAAATACAATGAAATTAATAAAACCCACTTTCCTGTTTTGCTATACAATATACTTAGGCTGCAATCCTAGGAACATTTTTGCCAGGGGTAAGCCCCATTGAATAAAATGAAACAATAAAATGAAACCTGTTTAGGTTGCTTCCTAACTGAGATTATATTTGCTGACAGAAAATAAAGAACCTATAATATCAACGTTGTTGCCTTGTGAAAAATGCTGATCATGCACAACCCACAATAGCTGTGACCATATTTTGCTTATTTTTTGTTCTAATTCCACCTTGCAATTGTATATTTACTGCACTTACAAATATTTGCAATGGAATGGAAAAGTTTTGCCTGTCTGTTGTTATTCTTGCTCTAGCACTAGAGTGCAGATCCATCCTAACATTTTGCCCTTATATTCCCAGGCACTGAAATGAATTGGGTAGAAATCTCAGATGAGCGGTGAACTCTGATAATTAATGCATATAGTCTAGTATTACACTGTTCTTTCCCATGGTAAACATATAAAGCTGCATACATTCACCTGGTTGGACTGGGGCTCTGCAATGTGTGCACTATATACTTAAAGTTACTGATCTATCATTTAAATTAGTGTAGCTGCAACAGTGGTGTAAGCAGGGCTTTTTTTTGTAGCAGATTTTCATATTAAGCCACACACCCCTAATGTAGCCAATCCTCCTGGAGCTTACAGTAGAGCCCTGTAAACTCTTGGAGGATTGGCTACATCAGAGGGTGTGGCCTAATATGCAAAAGAAGTCCTGCTAAAAAAAAAGAAGCCCTGGGTGTAAGCTGTGTAAAATACTGTGCTGCTGTTATGGAGAACATAGATCTGAAAGGGCAATGGGGCTCATTTGGATGGGCTGCATTTTCCAATATGCACATAACTTTTCCTACATTTGCAGCAAAGTGTTGGCTAGTGTCAATGATATCACTGGCAGCTCCATCCAGTCTCCAGAACAGTTTTACAACTGTTCTGAAATGTTCATTTTTAAAAATAAGGTGGAGGTTGATTAAAAGAAAAGATAGGTGGGATAGAAAAAAATAAAACAGAGGAAGCTCCCCTGAAGCATGGGAGGAGAGGTCATACTTTAGTTTATGCAATGGATGTCTCTCATGCAAATTGTGCAAGGCAAAGAACCCCATGTGCCACTTCTTTAGAGGGAATGCTAAGAGTTTCCTTAATTTCTATTTTTGGACTGTCTTAGAGAGTGAACCTGAGCTATTTTTCAACTTGAGTTAGAGCAACAAAGTATTTGTTCTACACAAGAGTATAGAAGAATATGTGATACAGAAAAATCTTATGAATGCATTCTAAGGAGACCGAAGATTAACATAAAAAGCCCCTTGTCAGTAATAAATACTTTCGTTCATGTCCTCAAGCAAAATGGTGTCTCATATATACTGAAAGATTATCAGCATGTGTTGATTAGTTGTTGGTATTTACAGGGCTCAATACCATGGAAGGTTTTGTTGTTTTTTAAAGAAGACCCTTCACCCTTCTGGCTTTTGTTTTAAGGGTTTTGCAGCTGCTGTCCTCAAGGCACTCCATGCTGATTTCCTTCATGAAAGAACAAAGAAGTATAGAATATAGGTTAGGGAAAAGTGCTGGAAAGTGAGACCATTATATCATCCTTTGATGTACAAGAGTATTTATTTTGGTTTTAGAATGTGTAAATCAAATTGGGAAAGAAATGCTAAATATGTTATTATTTGTCATTGCTTCAATTTTTAAATCAGTATTTCCAGTGGAGTTCTCTGTTTTGTATGAGGAACAAATCATGGTATTTGGATATTATTATATGGTGGGTTTAAAGCATCAAGGAGACGAGGTAACAGTGATAACAGCTCTTTATTAGAGGCAGCATGGTAATGGCTGCTTCCAACAAAACTGACAAAGGGCATGTGGCCCAAACCTATATACAACTTTAAGCTCCCATGCAAGCTTGCCATTGGTTCATTCAAACAGGCAGGGTCTGTGATTGGTGTAGGGCAGCAGGTATTTGGATCCCACTCCCCATTGTTCTCCAGTCCCTAAGCTCTGCTCTTCTGGCTCCAATGAGGCAGCAGGAATCACATATTTTAAGGCACATACATAACAGATATCATTTCTTAGGGTTTGTAGAATCTTTCGGGATCAAGTGCCGTGTTCTACTGGAGAAAGTTTTCCTTCCAAACTTTCTCCAGTAGAACACGGCACTTGATCCCGAAGATTCTACAAATCTTAATGATGTTACCAGCCGTGAAAACCTGAATTCTTAGATATCATTTCCTTTTTCTGTTTTGACTTACATAATCTTTTGAAAACAATAGTTTAAAATAAGATGCAGGTTGAGTTTTCTCTTTGTGCTCATCAGTCCCAGAAGATGATCATGCCCAAGATTCTGGACCTGCCTTTATATCTTAACCACAGTAGCACAGAGGCTAAATTCAGACATCCAGGATAACCAAATGTGCATGAACCTGGATTGTGCAAAGATCATGAATCATCTGGTTCCTTCCTGTTCCTTGCCTCTTTTCATATGGAAACCAATGAAGCACAGGTGGTTTGGAATTAACTCCAATTATCTATGACATATGAAAGCAGGTGTTCGTTTAGCCCAGAAACCCCAGCTGGTTCAGAATGCAGCAGTCCAGTTACTGTTAGGTAATAGCCTACGGGAACATATTTTGCCTGCTAGTTTGCTTCTTAGTTCAATTCAGGGGGCTGGTTATGAACTTTAAAGCTTTTCATGATTTAGGGCCTACATATATTAAAAGAACCTCTTCCCAGGTGTTCACATGTACCAGGTATGGTCCTTGCTTGCATGCACAGATGTACCCTTTGCTTAGGGTAGCTCACCAGGTGTCAAACAAAGTTCATGCCTTTTTCTAGCATAGCTCCCACCTAGGGATGCCAGTCCCCAGATGGGGGCTGGGGATCCCTTGATTTCCAGGTTCCCACTAGAAGCTGGCCAGCTAGCGCTGGTCAGGGGAAATGCCACCCCCAACAGTCATCCACAGCCCCACTTTTAAAAAGCAGGTGCTGGGCATGTCTGCCCTGCAAGTGGCAAATTTGCCGCTTGCAGGGCAGGTGCATATGGTGCCTGCATTTTCCCCAACCGTCTAAAAGGAAGGTTCTTTTTAAATGGAAAAAAAGCAGGGTGCTTGCGTGTGGGGCACTGTGTCCCTGACAAGACGACATTGGTCTGCATGATGTCATTGCATCATGGATGGCCCCACCTCCTCCCAGAATATCCCCAAATCCCCCTGCTGGAGAGAAAATGCCAACCCTACTCCCACCCTATGAAATGGTCTCTCTGAGGAGATGAGGAGGACACTGAGTCTAAAGAGGCACTGAAAGTCTACTCTGCTTGCTAAGGCTTGAAATGAAGTGTGGGTTGTAGTGAAGTTTTAGATGGGGAGGGGATATGTGGTGATTTATTATGCTTTTCTAAAATTAAATTTGAAAGCTGCCTTTAGTTATGGGAAGGGCAAGATATAAATATTTAAATAAAGAATACACTGGTGTTTTCTTTCCATTGCTATCACTGGTAGCAGTAAATGGCTTAGCTTTGTACAATCAAGACTGGAAATATGTTTTCAACTAGATAGAAAATTGTAAACTGATGCACTCAATCTATACTATTTTAGCACATGTACCTATTTTTGCTATCTGGTTATAGACAACTAAGTTCACAATTAAACAGTTTTCTCTGAGGTTTGGATGTAGTTTCTGTCCTACCTCCTTCTGAACTTTTTTCTCCATCCAGTAAGGTAGGGCAATATGTTACTTTTTACCTAGTTTGTGGGTAAATGTCACAATAGTTTGAAGGAGAGGTGAAAAGGACAACCACAGCAGGTCAAAAGGACCACAGAAGGTTGAAAAGCAGTGAAAGCCCTGTATGTGCCTCTCATGAAGCTTAGGTATCCTTATGGGTGCAGAAATGCATCTTGGATTCAAGAGCTATGTAAGTCTACAGCATGCCCACCTTGTCTTGAAATGCTCTTCACTGATTCAAAAAGAAAATATTTCTTAGGAGTCTTTTTCAGTACTCCCTGAAATTTCCAATTTTTCCATTGGAGAAGTTGGAAAACTTCCTCAGGGAAAAAACAGGGTGGAAAAATGTGTCCCCCTCCCCCCCCCCAGTTTTTTCTGTACGCTCCCTGGGCCTTCACATCTCTAGTCACAGGTCACCATAGTTATCCTTAAACCACCATTCTGTTATCAAGCTCACCATGAGGAGGGAGGAGCCAGGTGTATACATGAGTCTGGCACAAATTGTCTTTGTGCTTTTTAAAATGTAAACTGGGTGTCTGAATTCAGTCCAAGAGATTTTACACTATGGATCCCTAGGAAGATCTTACAGCAGTTGAAATCCCTATAGCATTCCCAAGTAGAACTGAAAGATTTTTCTGTTTTATTAAGCATATTTAGAAAATAGACTAATACCAATAAGCAATATAATAATAAGTGTTTCCTTAAAAAGTATTATGTTTGAAGATAGGATTGCAAAACAAGATATATTCTTTTGACAAGTTGATAGTTTTGTGACTCCTTCATTTTGCACACTATGAAGTTGGCTTAACTATTTTTTTCTTGAAATGGACTTGGATTTCTCATCATTGTTGTGCTATCTGTCTGCAATTGCATGTATTATATTATCTCCTGGGATTATTTTGAAAGTCAGCCTACATACACCACTGGTTTGCCTCTTGTATATTAGTTTTTTCTTCTTCTCTGTATTGTCCACAGTCTGCAGTGACTGTTCAAGTGACAAGAAGAGCTCTCTGTGGGGTATCTTGTGGTCAGTAACTTGAAAGAGTTTAGGCTGTGGGCTTCAATGAGATCACCTTAATCTCAGAAATAGTTGAGTTGCCTGCAGGTTTTTTTGTTTTATTGCTTCCTCTTTGGAATTTAACTATGCCAGAATGTTGACCAAAGTATTGCATACTATTTTGCAAACCAGATGATGCGTGCTTTATGTTCACGTTGCGGATAAAAAATCTGCATAATTGTATCCTTTTGATCCTGATATATCTAAAATCATCTGTTTTCTATATCATATTCTTTTTAGCCTGCTGAGTATGCCACAGTTATTTCTTAGAATGTCTGGAGGGGAAGAGGTCACCCAGTTTTATTACAACCACATGTAAAAAGTGCATTGCAGCAGTTTCATCTAATAAAATTAAGTATTTACGTAGCACATTTTAAGAGTTCAAAGAATCTCCCATACATTAACTCAGTAAAGTTACTTATGTTTTATATAGGGCTTTTGTAAATAAGTATTTTGTGTCATGATTTCAGAGCTTTACTGATGATTTTTTAATGAAATGAAAATAATAATTGTGAAAGTGATTGTCCTCTATTTAACAGCCTTTCCATGACAAGAACAAACAAAACTTAATTTTTTTTTATTTATGTTAAACATAACGATTCTATAGCAAATCTCCGAAAGTGATCCTGATTTACAAAGACTGTGGATGCAAGACATCCATACATATGTGCGCATCTTTCTCCATATTTTCCCCAAAAACTGTTCCCTGTTTTAGTTTTTTTCTTTGTGTGAACTGTCAATACAACAGACTGGTTTTAGGCAAGATGATCTTCTGACATTACAGTTCTTAATAAATATACAATCAAGTGTCAGGAGATCCTTGCTGCTGCCTTCATGGATTTGAAGACGGATTTTGATATCCTACCTTATGCTTGATTATGGCAGAAGCGAAAACTAAAATCTATTGATGAGACTGTTGGCTTTGATTGAGAATCCTACTGCACAAGTCCACCATTGGTTAGATGGACAACTTTCCAACATAATTTCTCTGTAGCAGGGAGCTCATCAGGGGTGTTTGCTGGCATCTTTATTGTTTAATTTCTATATCAACAATATGATTTCTGCTGTCTCTTCCCAGGACTATGTGGGAGTCCAGTGGCAGCCTTAAGACCAACACACTTTTATTCAAAGTGTGAACTTTCCTGTGCAGGCACACCTCAGACAAAGTGAAATGAAATTTACCAGTCCATACATATAAGACAGAGGTTGAACAGCAAATTAGCATACAAGCAACACGGCTGCCCACCTGGAACTATCTGCCCAGGACTGTTAATTCTCCATCCATTGCTAACTTTAAAGTTCCTATCCTACTTTTTGCTGATGATGTGGTTCTCCTATTAAGAACAATATCAGGACTGTCCTCTCTGATAGAGGCTTTTGTCTCTTATTGTCTGGGAGATGCCTGAGAGTTAATGGTCAAAAATTGAAGATCTTTTTTTTTAAGTGGGGGGGGGGAATGCATGTACACCACAGGTGGAAAATTCACGGTAATGATAGTGAGGTCCCCTACTTGAAATACTTAGGGGGCTGGTAGGTTTGACCAGAGAGTTGCTTGGTCAGTGCAAGCTGCTCATATTAAAGGATTGGCTACAGTGGCATCAAATATGATCTGTCTTTTAAAAAATTCTTCTGGAGCTCAGTACATCTCAGCCACCACCAGACTGTTTAACGTCAAGGTGGTTGTGCACAGTTTATATGAGGCTCGTATCTGGATTGACAAAATAAGGGACTCTTATGTTTCCCACTGAGATAAACCTTCTCAGACTGGCAGTGGCTCTCCAGGGTCTCAAGCTGAGGTTTTTCACACCTATTTGCCTGGACCCTTTTTTGGAGATGCCAGGGATTGAACCTGGGACCTTCTGCTTCCCAAGCTGATGCTCTACCACTGAGCCATGTAAGCCGAAATGCCCTCAAAACGAGGTTGGGGAATTAGTTAGGTGGGCATCTGGCTCACTAGGAATCTTTTTACCAATATATACCAGGCTCAATAAAAGGATTCTAATTTAATAAAACCAATTGTAATTTATTTAGAATAATATAGTTCTTTCATACAAGATAAAAATACAATACAATCACACATTCACACAGTCCTAAGAAATACAGATAGATTGATAGGGGAACATATAAGGGTAGACAGACAGGGCGATATTACCTCTCGTAGTCTTCAAGGAAGGCTCTGGTGGCGACAATTGAGGGAATGGGGAAAGGACCCGAAACTGATCAGGAATCGGGGATGGATCTATGCAGCGGAAGGTGGGTTACTGATAGAAGCACACCTGTGGGTAGCTAGTCCACAGGTTATAAGGACTCTCTTGAGCCCTCAGGGGATGGGAGGTATCAGGGAGGAGAAAGGGGAGGCTCTGTGATGACCATGAAGGCTGGACATTAGCAGAGCCAATGGCGAGTCCCTTGGTGACACCTAATTGGGTGTTTGCTTTTGACCAATGAACTTCGCCTTAGTCCTGTGAACCTGGAAATTTCCAGGTTGCAACATGGCCTGAGGCGGCTCCAAGGTGTTAGACTGGGAGAAGAATGGGAATGGCTAGATACTTAAGGTTAAATGGGCTTATCTGGGAAGGTGACAATAGGGAATCAAATATTGACCTAGGTATCACCCGGGTTAGACAAAAGACTTGGTTGAGACAGGAGATGTTCTTCCTCTTTTCCCATCATCTTCTGGGCAGGGGCCTTTATCTAGGGCTTTGCCAGACAATCAGGAACATCAGTTGAGCTGTTAATCTATTCATGGGGCAGATGGGTTGCTTGCGAACCAAGGGTGACACAGGGTGTGTACGTGAGCTTCCCACTAAGAAGGAATGGAGTCCAGCCTGGCAGGGTATGCTTGGATAAGCTTATGCAAAAGCTGAAGCAGATGCTGGAGATGGAATCAGGAAAGCAAGATGGATTCTGGTGGTGTTAGCCCTTGGTTCATGGAAACAGGCTGGAAACTGTTTGCTTGTACAGTTCATGGTGGCATGGCTTCCTTTACTGCAGCGGCCAAGACTGGGCACACAAGGAGCAGAATGCTGCTGCAAAGCTGAGGCTTATAGTATCCACATAAGCCTTAGAAACTGTAAGCAAAGTCCACTTCTTAGAGCAGATGTGTGAGAGTCAAACTCCAGGCACCCTGGCAACCATACTGGTGATCACAATGTCCATATGTATGAAAAGTAGGGGGCTCTCCTTACAGCCACCGTCCCTTCCTAACAGTACAATCCGTAGAGTGTGATGTGCTTCTTCTACTCAATTTATTCTTCTTCTACATGGAGAGTTTTCTGATTACTGCTCATATTTGACTATACCTTGATATAGGTGTGTCTTTATGTTGGCACACCTTAATGCCCTACCATTTGAGTTTTGCCAGGGTGGTATCTTAAGACACCATACTCTGATAGAGTATGTGATTGTGGTTCAGGTAGGATAGACAATCTGTAATATGTGACTTTTGAATGTTGTTACTTTTCTGAGTCTAGAAATCTTCCTTGGCTCAAAAACATTGATCATTGTTAGACCTATCACTCTTATAGCTGCAGAATTTGTTGCATCTGTGATAGATTTTCGCAGCCTTTGAAATGGGGTCTAACTTTTCCTAGATTTTAGTAATCTTCTTAAAACTAAAAGAAGCAGTATGAGGTGGATAGAATATGATATTGGTATGCATGTAGGATGAGTTGCTAAAAACTGTTTCTTTGATGTTGTCTTGTACAAGTCATCCTGGCAAAGTCTGTAGAGAACTTTGATGTGTGCTTGAATCTGGTGCATAACCAAATGAGGAATTTTATCATGATTGCTGTTTTATTCCTGTGTAGGAATTGTGTATTGGCAGAATTTCTACTTGGCATCTGGCAATATGGCTGCTTAATGCATCAAGTGTGCATTTCAGGAAAAGAAAACCAGTCAGACTAATTCCTTCCAAATATTTGCAGCTATTTTAAAACTAAGATAGTGAGGCTGTAGGTTGAGCAAATATGTTCTTGCTTGAAAGGGTTGTAAGACTGCTTCATGTTACCAGTGCTACTTTTAACTCAAGCCACATTCACTGCCTAGACCAGTGTTTCCCAAAGTGGGCGATATTGCCCCCTGGGGGGTGCTGGAACGATCCAGGGGGGCAGTAGTAGCTTTGGGTGCAATTGGGGGGTGCTGAATAAAAATAAGGGGGCAGTGGAAGCATAAAGGGAGAAGGGAAGAGAAGAGTGGGAGGTGTCAAAACATCATATTTCTGGGAGGGCTCCAGAATTTCTAATTTAGAGAAAAATTCCAATTAACAAAAATAGAGGGCTCCTTTTTGTCTGCTACTTAGTCAGGTCCGGCGTGTGGGAGTAGGCCAAGTAGATGGCTGCCTCAGGTGCCCCCTGTTGCCTTTTGTCTCCCCATGCCCTGCTGGCCTCCATTCCCATATGCCCCACTGGCCTCCATCTCCCCGCACCTCGCCAGCTTTCCCGCACCTGCCAGCCTACGTCTCCCTGTGCTCGCTGGCATCCAATGACACTTCTTTGCGAGCGCTCAGGCTGCCCCCCCCTCTTCAAAGGGAGCCAGCTGGCTCCCTTTGAAGCAGGAGAGGGGCCGAGGAGAGTGCAAAGTACGAGCAGCCCAATAACGTCACTTCTGGTAACGTCATTGGGCTGTGCGCGCTTTGTGTGCGCAATAAGGAATAGGAGGGGCGGGGGAACAGGCTTCTGCCTAGAGGCGCCAGAACCTGTCCCGGACTTTACCTTGTTCAAGGTTCGAACAGTTTGGTTTGAAAATCACATGTTCTTTGGTTAAAACAATTTATTATAAGGTAATATATTGTAATGGTACGTTATCATTTGTCATTAAATGTTAATACACATATATCACATTTTCTCCATCCCACCCCCCCTTTTGGTGACCCCCAGCAGTGCCTTCCCCCTTAACAAACATCTCCATATTACTATTTAATTTAGTTTGTTATAACGTAATAAACTCTATCTATTAAAGAATCTTTCTCTAAAAAGCCCAAAGGTTATAATTATAATTCATCTTCATGGTATTTCTTCTTATTCGTTAACAAGTAAACGAAAAAGTTATAATCCAATAATTCTGTTTTTTTAAACTGTAATCCATATATAGTTTCTTTAAAGATTAACCATTGTCAAAGATCACCAAATGTCCTTTAACGTTCCATTGTTTTTCAATATATTTTTGAAACTTTCTCCACTCGCTTTTAAATTTCTCTAGATCTTGTTCTTTTAAGATTCATGTAAGTTTGTCCATTTCACTCCAATGCATGACTTTCAAAGTCCATTCCCACTTTTCTGGTATTTTGTCTTGTTTCCACATTTATGCATATAATGTCCGTGCAGCTGAAAGCATATACCAAATTATTGTTCTATCTTGCTTTTGAAATTTTTCCATTTGTATTTGATTCTCCATTAATTTACAGTCAGCTAATAATGCTTTCTCCTGCATTTTTTGCATAGTGGAATCTACTTTATTCTTGTATCTAGGTCTTTCACCTTTTCCTCCACCTTCTGCACTTTCTGTAGATTTCAGCCAACTGCAATGCCTGAGAAACAGTGTCTTCTGTAGGACCAGTGCGTGGGAGTAGGTGGGGTAGGCAGCCACCTAGGGTGCCACCCTGCCAGGGGGTAATGCTGGGCACTTCCTTACTCCCCCTTCCTATGTGGCATGATTGAGAGCCCGGGAAGGCACTGCTGTGCCACTGCTTTTCTTTGCAGGTCAAACTTTTTCTTTGCAGGGCAAACTTTGCCTTCCAAGGAAGCCTCTGAAGAACGCCTCATTTTACCGCTACCTGCTGCTTTTGGGTTGAAAGAGGCTGGGCGGTGGCACCTTCCCATTGTGCTAGTTGGAGCTGAAGATTTCCAGGGGGGCTCTGAGTGTTTTTTTTTTTTTCTGAAAAGGGGGCATTTGGCCAAATAACTTTGGGAACCTATTGCCTAGACACTGTCACTTTACTTTATATTGAGTAAATCTGGAGTGGTGCAATAAATGTGTGGTGAAATAATTAAACCTTTACCTATGTTATGTAAATGTTTTGTACTTTTTGAGGCATGCAGAGAAAACTTTAGGCCTGAGCTAACTGCTAATTTACTTTTCATCTTGTACCTTGTGTGAGCTGGTGGCCTGCTCCTTATCTCATCCCAGGTAGATTCTCAAGGCCAAAGTCTTAAAACAGAATGAGGTAAGCACCTATTCTAAGGTAAAAAATGAAGCCACATGCAGTAGGAATGTTTCAGAGGTGATATCTGTTTGGCAAGTGAAATAAGTGATATGCCAGGGAAAGAATCAAAAGACTTCATTGTTAAAAATGTATCTTCACTGTGGCAAGAGAGACAGTTTTGGCTAGAGAGTGATGAAGAAAAACAACAGATTTGTTTTATTTAACGAGACAGACATAACGATTACATTCTTCTCCAGTATTCTTAGAGAGTTAACAGCTAGAGTCAATGTTGTGCCTTGTATTTATGTGAACTAAATACAATCTTGTCAGTTTAAACATTTCTTCAACTATCTTTCCTTGTTTATGTAGCCCACATACACATCTGATGAAACCAGGGATGGTCTTAGTATTTCTGTGGCCCCAAGAATAATTCACGGATGGGCCCCTAGAATCACTCCAGGCAGGTTCACCACCCTCCCATAGGGGCAGGAAGAAGAAAAAAACCCAGCTGCTGAAGCCTACTTGTCCAGCCAGCTATGCACTGGTGTTTTCCTCACTGTGACTGCGATCACACATTTTCCAACTGGATTTTACTATGTGAACTGGCAAAATCCAGTTTCAAATCCAGTGCATTGAAAGTGGATTGAAACTGCATTATTTAGCATGTATGATCACAGCCTGTGTGGCTTAGGGCCATGGCAGGTGTGCTGATGCCTCATCCTCAAGCAGATTGCATGGCAAGGGGCTTGGCTATCTGGGCACCTCCTCTCTATATGGCTTGTATGGTGAAGGGCTTGGCTGGAGGGGCGTATCTTCTCCATGTGGCTAGCATGGCCAGGTGATTCCTCCCCATGCAGCTTGCATGGTGAGGGGGTTGGCCAACTGGGAGACTTCTCTCTGCAGAGCTTGGATTGACCGCTCACAGCACCTTCCCACCTCTCCGTGATTGCTTTCACCCACTGCTTCCTAAGTCTCAGGCAGCTCAGGGAATCATCCTTAGCCTTGTGATGCAGCTGCCATCACTTCAAGTTCTTGGTGGTGCGGGCTTCTAAGCAGAGCCTGCTGGCTCCAATGCCCCACCCCAGTGCAGTGTCTGAGGCAGCTACCTTAGACTGCTCCGTGATGGAGCTGAATTCTTCATCAACAGTTAAGGTACAGAATCATCTCTCTTCTCTCAAATCAGGAATCTGTCCATTCCCCATCAGCATCCAGCTAATAAAATTTTCTGCCCTTAGCTGGAGTTGGCTGATCAGAGTGTTTGGAGTAGCCTGTCACTCAAAGCTGTCCATTCTGTAAGACAGTTGTCCCCAACCTTTGCGGCACTAGGGCTGGCCCGCTCACCCCAGCCCTAGGGCTGGCAGGGTGGGGGCACCAAATTTGGCCCTGCCCCCCGCAGCTATGTAGCCCTGTTCCCCCATACCCTCATGGCCACACAGTTTTGCCATCCCATCCCCCTGCAGCCGCGTAGCCTTGCTGCCCTGCCCACCCCCTGTGGCGTCTTCTCCACTCTCCGTTTTTACGATTTTAAGGCCAGGGAAGGGGTGATGAAGCGCCACCTTCCCCAGCTCTTTAAAGGTCGACACCCCCTCCGCCGATCGGCAGGGAAAACATCCACAGCAGCAGCGGGTGACCCACTGAAGAAGCGCTGCCACCCTTGTCTTCTCTCCATTTCCTTCCCACCCCTAGGAAGGAAGTGGAGAGGAGGCAAGGGCATCAGCACTTCTTCAGTAGGTTGCTCGCTGCTGCTACAGAGGTTTTCCCCACAAATCAGGTGATTTGTGTGTGTGTGTTGGCCTTTAATGAGCTGGGGAAGGCAGCACTTCACTGCCCCTTCCCTGGCCTTAAAATAATAAAAATGGAGGGTGGAGGAGGGTTCGCGAGGGGGGGCAGGGCAGTGAGGCTGTGCAGTGTTGCGGGGGGCAGGCAGCCTGGCTGCGACCTGGTTGCTAACAGGCCGCTGACCAGTACCGGTTCATGGTCTGAGGGCTGGGGACCCCTGCTTTAGGAGATTCAATTCTTCACCTCCTGGTACTCTGATAGTGTAGCATTTTGAAGGAACTGACTCTGTAGCCAAAGTAGTGTGTAGAGACATAATATAAGAGCATTATTTCCAGAAAATACAGGAAGTAGGCAAGATAAGAAGGAAGAGAGTTCGATCAAGTCACTTAAAGGATAGCAAAGATGTGAAGAAATTGAGGAATCTATAATGCAAATAACAGGGAAGGGATTTGTCATCGCATCATCAGGCATGATACAGACCTGGCATGTCAAAGACATTCTGGAGTCTGGAGAGAGATTAACCCGAAGCTCAGTTGATCAGACTAGGAAGGTATTGTGAGGGATGCAGCTACAAAGGAATAGAGACTTCTGGAAGGCAGTTGATTCTGACTCAGCACTTTGGAATGTGAATCTATTGCTAAGGGGACAGAAACTTTGTGTGCAGTTTTTGTGCTTGTGAAACCTCAGGGAAAGCAGTAGGTAAGAGTGGTCACATAACTGTGCTTTAGCATTTGAACTGTATGGTACCAGATATTGTTATTAAAATCAAAGCCACGTCCTCCTCCTTTTGAAACATATTTATCTCCACTTCTTTTTGAAGCTGAAAATCAAAGACATTTTGTGGTTTTCTCAAGCACAATTTGCTTCAGTCCAGAGATGCAATTAAATGAAGTAATGGGTTTATTAAACATACAGATATTCCTGTTAAATTCAGTGATGAGGAGATTTATATACTTATATTTATATCCCATCCATACCTGTGCTTCTTCTAACTCCAGGCTCTTAAATGGTGTTAATTTGTTAGTCAGAGCTCTTAAATTAATTTCCTAAACATTCCTTCTTTGGTTATTGCATAGATTAAGTAGTTGCTTCACCATGGCATTATCCTCTGCTATTAAGATGGTTTGAAAGTTCTACAGAGCTAAAAGGAAGAGGCCAACATGACATTAAGACACACATACTGCCAAATGTTCAAATGTTACCATAGTAATATGGGATGTAATAGCAGAAAAGTCACTTATGAAAGACTCCTGAGTAAATGTAACAGCCATAGAATAAGAATATGCATTTTCTCATGCAGGGGTGGCCAACGGTAGCTCTCCAGATGTTTTTTGCCTACAACTCCCATCAGCCCCAGCCATTGGCCACACCTGTTATCATGGATTAGAAACCAATAAAGGAAGGATTTAGGAAGAATAATTGGACAGCTGTAATAATGGAGGAATGCTATGGGATACCCCAATTATCTGTCTTATTTATTTTGTTCATTTATTTACAAAATTTATATCCCAATTTTCTTTGCCATTATGGCTACTGGGATGACTAACAAATAAAAACAAAGCATTATAAAAACAAATTCTGAAATCAGTTAAAACCAACACTAAAGTCCACAAGGACACAAAAATAGCAATTAAAACACAGTGGTAAGATGGAAGGGTCATTGAGTGAACACCAGATGAAAGATCAAAGTCTTCATCCACTGGCAGAAGGCAATGATAGATGACAGATCAGTAGTCCTGGGAAGGGGATTCCATAAATTTTGTGCAATGACTGAGCAGGCCCTGTCTTGGGTTGCAACCTGTCAAACCTTAAAAGATAAAGGTTCCCAAAGTATGGCCTCAGAAGAAGACCAGACTGGTGTGTATGTTCATATGGAAGCAGGTGGTCTTTAAGGTATGCGAGATCCAAACTGTATAGGCCTTTAAAGGGAACAATTACATTTCATAAATGATCTGGAACTGGTGAACACTGAAGTGTTTGTAGATGGTACTAAATTGTTCAGGATAGTAAAACCAAAGTTTTAAGAGAATCTGTCTGAATTGGGTGAATGGGCCTGCAATATTCTTTCAATGCCAATTGTTTCTTCTTCATTACCAGTTCACAATTGGTATGGCCTTCCCAAGGGGTAATGGGGCATTGTAATACTTCCATAGTCAGCAGAGAATTACCAGATGCAATGTTCTTCCTTATTTGCCTCTTATTTGTCCACACAGGCTTCCTCACAAGCACAGTTCCTTTCACCTGCCTGTGCCCTTCTGAGCTCCAGGGGCTGAGCAGTGCTTCTGCATTGGGCAGTTCCACCAGGCCTGTTCATGTTTGGTAGCCTTATCTTGCTCCAGGCCCCAACTCCTCCTTCAGGTTTCTCTTTCTTCCTTGTTTGTACCTCCTCAGCTTTGCATTCCTGACCCCCCCTCCCCCAGTCTCTTCAGACCTTGTCCCTTTTCTCCCTAGGGCTCTGCTCATGCTGATCAAGTCCAGCAACCCCCTCTCTCTTTTCAGATCTTTATTGCTCTCTTAACTTTTCCTTTCCTTGTTCCACTCCAACTGAGTTTGCATAGGCTGCTACTGTCTTTTTGTGACGCACCTCACTCTGTCCTGAAGCACCTTCTGACTTTTGCCTTGTAACTGGAGCCTCTTCTAGCCCCCACACATGGGTACAGCTTTAATCCCTGACCTGGATAGCGCAGCCTAGTCTGATCTTGTCAGATCTCAGAAGCTAAGCAGGGTCCTGCCCTCCCCCTCAAGCAGGCTTAGAGTGGGTTACATTGTACCAGAAGAAGAGTAAAACAGTTGTACATAAATTCTGTAAATACAGTCCAGTAGTACAATTTCCAACTAGAGCTTTAAGCATTCATTGTGTCTCCTGATAATCCAGGGATATTGAACTCATTTGTTAGGAGGGCCAGATCTGACACAAATGGGATTTTGTGGGGCCAGGCCATGTGTGTCATAAAATGTAATGTGAGGCAGCGGAGATATAAGTTTTATAAAGGACATAGACAAACATAATTAAATATATTATTTTTAAACTTAAAATATAAATGTGCTTAAAACTCTTGCAATGTTTTGTTAAAGATGGAAAGGTGGAGGAATAGTGGGATTTGCAATGCAATTTTTTAAATAAAACATCAAGAAAAAAAACACAAGGATCACACCAGAAACTAAAAATATAAAATGCTCTGAGCTTGGGAAAACAATGAAATGGCATTGCAGCTTCTCTCCCTACCCCCTGCCCCGATCTACCCAGATTGGCAACATCTCTCCAGTCTAATATCCCGCTTTGGCTGTGCATTCCCAGGTTAGAGTACTCACTAGGTCAGGTCCATTCAGCAGATACAAGTTGGTTCAAAGCATCAACCCTTTATTTGCAAGGACACAATTCCAGGAAGCATGCTTCAGCTGGCTATAGGAACACTGAAAGTGAAACTTATCTCCACTTCATTGAAATGCATTGCAGCACAGAAAAAGTTACAAGGAAAACATGGAATGGATTTTCCATTAAGGTCTCTGGGCCCTATCTATCTGGGCACAGAGTCCTTTATGGAAAATCCTTTCTATGTTTTCCTTGCAGCTTTGCTTCCTACTGCAAGACAACGCAGAAGGAGCTGGGAACTTCAGCAGCCTTGGAGCATCAAACAGTGAGGGAGGGGGGAGAAAATTGCCATGGGTCTGATTAAAGCTCTGGATAGGCAGGTTCTGACCCATGGGCCGGACATTTGACACCCTTGTGATAATCACTGAGTGATTACAGCCAGCTCTATATATGTGACTTGCACATATGGTTGAATCCCACGTTTTAGAAATTAAGTTTGGGATTTAAGGCAAGGATTTAAGGCCTTGGGTGCAGAACAGTGCTTCTGGGGGCATAATCTTGCTATCCCCCCCAAGGCTGCAAGAGAAGTGCAAAAACAAGAACATTTAGCTCTGTGGGCACAAGTCCTTCTGACTATGGACACAGTTGTCTGCAGAAGCTATTGGGTGGATCCAGCCATCCTTAAGTAGCCATTTTCCAGTCTAAGGAAACTTCCTCCAATGGAAGAGCCACTTAATTCAGAGGAATCCTTAGATTGGAAGGAGGTGTAAAATATGAGCCATAAGGAAAGTGTATAAGTAATTAAATAAACTTTACTTGATGGAGTGGTAGGATAGGGGGAGGATCCACCCCATTATTTCAGCTTGGTAAAGCAACGCGGCTGAATGAGTGTTTTAAATGTGAATGTGGTCAAACAACTAAATAGCCTGTATTATGAAAAAAAAATCTTTGTGAAGTAAGTGCTTTGTCATGTTATTTCTTGGTTTGTTTTTGTTGCTGCAGTGCTCGGAAGTAAGTCTTGACAGCTGTCTGTGTACTGTATTCTCCTCCCCCCCCCCCTTGGGGACATCTGCCACTCACTGATGATGACTTTCAAATAGTCTGCTTATTATAAATTGCTGACTGCTGTACATTTTTAGAATGCTAATTGAGAAAAAATTAGATTAGAACTCTTCAAGAGCTTTTGTAGTTTGAAAAGTGACTGTATAAAAGTCTATTATTACTCTAGATAATGAGCATTTTCTTTCAATTTGATTGGCCCCCATTCATTGGCCAATTACCTTTACTTCTGTAACCACTAAAAGGAATGCTTTTGCTCTTTTGAATAGATCATTAAAATTGCGAGAGAAGACTGGGTGTGAAACTGATGTCCATTCTAGAAAGCTCTTTGTCAGCCTCTGATTCCTAGCAAAATTAGACATCTTCATCATTGCTTAATATCTTTTTTGTTCTGTCATTTACTTTCCAATTTAATTGTGTGTGAATAAGTGAGGTTTACTTTCCAATTTAATTGCATGTTCTTTCTGAAGAACAATGAAATTCATACTGTCAGTGTGAATTCTTCAAAATGCTTACTGTATATCAGAATGAATAATGCTATTTCAGAACTGGGGCCAATTCATGTGTACAAATTAGTGAGACAGATGTTAATGCTTTTTTCCTCAATTGGCAGAGGTTGCACCGCTGAGGACAAGGGGAAAAGGAGTAGAAACCTGATGGCCACAGACTGGTATGCATGAGTTAAATGGGGAAAGGGATGAGTGGCCTAAGGGGAACTGCCTGAAATGTGGGAACATATTTTCATAGCCAAGGGAAAAGAGCTGCCTGGGCAGGACATTAAATGGGCAACAATGAAAGAAATGGGACTGGACTAGTACAGTTATACAGTATGGTTATACAGAATTACACAGAAGAAATTAGCTTGGAGAAACGTCGACTGCGGGGTGACATGATAGTGGTTTACAAGATAATGCATGGGATGGAGAAAGTAGAGAAAGAAGTACTTTTCTCCCTTTCTCACAATACAAGAACTCGTGGGCATTCGATGAAATTGCTGAGCAGACAGGTTAAAACGGATAAAAGGAAGTACTTCTTCACCCAAAGGGTGATTAACATGTGGAATTCACTGCCACAGGAGGTGGTGGCGGCCACAAGAATAGCCACCTTCAAGAAGGGTTTAGATAAAAATATGGAGCACAGGTCCATCAGTGGCTATTAGCCACAGTGTATGTGTGTATATAAATTTTTTTGCCACTGTGTGACACAGAGTGTTGGATTTGATGGGCCGTTGGCCTGATCCAACATGGCTTCTCTTATGTTCTTATGTTCTAAATAGAATCACAGAAGAAAAAGCCCTCCCATGTATCAGCTAGAAGAAAATTTGCTTCTGTGTTACAGGGTCCCTATGCTTAATCCTAAACCATGCAACCACTTTACAGAATTTAGGTATGTTAGTAATTGCATTGCATGAATTTAGGCTCATTGGACTTTATGTAATTTGTTTACTATGTCCACATAAGGATGACTAGTGGACCCATGCACAGGATAAATACATGCACAGGAAGGGGAGGTGTGATCGTAGTCTTCCCATATGTATGTGTAACATGTAGGAGTTAATCTGAATAGAATCTACTGCTTGAATTATTTTAACAAAAACTGTTCAGAATAAGACAAAACAGTTGTATTTTTAAAAAGCCTGATTTGTAATGATCTTCATCCTCTGTTAAAAGTTCTAAATTGCTGGAGGGGGGAGTCCACTGCTTCCTGAAGGGTCTGGTATGATCCTAAGTATATTTTAGTGTACTTCCATGCATCAGTGGTGAACTCAGTGGGTAAAAGATTAATCCAAATAATAAAACTAAGGCATGGGCTATTTTGCCAGCTGACTGCAGTGAATCTAAATGAAAAGAAACTTCTATATAGTCTGCAATTGTTCAGGTTCCATGGAATGTTGTTAAAAGGAACATTTCAATGCATATTCCCAGTTTTCAGTAGTCACTGGCATTTGTAACTGCAGATACAGTCAATGAAATTTCGATATCTTTGGCTGTCTTACTATTCCTTGTGTTGGTGGGTGGCCTGGCTTAAGAATCAAACTGAACACTAAATGAAATGCACAAAAAGAACTCTCACAGAAGGAACTGATAAAAGCATAGTGGGAGGTAATGCAAAGAACATTACATACATTGTCCCTTTTTTCCTGGCACAAAAAGTGTCCTGAAGAAAGCTGTGTTTAATATTCTGATTGTTAGGATATAGATCACAGGCTGTCATATATCAAGTTGGAAGCCTTCACACATGACACACACAAATGCATGAACAGTTTTTTTAAAAAATCTAGGACTTGAAATGACTCCCAAATTAGCATTTATATTTTAAGATTTTTAAACATGGAGCAGTATAGTTCAGTATTATAAAATCCCTTAACATGGAAATTTCGTGTTTTGTGGCCCCAAATTAGGAGTCTGCAGTGGGAGGGCACAGTTCATTTGTTGGGTTTTCTCCAGTGCTTAGTACAAAGCAACTTGATTTTTAATCTTTCCTTGTCCTCGTAGTTCATGAAGCTTCCCACTTCTTTGGTAGGTTGGTTCTTCATGATAAATGTTCTGATTAAAAATAAAGCAAAAAGTAGCATTGAACACTCTTTGTGACATCCTTCTCCCATATACCATACTTGCCTGGGTGCTTATGAAGACTGTTATAAAATGCCGTACTATTGTGCCAGAAATCCAATACACAAATAACTTGAAGTTACAAAGTTTGCTATAATATTATTTCTTATACTTGACTGATTTCTTTGCTCTGTATATTGTCATTGTCTCTATCTGTATTCTGTCATAATATATGTTACCTTTTATTAATTAAATACATAGCTATTGCAACAAAATATTTCTGTCTGTAATAATGATATTGTCCTGCCCTGAACAGCCCTGGATAGCCTGATTGTCTCTGATCTGGGAAGGGAAGCAGGGTTGGTGCTGGTCACTATTTGGATGGAAGCCCCCAAGTTATATCAGCATCACTGTATGGAGGCAGGCAATAACAAACCATCTCTGAATATGATGATGATGATATTGGATTTATATCCTGCCCTCCATTCCAAATCTCAGAGTCTCAGAGCGGCTCACAATCTCCTTTATCTTCCTCCCCCACAACAGACACCCTGCCGTAGCAGAACTCTCACAGCAGCTGCCCTTTCAAAGACAACCTCTGTCAGAGCTATGGCTGACCCAAGGCCATTCCAGCAGGTGCAAGTGGAGGAGTGGGGAATCAAACCCGGTTCTCCCAGATAAGAGTTCACGCACTTAACCACTACACCAAACTGGCTCTCTTTTAAAAACATATGAGGACATAAATCATATCTCTCCTTTTAAACCATATGAGGCATAAGTCAGCTGTAACTTGATGGCAAAAAAGAAAATGAAATTACAATATAACTCCAATATAAAATAAGCAAGAGTTACAGACACGATTACGCTTTTTTTTTTAGTCTAACTAAGTATTTTAATACTCTGCCAATCTCCAGATGAGGGCTGGGGATCACTCAGAATTACAACTGCTTTCTAGATGGCAGAGATCAGCTAACCTGGAGAAAATGGTGGACTCTGTTTTATTTCTGTATTCAACAAAAGGAGTCCATTGGTGAATAAATAAGTTTCTTTGAAAATTCTTGTTTCATCACAGAAATCTTATTCACTAATATGATGTGTCAGTTTACAGATCTAGACATCTGTATTTGGCATTGTGTGCTGTTTCCAATTTGGAACAATATCATTCTAGCTATACCTACTAAAAGTGATACTAAATGCCACAGATTTTTTGATAGTTGGATTGTATTATACCCCAAATAAAGGTAAAAGTAGTTCCCTGTGCAAGCAGTGTTTCCGACCCTGGGGTGACATTGCTTTCACAGTGTAAAGGTAGTTCCCTGTGCAAGCAGCAGTTGTTCCAACCCTTTAATCATTCTAGTTGCCCTTTTCTGGACTTTCTCCAATGCTATAATATCCTTTTTGAGGTGCGGTGACCAGAATTGCACACAGTATTCCAAATGAGACCGCACCATCGATTTATACAGGGGCATTATGATACTGGCTGATTTGTTTTCAATTCCCTTCCTAATAATTCCCAGCATGGTGTTGGCCTTTTTTATTGCACTCGCACACTGTCTTGACATTGTCAGTGAGTTATCTACCACGACCCCAAGATCTCTCTCTTGGTCAGTCTCTGCCAGTTCACACCCCATCAACTTGTATTTGTAGCTGGAATTCTTGGCCCTAATGTGCATTACTTTGCACTTGGCCACATTGAACCTCATCTGCCACGTTGACGCCCACTCATCCAGCCTCAACAGATCCCTTTGGAATTCCTCACAATCCTCTCTGGTTCTCACCACCCTGAACAATTTAGTGTCATCTGCAAACTTGGCCACTTCACTGCTTACTCCCAACTCCAGGTCATTAATGAACAAGTTAAAGAGCATGGGACTCAGTACTTGGCCCTGTGGCACCCCACTGCTTACCGTCCTCCACTGCAAAGACTGCCCATTTATACTCACTCTCGGCTTCCTATTAATTAGCCAGTTTTTGATCCACAAGTCAAGTCTCTCTCAGATTGTACTCAATCTCCAGATGAAGGCTGGGGTTCACTCAGAATTACAACTGCTTTCTAGATGGCAGAGATCAGCTACCCTGGAGAAAATGATGGAGTCTGTTTCATTATAACCTGCTGAGGTGGCCCCCTGACCCCATGACAGCCAATGTGATGTAGCAGTTAGTGCTTCAGAGCAGGGTCTGGCAGACCCAGGTTTCTTGCTTTGGAAGCTGATTGGGTGATTTTGGACCACTCACAGACTTTCAGTCTAACCTACCTCACAGGGTTGTTGTACAGATCAAAAGGGAGAGAGGTGAATGATGTAAGCTGCTTTTGTCCCCACAGTTTCTGTGTGACCATCATCATGTCCCCCTGCACCCCCCCCCAATTATTCTTCCTTATCTCCATTATGAGCTTGTTTCAGGGTTTTGAGCCACCACAGGCACAGGGACACATACACACATGTGGGAGTGGGGAGCTATCATCTGTTTCAGTTGCGGGGTGGGTGGGAAGACAGCAATGGTGGGGGAGGGTGAGTGAATGCCAAGAGTTCAGGGTGGGAAGACAGCAAGGGGAGGGGATGAATGAAGGCCAAGTGGGGAGTGGGAAGACAGCAAAGTGTGGGGGTGAGTGAATGTCACAGGTGGGGGGAGTAGTGGAGTGTCAAGGTTGTGGGGGTAGTTGAGAGGAAGAGGTGGTTGGGGGGTGGGTGGGAAGACACCAAGGGGGGGAGTGAATGCCTTTACTTGGGTGGATTGGTGGGAAGACAGAAGGGCTGGAGGGCACTTGCCCATAGCCTCTTTCTAGAGCCTGTTGTATTTTTCTTCACAATGGGCCTTATTCCTAGTACAAATATAATGCAGTTTTATTCACAGATCCATTCTCAGTGTAGGGTTGGCTGTTATTCCTAGTGTCACTTTTATTCAAGGTCAAATGGTTTTGAACTTCCTGTTACCTCCTAGTCTCATGTATTATCTTTACTGTGGGAGCTTACCTTTTGTTTTGGATGCACAGCTGGCTGACCAAAGGCAAATTTTAGGTTGCTATGTAACAGAATAGGCAAAGATCACACCTTTACAGCTTGTTTAATTAACACTTAGTTCCTTTTTGTTTTCTCTGAGTCATAATTAGGATTTTATCTGCTTAGTGTTTTTTTACACCACCACCAAAAGATTTAAAGCAAGGTGAATAGAAAGGAAACTGCCGGGGTAGAGTTATAAAGCAACTCAATTTGTCTGAGATCTCCGTTCAAATAGTGAACAGTTTGCATTCTTAAAGTATTTACATTTAGTTAGTGATCTAACTAGCTTAATTGGGAAATGTTTTCTCCATACTGGATGCAGATCACAGAAAAACTTTAGCAAGGGTATCTTATTTGAAAGCCAAAAGAAAAAGGAAAAGTATAGTATTTAAACTTAGGGAGAAACTTTCTATGGGAAATTAAACCCCTCTTTCAAAACTTCAGGTATTATTTGGTATCAGTTCTCTTGGAGAAAAACAGTTCATCCATTTGAGCCTGCTTGTGTTTGACTAAATTGTTACTTGTGACTGATATCAGTTGTATAAGTAACATATAGAAATAGACTAATCTGGTAGTAAATTAAGCAGTATGTTAATCCCTTCTCTTTCTATGGACCACAGAAGAAAGGGGCTAGAGAAAATACAGTGAACAAGAAGCACACTGGATACCAGGTTATTGTGAACTACACATCATGAATGTCATTATTTCGCACCACTTGCTTTAGATTGAAGTTACTTGTGGAATTCTCTGTTGCATCAACAGCCCTCTGCAGGCAAAATGCAAAACTTAAGGTGCAAAGAAATTAGACTACAATTCCATATTTTCTAAGAAACTTGGAAGAAGTTAGCATGGTTTTTAAAAACTATCAAATTGCATAGGATGACATGCATAACTAAGATTATAATTATTGTATGATTATTTTTATATTTTCAGGTCTATTTCCTGCTATTCTGAATCTTGCTAGTAATGCTCATATCAGCACCAATGCTACCTGTGGTGAAAAGGGCCCTGAAATGTTTTGTAAACTTGTGGAACATGTTCCAGGTCGACCTCTACGCAATGCACAGTGTCGGATCTGTGACCATAACAGTGCAAATCCCAAAGGCAAGTTTTATTTTATTTCATGTTATTAAAATAGTTATACCCTATTTTTCTCAAATTTCAAGGGTGCTTCACATTAAGTGTGCAATATGTTTTTAGGCTGCTTCATGATATGGAGCTTGAAAATGGTTTTTCTACATACACATCATAATACAACTGTAAGGGCTACCTGCAAAGTTAAAGGGAGGGAAATTACACCAAAAGTGAAATTACACCAAGATCTCATTGTGATCGCTGGGGTCTAACAAAATAATTTTCTTCAGTCCTAATGATCTCAATGTGATTTAATTATGGATAATTTTGTTTGATTGCACCTATGATAGGTCTGCTACTTTTACTGTCTCTGAGTGAATTTTTTGTGGGATATTTTTTTTTCATATTTGTGCATTGTAAGAAAGCTGTATGGCACACAGCTTGAACATAAAAAGTTAAGGAAACAACTGGGATTATTTGGTTTTGTGTGTGTATATTTTTCCAACAGAGCAACATCCTATCTCAAATGCTATAGATGGCACCAATAACTGGTGGCAAAGTCCCAGTATTCAAAATGGAAGAGAATACCATTGGGTGACCATTACTTTGGATCTGAGACAGGTAAGTACTAGCAAATGAATAAAAAGTATGTCGCTTTAAGATATTTATTTTAATTTTGAAATATTTTAACTCACTTTTTGGTCACATGACCTCCTCCTCCCCCCGTAGCTTCTAATAGTAATTTTAAACAAATTAATGCATCAAGCTTTGCAATTAAATAAGTAAAAGAGAAAAGAACAAATGCCAGATATGTTAGTCAACATTTGGTTTATATAAACAAGAAAGGAACCGAGCTCATCAGTCTTGGCAAAGAATCAATGTTTATATTTGAACATAAGTCAACATTCCACTTGGAACACAAGTCTATGAAAACAAGATTGTCTTCTAAAGGCTAAAATGGAAGTGCAAAGCTTACATTATGGGGGATTAGTGTTTTGTATTGTTGATGCCACTACTGAGAAAAGCCCTGTCTTGAGTTATCACCCCCTAAACGTCTTGTAGTGGTAAAGCATGAAGCAGAGCTTTTCCAGATAACAGGATGTGGACTGTTAGTCCCCACTTCTTCAGAGGATAAAGGTAATGATCTGACCATAACAAAACAAGTTTCTCCACTCTCTCAATTTACTCTCTGGAATAAAATACCAAATCAAGAATATATTCTACTGAATATGTTGGGCCAGATAAAGTTTGAGAGAGAACAATGTTTGGCATAGTAACCAACAGTGCCATCATAAGGAGAGTTGCTACATTTCTGTGTTCATGGAAATCAATGGGATTAGAAGCATATAGGGTGTTTTCGCACTTACGTTTTACTGGCGCGAAGACCCTCCTCACGCCGGCGGATCTGCAGTGATTTCGCACTAGAAGCGCCGGCGCAGCCCATTGCGCCGGCTACTTCCGTCGCTAAGCCAGCGCAAACGGAAACCGCCAAGAAGCAGGAAAACGTTTGCGCTGGCTTAGCGACGGAAGTAGCCGGCTCTTTGGGCTGCGCCGGCGCTTCTAGTGCGAAATCACTGCAGATCCGCCGGCGTGAGGAGGGTCTTCGCGCCAGTAAAACGTAAGTGCGAAAACACCCATAGAAATTAAAATGGTATTGCAAGAAATCCTGAGTGTGCTAGATAATGAGCCCTTTGTATGAATGTTAAAGTTTTGGGGGGCATAAACTTTGAGATCTTCCACATGATTCCCAGATCATCTGTGTTATCAAATGGAGAGATTGTTGAGGACCAGAATAAATGGTACACCAGTGGAACACTAGTCTATCTTTAAAACCCAGCATCAGTCAGTATCTGGTAGGGGAGATGGAATTGTGGTAGACCAGTTACCCCGCCTTACTATTGAAATGTAAATAGGGTATACCATATCTAGGTTATTTATTTAGATATTTATGCTTTTCTCCCCAATGAGGTCACAAAGTGGCTTACACCATTGTTCTCCCGTTTTCCCTTTTCTTCTTACAACCACAGTCCTATGAGGTTGACTAGTCTGAGAGAGAATGACTGGCCCAGCAAGCTTCAGTGGCAAAGTGAAAATTCAAACCAGGGTCTCTCAGATCATAGTGGTTGGCCACTACCCCATGCTTGTTTCAATTATATTATTTGCCATAAGAAAGACAGTGTTCCGGGCATGGCTTGATGAGACTTTTACTGCTAGGTTGCAAAGGGATAGATTGGGCTTCCAACTCTGGGTTATGAAATTCCTGGAGATTTGGATGTGGCAATTGGGGAAGGCAGGTTTTGAGAAGAGGATGCACCTCAGTGGGGTATAATGCTAGAGTTCATTCTCTAAAGCAGCTATTTTTCTCCAGTGGAATGGATCTCTGTCATCTGGAGATCAGTTGTAATCCTGGGTAACCCTCAGGCCCCACATGGAGCCCCTGTTAATCTGCCGTAGCAGAACAAAAGTCCAGTGGCAGTTAAAAAACTAACATCATTTCTTGGTAGAAGCTTTTGTGAGTCAGGGCTTTCTTCTTCAGATAAATGTGAAGGAAAATTTTATATTAAATTGGATGATGGGCAGGTAGCTAGTGTGACTAGTGTTATTAGGTCTAACAGTACTATTATACCAGTTAAACTGTAGTATAATAAGGAGGCTGTTTTCTGTGTTATCTGTTTTAAACTGTATGTGAAGAGTCCTGAACCCACTGATTTATTGCAATTTTATATTTTATATATAATAGTTGTTTAAAATTATAACTAATAGGACAAGTGGGTATTATCTCTAATGAAGATTATTGGGTACAGAGATTGCAGAAGCCACATGGTTTCAGTATCTCCAAATATGTAATTTTCTTAATTTAAAAAAGCTGTACATCAATTATACACTAAACATACAACATCTGGAAGATTAATGTATACTAAGGATGGCAAAGTTTTGTTATACCCTGATCTGAATAGCCTAGGCAAGCCTGATCCCATCAGATCTTGGAGCTAAGCAGAGTTGATCCTGGCAAGTACTTGGCTGGGAAACCTTGGAATACCCAAGCCAGAGGCAGGGACAGGATTTCTTTAGGCTCCTCCATGCCCTCAGCAGGGGTCAGTCACCAGAGGTTGTCTTGACTTCCAGGTTTGGGCACATATGCACACACAACAAAAATACAAAAAAATAGCTTACAACACTATTTATTTATGTTTACTGTAACTCCTTATAGTAAATTTTAGTAGTTTTAAGAAATATAAAAATATAGTAGATAATGCAGTTTCTGAGAAGGAATGATTAATATGGGTCAAGAAAGTAGATGTTTAACATATGTTTTGGCAATGTCAAATAATTAAATAATTTTGGGAAAAGATACTTGATGAGATTACGCAAAAAACAGGATATAAAATCCCCAAACACTCAACATTTTTGTTTTTTTGTTAGGACTGTTATTAGAACATACTCCTAAAGTTCATAGATATATTGTACGATAAAGTTGGCAGAAATATGAAATATTAAAAAAGACATTTAACCCCCCCTCCCCCCCCAAAAAAAATAGAGGCAGTGGCTAAGCTTTCTGTGTGCAGCTTGGGATTCTTAACAATGCAGGACCTCCAATTGCATGTGGGAGGTCTATCCAAAAGCATTTGGGGATTTCTTAGAAAATTCAAAAGTTAAAACATGTTTCAGAGGTTAGCTCAGTGTTTTGCTTTATTGCTTATATTTTAGGTCTTTCAAGTGGCATATGTCATTATCAAAGCTGCTAATGCTCCCCGGCCTGGAAATTGGATTTTGGAGCGTTCTGTAGATGGCATTGAGTTCAGTCCTTGGCAATATTATGCAATTAGTGACACAGAATGCCTAACCAGATATAATGTGACACCAAGACTTGGACCTCCTACATACAAAAGAGATGACGAAGTGATCTGCACATCCTATTATTCCAGGCTAGTTCCACTTGAACACGGAGAGGTAAGTTGGAATTGGAAGCTAATACTGCAAACATCTGAATTTCTCTGTGCTGGCATTGTTTCAGTAATACAGCATAATTAAAACAGTCATTGATTTTGCAGGTCAACTGTTGATTGTTCTTTCTTTTAATCCGCTCTGTTCATAGTAGTTCTATAGTATGGATCAGAGAAACAGTCTAGTGTTAGAAGGAAATGGTGCATTAAAATCTGTGCCTGTGAATGTCTGTCTTTATGTTGCATTGAATAGAAATCTGACCTTTAAAAGTAGCTATAAAGAATCTCCATAATGAATTCCTTAGACAGAAATACATCAGAGTTCAAAGAACATTTGGGACTGAAGTACTATCAACATTATATTTTAATTATTTAAATTATTTCATGCTTCAAGTTCCCTATGCACATTGGAGCAAGTGAATCCTGTGTAATATGTTAGCTTTTAAAGGCAACATTATAATAATATTTTATTCTAGGAATGAACTAAAATTAATTAGGATTTGTTAGATCAGATTCCACAATTTTTAACTGATCAGCAGCAATAAAGTATGTTTGAGCTAAAAGGATAAAAACTAGAGATGGTTTTATGCCCCTGCAACTCGGTTGTTTACCAGAATGTTTTGTATTTGTGACTATTCATTTCTGTTTTAATTAATTTCTGAATGTTTAATGCAAGTCTTGAACAGTCAGAATGATAGGAAAATATTTTTAAAAGTCATGCTCCAACTGTTTTGGAGTCTGAAAATTTTCTCATATATGCTGTTTATTGCTCCCTAGTGTTGAAGACAACAGGCAATCCTTGTGCAGATTTTTTTTTTTAGTGTGTGTTTCTTTCTGGGATAAGAATCCAGCTGGCACTGCAGGACTGGTATGAAAGTTCATAAACTTTGGAGGGAAAGTACAATTTCCCCCTTGTCTTTCATGAAGTATCTTTTCTATGCCAGTACCATAGCTTCAGGCCCAGTAAGTTTTTGCTCCCCATACATTGACTGGAGAAGCTGCTTAAAATATAATTTCAGCATTTTTCTAAAAGGAGGCTTGGGGTAGCATATTCCCTTTACCTAAACCTTTTAACTGGAGACACCAGGGTTTGATCCTGGGACCTTTTTATTGTCATGACTGGCAACAATAAAGTGATAATGAATGTCGTCTCTGTCTTTAGATCCACACATCACTGATCAATGGTAGGCCTAGTGCTGATGACCCTTCAACAACATTATTGGAATTTACTTCTGCACGATATATTCGTCTTCAGCTGCAGCGTATAAGAACTCTTAATGCTGACCTCATGACCCTTAGCCATCGTGATCCTAAAGATGTTGATCCTATTGTTACTCGAAGGGTAAGTTAAAAATGCCTATTTGTTATTTTGATATTTATGGGGTATTAGTCATCTCTATTTTGATGAATTTTCTGATCTGATTAGGACAAAGAGGGCTATCAGATGTTAGGCCTTTGTGGTATCATAATGTTCAGTGCATAAAATCAACATGCTAAAATAACCCTTTGATAACAGTTTCAAAAAGTAATTCACAAATTAGGCATAGTAACATTCTTGTATATTTGTCTATTTCTACTGTACTGCTGAAGTAATTGACCTATTTAATTTGCCTGTTGCCCAGGGCCCAGGCCTGAGATTCAGTGGGAGCTCACAGGAGCACAGCTCCTGAACCTTTCTGAGAGTTCCCCCTTCTCCTTCTGAGAGTTCTACCTCCTTGTTCATTGAATAGTATGTGCAGTTGCATAACTATCCCTGGATGAGCTCCACCACCTATTTTTCTACAAAATGACCTCTACTGGTGCCTTTGATCCAAACTAACAGTTTGTAGAATTTATTGTCTTCTTTTTGTTCTCTGTTTCTTCTTGCTGTATCTTGCTTTATTATACTTTCCAAAGCAAGAATTGTATATGCTTTTTTAGCTTGAATTTTATTTTTTGTTGAAACTGAGCTGAACTTGCAGCGTTTGAATTGGTCATCTGAGTTACTTACCTTGAACATAGATGCAATCGGGGGGGGGTTGTAGAAAAAGCCCAGCAGGAACTCATTTGCATATTAGGCCACATCCCCTGACATCACTGGAAGTGATGTCACCAGTTCATTAGGTTACTTCCCGCATATTGTCTCAGAACAGTACAGTGCCATCAGCTGCACATCATGGATGTGTGTTCTCACACAGCCCAATGAGAGACCTTGTTTCACCGTGTGACGGTAATGAAGGAGTTAACAAGAAAAATAAGGATGCATAGAGCCTGCGTCAGATAACCTGAGGCTGAGGGCAGTTAGTGTCTGACAGAGTCTGAGGGAGACTGCTGAAGAGAGCAGTTGGTCTGAGAAGGAGCTGAGACAGGAGCTGAGGAGAGTCTTCGAGAGAAGCAAAGCTCACTGTTCACTCTATAAAGACAGCCAAGGGGCTGTGTGTGGCTAAAGAAGAGTCACAGTAAAAGACCTGCGAGATCACAGACACAGAGACACTTCTCTTAAGAGCTAAAGAGGTGGTTGAGGGAAAGATGTGGGTCTAAAAGTCTAAAGGGCTGGGAGAAGAGACACCAGTCGACTTAAGGGACTTGGCACATTATACCCAAGAGGCCAACCCAGAATAGTGTTGGAGAGTGAAAGCTGTATGATCTGTGAAACCTGAGAGACCTAAGCGAACTTGATATTATAAAGCCTGAACTACGAAAAACTGTTAACTGCTTGAGATACAATATAGCCCATGTATATATTTCCCATTCCCCAGTTGAAGACGGTGTGTGTACGTTAATAAATTTCTGTGGTTTACTTTAAAGTTCTCTGGTGCCAGTATATTGGGAAAACTATCAAAGTTGCTGTGGTCCCCTACCTACAAACTGAGTTTATATCCATCTGAAAGCAAAACAAAAACCCCGAAGAGACTAGTATTGAGAAATCCATATTACACCCACCCCTCGAGTTCTATAGTCGTGAGGTAAAATTCAAGAAGAAGAACTGAGGCTGAAGAGGGGCTGGGGTAGCCATACGCCGCATATAGAAGTGATCCAGTGAGTCCGCGAAGCATGCTGTTATATACCCCCCCCCCAAAAAAAAAAAAACCATGGCTGGAGAGAGAGCCACGTGTGGTGGAGCAGGCAGCAGCAAGCCCAACTTCTCCTGGGAAGGGATGCTTGTGGTCAGCTCTATGTCTCTTGCTCTCTTTACAAGCCCATTGCAGGCTGGAGGCAGCAGAATGGATGGAGCGTGTCATGGGCTGAGGCCAGGCGAAGTCCAGGGGCAGTCCAAGGTCTGTAGCGCATGATCTGGGAGCACATGGCTGCCTAGTGCCTTTCCTCTGCCAGAGACATTTTTTTGAGCTGGAGCTCTGGCCAAGCCAGCCAGAACTGCATTCCTGTGCATTCCTGCTAAAAAAAGAGTCCTGGATGCAGTAGTTTCCACTGTTCTTAGTTTTAGATTCATGTGGATTTGTTGATGATCTGTGTGATGTTTCAGATGTACAGATGGCATAAATCTATATTTTGGCATAAATCTGTATTGATAGACGGCATGCATCCATATTTAAAAGTATGTTTTACCTAATTCCTGAGAAACTTAAGATAAGTCACTCCTGAGTTCGCTAATTATTTCTTGTTCCTGCTTTTCTGATAGAAGGGAAAATTAATCTATTTGTTATTTTGATATCCTTTGGCCCAAATCAAGCTCTTTAGTATCCTCAAGAATGTTAGTAGGGCATTGTTGTAGTTTTGTAGTTAGTAGTTTTGTAGATGTTTATAAATTCGTTGATTTGTAACATGTATAAAATGTTAAATAAAAAACAGAATGTTAGTAGGGTTTGTGCAAGCCTTCTGTGGGAATCACATTATATACTGGAGGTCAAAGTTAGTTTTGAATTAAACATATATGCTATACTTCAGTTTTGAAACTCACAAATATACTGAGTTTTAGTTTACCCATATGATCCCTAGCTTAAAAATATAACATTGCTTCTTTGCTGCAACACTGAAATTGTCTCACCCAGGGTAATAAAAGCCATTGCGCTTCTCTGGGGTTTGTGTGCATGATTACAACACTGTCTTAATTTACATATACAACTTCTACTGAAATCAGTAATAGTTTATAGAATCATGCAAATTTTGTGCTTGTAGCTAGTTTGTTAAATATGAAATAATGTAATACTTGTATTCTGTTTTCCTATGCTAATACATTATTATTTTCTTTATTTAGTATTACTATTCAATAAAGGACATATCTGTTGGTGGTATGTGCATTTGTTATGGTCATGCTCGAAGTTGTCCTTTGGATAAAGTCACAAAGGTATGTTTCAATTTTTAAATTCTCCTCCCCTTTACTTAGGTAATTTAACTATCCCTCCCCTGTGATATTCTCAAGAGGACGCAACTGTGCTACTAAATAAAAACAATTTCTTAGTTCATTACGCTATTGTTTTCCACCTAGCGAAGTGATAAATGCCTGTGTCTTCTCCACAGCAGCTCTTTAAACCATATGGAAATATGCTCATTAATATAGCATAATTACATGGCCATCCAGGTTACTGCCACTTCATTGGCATAAATGCTTTGGGGCCCAAGTAAAGGATTACAAATTCAGCACTGTATTTTTCATGGCTTCTTTTAAGATGAAGAAATAAGGTTAAGAAATTATACCTTTGCAGATAAAAAAAATACACTGTTGCAGAATGCAATCTTATTCAAATAAATATTTTATGCTTGCTATTATGCAAGGTCTCCTAGCTTGATCTTCTTGCTGTTTGCATGTCCCTAAACATAGTCCTTCAAAGTGCATATATGCAAGAATGCATACTTGTCCATACTTGGATGCTGTACCAATCTTGAATATGCTGTTCAGGTGTTGTTCAGGTGTGCACATCTGCAAGTTGCAAACCTACTTTTGATTCATTGACATTCATTACAGAGACCTCATAGTTAATATTTTGAACCTAAGATTCAGAGGAAAACATGAAGCAGCTGGGCAGTGTGAGCTTTTGTACATGTTCTTGTGCTGGTCAAGAACATGTGAAGACTGAGGGCTATGTGCTTATCTACAAAAAGCTTATCTACAAAACTATAGTCTTCCCAAGAAAAATAACTACAACTCCTATGTGGCAGTGCAAGAACAGATAGCCATGTACATATGGTGGTCAGTATCAGCCTACTCAGGGCTTTTTTTGTAGCAGGAATTATTTGCATATTAGGCCATCCACCCATGATGTAGCCAATTGTCCAACAGGCATGCAGCCTATTTCTCTCTCTGGTTCCAATCAGGAGATTGACCTCACTCAGAGATTGGTTTCTTTGAAATCGACTTCTAAAGACGGTGGTGACGAGGGCTCGGCATCAGATGTCGACACCTCCCAGCCTAAGGACCTCCTGGCACCGAGAGCACCGCTAGTTCCTCCGCCCAACAGGAATGTGGAAACTCCAGATCCATTTCGTTGGCCGCCTCCTCTGCTCAGCTGGGACCCGTGCCCCTGGTCCTATCCGTTTGGGGGTTACCCATATCCTCCCTACCCTTCATACCCCTTCCAACAGCCTGACTGGGACCAACGCTCTGAGGTCTCTCACCACTCCAGAGTCTCAACTCACTCACCACCAGACTGACGGACGCCGTTGACACCAACCTCGACCCCAAGGATCGGAAAGAAGCTGTCTGCTACGACCTTGGAGGCTGAAGGAGCCCGTTACCAAATTCATCCCGGATGCCTCGGCGTACCTGATATGCTTGCAGACAGCTCTCCGTCTTCTCCCTCGGCCTCGAGTGAGGAGAGGGAAGAACGGTCGGACCAGCAGCCTACGGATTCTTCCCCGGATCCCAGGACAGCTGTGGATCTTCCGATTTCCCCCTTTGAGGACTTGAAATCATATGGGGAATTGATTAAGAGAATAGCCCAAGCTCTGTCACTTCCCATAGTACAGCCTCAACCTATCATCGACGACACTATCTTTGATATCATGCAGAAGGACACTTCCACAGCAGTAGCCCTGACGATAACCAAGGTGATTCTCCAAGCCATAAAAGAACCATGGCCCAAGCCTGCCTCAACCCCTGTCACATCCAGACAAATGGACCATATGTACCACATTCAGGAGCAGGGCGCAGACTTTCTGTTTAATCATCCCCGCCCTAACTCGGTGGTAGTTTCCTCCTCATCAAAGGCGAAGAAAACCCACTCTTCTCCTCCAGACAAGGAAGGAAAATGGATTGACAACTTCGGCTGATGCTTTTATTCTGCTGTTGCTCTTGAAGTCAAGATATTTAACTATTCTGCGTGTATGGCTAGATATCAGTTTGCTCTCTGGGAGCAGCTTTCCCCGCTTCTAGCCTCCCTTCCAGAGGACAAGTGGACTCAGGCCAAAAAAGTGCAGAAGGAAGGCATGTTGCTAGCCAAGCAACAGCTACAGGCTTCCAAGCACATGGTGGACACTGCAGCTAAAACTTCAACCTCAGCTGTTACCTTGTGTTGGCATTCCTGGCTCAGAGCGACCGCCCTTCAAATAGACACCAGATCCTGGGTGGAGGACCTTCCCTTTGAAGGGGAGGGACTCTTCAGCTCCACTACTGACTCCGTTCTGCAAGAAATGGACAAAAGTATTAAAACCTCACGAAACCTAGGGGTACCTTCTTTTTCTTCCTCCTGCCCCAACAGGCAGCGTACCTTGTCTAAGCAATGGCCCAAGAAGACATACCATGCCAAGTCGCCGGACAGATCCTGGAAACCGCGCACAGGACAGCATGACAGTAAAAGCTCCTATGCCCTGGGGGGCAAGTACAACTTTTCTTCTTTGGCCTCCCATGGCGGCAAGGCCAAGGCCAACCGGAATCCCAAGCAGGGACTTTGACTTTGGCTCTTCCCCCTTCCGATTCCCCCCCTCCTCTGGACCTACCCGCCTCCACAACCATCTTTTGGCCTGGCAGCAGATTACCACCGACAAGTGGGTCCTTTTTATCATAGAGGAGGGTTATGTGATAGAATTTCTCCAGATTCCTTCTCATTCCAAGGTGGTGGTCACCCCCCCCCCCATGGAAGTAGTGTTGGAAGAGCTCCAGAACCTTCTAGACAATAGAACAGGCAATAGAATTTGTCCCCGATCGTCAGAGTTTCTACTCCAGGTACTTCACTGTCCCCAAGAGAGACGGGGGGCTTGGCCCCATCATGGATCTGAGAGAACTTAATGAATTCATCACTTATCAAAAATTCAGGATGCTCACTTCGCAGAGCATTCTTCCTCTCATCAACAAAGGGGACTGGATGGCCACCTTGGACTTGAAGGATGCCTATTTTCATATCAGCATTCTCCCCAGTCACAGGAAATTTCTTCATTTTGCCATCGGAACAGTGCTTTTTCAACACCGTGCCCTCCCATTTGGACTGTCTACTGCCCCCAGGGTGTTTACGAAGACCATGGTCGTTGTGGTGGCATACCATCGCCTGCAGGGCATAATCCTATTTTCCTATATAGACAACTGGCTGCTGGTTGCAATGACAGAGCAGTCTCTGCGGGAGCACTTGCAGACAACTCTCAACCTGTTGACAGAGTTGGGCTTGCAGGTAAATGTAAAGAAATCACATCTGGTGCCAACGAGATAGGTGCAATTCATAGGAGCCATCCTGGATACCTCTCTTCATCTGGAGATCTTACCAGACTCTCAGCCCCAGGACATCATATCCCTGGTCAAGCTCTTGCAAGTGGAAGAATGGGGGTCGGCCTTACAAATCCAACACCTACTGGGACTGATGGCGGCCACTACGAACATTCTGAGATTTGCGAAACTGAGAATGAGACGTCTTCAGTTGTGGTTTCTCAGGCATTTCCACCCCACGAAACACCGGTCCTCGAAATGGCTGCACATCCCGCCTCAGGTGCAGGTGTCACTCAACTGGTGGGGAGCACAGTCCAATCTTTGTGTGGGAACACCGTTCCATGTCTCCCTTCCTTCGGTCACGGTGACCACGGATGCATCCCTGTGGGGGTGGGGAGCACATCTGGACAACCTCAGAATAGGGGGTCCATGGCCTCTGTTCTTGGCTCACCAACACATCAACTTGCTGGAGCTGATGGTAGTTCACCTGGCCCTTCAGTCGTTCCAACCCTTGGTCAGGGGTCGCACTGTGGCAGTTCTGTCGGACAACACCACGGCTGTCAGCTACATAAAACGTCAAGGTGGGACGGTGTCACGGAAGCTATGCATCCTGGCAATGGACCTTTGGGAAGACTGTTTGGCAATACAGACTTTCGTGATAGCCACACATCTGCTGGGGGAACTCAATGTGCAAGAGGACTCACTGAGCAGAGGAGGGGCCTCACCCCACAAGTGGGAACTGAACTGGTCTTACCTGCAACCCCTCTTTCTGAAGTGGGGCCAGCCGTCAATAGATGTGTTTGCCACTGCCCTCAACAGAAAGTGCAAGCAGTTCTGCTCCAAGGGAGGACAGGGGAGCGGATCCCTAGGAGACGGTCTCCTTCTACATTGGGTGGGCAAGTTTCTCTACATGTTTCTGCCCATGTTCCTTCTCACCAAGGTGCTCCACAAAATAGCTCAGGAGCATCCAGAGTGTATCCTAATTACCCCCTGGTGGCCGAGACAGAACTGGTTTCCCATATTCCTGGTGCTGGGACTACGGTGTCACCACAAGTTCCCTTCAGAACCCGACCTTCTTCTGGCTCGAGGGGGTCGGCTCTTTCACAACGTCCCTCATCTCTGCTTTTCATGACTTGGTGGAGGGTAAGTCGATCTTTATGCATCATCATACCAAGTGCTTCTTGAAGGGGCTCTTGAGACTTCATCCGCAGTCTAAGGCCCTTGCTTCTGTATGGGACCTCCCTCTGGTCTTAGACAGACTGTCAAGAAGGCCCTTTGAACCCTTAGCTACCTGCCCTATACATCTTTTATCTTGGAAGACAGCCTTTCTGGTGGCAATCACGACTGCCAGAAGGGTTGCAGAATTAGTGGCCTTGCGTTGTGATTCTCCGTACATTTCTTTCCATGATGAGGGAGTTTCCTTGACCCTGGACATCTCCTTTCTCCCAAAGGTGGTGTCTAGCTTTCACCTCAGTTTGGAGGTTCTGTTGCCAACCTTTTATCCTTCTCCTTCTTCAGACGAGGAGAGGCGTCTTCATTCCTTGGATGTCAAGAGGGCTTTGCTGTTTTTCCTGCATCGCACCAAAGCCTATAGAAAAGACCCTAATTTGTTTGTGTCTTATGCGGCCCCTAGATTCGGGTTGAAAGTCTCTGCCCAACGACTCTCCAAGTGGATCACAGAGACGATAAGACTTTATTTGCTAGCTAAAAGACCCCTGCCAGGTCCAATTTGCACTCATTCTACGAGGGCTATGACTACATCCATGGCCTTCCTTCAGGGTTCATCACTGATGGACATTTGCTCTGTGGCAACCTGGGCATCCCCTCATGTCTTCATGCGACATTATGCTCTAGACGTCAGGAGGTATAAACGAGCACAGCTGGGTAACCTGGTCCTGCAAGCCTCTTCTGCCTAACTGCCAGCTCCTTCCTCCAGGTAAGCCTAGCTTGCTAATCTCCCATGGGTGTGAAGCACAGAGACCACGAAGAAGATAAACAGGTTGCTAACCTGTAACTGATGATCTTCAAGTGGTCATCTGTGCATTCACACCACCTGCCCTCCTTCCCCACTGCTGCCAGTCATGTTAGGTTCTCAGGCGGCAGAGGAAAAGGAACTGGCGGGATCTCCATGTCCGCTTGGTGATCATGCACACTGGGGCTGTCACGCATGCCCACTGGGTCAGGACGCAAAAATTCCAGGCTTTGTAGTTACCGATTGGGGATCGGCGCTGGCGCTTCATCCCATGGGTGTGAATGCACAGATGACCACTCAAAGATCATCAGTTACAGGTAAGCAACCTTCTTATCCTCCTGGAGCTTACAATAGGCCCTGTACTGAGAGCCCTGTAAGCTCTTGGAGAATTGGCTACATCAGGGGTGTGTGGCCTAATATGCAAAAGAGCTCCTGCTATAAAAGAGCCCTGAGCCTACTATCTGGGAAGTCTTAAGTTCAAGATTCCCAATCAAAGGAAAATGTGAAAGAAAAATCAAGGGAAATTTGCTGAGTAAACCTGGACTAGACACACACTATCAGCCTAATCCTGGCTTGTTATTGCTCTTCTATATAGTTCATATGCTTTCCTATTGAGAAAGACTGGAAGGCATGAATACAGTGAAAAAGAGGAGGGGAACCCAGTGGCACCAGCCCAACAAAACTCTCTCTCTGTAGCAAGGCAAAAAGCTCATACCTTCAATGAAACGTTGCTAGTCTTAAAGTGCTTTCTTTGTATCTCTCCTGATGGAGGGAACTAGGCAAAGGAAGCTCTAGTTCGTTCCTTCCTTCCTCAGGGGACAAGGAGAGAGAGGAACCTCAGCCAATAGAAAGAAGAGAGGCTTGGCTCAGTAGCTCTGCAGTGTGATTGATTGAGCCTGGCAATCTTAATCAACACAGCAGAGCTCCCTTATTGGCTGAGTCTTCTCCTCCTCCCTCCTTTTTTTGGGAAAAGGAAGAGGGAAAGAGCAGGAGAGGTTGCTTTGCTGGCTAGCTGATTGCAGGGGAGAAACACAAAATGGCGACTGAACAAAGCAGGCAAAGAAGAAGGAAGCAGATGATGGCTACTTGCTGGTGGGCCTGATTGGAGCCCTCTGGGGGACAGATCCAGCCTGTGGGCCATATGTTTGACACCCCTGGAATAGTGCCTCTTTTACAACTATCACTAGCAGCTCTTCTGAATAACTATGGGTGTGCTATGAGGGAGCAGTTGAAAAGAAAGAGGAAAGACATGTTTTTCCTCTTTCTTTGCAACTGGGTTCCTATCCTCTTTCTTTCTAACTGGGTCCCTATCACTTTTCAACATTGGGAAGAACTTCCTGACCGTTAGAGCGGTTCCTCAGTAGAACAGGCTTCCTGAGGAGGTGGTGGGCTCTCCTTACTTGGAGGTTTTTAAACAGAGGCTAGATGGCCATCTGACAGCAATGAAGATCCTGTGAATCTACGGGGTGGTATTTGTGAATTTCCTACATTGTGTAGGGGTTGGATTAGATGACCCTAGAGGTCCCTTCTAACTCTATGATTCTAAGTCAAATTGTTTACAGTCCAGTTTATGACTGCATTCTTATAGGAGTTGACACTTATAATCTGTAGAAGTAACACTTTAGATCACGTAACTGACCACTAAATTCTACTTCTGTCCACTCCCTCTCCTGTCACTCGTCCCTTGTCTCACTCCTTCTATTGTTCCTCTCATGGACCTGTTTGAACTGTGGCTCCTTTGATTATATGTTTCACCAGATGCTCTTTCTGGATGGATTAATTTCTTTGGCATGACAAGGGCTTTTGCAGCCTCTTAATCTATATAAGGGTCAATCTAGCTGGTAATATGTAAATAATACTTCATGTATTCCAGAATTTCAGATAAAGAGGCAGTTTGTTTTTAAGGCTTCAGACAGCAGAACTCTGTTATATAATACATAGGTTTAATATGTAACACTAGTACCTACCAAGTATGCAACCTTATCAGCAAATAACGCAAGTTAAAAAAAGCACATAAAAGCAGTGCTCCAAACAAGGCCAGCTTTCTTAACTTAGGTAAATTTATGATTTTTAAACCCCCAAGGGAGAATCCTAAGAACTGGGTTTTTACCTACAGAGTAAGTATAAATTAACTCTTTTAAATTGGCTGTCAGAAGCCATTGCAAATGGGGAGAAAGGGCTGCCTTAAATTCTGAATGCCCCAAATTTGTCCTTCCCTAAGTTTTGAATGCTTCCAAAGATTTGTATATCACTCTGTGTTTGTGTCCACATGCCCATGTACGGTTCTCTTGAGGATCACTGTTATAACATTTTCAGAGTTTTCTTCCCCTGTAGAAACTACAGTGCCAATGTGAACACAATACTTGTGGTGAGAGCTGTAATGAGTGTTGCCCTGGCTACCATCAGACACCATGGCGACCAGGAACCATTTCTGCTGGCAACAGATGTGAGAGTATGTATGACAGTTCTATAAATGTTTGATTTTTATGTTCATTAGGTATGTAGTCCAGACATTATTGAAGCCAGTGGAAATATCAACTGTATAAAACTCTGTGATATTTAATGTACAGGTATTTGTAAAATTAGGGTTGCCAAGTCCAAGAAATATCTGGGGATTTTGGGCGTGGAGCTAGGAGATTTTGGGGGTGGAGCCAGGAGACATTGGGAGTGGAGCCAAGAGTAAAGTTGTGACAAACACAATTGAACTCCAAAGGGAGTTCTGGCCATCACATTTAAAAGGACCGCACACCTTTTAAATGCCTTCCCTCCATTAGAAATAATGAAAGATAGGGGCACCTTCTTTTGGGGCTCATAGAATTTGACCCCCTTTTCTTCCTCCTCGTTTTCTGATGACCCTGAAGTCATTTCCGTCCCCCTCACTTTCTGATGACGCTGAAGCAGGGAGAGGGCCTCCAAACCGGGGGATCCCCTGCCCACATCTGGGTCCCTATCACTTTTTAATCTTATCAGTCGTAAGTTTTTTGTGAATGGAACTTGTAATTATGCTGATTTTTAAAGAAAAGTTGAAATTATAATTATCAGTGGCTTCTAGTGACAAGTATAGCAGCCGCAGGCGCAGAGTGGTAAAGCAGCAGTACTTCAGTACTGTGGTCTGAACTCTCTGCTCATGACCTGAGTTCGATTCCGGCAGAAGCTGGATTCAGGTAGCCGGCCCAAGGTTGACTCAGCCTTCCATCCTTCTGAGGTCTGTAAAATGATGCTGGGGGGAAAGTGTAAAAGATTGGGGAAGGCAATGGCAAACCACCCTATAAAAAGTCTGCCATGAAAACGTGAAAGCAACGTCACCCCAGTGTCAAAAACGACTGGTGCTTTCAAAGGGGACCTTTCCTTTCCTAGTGACAAGTGGAGGCCCTAAAGCAGATGCTGCCCTGTTCTTTATTACCATTCAGTGGGAGCTCACAGGAGCGCAGCTCGTAAACCTTTTGAGAGTTCCACCTCCTCCTTCTGAGAGTTCCAGCTGCTTGTTCATTTAATAGTATGTGTAGCTGCATAACAATCCCTGGATGAGCTCCACCACCTATTTTTCTACAAAATGACCCCTGATTACCATGACTGCTTATATGACATTAGAGACCATAAAGCAAGTAGATTTTCAAAAAGGATTCTATAGGGCTTGATGAAGTTGAATTCTGTAGTGTAGAGAATGTAGAATTCTTCATCTTTAGCAGTGTGCCATGTTGGAGATGGAGAGGGGAAGAGTTGAGGAGAAGTGGAAGAGTAGAAGATGCCTGTCTTTCCTTATTGCACCTGGGCTGCCTGGGAAATGAGGCTTCAGGGAAATGAGGCCAACCGCATTGAACTTGGGAAATGGCGGCTTCTCAGGTCCCACATGATCATATTTAAGTGTGAATCCTGTCATCTCAGCCTTTTTCTCAGCGGTCACCTGATGTGCTAAGATGTATGCTCTTATTCAAGTATAATTAAAAAAAAAGAAATATAAAGTATAATGTAGTAACATAAGAGTTTACTGGCCTAAGTTTGTAAGCTTAGAAATGTTGGTCTTTTGGCTTTCAGGAAAACAAACAAAAAGGATCTATTATTAGCAATGATCTACTTTAATAAATTATGGTACTGCTGGGCCAGTGTGATCTATAGAATGTTGTATTAACACATAGAAGACACATAATGTTGCTATATTAGTACCACATATATTTGGCATAATTTGGCATATTGTATTGTATACAATAGACATTATGTTTGTATTGATTTTTCCTAGAATGCAATTGTCATAACAAAGCAGAAGACTGTTATTATGATCAGAGTGTGGCAGATCAAAAAAGAAGTAAAAACATTCATGGCCAACTTAAAGGAGGTGGAGTTTGTATAAACTGCACTCAGCAAACCACTGGAATAAACTGTGGTGTCTGTGTTGATGGATACTATAGGCCACATAAAGTAAGAACGTTTTGGAATGGTTCTCTATTGCTTTGAAATATGCAAAGAACTAACATAATTTGTTTACTTTTTATTGTTGCAAATATGGTGTCCTTCAAAACCAAAGTTGTACTACAAGAAAAGCTATTGGCATAAAAATGCCAAAGTAAACTGAATTGATATCTGGATAAAAGAACTGTGTTCACAGACATATCAAACTGTTTTGTGTGAATCAAGCTCTAGCAAGTTTGTGCAGCTGTTCAATTCAGATTGTACAAATTTAACATCTATCAAGGGGTCACCTCCATTTTATTTTATTTATTTTATTGCAGTTATATCCCGCCCTCCCCTAAGGGGTTCAGGGCGGCTAGCAACAGTTAACCATAGCATGTTAAAACAACATAATGTTAAAATAAAATCACAATAAATGATTTAAACATTTCATAAAAGTTCATATAGTTCAAGCATGTCAAACAGTTTCAAGTTCAGTTGACGAGAGGTTGGCTTCTGCCTTTACCTTTTGGCTTATTTTTGTTGTCTGTGAATTCTGTCCATCATAGTTTCTTCTCATGCTCACCTCACATCCCTTACCTTTATCAACATCTTCCCTGCTGTACTGGATTATACCCAGGCTGTAGGAACAGGGCTAAGCAAACTTTACAGCTTTGCAGTTCTTGCTCTGCTTCTAGTACTTTTCTGAGACCCCTTTGCAACTGGAATTGCTGTTTCTAAACTGCCCACAGCTGTCAACACTGTAATGTCTGACTAGAATGGCTTCCTTCCACTCCCCTTTATGAACTTTGGAAATCATAGTTGCCTGTTGAGGTGTATCAATTGTAATGCTATTGTTGCTTTCATCTCATTTGAAATGATAATGTTATGATTTGCTTTAATTAATGCTCTAACTGGTTTTTAAGGTTAAATTAATGCTCAGTTTTAATGTTCTTAATGTAATTGTTTTATTAATGTACCATTGGTCATTGTGTTGTTTATTACTGTTCTATTTATTAATGTACCATTGGTCATTGTGTTGTTAGCCGCCCTGAGCCTGCTTCGGCGGGGGAGGGCGGGATACAAATAAAATTTTACTTACTTACTTACTCATTTGTGCCTTTAGGTAAAAAACAAGTATGCATTTTCATTAGTATCTGACAACTATCTGGGGAATCTAAAAGCTTATCTTGTTTCAGGTGTCTCCCTATGATAATAATCCTTGCAGTCCTTGTGAGTGTGATTTATTTGGGTCTTTAGGATTTGACTGTGTTAAGGATGATGATCATGCTGAGCTACAGCATGGTAAGTGACTATAAAACTCACATTGACGAAATATCAATTTAGGGAACTGTGCATGTGGTAAAACACTGAAAGTTAAGGCCAATTCAGACACAATTAGACTTTCACTGTCGTTACATACCTGAGATTATAGCACACTAAGGAACCAAGAGAGCCAGTTTGGTGTAGTGGTTAAGTGCGTGGACTCTTATCTGGTAGAACCTGGTTTGATTCCCCACTCCTCCACTTGCACCTGCTGAGATAGCCTTGGGTCAGCCATAGCTTTCATAGAGGCTGTCCTTGAAAGGGCAGCTGCTGTAAAAGCACTCTCAGCCCCACCTACCTTACAGAGTGTTTGTTGTGGGGTGAGGGGAAGGTAGAGGAGATTGTGACCACTCTGTGATTCAGAGTATAGGGCGGGATATAAATCCAAAATCTTCATCTTCAATATAATACCAATTTATTAAAAAGAGGATCCAGAGTGATGAAGTAACTTGCTTAATGTCTGTGTTGAGCAAATTGATGTAAAGTATCGTTAAAGTTAGAATTATTTAAATTTATAGAAAAACAAGCCTTGCTGAAGAGAAACTGCTATGATTTGTGTGAAAGGAGGTTCTGCCTCACTAAGTAGAGATTTTTAAAGTATCAAAAAGCATGGTGCCTAGTAGGTATTATGCTTCTGGACTTCCAAAAACATTTTTTAAAGTACCTCAAGTGAAGACTTCTGAGGCTAGACCACTTTGTTTGAAAGGTAGCTAAAGGGCAGGGAATAGACATAGACATTTCTTGTAAATGTATTCCATCTATACCTTGTGACTAATATCCACTGATGGACTTCTGCTTCATATGTTTATCCAATATCCTCTTGAAGCTGTCTATGCTTGTAGCTGCCACCACCTCCTGCGACAGTGAATTCCACATGTTAATTACTCTTTGAGTGAAGAAGTAATTCCTTTTATCTTTTCTTAACCTGCTGCTCATCAAGTTCATTGAGTGCCCATGAGTTCTTGTATTTTGAGAAAGGGAGAAGTGTATTTCTTTCTCTTCCTTCTCTATCCCATGCATAATTTTGTAAACCTCTACCATGTCACCCCTATTTTCCTTGTGTTCCCAATAAGGTAAGTTGACCCTCCAGAAGGGGAGCCACATAAACAAACAGGATTTATTTTTAAAAAGCTATCATGAAGGTAGAATGCCAGCAGGAGGGTGGGGGCTTTCCAGTGTTTTGCACTGTGTCACATGTATGACTATCTGCCCACAGGACAGAAGTCTTGGATGTGTTCTTGATGCGAGGAGCTCCTGGTCCTCAGGGAATGAGTTCGTACCCTTGAGGCCGAGATGATTGACCTGGAGAAGCAGAGACAGTCAGTTAGGCACTCGAAGAAGACTCTTGGGGATGTATTAGATGAGCCCCACTCTGAATGTGGCAGCCCTGTTGCTGCCAGGGAGCATGAGGGTCGAGAGGGAACAGGACACTGTGCTGAGGATAAGGGGAATGCGCCCTCAGTAGGGACCTCTTCTTCAGTTGGTGATCGGGTATCCTTTCGCGCCAAGGAACCATCCCTGGGCAGGGAGAGGGGGGGGGTGTCTTGGTAGTTGGTGATTCGACAGCTGGGTGGCAAAACCACGTACTGACCATATGGTGACTTGCCTGCCTGGTGCGAAGGTAGCGGACATTACGCGTGTAGTAGATAGGCTGATAGACAGTGCTGGGGAGGAGCCAGTGGTCGTGGTGCATGTTGGCACCAACAATGTGGGGAAATGAAGTCATGAGGTCCTGGAGGAAAAATTTAGGCTGCTAGGCAGGAGACTTAAGGCCAGGACCTTCAAGGTAGGCTTCTCAGAAGTGCTACCTGTTCCACGTGCAGGGCTAGAGAGACAGGCACAAATTAGAAGTCTCAATGTGTGGATGAGACGATGGTGTAGGGAGGAAGGGTTTAAGTTTGTTAGGCACTGGGATGCTTTCTGGAACAAGCGGGAGCTGTACAAAAGAGACGGTTTCTACTTATCCCCAGATGGAACTAAGCTGTTGGCACTTAAAATCAAAAAGGTGGCAGAGCAGTTTTTAAACTAAATCTTGGGGGAAAGCCGACAGGAGATGAAATGTCTCTGGTTCAGGAGGACTCATCTCAAAGAGATGAAGGGTTAGTTGTTACTTTTTTACTGGGTAATGGATCAGAGTTGTCCACTGAGATGGTGACAAACAGTATGAAGGGTCTGCAAAAGTCTCGAGGCAGCAGGAGGAAGGTTACGGGCCTAACTTGCCTGGGAAATTATAGATGTTTGTATACAAATGCTAGAAGTGTCAAAAGTAAAATTGGTGAGTTGGAATGTTTAGTGTTGGGAGAAAACATAGACGTGGGAATTTCAGAAGCTTGGTGGAATGAGTAGAATCAGTGGGACGTGGTGAATCCTCGATATAAGTTATATCGGAAGGATAGGAAGGGGAAGGGTTGGAGGTGGGGTGGCTCTGTATGTCAGAGTGGGTATACAGTTCAGTAAGACTGAGGTCAAATAATTAGATTGCCTTCTAGAAATGCTTTGGGTTGAAATAGAGGGCCCAAAAGGAAATTTAACTATGGGTGTTTGTTATTGCCCACCAAATAAAAAGATAGAGGACGATTAAAGATAGTGGCTAAACGTAAAAACTGTGTTGTAATAGGTGATTTTAACTACCCGCAGATTGATTGGGTCAATATGTGTTCAGGTCGAGAGAAAGAGATTGAGTTTTTAGATGCTCTCAATGACTGTGCTATGGAGCAGAGGGTCACAGAACCTACCAGGGGTGGGGCGATCCTGGATTTGGTCCTAAGTAATGCCCAAGACTTGGTGAGAGATGTAAAAGTGATCTCAGCGCTTGGGAGCAGTGACCATAATGTTATTGATTTCACCATTTGTATAAATAGGGAGTTGCCCAAAAGACCAGCACAACCACGTTTAACTTTAAAAGGCGTAAATTCTCTGAGATGAGGAGGCATGTGAAGAGGAAACTGAAAGGAAAGGTAAATACAGTCAAAACCCTTGGGGAAGCTTGGAGGCTATTTAAAACTATAGTTTTAGAAGCTCAGACAAAATATATACCACAAGTTAGGAAAGGCACAACAGGTATAAGAAAAGGCCTGCATGGTTAACAAACAAAGTAATGGAAGCTGTAAATGGTAAGAAGGACTCCTTTAAGCGGTGGAAAGCTAGTTCAGGCTGTGGCAAATCAAATACAAGACTATGATCTGGCAGGCAAAAAGGGACTATGAGGAGCATATTGCAAAAAACATAAAGATTAACAATAAAAAATTTCTTCAAATATATTAGAAGCAGGAAACCAGCCAGGGAGGCAGTGGGGCCCTTGGATGACCAAGGGGTCAAAAGATTACTGAAGGAGGATAGGGAAATGGCTGAGAAGCGGAATGCATTTTTTTGCCTCCACTGTGGAAGATGAGAAGTGTTTGCCCCCTCCAGAACCACTAATTTTGGAAGGGGTATTGAAAGACCTGAGTTAGATTGATGTGACAAGAGAGGAGGTCCTACAACTGATTGACGAATTAAAAACTAATAAGTCACCAGGTGCGGATGGCATACATCCAAGAGTTCTGAAAGAACTCAAAGTTGAACTTGTGGATCTCCTGACAAAAATCTGTAATCTTTCATTGAAATCTGCCTCCGTTCCTGAGGACTGGAAGGTAGCAAATGTCACCCCCATCTTTAAAAAAGGTTCCAGAGGAGATCCAGGAAATTACAGGCCAGTCAGTCTGACTTCAATACCGCGAAAGTTGGTGGAAACCATTATCAAGGACAGAATGAGTAAGCACATTGATGAACACAAGTTATTGAGGAAGACTCAGCATGGGTTCTGTAAGGGAAGATCTTGACTCATTAAGTTGTTACAGTTCTTTGAGGGGGTGAACAAACATGTGGACAAAGGAGACCCAATAGATGTTGTTTACCTTGACTTCCAGAAAGTTTTTGATAAATTTCCTCATCAAAGGCTCCTTATTAAGCTCGAGAGTCATGGAGAAAAAGGACAGGTCCTCTTGTGGATCAAAAACCAGCTAATTAATAGGAAGCAGAGTGTGAGTATAAATGGGCAGTCTTCTCAGTGGAGGACGGTAAGCAGTGGGGTGCCACAGGGCTCAGTACTGGGTCCCATGCTCTTTAACTTGTTCATAAATGATTTGGAGTTGGGAGTAAGCAGTGAAGTGGCTAAGTTTGCAGATGACACGCCGGTATTGTTTCTTTGGATCAGTTAAAAAATCAAGAGGATGAGTTTATTGCACACTATGAACTTCCAACTCAAATAACATCTTTACCATTATATCAGTGGAATTTTATGCAAATAAAACAAGCCTTGCGAACTGTGTTCGGGCCTGATGCGTTGGCGGCATCACAGTGCCCGCCATTGTTTGGTCAACTGTCTGAGGCATTTGAGCAGAAGAAATCCAATTTAGTGTTGTATAATATACTGAAGGAGATTACAATACCTGACCTATCTGCACTAAATCAAAAATGGAATCTAGAGGTTCAATGTCACGTGAACTTGGACCAATGGGAAGATTGTTGTAATAAAATTAGGAAGTCCACTCTGGACATCAGGTTGATAACTATACAACAGAAAGTACTGCATAGAGTCTATTGGACCCCACTTCGTATGTTTAAGAGAGCAATGCTATCCTCAGCAGAGTGTTGGAGATGTAAGAGCAGAGAGGCGAATCTCACACATATGCTATTTAACTGTGAGGTGATTCAGAATTTTTGGCAACAGGTGTTATTGAAAATAAAGGATACAATTAAACGTCAACTACCATGGCAAGATAGTCACTTAATATTAAACTTTTTTCCGAAAGAATGGAAATTAAAGAAGGGGCAAAAATTATGGTTAGGAAGGGCTCTGTTGATAGCAAAACGCCAAATTCTTAAACACTGGAAACAAAATGGTGTAATTTCAATTCTTCTTTGGGAAGATGACTTATTGAAACTTGCAGCTTTTGAAAAAATATCGTTTTCTGGTCGTAGACAAATGTGTCGTTTTAATGAGATTTGGAGTCCATTTATGCAAATGATGAATGTTTAGCTGATTTGATTTGATTTGATATCGTTGTAAACTGTATCGCTTTACTTTTCTTGTATTCACTATATGAATGTTAGGTTGATGTTCTTCTTTCTGATATTTATTAATGTTTAACTTGAGTAACTATTGTAATTTTATGCACTGGGGTTTCACATGTGGGGTTTTTAAAACAATAAAATTTAAAAAATCAAAAAAAAAAAAAAGTTTGCAGATGACACTAAATTGCTCAGGGTGGTGAGAACCAGAGAGGATTATGAGGCACTCCAAAGGGATCTGTTGAGGCTGGGTGAGTGGGTGTCCACGTGGCAGATGAGGTTCAATGTGGCCAAGTGCAAAGTAATGCACATTGGGGCCAAGAATCCCAGCTACAAATACAAGTTGATGGATTATGAACCAGCAGAGACTGACCAAGAGAGAGATCTTGGGGTCGTTGTAGATTACTCACTGAAAATGTCAAGACAGTGTGTGATTGCAATAAAAAAGGCCAACGCCATGCTGGGAATTATTAGTAAGGGAACTGAAAACAAATCAGCCAGTATCATAATACCATAAATTGATGGTGCAGTCTCATTTGGAATACTGTGTACAATTCTGGCCACCGCACCTCAAAAAGGATATTATAGCATTGGAAAAAGTGCAGAAAAGGGCAACTAGAATGATTAAAGATTTGAAACACTTTCCCTATGAAGAAAGGTTAAAACTCTTGGGGCTCTTTAGCTTGGAGAAATGTCGACTGCGGGGTGATGTGATAGAGGTTCACAAGATTATGCATGGGATGGAGAGGGCAGAGAGAGAAGTAGTTTTCTCCCTTTCTCACAATACAAGAACTCATGGGCATTCGATAAAATTGCTGAGCAGTCAGGTTAAAACAGATAAAAGGAAGTACTTCTTCACCCAAAGGGTGATTAACATGTGGAATTCATTGCCACAGGAGGTGGTGGTGGCTACAAGCATAGCCAGTTTCAAGAGGGGATTGGAGAAAAATATGGAGAAGAGGTCCATCAGTGGCTATTAGCCACAGTGTGTGTGTGTGTATATATATATGCCACTGTGTGACACAGAGTATTGGACTGGATGGGCCATTGGCCTGATCCAACATGGCTTCTCTTATGTTCTTATGTGAGGTTAGCAGTAAGTGGTCATGTTTATACAGGGCTTCAAGTTACTCAAAATGCTGAAAACTGAAACAAAAAACCCCTTCAGGTATTTGTCTAAACTGTGAAACCCAGCAGAACTCCAAGTGGTATTAGCTGTAAGTACGTGTAAGGTGATACACTTGGGTGTAGGGAACCGTATTTCAGATATACACTAATGGGATGTGAACTGGAAGAGAAATTGGAGGTTATTGTGCGGAGAGCTTTCTTTTAGCCAGGTAAAGAGATAAGCAATTTGCTGGTTCTGATAGTGGTGGCCTTCCCCCCCCCCCCACAGGAAAGTGCTTTCTGGGGAAATGACAGGTGGTCAAAACATCACTGAATAGGTTACAAGGTAAGTGAGGATTTGAACCTGGATTACTCCAGTACCATGCTGTTTCAAATTAAGTCTGCAGCAATTTCTGTACTTCATGTTAATACTGCTACTGTACAGAACTGGAGCTTTTCCATTATGCTCTGAAACTCTTTTTTTATATGGAATGCTCAACCTGATTAATAGTTCAAGAGAACTCAGAAACTTTGGTTACTGATTAGGTTGGGATATTACTTTGCAATTCTTTTTGCATTGTTGCACTAGACTCAAATATCACAGTATTTTCTTATAAAAGGTTACATGTTTCCTGTTCTGTCTGGGCCTGAGAAGTCCTGTTACATAGTATGGAGAAGTGGGCCAAGTCTAGATTTGCCAGTGATTTTTTTTTTTTTTGCACTATTCAGCACCTTGACATGTTTGATAATGCTTTCTTCTCTAGCCCTGGCAGGACTGATGTTAATCCCTTGGGACCCAGACTTGACATAAGCCTGGTATGTGCTCTTGATTCCACCCCACTCCCCTTAACTGTTCATTCTTTTTTCTTCTTTAACTTTTCAAGGTGCTCACCCTGGTCAGTGCCAGTGCAAAGAAGGTTATGCAGGAGAAAAATGTGATCATTGTGCCTTTGGCTACAAGGGTTATCCAAATTGTGTGCAATGCAACTGTAGCCTGGTTGGCAGCATTAATGATGACCCATGCACAGAACCTTGCCTTTGCAAAGTAAGTGTACAGTAGATTCTCTGTTTGATTTATTGTGAAATTTGAAGTGGGATTTGTAAATGAATTTAATAAGGAAAAGTACTTTATTCGTGGCAGACATCCCGTCCTGTGACTAGCAATTAATTGGGGCTTAAGTGGAGCCTCTGTGGATGGAGATTAAATTAAGAATAATGGCATATCTTTCACAGCTTTCACAGCAAAGTATGTGAGCAAGATTGTAAATATGATTAGAGTTGGAATGGGGTGACTAAGAAATATTATTAAAGCAGTTAACGCGGCAGTCCTCTGCAGAGTTACTCTGGTTTAAGCCCACTGAAATTGACTGTGCTATAAAACTGAGGAAAATAATGTAGCTGGAACTGATGACAGCAGTGGAAATCTTCACTTTTTCCTTTTCTGCTTAACTCTCCAATTTTGAAAGCTAGAAGCTTGCTCTCCTTGCCCTCCCCCCCCTCCAAAAGAGAACTTCCCTTCCACTTGAGTTTCACCTTGCATCTACCGTATTGTCCTTTGAGTACCAGGCCAAAACAGTCCTTTTTATCCAGATCTTTAGCTGATGGATCCATTCTTTCTAAAGCTTTTTTAATGAGCTCAGGACTGTTTTATGAATTTCATTTTGGGTTCCTCACTGTTGTTTTATGCTGTTTTTATGTACCTAGCTTGTTTACAATGGCTTATTATAAATGGCTTCCTTTTTAGTATTGATAATTTGTCAGCACAGTCTTAAGCAGTTTAACCTCTTTAAGCCTATTTAAGTCTATCGAAAACAATGTTTCTTTATGATTTTATCATTTTGTTTTTACTTGTTAGTCTCCTTGGTCAGGTCTCTGGAGATGAGCCAGATAAATTGTCTAAATAAGTAGAAAATAAACTGACTTTCTTTTGATTCCATCAAGCTTGTGAATCTTCCTTTTTACCCAGTTCTAAATTAAAACACAGAACTGTCAGATGAAGGCTGAAACATGTAATTCAATTGAACACAATACTTTTTGTGTTTTTGTTAGACCAATTAAAATGCACACTGTGATTTTATGAAACTATTCAAAATTATTCCAGTGGGTAATAAATGTATCAGAAACTGATGGATTTTAATATGGGTTTTGGAAAAGACAGGATGATAAAAGTCTTGTAGTTGTTAGTGAACAGTAGGGATGGGCATAATCTGAGGAAATGTAGTTCAGTTCATGGTTTGTGGCATGCTTGGTTCATAAACCATGAACCATCATGAACTTTTAGCAGGTGAGGTTTGTGACCTGATAGAATGGCCCCCTGGCATTCTAGAAACACCAAACTCAGAGGAGATCTCTGGTTGACTCTCCTCTACCTGCCTTCCAAGTTTGGTGAGGATTGGATTTACAGGGTCCAAGTTACAGCCCCCACAGGAAAGTGCTTTCTGGGGAAATGACAGGTGGTCATTTTGACAGTTGCAGGTTTGGGAATGTATAGAACAGATCTTGTTCCTTTCTAGAGACATCAGAGGATCTCCTTCTGAATGCTCCTCTACATGCCGTCCAAATTATCTTGCTTTGAAGTTGATACACATTTCAGAGAGGGTCTGTCAGGAAATGTATCTGTTCACAAACCACCACAAACAGCTTGAAAGTTTGTGGAACTTCACTTTGTGAACCATGAACTGGCCAGAATTCATCACGAACTTTAGTTTGTGAGCCAGTTTGTGCCCATCCCTAGTAAACAGTCTTTTTAATCTGCTTTGTCTTCAGTTCTGTACCTTGGCTGGATGTGAATAGAGTGGAGTTGAGAATATGTCTGCTAGCTCTACCCCCAGCTGTTGCATATTCTGCTAAACCTCTGCAAGCCCCTATCTACAAGTGCTTCACATGATAGTGACCCTGACTTTTATATTCACATAAGGGTTTACTGTAGATGATTGTTTGAGTGTATGACCAATGGGGGTCATAACCAATAAAAGCACTCACTCCCTTCTGTGCTTATTTAGTGAATGCATGCATGAAAGTCTGAAGAAGCTTATTATGTGTTTTAATTCTTAGCATTTTCAGTATTAGTGGTATTGCAGTTTTATTATATTATACTGTAAATGGGAATGCTGAGCATGTATAATATTGATAGCTAAAAAGATGGTGAAGATGACAGCTTGTGTTCTCCTCAAACATGTTATGTGAAGACACCTTCTAATGTGTAGTGTACACTGGTTATTCAATATGGTGACCATAAACAAAAAATATGTTTTCAACAGGAAAATGTAGAAGGAGAAAACTGTGACCGTTGCAAGCCAGGATTCTACAATTTTCAAGAAAGAAATCCCCAGGGTTGTACTGAATGTTTCTGCTTTGGGGTTTCTGATGTCTGTGAAAGCCTTCCATGGCCTATCAGTCAGGTAAAATCCTGCTGACATCGCATTGATTTTATTTACAAATTGCCTTTATCATTGAGACTGAAGGCAGATCACATGATGTAGAACAGCATAAGTTATCTAATAAATGATGCAATAGGACAAGGATTAGAAAAGTTAGGAAAACAATGCAAAAAAAAAAAAAGATATGACCTAGCACTTCCATCAATTTTCTACAGGCCATCCCCACAAACATGTTATATATCTTTCTTTTCTTTATTCCTCTAGGCCACGGGTGCCCAAACTGTGGCTTGGGAGCAACATGTGGTTCTTTCACACATATTGTGCAGGTCTTGAAGCTCCCACCACCTTGTTGGTCGGCTTGGAGAAGCATTTATCTCTTTAAAATCATTACTCTAAGCCAAGCCAGCTGGAATCTTGGAGAATGCATTTAAAGTGAAAGCTGCTTTCTTTCCAGTTCTCCTTCCCCCATCTATTTCCCCCCTCCCCCCTTCCTTCCTTCCTTCCTTCCTTCCTTCCTTCCTTCCTTCCTTCCTTCCTTCCTTCCTTCCTTCCTTCCTTCCTTCCTTCCTTCCTTCCTTCCTTCCTTCCTTCCTTCCTTCCTTCCTTCTCTCAACCATCTGATGTTTATTCTTTGTGGCTCTTACATTAAGCAAGTTTGGCCACCTCTTCTCTAGTTTTCCTTTGCATAAACTATTCCATTCAAAACAGTTAAAATAGGCATGTAATGCCTGTAGCTCAGGGTGAAGCTGAATCCAAAGGCTCACAGTGTCAGGAGATGTCCCAGGAAGAAATTGCTTTTGCTTTAAGAGTGAAATATTGTAATCCAAGCAAACATTCGCTGATATGCTCGTGGCTGATAGAGCTACTATACAATTAATATAATGAAATTATCGTTCATGGTTAACTTTAGAGAAAGTGAATTTGGATTGGTTACAAATTATGTGTGTAGACTAACAAAATGTATTCTTACATAAGCTTTTGTGCATCAGACCTTTCTTTATAACACATATGATGAACTTAAAATGTTTTCTGCTGCAAGAAATTTTGTTAGTGCAACTGGAATTCTGTCTGATTATGCTGCAGAGGACTAACATTGCTACTTCTTGGACGTATATTCAAGTGGAGGACCCAACAGGACTTGCAGACAGCATCTCATTTTTCTCTGCATCCCCCTCCCCACACTATTTCCTTTTTTCTTACTCCTGAAAGTGCCCATGGACTCCCCCCTCTCCTTGCTGCCTCTTGTCCTCATCCATCAACCAAGCTACTTTTATCTCCTCCGCAGTCTTTGTCTCTCTGTTCCCTCTCTGCAGCAGCCTCTCCCCAAGAAAAGTTTGACTAAGTTCTAAAAGCCATGTAGTAGCTTGGGTAAATTCTGTAATGGCTCTTCCCAGGGCCTAGCCAAGTTGCATGATGACAAGTCACCATGAGTGAACTGCATGGTTATCGCTTCTACTACCCAGCCAAGTTGCGCAGCAGTGAGTTGCTTGGGTGAGTTGTGGGTAAATTGTGTTGCAGGGAATCACTCAGTGGCTGCTGTTAGGCCTGGGTTAATTGTACAAGATGCACAGTAGTGAGTCTCTTGGGCGAGTTTGTGGTGACCTGTGCTGTGGCCTGGTGAGTCTTGTGATAGTGAATCACCTGGGTGAGTTTTGCAGTGGCTACTGCCAGGACTGACTGAATCATGCAAGTTGCATGGTAGTGATTCACTTGATGGCTACAGCTGGACCTGACGCCAGCAAGTACACTCTCCTTCAGGGAATGTATTAGAGGAGGAGGCTGGGCCCTTTGCACAGCTGTTTTGGTATCTCCATACAATCCGGCTCCCATCTCTACTACCTGTGGCTGAGAGAACAAAGGTTCAGCAAAATTTTTGCCGCTGTTGCCACACGACCCCAAAACTGGACATCAAGATCTCAAAATATAGTCTCACAAGATCTCAATGGGCATCCATTTCTAAAGCTACAGATGTTGCTTCTGTTATTATGGGGATTTTAGCCTCAGTGTACTATTTTTATATATTTCAGATTTTTTTTTTTTTGCAAACCTTGTACTTCTTTCTGGTTCGTAGGAAAATAACCTCCTATCTGTTCCTGGCTCAGTTGTGGGCATTTTTTGATCCATACTCTGTGGTCCATATCAGAATTCAATATAATAATTTATGCAGAGGGAAAATACTCTTCTATTTATTTATTTATTTTAGTATATTTTTATTCCGCCCATTCCCCTTAGAGCTAAGGGTGGAGTACAACATATGATAAAACAACAAAATACAATAACAATAAAAACATTCTATAAACAGACAACTCACCAGCACTCAAGTCACCATTGCCACTGCCTCGACCCTTCTATCTGTGCATTTTGTTTATTAATTAGCTTTCTTAATCAGTTAAATAATGTCCTTTCTTTCAGGTGTCTTCTATGGGAGGATGGACAGTGACTTCTCCATATACCTCAAAAACTGTGCAGCCTCAAGAGCAGTTTGATGGACCTCACCAAATAAGTATTAATAACATAGCAGCTACAAAATTTCTTAAATCTCCTTATTACTGGTCTGCACCTCAGCCGTATCTTGGAAATAAAGTGAGCATCACTGTGTAACATTTTATCTACAATTTATTTCTTTATAATCCTGTATATTTCATGTGTACAGTACTATGAACATATGTCAAGATTATAAAAATCTGCTGTAAATTATCCTTGGATTTCTGCTCAGTCAGTGATGTAAGCATTATTATTCATCAATCTACCTGTTCCTCTTATTTACCACAAATCATGTTACTTCTGATTAGTTTATTCATTAGTTTATCCTCCTTTACTCTCTTATCTTTCTTTGCTTTCTTATCTGAAAACATAAGGATGTTGCCCATATTTCTTTCATTTTAAGTTATTACCTTCAAAATACTTCACTTTTGAAGTGAATTCTTCCAGTGAGTTTTCTTGGGTGGTGTTGGTCTGAGTATCTTAATCTCACCGTTGGTATAGTAAGGGCTGTAAATAATGGTTTATCAATTGTTTCATAGTTATTTTTGCCAGTTTATGCATAAGCAGTGCTTATGCTTTGGAAACACAGTAGGTGTCAACATACCTTGAGGTGGGGTAGCTGCCAAGGTCCAGGTGTTCTGATGGGGTCCATTGCCACTGCCTCGACTCATTCAAGTCACCTTCGGCCCATCTGCTTATTGTGAACCCTTCCTCTACCCACATTTCCAGCAGAGTATGCAAGCATTAGGAAGACTGGAAAATGAGCAAGTGGGTGGGGGAAAGACCGATGGCTAAGCAATGGAGAGAGGAATGAAGGTGGGTAGGGAAGTTTGAGTCAGGGGGCAGAAGAGCAAACATATGAGGGGAGGGAGCCCCTGGCCCAATGACACCTGGAACTGACCCTTTTTGGAAATCTTACTGATACTATAAGAATATGCGAGTTACTGTTCCATTTAATATATACATGTTTTATTCTTTACCATTATACTGCAAAAGCCTCATGTTTAGTGTTAATTGATTTTTATTTTTATTTTATTTTTTTTTGCATTTCCAGCTCACTTCTTATGGTGGTTACTTGAAGTATACTGTCTCTTATGACATTCCTATGGAGAGTACAGACAGTGACTTGGTGTCTAATGTGGATGTTATTATTCAGGTAATTTACATTTGTAGACTCTGTAGCTGGAAACTGAAGAGTATGGATGTTTGAAGTGGGGTTTTTTTGCATTTGGGGATTGTTTTTGTTGTTTTTATTTTTGGTAGCCGCTCATTCTGCTTCCTAGAATAGCCCCTGAAGGTTTGTTTTTTTTAAATGATTGCTGAGGGCTGACATTTAGAAGAGGAAGGGACTGAAAAGCCCCATACATCTACAGTTCTTTGGATTTTAATCTTTAATTTTTTTTAAGGGTACTTTGAAAGTTTTCTGAAAGAAAAATTCAGGACTGTGTGTAGCTATTTTAAATTATGAATACTGAATTTCCAGTTAACATTAAAATATCTTTTTTTCCTACCATTTCAGGGTAATGGTGATATTTTGTGTACAAGATCTGAAGGATTGTCTTTGCAACCATATGAGGAGTATTCTAATACTGTGAGGCTGGTATCTGAAAACTTCATTGATTTTAACACAAAAAAATTAATAGATCGAGATATACTTATGACAGTTTTAGCAAATGTTACACGTTTTCTGTTCAGGGCCAATTACAACATTGCAAAAAAGGCTGTATACAGGTAAGATGATGCAAGAATGTTCTGCTTAATTCTTGTGCTTATGTTATGCCATTTCAGTACGATTAATGAAAATAGAAAGGTTAGGAAAAGATTCTTAGTTTCTAGGCCTTATTTGTTCTCTTTATTTTCTATGAGCAAAGTTCTTTTCTAATTTTACATACCGTAACATTAAATATTTTAATGAAAAAATATGTGTTCAACTGTTTTGCACAGCGTCAGTCCTCTTCTTAGGAACTTCTTAGGTTGCAAGATTTCCCTTATTTATGTGGCATCCCATGAGTCAGAGCATTGTGCCTTGTTCTAAATTATACAGCTTCACAGGCAACTGAGTAGCTGAGAATACTAGTGTTCTGCAGAAATATATACCTTAAGCTGAAATTGTATTCCGTCAAACCTAAAGCTCTTTCCACACCACCTTCTCATATCTTTGTCCAAGAACTGATTCTTTCATATTGAAATAGAAAAAATAAGCAAAAGCACACCCTACTTGTGATAGTGCAAGGGATATAAAAAACTGGCTTGGCCTGGCATATGCAGTGTTGAAAAAGCAGCTCATTTATAAAAGACTACTTGCTGAGCAAGAAGGATGACCCTTCCTTTCTTGTCGCCTGGTAAGCCTTTTAAGTTGGAAAATCTGTGCTTCTGAATTCTAATGAGCTGACATTTTGTTTAATCATTGTTCTGTTTTAGACCTTGTGGAACAATGGGGCTTTCTATGATGAGACCTTTGAGTATTTTTTTTCCATGTGGGACAGGACTGTGGTGTACATCTGTTCAGCAGTCGTTTCCAAATATTGAAATTATTATGTTAATAAGAGTTTGCAATACAGAAAAAGCAGTAGAAGTGATGCGGTTGGGAGTTCCATACATCTGTGAGCTCCTTGGGTGACCATGCATTATACAGTCTGGTACAGAATTTTGTAAAGTCTTAGTTCTCACCTATAATACAAGCAAAACTTCATCTCTCATGAAAATCTTTGAAATGTTTCATCTTTACCTACTGAAGACTGTGAGACAATAGGCATGAAATTACAAAGGTGTGTTTCCAGTTGAAAATGAACAATGAGAATGTGAATTTACAAACTTTGTTAGGTCTTTGAAGGTCTTCTCATACATGATCCCACTCAATTACCACCGCTCAGTGTAGATGTCACAAATAAATTGAAAATCCAAGGCTCTGTGCTTTGACTTTCCCTCCCTCATTCTCCCTCGTCCCTGTCCTCCTTTTACCATAGCGATTGAAGAGATATATATTCAACAAACACCAGTTAGTTTTGACATCTAATTGCAGCTGCCTTAATACATTCTTTCTTTTTAATCAGGATTATATTCTGTTTGTTATTGTTATGTGTTAGGATACTTTCACACACTTTGGATAATGTTTGCAAGCACTTTAGCGATTGTTTGCAAGTGTCTGCAAATGATTGCTAAACTTCACTGAAAGTCTGTTATCCAGCATGTGTTAAAAACTTAGTAAATTGAGACTGACTGTGGTCTTTTATATACTGTGCAGTAGAAAAGTGGCGATCAACATCATTGTGCTGAGGTAGTAGAATGGACCAAACCTCTTCAGGCTTGGAAGTGAGAGATTGTGTTTTTGAAAGTTACCTTGTGTTATTAATTCCCTGTAAGTAGAAAGTACATGAGAGCAATAAAATGTGAAACCCCATGTGATGGACAGCTTCAGTTCTACCTCTCCCTGAGGGCAGCCATTGGGAACTAATGGAATGTTGAATGCAGAGACAGAGCCATTGAGAGAAGGGTTAATCAGTGGAAGTTAGAGAGCCGCTAGATAACAGCTGACAATTCTGAGCTAGGGAGAGCCAGAAAAGTAGCCTGTCACTGGTTGAGGAAATCTTGCAATGAGGTCCTAGAAGCATGAACTGATCAGAGTTCAAAAGTTTAAGAACTGAGAAATGTATATATATTTATGAATCACTCCCGTTGTGTCAAACCATCAATAAAAATTAACTCCTGTTTGTGTTAACTCTCCTGAATATTGTTTCAGGGAAAGAAACACAACATACCCACACACAGTCATCTGGAAAGCCTTGGTCATCTGTGGATGAATGATGGCAGCATAAAGAGAAAAACAATAGTCTCTAATCCCAACAACTCTGAGAAGTGTCAGAGTGAGGGGTGGTTGACATAGGGAACAAGGCTACCTCATCTAGTGACATCTTTTGGAAAGAGAGAGAGGGACCCTACCTGTGTTAAAGGATCAGGGCTCTCCACCTATTAAATAGAAATGAGACTGGTGGTGACTACTTTACATAACTGTAATCCTAAACCTGTGTGACAGAGGTTGTGGTGGATAGTAGAGTTGCTGACTGAGTGAAAAAGATGTCACATTCCACCTGTAGTCTGAAGTATCTGACCATTCTGCCTCCTCAGAATTCTACTTCCTCTTTCTGTTGCTTGTATAGACAAGACCTGTGACTAATCCAGAGACTCCAATATCTAGCTATCTTCTTCTGGGTCCCTGTGCAGTCCCACACTTGGGTTCAATGCCCTGCATGAATCTGACCTTGGTGATTTTCAAAGCAGTGTCAGCGTCTCTTTTCTTTGGCGGCCCTCCCCTCCAGCCCCGGCCGGAAGTGATCGCTGCACATGACTGGGTCTGGAAGGAAGGACTGCCTCCCACTCAGTTTCTTTTTTGCCGCCGCCCTGTATGGACCTCGTGTACCTCGCTTATCATTTCAAAACCTTCAATTCTTCCTCTTCTTCTCCTCATCTTCATTCTCGTCTTCGTCGTCTTCTTCATCTTCGTTCATCTCATCTTTATCTATAGGATTATTAAAGCCATGGAAAGTAATTGGTCCTTTATGATTGAACATAAATCAGTTTTTGCCTGTATTTTCTTATTTTTGAGAAACAGGCAAAGGATTTTGCTTCTCATGAATGTTAGTTGTTGAAGTACTGCAGATATTACCTTTTCAAATTATAGTTGGGCTACATGGGCAGCCCAATCCAGACATAAGTGGCCGTGGTGTAGCTGCCGCGCTGCTAGTAGACTTCCTGAGGACTTCGGCACGCTGGAATGTGGGGGGGGAGAGGCATAGCTTGCCGCGAGGGAGACAGTCGCCATGGCAATGCCACTGGCGTAGGTACGCAAGGGAGGCAGAGGCAGACGGAGGGGAGGGCCAGCCCACCCCCCCCCCCCAATTGGCCAGTCCTGGTGCATGCACTGCGGCTCATGACAGTCAGGGATGGGGAGAGGTGACCCCAGACAGGCTGATAGCCATCCCCAACCTGCCCCCAAACAGAGAATGGAGCCAATGATGGGCAGACCATCAAAGGCAAAGGAGAGATGTCCCACCAACACGAGTGAGGCTGGGCATGCGCGCACGAGAAGCCTGGCTTGGTGGTGAGGCGGGAGTGGGAGCAAGACAGGCCCAAACAGGACCACGGAGAAGCCATCAATCCCCTCACATCCTCCCGCTGTCAGAGACTCTGCCAATGGCAGGCAGACAAGCAGGAAGTACCAAGTGCAGGAGTTCGCTGTCATAGACAGCGGCTGGAATGTGTGTCTGGGAGTGAGCAGCCCAGCAGCAGACACCCCCCCACACCTGTGTTGCCCTGATGCCCCCTGCCATGTGTATGGAACACCTGGCGTAACATTGCGTCTCTCGAGGGGGCATGTCATGGGCCAAACTGCTCAGGAAGCCGCCTAAGCCTGGCTGCGCCCCCCAACTTCACCCCCTCCTCTGCCTGAACACCACACTCCGCCTCACTTCTGTTCACGCTTGGACGCAGCCCTCAGGCGCCGCTGCCCTCAGGCGGAGTAGCGCTCGGGTGGCCCCCCCCGTTCACATAACTCCCCTTTGCTGTGGTGGTGCTGGTCATACGTCGGTGCAAACCCTTCCTGCTCCCATGTAGCGGCTCATCTGCTCCCAGAAGACTTTCCGCCCCCCCCCTTTTGGATTGTGCTGTTACTATTTCAGAATATTTATTCAGAATATTTATTCCCAAATAAATATATTTAATTTATAAGTGTATGCATACGTAGTTAAAATATAGTTTTCGTCTTAGCTATATGTATATTCAAAACAGATATTAAAAAGTAACTTATGATGCTGTTTTGCTATAGATTGGGTGCTGTCACTTTGGATACAGCAAATACTAATCTCATAGATTTGACTTCAGCTATGGATGTGGAATATTGTGAATGTCCTCAAGGTTACTCTGGGATCTCTTGTGAGGTAATCTATCATACTTTCACATGTTTGGCTAAGCCTTTATTGATATAGCTTCCAAATACAAAGTTGTCTTTTAGGGTGCAGTTTTTAAAAATGTAAATAGTGGAACAAAGTTTTCCAGTGATTTTTTTCTGTTGCATATTTCTCACTTACTGCAAAATAGTTTCCCCCACATTTCTACTTCAAATAATTAATGGACATGGAGTCATTGGAAATTGTCCTGATTATTTTTATAGCTGGAATCTTACACTAATTGGCCATTGTTTTTCTTTGTGAAGACTGCAGTGACAAAGTATTGTTTCTTTATGGGCTATTGACTTTATCAGTTACATTTTTTGAACTATTTTTGATATGCCATGAGACAATTCTGAGACTTTTGAGTAAATTAACATCTAGGAACATTCTTGAGAAGCTTTTGTAAATAACAAACAACAAGAATATCTCAGCTAGGGTCTCTGGTGATTGTCAGACTGTGTACATCTCCATTGTTTGACTTCTTAATGGCAAAGATATACAAAATAAACTTCACAAGCTTATTCCTGGTAGAGAAAGGCAACTTCCCTCTCTTTATAATCTGACTTCAGCCTGTATTGCCCCTACTCCCAGTTAGCGGATACCCCCCTTCCAGTATCAGTGGGAAGGGTAAAATGGAGGATCTGCACAAGGAGAGGTGAATTGGCAGAAATCACCCTTCCCTTCTCTACCATCAGTGAGCTGAAAATAAGGACACTTATTTTCTCTTTCAGTGGGGGAAGTCAGCCAAGATGGTTAGGTATATAACAGAGCTATATAAATTTTTGTGCAACTGTCCTGGGGCATAGATAGTGTCAGACTACCTGTCCAGTTTGGATAGCCCTTCAGCTCCAAGCAGAATATGTCAGCCTAGGTTCCACATGTAAAACAAACAACCAGAAAGGGACCCAACATTGGCAGCTGCTGGTATGAGCAATACAGGGCTGTCCAAAGCTTTGGATCTTTCCCTTACCACCAGACACTACAAAAAGGTCGCAGCAGTATGTAGCAGCCCACATAGAGCAGGCCATCGCCAAAATTGCCCAGTGAGTCTCGGAAGCCTCAGGATCAGCAGGCAGAGCACTAAGTGGAGAGGGAGGTGAGTGACCCACACAGAGAACATCAAAGGCTGAACATAAGTGAGGTGATGGCAGGAGCTGGAGGCAGCAGAAGCTCCCCTTCCACAAGTTCAAGCACCCAGGAAAAAGCAAGCACAACAGCCAAACAGCACAGGCAGCTGATGAAGAGCATAGAACCTCAGCCATCACAGTGGGATCAGGGGTGGGAGCAATGACTGATGTACACCACTTGTAAACAAAGGCACCAGCCCCAAAGCACAGGGGAATCAGGCTCAGAACCTGAAGTCGAGGAGTGCTACCCTGAAGAGGTCTCTATAGTACTCAGCTCAGAAAGAAAGGAAGGAGAGTGGTCAGGAGGGGACTCTGATAACCAAGATAGTTAATCTAGGCTGTTCCAAGCCGAGCACTTTCAGAGACTCCTAAACAAAATTCTATCTACCCTGAATTACAAGATGGTCAGACCTAAAAAAAACAGATAATCTGCATTGGCCAAATTTATTCTGAGTTTTTGATGGAGCCTTGAGGACAGAATAGGTTGTTTCCGGCTATGTACCCCGCCCCCATTAACCAGCATTGCAACAAAAAAGAAGGCAACCGTGGAGGACCTCAGAGTTCCCCTAGTAGACACTCTAGTAGTTGCCCTCCATTTGGGTGCTGTCCTTTCAAAAGATAGTTACAACACTCTGAAAGACTCGGTGGGCAGGAAAAATGAGCCAGCATTCAAGAAACTGCATGAGGCATCCTCCTTCACAATCAGGGCATCAGTGGTTCTGTCAAACTTTACCAGAGCCATAATTATCTGGGCAAAAAATCTACTTTAGAACATAGAACCTGATCCCCTGATTTTAGGAAATCTAAAGATTAAGAGGGCAGCAGATTTTTCTGTGGATACATCCCAGGATACCACACAGTTCTGTGCAAGGGCACAGGCAGAAAATAGTAGTCAGAAGAAATCTCTGGCTAAAACACTGGAAGGTGGACCCTCTATAAATATCCAATTTGTTTGTGGAGAAATTCTCCAGCAGGCTATTCTTTGTGGAGGGAGCCTTAGACAAGGTCCTAGTAGAAATGAAAGAAAAGAAGAAAGCTATGTCCTCTACCTCTGTTATGTATGTGGACTCATGTGAGAACTGAATTGGGTGTTCCTGCCTGGCTTATTGGAGCCAGACGACCTGAGCTTGGGGACTTGGGAACAATGGGCAGCAGGATCCTAATTCCTGCTGCCCCGCTCCAATCACAGGCCTCCTGCTGTGTTTGTGCAGGACCAATAGAGTGTTTGTGCGGGAACCCTGACGTGTATATAGTTGGCCCTGTGGGCCCAGCCTTCTGTCTTATGTGTAGCCTGACTATATAATCAATAAAGAGTTGACGTTTCACTACCACCTCGACTCATCAATCCATAGAACCCACTATATTATAACCTCAAAGGGAAAAGACAACAAAGGGAGAATCTACAACTTTTTGTGGGGAAGGCAAGGATTTCAGGAGCAGCCTGGCCTTTACTTACCAGCCAAGGTTCCAAAACAGACAGTTTCCACCCAACAAGCTGGACAGGGTCAGAACAGCATGATAGGGAGTTGCCTCCAGAACCTTGCCTGCACCTGGAGGCAGCCCACAACAGACCAGTGGATACTTTCCAAACAGAGTTTGTGTACTCACCACACTACAAGTTAATTCCATCCCTGGTTCCCAGACCAAAGCTAAAGCACCAATTACTACAGGAAGTAGTAGAGCATCTTCTGGCCATTGGGGCGATTGAACCAGTTCCTATCTTGCAGAGGTTCCAAAGCGTCTACTTGGTTCTCTTCATGGTGCCAAGTAGTCAGGAGATCGGAGGGCAATTCTCAATCTAATGGAACTGAACTTGTGGGTATAAAAGTGGAAATTCTGCATAGAGCTGCTTTGTTCAATTATCCAAATCATACAGCAGGATGTATGTGTCTCTGGACCTCAAAGAGGCTTGCCTGCATATCTTTATCCACCAATCTTCCATGTAGTTCCTCTGTTTTTCCCAGGGGAACCAACATTACCAATACACAGCCTTACCCTTTGGTCTGTCATCTTTGCCAAGAGTCTTCACCAAGGTCCTGGTGGTGCTGAGACAACAAGGATCTACATGTACCTTTACCTGGATGATTTACTGATCAGGGCCAGGGCCAGCGGGCCAGCAGCAAGGGACTCAGAAGTGTCCATTCAGTTGCTTTGGGATCATGGCTTCCTGATAAAGTTGCAGAAGAGCTAGCTCACTTTGTCCAGGGACCAAGCCCACCTGGGAGCCTGGATAAACTATGCCAGCGATGGTCTTCCTCCCACTACAGAAACAAAAGAAGATCATGGACAAAATCACAAGGACATGCAAATGAAAATCACTAGACTTTGTGGACCCTTCAATTTGGACCTCTTCAATGTGACAATAGACCTCATTCCATGGGCCCACTTTCACACAACCTCTTCAGCGGGTGCTACTACCAAACCAGAGGGTCATCAGCAGGAGGTACCACAAGCAGGTTAAGCTCCCCTCTTCAGTAATAAGACCACTAAGATGGTGGTCTTCATGAATGAAACTAATCAAGGGAGTATCCTTTCTGCAGCCATTCCACATTATGCTGACCACAGATGCAAGCAAAAGCAGAAGAGGAGCACACTTCTTGAGCCAAGTAGCCTAAGGCAGGTGGTCCCCCTTGGAAATGAGGAACAGCATCAGCTGTCTGGAACAGTGAGCAATCAGGCTGGTCCTACTTGCTTTCCAGGACTCACTGAGAAACATGTACATCTTGGAGAGGACCAACAACATGACAGCAAAGGTGAACATCAGCTGTCAGGGTGCCACCAGAACCATCGCCCTTTACAGCCTCTTCCTATGGGCAGAACAGTGCCTAACAGGTTTGAGTGCCCAGCACCTACAAACAAACAGATTGACTGAACAGAAAGGATCTGAATCCAGGTAAATGGGCACTAAACTGTGATAGTTTTTGAGAAATCTCTGCCTGATGCAAGATTCCAATAACATGTTGTCATTGTGACACAACCACCAGGTTCCAATGAAGTCCCTAGAATCACAAGCCAGAGGGTGAGGATGTGCTGCACTGGTGGCCAAAAGGCTTATGATATGACTTTTCCCCAACCCCTGTGATCCACAAGGTTCTGGACAGAAGATGTAGAGTGAGAGCAGAGGTGATTTTCATTGCTCTCTTTTGGACAAGATGTCCATGGTTTTTGGAGCTGGGCAAGATGTCTGTGGTTGCTCCATGATATCTCCCAGTGAGGAAGGATCTTTTGTTACAGGGACCCAGCCTGGCTTCAATTTACTGCATGGAGGTTGAGCGGTGAGGGCTAGAAAAGTCTAGGTTCCCTAAGGAGGTGGTAGATGTCATGGTTCAGGCAAGGACACTAACAACCAGACAGATTTGCAACTATACTTGGTCCACATTCAGAAAGTGGGCCAGAAACTTAAAAAAAAATAGTCAATTTAAGGATTTCTTACATGGATTTCATTCTCTTCTTGCACCAGGGTTGGAAGCAAGGACTGTGACCAAATATGCTAACTGCTTTGGTCGCAGCTAACAAGTATGTTCAGAGATTACTTAAGGGAATGGTGCAATTAGCACCCCTGATGAAATAAAGGCTGTGATCACACACACTAAATAATGCACTTTCAATCCACTTTCAATGCACTTTCCAACTGGATTTTGCCAGTTCACATATTGAAATCCAGTTGGAAAGTGCATTGGAAGTGGATCGAAAGTGCATTATTTAGTGTGTGTGATCACAGCCATAGATTCCCTACCTGGAGGCTAACTAAAGTGCTCACCAAAATGCCATTTGACCAACGAAAATCCATGAAGTTAAAAGTTTTTAACATGGAAGGTTGCCTTTATGATGGCGGTGACTTCTGCTAGGAGAATATTGAATATAGGGACTTGGTCAGTTAGATGGTAACTATGTGTTCCATACATGTGGGGGATTTTTTGTTAGCTGTCCTGAGCTTTGCTTGCAGGGAAGGGTGGCCTATGAAATCCAATTTTAAATAAATAAATAAATACATACATACATACTCCATGGTGCTTAGAACAGAGCCATTCTTTGTTCTGAAAGTGAACCCAGTTTACCACTTAAACCAGGAACTAGTCCTTCCCTCTTTTTGCCTCTTCTGAAGGAAAAGCACAGGCATAAGCTGGATGTGCACAGGACCCTGTGTGTATATATTAACAGAACAGTACAACTGAGACTGGCAGCCTTTTTGTGTCACATAGCACAGTCAACCTGGGGAGGAAAGTTTCAGAGGCCAGCCACCATTGCCCTTTGGGTAAAACTCTGCATCCAAAAAACTTATGAGGTTATGGGCTTATGGACACCACAGAGCATCACTATCCACAGACATTTTTCTCCACCAGGACACCCATAGATGAGGTTGGTAGGGCAGCCACCTAGTTATACTTAGCTACCTTCATCAGGCATTACAGGATTGACCAGCAGGGGTGGCCTTTGGAAGAACAACATTACAGCAAGTAGAGGGGTGAGACAGAAGAATGCTGTGGCAAATACATCCCACCCATTAGCTAGCTTTGGCATATAAAGTACCAGTCTCCAACCCACTGAAGGATAACAAAACATTGGATTTACCTGAAGGTTTCTTCTCTTCAATGGGGAGAAGTCATCCATTTCCCACCCACCCCAAAAAGAGAGGGGGCGAGTGGGGGTAGACGAGGTCTGCAGCCATTAATAGGAAGACTAAATGTGCATATGAAGGCAGGTTATGGGATAACTGGAGTGATGATATGGCACCCCAGGTCAGTATCACAAAAAATTGCATTGCCCTGGCCGGAGCTAGAGGAGGCTTGATCTAAACAGCTTGGATGACTTTTCCCTGCTGAAGAGAAGAAACCTTCAGGTAAGTCCAATGTTTTGTTTTCTTCCTAGTTTTTTTTTGTTTTTGTGTATGCTTTTATTAAAATTTCTAGTGAATAAATAATAAATAATTTGTTGTTGTAGGCAACAATCCATAGAAGTATATAGACCACTCCTCTTATCCATTGGTACAAATCCCACGTCAGACAATAGTTCTGCTCAGGAATTTGGCGGGGGGGGGCGCTAAAGCAACTATATAGATTGAAACAGGGAAAAGTGTATGTTTTTGAAATATAGGAGTCAATAAAGGACTCGGTGTCCATAGATTTTAAAAATATTCAGACAGGTTGAATTATTTTAAGAAATGATTTATGACAATTAATGTATGCTTTATGCTTTATGGGATTATGCATGGGATGAAGAAGTACTTTTCTCCCTTTCTCACAATACAAGAACTCGTGGGCATTCAATGAAATTGCTGAGCAGTCGGGTTAGAACGGATAAAAGGAGGTACTTCTTCACCCAAAGGGTGATTAACATATGGAATTCACTGCCACAGGAGGTGTGGTGGCTACAAGCATAGCCAGCTTCAAGAGAGGGTTGGATAAAAATATGGAGCAGAGGTCCATCAGTGGCTATTAGCCACAGTGTGTATATATATGTATGTGTATATATATAATTTTTGGCCACTGTGTGATACAGAGTGTTGGACTGGATGGGCCATTGGCCTGATCCAACATGGCTTCTCTTATGTTCTTATGTTTTATTTTTTTCCTCTTTTTCAGTCCTGTCTTCCTGGATACTACCGAGTTAGTGGGATACTTTTTGGAGGGATTTGCCTCCCATGTAGCTGCAACAATCATGCAAGTGAATGTGATATTCATGGTGTTTGTTTGGTAAGTGGACTCTTCATTTCACTTCTTTAATAATATCATATAAGATAGGTTCCTGTGGATTTCTTCTGCTACCAGTGCCACTTATTCTGGTGCAGAGAGTTTTCTGCTGATGCCAGAAGCTCTTCCATTATGAAAGAACCTCTGCTGCTGGAGAAAAGCTCTTCATGCTAGAGAAAATGTCAGTCTCCAACCTAACATTCGGAAAACAATTCATATTTTTGAATGTAGGGCATTTTCATAATCTATTGGAAATAGGCAGAGCAGGGACATCTTCTTACCCATCTCTGTTGCTTTTTTTATAGCTGCTGGATAAGACGTATTACAAAAATTAAATGTGTGGCATGAGTAACTGAAGAATTAATGTAAACCAGAATTTTGTATTAAAAAAACTGTTGGAACCTGTAATCGTTTTCATTCAAGTTATGGTAAAATTATTAAGGATCTGAACAGGGAAAACATGACACAATCACAGTTCTTTTACCTATTGTGCTGCAAGTCCATTTGACTCCTATAGCAGAAAATCAATCTTTTATAATTTTTTTAAAATGACAGTTATAATGTTCTGAATTCTGTTAATTGCCAGTGTCTAACAATAGCGCAATTGATTTAGTCTGAGGTTAAAGTAATGCAACTAATGCATGAAGGTATATCTATTAATTGTTGCTCCTGACTTGGAAAAACATATTGTTAGTGGTCTTAACAGCTTAAGCTTAAGAGAAGCCACGTTGGATCAGGCCAGTGACCCATCCAGCCCAACACTCTGTATCACAGAGTGACCAAAACTCAGTTGCCATGAGGAAGTCCGCCAACAGGGCCAAAACTCCAGAAGCCTTCCCAGTGTTGCCCCGCTGAGCACCAACAGTACAAATCATCACTGCCCCAGACATAGTGTTCCATTTCTACCTTGTGGATAATAGCCACTAATGGACCTCTCCTCCATATGTTTATCCAGTCCCCTCATGAAACTGTCTATTTCTGTAGCCGCCACCACTTCTTGCAGCAGCCTTCTTTGTTTCTTTGTGTCTGTTCTTTGAATCCTAATGCTGCATGTCGGTTCATGCTGAGCTTGCTCTGAGAATGAAAATTCCATCCAGAATTAAGTCTCAGAATGTGTCTTGCATGTTTCACAGGGTTGCAAACACAACACCACAGGGCATTCTTGTGATCAGTGTTTGCCTGGATTCTATGGAATACCCTCCAGGGGAACTCCAGAGGACTGCCAGCCATGTGCCTGTCCATTAAAAATTTCTACGAACAAGTAAGTTGTTAATTGGAAGTATCACATTGTATTTCAGCAGTATCAAGCAAGCATGGTTAGTAAGAAACAGGAGGAAAAATAATCTGTATAGAAGGTGACACATGATGAAGATTCTGCTCAGCCCTTCAGAAATGAGAATTCTTGTTTGTCCTAGATTAGGAACTGGAAGTTGTCTAGTATTTCCTGAATATAAACTATCCCCTAGGACCTTCTTACAAAGGCAGTTTTGTTCTAGTATTATAATTGGTGGGTGTCCTAGTATTAGAACTGGTTAGTATAGGCCATTTATGTTAATAAAATTAATTCAAGTTTAGCTATTGTCCAGCTGTTAGTTTCTAGTGCAGTCCAGTGAATGCCCACTTAAAGGACTGTATATACCATATTTTACAACATGTCCCAGAGGAGCTCTTGTTAGGAATAAACATTCTTTGGCTAAGTATGTAGCACTAATTGTCTGGTTCTCTGTGGTCCCCATCACCAAGTATTATAATTACTCTCCCATAATCATGATCATTAATGACAACAATTACTGCAATAAACGCAAGGCATATGTGTGAATTTGTGCTTGTAGCTGTGAAAGTAGTGATCTTGAAAATAATCCTTGAAACACTGATTTCAGTTTCAGTCCTACCTGTCACTTGGATAATGAAGGTGAAGTTACCTGTGATAAATGCCCTGCAGGCTATGCAGGCACCAAGTGTGAAAGGTATGAAAACTGAACACAACACCAATTGTTGTTCTTAGCCAAACTTCTTTGTGTCTGATCATAAATGTGTGTGTGTGTGTGTGTGTGCAGGAAGGGCATGCAATTCAGGGGTTTCTTTGTCTTTTGTTTTAGGATTTGTTCTCAAAATATACATGTCAGTCCCATTCCAGCAATGGAGTCTCATGATTAGAGCTGAACAGAAAAATGGAATGGGACTTTGAACAGAAATAGCAGTTTTGCATGTACACGTAAATGAAGTTTTGTAAATTTGTTGTGCTTAGACAGTTTCAACATAGAATAATCAACTTTAAATATGACATATCTTGAGTCAAAACACCAGAAGTCTACATACACTCTTGGAAATTATGAGATATTTTAAAAAGCTATTTTATTTGCTCCCTGTTCTCCATCTTCCAGCCTATATTTCCATTACATATTCCAATTTCATTTCCATAGGGTCTAACGATGATTCAATCAGAATCTCAAAATAAGACAGCACTACATCTCTTCAAAATAAATAAGGGTTAAGCTAGATGGGAGATATTCCTGTTCAGGATTTTCCACAGTATTTATTTAATTTAAAATAAAAAGCAGGAGCAGGGGAACTGGATTGACACAACTGTACTGGGGATGGAGAATAAACCTTTCCCTACTTTAAAATGTTCCACCAACATTGTTATTGCCATTTGGGACAAATTGTTTAGACACCATACTCTTTGATGTACTGGATTCTTAGAAGTCAACACTTGTTGCCCTGTACCACTTGATGTTTAAAACTTAATTTGAGAACTCTAGAAAGTGGAATCTTAACAATTCCTAAATTTTCATTCTGGGAATTATGATTTTAGTCAATCCATAATCTCATGACAATGGTGACGCTGCTGTACTATTTATTTACAAAAATTATACCCTGCCTGCCTTTCTTTCCTAATAAAGCCATCAAGGCAACTAACAAATTAAAAATATGCATCTTAAAATCATATCTGGAAAACATTAAAACCAAGCAAAAACATCATTAAAACCAAGCAAAAACACATCAGAGTAGTGCTGGGAGAGAACTAGGCACACACTAGTATTTGAGTTTCCTCAGTGGGCAATCTTCTCCCTGATGTTATTTCATATCTACATGTACCCGTCACCCAACTGGAGGCTCAGAACACACATATTGCCAGATTGACATTCTTCCAGCTGCACCAAGTCAGGCAACTGACCCCTTATCTGTCCTGCCCTGCCCTAACTATGATAATCCATGCAACGGTCACCTCCAGGCTAGACTACTGTAACTCCTCTATGTAGGACTGCCCTTGGGGTTGACCTGGAAGCATCAATTGATCCAGAACATGGCTATACAGGCCTTTATTCAGCCTGTGTTGTGTGAGCTACATTGGCTTCCATCAGAGCACTGGCTCAGATTCAAGGTTATGGTATTAACCTTCAAGGCCCTTAATGTCTTGGGACCCATGTATTTTCAGAACTGCCTCTCCTGGTATAACTCCTGAAGAGCGTTATGCTCAGGAGATAAGAACTTACTGGTGGTCCCTTGCCCAGGAAACATCTGGCTGTCCTCAGCCAGGGTCAAGGCTTTCTTTGCCATGGCCCCTACCTGGTGGAACTCTCTACCAAACAACATCCTTGCCCTACAGGACTTGTTGCTGTTCCACAGGGCATGTAAGGCAGAGATGTCACTCCAGGCATTTGGTTGAGAACAGTGACAGTTTCACATATTGTCTGTCACCCCTCTTTTCCCACCTCCCTCCTCTATGAGGCAATAGCACTTTTTTGGAATTCTTAAACTGGCTTAGGTTGCTGTTAAGCATATATGTACTCTTTTAACTTTGTACACTGCCCTGAGCCCTGTTTTTCAGGGGAGGGCAGCTTAAAAGTCTAACCAAACAAACTAGAACCAGAGCTAATATATACATCCAAAACTATATAACCAACAATAAAAGCATTGGGCAGGAAGGAGAGATGATTGAAGGAATGCCAATTTATTTTGTAAATGTCTTCATCTGCTGGTAAAAGATGGCAACAAAAGGGGAGTCTTTTTGGGGAGAAAGTTTTGGTCCCACAACTGAGATCTCCTGAGTTGCTTCCCATTTAATTAAAGAAGTCAGGACACCCAAAGAAAGGCTTCAGAAGATGACTGCATTGGTTGGGTAGGTTAATAAGGGATTAGGCGGTCTTTCAGGTATGTTGGCTGTAAACCATATAGAGTTTAAAAGGTCTACACCAGCACCTTTAATTGTGCCCAGAAACAGATTGGGAGCCAGTGTAATAGGTCAAGACTGGACTGATATGGTCTCTATGACCCACTCTAGACAGCATCATGGCTGAAGTATTCTGAACACATTGAAGTTTTCAAACACATTTCAAGGTCAGCCCGAGATAATAATGTTATATAGATGTAACCATGGCCAGGGCATTCACCACAGTGGCCAGATCTTTTTTGCTCAGGAATAGCGGCAGCTGGCTAACCAGTTGAAACTTGTAAAAGCACACTCCTTAACCAATCACATTTAGTTTTGTAACAACTCAATAAAACTGAGGGCAGAACTTTCTGTTGACCTCATTATATAGGCTAACACTTTTGCACTCCCTTCACAAAGCACTCAGAAAGGAGATCACCATGTGCACTTTAGACTAATGTTGTGTTTGTAATTCTGGATCACAGTTTTCTATAATGACATCATTTTCAATTCTATGTGCAGATGTGCAAATGGGTACTATGGGAACCCTTTGGTTCCTGGACAGTCATGCATGCCTTGTGACTGCAATGGCAACGTAGACACAATGGAAGATGGCTACTGTAATTCACTCACAGGAGAGTGCTTGAAGTGCATCAGAAATACTGCAGGGCATCACTGTGAAAAGTGTGCAGATGAGTTCTTTGGGGATGCAGTAACCAACAAAGAATGTTATGGTAAGTTGATGCTGTTAAATTTACCTGTCAAGAATTTGTGTATATAGAATCATAGAGTTGGAAGGGACCTCCAGGGTCATCTAGTCCAACCCCTTGCTCAATGCAGGAAACTCACAAATACCTCCCTCTATATTCACAGGATCTTCATTGCTGTCAGATACGTAAAGTAGTTTTTTAATACAGGTTCCCAAAATAATACATTGGGTTTGAGAATACTTGGTAAATAAAATTTACCAAGCTTGGTAAATAAAATTAAAGAACTGATAATCTGACACTAATTGTATCTGCTGTAAGGAGTGTATAGCCTCATGTTTTGTGTTGTTCATCTGGTAAACTTCTTGATCATATTGCTCTGGTGTGCATGTTAGTTCACACTTCTATGAGGGCCTCTAGGATAAAGGACTGTTACTTAAACTATTTGTTTAGAATCAGTGAATGATATTTTCTTGACTTTTGTAGTCACAATTTGGTGCTATGTGTATAAACATGCAAGGGAGAGAAGGTCTTTGGTCTCATGATTCCTCTCGCTCCCTGCTGTTCCTATTCACTGCAATGAAATGAGTAAACTCTTGATTGTCATTACAATCAGAAATGGCAAACTGTGGCTTATTCAGTCCTTCTCCACTTGAATATTTGATCCAGAGATCTTACATTGACAGTTGACAGAGCAGACCCCTAGGTGGTAAAGATGGAAAGATCCTGCCCCCACTCATCCATTTTTCCAGCCAGTGTTTACTAATATGGCCACTGGGGAATGTAATCTCTTATCCAGACAGTTAACCATTTCTATGTGCCTATATAAAGTCTCACAGCTCTCAGAAGTGAGGCAGGTACTTAGAGATACACATTTCTGGGCGTTGAGACTCTATAAAGGAATTTGACGCCAGGCCCATGTCTCAGCTTTGAACATGGCTGGAGATGTCTAGGAATGGGATCTGATGATTAATCCAAGAGAGTGAGCACCCTGTTCTGATTGTAGAATCCAATAAGAAATTAGTTTCAAGAGTCTTTTGGGGATTCATAGAGTGTCGTTAATTTTCTCAGTACATGTCTGCATGGTAGAACCAGATGTGTTTTAATAATATAGAATATGACCATTTAGATGTGGACCTGAAGCCAAAGAATGTTCTACACAACAACTAAAAATTACTTTGCGTCAGTAACGTTCAGTTTTTTCTTCATTTTGTTTTTTTATATGCATAAGCTTGTGAGTGTCATCCGAACAGCTCTGTTTCCAGCATCTGTCATCATGAGACTGGTTTGTGCCAATGCAAGCCAAATGTGATAGGACAAAAATGTGATAGGTGCTCGGTAAGAGATAATAAACCTTTATAAACACTGTAATTTCTATTTATACCATTGTCAAAGTGCTTTTGTCCATTGACCTGCTCGCCATGTTGACGTAGTATACCTGTAATGCTGGTGGGGGGGGGAGGAGGGAAGGCGGCATTGCATGCTTGATCTTGTCAAATATCAGAAGCTGAGAAGGTCCATACTTGGAAGGGAGACCACCAAGGAGGGCTCTGCAGAGGAAGGCAATGGCAAACCATATGTGATTTTTACTTGTCTTGAAAGCCGCTTGCTGAGCTCATCGTAACTCGATTGCGACTTGATGGCACTTTACACACAAACAATACTGTCAGGAGATGTACATTTAATGCCGCTCTTATAATGCCCCATCTTACGTATTTTTAGGAAACTTTCCACCATTCATATCTGGCTGGGAATAACATGTCTAAATTTTGCATTTTTCCTAGTTCTGTTAGACAAAAATTGGAGGGTAGTTATACTGATCCACAGGACTTTTTTTGTAGCAGGAACTCCTTTGCATATTAGGCCACACATCCCAGATGCAGCCAATCCTCCCAAGAGCTTACAGGGCTCTTACTACAGGGCCTACTGTAAGCTCCAGAGGACTGGCTACATCGGGGGATGGGTAGCCTAATGTGCTAAGGAGTTCCTGCTACAAAAAATGCCTTGCTGGTCCATAAAAAAATTCCAAATACGAAGTGTATTAGGGCCTGTCAGGACAGGGCAGGCCCTTGGGTTAATTTCTGAAATATAAATGCAAGCACTCGACACATAACACTGTGCTCGAATTTAAAAATGTCCCTTTAATTTGTGATTATAAAAAACCTCTTTTAGGTTCAACAGAATGTATACCGGGCAGAAACCATTCCAACAGTACAGGTAATAGCAAGTAATAAAAATAATAATAGGCAGCTAAAGATAACTAAGGGCTAGCTTATTAACCAAAAAAAAGTTTGCTTTTCGATTGTCAGCAGTTTGTTAAGATCAGTTCATTGTCCAAAGCCAGAAGAGAGGGAGTTGCTACTGTCTTCTGAGCTTTTATTTGGCCATTAGTTCTGTTGGCCAGTCAGGGGCATAGTGTTGTTAGCTGCCAACAAGATAATGTTTTATGCCAGCAGGTCAAGGCCACCAGGTGCATACAATTAATAAGCTGACATTTCTTTCAAACCAGGGACCAAACCTGTTAAAACTTACAGCCCGAACACAACTGATCAAAGCCATGAGACCTGTAGGCCCGATAACAGCTATTTCTTACAGGGCCAGCTGTCATATCAGAAAAATGAGTACTGGCTATTGAGTCCCCCAAAACTCTTATTCAGGCTGGATGCAGATTTAATTAGATTATGAGTTTTAACTGATGCAAAAACCTGTCATATAATTTAATAATAATATTTAATAATGGCCATTTTATAATATAAAAGCTACTAGTTAACTGCTGACTTTTATTATTTTGTATGGACTGTTTTTTGCTTCTCCATCATAGTAAACTCTGAGGCATCTTGAAAATTGTTTTGCATCCAACATTATGTAGTAGTCTAATTAACAGTGCAATTCTGAACTAAGTTACACTGTTCTAACAGTGGGTGTCGACTTGTGTAACTCTGCATAGGATTATGTTTGAATCCAGTGGCACCTGGAGAGCCAGTTTGGTGTAGTGGTTAAGTGTGCAGACTCTTATCTGGGAGAACCGGGTTAGATTTCCCACTCCTCCACTTGCAGCTGCTGGAAAGGCCTTGCAGAGGTTGGCCTTGAAAGGGCAGCTGCTGTGAGAGCCCTCTCCAGCCCCACCCACCTCACAAGGTGTCTGTTGTGGGGGAGGAAGGTAAAGGACATTGTGAGCCGCTCTGAGACTCTTTGGAGTGGAGGGCGGGATATAAATCCAATATCTTCATGTCAACCGGTTTTTGGAGCGATGCCCCTTCTTCCAGATATCAATTACTAGGCAGAGACATGTGGTTCAGAGAAACAGCTTTAATTTTCACTTTTGCAAAAGTGGAGAGGAAGACCAGGTAACAAGGCTGTCTCCCTCTGGCTAATTCGTGGTCAAGCCTGGGCTTTTATAAATTCCCGACGTCATGGGGCCCTCCCTTCCCCTGTGGCAAACAGCCAATCGAACGCAGGGGGCACAGTCTAGCTTCTACGTCCGCTGGCTCAGGCTATGACCATATCAGATACAAACATCCTATAACCATATAAGGTACAAACATCCTGTAGCATCGTTTTCCCCTTGTTTTATTCTATTAAATACAAAGTCCTAAACCTAATATAACTCTACAACTAATACCTGCCCTAATGGCCTATTTGTTAAAATCATACTGATTTGGCTTACTAAGATTCTAAAAATGCTTTTACTAATATATTTTAAACTTAACCCATAAAGAATAGAAAGCAATTAAGACAGATCTTTAGCTCTCATTTCAGAGTTGCTATGAAGCTTCAAGAGGAAATGGCCTTGCCGCAAACCACACGGACAAAGGCCGGAAATTGCTAGCAGAGATAGGTACACACTGTTTTCAGAGGAGCGGTGGGGGCTCCTCTTCTGGGTCTTAGACTTAGCGTCCCTGCTAGTTACTCATTTATCCTTCTGCTCATGCTAAATATTGATCATGCCTTCGTTTCCTAGCAAGCCTTAAAGCAAATGAGAAGCAGTTTTATTTATCTTGGATTAAAAGGGCTAACATCTATAAGGGAACAGCGAGAGGGGCTGGATCTGCAACAGATGTTATACTAGCTATTGACAAGTTTGCAATAGGAAGCAGCTTGCCCACAAACCACAGTAGGAAATTAACTTGCAGAGCCAGCTCAAATGTCAGGCAGGTGTGCTATGTTTGCGGAAAGCATGGGGGGGGGGTTCTTCTTGTTCTAAGTCTTATCTTGTTTTATATGTTTGAACATGATTGAATAAATGAAATCTTCAAATGTCAAGAAGAAGGTGGGGGCTCTCTGACTCCTAGTAGCTGAACAAGCTTCTATAGGAAACTGCTTACCCGCAAACCACAGGTGGGAGGGGGACTTCTTGCTGCCTCATCTAGTGTTGAATATATGTTTTATATAGAGGAACATAATTGAATAAATGAACATTTTAATCATCATTATTAATTTCCTAACATTCATCTTCTACTTTAAAACCAAAAAAGTTGGAAGACTCTGAAGTAGGGTTGCCTGGCTGCTGGTGGTGGTGGTGGGGGGACTTCCCTTGTGTGTGCTTTGTGCCACAGTGCTATTGCCTAGAAGTGACATAATTGCACTGGGCACGTCGTGGTGCCATAGAGTTTTATATCAAAATGCTACAGGATCCCCACAAGACGTGCCCAGTGCGATTATGTCACTTCCTGGTGATGTAATTGTGCTGGGCATGTCAGGAGCAGTCAGAGTTCTTCGGGGGTGGGACTGCCTCGGCCAGCCAATCCTGTGCTGGTGGGTTGGAGGCCCCAAGTTTGGAAGAAACCCCACCCCCAACGTGAGGTTGGGAACTCTGTGAAGAAGTGTGCAGACAGACAAAAGCTTATACCTTGAATAACACTTTGTTGGTCTTAAAGGTGCCACTGGATTCAAACTGTCTGCATAGGATTGTACTGAAGCACACATACCACACTCTCCTTTTCAAGAAGGCTACAGAAGCACAGTGTGGCTTTTTTGTGATGCCTTGAAGCATCTGCCCCACTCTTCTTCTTTGTATTCAGCCTGATAAAGTATTCTAGGAAACCTGAACGCTTGTGTTATTTTGTGAAATTTTGGTTGGTTGTGATTAAGAAAACTCCAGCTGTTGTTCTTGGCTCTGTGGTCACTGAATAGACCATTGCATGGAAGTAATTTATATGCAAATATATATTGCAGAGGTTTTATTATTTCTGACCCAAGTCTGCTTCTTTTCCCAAAGTTTATTTTTGTGAGTGTTAGCATTTGATATTTTTTCCATTAACAAATGGAATGTTTTAATGTTTTCATTTTTTGACCAACATTAGTAGTATTTTTGTCTTCTAAAAGGGCAGTGTTTCTTTGTTTCTAAATGTGCACTGAAAATTCCCAGTTGACCCCATTCAACAGTGAGATGATGATGATGTTGATGATGATGATGATTACTTTCAATTTCTACCCCGCCCTCTCCGCGAGCAGACTCAGGGCGGCTAACAATCAATTAAGTTCAAACAATTATAAATTACAATTTAAAATCAATAAATACAATTACAATACAATAACAATTTAAAACATTCTGTGGTGGTGTACATATCAATATAGGTGGGTTCTTCTATCCTGATGGTGATCTTCTAGTGAACAGTAGCTCTTTGGAGATGTGGGGTGGCAGTCCTCTACCGGTTTAGCTGTCAAAGGCCTGCCAAAACAGTTCCGTTTTACAGGCCCTGTGAAAGCTAGAAAGATCCCACAGGGCCCTTATGGCCTCCGGGAGGGCATTCCACATTTCTGGTGCTTCCACCGAGAAGGCCCGAGCCCGTGTGGAGCTTAACCTGGCCTCCTTTGGCCCACGGATGGATAGAAGGTTTTGCATCCCAGAGATGAAACTCATTTCCATTTCAATGCACTATGGTTGTGCATGCCTTGTAGCTGGAGTGAGTAGTGTGGAGAGATGGGAAGGGACTACGGTCCTTTAAGGGACCGCAATCCACACGTCTGGAATGGAGGGATTTAAGGGCACATGCATATGGACAAGGGGGCTGTACAATGAACGACTCTCAGCTCTGGACTGCTCGATTAATCGACAGGTAGCATACAATTATGAAAAAGAAAATAAGAAAGAAAGGTTTTTGTTTCAATCATGTATCAAATTTTGCTGAAGTACTTTCCTTCCTTTTGAACAGGTTAGCTATTATGGCTTAAGTACTGGACTTGGCTGTCTTCCTTGTAACTGCAGTAAATCTGGCTCAGTTGCTGAGGACTGTAGCGATGAAGGACAGTGTCGCTGTCTGCCAGGAGTGGCTGGGGATAAGTGCAGTCACTGTGCTTATGGTTTTTATGCATTCCAGGAAGATGGTTGCACACGTAAGTTGTAGCTCGTTATCTGGTTGTGGTTTCTGAAATTGCACTAGTTTTCTTTTAGCAGGGTGCTTTGTATTACACAACAGGAAAGATCACATGAGGTTGTTCAACATGTATTTGTGAAGTCCTGTCAGAAGAGTGTTATCAAAGTATATCATATACAGTTTTGTCAACAGAACAAATGTGACTATTTCCATTAATGAAATCAGAATTTGGGCTGCCAGACTGTAACTTATTCCTTTTGATTTAGAAACTATAGGACAGAGATGTCGAACTCATTTGTTATGAAGGCCAGTTCTGACAAAAATGGGACTTTGTTAACATTATCTGTTAACATTATTTTGCTAGTGTTTGAAAACAGAAAAGTAGTTGGCTTAGTATTGCTCAACATGAAAATAAGCATCAGAGGAAGTGGGGGGCAATAATGGGGAAGATAGTTAAGCCAAATGACATGCTGAGTTTGTTCACCTACTTGCAAGATAACTTATGGATGTGCAGAGCAATGTGTCTAATGGCTTAGGAGACCACATCTAATATCTGTGCAGATACTGTAAGGAACTTGTGGAAAAGTACTCATTTTTCTATGGAAAAACTTGGAAAAGGATCCCTAATTAAGGTCACCAGGGATAAGGAACAACGTTATTAGAACAGAGATGCCTTTAGTCTAATAACCAATGACATAACATGTTTCCTGTTTCCCTTTTCAGCTTGTAACTGTGCTCATACTCAGGACAATTGTGATAGAGACTCTGGGCAATGCATTTGCCCACCTCATACTGAAGGAGAAAAATGTGAACTCTGTGAGGAAAATTTCTGGGGTCTTGATCCAGAAAAGGGATGTAAGGTAATATTGCACAAAAGGATGCATAGAATTGTGGACATTTTTCTTTAAAAGACTGTAGCATGCTTGCTGTGTTTCCAGTTGGTTCTCCTGAGTGCAGGAAAACAAAAACGTTTTCTTTGTATCTAGAGCAACCAGTTGCCTTTTCATAATTTCATTTAACCACTGATCAAGCCAAGAATGTATTAAAGTTCTATATTACATAACGCATAGAGAACTCTGGTAACTCCAAGTTTTGCTGTGAGATGTTTACTTGGCTTTTCCTATGTAAGTTGGTGTTACCTTCCAGGGCAACTTATTTAGTAAGAATCTTATGAGAATTCAGTTTAGTCGTGGATGAGATTTGGTTACAGAGACTTGTGGAGTAGGAATGGGCACAAACTGGGAAAACGTGGTTTGGTTCTGTTTGTGCTTTGTGGTGTGCCTGGTTTGTGAACCATGGACTGTCATGAACTTTTTGGTGCTAAATGAACCAGTTTGGTTCATGAGGTATATGGTGCTGTAGAATGCCACACCCCGCCTGACATGATAGAGACACCTAGCTCAAAGGGAATCTCCATCTGACTCTCCTCTGCCTGCCATCCAACTTTGGTGAGGATTGATTTACAGAATTAAAGTTACACCACCTCTCCAGAAGGTGCCCCCAGGAAAGTGCTTTCTTGAGAAACGACAGTGGCAGGTTCAGAAGTACATAGAACAGATCCTGTGCAAGCTAGAGACACCAAACTCACAGTGGATATCTGGATGACTCTCCTCTACATGCCATCCAAGTTATGTGGAGATTGAATTTATGGGGTCCAAGTTACGGTCCACAAAAGAAGTTGACCTCATCTTCCATTGTTTCCAGTGGAGGAAATAAAACACAGCAAAAATGCAAGGACAACAGAAGCCTAGCAGAACAGAATCAAAGTCCCCGAGAATCAATGCAGTAGAAACTGAAGGGGAGCATTTTTGCAAGCCCAGCAGAATCAATGCAATATGCCCAGCAGAGCATTGTAAACACAACAGGACTAAGGTGAAGCTAGGAAAGTACTTTGGGGGAAATGTCAGACACAGGTTCAAAAGTGTATAGAATTGACTTCCTGCAAGCTACACAAACCAAACACACAGAGAACCACACCCTGTTGCCTGCTCCTCTACAATTTCTCCAAGTTGGGGGGCAGATTACATTTCTGGGGTTCAAGTTATGTACTTCCAAATGCTTTGTTTGAAAAAACAGCAGCAATTACAGGAGTCTATGGAATGCCTCAGGAATAAGCCAGTAACACCAAACTCACAGGGAAACTTCACGTGGGCAGACCCGCCCCCCTTTCCCCCAGTCTCTGAAGGCAGACTTGGAATGACATAAAGGCAGACATGATGAGACTTCTAACAGGGGCTCATCAAATGGTGCAGAAGTGTTTCCAAAGTGTGGCCCCAGGATTGGATAACATGGGAGGAGGGACAGCTGCTTTCTGACACTGGGCTGGGAGGGGCCACAGAGGGGTGTACTCGAGGCAGGAGCAGCAACAGGAAGTTATGTGGAAGGGGAGGATGCTTCCCTCCTCTATATCACTGCTAGTCTCCTCCTCACTGAAGACTGTTAGTTGGTCTCTGGGCATTGCTAACAACTTTTTTTTACCTCTGTGGGGAGCCCCAGGAACAGATCAGAGAAAGGAGGATCTAAGATCCCTGGTAATGTCCTTCTAGGGACAGACTCCAGTGGACTGGCAGGATGGGTTTGGTGCTTGGGGATGAGGGCCTGCAGTATGGGGAATGGAGGACATCTTTCCCTATGACAGTACCCAATTTTACTCTCATGGCACAGAGGGGTCACAGTCAGAGGAGTGAGAGGGTATAAAATGTGGGTCCTCAGCCAAATTACCCAGCAGCTATAAGCCCCTCTGATCAGCATGAACAGAGAGACAGGGTGGCTCAAAGCCCTGAGTCTACCTAACACACCCAAACCCCAACAGGGGAGAAGAGTTCACAATTAAAATGTGGGTTCTCAGCTGAGGAACCCACTAATTAAGCCCCTGTGAGCAGATAGATGAGCTAACTCAGAGCCCTTAGTCCACTTAACACCCCTTCCATGAACTTCATTTTGGGAATCATGAACTGGCCAAGATTAATGACAAACTTTAGTTTGTGAGCCATTTCATGTCTGTCCCTACTGAGGAGACTTGTGGAGAAGTTGCGTGGAGACCTTACCAAAGCCTTGGCAATTTTGACTTACTACATTTTGCTGAAGGGGATTGTCTAGTAAAAGCAGTGTTACCCAAACTGAATCCAAAGAAGCTTTAAAAAGTGGTCTAGAAAGGAATAGCATGGGACCTTGACCTACGTATACTAGGGTGGATTTCAGTAGTGGTACCTCAAAGTAAAATTACAAAGAAAGAGAGTGAGAGTGATTTTAAACAAAAACAAATAGCTTTATTGCATACAAAATAAAGTAAAATAAGTAAAAATGTAAAACTGGGCACGTGAGAATTCCCAAAGCAACCACATACACACACACACCAACAAGAGGGCATGCTTATAAAAGGTAGGAGGAAGGAAACAGGGAACATTTTTTAGGGAAAGGACATACAATATGAAATCTTGGGCTTGAGAGGTCCAAGGAGCAGAATGAGGAGCCAGCTAATAATTTTAAAAAGCCTTCAATACAGTTCCAAAGGTGTTCAGGTCATGGGAAACCTGGCACACTTTTCATTGACCTGGAATGGGCTTTTTTAAATGGGGAAGAGTCCCATAGCTGGATGTGGAAACCCACTTTCCCAGGAACATGATTGGTCCAAGATAAAAAGTTCAAATCTCATTGGCCAAGTGAACCAGATTTGCAGTGCCATAAAAGTTTGGGTGAGTCAAGATAGCTTCTGAAACAGGATGGAGGGTAAATTAATGACTTGAGTGCCCTTCTTGATTGAGTAAAAAAGGCAAAAGAGAAACTGGTCATTGGTTAATGTAATAGCAACTTCCTTGGGCAGGGCAGACACCTCTGGGATATGCTATGATATTCCAGTGTTGAAAAGTCTTTTGTTACTGAGAATGAAGTGAGGTCTTATTGTTACTGAGAACCCTGCGTTGGAACAGTTTGTGCTTAACCATTGTAATGACAGCACACCCTAACTCTCTTGGGCTTTCATAGATGTACCCAGGTGCCTGTCAGAGACTTTCCAGGTTTCAGGTTCCCTTGACACTTAGGCAGTAAAAGGCTGTGCCTCTAAAAACAACCAAATCCAAAATAATATGGGGACTCCACTAACCAAGGGGGTCTTGGCTGGAGTAGGAGGCAGGAGACCCCAACCTTTGTAAACCTGCAGGCACCTTTGGAATTTTGATTGGAGATGGTAAGTGCCACCCCAAAATGGCTGCCATAAGAGGCTTCCTCTTCATTTTGCAAAAGAATTGTACTGCAACCATGCTGAATACATGAACCTCTCTTATTCAGAGTCTACCTATTGGTTGGTCAAGGTTATCTGTATTCTGGTTGGAAATGTGCTTCAGCCTCTCTTAGGACAGCAAACCTGGAAAAGAAAGCGTGGAGTTTTCTCCTGAACACTTATCAGTATCCAAATCCAAATTTGGGAACATTTACCAGTATATTCAATTATGCTACAGTCCAGCTCCCCAGACTCTTAAGGCAAGAACAAAGCTCCTTTTCTGTGTGTTTGGCATAAGAAGCTCATGGCAATAGCTGATTAGGCCTGAAGCAGTAATGGAACTACATACTAGCTAAGGAAAATCTAGGTACTTACCAGTTCTCCTGATCCTCCAGTGATGGTATGGTTGCCAGACCCCTCGTCCAGCCAGGGGATCCCAGGTGGCCAGCAGGGGAAACCCCATCCCCAAATAGGGATGTTGTCATGCGATGTCTCTGAAGTGATGACATCACTCAGAAGTGAAGTTATTGCATCACTGATATTGCATGACAAAGCTCTGGGTTCTGGGCAAACTTTATGGTTCTGTAGCAAAACCCCCATGTTTTTGCCCAAACCCTACAGCATCACATGCAATGTCAGCAATGTGATGATATCGCTTCTGAGTGACCATATGTGACAGAAGACTGCTGGACTAGGTCCAGAATCCCCCCACTGGCAGCGAGGTGGGACCTGGCAAGCTTAAGTGATGACATCCAATAACAGCCCTTGCCTTGCAGTGGCCAACTTTGTGAAAAGCTTGGCAGACATCATGGAAAGTAGTGGGTGCAATGTTGGGGAACCCTGAATTAAAGTCAGGAAGTACCTATGTTTTCTTAGCAAGGGGAATGGTTGGATTTTTTTGAAGGAGACCCTTGCTAATTAAACTCTCTGTACTGAATGATTTTAACTATTATGGGCCTGTGGCAAATATGCCCCTTGGACAAGATGCTTTGATCGTGGTGGCTGTACAGCTTCTCCCCAGGAAGGCCTTGTGTCTGGTCAGTCTTGAGAAAAATACACTGGCTGCTGATTATTGTTTGGGTCCGATTCAAAGAGTTATTTAAAACTTTAAACAGCTTTCAGTCAGGATACTTCTATATAAACGTGGCTTCTATATGAACGTGTTACAATTTCTGTTTTGTAACCCCCCCACCACCATTCAGAGTTGAGATGGTCCTTTTTTTAGCTGTAGTACCTCAGCTTTGGAACAGCTCTCTAAAGGTGTATTTTTGGCAGCTGATGACTTTTTAAATAGCTTCTAAACTTGACAGTTAGAAAAATTTAAAATTTCTTGACATTTTTCTCTTCTCAGGAATGCAGTTGCAGTGCTGTAGGCTCATTCAGTCTTCAGTGTGATCTGTTGACTGCTCAGTGCCAGTGCAAGGATGGCTATGGAGGAGACAACTGTTCTGTGTGTGCCTTGGGATACAGAGACTATCCAGATTGCGTTCCTTGTGACTGTGACATACGTGGAACCACAGCAGACACATGTGATCAAAGTCAGGGAGTCTGCAGTTGTGAAGAGGACACAGGTGTCTGTGCTTGCAAGGTAGAGCTTTCAGATAAAATAATTGCTTATTTTTCTTTGTACATTTTCCTTTCTTATGGTATAGTTTCCACCTATGTGTGATTGTGCATCAGTTATCAAAACTCCTGCAAAATAAATGGATTTTTAAAATGTGCAAGTTTAGTCAGGCTTCCTGAAAAAGCTAGTGCATTTAGATGAAAATTATCACATAAATGTGAATAAGGTCTTTCACACTTCACCCACCTTTGAGTTGTCCCTGCTGTTATTGCAGTTTTGACTATCATACTTTCTTTGCATCCAGTTCACACTCACTTTTGCACTTTTTCTCAGGTTTTCCCCATCATGGTTCTTTCCATTGCTCACAGTAGATTAATTTTTCCAGGTCCCCTCCCCCCTTTTTGCACATGTGCTGGGGGCTGAAGTGAGCCAGCAAGCTCAAAGGGGCTGTGTTAAAGACCAGACACCTCCCCTCACTTGTCACATGAGGCTTTTACCTGTCTCTATACTGATTGATGCTCTCTTTTCCCATGATAGAATGGAACCTCTGATTGGCTTTCCCTCAGATTTTGATTTCATTTACCTGTCTTGCATTAGATGAGCAACCAACTGCACCATGCCACAGCAAGGATAATGTCTGATCAAACTTACTTTACTCTGGTAGCTGATGCTTGTTTTTGAAAGCAGCCTAAGATTGTGCATTACTTATCAAGGAAGTACCCACAGGAGGTATTGCCTCTTGTAGTAACACTACAGAAATTCAAAAAGCAAATCCACACACTGCAAAAATGATTTTGAAAATGCCACCCAAGTATCTGCATACTCTCCCTGTAGGCATGGATTTGTTGGGATGCCTGGAAGGTTGTGCTGGAGGCCATCCATATCAGTCAGCCAGTGACTTTCACTCCAAGTTAGTATTTTGAACCTGGGTCTGTCCAGGCCTTTTCCAGACCTAGTTCAACACTATTCCACACTGCCTCCCAGAGCATAGTAGTTTATTCCAGGATTAATTTCAATATCTTTCTGTATTGTCTGCACTCCCTACTCAGGGAGAAGTAAGCTTCTGTTTAGCAAAGTAGGTTTGAATGTACCCTTAGATTAAGCAAGTATAATATTGTTGTGTTGGTGTAGTGGAGGTGGAGCGGCAATCAGGCCAGATAATAATAGGGTAAGAAGATTTTGACGGGGTTAAAAAATGAAAGATGACAGAAGATATGAAGTTACATCCCAGAAGGTTGGATTTTAGGATCAAGTTGAGAGTGCTGTGAACCTGTGGTAGTTACAGCAAACAAAGGTTGCAGGCAGTGATGAAACAATTTCTTGTACATGGGTATGCTACCTGGAAGGTGTATAACATTTTACTGAGGCCACCATGGGCTAATTATGAATGTCTACAGATGACCCATTCAGCTCCATGACACTTACTAGGATAACTATCCAGTGACGTACCTAGAGTATTTGACACCCAGAGTGTGTGTGGGGCTACAGTGGGTCTTTCTTCTAAGCACACAAAGGATCTAGGCTGTTAGAAAGGAAGGAGTATCTGTCAAAGGAGGAAGGAGGGGAGAGAAAGCTTTGATTGGGATTTTTTTACAAAAGGTAGGGAATGTGTTTGAGATTTGGTAAAGGAGACCTGTTCAGCACCTGGCTCAGAGAGACGGTCGGGGTGTTTCACAAACCCCTTCCAACCCCAGGAACTTCCCCAAAGAAGAGCAGACTTTAAAAATAAGAACATTAAGAGGAGGGGAAGCTAAATTGAAAGAGAAGATACTGTTTATGTTATCTAAATGGCAAGTCCTGGGTGCCAGAATGCATTACCTACATTTTGTTGGTGGGAAGGAGTGGGGGTTTTTTTACGCCACGATCCCCATGCCCTCTTACTCTAGAGTATGTACTGCCTTACTGCCTGCACCCAGTGCAGACCACACCTACTGACCTGCCCATGGTATACTGCTTTAGTATCTTAGCAATGAACACTATCTGTAAAATATTCAGATCTGAGTCTAAATATTCTTGATGATTTATTTCATTACCAGGACAATGCATTTGGATTGCACTGTAGTGAATGCAAAACTGGAACCTTTGCTCTCCATGCTAGTAATCTTTTGGGATGCATTCCATGCTTCTGTTTTGGGATGTCAGACTTTTGTGTAGAAGTGGAAGATCATGTGAGAATTCCGGTTAGTAAAGCCATTTCACATTCTATGTCTAGTTATTTGTTCTGTTCCATTTTCATTTTGTTTCATTTGGTCTACAAGCTGCTTGATCTCATTTTATTGGCCCAAACGTTAAAACCTTTTATATAAACTGCCTTCGCCCTTGTGAGTTTACACCATTCTTGCACACCTTTTGTGAGGACTGGTGTAAAAGCTTCTCTCACTTTTCTCCTATCTTGACCTTGTGACTATCCCCATCTGAAACATTATCTTGCAGGCAAACAGAAAAGTGGACAGAAAACTGAGCACAAAAGAATAACCATCGACCTTCATGAAACATACATTATATTTTTCTTTGACTATAAAACACTTTATAAAATTGCTTCCAAATATTACCTACCAAGAAATTTCTTGAAATCTTGCTGAATTTGAAAATATAAAATATGTTATACATTTTATAATGTTAGATGGTTTACTTTGGCATTACAGATAACAGTAACTCCAGAGCAAGATGTTTTGTATGTAGTCTCTCAAAGTAACTTCACTGGAACGAGCGAAGGTGTGTTTTCCCAGTTTCCTGATATTTTGATGGATGCTGCAACAGTCCGACAACATTTGAATACAGAGCCATTTTATTGGAAGTTACCTGATCAGTTCCAGGGAGACCAGGTAAGCATACGGAATATTAGAGATCCCCCCCCCCCCCTGTATTCTTTGGTGAAGAGTCTAGCACTTAGGTTAGGAAACTTGCTGATTTTTGGGTCCCAAAGAAAAAGTATATCAGAAAATTCAGTAGAATGAAGGATGAGCACAGTTGCACCTTTAAGATCAACAAAGTTTTATTCACTGTATGAGCTTTTGTGTTCATGCACACTTTTTCAGACCAACATGGTACACACCTTAAAAAACAAACAAACCAATGTTCATTATTTAATATTTACAATAATTTGCCTCATATGTTTGTATGCTAAATCCTAAAATGTTTTAAATATACTTTAAATTGTGTCTTTTATAACTAAACAGTAGATATGAGTCTGCTTGCATGATATTTGATTAGAATGAGCAGGGAACTCAGAAGGACTTGTGTGGTCACTTCATTTCTCCCAGTGCCCCTATCCCACACTATTTTCTCTTTCTCTTATCCTGGCATCCCCCTTTTGCTACTGACTTCTCTTCTTCCCACTTTCTTTTATCTGCCCTAAGCTTTCAGCTTAATTATTCACTTCCTTTATAGCCCATCTTCCCAAAGCATCTGAAATCATTCTTGTCTTCTCTACTTTATTCTCACAACTCTGAGAAGTAGATTAAACTGGTAAAGAGTGATTTGTCCAAGACCTCTCAGAAAGCTTCCATGGCAGTGGGGGTTTGCTAGTCAGATATGTTAGCTACTATACCACACTGGCTCTCAAGTTTCCTTCCTTCCTTCTGCCGGCAGCCTATCCTTGGGAAAAATCCAGCCAAGTTGCAAAAGTCATGTGTGATGGCTTCTACTGGTCCTTGTCAAGTTAAGCAAGTTGTGTGGAGGTTATTGCCAGTTTCAGGCAAGTTGTGTAGCAGTATCAAAGCAAGGTCTCCCCCCCCCTTTCTTTCCAAGAGAGGAGCCTCAACCAGTGGAGAAAATAGAGGCTTTGCTCTGTAGGTAGGTAGGTAGGTAGGTAGGAAGGAAAGAAGGAAGGAAGGAAGGAAGGAACTTTAAATACATTCTTCAAGCCACTGTGGAGAAGTGATTTAAAGAAAGAAATGCCTTCTTCAAGTCAGTTGATGGGGTGGTGGGGACTTCAAAAGCCACACCATATGTGTGAAAGAGCTACATGTGGCTCCTGAGCCACAGTTTGGCTACCCCTGGTATAACTGGTCCAAGGTCTCCCAGTGAACTTAATTGCAGAGCATTGACTCAAATCCGGGTTTCCCAGCTCCCAGTCTGAAACTCCTCTGATTTCTGCTCTTTCTGCTCTTCAGTTCGTGAACTTCAGTTCAGAACAAAGACAAAGTCTGAAAATCAGTTTTCAAAAAGAAAATAGGAAAATACAGCTTTCCTAACTTTCAGCAAAGCCATAAGCTCCTTTTGATCTAGGTTTTAATGAAATTATTTAAAGAAAGGACAGTGTATAGTGTGTGGGTTATTTTTTGCCAATAAATGTTATAATTAATTATCCGAGCAGCTCATGGCCTATGGTGGAAAACTAAAGTATGCAGTGGCTTTTTATGCTTTGGATGGCACTGGAACTTCAAACCTTGAACCACAAGTCTTGATGAAGGGGGGTTTCACCAATAAACAGATCATCTATGTGGACATTCCTGCTCCAGGAAATGGTGTAAAACAAGAGGAAGAAATACTAATGGTGGAGGTGAGATAAACTGTATCTGTTAGATGTACAGTATCAAGCTCTTTGCATAAAAGCTTCTATACATTAATTTCTTTGTTTCTGTCAAGCCTTGAAACTCACTGAGCATTTGTACCCTGAACCATTTACTGCAGGGGTTCTCAATGTGTTGCCAGTGGGTGCCATGGTGCCTGCTGACACCTTTCTTGGAGCCCACCAAGTGTTGTAGAAAGTGGGTGGGATTAAGTTGGGCTTTTTGAATTCTGAGCCATTGTGACTGGGGTAGAAGCGTAAGACATGTCTCTTCTCACATCATCTTCTCCCCTCTCCAGCCCAGGTAATGACATTATAGCAAGGTATGGTTGAGACCTTGGGTTACTTGAACAATCTTGATCTTCCTGTCTAGGATATGAGCTAACACACATTTAAAGAACTGTGGGAGGTTTTGTTTGTTTTGCTATGAGGAGGAGCAGTAAGCTAATACTGTTTTTTTCCATTCATAAAGTTATTTACATTGCTTTTATTCCTTTAGAATGTCTGGAAGTACTTTAATTCAGTGTCGTCTGAATCAGTTTCACGTTCTGACTTCATGCTCGTGCTTAGCAATGTAGAATACATCCTTATCAAAGCTTCATATGGCCAGGGATTACAGCAAAGCAGGTAAAAAATTATGCTTATTTTGTTTAGGAACTTATTTTTTATTAAATGTGTTACAATAATAAGGATGTTGATTTAGTATAGATGGGACTCAAAGGCTTGGATTCAGCATAGGATTTCTGCAGTCAGAAGGGGCTTCTGTCTGCGAAACAACGTTTTGTCTCCTTCCCACTGCTCCACCAAGTGCCCCTTAAAATGCTTCTCTCTGAAAACCACTCTCAGGAGCAGCATAGGTGAGAGTCAGGGGTCTGCAGTTGTAGAGGGGAATCAGCTACAATTGCACCCTACCCACAGAAATACTCCATGGAGCCCCAAGGAATGTACCTCAGAAAAGCCATCCCTGAAAATCTGGGAACTTTTCACATCAGTTTTCTGTGAAGCAAAAAGACCTGCATTTGGAAATGGAAGTTGGTAAAGCTTTTATACATGTGAAGGACTACTTATGTCTGTGTGGAAGTTCCCCTGGTATGTACCTTAGATAGTTTGCTAAGAAATTGGTGACTATATTAGAAGAATTATGACCCTTGGCTAGAGAGTGGCCAGTTGCTTGTTTTATCCAGATATTGACATCACTGTGTATAGATCATCAGTACAGCTAAAATACATAGGAAATTAGTATATACAGAACTCACATATAGATGGGACTTAATATAGATTGTTGTCTGTTTTGCGGAGCCCCTCCTGAATGCTATCAAGATCACCTTCATGACATTTCATGGCTTTGCTTCTGATTTAAAAGTACAAAACCTAAGCTTTGCAATTGAGATCTGCAATATAGTTTGGTTAGTGCAGAGTTGGATAGAGATGCTCTTTGCCCCCTTTCTTTCTGTGTCCCCCTCCCCACTCTGGAACAGTGTTCCTGAAAGTCAGATATTTTTGGGAACAGTGGGCAATGCAACGTGAGCAGCTGCAATGTAAAAGGGGAATCAGCAGAATTTACTGCTTTTTTCTTGCACAAATGGAATATAAGCTCATGCTGATGGGGGCAATTTTTTGTGATTTCCCCATTTCAACAGTCCATTTCCACTGCGCCTCATGTAATGCTGTTTCCATCTTGTATGAGCAGTTTGGGGGATGGTTGTACAAGGGGCTCATGATTGTCTGGATCTTACCAATCTAACCTGTATCTAACCTTAGCCCAAATATTTGGATAAGGTAACATGACCATTTGAAAATACCCAGTGTTGTAGCCTTGGGTCACTTCTGATTTATTAATATCCTTGTTTAATGCAACTGTCTTGTAGAATATCCAATGTTTCCATGGAAATTGCCATTAAAGCTGATGAAATGACTTTGGTTAGGGAAACAGCTCAACTTGTTGAAAAATGCCTGTGCCCTGATGGTTATGCAGGACTCTCATGTCAGGTATGTTATTTCCCTTTACGTAAATGGTTTAATTCTGATTCCTGAAAATGCTTTAAAAATGCAAGTATTCCTTCACTTTTTTTTCCCTTTCCCTTAATCTAGGACTGTGCACCAGGGTACTACAGGGAAAAATATGAAGACAAAACATTAAAAATATCCTCCTTGCTGATCCCACCCTGTCTGCCATGCCAGTGCAACAACCACAGTGAGACCTGTGACCCACAAACAGGAGAGTGTTTGGTGGGTACCCCCCCCCATCTTGTTTGGTTTTGTTATAGTACCTCCCCATTTAAAATAAAGAAGTGAAGTGAAATCTTGAATAATTACTTTTTACTCACAATCAGTGACATTTTGTATTAAAGCCGCTGTATACTTTGTTATATTAATTGGTGGGATTAATCCACTAAAGCTTTCATTTGAGATTTTGATTGTACATGGGTTAATCAATAACAGGGGTGCCTTGAATTGCCCTGAGAAAATCCATGGCCTTTCAGAAGCCAGAGAGAACCAGTGCTGCAATCTAGAATATCCTTGGCAATAGGGGAAAACTCCTGCTTCCACCTTCGTTCCCAAAAACATTAGACTCTGTGGTGGGGTATCCCTATCATACATCCCAAGGATTTTTCAGATTTCAGACACTTTTCTTTTTCTATATAGGTTCAAAGGAATCGATTAACCTGAAAGTTGGGCATTCAGTTTTGATGACAACTCTAGTCTCTTAGCATTATGAAAGTTTTGTTCTTTTGAAAAGGATCTTTGCTTGAGCAAAGAAATATAGATCTCAAATAAGAACGGCCCAGCAGTATTAGTGTAAAGATGTTCAGCAGGTATTCAAGGCACAACTCTTAACTGTTCACTGTATGCTTGAATAGTGGTGATGGAAAGTGCTATCAAGTCACAATTGACTTATGACAACCTTGTAGGGTTTTCAAGGCAAGAGACATTCAGAGATGGTTTGCCATTGCCTGTCTTCACGTTATGACCCTGGTTTTCCATGGATGTTTCCCATTCAAATGCTGTCTAGGGCTGACCCTGCTTAGGTTCCAAGATTGGGCTAGTCTGGGCTATCCAGGTCAGGATCTGTAAGGGTGTTATGTGTTTGCTGGATGGAGTGCATTTATAAGCAGCTTGTTTTTCTATTAAATTATGTCTGACTTTCTGTTTACTAGGGTTGCAGAGATAATACAGCTGGCGGTCGCTGCAATGTTTGTGCCACAGGCTATTACGGCAAAGTGACTGGTTCTATCAATGATTGTTCTCTATGTGCTTGCCCAAGAATTAGCCCTGGGAGGTATCTAAAAATGATTAACTTTGATTACTTTAATAATTACTATTGTTATCCTTGTTTATTGCCTGGTAGTACCCCAGCAATGATGAGAACTGTTCCACTATAGTTCTAGGGATTTCATAATTTGACTATTTAAGGAATTATTCTTTTATCAACCTTCATGTGAATAGTAAAGAAGATAGATGGTGAAATGGATAATCTGGTGGTTAAACACAAAGATCATTCAAGAAAATGTTAATTGTGAATTGTACTTGTATACAGTCTTCAGGTGGAGTCCTCATGCTTAAAACTTTCTACAATTGAAAAACTAGCATGTCAGAGGTTAGG